>NC_086097.1:58605650-59848312 GCF_963921235.1 Mobula hypostoma
CTAGAAGTATTAATAGTTCTAAGGGCAAGTCTTCATTGTTATAGAAAGCATATTGCATTATCCCAAAGCATTTGTCTATTTTGTTCTCCTTAATGAAACAAAGTTGGCACTTTAACTCAATAAATATTGAAAAGTAAGCTGGGCCATAAAATTACAGATTTCAATGTAGATAATGGCTCACAGAGCACCTCATGGATCCCAAGATTTGAAACAGATGCATCTTTCTCATTTGTGATAGGGTATAGGGCATGATCAAGGTGGTGCACAGCAATTTAATCCACTTTTTTGGACAATAGAAAGACCTGAATGATCTGGTTACCAATATATATCTTAATCAGTAAAATGTAATGATGTTGAGTTTTGCATATAAATGTCACTGATTTCTACAGCATTTCCAAAACTCAAAGAATATTCCTCCTTATTCTGGTGATTATTTGAAGCACAAAGGTATAGGCATCATGAGACCCTGGATTTGCACCTTGGAAGGTTTCCAGGGCGCAGGCCTGGGCAAGGTTGTATGGAAGACCAGCAGTTGCCCATGCTGCAAGTCTCCCCACTCCACGACACCAATGTTGTCCAAGGGAAGGGCATTAGGACCCATACAGCTTGGCACCAGTGTCGTCGCAGAGCAATGTGTGGTTAAGTGCCTTGCTCAAGGACACAACACGTCGCCTCAGCTGGGGCTCGAACTTACAACCTTCAGGTCGCTAGTCCAATACCTTAACCACTTGGCCACGTGCCCACGTCACTAACTAGCTAGCTAACTAAATACATATACATATATATCAATTACTTACACATGTTCGTGACATTCTGGGAAAGCCTTTTAAAGCAGCAATGTTGGAGACTCTGAAGATTTTTTTTAAGGACATCTGGCAACAAATTATTATTGCGCACTAACATCAAGAAAGTTCGGTTAGTGTATAGGGAAGATCTGTAGAAGCTCAAAGGTGGGAAATAGTAGAAATAAAGAGAAAATATTGTGCTTAGAAACAGATGAATTTCAGATGACTGAACAAAAGGCATTGTGTGATAGAGCAGCATTGGGAGATGAGGAAAGTTCAATGAAGATAGAGGTGAAGGGCTTGGCAAGTATTGATACAGAATCAGTTGCCAATGTAGAATTGTGAATCTGAGATGTTATAAGGATGTGACCTAGCAAGGTATGAATTGCTAACAATACAAGGTAGGGCTTTCCAGATTTTAGCAGTGAGAGGGAGGGCACAGAGCTGGTTAGAGAGAATACCAAGATAATTAAAGAAGGACCTATTTGCAAATAACAGATGTCTTGGACTCTGCTACATTAGGCAAAGTAAGGCCTCAAGTCTCTAGTTTACTGTATGAGGTCCAATCATCAAAATAATTTTATGAGTTGATCTTAAGATATGCACTGCATGGCAGGCAGTTATTCAGTGTAGTCTTCATGTGCAGAGCACCTCAAAATGAATTTAAGGAATTGTACCTTATGTACACAAAGGGATATTATCATGTAATTATTTATTGATACCACTGGTTTATCAAAACTCAACCTTACAGTCAAGTAAATTACTAAAGAAACTACCTGTCTAGTACCTACAAATGTTTGTAAATAATCAGGTTATGATTATGTATGGTATGGTCACTGAAAATCCTTTTCTGCATTTGATGTATGCACCAGTTGGAGCAACTCACAAGTTTCAAAATCTTACCTTAACTCTTTTTCTTTTTCTAACTTTTGTGAATATTTCTGCAACTCTTTACTCAGGAATTCCATTGTATCTCTTGAACAAAAAGAAATTTTTAAGAGCGTAGCATTAAATAGTTACTGAAATTAAAAGTAAATACATACATTCAGGAAAGTTTTGAATTAAGACTTTTTGTGTAAGGAATGTACGGTATTTTTCCCATAACTAACACAGAAATGAAGCTACATTCTATTTACATCTGAAAACAAATCCAAAAATATTGTAAGTATTACAGTAGTATTTCCCGCAGAGCAAGGTTCTTAGCCTTTTTTTAATGCCACGCACCCTTACTACTAACTGAAGGGCCGGTGACCCTCAGGTTGGGAATCCCTATGCTCGAGAGACGTATGATGAGCATATGCAGTGCTGATCTACCAGTACAGTCTTCTACAGAAAACTTTTCAGTTTGGATACTACACTGCTTAAAAAATTCAATGGAAGATTTGTGACGTTTCTATACTTGTACCTCATTCAGCTCTTATAATGCATTCTAACAGAACCATCACTGAGCGTGGTCATTATTACTTATAAAGATGTGTTTCTGATGGCAATATGGTGACAGGAGGCATCATAACTGCTGGCCTCTTCCTGTGCTGGAAACCTGTCAGAAGTCCCTGCTCAAGCAATATATCACCCACAACTTGATGAAGAGGAGCTATGCACTCAAAGAAAGGAATAGGAGATTATGAGAAAGCCTACACGATCTTGGTGCCTTGTCAACACATGGAGCAACCACTGTCTATCCCTAACAACTGCCTGCACTCATCGTGCCAGCCTCTGTGCAGCCCTGCACGTTGTATCTCAGGAATGAAGGCCATACCACTTGCTCTGACTCACCCCATACCATTCCTCACAGCTGGCTCATTACACTGAGCTGCAAACAATTCTTTATTTCTGAGCGTTGGGACAGGCATCAATGCCAAAGACTGAGTGCAGCAATATCCAGCATAACGGAAAATAAGATCGCACTAATTTCCTAGCAGCACAGTGGGGCACAGCCTGAGCAAAGATCTTGTTTAACATGCTGGGTATTCACCTGGGTGTCCAGAAAATAGAATTTAAGTCTGATATAAGGCATCAGCTATGCAATACTGCTATGTGAGGTAAGAGAGCCTGTGGGCTCAATAGCACTATTTTAAAGTGTAACTATTGTGCACCTAGATTGTCGTCTTTCCCTTCTGTTTTCTTTCCCTGGGTCAGTCATTTAAAGCTTTCAGCTGTACTAAATTTCAGTGAACAAAAGGGCAAGACCATTTCTTGCCTAATTTTGAGTACAAGGCTTCTGCTTAATGTGTGATTTGGTTAAGAGTAAATTGAATTGAACTGAATTGACTTTATTTCTCACATCCTTCATATACATAAGGAGTAAAAATCTTTACATTGCATTTCTGTCTGAATGTGCAATGTGCAATTTATAGTAATTTGTAATAAATAGTATGTACAACAGTCAATATGGCAGAGAAATATAATTGTATCAGCATGAATTAAACACACCCTTTCTTAGATAAAGGGCAAAAAACTGCTCACAATTATTGCTCACTATTAATAACCAGCTTGGATTAACAGAGAATAATTTTAGGAAACCTCAATCTGTTATACAAGCACTGATATCTTACAAAGACAAAGCATAATATTACCCTTAATCAAAAACTTCAAGTTCATCTTTCTAGTATAAGTCATCTATAACTGAGAGCAGAAAACATTATCTATTTCTAGCTTCTAATTTATGTGTCACTTAGTTCAATCAAATCATTTCTCCAGTACTGTTGGTGTATTTTGACAGTGAACATTATTAAAATTAATGGTAATTTCCAGCAGATCTGCTAATTCTCAAATACAATTCTAACATTATAGATCTGCATGGAACTCTATTAAAATCAGCTGGAATAAACAGATAATAATTTAAGAATACTTAATTCAACTTTAGAAGATTTTAAATTATCTTACTTGTGTTGTTCTGCAAGGTTCAGCCTCATTTCTTCAAGTTCTTGGATTTCCTTCCTCATACTTGACAAATTTTCTTCAGTCTGTTGAAGCACCTCTTTTACTGAGTCTAACCTAAAATATTAAAATATATAATTTTGCTATGTAAAAATGTCTTTGAAAATAGCAATTCAATTCAACATAGAAGAAAAATCCTTTTTATGCATTTGTTTTTTGTCTGCACAGAACTTCTCAGTGGCCACCTTATTAGCTGCAGGAGTGGAACCCTGTGTGGTCTTCTGCTGCTGCAGCCCATCCACTTTGAGGTTTTATGTGTTGCGTGTTCAGTGCTGCTCTTCAGCACAGCACTATTGTAACGCATGGTTATTTGAGTTACTGTCGCCTTCCTGTCAGCTTAAACCAGCCTGACCATTCTCCTCTGACCCCTCTCATTAATAAGGCATTTTCTCCCACAGAACTGCCGTTCATTGAATACTTTTTGCCTTTCACACCATTCTCTGTTAACTCTAGATTGTTGTGTGTGAAAATCCCAGGTGAGCAGTTTCTGAGATACTCAAACCACCCTGACTGGGACCAGCAATCATTCCACAGTCAAAGCCACTTAGATCAGGGTTTCCCAACCTGGAGTTCATGGACCTCTTGTATTGGTCCATGCCATAAAAAAGATTGGGAACCCCTGATTTAAATTACATTGCTTCTCCATTCTGATTGTTTAGTTTGAACAGCAGCTAGACCTCTTTTATGCACTTAATTGCTACCACATGATTATCTGATTAGATATTTGCATTAACGAGCAGGTATAAAAATGTACCTAATAAAGTGGCCACCGAGTGTACTTTGTAGCAGCTAGATAAAAATATCCAAAATAATAAATGAGCAAAATGATAGAGAAATTATGGAAATCTTAATATAGGTACAGGACTACATAGTTCATCTCCTCAAAAACGTTTTGTCATTCAATTAAATCAGTATGCACATTTCAGTACTCATGCTCCTTTTGACAAGAATGAGGTTACACTTCCACAGAACAATTCCAATTTTCTAACAAATGTTTAAACAGAGATTCTTGTTGATCTTCCACTGAAGTTTCAATAGGGAAAAACCTGCAGAAATAATTCTCAATAGAAATATTTTACATTGTCAATACTGTATATCGATTTTCAATAGCAATAACATTGCACTTGACAAAATATTTAATTTGGTTTGTGATCTCAGAATTTGTACTTTTTTCGTAATACCTTAAGTTGATAGGCATTTATATAAATAATGAGATTGAAAAATATAGAAAATGGATACATAATTCAAAAATTATAGATTTCAAGGTACAGATCTTAGCAATGTTTCTGGGTATGATTACAATTTACACTGGTAATCTAGACTGCAAACTTTAAACTGGATTTGCTGATGATAGCAAATGAAGACGGTGTATAATATCTCAAAGATTATAGAAAACACAAATGGACAGAATGTTTTGTCCAAATTTTCACTTTGGAGTTCTTTACCTTTATTACTTGCAAACAAGAGTGAGTTATATATTCTTGCCACTAACTTATGAAAGAACCTTGATAGTGATTTGTTATATTGTATGAATAGTATTGTCACTTTGTGCAGAGGTTTAGTGTACAGGAATTTATGGAACTTTTGGACATTTATGAGGACACCATTTTGAAAATAACACCAAAAAATCTATCAATTTTTCCAGATAGAATATATTAAATTTGTTTTCGCCAGTAAGGCATCATCTAATTTCCTGTGACAAATTATGTTTACAAAATGTGTATACAACAAACAGTGAAGACAAATAAACACACCGGTCTGTTAGATTTTGCAAATGTTTCCTTTTTTCAGTTTCATGTTCTTTTGCTTTCTTAGCTGCTTCACTACGGGACTCCCTTCGGACCATCAGTTCCTGATTTAAAACCTGGACATTATCAATGTCCTGCTGAGCCTACAGAAAACAATAAATTGATGGGGAATAATAACAAAGAAACATCAACAAGGTAAAAATAAAATCAATAGAGACCATGGTATAATTTAACAGCTTTAAAATACATATTTTGACTTAATATTGGGATGCTCTGTTCTAAAATTACTCTATTATTAAATCTTCTAAAATAAATTATCAGTGATATAATTTTTTCTTAATTAATAGTTAAAATACTACTTAAGCTTCAAATAAATAGGAACTAAAGGATGTTATCATTTTTTCAGCAGAAGCTCTGGGGCAGATATATTTTGTACTCACTGCAAAATTAGATCTTAACATTCTGTAATTTATGCCTGGCTCAGCAAAGCATCCAGTGAGTCGATGAGAGATACAAGTAAGAGGTCTCAAAGTCTTTTTGGATCCAAAGCAACACTAAAATTAAACTCTGTATTTCTGATTAATAGCAATGTAGGGGTTAACTTGAAGAATTCTATTCCATATTGATATCCAATTACTTTTACCTGAAACTTCATGTGTGATTATTACCAATTGATCTCCATTACGACTAACAATTCTCCTCATAGTTTACTGCCTCACAAAATTTTCTAAAATTGTTGCCTCGTTTAGAAGAAATTCATTTATAAACCTGCTGGTTTTCTGGTTATGATGGCAATAGCTTAAGTCGCTAAAACTATGGCTCCGCTCCGTTTCATATACCTGCTTTCTTTTACTTTACTTCTTACTCTTCCTCCCACTATTGAATCTGCTGGCTGCACAATGTGTGTACCTAAGACTACTAAAATGGCAAAAAAAGACATTCCATTGGGAGTGAAATTGTGCCACTGTTAGAACAAACCCGACAGAATATGTTTTCCCAATTTGGTTTGTTGGAATTGAAACTGGATAAACTTAACTCCACACTGCAGAATCACGCTCAATGTTTATCACATGCTGAAGAAGTTACGGAGAAGTTAGATCATCGTTGTAAAGAGCTGGAAAAAGTTTGCTCTACCCTAAAAGAGCACAATAGCAAGTTAACTCCTAAAGTTATGGATCTGGAAAGCAGGAGTAGACGCAAAAATCTTTGAATTCTTGGTTTGCCGGAGGCTGTTGAAATTGGATCTCCTGTCGAATTTTTCTCGAACTTTCTATGTGAGATTTTTGGAAGTGAAATACTTTCCAGTCTTCCAGAGATCAATTGAGCGCATCGTATCTTTACATCTCGCCCAGTGGACGGCCAGAGACCACATCCAGTGATAACTCATCTCCATCGTTACTAAATCAAGGATTTACTAATTAAAGAAGCTCGCCAACGTAAAACACTTCAATATAAAGGTCAAGCTATCTGTTTGGTAGAGGACTATGCACCTCAAGTTATGAGTCAACGTGCTGAATACAGTGGAGTAATGTAAGCTTTTTTATAATCATGGACTTCATCCTCCTCTTGCCTATCCAGCCCGGCTCCGAATCAAGCTCGAGAACGGCGATTTTAAACATTTCGATTCAGTTGCAGAGGCGCAGACCTTCATTGATAGCCTATCTGCTACTTCGAGTTCCTCAGATATGATATGATTTTTTTTCTTTTCAGCCTTTTTCGTTTTTTTTAGATAACGGTTATTTCCTTTTTTTTCTAATATTCTAATCTTTATCTTTTTTATTATCCATTTAATTCAATATATTTCGACATGATGGATTTCTATTTTTCAGTACGGACATTTCCACTTTTCTTAAATAGAGCCAATTGTGAAATTATGTAATTAGACTCCTTTTAAAGGTCTTTGTAGATTTCATTTCAAAATGGAGTTGGTGTCGCATTAAGAAATTGTTATCAATTCATGAAGTGATGTCTTTTTTGAATTGTTTCCTGTTTTTTTTCCAGACTTCAGGCTCCATTTTCTACAAATCCAGCTTTTTTAAAATTTAAAATGAAGCTGATGTCGCATTTAATTAATTAGTGGCTTAATTATGTTGCATTGTTCTATTGAAGTGTTTTTTTTAAATTTTCTCAATACTAGTTTCTATCTTTCATAATTTTAGTTCTTTAAAAGTTAATGAACTTTTTTTTCTCTCTGGTTAGATTATTTTAACTTTAAACCACAGTTGATGCTGCACCTTTAAATTCAATTTTTATGATTCGGATGGATTACTTACTTGGATGTTAAAGCTTTTTTTCTGTATAATTGGGTTTACAAATTATCTTTTTTGCTTATTAATTCTAGCGGGTAGGTTGGGGTAAAGTTCTTTTTAGATAATTATCATATTTTAAAATTTATAAACCTTGAATGTATTTTCTTTTCTTTTTAAGGTTAATTTTAGTTTGCAATTCTTAAAAGCTTTTTGGTGTTTTTTTCATTACTATATTAACTGTTGGAGTGGAGATAATTAAGATGTTACCTAACTGGAAGTTCAGTAGGGGGTTAGTTTTTCTAGGGGAGAGCTTGCTGCTTTATATTTGCAGCTTTCTTGCTGTAGGTTTAGAGCGTGTGGGTGGGAACTCCAATGCTAATATTATATATGGAATTTTGGCATATTTGCACTATACAGGACGTAATTCCGCCCTGCTTTTTTTCTTCTATACCTTTGCCCCAGAGTTGATATATAGATTTCAGATATGGTTTAATGCCTGCTATCCTTTTTTTCTAATGTTCAATGGTTAGTCCGTTGAACTTTGTAAGCTGGAATGTTAGGGGTTTGAACCATCTGGTTAAAAGGGGGAGGGTGTTCGCACATCTTAAACAGCTTAGAGCAGAGGTAGTTTTTTCACAAGAAACACATATTCATTACTCAGATTATTCTCGTTTTATGGCACGATGGGCAGGACAACATTTTCATTCAACTTTTCAAGCCAAGACGAGGGGCGTTTCAATTCTTATAAACAAAAATGTTCCTTTTGAGCTTCATAGTAAGATCTCTGATCTTAATGGTCATTTTATTATTGTTTCAGAGAAACTTTATAATTTACAGATAGTTTTAGCCAACCTTTATGCTCCTGACTTGGATGATGTAAGGTATTTTGACCGTTTTTTTCTTCATTGCCAGAACTAAGCTCATACTCTCTTATACTGGGTGGTGACTTCGATTGTTGGTTGGATCCAGCCTTGGACAGATATTCTTCTATCCCTAGACAATTAAGTAAATCTGCTTTATCAATTCAATCTTTTCTTTCCAATTATGGAATATCTGATATTTGGTGTTTTTTTCATCCATATGAAAGAGATTACTCTTTTTTCTCACACGTACACCATACATTTACTAGAATTGATTTTTTTTTAATTGACAATCAGTTGATTCCATCTGTTCGTTCCTGTGACTTTAAGAGTATATTGATTTCAGATCATGCCCCACTTACATTGTCTATAGTTTTTCCTGGTCTCCCTCAAGTAAATAAACACTGGCGTTTTAATCCGACCTTGTTGTCGGATAATGACTTTGTAAAATTTATGGAGGAACAGATAACTTTCTTCTTCAATACTAATACATTACCTGAAACCTCAAGTCAGGTTGTTTGGGATGCAATGAAAGCAGATCTAAGAGGTCAAATAATTTCTTATACAGCAAATTTGAAAAGAAAGACTCAAAAAGAACGTTTAGAATTGATCAATCAGATTAAAGCTATAGACCAATTATATGCCCAGGTCAAGGATCCGGAGTTGTATAAGAAAAGAATGGAACTTCAAACTAAATTTAACCTTATTTCTACTTACCCGGTTGAATGCCAACTTTTGGGCAGTAAGAGTAAGTTCTATAGTCACGGGGATAAATCTGGTAAGTCCTTAGTTAACCAACTTAGATGTTGTAAAGCAAAACAACACATCACTAAAATTCAAATGAGTAACTATTACTATGGACCATTCTGAAATTAATGATACATTCAGGAATTTTTATTCTCAACTTTATACTTCTGATTCCTTTAATGGTAATACCACTGTTATGCAATTTTTAAATAGCTTAAATATTCCTAAACTTTCTTCTGATCTCAAACATAAATTGAATGAGCCATTATCCTTAGAGGAAATATCCTCTATTTCTGCTTTGCAGCCTGGTAAATCTCCTGGTCCTGATGGGTTCTCTGCAGAATTTTATAAATTATTTTCCTCATTGTTCTTATCCCAACTTAGTTTAGTTTTTTCTGATTCTTTTAAACAAAATAAATTGCCTGCATCATTTGATGAGGCTTCTATTATTCTTTCAGCAACAAAAGGCAAGGATCCATTAGAATGTGCTTCATATAGGCCGATCTCCCTATTAAATGTAGATGTTAAAATTTTAACTAAAGTTTTGGCCCGTAGGCTGGAGACTATTTTACCCTTAATTATCTCTGAAGATCAATCTGGTTTTATTAAAAATCACCTTCCCTTTTTTAATATTAGGCATCTTTTTAATATTCTATATTCATCTTTATCAGGGATTCCTGAATGTGTTACTTCTCTTGATGCAGAAAAGGCGTTTGATCAGGTGGAGTGGCAACTATTTATTTGCTGTTTTAGAAAAATTTGATTTTGGATATAATTTTATTAAGTAGATTAAGATACTATATTCTCATCCAATTGCATCAGTTTTGACTAATTCTCAGCAATCCCAACCGTTTGACCTTAAACCTGGCACCCGGCAAGGATGGCCTTTAAGTCCTCTGCTATTTGATCTGGCTATTGAGCCATTGGCAATTGCATTTTGCAGTTGTACTGAATTGACTGGGATCTGAAGGGGTGGTCTTGAGCATAACGTCTCTCCATACGCCGATTGTTACTTTTTATATCAAACCCGACCACCTCCTTACCTTTAATGTTTTCACTTCTTAATAAATTTAGTCAGTTATCTGGATACAAACTTAATCTACGTAAGGGTGGACTTTTTCCGATAAATAAGGAAGCACAAGCATTAGAATTTCAAAATCTCCCTTTTAAAGTAGTAAACAATTGTTTTACTTATCTTGGTATTATAGTAACAAAGAATTATAATTGCCTTTTTGAGAATTTCAATAATCTTTTAAATTTTACAAAACAGAGTCTAGCACAGTGGTCACCTCTGTCTATGTCTTTAATTGGGTGAATTAATGTAATTAAAATGTATATTCTTCCTAAATTTTTATACTTATTTCAATCTTTACCTATATTTATTCTAAAGTTTTTTTTGATTCTTTAGATTCTATTATCTTGTCATACCTATGGAAGGGTAAACAGCCTAGACTTAATAAAGCTCATCTTCAAAAGCCTAAAAGAGAAGGTGGCTTGGTGTTGCCTAATTTTCGTTCATATTATTGGGCAGCCAATATTCACAATATTATCTTTTGGTCCTACTTTTATAATCAGTCTGTTTGTCCAACATGGGTGGCAATGGAATTGAATGCTTATAAGAAATTATCTATTCCAGCTTTACTTGGATTTATACTTCCTTGCCACTTGCCAAAATTTATTATTAATCCTGTAATCAGGCATACTCTGAGAATATGGGCTCAATTTAGAAAATATCATGGCCTTTATAGTCTTTCCCTTTCTAGTCCCATTCTATACAATCATTTATTTCATCCTTCTATGCAGGATTGCACATTCCAAGACTGGTGTAGAAGAGGTATTAGGTGTTTTGAAGATCTTCTTATAGACAATCGGTTTGCAACTTTTGAACAGTTGTCTACAAACTTTAATTTACTGAATACTCATTTTTTTAGGTATCTTCAAATTAGACATTTCATTAGCCCTTTAATACCACATTTTCCTGAACAACCTGATAAAAATGTTGTAGACTTGTTTCTTCAAATGAACCCCTTGGGTAAAGGTTTAATTTCTACTATTTGTGTCAAATGTATGAATCTCAGACGAGCCCCTTGTGATAAAATTAAAACTGCTTGGGAGCATAACTTTGGTTTTTCTTTGTCTGACGAGGTTTGAGATTCAATTCTTAAGTCAGTCAATTCAGTTTCTTTATGTGCTCGTCATTGTCTTTTGCAGTTTAAAGTTGTCCACAGGGCTCATATATCTAAAACCAAATTGGCGAAGTTCTATCCTGATATTAGTCCCTGGTGTGACAAATGCAAAGGAGGTGAGGCTTCCCTTATTCAAATGTATTGGGCCCGTCCTACTTTGGAAACATTTTGGAAAGATGTTTTTTTAACTTTATCTTCCATATTAAATTGTCATTTGGAACCTGATCTTTTGATCGCTCTTTTCAGTATTTCTCGAGACTCTGACAAGCATTTGATCCCGGCTAAACGACGAACATTGTCTTTTGCCTCTCTTTTAGCTAGACGTGCAGTACTCCTTAAGTGGAGAGATGTAGTTCCCCCTATTCACGCTCAATGGCTTAGGGAATATTATGTCTTGTTTAGATCTTGAAAAGGTTTACTATTCACTTTTTAACTCGGACATAAAGTTCCATAAGGTGTGAGGACCTTTTCTTGAATATTTTCATAACTCTCACCTAGATTGACAGATGTATTTTTTTTCTTCCCTTGATAGTCAGATCCTGCATTTCCAGCTTTCTTTGATTAGGTAGCAGGCTGCTTTTTTATTATTATTATTCATCTCTCTTTTTACTACAATATATAGTTCTGGGGTGATAAAAGTTTATCTCAAATGTCCTTCAAATATTTATATTTATAATGGTTGGCTTGGAGTTGGATAGTGGGTGCTTTCCTTTCTAATTTTTCATTTTTAATATGGGTGACTTGCTCATTTGTTAAGATATGTATTATTGCTATTTTTGTCTGTATTGCAATGATCCTTCTATTTATACTATTGATTTTTTTTCTTCTACACTGTAGTTTGTGGAAAATCATAAATAAAATATTTTAAAAAAAGAAAAAAACACACTGGACTGTTTCAATGTGTACATTGTTTCAATATAGGTGCAAGGTATGGGTCTTTGACACTGATTTGAGAAATAAAGTTGCTTTTCTGACTTCACAGAAGTGGATCACAGGGGACCTCTAAATTTATTTGGCGTATAAACTATAAACAATAGAAAAGTGCAAGTTCTGATAAATCCAACTTTGCCTATCATTAGAAAACAAATGTTTTTTTTGTTGCTTATAATGTGGAAGTTATCTTTTTTGGTGCGTTAAACAGGTACTGCAAATACTTTGTGTTCAATCTGGTGACCCACAGAGAAAAAAAATAGGAGATTGGTTAAAACATAAATCATTTGGGTATAGACCATATACCATAACCTTTACTGCTGAATCATATACCATTACATTTATTGCTTCCAAATAGCAGTTGCCTGCAGAGCTCATAGCTGACATGTGATTGGTGCACTACAATGGAAGTCAGCATTTAAAAGACATGGCAGCCATAGTACAGCAGAATAAAAGATAATTGTGGAGACAAAGGAAAACAGAGAACACATCTATTTCCTGTGTATTTGGCATTTCTGATTGACACTCATACCCAAAGTGGCCCATGGCGTGCTACTGCGAGAACTGGCCAATCGAAGTTTGCAGTGCCTTCCACTGAGGAGCATAACATAGAGATCCTGCAACCATTGTCAATGGTGCTTGTGGTCAAAAATGACACCTAAAAAAGCATCTGAGTGTAGGCTGTGGATAAAACATTAATGCTCCAATGGGGCTGCTTTAATTCGTGTTCCCTTGCTGAGTTGTTGCGGGCTTTGCTCTTTGCTTTACTGTTAATAGTGTAGGACAAGTTTTTAAACAGCCAATTTCTTTCAAAAAGCAAGTACAGTAAAAGGCTGCTGCTCACTGGATCATGCAATTAAATACATGTTTGACTCTGGGAAAATGGCAGGTTTGCTAAGGTGAATCATGTTCAGAAGTGTCCAATACAATTTCTTCACAGTCACTAATTAATGATCATTTAATGACATGATTTAATCAATTTCAAGCACTTTATATGAAACATATCCAATTCAAATTCAATTTCCCAATATCTGATCAATCCTATCATTCAATCCATCAATTACAGATTACATTGTCCAGCACACAATTCCTGCAACTTCCGCCATTTCCAACAGGATCCCACCACCAAGCACATCTTTCCCTCCCCCCAAATTTCTGCTCTCCACAGGGATCACTCCCTACGGGACTCCCTTGCCAATTCATCCCTCCCCACTGGGCAGAACAAGTCCCACACCTGTCCTTACATCTGCTCCCTTGCTACCATCAGGGCTCCAAACAGTCCTTCCAGGTGAGGCAACACTGCACCTTTGAGTCTGTTGGGGTCATCCCCTGTATTCGGTGCTCCTGGTGTGGCCTCCTGAGACCTGACAGATTGGGAGACCGCTTCAGCAGAAAAAGCAGGATCTCCTGCTAGTCACCCATTTCAATTCTATTTCCCATTTCCCATGAGGGTACACTCAATTTAGAGAATCAACACCTTATATCACGTCTGGGTAGCCTCCAACCTGATGGCATGAACATTGATTTCTCAAAATTTGTGTCAACTGCCCAACCCCTTCACCATTCCCCTTTTCTCATTTCCTTCTCTCACCTTTTCACCTTATCTGTCCAACAGCCCCCTCTGTTGCTCCACCCTCTTCCTTTTCTTCCATGATCTTCTACCCTCTTCTCTCAGATTCCCCGTTCTTCAGACCTTTATCACCTTCCCCAATCAGCATTCTAGCTCTTTACTTCACCCCCTTCCCTTCTCTTAGTTTCACCTATCCACCACCACCTTGTACTTCTTCCCCCCCACCCCACCTTCTTGCTCTGACTTCTCATCTTTTTTTCCAGTCCTTATGAAAGGTCTTGGCCCGAAACACTGACTGTTTACTCTTTTCCATAGATGCTGCCTGACCTGCAGAGTTCCTCCAGCATTTTGTGTGTGTTGTGGCAATTACAAGGCCATTTACTCACAGTACTGAAAGCATAGTCCTGGTTTTGTTTCAAAATAGTAAAAAGAAACATTCAGTCTGTTTTCATATCAACTATGGCATAAGGAAATAGAAAATTTTTGAGTTTGATGAGAGTGGAAAACCTCAGTGGTAAATTTCTTTTTCTCCTGTTCTTTCTGGGTCATTTTACCTACATTAGCGTACAAATTATTTGCATTGCACCTGTCATTGACTGAATATTTAATAGTTCAGGTGCAGAGTAACTATTGTTGCAAAAGTAGATCAGTGGCTGAGCATCTAGAACACGTACCTAATATCATACTTCCCACAGGCTTTCCGCCATCTGCAAACTATTATGGAAATCATATATAGGCCTCCAAATAGTAGCCAAAATGTGGGGTTCAGATTCCAAAGGGAGCTGGAAAAGGCATATAACAAGGGTAATGACATAATTGTACTGGGGGACTTCAATATGCAAAGGGAATGGGAAGATCAAGTTGGTGTCGGATCACAAGAGAGGGAATTTCTTGAATGCCTATGAGATGGCTTTTTAGAGTAGCTTGTGATTGAGCCTTCTTGGGGAAAGGCTATCTTAGATTGGGTTTTGTGTAGTAACCCAGCTCTTATTAGGGAGCTTAACATAAAGGAACCCTTGGGAGACAGTGATCATAATATCACTGAATTCATACTGCAAATTGAAAGAGAGAAGCATAAGTCACATGTATTAGTATTGCAATGGAATAAAAGGAATTACAGAGGCATAAGAGAGGAGCTTGCCCAGGTGGATTGGAGGGCAATACTGGCAGGGATGACAGCAGAGCAAAAATGGCTGAAGTTTCTGGGAATAGTTCACAATACTGAACTTAACCTGTTCACTAACAGATTTGACATTGTGGCCCCTGCCCATCCCACACATGAGCCATCTGTTGTCGGCCCCCAACCAACACATATTCCACTCTCCCCTCCTACCCCTCCTCACAGCCCCCCACCCTGCTCTCATGACTATACCCCTTCCCCACACGAAACCACCACGGTGGGCTTCACGGCTGAACAGGTGAGAAGACAGCTGAAACGTCTCAACCCAAGTAAGGCTGCAGGACCGGATGGTATCAGTACCAGGGTGCTCAAAGCCTGTGCCCCTCAGCTATGTAGAGTACTTCGCCACGTATTCAACCTGAGCCTGAGGCTCCAGAGGGCTCCTGTGCTGTGGAAGATGTCCTGCCCGGTGGCATTGACCTCCCACATCATGAAGACCCTGGAGAGACTTGTTCCGGAGCTGCTCCAGCCTATGGTCAGGCCACACTTAGATCCCCTCCAGTTCGCTTACCAGCCCCGACTAGGAGTTGAGGATGCCATCGTCTACCTGCTGAACCGTGTCTACGCCCACCTGGACAAGCCAGCGAGCACTGTGAGGGTCATGTTTTTTGACTTCTCCAGTGCATTCAACACCATCCACCCTGCTCTGCTGGGGGAGAAGCTGACAGCGATGCAGGTGGATGCTTCCCTGGTATCATGGATTCTTGATTACCTGACTGGCAGACCACAGTACGTGTGCTTGCAACACTGTGTGTCCGACAGAGTGATCAGCAGCACTGGGGCTCCACAGGGGACTGTCTTGTCTCCCTTTCTCTTCACCATTTACACCTTGGACTTCAACTACTGCACAGAGTCTTGTTATCTTCAGAAGTTTTTGGATGACTCTGCCATAGTTGGATGCATCAGCAAGGGAGATGAGGCTGAGTACAGGGCTATGGTAGGAAACTTTGTCACATGGTGTGAGCAGAATTATCTGCAGCTTAATGTGAAAGAGACTAAGGAGTTGGTGGTAGACCTGAGGAGAGCTAAGGTACTGGTGATCCCTGTTTCCATCCAGGGGGTCAGTGTGGATATGGTGGAGGATTACAAATACCTGGGGATACGAATTGACAATAAACTGGACTGGTCTAAGAACACTGAGGCTGTTTACAAGAAGGGTCAGAGCCATCTCTATTTCCTGAGGAGACTGAAGTCCTTTAACATCTGCCGGACGATGCTGAGGATGTTCTACGAGTCTGTGGTGGCCAGTGCTATCATTTTGCTGTTGTGTGCTGGGGCAGCAAGCTGAGGGTAGCAGACACCAACAGAATCAACAAACTCATTCATAGGCCAGTGATGTTGTGGGGATGGAACTGGACTCTCTCACAGTGGTGTCTGAAAAGAGGATGCTGTCCAAGTTGCATACCATCTTGGTCAATGTTTCCCATCCACTACATAATGTACTGGGTGGGCACAGGAGTACATTCAGCCAGAGACTCATCCCACGGAGATGCAGCACAGAGCGTCATAGGAAGTCATTCCTGCCTGTGGCCATCAAACTTTACAACTCCTCTCTTGGAGGGTCAGACCCCCTGAGCCAATAGGCTGGTCCTGGACTTATTTCATAATTTCCTGGCATAACTTACATATTACTATTTAACTATTTATGGTTCTATTACTATTTATTATTTATGGTGCAACTGTAACAAAAACCAATTTCCCCCAGGATCAATAAAGTATGACTATGACTGTGACTATGACTATGACAAGATGCAGGATAGATATGTCCCAATGAGGAAGAAGTTCTCAAATGGCAGAGGTAGGCAACCGTGACTGACAAAGGAAGTTAGGGACTGTAGAAAAGCCAAGGGAGGACATATAAGCTAGCACAAGTGAGTGGGAGGTTGAATGATTGGGAAGCATTTACAATCCAACAAAAGGCAACTAAAAAAGCTATAAGATGAAATATGGGGGCAAACTAGCCAATAATATAAAGAAGGATGCCAAATGTTTTTTTCAGTTATATAAAGAGAAAAGGGGAAGTGAGTGTTGATATTAGACCACTGAAAAGTGATGCTGGTGAGGTAGTAATGGGGGACAAAGAAGCGGCAGATGAACCTAATGGGTACTTAGCATCAGTCCTCACTGTGGAAAACACAAGCAGAGTGCCAGAGGTCTGTGAGTGTCAGGGAGCAGGAGTGAGTGCCATTGCTATTACAAAGGAAGAAGTGCTAGGCAAACTTCAAAGTCTAAAGGTAGATAAGTCACCTGGACCAGATGGACTACATCTCAGAGTCCTGTGAGAGGTTGCTGAAGAGATAACGGATGAATTGGTCATGATCTTTCAAGAATCACTTGATTCTGGCATGGTCTCGAAGGACTGGAAGACTGCAAATGTCACTCCTCTTTTTGAGAAGGGAGGAAGGCAAAGGAAAGGAAACTATAGGCCAGTTAGCCTAACCTCAGTGGCTGGGGAAGTGTTGGAGTCTATTATTAAGGATGAGGTTTTGGGGTACCTGGAGACAAATGATAAGTCAAAGTCAGCATGGATTCTGTAAAAGGAAATCTTGCCTGACAAATCTGTTAAGAGTTCTTCGAGGAAGTAACACGCAGGGTGGACAAAGGAGTCCCTGTGCAAGCTCCCAGAAGGTTAAATTACAGTTTGAGTCTGTGGTAAAGATGGCAAATGCAATGTTGGCATTTATTTCAAGGGGAATAGAATATAAAAGCAAGGAGATAATGCTAAGCCTTTATAAGACACTAGTCAGTCTGCACTTGGAGTATTGTCAACAGTTTTGGGCCCCATAGCTCAGAAAGGATGTGTGGTGGGGGTATCCAGAACTAGAGGGCACAGCCTCAAATTTGAGGGGCAACCTTTTAGAACAGAAGTAAGGAGGAATTTTTTTAGCCAGAGAGTAGCGAATCTGTGGAATGCTGTGCCAGAGACTGTGGTGGAGGCCAAGTCTGTGGGTATATTTAAGGAGGAAGTTGATTGTTTCCTGATTGGTCAGGGCATAAAAGGATATGGTAAGAAGGCAGGTGTATGGGGTTGAGTTGGATCCGGGATCAGCCATGATGAAATGGTTGAGTAGACTCGATGCCATGAATGGCCTAATTCTGCTCCTATAACTTATGGTCCAATATACAAGTTAGTAGTCTAATAGAAAAGCCTTCACTTGACTGGATGAATTTAACTCCAACATCTAGGACAAAGCACCGTACAAGAAGCACCCTTCCACATCCTGAGCTTGCACTACTTCCACCACTAGTACCCTGCGCACTAAAATTCTCCAAGTATTTTCACTAGAAAGATTGCAGAGGTTCATGACAAAAACTCACCACTGTTTCCTCAAGAATGTTCAAAGAAACGCAATTCCATCTTTGCAAGTAACTCCCACATTCCATTAATGAGTTAAAATACTAAGACTTTGTGGAACTTCTTTAAAATTCTAAGCATTTTCCTTAGTTTCTAAACCACATAATATTGTTGATGCTACCAAAAGAATTATTTAAATATATTAAAAAATCCAACCTGTAAAGATGTTGTCCGTAACTTTTCAATTTCTGTTTTATAGTATTCAATGAGGGCACTTAATTCATCAGTAATTTTCTCCCTATTCAAACAAAGTAACTTTTATTATTTAAGCAATAGTAACACTAATCACTTCTGCACACTGTACAACTAATCAAGTTGTGTTCTCTATTTAAGAATTTAACTACATAAAACCAATAAATAAGTCAGGTTCAATTACAGGTTATATTGGATGCAGAACAAAGTCCATTTGTCTCATTACAACTGCAATAATTGCAGTCAGCCAAGATGTTTTCCTATACATATTTATTATCAAACACACATGATAGGTTAGATTTAAACAAAACACATATAGATTTTGCTTTAGATTTAAGTAAGCAGCAATTTCATAGTTAACTCCATTAAAAAAATACACTGGCTCTAAATATGCTCCTGGTAACTCTAGTTGGAGACTGAGCAGAAATCTTGGGAATAACTTCAAAAAACCAAGATATTATTTGAACTTCTACTAAGTAGCATGAGGAACATTGCCTTCCTCACTCCACTATCATTTTCCCCTCCTCACTCCCTCTCTCTTAATCAATTCATTTTCTAACCATCCCTTTTTTTCCTCTTTCAGTTTCTGCTCCCTCCATTTTATTATTTTCTATTCCATCTCTTCTTGCTTTCTTTCTGCTACCTCATTCACTCCTTACATTTCAGCTCCATTGGCCCTTCCCTTTGGATGCGTTTTCCTCACCTTCACCTCAACTGCTTCTTCCACAAGTCCACATCCTTATCCTTTCTCCTCCTCCACTTGGCATTTTTACCTCCACTGCCTCCAAAATATCAATGTTATCATTGTGCTCTCTCTATTCCCTTCTCCACAACCACACTCCTTTTCCTTTCCTAAGACATATCCTCTAGCACTCTACTCTTCAACATCTTTAAAGACTGATATGGGATCACTTTTAATTGATAGAACAAGCATACTCAGAGGTTTTACTGTTTTGCATCTATGTGTGATGCTTACAGAGTAAGTTCGCTTTTTTCCTGCATTGTACATGCATATCCTTAAATTTAGTTAAATATAATGGAATAAAAGTACTTTCAGCACTGGTTTATTTTGCACCAGTGTTTTCTCTATTTTATAATAAACTGTGCGATAACATTTTATGAAATAGAATTTGCTTTTACTTCTTTTTAATTAGATCTTCAATTGTTTTCAATTTTTCATTGTGTTCACGTTGAAGAGACCTTTCTTGCTCTAGTAAAACTGTATTCTCCGCTCTTAATTTTGCTGCTTTCTGCAAATATTGGGAAAAAAAACAGTAATTTACAACAATACTTAAGAGCAAAAATTTTATTCTATCAGGTATGAATAGAAATGCAAGTGCAAAACTAATTCTACCCTAATTCTACCTAATCGTGGTTCAAAAATGTTTATAAATGACAAAACACAAGCTGTAGCCTCACAGTTATTGCTCTAGAGTACAATGGATTCACTCTTCGTTCAACTATTATTTCTAACACAGCCTTCTATAAAGAGTTCCTCTTAATTTTCTTTCACAATAAGACAACTTATTTAGTACTTCATGTGATAAAAATGCCAAGGTACTTCATTGGAGTGTTGTCAAGCAGCAATCAGTTCACCACCCTCAAGCATCAAAAGATTTGTTATCTCAGTCTGTTGTTGGCCACAGAACCTCTCCCTCATTTATGGCTTCCTGTGTAATTGAAATAAAGCTTACATTTTATTAGGCATCCACCAGAATCAATTTCATGATTTAACAGTACAAGAACAGAATCACTGCTCCTATTTTTTTCTGGACAGTAGAGAAGTACTTGATTAATTCTTTCTTCTATTCCTTTATGACAAATACCATTCCATCTGCCTTCCACCCCTGTATAAATAATTCTCTTTGGTCTTTCACCTCCAGCTTGCTCTATTTTTTGTTCAAAGTCTAGTACACCTTTAACTGCTCAGAGGGAAGGTTATCAATCTGAAACATAACATCTGAAGAGAGAAGCAGAATTAATCTGGTCACTGGTAAATCTGGTATTTTCTATTTTATTTCAAAACTCTATCATTTATTAAATTTTACTTTTGCATTAATGATTACCTGTTTGTCTTACTGTAATTCTTACCTCCTCCTGGAGCAACATATTCTCATTTAACTTGTCCAGTTCCATCTTTAAGTCATCAAGTTTGTTTCTCTTTTCAAAATTTATTTTGTTCTGTTCCTGAAGCAGTTGGTGTACTTCAGAACGCTGAAAGATTTACAATACGACAGAATAGCAATTACAAAGAAACAAACAGTTGAGAATTAAGGTGACAAAGTACCCAAGTCAACAAAAACAGGGATTTAACATCAATACCTGTGCACTTAAAAAGTAGATAGAACACACCCGAATTTCTAAATAATTTAGAAATAAAGTATTTCAACTCATTTAACTATTATTCATGTATATCAACTTAAGAACATACAGCTGTGGAAACATCAATTTTCAATCTTACATTCAATCTGCATCAGAAAATTTTAAAAGACTCAGAAATATGAAACTAATTAAAAGTATCTAAAAAAATGACAAAAATCTTATTAAAATTCAAGAACTGTTACTTAGCTTCTGCTCTAAAAATCAGACCACAATTTGAAGAGGGCCTTTAAGAAAATATAATGCAGAAAACTTGTATGTTAGACTTTATTAGCATGGGAAGAGGAACTAATAATCATATTTATATGAAAGTAATGTGAGTTAATTTGAGCAGGAAACATTTGTGTAAATATCTCACTAAAACATAGTTTTCCATTATCTTTTAGACAACCCACAGTACTTAATGTGTGTCTAGGATAGACTAAGGGTGTCACTAGATTCCAATCACTGAATGATAATTTCATGTTGCTTACCCTTAATAAATGGTCAGGAGAACCATTATTTGAATAATGAGAAAAAATCTATGATTAATATTTTGGTATGTAAATTAATATTGAAATATAAAATATAATTCCATCTATCTTCTTTAAAAATGAAGAATTTACTTTTGCCATTAAAGATTCCTTCGTGGTTTTAAATTCATTTCTTTTCTCATCCATTTTCTTTTTAAAATCTGCAATATCTCTGGTTTCATCCACAATTTTCTGTTTTAGATCTTGTATGTTAGCATACGTTTCATTCAATGTGATTTGCTTATTGGCTCGATCTCCCATCACATTATTCATTAGGAATATGATGTCATTGTATCGTGCTCCTGCCTCTTGTTGTATAGGGCTGAGAAAAGGAAAGATAAAAAGCATACAAATTATGATTGGAAATTCAACTTATTTATATATAAACATTTTTCAGTGACTTAGAAATTAATCACCAAGTTAACTCTATGGATTTGAGTATTTTGGTACATTTCCTGGTTCGTTTCCCATCTTCAATAAATTTGACTTGTGCAAAGCCCTCCATCGCATCCTCAAGCATACCAAGTCTTGTTCATCAACACTCCTCACTTATGACTTGCACTCTAGCAATGCTCAATTTTAAAGTCTCCTCAATGTTACTCCTTGTCCTTTCTAAATCTAATTACCTTCAACCATAATCTCCGTACTCATTCAATTTTGGTAATTTGCGCATTCCCGACACTAAATGTTCCACCATTGATAGCTGGAATTTCAGCTGATTAAGGTCTGTGCTCTGCAATTCCCTTTCTCAAACAATTCACTTTTCTTGTCACCCCTTTTCATTTTAAACATTCTGTAAAATATACCTATTTTACTCCCACCTTATATAGCTTTACAAATCTTTTTGATGATTTTAACCATCTTAAAAGACTCAATATAAATTGCTGCTGACTTTGGTAAAATGCATTTTGAAAATACTCATTAAATTTAAAAATATATTTCCATCATTCAAGGAACTGCCAGCTTACAAGGAAATACCAGATGATGCTATTGTAAAGTGAGATAATTATTTTTATAATAACACATAAATTTTATAACACCATTACATTAACTGCATTACATTTATTTATAAGACCTTAAGATATAGAAGGAGCAGAAGCAGGCCATTCGGCTCATCGAGTCTGCTCCGCCCTTCAAGTATGGCTGATCCAATTTTTCCAGTCATTCCCACTCCACTGCCTTCTCCCCATACCCTTTGATGCCCTGGCTAATCAAGAACCTATCTATCTCTGCCTTAAATGCACGCAATGACTTGGCCTCCATAGCCGCCCGTTGCAACAAATTCCACAGATTTACCACCCTCTGGATAAAGTAATTTCTCCGCATCTCAGTTCTAAAAGGACGTCCTTCAATCCTAAAGTCGTGCACTCTTGTCCTAGAATCCCCTACCATGGGAAATAACTTTGCCATATCTAATCTGTTCAAGCCTTTTAACATTCGGAATGTTTCTATGAGATCCCCCCTCATTCTCCTGAACAAGGAATACAGCCCAAGAGCTGCCAGACATTTCTCATACGTAACCCTTCCATTCCCAGAATCATTATCGTGAATCTTCTCTGAACCCTCTCCAATGTCAGTATATCTGTTCTAAAATAAGGAGCCCAAAACTGCACACAATACTCCAAGTGTCATCTCACGAGTGCCTTATAGAGCCTCAACATCACATCCCTGCCCTTGTATTCTATACCTCTAGAAATGAATGCCAACATTGCATTCACATTCTTCACCACCAACTCAACCTGGAAGTTAACCTTTATGGTATCCTGTACAAGGATTCCCAAGTCACTTTACATCTCTGCATTTTGAATTCTCTCTCCATCTAAATAATAGTCTACCCATTTATTTCTTTCACCAAAGTGCACGACCCTACACTATCCAACATTGTATTTCATTTGCCACTTCTTTGCCCAATCCGCAAAACTATCTAAGTCTCTCTGCTTCCTGAACACTACTCGCTCCTCTGCCTATCTTTGTATCAACAGCAAATTTAGCCACAAATCCATTAATCCCATAGTCCATACTCCATTTCCACTTACTTATAGATGGAAAATAAATTGATCTCTCACCCTTTCATTCTAACTCAAGAATTTGAGACAAACGCAATAATTATAGGAAGAGAGTGTGTATGCAATTATTGAAGAAAAAGTTCAAAATTTCCCTGGAAGATCTGGTGCTACAGGAAACGTTGTGCGATGGTGTATGACATATAACACTGAAGGGTGTGCTGACGAAATATGCTTACCACAGAGAAGCATTTTCTTGCTCCAGCCGACAGTATTCCTTTTCAAGTTCTTTAATTTGTTGAGTCATCATCTCGATTTTGGCCTTCATTTCATTCAAATGTGTTATTTTCGACTCTCGAGCAGCAGCAACAGCAGCTTAAAATAAAAAAGCAAAAAGAACAGAATACTAAATATAAATTTGGGAACGTTGCCAAATATTGAGTATAGATTATTGGAAAATACATCCTAAGGCTCTGATACCGTCTCCCATCACAAAAATGTGCTAGATTGTAGGTTAATTGTTGTCACCGACTTCAACAAGATCTGTGTGGATGAGTGTGGGCCTTTGAGAACATACTGGATGTATCCAAGCCAAAAGCCACAGATGAACCAGAAGATTCATAGTCTACAGAGAACTAGACCTCTGGCATTCAAGACCATGTTTCAGAACTATACAAGAAGTCCAGGTACGACCTACAGAAGGCTCTATTAAGGGCAAAGAAAAGAATTCCAATTGAGGTTAGAGACAGAATCAGATGCATGCCATCTTTGGCAGGGTTTGCAGGCCATTACTTCCTTCAAAGTGAAACCTAACAGCATGAATGGCTGTGATGTTTCATTCCCAAATGAGCTCAACAACTTTTATGCATGCTTTGAAATGGAAAATAAAACTGTGTGAATCCCTGCGGGATCTGGTGACCCTATGATTTCTGTCTCGGATGTAGATGGCAAAACATCTTTCCAACGAGTGAACCCTCGCAAGGTATCAGGCCCTGACGGTGTACCTGGTAGGGCTCTGAAAAGCTGCACCAACCAACTGGTGGGAGTGTTCAAGAACATCTTCAATCTTTCACTGTTGTATTCAGAAGATCCCTGCTTTAAAAGGTTAACAATCATACCGGTGCCCAAGAACAGCAGAGTGAGCTGCCTGATTGAATATTACCCAGTGGCCTCACATCTACAGTGATAAAGTGCTTTGAGATGTTGGTCATGGCTAGAATCATCTCCTGCCTAAGCATGGACCTGGACCCATTGCAAATTGCCTATCGCCACAATCGGTATACAATGGATGGAATCCACCTGGCTCTCTACTTGGCCTTGGATCACCCGGACAAAAGTAATACCTATGTCAGCCTGTTGTTTATTGACTACAGATCAATGTTCAACACAATCATACCCTCAGTTCTAATCAAACTCCAAAACATGGGCCTCTGTATCTCCATCTTCAACTGGATCCTTGACTTCCTCACCGGGAGATCACAGTCTGTGCGGATCGGAAATAATACCTCCTCCTCGCTTACAATTAACACTGGCGTAGCTCAAGGATGTGTGCTTAGCCCACTGTTCTAATCTCGTTACACCCATGATGTATGACTAGGCACAGTTCAAACGCCTTCTATTAATTTGCTGGCGACTCAACTATTGTTAGTAAAATTTCAGATGGCGATGAAGAAGTGTACAGGAGCAAGATATATCAGCTGGTTGAGTGGTGCTGCATCAACAATTTTGCACTTAACGTCAGTAAGAACAAGGAACTGATTGTGGACTTCATGGAGGGGAAGCCGATTAGTCCTCATCGAGGAATCAGAAGTGAGAAAGGTGAACAGCTTCAAGTTCCTGGATGTCAAAATCTCAGAAGATCTATCCCGGGACCAACATACTGATGCTATTACAAAAACGACTATATTTCATTCAAAGTTTGAGGAAAATTAGTATGTCACCAAAGACACTTGCAAATTCCTACAGATGTACCATGGAGAGCATTCCAACTGGTTGTATCACCGTCTGGTATGGAGGAGCCACTGCAGAAGATTAGAAAAAGCTGCAGAAATTTGTAAACTTAGCCAGCTCCATCTTCGGCATCAGCCTCCCTCGCATTGAGGACTCCTTCAAAAGGCAGTATCCGATATTATGGACCCCCATCACATAGGACATGCCCTCTTCTCAATGCTACCATGAAGGAGGATGAACAGGAGCCTAAAGGCATACACCCAATGCATTTCTGGCATAGCTTTTTCCCTCGGCCATCAGATTTCTGAATGGACAATGAATCCATGACAACTACCTGAGTATTTTTCCATCTCTTTTAGCACTATTTATTTAATTTATTTACACGTTTGTACATACAGTATATATCAACACACTCTCCTCTTGTTGTAATTTAGTTTTTTCATTATGCTCTGCAGTGTACTGCTGCTGCAAAACAACAAATTTCATGACATATGCCAATGATATCAAACCTGGTTCTGAATTGACAACTATAAATTAGACCTAGGAAAGGCAGGTGATAGGCAAATCAGAGTGGAGGTGAAGGGTATACACCTTTGCTTAAAGAACTGTGAATTGTTACAATCCCTCCCCCACACCCACCCCTCCAGGTAGCTCTGAATGCTCTGCCAATCAGCATATTGAACACTAAATAGAAAATGTGGGCACATGGAGCAAAAATTGGAATAGAAGAGTGCTGATTATTGACATCAGGAGGAAGAAGCCAGAGGTCCATGAGCCTGTCCTCATTAGGGGAAAGGAGATGGAGAGGGTCAGTGCATTAAATTCCTTGGACTTAACATATCAGAGGATCTGTCCTGGGACCAGCACGTAAATGTCATCACAAAGAAGGCATAGCCGTGTCTCTACTTTCTTAGAACTTTGCATAGATTTGGCACATCATCAAAAATCTTTGAAAAATATCTTTAGAAGCACAGTGGAGAGCAACCCAATTGGTTGCACCACATAGATATAGTTGATTTTTGGGGTTCACTGAAGTGGTTTTAGGAATAGAGCAGAGAGTTAGGGTTCACTTCAGGCTTCACGGACAGAGATGGGGGTGGGTTAGAGGTCAGGCCAGAGTCTCGGCATTTGCTCTGTAGTTGGCTAGTGATCAGCATGAATGGATGCTAGGGTGCAAATGCTGTGATTGAAGACCCCAGCAAGCACAAGGGGTCGTGATTTCCCCAGGTCAGCAAGCCACTCAAAATTGGCAGGTCCCGATTCAGAGATCTGTGTGGTCAGGAGGCACTAGGACCAGTGACCCCATCCCCTCCCAGGTCGGTGAATCGGGAACTCAAAGCCCAGAGTTCGTGGTCTTGTTAATGGTAAGTTCTAGGATCAATTCCAACTATTGAAGCTATAAAGTCAAAGTTACAAGTCTGAGTCCGAGCCAGCAAGTCCAGAGGTCTAGGCTCTATGTTTGAGTCTCTGCGTCTATGTCCACTAGGGAAGTCAGAGACCTGATAATCTATGAATCTACACTGGAGGCTGGAGGCCCAGGGGTGGCCTGTTCTAGAGGTAGAGGCTTGTCTGTGCTTGTGAGTGGGTGGGAGAGAGGAAAAGGGACTCTTTTTTTTTTACTGTTGTTTTGTTTTGTTACTGTTGTGTTGTTGTTGTTGCTTGGATTGTTCTGCTGAACATCGTGGGCATATTATGTTGATGCCAGAATGTGTGGTGACACTTGTAGGCAGCCCTCAGTACATCCTTAGGTCATGCTGGTTGTTAACACAAACACAAGAACATAAGAACATAAGAAATAGGAGTAGGAGTAGGCCATCTGGGTTGGCTAATCTGGCCTACCTGCCTTTTCCCCATAACCTTTAATTCCCCTACTAAGCAAAAATCTATCCAACCTTGTTTTAAATATATTTACTGAGGTAGCCTCCACTGCTTCATTGGGCAGAGGATTCCACAGATTCACCACTCTCTGGGAAAAGCAGTTGGTCCTCATCTCTGTCTGATGGATCCATTTCTTTCCAGATGCCTTGCTATTTCTTCTTTAATGATAACTTCAAGCATTTTCCCAACTACAGATGTTAAACTAACTGGTCTATAGTTACCTGCCTTTTGCCTGCATTCTTTTATGAACAGTAGTGTAACATTAGCTGTCTTTTAATCCATTGGGACCAGCCCAGAGTCCAGAGAATTTTAGTAAATTATCACCAAAGCCTCCACTATAACTTCTGCCAGTACCCTGGCATGCATTTCAAGAGGACCAGGGGACTTGTCTATCTTCAGGCCCACAAGTTTGCTTAGTACTACCTCTTTAGTGATAGCTATTGTATTGAGGTCCTCACCTCCCATCACATCCATAACATCTCTCTTTGGCATGTTAAACGTGTCCTCCACCATGAAAACAGACACAAAAGAGTCATTCAAAGCCTCTGCCTTTTCCTCATTATCCAATATCAATTCCCCTTTCTCATCCTCAAAGGGACTTACATTCACTTTAGTCACCCTTTTCTGATTTATAGAACTATAAAAACTTTTACTATCCATTTATATATTTTATGCTAGTTTATTTTCAGAATCTAGCTTCCCTTTCAATATTGCTCACCTAGTGGTACTTTGTTGCTTTTTAAAGTTTTCCCAGTCTTCCAGCTTCCCAATACTCTTGGCGACTTTGTATACACGAGTTTTTAGTTTGATGCCTTCTTTTATTTCATTAGTTATCCATGGCTAGCTCTCCCCACCCTTACTGTCCTTGCTTTTAACTGGAATATACTTTTGTTGAGCACCGTGAAAAATCTCTTTGAAAGTCTCTCACTGTTCCTCAACCATCCCACCATATAGCCTGTGTTCCCAGTCTACACTAGCCAAATCCTCCCTTATCCCATTGTAGACTCCATTGTTTAGGCATAATACACTGGTTTTAGATCGAATTATCGCACCTTCCATTTGTACGAGAAACTCAATCATAATGTGATCACTCTTTCCAAGAGGATTCCTAACTACAAGATCACTAATTTAACCTGTCTCATTGCACAGGTCCAGATCTAAGCTAGCAGGTTCAGTAACATGCTTTTCAAGAAAGCCATCATGGATGTAGTCTATGAAGTCCTCCTCAAGACTGTCTCAACTAGCTTGATTCACCCAATCTATGTGAAAGTTAAAGTCCTCCACGTTAACTGCCTTTCTATTCTTACATGCCTCAGAGATTTCTCTGTTTATTATCTGTGCCACTGTATTGTTATTATTCGGTGGAATTTGGAAGAATGTGGTGGGGGGGGGGGCCTGATCTTACTGAAAACTATCGAATGTTGAAAGGCCTAGATAGAGTGGATGTGGAGAGGATGTTTTCTATAGAGGGGAATTCTTGCACCAGAAGGCACAACTTCAGAGTAGAGGGAGGTCCATTTACAATGGAGATGAGAAGGAATTTCTTTAGCCAGAGGGTGATGAATCTGTGGAATTTGTTGACACAGGCAGCTGTGGAAGCCAGGCCATTGGATTTATTTTAGGTGGAGGTTGATAAGTTCTTGATTCGTCAGGGTGTGAAAGGTTATGGGGAAAAGGAATAGGAATGGTGTTGAGTGGGAAATAGATCAGGGATGATGAAATAATGGAGCAGACTTGATAGGCCGAAGGGCCTAATTCTGCCCCTATATCTTATGGACTTAAGGTTTTTCATTGATTCTATTGTATTTTTTGTATTTACTGTGCTTGCCTACAAGAAAAGAGGTCTCAGGGTATGTACTTTGATAAGAAATTTACTTTGCACTTCGAAGTAGCAGGGGTCTGTGGGGCTCAGAGTGTTTCCTGATTTTAATTCTCCAACTTTACTCTTTTCTCAAGAGCTCTGTCTTCATTTTAATGAACTAATCATTAATATAAGAGTATAAACTTGCCTCAATTACACCTTCCCAAACCATTTCCTCCTGGAACTTTACTCTATTCTTCCAACTTATTTGGCTTTTCTGCAAGTCTCCTGACAACACTACCATCCAACAAGTACTTCTGATGAGTCTTGAGTCTCCTTGATTGATGATTGTTCTCCACCATGGAAGACAAGCCAAAGCTGTTTATTTCCTCTGCAGTTAACTCTCACCTCTTCCCCTTCTTCTCAGAATCCTGTCTGCTTGGTCTCTATTTTCCTTTCTTCAGTTATGCATCTGACAGATTCATCTTCCAGCATCTGCATTATCAGGACCAAACATATTATCCTCACAACACCAATTCCTTCAGAATTCGGAAGGAATGATTCTCTCCAGAATATCCTAAACTACCATCTCATCTACCAACACAAGTGGAGGGGCTGCAACATCCAGCCTTTTGTATCCTCCTTCCCTTTGTCAAAGAAGCAAACTCTCTTACTAGCAAAGTATGTATCTCTTACAATTTAGTGATGTTTTTGCCAATCACAATGAGCTCTCCTCTACCTCTAGCAGACTAGATATAATATGCATTAAAATATATATTTGGGTAGAGTTCAATAATTTCCATTCATTTTACCTATTTTTTTTTCCAGGCATCTAAAGATTTTGCTGTTCAAATTAGTCACGCAAGAAAGGAAGTTGCATTGCATTTTCTTACCTGCTATTTGCTGTTTTAGTTTATTGGGAAGTATAGAAAGTGTGTACCGTAGTTTACTGGCTTCAATAGTTTCCACTTCAAGTATTTCATGGATGGTCTTCCTGGCTTTTTCCTGGACAGTACAACAACCTTTATTTATAAAACATATTTCCCAAGGTCCTCCAGAGGTACATTATCAAAACAAAGGTTAACATTAAAATATAGTGGAAGAAATTAAGGCAGTCTCCAAAGAAGGTAGCTTTAACAAGTAATTTAAAGAAGGACAGAGGAGTAGAAGAATAGAAAAATGTAGGGAGTAAATTCAAGAGCTCAGGGTAAGGGCAGCTGAAGGTACAACCACCAACAGTAGAGCTAATATACTCAGGGATGAGCAAGAGGTCAACATTGGAGGAGTGTAGACATTTCAGAAGTTTACTCAGCAGGTGGAGAAAAATAAAACTAACTAAATGGCAATATTTTAAAATAATATTGTAAACTCAAGGCATTGCTTAATTTGGACACAGTGTAGGTCACCAAGCACAGGATGGATGAATGTGACCTGGTGTAACACAGCAACACACACAAAATGCTGGACGAACTCAGAAGATCAGGCAGCATCTACAGAGGGAAATGAATAGTTGATGCTTTGGCCCAAACTGAAAGTGGTGTAACATAGACTATAGACACTACACATTACACATATCTGTCAACTAATGGCATGGACTTTTACACTTTAGAATACATACTGTACATGGCATTTCAGGAGTGGAAGTCAGACCCATTCACAGGTCTTGAAATGAAACATGTAACTCCAAAATGAACTTTAGTTAACATAGGACCCATACCCTAATATATAAAGAACCTATCAGCTATATAGTCCTTATAGTCCCTTGCAATCATGCTGAAGATCTAACAAGTGAACCAGGGTTTACTACATTACTAAATAACACTCTTCTGGTAATATGTGTAGAGTCACCATTCTCTTTGCTAGATTAGTTGGAGTTGCAGCAATAATTTTACAATTTTAATAATTAGCTTTGAACATCACCATGTCAGGAACGTTGACCAATTTCTGTACATTACTTATCTGGGATGCACCTGATGCTGACAAGGCCATCATTTAATGGCCATTCCCAAATATCCCTGAGAAAGCCCTAGTGACTCTTCATCAGAACAGAAAGGCCACTCACCTGAAATGTTGCACACACAAAATGCTGGAGGAACTCACCAAGTCAGGCAGCATCTATGGGTTGGTGGGGGGGGGGGGATAAGCAGTTGATGTATTGAGCTGAGACCCTTCATTTGAAATCCTTCAGCATTTTGTGTGTGTTCAAGATTTACAGCATCTGCAGAATCTCTTGTGTTTATGACCTTAAATGCTAACTTTGTTTCACTTTCAGATTTCTGTTATAGAATATAGCACAGGAACAGGCCTTTTGGCTCACAGTATTGTGCTGAACTAACTAAATTGGTAATCAAATGCCTGCTGAAATAATCCCTTCTACATACACAATATTCATGTTCTTCTAGTTCATGCGCCTGTCTAAGATCTTCTTGAATGGCCCTATCATGTTTGACTTCACAACCACCCCAGGCAGTGCTTTGCAGGCACCTACCATATAGTGTAAAAACTTGCTCTACACATCTCCTTTCAACTTACTTCCTCTCACCATAAATTCATGCCCTCTAGTGTGAGACATTTTAACCATGGGGAAAAGATACGGGCTGTCTACTCTTTCTAGGCCTCTAACAATCTTATTCAACATCTATCAGATCTCTCCTCAGTCTCTACTATGCCAGAAAAAAACAACACAAATTTTTCAAACCTCTACATATAGCATACACCCTCTAATCCAGGCAACATCCTGGTAAACCTCTCTGTACCCTCTCCAAAGTCTCCACATCATTTCTACTATAGGGCAAACAGAACTAACGCAATACTCCAGATGTGTTCTAACTAGAATTTTATAATATTGAAATATAGAGGCTGCAATGTTGCTTCTTGACTTTCAATCTTAATTCCTTTATTCTTGAGTGGCCCTACTAACTCTCTTGTTATTCTCTTACTCCTGATATACATATAGAATGTTTGGGGATTCTTTTTAATCCTACTTGTCAATAATTTTTTGTTGAACTGTGACGTACATGGCAATAAACAAATCTGAATCTGAGAAGTATGTTATGTGTTACTGATATCAGGGCTGTAGAATATGCCCATCAGACTAAGCTATACCAATGGAGAGAGGAAACATTCAAATTAAACATGAGGGGTTGGTCCTCAGGCTTGCATTTGATTGTAGAGAATAAGTCAGATTGGAAGCAGCATGGAAAATTAAAGTGGCAGGCAACACTTCTTCAGACAGGTACTCCACAAAGTGATTTGGTTTCTCCAACGTAGAGGAGGCCGCCTTGAGAACACCAAATGCGTTACATTAGCTTGGAAGAAGTGTAAGTGAACCACCGCTTCATTAACTATGGAGTCTGTTGGGGTGGAAGGTAAGGACTAGGAGAAGAGTGAAAGCAAAGATGCAGAAAATGGATGAGATGCAGTTAAGGTCTCCGCTCATTTTAGAAGAGGGGAAGCCATTTTAAAAGAAGGAAGACATTTCAGAGATACATTTGCCTAAAGTCTCATCACAGGAACAAATGCTGCTAACCAGAATATATTCATTCTCCACATTTCTCTCAGATGACCAAATACTTTATAAAGAAGCAGACTGTCACATAACATTCTGCTGCATAAGTTATTAATCCTATTATCATATTGTTAAGACCACACATTCTTCCATTTGTACCAGCAAATCTGTAATTGATCACTCAAATAGAACTTGCAAAAGACAAACTTTAGTATGGGGCCCATTGAAATATTAATTATCACCATGCTATACAAAATCCACTTATTATCTATCTTATCTATCTATTGCTCACCAGCTCATGAACTCCTTCTACAATTTTTGCAAAATGTCGAACAGTACCATTTTCAAAACAAATTCCTTTGTCTTTCAGTTGTTTTTCTGGAAAGAATATACAATTTTAAAACATCATAACATTCAGATTCATTATCAATATTTCATTTAAATAAAATGGTGAGTTTCACATAAAACATACATTTTAAACTTTACCTCAGAGTATTGAATAAAACTATTCATTCTCCCTATACTGTATTTTCCTGTTGACATGATGCTAAAAACATATACTGTATCTTAATGGGTCCATGAGTACAAAGAAAACTATAATGGTGTGATTTGTGGAATCATCTGAATCGTATTTTTCCTGTGTTACGTACCCCGTAACTGGGTTGCCAAACCAGCAGAAATGGATCACTCAGTTGGAGTCTGGAGCACTAGAACTAAGAAAGTTTTATTAAAGAAACAAGCAACACAGTAATCGAAAGGATAATAAATGCAACAGTTCAGCGATGATAAACACACATGTGCACAGAATTAAGATAACAGCATCAATCAAGCTCTATCGTTGTCTAGGGGTAAAGGACCAAATTTCAAAATGACTCAAAGTTCAGTCCAGTTCAGTTCGCAGTAATCGTTGCCATGGCGATGGACAACGTGGGGGAAGAGAGAGATAGAACAGGAACAACTGATCATTCAGACACGGCTTCACTCACAGACCGGCGAGATTGCTCACAAGCAACTTTTGGGCGGGTCCTTGGTGATGTCACCTGAGGTCACCGACTGTGACCCCTCCTCCAGATGCGGTCGATCCTCTGCAGTGAACCCGGCACCCAGGCAAGGGCGGACACACACCAGGTTCCCGCTGATCGTATCTTTCCACCCTGGTCGTTGTCTGATACTTCTCACCCACTCGTGAGAGGCGCACCGCTTCCAGGGTCTCGTTACCTCGGGTGGCGTGTGTGTCTGTCTTAGCGAACCCGTCCCTTTTTATCCCCCTGCTGGGGTATCGCCTGTCCATCACTTCAAACAGCTCAGGGTTCAAAGGGAGAGCCGCTCCAGACAGCTCTCTCTCTCCCACGTCCCTTCATTACACATCTCCAGACGCTGCTCCATTGTTCCTTATCTCTCCTTCCCCTGAGGGCAGGTGGCAGACCAACTGCTGATGTCACTGATGCTAACCCAGGCCAGCAAACATCTTAATTTTATGTGTATTCTCGTAACACCTGGTGTTACAGACAAGCTTAATACCTAAATTAACCTTAGTGAAACAGATAATTCAGTCAATGTGCAAGACTGTACTGTGTACATATTGGCCGAGCATCATTTTCCAACATTTCAAAAACAGCTTTGTTTCAAAAGAATCTAAATATCTGAAAAAATCTTCTCTTCTTAAATGTATTTCCCCTACTTTTCGAATTCTCTGTTGTGGGAATATAACTGACTCAAGTCAAATGAAATAAAAATACATAATAAACATCATGAAAGTAAGGACAGTCTTAAAACCATATACAGGTACTCCTGTTGAATAATCAATCCACTACATACAATTTTTTTCAAGACACATCATTGAAAGGAGGGTTCATAAAAATGGGAATCTTCTGTGAGGTGTACATCATTGTCCATACATGTGGAAAGTGTGATTTAGAAGATGAGAAGCAGAGAGACAGGTGGTCATGAAGAAAGAGAGTGAGAAGGATAAGAGAAAAGGGCCACAAGAGGGAGAAGAAAAAATGAAATCTAATGTGTTAGGGAGTAAATGTGGGTAATCAGAAGGTAAGGGAAAGAGGTGGCTGAGCAAACTATGGACTGGGAAGATGGAGGAAGAACATGATTGAGAAACAGATGTGGGGGAAGTCAGGGCAGATAAGAGGGAGGGGAAAATGGGTATAACATTGGTAGATGGAGATGGAGAAGCAAGGTGGAGGTCGGGCTGAAGGGTGGGGGAGTGCAGAAAGAAGGGAGAGAGAGTGAAGTGGGTATTGGAGGAGGCAAGGATGAAAGATGAAACAAGGGATGTTGGAAGAAGAATTGGAGGGAATTAGGAGCTGACAAAAGGGGATGAGAGGTTTGCGTATGCAAGAATGAAGAAGTATTGAGAAGGAGGAAATGTGAACTGAATGTTACAATAGTAAAGAAAGGAAGAGGGAAAAAGAAGTGGGATGGCGGGCTTGATGTCTTGTTATGTCAAAGTTGTTGGTACTGTTGCTTGAATTTCCAGCATCTGCAGAGTTCCCTGTGTTTGTCTCGTTATGTATTAGGATACTATAGGTGAGTGTAATCTATTTGGTATGGTCTGTCGGAATGGGCAAATGGGGAAGATCAGAAAAATCACAGGATGTGGGAAATCAGCAAAGGGGCTGTTCAGGAGCCAGTTGAGGTTGGAATGTAATAGTTATGGGGGTGGGGACCTTTTTACGTTTGTAGACAGACAAGTGGGCAGGTAGATGAAGAATCGATAAGAGGAGTGAGAGGAGAGGTTGGGCAGAGTTCCATCTGTAAGGAAGGGAAAGAGTGAGTAATTGAGGAAATAAGGAATGAGTTGAAAGGGAAGGGGAAATGTTGACACTGGTCAGGGGTAGAGTGGGCATTTGGAAGCGAAAGTGGGCAGATATGGATGAGAGAGTAGCACAGCTAGCAGAAAGGATGCCTCCCAACTCAAATGACTTTGGTTTATTCCTGATCGCCAGTGCTGCCTGTGTGGAGTTTTCATGTTCTCCCTGTGGCTGAGTGGGATTCCCCCCCCCCCATGTATTCTGGTTTCCTCCCACATGACAAAGGCATGCAGGCTGTTTTCTTTTTGAATTGGCCAACATCCCATATTGTGTTAGTGAGCTAGTAAAATCTAGTGAGGGTTGATTATAATTGAAGGTGTGGGCTAATAATAGAGCAGGCAGGCCTGGGGTGGGGGGGCGTGAGTTGGAGCAATGGGGTGCAGATAAGTGGGAGTTTGTGCGTGGGGCAGGTTGGTGGGAGAGAAGGACTAGTTGTGGAGTGAAGGGTCCAGTAAAGGGCGTGGAGGAACGGAGAGAAGTGTGAAGTGCTGAGGAGTGATGGAGCGCATGCTAGTGGTATGAGGGTAATGGGAGCATGCTGGCGGGACGGTCTGACAGTAGCGGGAGCGTGGGGATTGGGGCAGAGAGTGAGGGTGGGACTGTGGTAATGCGGATTCATGCTGGTGGGAGAAGTGTGAGGTTGAGTCTATGTGAAGCGGGGATAGGAGGGGGAGGGGGACTGAGGATGGGCCCTCCACTCGTCAGTTTCTTGGAGCACGACCCGGCAACAAGCTCCCCCCTCCCTTACCCAGCTCCTGCAGCCGCTCTAGCGCGAGTTTCACGGTGCGTGGTTGCACACTCCGCTCCATGGCGGCCCAGCACTCGCTCCCCGCTCCGTCCACACGCCGGGTAAACACAGCGTCTCCCTGACAACGAAGCACGCCAAGGCAACTTCCGGCAGAGACGACCCGAGGGAAACTTTGCTGCTGCAGTTTATTCCAGCATCTACCTTCACAGAACTTTGGGATAATAAATCTTTTGTACACTACTCTTCACAACTATTTGAATGTACTTGAACTTAATTTCTGAATAGCAATTAGTGCTGTTAAATGCTGTAAATGCAGAATTTATTTGGGTTTAGGCAAAAGAGGGAAATTAAGACCACCTGGACGGTCTCTGAAAATATATATATTTCTTAAAAATGTTTGAGGCATCGCTTTTTGAAGATGTCCTTGAAGCTGGCTATGTGCCCATGATGGAGCTGGCTGAGACTGGAAACCTTTGCAGCTTTTTCCGATCACTCCACACCAGAAGGTGATGCTCTCCACGATACATCTATGGAAATTGACCATAGTGGTCCATTGAGGCTGTGAAAAGCTGCACAACAGAAGAGTTCTCTATGATCTGTTCCCAGGTTTATGCATTAAGACCGAACACTACAGATTAGTACATTGCTAGGTACAGTGTTATTTTAAGGAAAACACAGAGGTTCTGTGCTGAGGTTGGGAAGGTTGTATGACAAGAGGAACTGTTACACAATGTGGTTCTGGTACTACTGTAAAATATCCCTGATCTTATTGTTCATAAAATGTATGTGATGTAATCAAATAATGTAATTTTTGTACTGTGATTGGTGATGTATGCTTAATGAACTGAATTGAAAATTTTATGAATGAAGTATACTTTGGGGGAAATGTGGAGGAACGCACTCCTAATTTTAAGGGGGGGAAAAGTCTGCACAGAAAGAAAAAGGCATTGAGGGAGTGATGATCATCTCTAATTAACAGCACACAAATACAATGTTGCAAATTTCAAATTTCAGTTCCCTGACAAAGCAGGAACAATGGCAGCTGCATGTCAAGATTGATTAGATTCAGAGTTCAAAAATAAATACCTACAGCATGTGATGTGATTGAACAGCTAGGTGTCACAGTAATACAATTAATATAGGTTGATGTTCTATTATCTCAATCACTTTTAATTATCTACCCTCATATGCATCCACGTGTGCATGCTGTAAAAATTATCTATCAATTTAAATTTACAGTACATCTTTTAATATTCCCTTGGAGTTCTTCTAAACTAAAAATATTTGCTCAATGACTACTGGCTGAGGGAGAAGTAATAGGAAGGTTAATGAGTAAGAGATTCAGATTTCTCCAGAAATATTCAGAGAACTTGCAAATTGTTTGATAAATTACCCTCTAAGGTTTAAGGTATTAATGAACCCAATATGTTTCCATTAGAGCAGAATTAGGTAATTCGGCCCATCAAATCTGCTCTACCATTCCATCATTGCTGATTTATTATCCCTCTCAACCCCATTCTCCTGCCTTCTCCACATAACCTTTGACACCCTGAATAATCAAGAACTTCTGTTGTGACTGTGAATTATGCCTCTGGAGAGACACTGAAGCCAGTGATATTAAAGTCTTTATTCTGGACAAAAAGCAGGCATCATTCTCAGTAGAGGCTCAAGCTCCAAAGGTTCATCACATGTTTTATACCCTTAACGTCAAAGGTAACAGTAGCTGATACAATGTACGAGGGGTGATTGGTAAGTTCGTGGACTAAGGTAGAAGGAGTCAATTTTAGAAAACTAATGCATTTATTTTTCAACATAGTCCCCTCCTACATGTACACACTTAGTCCAGCAGTCGTGGAGCATACGGATCCCCTCTTTGTAGAAGTGCCCCACAGCAGGGCTGATTGATAAGTTCGCGGTGTAAGGTAGAAGGGGATGAGTTATTAATTTCAAACTTTCTGCATTATCACTCAGGGTTGAACTGCACACACATGTAACGAGGGCATCTTGGACCTCCAGGTGGTCCACAACAGGGGTGATTGATAAGTTTGATGCTTGAGGTAGAAGGAGATGAGTTATACAGCTCTTGTTACATACACGTGCAGTTCAACTCTGAGTGAAAATGCAGAAAGCTTGAAGTTAATAACTCATCTTCTTCTACCTTAGGCCATGAACTTATCAATCACCCCTGCTGTGGACCACTTCTAGAGGCCCAAGATGCCGTCTTCTACAAAGAAGGGATCCATATGCTCCACGACCGCTGGACTAAGTGTGTAAATGTAGGAAAAATAAATGTGTTAGGTTTTCTAAAACTGACTCCTTCTACCTTAGGCCATGAACATATCAATCAACCCTCGTAATTTCATTAGTAATGATGACATTGTTTCCTTCAATATTTTGGGTTGACAATGCTTCTTCTGAATTACATATCTACAGTGACAGGTGCCTCTATACAAATTAATTCATACAAATAGCCTAAAAGCTTCTTGAGGTTGAAATTCCAGACACCCAAAATTAATGTTTGTCTCTGAGTACACAAATATCATAAGTACACAAAAATAATTGATTGCCCATACCTGTGATTGTAGTGCATTCAATATGGTGGAGGGGCTGATAGTGCGGAGGAAACAGTCTGCAGAGAGACTTGGATAGATTGGAAGGATGGGCAAAGAAGTGGCAAATGAAATATAATGTTGGAAAGTGTATGGTTATGCACTTTGGCAGAAGAAATAAATGGGCAGACTATTATTTAAATGTGGAGACAGTTCAAAGTTCTGAGATGCAACGGGACTTGGGAGTCCTCATGCAGGATACCCTTAAAGTTAACCTCCAGGTTGAGTCGGTAGTGAAGAAGGGGAATGCAATGTTGGCATTCATTTCTAGAGGAATAGAGTATAGGAGCAGGGATGTGATGTTGAGGCTCTATAAGGCACTGGTGAGACCTCACTTGGAGTACTGTGGGCAGTTTTGGGCTCCTTATTTAAGAAAGGATGTGCTGACATTAGAAAGGGTACAGAGAAGATTCACTGGAATGATTCCGGGAATGAGAGGGTTAACATATGAGGAACATTTGTCCACTCTTGGACTATATTCCTTGGAGTTTAGCAGAATGAGGGGGGACCTCATAGAAACATTTCGAATGTTGAAAGGCATGGACAGAGTGGATGTGGCAAAGTTGTTTCCCATGATGAGGAAGTCTAGTACGAGAGGGCATGAATTAAGGATTGAAGGGCGCCCATTCGGAACAGAAATGCGAAGAAATTTTTTTTAGTCAGAGGGTGGTGAATCTATGGAATTTGTTGCCACGGGCAGCAGTGGAGGCCAAGTCATTGGGTGTATTTAAGGCAGAGATTGATAGGTATCTGAGTAGCCAGGGCATCAAAGGTTATGGTGAGAAGGCAGGGGAGTGGGACTAAATGGGAGAATGGATCTGCTCATGATAAAATAGCGGAGCAGACTCAATGGGCCAAATGGCTGACTTCTGCTCCTTTGTCTTATGGTCTTATGGTCTAGTACTTCAGTAACATTTGAGGAGTTCTTTCCAACACTGAGAGAAGCCCATGGGCAATGCCAGTGGTCCCAGTAGCCAAGAAGAATGGGTCTGTCAGGATCTGTGGTGATTTTAAGGTCACCATAAAACCAGTAGTGAAAGTAATCAATACCCTTTGCCCAGGATAGAGGATATTTTTGCAAACCTTTCTGGAGGAAAATGTTTCAGCAAAGTGTACTTAGCTTGATGCCTACCCACAAGTGGAGATGGAAGAGTCCAAAGTGTTTCTCACCATAAATACTCACAAAAGGCTTTAACGTTATAATAGGCTTATTTTTACAGTAGCATCTGCATCTGCACTCTGGTAGAAAACTACAGGCCAGGTGCTGCAAGGCTGCCCAGGCACTTAGTGTTACCTGGATGTCATCACTGTTACTGGTGAGAATGTCAAGGAACATCTCCAAAATCTCAAGACAGTGTTAAAAAGATTAGAAGATTATGGCCTCAGAGCACAATGCCACAAGTGTGATTTCTTTAAACCAAGCATTACTTAGTGGTCATACCATTGATATACAAGGATTTCAAAAGTGTGCTGAGAAAATTTAAGCAGTGGTGGATGTCCAAAACCAAAGGACTTGTCAGAGGTGGTCCTTTTTAGGATTTGCCACTAACAGCAGTGCACGAATGCAGAGATCAGCTCTGTTTCTTGGAGGACACAATTACAAGACTGAATTCAAGAGGATGACTAATTATGGAAATGCTGATGGATTGTCCCTTTACACTTGAAGAACGAAATACCTGAACATTTTACGAAGAGGACATGCATCCTCTTGACCTATTCTCCCTAATGCAAATCAAGTCTCCTTATTATGGCAGAGATGATCCAAAGGGAAACCAGAAAAGACCCAACACTCTCCAGCTCTACGTGGCCAAGCAAATTGGCTGGAATACCAGCAGAAATTTCAGTTCCCCTACTTTTACTTGCGTCAGGATGAACTTGCTCTCGACAGGGGTTGCCTTATGTGGGAATTAAGTGTTGTTGTACCCTCCAAACTGAGAACTAAAGTGTTGGAGGAGCTATATGTCAGTCATCGAGGTGTGGTCAAAATGAAAGAGTTGGCTTGAAGCTTTGTCTGGTGGCCTGTGACAAAGTAGCAACACACAAAAAATGCTAGAGGAACTCGGCGGGCCAGGCAGCATCTACAGAAAAAAGCACAGTTGACATTTCAGGCTGAAACCCTTTGGCTGGGATACAGTAGATCAGCAAACCAAGCAGCTTGCCATGCACTGTTCAGATGCCAGCACATCCAGAAGATGCCAAGAGCAGCACCTCTCCATCCCTGGGAATGGCCTGCGCTGCCCTGGCAGACTATTCATGGTGGATTTTGCTGGGCCATTCATTGGCACAAATTTATTGGTAGTAGTGAATATAGCTACTAAATGTCCAGAATTGTTCCCAATAGCCTCCACTACAGCCTTGCACAGTGTTGATGTGTTCAGAAGTCTATTCTGGTGTTCCAGAACACAGTCAGTGACAATGGACCACAGTTTGTTGTGGAATAGTTTCAGCCATTCCTGAAAATGAGTGGAACAAACAAATTACATCTGCACCCGACCACCCAGCTACAAATGGCTTGAGGCAAAGGTTTGTCCAGAGTCTGAAAAACACACTACGAGCAATGTTAGCAGAACACACTACACTGACACTGAGTCAGAAGCTCTCCAATTTCTTCCTACATATCGCAATGCAGCACACTCCACAACCAACAACTCACCAGCTATGTTGTTCCTGGGTCATCCCTTGCATTCACGCTTGGATCTTCTCAAACCCAATCTCAGAGGAAGTACGTAGGACAAACATCTGAGACCAATTGAAAGCTTTGATGTTTCACTCCTGGACAACCAGTTCTGGTGAGGAACAGCACAAATGATCATAAGTGGGTACTTGGAAAGTTTAGGGACAGAACTGGACACTCCTACACAGTGGAGGTAGTGTCTGATGTCATCTGGAGATGAGACGTCAATCAGTTGAGGAAAGCAGAGTCAATTATTAGAGAAGAAAGGTATCCAGAGGTGTCAGAACCATTTCCTGCCATACCAGAGTCAACTCCTACAACCATCATGGAGGAGGCCCTAGAACCTGATGTTGATTCAGAGACACAAGCCTCACCTGTCATGCAGAGTGACCCCATCCATTGGGAACGACTTTATCCAGCAGTAGTAAGAAATCTTCCACAGCGATTAAATCTTTGGTCTGAATGGGGGACACACACGCAATATAGTTAAGCGGGGAGGAATGTAGTGTATTCAATATTTTAGTAATATTTCAGTAAATATTGTGAATGTATTGTTTGATGAAGCATTCTTTGTTTACCCAATTCATTATAGGTTGCATGTAAGAAGCACGCCAATGGCATATGTCATTATGCCACCACATCAATTAGCAAGCACCTCACTAAAGAAAAAGTAAGACGACAAAAATTATCCCAGCTCCCATGTTTTTCTTTCAATTAGTTTCTGGAGATATAAAATATAACTGTGACTATGTTTGAGAACGTCTGTCTGGTGTGCCTGTTGGCACTCCAGTCACAATGATGCAAATAGTTTGGCCATATTGTCTGGTTTGATACAAGTCAATTAACACAATTTCATTATTTTAATGTTTGGCTCTTGCATATACAAACTCTTAGTCTGTGGAGCGGCCTGTGCTTTTAACTTCAATTTACTGCTTGCAATTTACTCTAAAAAACTAAGGCCAATTGCGAACTTACTTTTTTTTGGGTAATTTATTTTTTTTATTGAATTTCATCATCAAACAAACTTTTCATAAGATGTATTTCAGATACTGTACATATATATCATATAATCATATTTGTCACAAATCTCCACATAATATTTATCTGAGGTATACACTTATAGAAAGGAGAGGAAAGAAAGAACAATCGAAAGAAGAAAACTATGTACAGAGTAGGGAGTGATTTTTTTTTACAACATATTCATTGACTTGTGAGAATAAAATCAGGCCTATGAGGTGTTATGTAGTTAAACGATTTTTTCCAGCATGAATAAAATTGTTCCAACTTATGATTAACAGATGCTGATATCTTCTCCATTTTGTAAACGTCCATTGTAATTTCCATCCATACATTAAAAGTTGGGCTGTCCTGAGATAACCACTTCCTGGTAAGGGTCTTTTTACCAGCCACCAGCAGTACAATCATTAAATATTTATCTCTTTTCAACCATTCTTGAGGTACATACCCAAAATATATGATCTTACTCACTAAGGGTATTTCACATTTAAAGATGTCTTGTGTAGGGCATTATGTATCTCACTCCAATAGTCTTTGATAACAGGACATTCCCAGAAAATATGATAATAGATTGCATTTTAATTTCCACAATTTGTCCAGCAAGCAGGGGAGTTACTATTATACTGTAATGGGATTTCTGAGAGGGTGTAATAAAATATCTTATCAAGTTTTTCCACCTGAACTCCCTCCATTTCTGTGAACTGGTACACTTCCATTGATACTGCCATATTATTGTCCCGTCTTCCTCAGATATTATTATCCCTCCTTCCTTCTCCCATTTTGTTTTAATGTATGAAGTCGAATGTGTTTTAAGATTTGACAAACCCTTATAAATGCTTGAAATTATTCTACTACCATTGTCTGAATTATATGCTTTTCTAAGTAGCTCTATCAGACATGTACTTGCCTTGGTTACATTTTTAACCATCCTATTAACATACTGTTGCATCTGTAAATACCGGTAAAAGTCTTGTTTTTCTGATAAGTGTTTCTCTTTGAGCATTTCAAAACTGAACAGTGTTCCTTCTTTCATTACATTGCAAATAGCTGTTATTCCTTTTGCTGTCCAGTCCTTAAATCTAGCATCCAGTTTATTCGTCGTAAAATCCCTGTCATATGCACACCATTTAAGAATTGCAATGTCTCTCTCTAGTTTATATTCTTTTATAATGGTTTTCCATATTTTAAGAGTCCATTTCACCCACAGGTTGTCAATATTATTTATGTAACTTTGTAGGTTACCAGCCAAAATTTCCTGTATGGGGATGGAAAGTATCCTCTCCTCAATGTTTTTCCATTGAGCATCATATGATGGGTTGCACCAGCACATTACAGCCTCTCAACTGTGCTGCAAAATAATAATTTCTAAGAGAAGGTAGGCCCCATCCCCCCTTTTCCTTGGCTAATTGCAAAGTTTTGAGATGATTCCTAGGCCTTTTATCTTGCCATATATATCTTGATGGCATCTTGTTCCATTCATTGAATTGATTTTGGTTAATCTCTATTGGTAGGGCCTGAAAGAGATATCATAGTCTGGGCAGTATATTCATTTTAATAGATTCAATCCTTGAACTGGGATCAAGAAAAGGAATTAGGTTCCATCTTGTTATCAATTGCGAACTTCCTAATGTTTACAATAAGATCTGAACCCTGGTTTGAATTAATATCCGCTATATTCACATAACTCCAGAATACTCCCCAATACTATCAACCTCTGTTTTAATTATACCATATGAATTGGCCTGCATGGCCATTTGTGACAATTAATTCCACAGATACACCACCCTCTGGCTAAAGAAAGCCCTCCTCATCCCTGTTCTAAATGTGTATCCCTCTATTCTGAGGCTCTGGCCACTGCTCCTAGACTCCTCCATGGGAAAGACCTTCTCCACATCTACTCCATCTTTCATGAGCAGCTCTGTTGCTGTATCAGATAATTTGGGAATCTTGGATAAAGCCATGTTTGTAGCTGCTTTAGAAAACCATTAACTATCTGCAAAAAATAACGCTGCTTTAAGTGAGCATCTTGTGATACCTGAAGGAAAGGCGTTATCGAAATTATCTTGCTTAGTTTTCCAGCTGGCAGTATACCCAACTACACTTTCAATAAGGTAGCATGAGTAGAGCTCCCTCTCCCTCATAATAGTGGAATGTCTTCACAGTTTAGTATGCAGGCCCGCCCTGCTGAGGACATGCTTTGAGAAAGAGCCCATTGTGCATCAACCTGACAGCTCAGCAACACTCACCCAGATTTATCACGTGGATTAGGGTTTATCTACACATAGGTCCCAGGCCAACAGGGATACTGGGCCAGACATTGCAGCAACACTGGCTAACTAGTACAGCTTACAGTAACTTCGGGATTTTGCATTAATACACACGCAAAATTTACAACCGTATAACAGACTTTAGTCTAAAACGTGCGTAAAGAGAGAATTTGCACTAATTACCCTGCACCTATATTTTGCATTCTTCTCCAGGTTTGGGGAGGCACAAGAAGTTTTGTCCCTTCAAATTAAGTGATAAGAAACAGCTGTTACTGTTAAGGTTACCTTTGATTAAATGACTATTTTTAAAAGTTTCAAAGCATATCAAAGTCAATAATTAGCTTGTCTTATTTTTGAGAAATTTGAAATTAATACGATGTATTCCAAGGTGCTTCAAGCTTTTGTTAAACTCCTCAAGCCTCCCTAAATCACATGTTGTAATTAAAAGGTCAAAGAGTTTGATAGTTCAGGTTATTTAAAGAGGAGACCTTTCTCGCCCTCTTACCGTGCAATATCCCTTATGATATGGAAGAACTTTTTAAATACTCACAGCTTTTCTGCCAAGAGTCCTCTTAACATTTTACAAAGTCCCCATTGAGACAAGCTTGCACATTTTAAAAAACTGATATTTGTAGCAACAGTGCCAGCTGCTGGTTGCAAAATCTCCTCTTTGAAGTTTGAAGCTACAGGGAGTGTAATTAAATTGATGGACTGAATAGCTTGAGGCTCTTTTCTGTAGAAAAGGCTGAGGGTGTTCTATTAGCTTTAACATTATGAAGGGATTTAAAAAGAAATAGTAGGAATGGGCCATCTGGTTCTCCAAGCCCACTTCAACATTCACCATTGCTGATCTAATAAAGAGCCATTTTTTGGCAGAGTCGCTGTATCCCTCTATTCCCTTAATTCCAGAAATCAATCAACAATCGAGCCTCAACTTCTCTCTGGTACAGTGAATATCAAAGGTTACTCATTACTATTCATTATTCTCAAGCAGTGTCTCTTGACCCTAGTTTCCTCAGTCAGGGAAAACAGTCTCAGACATCTAGCTTGTCAAGCTCTTTAAATTTATACAGTCTTGATAAGATCTCCTCTGGTTCTTCTAATCTCTAGAAAATACAGAATGTGGGCCTTCAATAACATGAACAAACACACCCAGGCCCCTTTGAACATTAACACCACCTATTTTTTCACATTTGATAAACACACTGCTTCCCTATTATCTTCCTCATAATTGATAACCCCACTATTTTCTATACTACATTCCATCTGCCATGTTCTTACCCACTCACTGAATAAGACCATAAAACCATAAGAAAAAGGAGTAGAAGTCGGCCATTGGGCCCATCGAGTCTGCTCCGCCACTTTATCATGAACTGATCCATTCTCCCATTTGCCTTCTCACCATAACCTTTGATGCCCTGACTACCCAGATACCTATCAATCTCTGCCTTAAATACACCCAATGACTTGGCCTCCACTGCTGCCCGTGGTAACAAATTCCATAGATTCACCACCCTCTGGCTAAAAAAATTTCTTCGCATCTCTGTTCTGAATGATAGATAGATAGATAGATAGATATACTTTATTGATCCCGAGGGAAATTGGGTTTCGTTACAGCCACACCAACCAAGAATAGAGCATAAATATAGCAATACAAAAACCACAAACAATCAAACAACAAAATGCAAACTATGCCAGATGGAAAAAAAGTCCAGGACCAGTCTATTGGCTCAGTGTGACTAACCCTCCACGGGAGGAGCTGCAAGTTTGATGGCCACAGGCAGGAACGACCTCCCGTGCCGCCCAATGTTGAATCTCGGTGGAGAATTCGAAATGTTTCTATGTGGTCCCCCCTCATTCTGCTAAACTTCAAGGAATACACTCCAAGAGCGGACAAATGTTCCTCATATGTTAACCCTCTCATTCCCGGAATCATTCTAGTGAATCTTCTCTGTACCCTTTCCAACATCAGCACATCCTTTCTTAAATAAGGAGACCAAAACTGCCCACAGTACTCCAAGTGAGGTCTTACCAGCACCTTATAGAGCCTCAACATCACATCCCTGCTCCTATACTCTATTCCTCTAGAAATGAATGCCAACATTGCATTCGCCTTCTTCACCACTAACTCAACCTGGAAGTTAACCTTAAGGATATCTTGCATGAGGACTCCCAAGTCCCATTGTATCTCAGAACTTTGAATTCTCTCCTCACTTAAATCATAGTCTGCCCATTTATTTCTTCTGCCAAAGTGCATAACCATACACTTTCCAACACTGTACTTCATTTGCTACTTCTTTGCCCATTCTTCCAATCTATCCAAGTCTCTCTGCAGACTCTCTGTTTCCTCAGCACTACTGGCCCCTCCACCTATCTTTGTATCATCAGCAAACTTAGCCACAAAGCCATCTATTCCATAATCCAAATCATTGATGTACAACGTAAAAAGCTGCCCCAACACAGACCTCTGTGGAACACCACTGGTAACCAACAGCCGACCAGATTAGGATCCCTTTATTCCCACTCTCTGTTTCCTGCCAATCAGCCAACACCCTATCAACGTATGTAACTTTCCCGTAATTTCATGGGCTCTTATCTTGTTAAGCAGCCTCATGTGTGGGACCTTGTCAAAGGCCTTCTGAAAATCCAAATATACAACATTCACTGCATCTCCCTTGTCAAAGGCCTTCTGAAAAAGTCTTCCCTCTTCTAGATGAGCTACCATCCGTGGTAATCGAGTCCCATCTGCCCGGAGCAACTGGTTTTAAGGCAACAGTGGCCCACCCTTGTCCCTTCTCCTGTCAGTGAGAACAGCCCTGCCGGGCATAAGAACTATGCCACACGTGAAGGTCAGGAGTTGGACTTGGTCGTCAGAGGCTGTTTGAGACGCACGCCATGAAGAGTATTTGTTTATTTGTAATTGCCAATCGGAGGAACACTCATTTATCACAACTCTCTGCCTTCTACTGGTTAACCAATCCTCTGTACATTATGCCCAACTCCGTACCTCATTATCTTATGGGTAAGTCTTTCATGTGGCACCTGGAAATCCAAGTATAGAACATCCACCTGTTTCCCTCTATCCACTGCACTTGTATCTTCAAAAACCTCCAGTACATTTGTCAAACAGAACCTTTCCTTCATGAATCATGCTGTGTCTGCCTAATGGAACTACTTTTATCCAGAAGTCAACCTATTTTTTCCTTTAATGATATCTACAATCATTTTTGTTTAGCAGTGGGAGCTCTTCCCCACTACCACCCTTTGGCTATGACTACCTTTGGATCCTTTGGGGTATGAGTGGAGAGTCAATAATGTAGAAACTAATGTTTTCCACATGATCTCCTGCCCTCATCTGCAAAACCACAATCTGTTGCTGAATCTGACTGGTACCTAGCGGGCAGCCGCCCAAGACCGTTGTGGGCAAGTACTAACTGAGCTCTCGCAGCAGTATGTTGACTGATGGGCACGTCCTCTATCCAGAAAATTACCCACTGTCCCCAAGTCCACAAAAGCCTTCACCTGCCTCAGGTTCTTACCCCAGGTAAACTCCGCCTTCAGCACGAAACCAGAATCCACGGGGTTGGGCGTAACGGCTGCTACCGACGCAGTCCTCCTGACATTGGACAGGATCAGCAGGTCCCCAGGAGGACGCAGCTTCGGACATTTGGCCCACAGGTGATCTGCTTCCCCACAGTAAAAGCTGCAACCTTGACTCCGATGCTGGGGCCTCTCATCGGTGGAGAGTCCAGTGCAGGGGTTCAACTAGATCTTCAGCAGGCGATGGGCTGGTCATGGTCCGAGGTTGGGGAGTGGAACAACGATGTGCTGAGTTTGGGTTCAGGCTCGCCCTCCTCGACCTTGACCACCTATGCTGCATCAGACAATCATCGAGACAGATGGGCTGGTCAATGAGAACTTTTAAGTTCTCTGCTGGCCCTCCCAGGGCGAGGGCATCCTTAAATTTATCTCAGAGTCTGTGGCAGTATAGTGTGCCCAAGGCCTCCCCATACCAAACACTCTCCTAGGTCAAGGTCTGAAATTCAATCATGTAGCAGCTGCTGACTGTCCGCCCCCCCACCCCTCTCAAACCTTCATCAGGTAGTCTGAGGCTTGGCTTGCTCTGGTGGGGTTATGATTCACCTCACTCATGGCAGCCATGAATTCCTCTGAATTTGAGCAAATTGCCATCCTGTGTTTCCAATGCACAGTGCCCCAGGCCAGGGCGCTCTCAACCAGACACACACACCAAAGGGAACTGAGATAGCTGGCACTCAAACACTAATGAGCACTGGATGAGGAAGCCGTGGAAAGAACCCAGGTCCCCATCAAATCTCTGTGGGATTGGAAGCAGGACTGACTGGTTCTCCCCAGCGACTCTGGTCTCCTCCTTGCAAAAGATGACCAAGGGCTACCTGGAGGTCAGGTTTCTCCATGCTCTGTTGGGAATTATCTTCACTATGGCTGGTCACAGCAAACGAAATACTCTGATACCCCACTGGGTCCATACTAGCTCAATTGTACCATGACGAGAATGGCTTCGATCCAAATGTTGCAGTATCCAAGGTTAGGATCAAGACACAGCTTCAAACTGAATTGAGAATCTCAGCACAAACAAACACTTGATGAAATCACAAGTAGACATACAACTGAGCACCAAACTCCAGTTTAGGTGCTCCTTAAATGCTCAACCCTTTGCACCCAAAACATGATTGCCAATTAGCAGGACTGTCCTGAATCTTTAAAGGGGCCACATCAGCCATCCATTCATACTCTGAGGAGTTAGAGCGTCTAAACCTCGGAAGCTGGTGCATATGGGTGCATATCATAACACCCTAATTATACTAAGCTTTTATAAGCACATAGTGGAGTGTACCCCAACTAGTTGCATCATGGTCTGGTATGGAAATACCAATGCCCCAGAACAGAAAAGCCTATAAAAACTGATGGATACGGCAGAGTTTATCACAGGAATAGCTCTCCCCATCGTTGAGCATGTCTACAAGGAGTGCTGCCACAAGAAAGCAACCTCCATTATTAAGGGTGCTCACCATCCAGGCCATGCTCTCTTCTCGCTGCTGCCATCAGGAAGTGGGTACGGGAGCCTCAGGTCCCAGGCCACCAGGTTCAGGAACGGTTATTACCCTTCAACCATCAGGTTCCTGAACCAGAGCAGATAAATCCATTCAACTCTAGATCACTGATCACAACCTACGGACTCACTTTCAATGACTGTACAGCTTATGTTCTCTTTATTTTTAATTTTTTTTTGTATTTTCAGTTTATCTTCTTTTGCACATTGGTTTCTTGACAATCTTTTTGTGTATGGTTCCTCATTGATTCTGTTGTATTTCTTTGTTCAACTGTGAATGCCTGCAAGAAAATGAATCTCAGGGTAGGATACAGTGACAAATATGTACTTCATTAATAAATTAACTTTGAACTTTGTTAAAGATATCATGCCATGCTATTTGCAAGTCTGACATCAGACTACCAAAACCGCCTCTCTATTCCCAGCTCCATCATAGTAAAAGTTAACCAAGCAGATGGAAAAAAAATTCAAGATGTGTTCAAAGCCTCTGCAAAAAGATGTAACACCTCTGGTCCATGACTGATCGAAGTGGAGGAGGAAGATTTATGCTGATATTGAGGACCTCAATTCCATGGCAAACTACCCCTCCACTCACCCCAGCAGACAACTCTTGCCCCATCCACAGAAGAGTCAGTGGTTCCCACAGTGGCCTCATTAGCCATCCCAGAACCTATAAAACAGAAAAAGCACCAGTCCACCCTCAATCCTAAAGGATTGCCTGAGTAGTTGAGACCGTTTGCCCAGTGCAACATCTAATTATTTCTCGAATGAGCCCCAGCTAAGCATATTCACTATTTTATCTGCTAATTTATCCCAAGTGTTAGTTACTTTCTGCATGACAACTTTCTTGACCACATATGTAAAATCACCTTAATTTGTTTGAACCTGTGACTATTTGTTTACTCACTAGTCTCACTATTTTGTTCAAAGCAGTATTGTTGATCAATACTTCCCATTCTTTAATTATTTTATATATTTTGTTTCCATGCTGAGAGAACAGTCTTTCATCATGAATCAATTCTGTCACAAAGGATCAGCCTCTTGATATCTCTGTATTTGTTGAATATTTACTCTAGTAAATAGTAGACTGTGATATCTGACAATAACATTATTGTTACATTATGACATGCAGGATGTTAACTTTAATATTAATCTGGGACTGGCTTGATAGGCAAATTTCCCAATCTAATGGCTGAGATATCTGCAGAAACTTGCACTACCCTACTGGGCCATTAGATGTTGAACTATGAAGTACAATTTTCCAATTGGCATTTATAGGCTTTGTGGAGTTCTTCCTTTGCTTGGTGCTCCTGCGGTTACACAGTAGATACAAACAATACATGAGGAACAGTTCAATCCAGTTGACTGGGAGATTGGTTTTGCTGAATGCTGATCCAAATTGAGTGTATACGTTGTGTTTGTACAACTACATATCAAATAAATAAAAGCACTCATGTGAGAGATGAACTGGTGTATTCACATTGCAGAGAGAAAGAGAGAGAAGATCAATGTGTATGCACAGACAACAGATCAATGCACACAGGTAAGTTATCAGTCCATTAGTAGTACTAAGGGGAGTCATTGCTCTAAAATAAGTAGATCCATACATTACACTCCCCCCCTTAAGATTGATGTAACATAAAACTATATATGTAACAAAACATTCAACTTCCCTTAAACAAACCATATTCAAATAAACATGCTTTCACAGTAACAGTCCATAACTAACCTCACTATACTAAAGATTGAGTCTTTTGCCAAGTACTCTGTTTCTTTCGGGATAGCGTCTTTGGACCTGTGGAGTGGCATCAGGTTTGACTGGTGTCTTGTCAAAGGTAACTTTCTCTGTTGCAGGAGTCATGTTGCAGTCAATGACATGATTATCACTGAGAGGTAAGTCTGCTGGCTGTATTGTGCCAGTCTTGTTGGATGCAGTCGACTCAGGTGTGTTCTTCAGTTGAGCATTCAGTATCTGGTCCACATGCCATCTCTATGTCTGATCTCCAACATCTACTGTGTACATCAGTGGTCCATTTCTCGTAGCTATCCCACTGGTTGTCCAATTGTCTTCTTGGTAATCATGTGCTAGGACATCCTGTCCAACATCAAAGCTCCTTGTTGATTCACTTGGCAACTGGTTGAACTGTTTATTCTGCACTTCCCTCCATAGATCTGGTTTCAGGAAGGCTATGTGAAATCTCAGATTCCTGCTCATGAACAGCTTTACAGATGTTTGATTTGTCATGGCATTAACAGAGTTCGGATACACAAAAAGCAGGTTGTCCATCTTGTGCTGTAGAGAAACGCCCTCCTTGTCTATTGCTTTAATGGACTTTTTGAAGGTTTGGATAAATCTTTCAGTGAGCCCATTTGTTGATGGGTGGTGAGGAGCTGACTTGAAATATCTGATGCCATTTTTCTTCTTGAATAGTCTGAACTCTTCTGACGTGTGTTGTGGTCCGTTGTCACTCTCAATTTGTTCAGGTAAGCAGTTTCTGGTGAAGGTAGTCCTCAGAGCAGAAACAGTCTTTTCTGATGTAGTTGAATTCATTGGTATGACCTCCAGCCACTTTGAATGAGCATCCACGGCAATCAGAAACATGGAGTCCATGAATGGCCCAGCATAGTCAATATGCACTCTTTGCCATGGTGAAGGCGGCCACTCCCGTGGGTGTAACGGTGTCTGTGGGGGTGTATTTTAGACAGCTTTTGGTCAAGCCTTCAATCTGTCTATCTATTCCTAGCCTCCACACATAGTTCTGGGCGAGACTCTTCATCTTGACTGTACCCAAGTGTCTTTCGTGCAGATTCTCTAACACTTTGGTGTGCTGTTTAGAGAAACCATGACACAAGATCCACACGTCCATGTTCTTTGACATACAGACAATAGACAATAGACAATAGGTGCAGGAGTAGGCCATTCGGCTCTTCGAGTCAGCACCGCCATTCACTGTGATCATGGCTAATCATCCACAATCAGTACCCTGTTCCTACCTTATCCCCATAACCTTTGATTCCACTATCTTTAAGAGCTCTATCCATCTCTTTTTTGAAAGCATCCAGAGGCTTGGCCTCCACAGCCTTCTGGGGCAGAGCATTCCATATATCCACCACTCTCTGGGTGAAAAAGTTTTTCCTCAACTCCGTTCTAAATGGCCTACCCCTAATTCTTAAACTGTGGCCTCTGGTTCTGGACTCACCCATCAGCAGGAACATGCTTCCTGCCTGCAGCATGTCCAATCCCTTAATAATCTCATCTCACTGAGAACTCTGGAGATATAGGATTACCTAGAGCTGGCCATCCTTGCATGGTGATGTCATAGGCTTTTGACAATGTCAGGTCATTCCTTGTTTCTCTTTGTGCATCAGAATTTGTTAGTGGCATCTGGTCCACCAGTGCTGTGTGAAACACTTCTGCTGGGTCACAGTATGAAGATTTTTCTTCTTCAGTTGCCAGCAGTGGAAGACATGACAAGCCATCAGCATTGCTGTGTTGTCTGGTACCCTTGAACTTGATGCCAGAAGAGTTAGCTCCTAGGAATAATGTCCAATGTTCAGACCAGGTAGCAGATGTCACTGGGATTTCCTTTCTGGGATTGAAAATGGAAACAAGGAGCTGGTGGTCTGTCACTAGAGTAAACTTTTGTCCGTAGAGTTAATGGTAGAATTTCTTTATTTCCCATACTAGACTAAGGGCCTCTCAGTCAATCTGTGTGTAGTTCTGTTCTGTACTCGTCAGTGACTTTGAAACAAATACTTTCCGACGTTCAGATCCATCTTTCATAGTGTGTTGCAAAACAGTTCCAATGCCACAAGGGGAGGCATTGCACACCAGTCTGATGGGCGGAGATGGGTCATAATGGGTGAACAGTTCATCGGATGTTATTAGTCTCTATGTTTCCTTGAATGCTCTTTCACATTTTTCTGACCATTACCACTTGCTCCTGTCTGTAGCAGTGCATTCAATGGGTGCATGACTGTAGCAATGTTAGGGAGAAACCAGTGGTAGTAGTTTACCAGGCACAAGTATGAGCTGAGTTGTGACACATTTTCTGGTTTGAGTGCCTGCAGCGCTGCTTCAAATCTTCTCTTGTGACTTATGTAAGCCATGCTTGTCAAAGACAAGTCCACAATATGAGATTTCATTCTTGAAAAGCTCATATTTCTCTCTCTTTGCATGCAGACCATACTCACTCAGCCTGGTAAGCACTTTACCAAGATTCCGGAGGTGTTCTTTATCACTCTTGCCAGTCACGATGATGCCATCAATGTGACATTGTGTTCCTGGGATATCTTGGAGCACTTGGTCCATTGCTCTTTGCCAAATTGCTGGAGCAGACGTGATACCATAGATGAGACAATTATACTGGAAGTGTTGATCATGAGGAACTTTGTACTTGACTCCTTGATCTCCATTTGTAAATAGGCTTATCTGCCTATCTTTGAAAGCCTCTCCCCTCCTGCCAAAGATGCAGAAATGATTTTTGTTTGTGGCAGGGGATGCTGCACAATATGCAGCACAGGGTTGATGCTCACTTTGAAGTGCCCACACATGCGACAGCTCTGGTCTTCTCTTTCTTGATACCGGGTCAATGGGCAAGGCCCAATCTCGGAGAGAATGCCAAACATCTCCAAGCTCTGAAGTTCAGCATCCACTTTAGGACGTAGTGTGTAAGACCATGGATGTGCTTTATATAATCTTGGTGTTGCTGCATTATCCAGTTCAATTCTAGCCTTCATGCTCTTCAATACACTTTTCAAATGCCTTCACATTAGCATTAAGCAACTGTGACAGTCTCTGGTTAGTGCTACAGCTTGGGCTGCAGTTGCCTATTGATGACACATTGAGATCTTTGATTGTCTGCCAGTCTCGTTGGATTTTTCTTGACCATTCACGTCTGAAAAGTGCTAGCCCTCCACTTTGCAACTCATGAAGCTCTAACTGCTGTGTTTGGCTCTGTACGTCACATTCACTTTCAGTTTTGCCTTTGGGAGACACTTTTTTTGTCCTTAGTATCATCGAGGCCTTTTCTAAAGGTAGCTTAGAAACCAGTCTGTTGTAGCTAGCTTCTGAAATTATAGACAAAGCTGACCCTGTATCCAGCTCCATTTTCAGTTTTACACCAGACACATATATTGTGATCCATATGATTTTATGATCTGTTTCAGTAATGCTGTGCAGTTCCAGGCATTACAACCCACCTTTGTCACACTCTGTGTTGCCTGATTTGGTTTCACATTCAGTCACTTTGTGCATTTGTTTAGTTTTTGTGTTTGAAACTTTTCACTCTGTGTGTTTTTTCTCTTTGGTTGTGCTTTTTAACTGACTTGCACATTCTCTCTATATGGCCTTGTCTGTGGCACTTTCTGCAGACTTTTTCTTTGAACCAAAGGTCATTTGTATCATGGGAAGATTTGCCAAATCAATAACATTTTTGGCTTTTTGCACCATTCCAGGACATTTTATGCATTTCACATCCTAAACTCTTTTTCTGTAGTGCTACTGCATACTTTGCTGCAGTCGCTAACAATATTGCAATGGTCAATGCCCGTTCTAAGGTTAGGTCACTTTCTGTCAGTAGTCTCTTCTGAGTGCTTTCAATATGCACGTGACATACAAGCTTGTCCCTTAATGCATCAGAAAGTACATCTCCATAATCCCAGAACTGGGAATTTTGTGCAGTTCTGTGATGCATTCAGAAATGTTTTCATCATTTAACTGATTCCTTATGTTAAATCTAAATCTCTCAGGTATTACCATCAGTTTAGGGCTCAAATGATCTTGTAAAATTGTAACAATTTCATCATTCTGGTTGCTGGTTTTTCAGGAGTTACTAAGTTGCATAAAAGCTTGTATGTTTTAGTACCTATTAAGCTCAGAAGCATGGAGACTTTCTTTTCTTCATCCATGTCATTTGCATTACAATACAGTTCAACCCTCTCAATATATAATTCTCAGTCCTCATTAGCACTCTCAAATTTGCCAACTTTCCCGACTAAGGCCATCGTCAGAATTATTTTACTTTAACTTTGCCAGTTGTGCGCCTTTCAAGGTGCAATTCTACTAAATAAGAAAGGAGTGAGATAGAAAACAAGGAATTATTGACCCATGACCCTAATGTTGGTAGCAGCGAATCTGGCAAAGGATACAATAACAAAGCACCCTGAAAGGAATAATAGGATTTATCAGAATCACGACTGACTAATTTACTGGTTACCTTTGAGGATATGATTGGCATAGTATGTGGCTGATAGAGAGTTTAATATAACATATTACAACTGTCCATTACAGACTGCAGTATTATTACATTTGTTATCAGTTCAAAACATTTTTTTGGTCTTTATGCATTATTTCCAAATGCTTCTAATATGAGAAATATGAAAATAGTCTTTTCAAGAATTAAAGTATGGACTGTTTCAATTAGCACATCACATAATAGGGAAACATATTTCTCATGCTACTGAATACTTATTAATTTAATCCAAAATGATTTTTTTAATGTCCAGAATTCCACAAGTGATGCAAAATTCTGTTTTGTCAGGGCACTGCCACCAGGTGTCACAAGTTTCCCTCTTTCAGAGCTGTAGCACGTCTGCTGTAAGAAAGATTTTGGTTTGTGCTCGGCACAGACTACATGGATCAAAGAGCCTATTCCTATGCTGTACCGTTTAATGTTCTATGCTAATGATTTGGTAGAAAAATAAACCTAATCTATTCTACAAATTTTCTACAGTAAATTCATACTGTGTAGGAACATAAGATTTAAAGAAAATGAAACCTTGGCTAACTAATTAGAGGAGGGAAAAAAGTTTAGTTTCATTCGAGCCACAGAAAAAGTATGTATTTCATTATATGGCATTTTGGCATGATCAGTATGAAAAGATTTAGCAATTATCAACAACATGTCAGGCAAGTAATATTTTAGACACAAGACCTGACAAGCCAGATGGTGTGTATTAGAATTAGCAGGGGACATGAGGTAACAATCTGGATAGCCTGTGGTAAATGACACAATATAGCTTGGGTTGGAGCATTTATCTCAGTACAAGGATGTGGTCGGCTGGATCAGTCCCTTCACAGACAGAATCTTAATTTATCCTTAATTTTGATTGGCAATTAAAATCATTCCAGGTTTATTGTTCCAATGTCTGAAGACTGGCTGCAAAGTAGAGCAACAATGTTTGTTGTTCCATGATTCAATTAACACTGGATTTAAATTTTATCTGGGCATTTCTGGTGAAGAAGCTGCCTGTGGTGGCCACGGTGGTAGTGTTTGGGGGTAGGGTGGGGAGTGGTGATGGTAGGAGGATGAGTTATGATTGGGTTTTACACCAAAATTTGCTCCTGCACTGTATCCATTGTCAAACAATATTCTGCAAATCTCATTTATTTAAATCAAGTGGAAATTAGCACCTATGCTTGAGACCACATAAAAGCACTAAACTTATTCCTAGTTTGAATGTATTTGAAATATTAAAGTTACGGATTCACAGGATTCAACAAAATATATTTTATTCATAATAGGTGTAGTACAATTACCTTAACTTACACTGCAATGATGTCATAAATGCAAAGACTCAGAAAAAAATTTGAAAGTTGTAGTGGGGATAAAATTGTTCAAAATTACAGTGAAATTAACTTGATTCCTGATATGTCTTATGTTTTTACCTGTTTGGAATCAGCATAATGCAGGTATTTCATACATTTGTTCCAATATTATCCTGATGACAGAGGCACAAGAACAAATTGACATAGATTTGACATAGAAATTAATTAACTGGTATAATTACAATTGTGAAACTTTTGCACCTGAATTTCTGAAAGTGAAGAGCTGAAAATGTGACATAAAATTAGACAGTGCTGGAAACACTCAGTTGATCAGGCAGCAAACGTGGAGAGAGAAACAGAATTAGCATTTCAGGTCAATGACCCTTCATCAGAAATATGTTTCTTTCTCCACTAAGCATTCTCTACACGCTCTGTTCAAAGTTCAAAGTAAATTTATTATCAAAGTACATATATATCACCATATACAACCCTGAGATTCATTTTCTTGTGGGCATACTCAAAAGATCCATAATAGAATCAATGAAAGACTACACCAACTTGGGGGTTCAACCAGTGTGCAAAACACAACAAACTGTGTAAGTACAAAAGGAAATAAATAATAAATAAGCAATAAATATTGCGAACATGAGATGAAAAGTCCTTGAAAGTGAGACCATAGGTTGTAGGAATATTTCAATGAAATTGAGTGAAGTTATCCCCTTTGGTTCAAGAGTGTGATGGTTGAGGGGTAATAACTGTTCCTGAACTTGAGCTCCTGTGCCTTCTTCCTGATGGCAGCAATGAGAAGCCAGCATGACCTGGGTGGTGGGGTCCCTGATGATGGATGCTGCTTTCCTGTGACAACGCTTCATGTAGATGTATTCAATGGTGGGGAGGGCTTTACCTGTGATACTCTCTACCACACATGTATAGAAGCTTGCCAAAGTTTTAGATATGCTGAATCTTTGCAAACTCTTAAAGAAGTAGAGGCACTGCTGTGCTTTCTATGTAATTGCCCTTATGTGCTGGGCCCAGGACAGGTCCTCCAAAATGATAACTCCAAGCAATTTAAAGTTGCTGACCCTCTCCACCTCTGATCCTTTCATAAGGGCTGGCTCATGGAACTCTGCTTTTCTTTTCCTGAAGTCAATAATCAGCTGCTTGGTCTAGCGAAAACTGAGTGTTAGTTGTTGTGGCACATTTCAACCAGATTATTATTATCTGTTATTATTGCATCTGAGTTTCTTTGATCGACTAATTTAGGTAATTGCATCTTTAAATGCCCAAAGTTGTATTGAGAAGTTTGTGTGGCTTATACTACCTACAACATTGTGTAGAGGAGCCTGTGCTTTATTTCTGAATATCTGTTGTCAGGTTATCTGAGAGACACAACTACATCTTTGGAAATTGTAATCCTGGTGGCCATCAGTTTGTAGCTAGCTTTTTCATGGCTAGCACAAGTCAATCTTATATATATGTGTGTAGCTTGTCCTATTTTTGGAGAAATATATTGTGCATATCTTTGCCTTTTCTCTTTAACAGTAATAGACTTTCTTTTTCCAAGTGTCAAATTTTTCCAGATTGAAATGAAAAGTCCTCAGACCTCTTCTGGAAGATGTCCTTTAGACATGATTTCAAGAAATCTCATTCCATCAATAAGAACATAAGAACATAAGAAATAGGAGCGGGAGTAGGCCATCTGGCCCATAGAGCCAGCCCCACCATTCAATAAGGTCATGGCTGATCTGTCTGTAAACTCAGCTCCATCTACCTCCCTTTTCCCCATAACCCTTAATTCCTGTACTATGTAAAAATCTATCTAACTGTATCTTAAATATATTTCATGAAGAAATCTCAACTGCTTCCCTGGGCAGAAAATTCCACAGATTCACCACTCTCTGGGAAAAACAGTTTCTTCTCACCTCTGTCCTAAATCTTCTCCTCTGAATCTTGAGGCAATGTACCCTAGTTCTAATCTCATTTACCAATGGAAACAACTTTCCTACTTCTATCTTATCTATCCCTTTCAAAATTTCGTATGTTTCTATAAGATCCCCTCTCATTCTTCTGAATTCCAGAGAGTATAGTCCCAGGCTACTCAATCTCTCCTCACAGACTAACCCCTTCATCTCTGGAATCAACCTGGTGAACCTCCTCTGCACTGCCTCCAAAGCCAGTATATCCTTCCTCAAGTATGGAGACCAGAACAGCACACAGTACCCCAGGTGTGGCCTCACCAGTATCCTGTATAGTTGCAGCATGACCTCCCTGCTCTTGAATTCAATCTCTCCAGCAATGAAGGCCAACATTCCATTTACCTTCTTAATAGCCTGTTTTACCTGCAAGCCAACTTTTTGCGATTCATGAACAAGCACTCCCAAGTCCCTCTGCACAACAGCATGCTGCAATCTTTCACCGTTTAAATAATAATCTGCTCTTTTATTATTCCTTCCAAAGTGGATGATCTTGCATTTACCAATGGTGTATTCCATTTGCCCACTCATTTAACCTATCTATATCCCTATGCAGACTCTCCACATCCTCTGTACAATTTGCTTTTCCACTCAGTTTAGTGTCATCAGCAAATTTTGCTATGCTACACTCAGTCCCCTCTTCCAAATCATCAATGTAAATGGAAAACAGCTGCGGGCCCAGCACCGACCCCTGCGGCACCCCACTCACCACAGACTGCCAACTGGAGAAACACCCATTTATACCAACTCTCTGCCTTCTCTTGGTTAACCAATCCTCTATCCATGCCAGTACACTTTCTCCAACTCCATGCATTCATATCTTATTTATAAGTCTCTTGTGTGGCACCTTATCGAATGCCTTCTGGAAATCCAGGTACACAACATCCACCTGTTCCCCTCTATCCACTGCACCAGTAAGTTTGTCAAACAGGACCTGCCCTTTCTGAATCCATGCTGCGTCTGTCTAACGAAACCACTCCTTTCTAAATGTTTCGCTATTTCTTTCTTAATGACAACTTCAAGCATTTTCCCGACTACAGATGTTAAGCTAACTGGCCTATAGTTGCCCGTCTTTTGCCTACATCCTTTTTTAAAAAGTGGTGTGACATTTGCTGTCTTCCAATTTGCTGGGACCTGCCCAGAGTCTAGAGAGTTTTAGAAACATAGAAACATAGAAAATAGGTGCAGGAGTAGGCCATTCGGCCCTTCGAGCCTGCACCGCCATTTATTATGATCATGGCTGATCATCCAACTCAGAACCCCGCCCCAGTCTTCCCTCCATACCCCCTGACCCCCGTAGCCACAAGGGCCATATCTAACTCCCTCTTAAATATAGCCAATGAACTGGCCTCAACTGTTTCCTGTGGCAGAGAATTCCACAGATTCACCACTCTCTGTGTGAAGAAGTTTTTCCTAATCTCGGTCCTAAAAGGCTTCCCCTCTATCCTCAAACTGTGGCCCCTCATTCTGGACTTCCCCAACATCGGGAACAATCTTCCTGCATCTAGCCTGTCCAATCCCTTTAGGATTTTATACGTTTCAATCAGATCCCCCCTCAATCTTCTAAATTCCAACGAGTATAAGACTAGTTCATCCAGTCTTTCTTCATATGAAAGTCCTGTCATCCCAGAAATCAATCTGGTGAACCTTCTTTGTACTCCCTCTAAGGCAAGGATGTCTTTCCTCAGATTAGGGGACCAAAACTGCACACAATACTCCAGGTGTGGTCTCACCAAGGCCTTGTACAACTGCAGTAGTACCTCCCTGCTCCTGTACTCGAATCCTCTCGCTATAAATGCCAGCATACCATTCACCTTTTTCACCGCCTGCTGTACCTGCATGCCCACTTTCAATGACTGGTGTATAATGACACCCAGGTCTCGTTGCACCTCCCCTTTTCCTAATCGGCCACCATTCAGATAATAATCTGTTTTCCTATTTTTGCCACCAAAGTGGATAACTTCACATTTATCCACATTAAATTGCATCTGCCATGAATTTGCCCACTCACCCAACCTATCCAAGTCACCCTGCATCCTCTTAGCATCCTCCTCACAGCTAACACTGCCACCCAGCTTCGTGTCATCCGCAAGCTTGGAGATGCTGCATTTAATTCCCTCATCCAAGTCATTAATATATATTGTAAACAACTGGGGTCCCAGCACTGAGCCTTGCGGTACCCCACTAGTCACCGTCTGCCATTCTGAAAAGGTCCCGTTTATTCCCACTCTTTGCTTCCTGTCTGCTAACCAATTCTCCACCCACACCAATACCTTACCCCCAATACCGTGTGCTTTAAGTTTGCACACTAATCTCCTGTGTGGGACCTTGTCAAAAGCCTTTTGAAAATCCAAATATACCACATCCACTGGTTCTCCCCTATCCACTCTACTAGTTACATCCTCAAAAAATTCTATGAGATTCGTCAGACATGATTTTCCTTTCACAAATCCATGCTGACTTTGTCCGATCATTTCACCGCTTTCCAAATGTGCTGTTATCACATCCTTGATAACTGACTCCAGCAGTTTCCCCACCACCAACGTTAGGCTAACCGGTCTATAATTCCCCAGTTTCTCTCTCCCTCCTTTTTTAAAAAGTGGAGTTACATTAGCCACCCTCCAATTCTCAGGAACTAGTCCAGAATCTAACGAGTTTTGAAAAATTATCACTAATGCATCCACTATTTCTTGGGCTACTTCCTTAAGCGCTCTAGGATGCAGACCATCTGCCTTCAATCCCTTCAATTTACCTAACACCACTTCCCTACTAACATGTATTTCGCTCAGTTCCTCCATCTCACTGGACCCTCTGTCCCCTACTATTTCTGGAAGATTATTTCTGTCCTCCTTAGTGAAGACAGAACCAAAGTAATTATTCAATTGGTCTGCCATGTCCTTGCTCCCCATAATCAATTCACCTGTTTCTGTCTGCAGGGGACCTACATTTGTCTTTACCAGTCTTTTCCTTTTTACCTATCTATAAAAGCTTTTACAGTCCGTTTTTATGTTCCCTGCCAGTTTTCTCTCATAATCTTTTTTCCCCTTCCTAATTAAGCCCTTTGTCCTCCTCTGCTGAACTCTGAATTTCTCCCAGTCCACTTTCTCTGGCTAATTTGTATGCTTCTTCTTTGGAATTGATACTATCTCTAATTTCTCTTGTCAGCCACGGGTGCACTACCTTCCTTGATTTATTCTTTTGCCAAACTGGGATGAACAATTGTTGTAGTTCATCCATGCAACCTTTAAATGCTTGCCATTGCATATCCACCGTCAATCCTTTAAGTGTCATTTGCCAGTCTATCTTAGCTAATTCACGTCTCATACCTTCAAAGTTACCCCTCTTTAAGTTCAGAACCTTTGTTTCTGAATTAACTATGTCACTCTCCATCTTAATGAAGAATTCCACCATATTATGGTCACTCTTACACAAGGGGCCTCTCACGACAAGATCGCTAATTAACCCTTCCTCATTGCTCAAAACCCAGTCCAGAATAGCCTGCTCTCTAGTTGGTTCCTCAACATGTTGGTTCAAAAAACCATCCCGCATACATTCCAAGAAATCCTCTTCCTCAGCACCTTTACCAATTTGGTTCACCCAATCTACATGTAGATTGAAGTCACCCATTATAACTGCTGTTCTTTTATTGCACACATTTCTAATTTCCTGTTTAATACCATCCCCAACCTCACTACTACTGTTAGGTGGCCTGTACACAACTCCCACCAGCGTCTTCTGCCCCTTAGTGTTACGCAGCTCTACCCATATCGATTCCACATCTTCCCGGCTTATGTCCTTCCTTTCTATTGCGTTAATCTCTTCTTTAACCAGCAACGCCACCCCACCTCCCCTTCCTTCATGTCTATCCCTCCTGAATATTGATTATCCCTGAACGTTGAGCTCCCATCCCTGGTCACCCTGGAGCCATGTCTCTGTGATCCCAACTATATCATAATCATTAATAACAATCTGCACTTTCAATTCATCCACCTTATTACGAATGCTCCTTGCATTGACACACAAAGCCTTCAGGCGCTCTGTTACAACTCTCTTAGCCCTTATACAATTATGTTGAAAAGTGGCCCTTTTTAATGCTTGCCCTGGATTTGTCGGCCTGCCACTTTTACTTTTCTCCTTAGTACTTTTTGCTTCTACCCTCACTTTACACCCCTCTGTCTCTCTGCACTGGTTCCCATCCCCCTGTTGTGAACTAACCTCGTCACGCCTAGCCTCTTCAATTTGATTCCCACCCCCAACCATTCTAGTTTAAAGTCACCTCAGTAGCCCTCGCTAATCTCCCTGCCAGGATATTGGTCCCCCTAGGATTCAAGTGTAACAAACGCGTCTACTATAATCTCCACCAATTCCCTCAGCACCCAGGGATGCATCCCATCAGGACCAGGGGACTTATCTACCTTCAGGCCCTCTAGTTTGCTCATCACCATCTCTTTAGTGACAGTGATTTTATTGAGGTCCTCACCTCCCATTTCGTCCATAACATCCTTCTTTGGCATATTAGACGTGTCCTCCACTGTGAAGACCGACACAAAATAGTCGTTCAATGCCTCAGCCATTTCCTTATCACCCAATATTAATTTCCCCTTCTCGTCTTCCAGGGGACCTACTTTGACTTTAGCCACATCTTCTGCTTTATATATTTATAAAAACTTTTGCCTTCTCTTTTTATATTTTGTGCTAATTTACTTTCATACTCTATCTTCCCTTTCCTTATTTCTTGCTTAGTTGTTCTCTGTTGATTTTTAAGGGGAAGTTTTCCTAATCCTCCAGTCTCCCACTACTCTTTGCAACTTTGTACACATGAGCTTTTAATTTGATGCCTTCTTTTATTTCCTTAGTTATCCAAGGCTGGCTCTCCCCACACTTACTGTCCTTACTTTTGACTGGAATATACTTTAGTTGAGCACTGTGAAAAATCTGTTTGGAAGTATTCCACTGTTCTTCAACTGTGCTCCCAATCCACATTAGCCAAATCCTCCCTCAACCTGTTGTAGTCTCCTTTGTTCAGGCATAATACGCTAGCTTTAGATCAAACTATTTCATTCTCCATCTGTATGCGGAATTCAATCATACTATGATCACACTTTCCAAGAAGATCGTTATAAGATCGTTAATCTTACCTGTCTCATTGCACAGGACTAGATATAAGATAGCATTTTCCCTTGTAGGTTCACTAACATGCTGCTCAAGAAAGCTATCACAGATGCATTCTATGAAGTCCTCCTCAAGACTTCCTTGACCAACCTGATTCACCCAATCTATGTGGAAGTTGAAATCCCTCATGACAACTGCTGTTCCGTTCTTACAAGCCTCAGTTATTTCTTGGTTAATCGCTTCTGCCACTGCAATATTTTTATTACGTGGCCCATAGACAACTCCCACTGGTGATTTTTTTTCCCTTTACTATTCTTAATCCCTACCCACATGGACTTAACATTCTGCTCCATAGATCTTATATCGTCTCTCACAATCGCCCTGATCTCATCCTTAATGAAGAACGCCACCCCACCTCCTTTGCCTTCCTGCCTATCTTTCTGTATTACCTGATACCCTTGGATATTTAATTCCCGGTCATCTCCACCTTGCAACCAGGTTTCTGTAATGGCCACTAAATCAATGGACAAGAGTGAATATGGAACGAGGAGGATAAATGTAAGAGGTTATATACAGTACACTATGTTCAGCAGTTCACCTATCAGAAGGTGCCATGAGTTAAGGGAAATATGGGGAAGAGGATTAAATATAAGAATCCAAACAAACTTAATGCATTGCATATCACCGATAGTTAAGGCCTCAGCAACAGGGACACAAAGTAATAGATTACAAATCTTTAAGTGCAGTCTTATCAGCTTTTTAATTTTATCTCTGCTCATGCTTCTCTCGACCTATCAGATCTGTTGTATGAACGTGCAATTGAACTCCCATGCCATTTTTGTAAAATATGTGCAGGCGAAAATATTTGAGTGGAGCTTGGAAGTAACAAGAAGACCAGAAATAAGAATGCAAGTTAGGTTCTATGAATGAAGATCAAAGGGAAAGCTTGCTAATTAGACTTCTGGAAATCAATCTTCTTAATGCTTGGAGCAAATTCTAGTTGTTCCTTTTTTCGGAAAGACATCGGATAACAATGGTGAACATAACCAACTGGAATGGAAATAGTTAATCAGGATAGTCACAGAATTCTAGTGCAGCACTACCAATGATTTGTTTACTGAACATATTGTAGCAGTGAGAACAGGCTTTCAAGACTGAATAAAAATGCTGGATGATAGAATGTCGGTACCCATTGATAGGCCTTACTAGAAATGAAATGCTAAAGGACACCATCTGCTCAGACTAAAGCAATAAAGTTCATGTAAAATCTGGGAAACAGGGGAATGTAACTATTGAGACATGCTGACAGCTATTCAACAGTGATAAGGAAGGGTATAAAGAGAGGCAATTGTGCCCCTAGGAGTTGAACTTTGAGTATCTACTGCAGAGAAACTTTAGCTGGCTAGTTCCAAGCCAGAGGTGGTGGAGAGAATTTAATACTGGCGAACTCAAGAAGCCAGCAGTTAAAGATAGATATATTGCTTGAGGGTTATGAGAAGCAGAAATGCTCTTCCTGCTCTCTTGAACAAATCTTCACCCACCCAACCAGCCAGCCAACCAGCTTTATCCATTCTCCTACAATTGTTCCCAATGTTCTTTCCTCACTCTTTTTGTCACTTTGACTCTGGCACATTCTGTACCAGAAAATCTGCAGTGTTGATTTTGCTCTTCTCCTGACTGTTACCCTGAAACTCTGTCATCAAACCAGCACGTTCCCCATACCCCACCTCCTTCCCACACTGACATATCAAACATGCCCCAATCTGCAACTCTTTGGCCTCTGACATGATTGCATTCCTTGGACCCTAAGTTCCCCACACCTGCAATGCCCTCACACTCCTTTCTCTTCTTGGTGATGGTCTGGTCCTGTCTCCACTTTCCAAACCTTAAACCAGTCACCTAGGCTCTTCTTTTCTCTCCCCAATCTGGCAGAGTCATAAAGTGAGCACCAAATAGAGTAATAACAAATTGAATGTCCAGGTAAGTTGCTGCTTCTAATAATTTGTTATGGTTTGTCGAATACCTCTGGTCAACCAGTAAGGGTGACCTTGAGCTTCACACACACACACACACACACACACACTCACACTCACACTCACACTCACACTCACACTCACACTCACACACACACACACACACACACTCACACTCACACTCAGATTCTTTCTTGCCTTTGGCTCTTACACTGTCCTAACAAACCTCAATGTAAGCTCACAGATCAGCACCTCATCTTCCAGGTTCAGACACATAAGCTTTCCAGACTCAGCAATGAACTGGAGACACAAGAGATTGCAGATGTTAGAATCTGGAGCGAAAACAAACAAGATGCTGGAGGAGCCCAGCAAGTCAGGAAGCAGCTATGAAATGTTAATTGTGGATATGGACATCGACTGTTTACTTAGCTGCACAGATGTTGCCTGATCTGTTCAGTTCCTTCAGCTTCTTGTTTTATTGTTCAGCAATGAATTGAATATTTTGTGGATAACCATCCCAAGTTTGTATCTTTCACTCCTAGACTTCAAGATTTAGAAAGCAGAGTTTCGTGTCAGTTTCTCTGAGCTGGACAATCCACGCCACGGATGTGTGAAAAGAGCTACTTCTTAATCAGCCATAATTGAGATTTCAAAGGCAGAGTTATGCAGCAGTTTTTCTGAATTGAGGAGTGACAAATCAGCAAGTGGCATTCATTAGAAAGGGCCAATAAGAATAATTTAAGTTCAAGTTGAGCAGTCGTTCTTTGAAGCGGCCACTCATTTGGAGTATGCCAGTCTTTAGAGTGGCTTTGACTCATCAGGCTTAAGCGAGATCAGGCTTGGGTAAGGTGCGTTGTCTTGTAACTTACTCTCTCGGTGTTCTTATTTGTTCATTCCTCATCTATTGGGGCATAGTATAGTGAGAATGGCTCCAGGGGCAGTATTTTGTACCATGTGGGATGTAGGATATCTGGGAGACCTCCAGTCTCCTAGATAAATGCATTTGCACCAGTTGTAGCGAGCTACAGGTCTTGAGAGAAAGTATTAAGGAACTAGGGCCGCAGCTTGATGACCTTCGACTCATTTGAGAGAATGAGAAGGCGATAGACAGGAGCTACAGGGAGGTAGTCACCCTTTGGTTGCAGGAGACAGATAACTGGATGTCTGTCAGGAGAAGGAGGGAAATGCACAGCCAGTGCAGTGTACACTTGTGGCTGTTCCCCTCAATAATAAGTATACGATGTTAGATACTATTGAGGGGGATGACTTACCAGAGGGAGCCACAGTGACCAGGTCTCCGGCACTAAGTCTGGTCCTGTGGCTCAGAAGAGCAGAGAGATGAAGAGGACTGGACAATTGATAGGAGATTCATTAGTCCGAGGAACAGAGATGAAGTTCTATAAACATGATGGAAACACCCAGCTGATATGTTGCCTCCTGGTGCCAGGATCAGGGATGTCTTGGATTGTGTCCATAACATTCTCAAGGTGAGAGTGTGCAGCTAGAAGTCTTGGTACATATTGGAACCAATGACATAGGTAGACAAGCTGAGGAGGTCCTGAAGAGAGATTTTACAGATCTAGGTAGAAAGCTGAGAAACAGAACCTCCAGAGTAGTAATCTCTGGATTGCTGCTTGTGCCACATGCCAGTGAGGGTAAGTACAGGATGTTTACATGGCTGAGGAACTGGTGCAGGGGTCAAGGGTTGAGATTTATGGATCATTGGGATCTCTTCTAGGAAAGGTACGACCTATACAAAATGATAGGTTTGAGGGGCTCCAATATCTTTTCAGGCAGGTTGGTTAGAGTTGTTTGGGTGAATTTAAACTAACTTGGCAGGGGGATGGGAACCGGAGTGATGGTGCTGAAGCTGGGTTATAAAGAGAGGTAATATCCATTGAAACTCCTCACACTGACAGGCTGATGACAGGGCAAAATTACAGTCAACAGGATGAGTTGCAATGTAAAAGGCAGACAAAATCGAGAAGGGTGAATACAGGACTAAAGGTGTTATATCTCAATGTGTGCAATATATGGAATAAGGTCAATGAACTTGTAGTAGAGTTACAGATTGGCAAGAATGATGTTGTAGGTGTCACTGAATCATGGCTGAAAGAAGATTACAGCTGGGAGTTTAATGTTCAAGGATACACAGTGATAGGCAGGAAGGCAGAGGGGGTGGTATGGCTCTGTTGGTAAAAAAAGAAATTAAGTCATTAGAAAGAGGTGACGCAGGATCGGAAGTTGTTGAATTGTTGTGGATAGAGCTAAGAGGCTGCAGGGGTAAAAAGACCCTAATGGGAGTCACATACATACCTCCAAGTAGTAGTAAAGATGTGGTCTACAAGTTACAATGGGAGATATAAAATGCATGCCAGATGTGCGATGTTACAATAGTCATGGGGTGTTTCAATATTCAGGTATTTTGGGATAATCATGCTGGTGCAGGATTCCAAGAGGGGGAATTTCTAGATTGCCTGCAAGATGGCTTTTTAGAGCAGCTTGTAGTTGAGCTCACTTGGGGTGTGATATTTTGGATTGTGCAATGAACCAGAATTGATTAGAGAGCTCAAGGTCAAAGAACTCTTAGGTGAAAGTGGTCATACTATGATCAAATTCACACTGAAATTTGAGAAGGAGAAGCTAAAGTCAGAAGTAGCAGAATTACAGTGGAGTAAAGGAATTTCCAGAGACAGGAGCGAGGTGTTGGCCAGAATTTATTGGAAAAATACACTGGCAGGGATGACAGAAAATCAGAAAAGGCTGGAATTTCTGGAAGAAACTTGGAAGGCACAGGATACATACATCCCAAAGAGGAAGAATTATTCTAAAGGCAAGATGACACAACCATGGCTAACAAGGGAAGTCATAGCCAGCATAAAAACCAAAGAGAGGGCATATAATAGAGCAAAACTTTGTGGAAGATTAGAGGATTGGGAAGCTTTTAAATACCAACAGAAGACAATTAAAAACTCATTAAGAAGGTAAAAATGGAATATGAAAATAAGCTAGCCAATAATAATAAAGAAGATACCGGAAATTTCTTCAGAGACGTGAAGTGTAAAAGAGAAGGAAGAGTGGATATCAGATCATTGAAAGACAATGATGGAGAGGTGGTAATGAGGTACAATGAAATGGTGGATGAACTGAATAAGTATTTTGCATTAGTCTTCACTTTGGAAGACACTAGCAATATGGTGCAAGTTCTTGATGTCAGGGTTCATGAAGTGTGTGAAATTACTATTACTAGGGAGAAGGTTCTTGGGAAACTGAAAGGTCTGAAGGAAGATAAGTCACCTGGATCAGATGGTGTACACCCCAGGTTTCTGAAAGAAGTTGCTGAAGAGATTCTGGAGGCATTTGTAATGATCTTTCAAGCATCACTAGATTCTGGATTGGTTCTGGAAGACTGGGAAATTGCAAATGTCACTCCACTCTTCAAGAAGGGAGAGAGGCAGAAGAAAGAAAATTATAGGCCAGTTAGTCTGAGCACAGTGGTTGGGAAGATTGTTGGAGTTGGTTGTTAAGGAAGTGATTCCGGGGTACTTGGAGGTACATGATAAGATAGGATAGGATAAAATGGTATTACAGGATGAAGCAGTGGCTGATTGGCAGGAGGTAAAGAGTGGGGAATAAAGGGAGCCTTTCCTGGCTGGTTGCTGGTGACTATTGGAAGATAGTGGCAGATGGAATACAGTGTTGGGAAGTGTATGATCATGTACTTGGTAAAAGAAGTGAAGGGTTGATTATTTTCTAAATGGAGAGAAAACATAAAATCCGAGGCTCAAAGGGTTTTGGAAGTCCTTGTGCAGGATTCCCTAAAGGTTAATTTGCAGGTTGAGTCTGTGGTGAGGAAGCCAAATGTGATATTAGCATTCATTTCAAGAGGACTAGAATATAAATGCTAAGATGTAATGCTGAGACTGGAGAGGCCTCACTTGGACTATTGTGAGCAGTTTTGTGCTCCTTATCTTAGAAAGGATGTGCTGAAACTGGAGATAGTTCAAAGGATATTCATGAAAATGATTCCAGGTTTAAATAGCTTGTCATATGAAGACTGTTTGATGCTTCTGGGCCTGTATTCACTGGAATTCAGAAGAATGAGTGGTGACCTAATTGAAATCTATCAAATTGTGAAAGGCCTTGATGAAGTGGATGTGGAAAGGAATATCTAAGACCAGAGGAAACAACTTCAGAATAGAGGGACGTCCTTTTAGAATGGAGATGAAGAGGAATTTCTTCAGCCAGGCAGCAGTGAATCTGTGGAATTCTTAGCCACAGGCAGCTGTGGAGACCAAGTCTTTATGTATATTTAAGGAAGAGGTTAATAGATTCGTGACTGGTCAGGGCATGAAAGGATATGAGGGTAAGGCAGGTGTTTGGGTCTGAGAGCAAACTCCACCTGCCACTTCGCAGTCCAGTTCTGCATCCTATTGAAGTCACACTATAACCTCTGACAACCCTCCAGACTATCCACAACACCCCCAACTTTTGTGTCATCAGCAAACTTACCTACTCTAGAAACTGCCTAGAATTCCCTGGCGCATAGCCCTCTATTTTTCTAAGCTCCACGTACCTATCTAAGAGTCTCTTAAAAGACCTTATTGTATCTGCTTCTACCACCCTTTTACTTCCTCATCCAGGTCATTTATAAAAATCACAAAGAGGAGGGGTCCCAGAACAGATCCCTGCAGAATACCACTGGTCACCATCCTCCATGCAGAATACAAACCACCTGCAACCACATTTTGCCTTCTGTGGGCAAGCGAATTCTGGATCCACAAAGCAAGGTCTCCTTGGATCTCATGCTTCATTACTTTCTGAATGAATCTCACATGGGGAACCTTATCAAATGCCTTACTGAAATCCATATACACTACGTCCACTGCTCTACCTTCATCAATATGTTTTGTTATATAATTTACCACCCTCAGCCTCTCTTCAATGAAGAAAGCAGTTCCAGCCCCTCCAATGTATCCGTGCAAATGTACTCTCTCATCCTGGAACTGTTCTTGCAAAACTCCCGTGGACCATTTGCAATGCCTTCTTGTCCTTGCTGTAATAAGTTGATCAGAACAGAAAATAATGTCCATCTGAGGCTGGGCCAGTGTTTATATATTTTAAAAATTAATTTTATTTAAAGATACAGGAAGGATGTGGAAGCCATAGAAAGTGTGCAGGCGGGATTTACAAGGATGTTGCCTGGATTGGGGAGCATGCCTTATGAGAATAGGTTGAGTGAACTCGGCCTTTTCTCCTTGGAGCGATGGAGGATGAGAGGTGACCTGATAGAGGTGTATAAGATGATGAGAGGCATTGATCATGTGGACAGTCAGAAGCTTTTTTCCCAGGGCTAAAATGGTTGCCACAAGAGGACACAGGTTTATGGTGCTGGGAAGTAGGTACAGAGGAGATGTCAGGGGTAAGTTTTTTACTCAGAGAGTGGTGAGTGCGTGGAATGGGCTGCCGGCAATGGTGGTGGAGGCGGATACGATAGGGTCTTTTAAGAGACATTTAGATAGGTACATGGAGCTAAGTAAAATAGAGGGCTATAGGTAACCCTGGTAATTTCTAAGGTAGGGACATGTTCGGCACAACTCTGTGGGCCAAAGGGCCTGTATTGTGCTGTAGGTTTTCTATGTTTCTATACAGTGCGAAGCAGGCCCTTTTGACCCAATGAGCTACTCGTCCACCTCTGTGTCTGCTTAAATCTTCAGTGACCTGGATTCCAACTTCACCATCGTAATGTCTCCTCAGAATTTGCACGATTTTCCTGTGACCCCATGGCTTTCTCCACTTGCTCCAGTTTCTCTCAATTCCTAAATGTGCTAATTGATAGGTCAATTGATTAATGCAAATTACTCCGGTGTATGTGGGTGGAGATTACAACACTGCCCTTCAACAATGAAGATCCATGCTGAAATCCTGGGAAATAAAGACCACTTCCCATATCCTGGCAATCATCTTTTGGCAGAGACAGTTGTCAGTGATATTATAAATTCACCATCATCTCTGATTGCAGCACAGTAACCTTTGTCACCCAAGGTAAACATTTGAAGATAAGGACTTAATGCCGGTTCAAATTGGAAAGCAGTGAGCTTTGTCCCGCTTCTGCCTACCTAAAGGACCTACCATGAGGCATGAACCATAAGACGATAAGACTTACAGTACTGTGCAAAAGTCTTAGGCATATACATGTAGCCCCCCGGTAAGCCTCAGGCTCGCTCAACTCGCTGTCGTGTAGGGGAATCAGCCCTCGGCCCCGCCAAACTGGGTAATTAGTTTGTGTGGATGCTATGTGATGTACGCCACACCGCCAAATAACAGACAAAACACCAGATATGATTAAATGTTTACAATTTATAGATATTACTGGAACTATGAAATTAATAGAGATAAAATATAAAAGGAAAGTAAAAGGTGCCAAAATTATCAAAGTTCAACCTCTTTGTGCACAACAGTTGGAGCTCAATTAATGGAGTCTTCTTTCCATCATTCGATCCCCTCCGACCACCTCGACCCACCGCCTGGGACCAACCACGGTGGTTGACCAGACACTCCACACGAGTCTGTCTTCGTCTCCTCTCCTCGCCAATGACTCTGGACCTCGAACTTGGGCTCGGGCTCTGTCCTGTTGGCCAGCTCACAGCATTGCGTCCACACTCTCTCTCCCCATTGCGCCTTCTGCCCAAAAACCTGCGCATGCAGTAGCTTACAGACACACAAAAAAGAATAACATCTATCCCAATTGGTTAGCAGCTGAATACAACTCTCTCTATAATCCAAACAAGCTGCTAGCTAGAGAACTTTCTTAGCAGCTAACATAACAAAGAAACCATCTTGATTAGCCTACACAGTAACATAAAAGAAGAAACCCCTTACATACAGTACGTATAGCTAGCGTGCGTAAGACTTTTGCACAGTTCCGTATTTGTCAATGTGGAGCAGAGAGTGAGTTGTAAATCTGGTGTGAGCAAAGGATGTTGGGAGTGGTGATGGTGGAGCACCACAGGAGGTGTGCCAGGGTGAGGGGGAGGTTGCACAGGTGCAGACACACCCCAGACCTGAGACACCAGGCAAGGTCAGATGATTCCAAACAACTGGTATATTAATCATTACGGAATGACTCTCTGGTGGTTTCTGCTCCCTCCCCTCTCTATTCCTCTTTTTCTCAATCATGATTTCTATCTTCTTGCCCCATTCCCACTCTCAGTCCACAATAGAGACTCATATTAGAATCAGGTTTATCATCACTCACACATATCATGAAGTTTGGTTTCTTTTGCAGCAATACAGTGCAATACATAAAATTACTACAGTATTGTGCAAAAGTCTTAGGTTCTCCAGCTATATATATGCGCCTAAGACTTTTGCTCAATGCTGTAGGAGCAGAATTAGACCAGTCGGCTCCTTGAATCTCCTTCAACATTCGATCATGTCTGAATTATTATTCACTCTCAAACCCATTTTCCTGCCTTCTCTCTATAACCTTGGATGGACTTACTAATCAAGAAGCTATCAACCTCCACTTTAAATATATCCAATATCTTGGCCTCCACAGCCATCTATGCTGATAAATACCATAGATTCACCACCCTCTGGTTAACATATTCCTCTTTATCTCTATTTTAAAGGGATGGTCTTGTATTCTGAGGCCATGCCCTCTGGTTCAATGCTCTCCCACTATTTAAAACATCCTCTGCACTTCTGTCACAGCAATAGATCACCAATGCAGGAAAATGTTAGGATATACTTTAGAGTTTAAATGTTACGAACATGCTCAAGGATATATTTAACTAAGAGTTCTGGTTAAAGATGGAAGGTTGCATATTATTACTCCAAAAACGTGTCACACACATTGATGATGTCATATACATATGATTGACATCGGAAGATCTTTACTTACAGAGAATCATTGGAAATATTCAGTTTAGTTTTCCAATGGGCACGACTTCAACCAAGAATAGTTTCCATCTTGTTCGAACACATGTAAAATTGATTCTATGTATGCATTGGTACAATAAGGGCTGCAAGTAGATTCATTTCTAGGCAAACATTAAAATGCAATGCCCCATTCTTAATCCATTGGCTAGGTTTCTTTAAGATTCAACATTGTGCCTGGTGCCTGCACATGAACCTACCTGGTCAATCTTCATTGGGGATGCCTGATGCAGCTCATATGCTTTTGTTCCTGCCTGTTGAGCTGCTGCTGATGCTATGTGCAAAGCATTCTTTAGCAGTTTCAATTTTCCATTTCAAACAGAACACTGTTATAATCCAATAAAATCAATGGATTATGTTCATAAAACCAGACTTTGAAATTTCAGAGTTTTCATCCAATACACTACAGCATATAACACCTAATCCATGGCATTAATACTCCGGCAAGGATACTTGTGCTTCCAGTAACTACCTGATTTCATTTTAAGGGACTAGTGTAATTTTTTTTTTACTTTCATGTGCTTACAGCTTAAATATGCAAAACCATAAGTTGCCAATCTACTGGCTGTTCTTGACTGTGCTCTGATATTGGATCTCTCTGAGCTGAGAAACAATTATTGTATTCATTTCAAAGAAGTGGAACAGCAATGTGCTAAAACCAATTAATAAATATTACACTTATTTCAAGTTAAGATTATTTAATGTTTTAATATTTTGAATCTTTATTAAGTGCATTTAAAGGTTTTACATTTTACTTTTTAAATACTTAGTCACCTTCAATATTTTAAAATTGTTTTTATTGATTTCAATAATTTAAAATATTCTTAAATGTTTCAGAACTTCATAGATTTTCAAAGACATTCATCATTCCTGCCAATTTGACAACCAATTAAGATAACAAAGTTTGCTGACAAAGTTCATTCAGTTGTTCCATAAGATGCTATTATGGCATTTGTGATCCTATTTTGCATGAATAGGGTTGGCTTTGTTTGCAGAACAAATACAGAATGATAGGGTTGCAAAGTTAACTTCTTGCATTGGTTAGAGGGAAGTCCTGGTAACTTGCTGCATCAGGTTCTAGCCTAAATGTCACTAATGATAAGGCTGCACAATGACTTTCAATTGGCTCCCTAGAGCTATTTGAGTGATAGTTATTATAGTTGACAGTGAATAGAAAATATTTATTCACATTGTGATAGACCTTTCGATGCAGACAAACACTACGAGGCTTAGAATTATTTAGGGTCATGTGCTTTGATGATTAGCAATAGAGAAGCTTCTCAGAATTTTACAAGACTTTTAAGTCTCTGATTGATAAATAGCATTTTAGTATTTATTACTTTCTGACTCATTTATTATATCATATTGATTAAATTAGAGGACTATAATCTACATTTGATCGCATCATGGTAACATGTGCATTCACACTTAAAACAATTGAATAAAACTAGTTTTTAAAAAAAATCTGTTGGTATCCAATAATAGTGACTGTAAAAGTACTGAATTGCTATTATAAAGCCACCAGGTCTATTGATGCCCTTTAGGAAGCGAATCTCATAACTTTACCTCCTCTAGACTGTGGGACTCCAGATATACCATTTTAATTGAATCTTAAATAGACTAGGGGCAATTAGTTGTTGAAAATTAACATGAGCCTTGTCAGATATCTCCGCATCCTGTGAATGATTAAATTCCAAAATGACTTTTGTTTCACTGGTTGCCCTTAGGAAATTAAAAAAAACTCAAAATAATTCCTTCCAACAGATGTGTTTTCTGCATTTAAATACTTTATGATCTTCAATGCTAAATTAAAGTTGGGATTTCAGTCATCTACTCACCTGTTTCTTCAGTGTTTCCTCAACCTCTTCCAAGTGACAATTTTCCTAATGCCAGGTTTTGTGTTTAGTTATCAGTCGCAGCCTTATCCAGTACATCGATAAGTAGCCAGTCTCAGTAAACAAGTACCTGACGTTATACTTATTGTCCCACAATATACTCTGCCTTTAAGCTCCTGTGTTATGAACATACTTACCATACAACTATACAGAAGCAATGGGAAATATAATGTTGGATGTTATTCATAACCTGTATCTTCATTTACTTTTTTTAAATATACAATCAGCACATATGATAATACTGTTGAAAGCAAAATATAATTTAAACATCCTTAGCAATGAAAAGAATGTTGATGACAAAAAGACAGCATAGTCCTGATGAAGGTTCTCGGTCCGAAACGTCGACTGTACCTCTTCCTATAGATGCTGCCTGGCGTGCTGAGTTCACCAGCATTTTACCAGTATTTTTTGTGTGATAGGCTTTACAGATGGCCAAATCACATTAATTGCTGGCTGAGAAACTGGGAGATAACATTAACAGAGATTATCTGTCAAGACAAAGGCAGCAGCTGAACCAAGAGCATGAATCTCCTGTTGCTATGGAATCAGAGAAAGCAACCAGCAATTTTTCAAGGTAGAAACGGAAAAGCTGTAATGAATAACTGAGGAACCCTCACTAAATTTTGTACCAGCTATAAACAGTAAAGAGACTTGGGATGCCTCAGGGGGACTAATACTTGTACAAAAATTATAAAGAAAGAGAAGACCCCCAAGTTCTACTTCTGACTTGGATATAACTGATATAACTTGTTTAAAAGAAATAAGAGTGAAGGTTCAACAGATTTTTGGTGTGTCTCTATTGTGGACAAACAGAAGCTTGAAAACTTCAGGACATGTATAGTTGATTCCCATTTTAATCCATGGTGAAATAATCATTCAGTAAAGAAATATGTATCCAACTTCTGCTGAGGTGGATTCAGGTCTCCCATCTCCACTCAGATATCCATGGTGGTAGGTACAAGTTCAAGTTCAAGCTTATTATCATCTGATTGTACATATGTACAATAAAACAAAACAGCAAATCACCACAAAGCAAATATTACCTACTGCACACAAAACAAAATATTATCACAAACAACAGGAATTCTGCAGATGCTGGAAATTCAAGCAACACACATCAAAGTTGCTGGTGAACGCAGCAGGCCAGGCAGCATCTCTAGGAAGAGGTGCAGTCGACGTTTCAGGCCGAGACCCTTGACGCAGAGGTGCAGTCCTGACGAAGGGTTTCGGCCTGAAACGTCGACTGCACCTCTTCCTAGAGATGCTGCCTGGCCTGCTGCGTTCACCAGCAACTTTGAAAATATTATCACAATAGGTTAACAAAATATAATTCAAAATGAATGTGAAGTGCACAGCACAGGCAAACAGTAAACAGTACAGTAAACAATAAACAGTCCACTGTCCTAGTGAAAAGACCTTGGTGGTGGCAGGATATTCATTGGTACCACAACCCGAGTGAAGAATCTGTTACCCAGTCTGGCAGTCCTAATCCTGATGCTCCTGTTCCTTCTTCCTGATAGTAGTGGGTCAGAGAGATTGTGGGATTTCTGCTGGGAATCCTCAGCAATGCTTGGGTCCATATACAACACTCTAGGTAAGTGTCACAAATAGGTGGGAAGGAGACCCTGGAGTTCCTTCTGATTGCTTTTCCTATTCTCTGTAGGGTTTTGTGGTCTGGTGCCTTGCAGCTTCCGTACCACACAATGATGCAGCCAGACAGGATTGCCTTGATGGTGCTCCATAGAAAGTTGCAAGAGTGGGGGTAGGGAGCCTTCAGTGTCTCAATCTCCTTTGAAAGCCTATACATTTCTGTGCCTTCTTGACTAGTGAGGAGGTGTTATGGGTCCAGGTTAGATCATCCATTATATGCACACCAGGGAACTTTGTGCTCTTCACTCTCTCCACGACAGAGCCATTGATGTGCAATGGAAAGTGGTCCACCTGTGCCTTCCTGAAGTCCACAATTGTCTCTTTTGTCTTGTCCAGGTTGTTATTCTCACACCATTTGATAAGACCCTCTATCTCCACTCTGTAGGCCAATTCATCATTGTTGCTGATAAGGCCAATCATTGCTGTATCATCAGAGAACCTGATGATGCAGTTTGGCAGTGCAGTCGTGAGCCAGCCGCGGGCGAGCATACAGCCCTGGGTGGCACCAGTGCTCAGCGTGATGGAGCTTGAGATATTGCTGCCAGCTTGGACCGACTGTTGTCAAGCAGTCCAATATGCAGTTACAGAGAGGGATGTTGAGTCCCAACAAGGATAGTTTACACAGCAGCCTCTGGGAGATGATCATGTTAAATACAAATCTGAAATCGATGAACAACATCCTAGCATTTTCTAGGTGGAACAGGACAGAGTTGAGGGCCGAGGCTATGGCTTCATGCGTGAACCTGTTTAAGTAGCCAATGAACTGGAAAGGGTCAACGTAGCTGGAAGGTGGGATTTTATTTGATCTATTACAGCTCCTTAAAACACTGTATGATTTTTGAAGTCAGTGCCACTGGGTGGTAATCATTTAAACCAGTTACCATCGGTCTCTTGAACACCCTGGGATGGCAATGGCTGATTTGAAGCCTTCAGGGGCAGTGAACCATTGCAAAGAGGTGTTAAAGATACCTATAAAGACCTCTGTTAGCTGGACCATCCAATCCCTCAGCACTTGACCAGGTATGTTGCCTGGCTCCACAACTTTATGTGGGTTTACCCTGGCTAAGCTCATCTCCAAACTCCACCAGCTAGGCCTCAGCTCATCACTCTGCAACTGGGACCTGAATTTCTTGTCAGAGCGTTCACAGGTAGCGAGACTGGGTCCTCACCTGTCCTCCACTACTATCCTGAACACTGGTACACCACAAGGTTTTGTATTGAGTCCCATACTCTACTCCCTCTTCACTTACAACTGTGTACCTGCATTTAACACCAATACTATTGTCAAATTCACATACGACACAACAGTGATCGGGTTGATCTCCAACAGAGACAAATCAGCGTACAGAGTGGAGGTACAGAACTTAGTGAGCTGGTGCTCAGAGAACAACCTGTCTCTTAATACAGCAAAAACTAGGGAGCTAATTATCAATTTTGGAAAGTCACGGGATGACGAGTATGCTCTAGTCTACATTAACAGAGACATAGTGGAGAGAGTGTCCAGTTTCAGTTTTCTGGGAATACATATCTGAGAAGACCTCACCTGGTCCACTAACACCACAACAATAGCTAAGAAAGCACAGCAACGCTTGTTTTTCCTCAGGACGGTGAAGAAAGCTGGTTTACCTGAACAGATGCTGGTGACCTTTTACCGCTGCATCATAGAGAGCATCTTAACATACTGCATCTCTGTGTGGTATCTCAGTTGTACAGCAGCTGATAGGAAAGCACTTCAGCAGGTCATCTCTAGTGCACAAGTCATCGGGACATAGCTCCCAGCCTGGAGGACACCTACGGCTCACGTTGCCTAAGGAAAGCTACAAGCATCTGTAAGTACAACACACACCCATGCAATCATCTGTTTGAACTTCTTCCATCTGGCAGATGTTATAAGATTTTCTATGCCCTCACTTCCAGACTGAAAAATAGTTTTTTCCCCAGAGCTATAATTGCTCTGAACCAATCGATCAAGCATCATCCAGAAATTTGTTACATTGCTACTTTAATACTGGTTTTGTGGCTGTCATGCATCTGAGTTGTGCTTTTTGCTGCTGGACCTTGCTTGTACTGGCTGGTTACTTGATTTATTTATCGTTTATTTATTTTATTTGTCTTATAGCATTGAGTATGAGAGTTGCAAACTCATTTTTGCTGTATTGGTGCATGACAACTGTACTATGCAATGACAATAAAGATATTTCATTTCTAGGATCCTCCTCACCTTAGCCGTGGCCAGACAGTGTGCCTGTTTCCCAGGGGGAGAGGGGGGCTTTCCTTGATGTCACATCATTCACTGCGAATCGGGAAAAAAATACCAATATATGAGCAGATTGTCCCTGTTCAAATGGGACTTAATAACTTTTGATCTGGTGATTAATAAAATAAAATATGACTTTCATTTCACAGTGCTCAGTTCAGCTCTAAATATTGCTTTATTGCTTCTCCTGTATATTTGAAATCGATTGTTTTTGCCTGGGGCTACTTCACAAAGAGAAAAACAAACTTGTGCAACACATGGAGAAAAAAATACATAATGAACTAGATTTTAGGAAGTGTACCCTTCTTCTTTATCACACTCCTTCAAGCTGAAATCAATATAAATGTATGTGCAGTATCTTTGTATTTATGCAGATGTAGAACAAATATATTAAGCAAATTGCCCTTTGAAATGCTAATATTAATACAGCTCTAAAATGATTACAATTAACTCTTTCGTATCTATTATTAAGAATTGTTTCAACACATTTTTGGTTTGGGATAATTAAATGAACTGTCACACATTTTTATTGCACTAAAAAGGTTCTTCCTATATTCTCAATATCTCATGAGTGGTTGCTGATTTCAGCTGGTGTTATAAAGGAAGCAAGAAATTCTGTTTTTTTCCATTTCTTTCTCCAGTCCTATCAGGGGTGCTAAATTCTGCTTGACTTCCAGTTACCTGGGTGATAGCATTCCTCCTGTATCTCATTAAAAGACCATCTTTAAATACAAGATCAGGCAGTAGATGTTCTCTGACTGTTCATCTATTCAGAGTGATACGATTGAGTGTAGGCCTAGTTTCTTTCAATACTGGGAAAAAATCATTTCCTAAAGACATGAAATATAATTATTTTTTCTTCTCTCCGGGCATGGAAATCAAAAGCCAATTATGGTAATTGTACAATCCACTTTATTGAGCCTGACTAATTCAACACAGAATAGGTAAGTAAAGCTTGTACCTCCCTGGTCTAACTGACTCAGTACTATTCTAAAGGCACCAAATGTCTAATGCCCTGAGAAAACAAAAATGTACATTTATAACATGAAGAACAGAATTCAGCCATGTCATTCACAAATCTAACATGCTTGTTTAGTTTTTTGCATTGGGAGAATATGGAGGTAATAACTTTGAACGGTTGATGTGTGACATTGATCGATTGCAACAAAGCTGCTGCTCCAGATTCCGTGTACAGTACAGAAATCTTCTGGCAGTCTAAGGAGGCATGCAGTCAATTGTTACGATCAAGATTGAGATTGAATATCTGACCTTTGAAACTGCAAAACTAAATTCAAAACTGATTCCCAAATTCTCAGGCATTACATGAATAAGAGACAGTCATTCCATAGCTTATTTCAAAGAGAGCTTCACTTGATTGTCTGGTGACCTCTGAAAGAGATGCAATTTCTCCTCAATGCTGTTTCATCTCTGATTGTTAGCTCCTGAGACCCGAATATACAGCAAATGGGAAGAGAACTGAAATCATTACAGACTTGAACTAGAATACTGATCAAGTTCCATTAAAGTTTTTTCCATGAATTATCAGATACTGTTATACATTCTTGGCAGGCTTTTGGCTTGTAACATTAAGTGGATTGGGGTGAATATGATCAAATATCTGAAAGTACAAATAGAACAAAAGCACAAAAATATATAATCACAAAAATATATAATTACAAAAATGCACCACAGCTTGTATTTTCTTGTTTCCATGCTTATTATAAAAAAACAGACATTTGCCATGATTTAATTCACTTGATTCATATTCAGCAGGTTTCTTTCTTCTCTGACTGAATCTCTCATTCATGGCTGGCTGAAAAATTATAATGCAAAAGTAGCGACAAGTTATCAGTAGTATCCATAACAAACAGCATCCTAGAACAATTAAATGCTACAGTGGATCAAAGGAAATTGGATCATTGCTCTCAGCCTGATTTCTGCTATTTTAGCACTGACATTAAACTTTTGGGCTGTTTCCAAGGATGCTCACCAGAACTGAGCCATTGCTTCACTTCTGTTGAATTCAAAGAAAATCAGCTACTATGTTATGTTTGCATAGGTGGGGAGCGCTCCCTTTACCCATTTCTAGTGAGCTCTATATGTACTATAGTTCTTACATAAGGCATGTAGCCTTTTTGTTTTTCAATTGTGTACAATACTTTCTTTACAGATTTCTATTTCATTCTGCAGGTTTGCTGCCAAATTTATGAAGATTAAGTTAATGGATGGAGTAAACCCTGAAGCACTTTTGGTAACCCCTTAGCTGGCAGACCACAGCTTTTCAAATTTTAGCTCCAAGCCTTTCAGATGATTTATGTTCTCTGCTTCATCTCACCTTCCTTCATGCAGACATTTCTTGAATCCTCCAGGACATAGCATTCTGAGGATAGCTAATGTGGAAATGGATGACAAAGAATACTCCCTGAGCCTTTTCAGTTCAGTGACCTTAACCAGCTGGGTGTCGACAGGAGCAAAATAAGATATATTAAAACTAAGGGTGGAAGAGGCATTTTGAAACAGACCATACAGGATTTGCGGTGCATCATGTAACCTAACTATATCTATGTATTAGTCAGTAAATATAAAAGGAATTAAGAGCAATTAGATGTTCTCCCTTTGTTTTAACTGTTAACGTACTTAGAGAGAAGTTATATTGTTAGCTTTCTGCTGCAACTGTGAAGTGAAACCAGTGAACAAGCTGAGACAAGTTCTGGGGAGGGTGGGGACAGAATAGTATTTATGCTGTTTGAAGTGAAACAGTGCCTTTAAAAGAACTTACAATCTACAGTTTTATAGGAGCAAAAGACATAGGAGCAGAATTAGGCTATTCAGCCCATCAAGTGTTGCCCATCCGGCTGATCCCGGATCCAACTCAACACCACACACCTGCCTTCACGCCATATCCTTTCATGCCCTGGCCAATCAGGAAACTATCAACTTCCGCCTTAAATATACGTATGGAATTGGCCTCCATCACAGTCTGTGGCAGAGCATTCCACAGATTGACTACTCTTTGGCTAAAAACATTCCACCTTACCTCTATTCTAAAAGGTTGCCCCTCAGATTTGAGGTTGTACCCTCTAGTTCTGGAAACCCCCAACATAGGAAACATCCTCTCCACGTCTATCTGTTTTTTTCAATATTCAGTAGGTTTCAATGAGATCCCATGCATTCTTCTAAATTTCAGTGAGTACAGGCCCAAAGCTGTCAAACTACTACTACTACATCGACTCAGGCCTAGGGGGCCGGCGTTGGGCACGAACGCTCCTCATATGTTACCCCTTCATTCCCGGAATCATCCTCGTAAACCTGCTCTGGGCTCTCTCCAATGACAATACATCTTTTCTGAGATATGGGGCCTAAAATTGTTGATAGTACTCTAAGTGCAGCCTGACGAGTGTCTTATAAAGCCTCAGTATTATCTCCTTGCTTTTATATTCTATTCCCCTTGAAATAAGTGCCAACACTGCAATTGTCTTCTTTACCACAGACTCAAACTATAAATTAACTTTCCTGGGAAACTGGCACAAGGACTCTTGAGTCCCTCAGCACCTCTGATGTTTAAACCTTCTCCCCATTTAGATGATAGTCTACATGATTGTTCCTTTTACCCAAATGCATTACTGTACATTTCCCAGCACTGTATTCCATCTGCCACTTTTTTGCCCATTCCTCCAATTCGTCCAAGTCCTGTTGCGATCGCATTGCTTCCTCTGCACACCTATATTTATATCATCCGTAAAATTTGCCACAACACTATCAATTCCATTTTCCAAATTACTAACAATGTGAAAAGTAGCAGTCCCAATACTAACCCTTGATGAAAACCACTAGTCACCGGCAACCAACCAGAAAAGACCCCCTTTATTTCCACTCCTGCCTTGTCAGCCATTCCTCTATCCATGCCAGTATCTTTCCAGTAACACCATAGGATTTTATCTTGTTAAGCAGCCTCATGTGTGGCATCTTATCAAATGCCTTCTGAAAATGTAAGTAAATGGCATCCACTGCTTCTTCTTTGTCCATCCTGTTTGTTACTTTCTTGAAGAACTCTTGTTGGCCAAGTTTTCCCTTTACAGAAACCATGCTGACTTTCACTTATTTTATCATTAGTCCCCAAGTACCCTGAAACTTTATCCATAGTAATAGACTCCAACATTTTCCCAAGTCTCCAACACTTAGGCTAACTGGCCTATAATTTCCCTTCTTTTGCCTTCCTCCATTCTTAAAGAGTGGAGTGACATTTGCAATCTTCCAGTCCTCTGAGACCATGCCAGAATCATGTCATTTTTGAAAGATCATGACCAATGCATCTGTTATCTCTTCAGCAACTTCTCTCAGGACTCTGGGGTGTAGTCCATCTGGTTCAGGTGACATCCACCTTAAGACAAGTTTTATAAATACTTGTACTAATATTTTTTCAAGAAGGTTTACAGATTCCCTGATGAAGATGGCAGAGTTTGTCCTCAAAACATCAGTTAAAATCGATACCAGTACCCAGCTGAAGCCCAATAAGGATTATTCATTTACATAAATTGTTTGTCACCTTTATATGACTAGACTTTAATGACTAAGCTTGGAGAAGAAAGAATGACTTATCATTCAAAAGACAATATGCCAATCGTCTAGAGTTAAAAAGCATAAACTTTCACTATGTTTGGTTTAATAATTTTTTCTTCACAATGTAATTAAACTAAACTCAGCATCAAACACTGAAATACTTGCAAAATATAAAAAGTATGTGTTTGTACTTAAGTGCACTAGTGTCTATCTAATCTAATGGCTTGGATGCTATAATTTGTGGCGAGCTTCCATGGTTCTCTCCACATCTCCAGACCTGGTCTGCATTTACCTTTGTCACACCCAGCAGAGGAAGGTGGCCAAATCTTCTGTGGTGACATCCTGTTTGCAGTCGCATTTCATGTGTGAATAGCAGGTGTTGGTGAGTGTCTGGAAATGGGGATGGGCGGAGGAAATCATGCAATGAGCTCAGAAGCCCAAGTTATACAGACATAGAACACTTAAAGACAAAAACATGTTCAAATAAACTTTCGTCTCTGAAAAAACTAAGCAAAAGATGAACATGTGCTGTACATTCAACCTCATAGTTCTCGTCTACTGGAGTCAATGGGGGGAACCTCAATGGAAGAGAACCAAGTTCAATTAGGAGAGGGTTGTTTGAATAGAATCCTTACTGTAATTGCTCAGGGATTGCCTCAACTTAACACTCTTCAACTGGACAAGATGAAGAGGCCAATAGTGGAATGCAGCTGAGTAACCACCAGCAGATAATTATCAGCAAACTCTGAGTAAGACATATGGCAATGTGTGAGGGAATGGTCAGTATTTCCACATTCTCTCTCCCCACAGAAAATGACCATCATGCTTTTGTTTCAATTAATCTACTTGCTGAAATACAGCAAGCTGACCAATCCATTCCTTTTCTTTACTGTTACAGGAAGCAGATTCTGCAGTTAAAATTCATTTGATTTTTTAAAAACTAAATTGAAACAGTGTGAGATGTTATTAATATATATAAATTTATCAAGTATGCTGTACTTTTCATTGCATTTGGAGTATAATAAAAATTTAGCAAATTTGTGTATTACTGGGGCAATATAGTTGGAACTAGTACTATCAAGATTGAATACATGTGGAGTTCTGCTAACATTAAGCCAATTGCTTTTTATAAATTTATGCTGTCGCTATTAAAGCTTTTTATTAGATTTAATCCATTCAAAATCAGATCCTGGAGACAAGTTGTGTGTATATGTAAAAAAAAGAGCTGAAAATGCTGGAAAACACAGCAGGCCAAGCAGCATCTGTGGAAGGAAAAACTGCCTAACTTGCAGCATTATGCAGGCTCACTCTCTCACTCACCGAGTTAGTCAGCTGGCTGGCAGTTGCTTTTTCCATACCTTCTCACTTTCCCATCTCAGATGTTTCTCTGATTCTCTCCCACACACTGTTTTTGTTCATTTCTGCCTTAAACTCAGCTTAGTTTACAAACGGTTCTCAGAGACGGAACCCTATCATAACCTGGGGTCTGCCTGTATCTCGCAAGAACACCTATAAGTGGTTGCAGAATATATATATTACAAACTAAAAGTCTGTAATCAAAGGGCCTCACAGTAGTGTAGTGGTGGGCATGACACTATTATAGCTTGGGTCGTCGGAGTACAAAGTTCAATTTAAGAGTCCTCTGGCTTAACGTTAGCAGAACTCCACATGTATTCAATCCTGATAGTACTAGTTCCAACTATAATGCCTCAATAATACACAAGTTTTCTAAATTCTTATTATACTCTAAATGCAATGAAAAGTACAGCATACTTGGTAAATTTATATATATTAATAACATCTCACACTGTTTCAATTTAGCTTAAAAAATCAAGTGAATTTTAACTGCAGAATCTGCTTCCTGTAACAGTAAAGAAAAGGACTGGATTGGTCAGCTTGCTGTATTTCAACAAGTAGATTGATTGAAGCAGATTCATGCTTAGATTCATCCTCAGTTTTAGCAAGTTTAAGGTCTTTTCACTCAAAAAGTCAGCAAGATGTACTTCATGAAGTCCTTCAGTCAGTCACAAGAATTGCAAATCAGGGAGGTCAGATAAAATTTCTATGGGTTCCAGCACATGTAGGGGTGAAGGGGAATGAGAGGGTAGATGAGTTGGCAAAGAGGGCGTTCAAAGAAAGAAAATATAGAAATGCATATTAGCATCAGTAAAGCAGAGGTTAAGTGTGTAATCTGGGAAAAAAATCAACCAAATGTGGCAAGAAAGATGGGACAGGTAGGGGAAAGGGAGGCATTTATATCAAATACAAGAAAGTGTTGCAGCTACTAGGGTAGGTAGTGGATACAGAAGAGAGGAAACTGTGTGGACTAGGTTAAGGCTGGGGCATTGTGCATTAAACAAAACATTGAAAATGATAGGGAAACACCAGACAGGATTGTGTGAGGAATGTCAGGAAGAAGAATCAGTAGAACATGCAGTTCTGAGTTGCAGGAAGTATGGGATACAGAGAGAGATGATAAGAATTAATCTAAGGGAATTGGGGGTGCAGGAATTCACATTAAAAGGGTTGTTGGGCACGGGTGAGAGAGCACAGGTCAGGGTATTTTTAGCTTTCTTAAGGGGTATAGGTACAGGGTTTTTTTTAATAGGATATGATGGATAAGCAGGAATAGGGCACTAGGATGGCCAAAGATGGGAGGATAAAGTGAAGGCTAGGGTATGTGTGTGTGTGTGTGTGTGTGTGTGTGTGTGTGTGTGTGTGAGAGAGAGAGAGAGAGATTGGGTGAAAGGATTTAGAATGTAAGTCTATTGCACACTCCGGATCAGAAGGTGGTGGTAATGCACCATTAAGCTGGGTGCCAACCGCCGTAAAACAAGACGGAGAAGAAGCAGAAGGGTCCTCTGGGTGTCCTCCCCGTGGAATGTGTGGATTTTCTCTGGGTACCCTAGTTTCCTCCCACAGTCCAAAAATCTACCAGACAGGTTGATTGGTCATTGCAAATTTTCTGGTGATTAGGCGAGGTTTAAACTGGTATTGTCCGAGGTTGCTGGATAGTGCGACTCGAAAGGCCGGAAGGGCTTATTCAGCACTGATCTCTAAGTACAATAAAATAAAGACTTTCACATTTTGCATTGGGCAAGCAATAAAAGGTTTCACTCACACAGAGTCATAAGGATAAAAAAGTACTTCTACGTTTAGAAATAGAACGAATATAATGATAATATAAAAAAGGCGGCATTTGAACTTGTAAGGTAATCATCTTTCCTGCTAATCTTTCCCAGAATTTGCAGTCAGGTCACACTTCTAAATCTCTTTCAGCAATAGGTGTCCAGCAATTATGGTCTCTGTCTTTTGGCAATGTTTAATAAAGCAGAAATGTTGGCTTTATGATAAAGAGTTTGGTCACTCTTATAATATGTCAATTATGAACTACTGCAGTTCAAGGAAGTAATGGGCTTCTTGTATTACAGGGAGCTTAGAAAAGCAATTCATACTCGAGTTTGAAATTACAATTCATAAACTGCAGCATTATCGTTCTCTTCCTGAAAAACATAAATCAATTTTAATTGATTTTGAACAATTAGGTTTTATATTAAACATGTATTAATATACTCTGCTCATCACCAGTGATCCTTCATTGCCTTTGTTAATTGTTATCATACCACTTAGATGAACATCACACTCCCTTTAGCATTAATGATATTCTTGATTAACCTGTAGAAACACAGCACTCTCCATCATTACTAGCCACACTACTGAAAGAGGTAACTTTTAATCCTTTTTAACTTAAAGATGAGTTCTAATGGGAAGAACCTAGTTATTTATAAAGAACATATGTTGGGCAAAGATCATTGAAATCCAACTGGTCAGCATCATTTCTGAGGAACTGTGACATCACAAAGTTTTTTTTTCACCAGGTACTTACATGTTTATCTCTTTGGTATTCTGATTAAGATCAGAGGACCCAATACAGTTGACCACCACTACACATCCATCATTAATGCCTACCATTCCATTCCTCGACCATATTTTGGGAAATATGACCGCCTGGTTGTCCTCCTGTTTGCATGTGGGCAGTAGCTAAAGAGCAAGGCACCAGAGGGTAAGGGCGACAAAGAGGTAGTCACGGGAACAAAGAAGCAGCTAAGAGGATTGCTTCGAGTTGGTGGACTGGGCCATGTTCAACGGCTCTTCAGAACACCTGCATGAATATGCTGCAGTGGGCGAGTGTGTCCCCATAAAATCATTCAACGTGCTGCCTAACCAGAAGCCCTGGATGAATCAAGAAATTCAAAATCTACTGAGGGCTAGATTAGACGGCGTTCAGGACTGGTGATTTTGACTAGTTACTCAGCAAAATCTAACTTAATCTAGATTATATGAACCAACACAAAACAGAGTTAAAAGGACCAGATCTTGCTGAGAACTGCTCACAGTTTGTGGTGAACTGTGGTCATCATTAATTCTTATAATTGTAACAAATATGAATCTGTTTCACATTTACCCCAACATAGAAGTCCCTAACTTGCTGACAAATTCCAACCAAGGGATTCAAGATGAAGGTTAACAATGGAGTATAAAGCAGATGAGATTCACTAATGGCTGAGAATCATTTCTCTAACCTCGCACCAGCATCTGCACCCATCATTTAAAAGGAGATTTTACAAATATTATTTTCTACCGGTTTTATATAGGTTATATATATAGAAATATATATACAATATTTCTGATATTTTTCATCATTTAGAGGTGCTTTAGATGATATTAATAATATATTTTCTTTAAATGTTCATTTTGAATATTGTTTGGATGTTGATCAGTGTTAGGTAGAGTAAGTATTACTGAGAGCCTGGCATTGCTCCTGACAAAAGTTTTCTCAGCCTGTTGAATTTCTCTTCATTTACTGCCTAAAATTACTGAGGAAGTGAGACTCAAGGGTTTCAATCTAGAGATCCAGAAGAGAAAGTAAGCATTAATGGAGAGAAGAATATCATAACAAAAGCTATATTTTTACAGTAAGATGATTGTCAGGAGAGAGCTGAAAACACGAAAACATGAAAATAGTTATGCATCTAAGAGGTTTGGTAGTAGATGTACCTGGATTAGTATTCAGAGGCCTAAACGGGAGACATGGGCTTGGATATCATCATGTAACAAGGGAATTTAAGTTCAAATAAATGAGCAGGAAAATGCATGTTTAGGAGTGATTTGGAATGAGCAGTAAATGCTGTCCAAACCAACATGCCAAAGTAACCTATGCATGAATGAATAGATGAAGTGGTGTTCCAAATAACTACTGTACTTCTGCAAATACTAACAAGGGAAGGTGCGTAAGAAGATCTTCCTAAAAAATAAAATGCCAGAAATAAATACATAGGTGATATCTAGATTCCACCTGGACAATGTTGGTCCAAATAAATCATTGAGGTGATATGGTATTTCTGTTGCGTGAAGCTGTCAAGGAGATTTGTGAGACATGGACAAACATCATGAGATAGATGCTAGAAACTAAGTTTATATCGATGGATATTACCACAGGTAGCATATTTCCAAAGGCTGACAGACAAACCTCAAAAGTGGAACAGAACAAAAATGCAACACATGCTGAAAAACTGAGGCAAAACAGAATTTGCTGGAACTCACAGCATGTGAGGCTACACAGGGAGATTAAATGTGCCTATATAAAGGTGTGGTAAACATTACAATATTGTTTACTTAGATTACCAAAAAAACAATTAAGTAAAATGTGTTATATAAATGTAAACTGTAGATTGCCAACTAATTAAAAATACTTTAGGAAACTAGAATTGGAGACAGTTAACTACATGCTGAGCTCAAGTTACAGTCTATTTGATAAAGTTTGAAATGGTCTCCTAAGTTTTCTACCAACAACCTGCTTCTTAAAGGCCAAATTTAATAAATAAAATATTAGATTTGAACCTTGTATCTGTAGTAAGTTGTTTATTTCCTAGATCAGTCTATTTACCTAGTGATCTCCATCATTGTGTCTTGTCACAAACTCAACTCTGGATCCAAAATTTCCATCCATCTCCCTGGTGATGAGCTGAAATCGCTGGAAACCTTGTTTCAGACCCAAAGAGACGAGGACGGCAGATGTGAATGTCATTAAAACTGCCGATTTCCATTTCTATATCATTACCTGGCTGCCTGTCAGCTCCTTCACTAGTGAACACTCATTCATGCCTTTTGACTCCTCAAGTGTATCCTTGGCTAACTTCCATTATTCTACTCTCCACAAATTTGAAGATGCTCAGACCTCAGCTGCTTCTATTCTAACTCACGTTCCCCACTTGTCCATCCAGAGATCACACTTGCTCTTGCTGGCCTACATTGGCTTCTCGCCACAATTCTTTGTTTTCTCTGAAGCACTTCTTGATGCTTTTGACAAGTTGTTGCCAGTCATAGAAATAGATGTGGTTGTTGGCTTTAGCTAAGATAATTGTCATGCCTATTTAAGTTTTGAAATTCAAAACCTGTTCGAGACAACCATACAAATTTCACCCCAAATGGTCCATGTTAACCAAATTCCGCATCCAAGCTTGATCCATTTGTCTGCATTTAGCCCACGCCCCTTTAAATCTTTCCTAGCCATGTACCTGTCCAGGTAACCTTTAAGTGTTGTTAAGATACCTGCGTCAACCTTTCCTCAGGCAGCTCAATCCGGATACTGACCAGCCTCTGTGTTAAGTAATTGGCTCTCAGATTCCTATTAAACCTTTTATTTCTCAACATTACTTTAATGGGGATATTTTTAAAATTTTCTACCCATCAATAAATTAATACTGAAGACCAGTCACCCATTCTAGAAAATTTTAATTTACATTGATGGTGTCAGGGACCAATGGCAACATCCTGCAGACAGCTCATGAAATTACTAGATACTCCTCTTCTTTTAAATATATTCTTCTCCCGAACTGTAATCAATTGCAGCCTGTAATTTCCATAAGGATGTACTTTTAAACTGATTAAATGGTCTGGTGCTTTTCCGATCAGCTGTGGGTCCCGGCGAGGCTGAGAGAGTGTGCAGGGGTGGCCATGGCAAAATGCGATCCCATGGTCGGCTCCATTACTCTGCACTGATTAAAGCCTTGAGCAAGATTAAAATCGATGAGGACAAGAGTGGAAAACAAATGGATGCCCAGTGCAGCACTGGCTATATTTAACTGGTCTCCCCCTTGCAACTGCTGGTGGAAGGTACGGGAGTCTTTGGTCCCATGCTGCAAGGTTCGATCCCTTTAGTGGCTTGTGGCTGTGCTCTCACTTTTGGGGGATTCTGCAGTTTGATGTTTAATGTCCTCAGTGCTGTACAGACTCTGCAACTGTAAACATATGCTGGGAACTCTGCAGTTCATATTCCATGTGTTTTTGTTTACTTATTTTTACTATTTGAGCGATTTGATCGTGGTGCTTCGGCCCAGAACTGGCTCTGCATGTGGTGGCCTGCAGCAGTTGACACAGCACGGAACTGATCGACTTGGTGGGTGTGGCTCCTGGACCATTTCGGAGACTCCGCAGTTTGATGTCTGTTGTCTGTGTGCAACTTGCTCAGTTTTTGCTGTTTGTGCGACTTGTTCTTTTTTTCACATGTTGTGTGACTGATGGTCATTGTGTGGGGTTTCTTTTAAACAGGTCCTATGTGTTTCTTTGTTTCATGGTTGCATGTGGGAAGATGAATCTCAGGGTTGTATACTGCTTACATACTTTGATAATAAATGTACGTTGAAACTGATGTTAATTTGGGTTTTAAGTAGTTGCAGTGCCAGTTCAAACCTATAAGTGGCACTGTTGGCCTGTCAATTAAAGCACATTTACCTTTCATCTTTCTCAGTCGCCAAGCAAACAAAGTGAGCTACCATCTTCCTTATGTTTCACCAGAATTTCAAGATATTCTCAGAGTGTGAGCTAAAAATCCTGCCTGTAAGAGTATATGCAACTTTCAGATTACCACATTATTTCTTGGGTCTTTTGTTGTAGAAGCCTTTTCACTGTGGCTTTGAGGGTTATAGCCAGACATCTATCATTGAAGGACGTGAGTAAAGGTTGCCAGCAATCACCTTGATTCTTTACTCACAGTGAAGGGCGTCCTTCGGAGAGGCAGCAAGGCTGATGGTAAGATCTGACAACTTAAGTTTACAATTTAATATGGCTGTGAGTATCTGTTGGTTCCCACAAACACACTGTGAGCAGTGATTAATTATATGGCTGGTCAAAGGATGTTTCTCTGTGGGCCTTCTGCTATGGAATTCAAGAGCATACCAGGCTCAAGAGATACTGAGGGGCAGTCATTGTAGGGTGGAGTGTTTGGGTTTGGTGTTGGATGTTGGGAGTCAGGCAGAGGGAGCTTTGGTTAGCTTAGAGGAATGGTTGTGATTGGGAGGGGGTGGGCAAAATCAGTCAAGGTTGGTGAACTTATGTTGGGGGTCTAAACCTTGTGCTGGTGTTCTGATTAACTAATTTTTTTAAAGGTTCTTATCAGTGTCCAGGTAGCAGTACCAGTCTGCAATATGCTCGGGGTGGGGAGGGGGCATTCGCTTTAAATTGGATGGAAAAAGTCTTTCTAAACTCGTTTGTGCAGGAGTGGCCTGTGGATCACAGAATGTAATGCCATGACACAGACTGGGGACATTGGCACGTTATATGTCAGATTTATGGAGGACCCTGGAACAAAAACCAAACTTTATTTACAAAGGCCAAAGGCTACTTTGAACAATTTTGAGTTTCGACACAGGACTAAACTCATTTGTGTGTGTGGCAACCATGATGCCAATTTAAACTAATCCCATCAGCCTGCACAAGGTCTATACCCATTGATCCTGTGCCTGCTCATGTGCCTGTCTGAAAGGCTCTTAAACATTGCTGTTGTCTCTATTTCCATCAATCTCCAAGCAACACTTTGATACGTCTGCTACTCTCTCTGTCTGTAAAAACTTGCCCTGTAAATTTCCTTTAAACGGATCCAATCTCAAAATAAAGTGATGGCCTCTAGTATTCTAATACCCCACAATATTCCAATCTACTGTCCATAGTAGACGTAATCAACATCAAAAAGACAGAAAGCATGGTCATCTCCAAAAAGACAAACATCCCACAATGTGTGATCAAGATCGGAAATACAAACATCAAACAAGTCAACAAATTCAAATATCTTGGCAGCCTAATAACAAATAATGGCAGGTGCGACACTGATATCAAATACAGAATAGCAATGGAGAAAGAAGCTTTCCAAAAAATGAAGACCATATTAACAGACAGAAAGATGAGCACGTACACTAAAAACAGAATACTGCAGTGCTACATTTATTCTATCCTGACTTATGGAAGTGAATGCTGGACCATTTCTCCAGCAATGGAAAAGAAACTAGAAGCAGCTGAATTATGGTTCTACAGGAGAATGTTAAAAATATCATGGACCACACACACATCAGATGAAGAAATTCTCAGAAGAGCCCAAGCAGTTCGATCACTCATACCAACAATAAGGGAAAGACAACTCAGATTCCTAGGACACATCATGTGGAACGATGAACTAGAAAAACTCATACTCTCTGGAAAGATTGAGGGGAGCAAACCTAGAGGAAGACCTCGGCTTATGTACATCAAAAGCATAGCCAGGTGGCTACACATCGAGGAAATGGAAGTCATCCAAAAAACGAAGGATAGATCTATATGGAAAACCATGGTCACCAAAGTCTGCATCGGATATGGTACCTAGACAGACAGACTGTCCATAGATTCTACTATACGATGTTCAGCAAGGCAAATAATAAACTTCTGTATGGTGATCAGTAACTAAACATCATTCACTGAGAGTGAGCTGTGACTCCTTTAACAAGGTACCAGTCTAGTCCGTCACAGGCAAAGCCCTTCCCATCATTGAACACATCTACAAAAACTGCTGCCACAAGGAAACAGCATTCATCGACAAGGACCCCTACCATCCACGCCATCCTCTCTTCTTGCTGCTACCAGGTTGAGGTTTATTGTAATTCAATCGCACATGTATAAAGGCGGGAGGAGAAGATGGCGGCGTGCCTGTGTGTGCGCAGCCCTCCGGTAAAAATGATATCGTATCGGTTAAATAGGGGCTGTGGACAATTCTGATTTGATGGAGAATGGACGTGAAAGCACAGAGGAACATCTGGAGAAATTTCTGAAATGCCCGTTCGCTGCTGTCGTTACCGTATGGTCGGGAATCTTTCGGAGGGTAGGCCTCAAAATCCCCGGCCTTGCCTGCTTTTGGCGACGGAGAAGGAGGTCGAATTGTTCGGACAGAGATGGCACTCAGTACTCAGTGTTGGAGAGCTGATCAGAGCTCGAAGTTTTCGGATGACTCAGAGTCGGATTGTGGTCAGCATGGCAGGGAGAGTTTTTCTTCCTTCTCCCGTCTGCGTGAGATGTGGGACATTTGAGAAACTTTGAACTTTACTGTGCTCATAGACTTCTTCATCAAGTTATGGTATTGTTGCACTGTTTGTAACTATATGTTATAATTATGTGGTTTTGTCAGTTTTTTCAGTCTTGGTCTGTCCTGTGTTTTGTGATATCACACTGGAGGAAATAATGTATCATTTCTTAATGCATGCATTACTAAATGACAATAAAAGAGGACGACGTGTCTTCATAATCTAAAATATTCCTCAGGGACCAAGGTGCAAAACACGATACATACTGTATGTCACATACAGCACATAAAATAATATTATCGCAATAATATTTACAGATAAAAAAGTACTTTATAGATATACACGTTGACATTAAATACATCTATGACATATAGTTCAACATTCAATAGTATGCTGTTACTGGTGCTGTCTTAAATAATGTGTACTGGGTGGTAGCAGGGTGTTTAGAGGTCTCACAGCCCTTTGGAAGAAGCTGTAGACCAGCCTGTCAATCCTTCTTCTTATACTGAGTCACCTTTTGCCTGACGGTAGGAAGTCAAAGAGATTATGGGATGGATGGGAGGGTTCCTTGATAATGCTGAGGGATCTCTGTGAATGCAGTGCTTCTGGTTAAATGTCCCAGATGGGATTGGGTGGGGGGGGGGTGGGGGAGGAGAGATTCTGGTGATTTTGTCAGCAGTCCTTACAATCTGTTGCAGGGGCTTGCAGTCAGTTACCTTGCAATGCCCATGCCAGATGGTGATCTCCATGTGAATGTGATTAGAATGTGGATGGGAAGCCTCACTCGCCACAATCTCCTCAGGAAGTGGAGGTGCGATTGTGCTTCTTTGGCCGGTGCTCCTGACACTCTCCAGGGAGGAGATATTGATGTGCACCTTCCTGATGTCGACAGTCATCTCTTTAGTCTTGTCCCTGTTGCGACTCAAGTTCTTGTGTTCGCACCAGTTCACAAGCCACTCTACCTCTTCTCTGTATGCCAACTCATTCTTCAGGTACATTTATTTCCCTATCAGTATCAGGCACCTGAACCAGTGCAGATAACTTTGCTCACCTCAACTCTGAACTGATTCCACAACCTATGGACTCAATTTCAAGGACTCTATGACTCATGTTCTCTGTATTATTTATTTATCTATTAATTATTATTATTATTGTATTTGCACAGATTGTCTTCTTTACCACATTGGTTGTTTGTTAGTCTTTGTGTGTAGTTTTTCATTGATTCTGTTGTGCTTCTTTCTTCTACCATGAATGCCTACAAGAAAATGAATCTCAGGGTAATATATGGTGACATATATATGTATTTTAAAAATAAATTTACTGTGAACTTTGGTCTTGCCACCTTGTGGTTCATATGATTGTTTAACATATTACAGTGATGGATTTTTTTAAGAAAACATTTTTCTAATTGTAAAGAAAAAGACCATTTTAGTGCAAAGTGATCAAAGTGGTCATAGTGTTGCTGAATTGTAGTGATTAGTGTTTGCCGGTTGGTTCAGGAACTATTTGGTTGAAGGGAAGTTCTTGACCCTGGTGGTGTTGAACTTCAGGCTTTTGTACCTTCTCCCCGATGGCAGCTGTGAAAAGGTGGCATGGTCCAGATGATGGGTACCTTTGAGGATAAATGTTGCCCTCTCGAGTCAGTGCCCCCTATAGATACTACCAGTGGTGGGAAAGGATGTGTCTCTGATGTATGGACAGAGTTCTGAAGTTTCTTACATGCCTGCACATTTGAGTTGCCATACTTGACCATGATGCAACCAGCCAGGATACTTTCAACAGTACACCACTCCATGTTTGTTAGAGTGTTTGATGACAAGCTGAATCTCTTTAACCTCCTATCAAAGTAAAGATACTGGCGAGTTTTCCTTATAATTGCATCTACATGCTGAGCACAGGGCAGGTCACCTGATAGGTTAATGCCTACCCCTTAATGTAGACTGGAGCTTGTTGATCCTTCTTCCCCTTCTTGAAGTCAACAATCAGCTATTTAGTTTTTCTAACATTGAGTGGGAGGTTGTTTTTGCAACACACTCAACTACAGTAGATTACCAGTCTTACTCAAGTAAGCCAAAGTAGAGCAGGAGGTTAAGCACACGGCTTGAGGTGCACCTGTGTTGGTGGTCAGTGAGAAGGTATTGTTACCAATCGTCACTGTTTGAAGTTTGCCAATGAGAAAGTTAAGGATCCAGTTGCAGAGGGAGGTGCAGAGGCCCAGGTTTTGAAGCTTGATGACGAACTTGGATGGGATGATGATTGTGATGAACACTGAGCTGTGGTGAATGAACAGCAGGCCAGTGGATGAGTTCCTATTGTCTCCATGATCCAAAGCAGACTGAAGGACCAGATAAATCACATCTGTTGAGGACTTGCTGTAGTGGTAGGAAAATCTGAACGGATTCCTCCATTGAGTTCCTCCTGCAGCTCACTTTTTACATCAAAATACATTTTCTTATAGATATAGAGCAAAACTTTTCTGTGATGAACAGTGCAAACCCTTGAAGGTCAGTTTCATATAGGTCCTGTTGAACAGGCAGGTGTTATTGTAAGCCAGGCTGCATTCAATAGGTGTCTATTACATAATTCTCTGAAGAGTTGCTGATGAAACAAAAACAATGTAGTGTTATCCAAACATTTTGTGTAAGAGAATGAACCGGAATCATAGAAGAAGATCAATTGAATCCAAGCCAACCAGTAAGCACCCACTTACACCAGTCCCTGTGTTTTGTTCTCCTCTTATTATCATCTACTCAGGGGCAATTTACAGTGGCCAATAAACCCATCATCCACATTTGTCTTTTGGATGTGGGAGAAAGCTGTAGCACCCAGGAAACATACAGTACACAGAAGGTGGAACAGTACACCACAGTACAGGCCCTTCAGCCCATAATGTCATAGTAACCTTTTAAGCTTCTCCAAGATTAATCTCGCCCTTCCATCCCATATTGCCCTCCATTTTTTTTAATCCATGTGGCTAACTTAAGAGTCTCTTCAATGTATCTGCCTCTACCATTAACCCTGGCAGTATTTTCTATGCACTTACCACTCTTTGTAAAAACCTTCCTCTGACATCCCCCTATACATGCCTCCAATTACCTTAAAATTATGCCCTCTCGTACTAGCCATTGCTGCTCTGGGATAAAAGCACTGGCTGCCTGCTCTATCTATGCCTCTTATCATCTCACACACCTCTATCAAGGCATGTCACCTCCTCCCTAGCTCCAACAAGAAAAGTCCTAGCTTTTGCAGACATGCTCTCTAATCCAAACACCATCCCGGTAAAACTCCTCTACATCCTTTCTGAAGCTTCCAGAGGTGACCAGACCTGAACACAATACACCAGAATTTTACAGAGTTTCCATATTTCCATGTAGTTCTTGAACTCAATTCCCCTGGCTAATGAAGCCCAATACACTGTACACTTTCTTAACCACCCTTTCAACTTGTATAATAACTTGAAGGGAACGATGGATGTGTAGCTGAAGATCTCTCTGTTCCTCCATGCTGCTAAAAATCCAGCGATTAACCTTTTAATCTGCCTTCAAGTTCAATCTTCCAAAGTGTATCACCTTAAATTTCTCTGGATTGAACAACATCTGCCATTTCTCAGCCCAGCTCTCCATCATATCAATGTCCTATTGTAACCTACAACAACCTTCTACATTATTCACACCACCATCAACCTTTGTGCCATCTGTCAACTTACTAACCCACTCTTCCACTTCCTCATCTAAATCAATTATAATAATTACACTGAGTGATCCCAGAACAGATCCCTGTGGAACACCACTAGTCATGGAACTCCAGGCAAGATATGCTCCGTCTGGGATAAACCTCTGCTTTCTGAAGGCAAGCCAATTCTGAATCCATGCAGCCAAGTATACCTGGATCCCATTCCTCCTGACTTTCTGAATGACTCTGCTATGGAATACCTTGTCAAATACCTCAGTAATATCCTTAAATATCACATCCACTGCTCTACTTTCATCAGTTTGTTTTGTTATTTCCTCTAAGAAGTCAATCAAGATTATGAGACTGACCTGTCCCTTACAACGCCTTGCAGACTATCCCTAATTCGACTATGCTTCTCCAAATGCTTGTAAATCCTGTCTCAAAGAATTCTCTCCAATAGTTTTCCCATCACTGATGTACAATTCACTGGTCTACAATTCTCAGAATTATTCCTATTACCTTTCTTGAACAAAGGAATCAAATTTGCCACAATCCAGTCTTTTGGTCCGACTCCTGTGTGCAGTGAGGGGTATCACCAAAGGCGCACCAATCTCTTCCCTCGCTTTCCAGAGTAATCTGCGGTATATCCCACCTGACCCTAGGGACTTAATTATCCTAATCTTTTTTTTCAAAAGTTCCAATACATCCTTTTTCTTAACCTTGACATGTTTCAGCACATTTGCCTGTTCTACACTGACCTTCCGTTCATCAAGGTCCTCTCACTGTGAATACTGAAGCAAAGTATTCATTAAGGGCTTCCTCTACCTCCTTTGATACCAGACCCTTTTATCCCTGATTGGTCCAACCTCACTCTAGTCATCCTCCCGTTCTTCATGTACATGTAGAACTCCTTGGGGTTTTCCATAATCCTACTTGCCAAGGCCTTCACATGTCCCCTCCTAGCTCTTCTAAGTCCATTTCTAAGCTTCTTCTTCATGAGCTTGTAACTCTCCAGAGTGCTGCCTGACCCTTGCTTCCTAAACCTTACGTATGCTTCAGTAAAGCAGCCAGCATAACCAAAGACCCCACCTATACCGGACACACTCTCTGCTCCCCTTTCCCATTGGGCCGAAGAAATAGAAGCTTGAAAGCATGTAACACCAGGATCTAGGACAACTTCTACCCCAATGTTATGAGACTATTGAATGGTTCCTTGGTACGATAAGATAGACTCCCGACTTCTCCATACATCATTATGATTTTGCACCTTACTGTCTACATACACTACACTTTCTCTGTAGCTGTTATACTTTATTCTGCTTTCAGTTATTGTTTCAGCTTGTACTACCTCAACACACTGTGTAATAAATTGATCTATAAGAATGATATGCAAGCCAAGTTTTTCATTGTATAGTACATGTGACAATTGTAAAACCAATTCCAATACAAATTTTAGATTGGAGGAAGCAAGGCTGTCTGTAATTATTAATGGTGTTGAGGCCAATTAGGAGTGCATTATGCTTTATATACTCAGTCTCCAATGTACTCTATGACTGCATGCAGTTTTACTGATGCTTACCAAGGCATAGACTGCTGATCTTACAATCTACTGCACCAATGTCTCACACCTTATTGTCTACCTGCACTGCACTATCTCTGGAACTCTAACACTTTATTTTGCATCCTGGTATTGTTTTCCTTGTACCACCTCAATTCACTGTTGTATTGAAATGACAACATGATCTGCGTGGATGGAATGCAAACAAATTTATTACTGTGCCCCTGTACACAACCCAATTTACTTTAAGGATGCCATCCCTTTCTCTCAATTTTCCCATTTTGATAGTAATTTTTCTTGGAAATGGTACTTCGCAGGAATTCTGAAATGTACTGCGTTGTCAGGAAATATGGCTCCCCCCCACTGCAATCAATGCAGCCCTCACTCACATCTCCTCCATTTAGCAGGTATCTGTTCCCACACTACCTCCTATTAGGCAGAACATAGAAAGAGACCCCTTGTCCATACTTCTTATCCAGCCACCTTCACGTTCAGTACATCACCCTTCAACTCTTTTGCCAGCTGCAATGGGATCACACCGCTAGCCAGAACCTCCCCTTCCCTCACTTGCTGCTTTCCACACGGATCAATCCTTCCATGGTTCTATCTGCCCACAATTCCTCCCTTACCTGGTTCCACTTCACACTTTCCAGCCTTGGTTTTGATCCCTCACCTACCCGGCTCCCATTTCATCTGGTTCCATCTATCAGCTACCAGTCTCTATCCCACCCTCCTTCTCACAGCTTTATACTATCCACACCCTCCTGATACACGTTGCAACCTGAAATATTGCCCATTCATTTGCCCCCACAGATGCTGCTTGTTCTGCTGAATTCTTTTAGAGGTTTGCTTTTTTTTAGATTATGAGGACACTCAGTCCTCGTTCATTGTCATTTAGAAATGCATGCATGCATTATGAAATGATACGATGTTCCACCAGAATGATATCACAAAAAAAGGACAAACTCTAGCTCTACCCAGCTGCAACACTCTGCTACCTTGTAGAAAAATAAGGATCTTGCAAATACATTTGAGACTTGTTGAATGATCAATGGAAAATAGGACAAGAGGAAGTAAAAACATTAGCTGTGTAAATGTTTGAGAAAGGGTATAGATGTGCACTTACTGGAGTTCCTGCAAAGTACGTTAGGCCTGGTCAGCAAAGAGAGAATTCCGGTGTCAGTTCCGTATGTGATTAAGATTTTGTCATCAGTAGTAGCCAAATTGCAGAAATATGGAAAGATGCTGACTTGGATACTTACATTGGCTGAACGATTATCAGCTTGAGGTTGAGCATAAGGACAAGATCTGCATCACTGAGTTCAGCCTGCAGGCAAAGGAACTAAGGGAGTTTGAAGGAGAATATTAACTTCCATTTAAATGGAATCTAAAGATTGTATAACATCCAAGAATCTCCAATTCAGTGTTGTCAAACAAAAATTTCAACTGAGCCATATAAAATGTCACACAGCACTTTTTTTTCAAAAAGTGACAAACTGAATATGCTGTAAATCCAGAAGTAAAAGAAAAAACTGAAAATACTCGGCAGCAGTTCCGGTCTAAGAGCAAAGAATGCTGGGCGTGGTTGGCAGGCCGATCTGTAATGATGATGATAGCTTTGAATGAAATTGCCCTTACACTTGCTGCATCTTCTGGGAGTAGAATATATAGTATATCAGAACGTAGGGAGATGATGCTGATGGAGCCATACCAACTCGAAGGTAACATCTTAATAAGAAAGCCTTCTTTATGAGATGGAACACAGCTAATTCTGAATATCAGTGGGAAGTCCCATGCAAGATTTTCAAACAGCTGTCAGCTCCAAGAGAAGAATGCAGACTAGAACAATGGAATTGTTTATGTCACTAATTTCAAGCTATTCCTTCGTGTGATACAGATCAGGAAATCGAAGTGTCTGAAGAGCTGCATGATGTAGCTCATCAGAATCACCATAGCAACACACTCACTCATTGCTTTTACTCAGCAAGAAGGATGCAAGAAACAGGAGCCATTACCCCTCAGAGAGCTACAAAAGATTAGTCTCACATTCCAATTCAGACAGAGTCAAATAGCTGAACTTAAGGCCTTGAACCTTATAACTAATTTAAAGCAGATGAAACACAGCAATATGCCATTGATTTCCTTTCATGGCTGCCTTAAAATAAACAGACAGAGAGAGGTTTTTGTCTGGTGACCTTTAAATGTAATTACAGTCTGACGAGATAGTTCAGAACAATGCGGTTTCCCAGCAAACTATAGGGTCCACCCTCATTGACACCCTCGGCCAGTGCAAAGTCAAAAAAGGCATTTACCAACTGAACAATAAGACTCCAGGAGCAGATGGTTTCCCTATTGTAGTTGAAAATTTTCGGTACAAATTTACAACTTCATCTCACAGTTTTGTGAAGGAGAAGATGTGCCAAGTGATCATGATCATCTACCAGAAAGAAGACAAATCCAAGTGCAGAAACCACAGTTGGTTCTCCCAACTGTTTGCAATAGGGGAAGTCATCGCCAGGGTCCTCCTCAACCACTTTCTCCCACTGGCCAAGCGGTTGCTCAATGATTTCAGTTTGAATTTGTCTGTAAGCCACACGGGCATCACTGAATGCCAACTTCATGAGGAATTCAAGGAGCATCACTACCCATGGAAGAGCAGTCTGCTGGACTTTCTCAGTGGATTGATCACTGTCTGTTGGAGGAGGAGGAATTGAATTATCCATGTTTCAGACCAAAACCCTGCAACTGGACTCTCATGTCTCCATTGATCTCACGTATCCTAATCTCCTGGATCAGTACATCATGAAGGACCTTGCTGAGTGCTTCATTGAAGTGTTTCCTTTTCCCCGGTTAGGAGATTCTGCAGCTAGAGGGTTTAAAATGAGAAGGAAAAGTTTTCCGTGCTGGTGGAGAGCCTGAGTGAGGGCAGGTAGGTAAATACATTGAAAGGACGCTACCTGAAATATTCTCGCAGGCTACTTTGGGCTTGCTCAGGGGTTTCTCTTTAAACTGTTACAGCTGGAGAATATGCAGCACTTGTAAAACTCAGTTTGTCAATGACTGTTGGGCTGCATTAGTTAAACAATAGGTGCTTCACCAAATCACCTGAATAAGGCAATGCAGATTTATGGAGATCTCACGAGAATTGGTCTAATGGCCATTCTCAGTAATTGACTTTGGACCAAGGTAATTCCTTTCAGTATGGAAGCATTGTGAAAACTATCATAATTTATAGGCAGTATCATACTGCTGACTAACTAATAATCTGTGCAGGGTGCAACCACCTTTGCAAAGTGATGATATAATGCTCCATTTTTATCCTAGCAACTTGTGTGCCTCAGCATTTTGTTGTTAACTTTTTATCAGTGGCTGACTTTGTGGGCTCTAATGTAATGGCTGAATGTCATACTGGACGGATGTGTTTGATATGCATTTAAAATAGTACAGTATTCAATTAATATGTTATAACTAGAAAGAAAAGTGGACATAAACCGTGTGCTCACAAACCATTGAAAATTTAATGAATTAAAGACAAGTGAAGACTGAACAAATAACGTTCCACCACAGAATCTGTGTCGTGAAGTCATATGTTCATGGCAAAAGTCATGAATGTGTTTTCCTTGGTGAAATGCAAAGGTGACGAGCAAAGATCTCAGGGATCTGCACCAGATTCGGTTGGCAAGTTTTGTTGGGTGTGAGTTCTGTTAGTCTCCTTCTTTGTCAGATCCTCATCACTATCCTGCAAGGCTGCACATTACATCTTTCTCAAAGCAAATGTGCCACATGGCTGATTTAAAAATATAGTGCACAACATTGCTGTAAGATTTAAGTTAACATGAAGCCAACAGAGAATATAATTTCCAATTACTTGTCGTTGCTCAGCAGGAGTCAGAACATAAAATTGAAATACCATGCCTGCTGCTGGAAAACTAAAACGAAAACAGGAAATGTTGGAAATATTAAGTCAGCCACCATCTGTGGAGTCAGGAGCAAGAATTTCCTTGATTAACAATGGCTATTTAATGTTTTGTCCTTTGAGGAAGATAAGAAACAGAGAGAAAGTATGTTGGCACTTATTTATTGATACTTGCACATCTTGTACTGTGGTTCCTGCAAGAAATATACTCACAAGGGTCTCTTAAAGTGTCGAAATGGTGGGAGTGAATGAAACTCATGGTAAAATGAATACATCTGAAGGTTTCTGAACAGAGTAAATGGGTTTTGGCCCTTCCAAACTTTATTATGAGTGTGATCATAATATTTCCTCAACCTTCCTTGAAACTACAGCATAAAATAAGTCAAAAAGTTATTAGAATCTTAGTTTCATCTCGTAGTGAAACCTTATCTTCCAAAAAAAACATTCTATCTTTAATTTCTTTAACTGCATACCAGCTAAGTGTGCCTGGCCATGTCAGATAAGGTGTGGTACCCTGCAGACTCCACAGATGGGACACTGTACAGTTACTAGGTGATCATATGTAGTAATCATAATATCCAGTTATATTAGCAAGTTAAAGGCTAACAAATTCTCACCCCTATGAAGGGCCAATTGCTTCATTATTACAGTATTTTCACCAAAGTAAACCAAATAGACTGTGGTCTGTTCTAGGCTTTATGACTGGCTGCTGCTTGAAATGAAGCCATTGTTCATAAATGTACAATGAGGGGATAACTTCACTTGCCCCATCACTGAAATGTTCCCACAACCTAAGGACTCACTTTCAAGGACTCCTCATCTCATGTTCTAGATATTTATTGCTTATTTATAATTATTATTATTTCTATTTTTTTTCTTATTTACACAGTTTGTTGTCTTTTGCATACTGGTTATCCACCCTGCAGTCTTCCATTGATTCTAGTTATTGAGTATGCCAGCAAGAAAACCGATCTCAGTGTTGTATACGGTGACATATTCTTACTCTGATAATAAATCTACTTTGAACTTTTGAACTCAGAACTCTACTTGGATAAAAATATCTTTGCAGGTAAGATGTAGCTCACTCAGGTTCACCGATTGACTACATAAGACAGTGACTTGCAGCAGTTTGGTGATTTGACCCGGGGCCAATCAGTGATTGGGATTGATTGGCAAGAACAAATTAAAATACGGCAGGAGCATGTGGAGCAGCTATTGTTGGAGTGGACAGAGTTAGAGTGAGGATTTTGAGGCCTTAGCTCTTCAAGTTTGCAGCAGGAGAGGCTTCAGTCAGAGAAAGCGTAAAGCTGTGGGTAGATTTTTTCCCCCCATAGCTTATTTATTGTTTTCAATTCTTTATATTTGCTCAGTTAGAAGAGTGGGAAAGTAGGCAGGGTAGTTGAATGCTCCTCTTGTGGAATGTGGGAAGGCAGGGAAACCTCCAGTGTCTCTGAGGACTACACCTGCGAGAAGTGCATCCAGCTACAGCTTCTAACAAACTACGTTAGGGAGTTGGAGCTGGAACTGGATGAAGTCTGGATCATTTGGGAGGCTAAAGGGATGATAGCTAGGACACATGGAGAGGTAGTTACACCCAAGGTGCAGAACTCAGGAAACTGGGTGACAGTCAGGAAGGAGGTTAAACAGCCAGAGCAGAGTATCACTGTAGCCACCCTCCTCGACAACAGGTATTCCACTTTGGATAATGTTGGGCATGATGACCCTGCAGAGGAGAGTCACAGCGGCCAGCTCTCTACCACTGTGACTGGCTCAGTAACTCAGGAGGGAAGTGGGTGGGGAGGAGTCCAACTGTGGTGATAGAGGGTTCTTTAGTTAGGGGAACAGAAAGGAGGTTCTCTGGATGAGAATAAGATTCCTGGATGGTACGTTGCTTCCCTGATGCCAAGGTCCGGGACATCTCAGATCGAGTCTTCAGCATTCTTAAGTGGGAGGGTGAGCTTCCGGAAAAATGGTTGTGCGTGTAAATGCTGCGGCCTCTCGGGGGCCAACCAAAGGTGCTTTTAAAAATGTGTTTTTTAAAATCCAAAGATGAATCTACTCCATTGGGTACTACAGGGCTACTCCATCAGTGAGCTGCTCGTTGCTCGGGATAGCTGGACTGGTGTTGGAGGAGTCAGCCGAGGTGTCGAAGGGGCTGACCGTGATGTTGAGGGGGATGATTAGGATAGTGCAGAAGCTGACTGATGTGTTGGAGGAGCTGGTTTGGGCTTGGAGGAATTGACCTGACTGCAGGTAGTGTTGCTGCCCGCTACTCCGAAGCATTGAAGTTGGTGCAGTATAACCATGGGAGATTGCCTCAAACATATCGCTTGTGCTCTGTTGGACAGTGATAATGTAAGTTGCTGCAGGCCTGTTGCCCTTGTCTGGTGGAGGGGCAGTCAATATGAGAGCTGTGTAGCCTTGGTTGTAGTGAGGACTAGGTCTCAGGCCTTGGGCTTGCCTGCTGCTGCAGACCAAGTGAGAGATATGGAAGCACTACAGTGTATTGAGCTCAGCTGGGGCCTGCCCCTCTTCTGTCAGTGCTGCCTTCCTGTGTTTGAGCGGTGGAGTGGCAGGCTGGATTGTGTGCGTCTACACTCTGCTGAGAATCTGTACCATCAATTGCCAGACATTGTCGCTCAGGGTCTTGGACTATGTATACGTTTTTTTTGGAGTCAATATGCTTTCTTGCTTAGTATTTTGATTTAAGCCACTCACTTTTTGAACTTTACTCCATATTTTTAAGGTTGCTTGCTATTTTGAATGTTTTTCACCTTGGCTCCAGAGAAACACTGTCTCGTTTAGCCGTATCTTTGTTTGAATGATAATTAAACTTGATTTGATTTGATTTGAATAGCCAGAGATCATGGTCCATATAGGTACCAATGACGTAGGTAGGGAGAGTGACGGGTTCTGTATTGGGAGTTCAGGGAGTTAGGTGCGAAGTTAGAGGGCAGAACCTCCAGCGCTGTGATCTCAGGATTACTACTCATGCTACGTGCTAGTTAAGCTATGAATAGGAAAATAATACAGTTTAACATGTGGCTAAGGAGTCGGAGAAGGTGGGTGAACATCAGATTTTTGGATCTTTGGGCTCTCTTCCAGGGAAGATGGGACCTGTACAGAAGAGAATGTTTGCACCTGAACTTGATGGGACTAATATTCTTGTGGGAGTTTGCTAGTGGTCTATGGGGTAGGAGGAGGTTAAACTTGAATTGCGGGGTATGGGAACCAGAATGGCAGAACAGACAGTAGACAGTTTGTGGAGACAGATGTTGTCAAGACCTCAGACAAAGTCAGGAGTCAGAAAGCTGAGCATGGTGTGAGTAACGTCCTGAGCTGCATATACTTCAATCTAAGAAGAATTGTAGGAAAGTCAGATGAGATCAGGTCATGGATCAACACCTGGAATTATGAAGCTGTAGCCCTTAGCGAGACTTGGTTGCAGGAGGGGCATGACTGGCAGCTCAGTATTCTGGGGTTCCATTGATTTTTGGACGTGACAGGGCGGGAGGGATAAAAGGAGGAGGGGTGAAGTTACTCATCAGGGAAAATGTCACGGCAGTATTCAGTCTGGATGGACTGGAGAACTCATCTTCTGAGGCATTTTGTCTGGAACTGAGGGCTAAGAAAGGTATGACCATGTTAATGGGATGATATTACACACCACCCAACTGTCAGAGGGATTTAAAGGAACAAATTTGTAGAGAAATCGCTGGCTGTTGCAAGAAACATAATGCTGTTCTAGTAGGTGATTTTAACTTTCCAGATATTGACTGGGAATCTCTTACTGTAAGATCCTAGATGGGATAGAGTTTGTCAAGAAAGTGTTCAGGAAAATTTCCTTAATCGGTATGCACAAGTCCTAACAAGAGAGTTTGCGATGCTTGATCTGCTATTCGGGAATGAGACAGGGTAGGTGACAGAAGTTTGTTTAGCGGGACTAAACTCTTTGCATCTAGTGATTATAATGCCATTGGTTTCAAAGTAGATATGGAAAAAGATATGTCTTGTATGCGGGTTAACATTCTAAATTGGAGAAAGGCTAATTTTGACGGTATCAGAAATGATCGGGCAAGTGTGGATTGGGGCAGGCTGTTTTCTGGGAAAGGTGTAGTTTGTAAGTGGGAGGCCTTCAAAAGTGAAATTTTGAGAGTACAAAGCTTGTATGTGCCTGTCAGGATAAAAAGTAAAGATAACAGGTTTTCAAGAGTTATTGAGGCTCTGCTTAAGGAAAAAAGGTGTGCAGCATGTAGGAACAAATAAGGGGCTTATGGAGTACAATGAATGGAAGAGAATACTTAAATAAGAGATCAGGAGGGCTACAAGAAGGCTTGAGATTGCCCTAGCAGACAAGGTGAAGGAGAATCGTTAGGGATTCTACCGACATGTTAAGAACAAAAGGATTGCAAAGGACAAAATTGATGCTCTGAAAGATTAGAATGGTAATCCATGTGTGGAGGAGATCCTAAATGATTTTTTTTGCATCTGTATTTACTGAGAAGATGGATACAGAGTCTATAGAAGTGAGGCAAAGGAGCAGTGAGGTCATGAACCCTATACAGATTACAAAGGAGGAGGTGTTTACTGTCTTGAGGGAAAATTAGGGTGGATAAATCCCCAGAGCTGGAGGAGGTACTCCCTCAGACCCTGAGGGAGGCAAGTGCAGAAACTTCAGAAGTCCAAAGGAAGTACTTTTGCAAGAAATACAAAAGCCTGAAAGCACACATTACAAGGCTGTGATAAAGACTACTGAATGGTCCCCTAGTATGGTAAGGATGAACTCTTGACCTCACATCCTACTCCATTATGGCCTTGCTGCTTATTGTCTGTCACACTGCACTTCCTCTGTAATTGTACCACTTTATTCTGAATTCTGTCAACACACATCAAAGTTGCTGGTGAACGCAGCAGGCCAGGCAGCATCTCTAGGAAGAGGTATGTACCAGCAACTTTGATGTGTGTTGCTTGAATTTCCAGCATCTGCAGAATTCCTGTTGTTTCTGAATTCTGTTATTGTTTTCCCTGGTACTATCTCAATGCAGTGATGTGATGAAATGAAGGATGGCATGCAAAACAAAGATGTTAGCTGATACATATAACGATAATTTACCCATTGAATAAAAATATGTGGAAAAACTCATTCCAATCATCGTCTACACAATATATTTTAATTGCCTATTTACATTTGCTTCACTTCAAAATAACTTATCCTCCATCCTAGTGTGATACTCAATAATTACTTTACCATTTTCTTTACAATCATTAAGTGGGGCATTTCATGGGAGAGTAGCATTTTGACAGCAGGTCAATATCCTATTGGTTGAGTAAAGAAGGGTATGACTACTAGAAATTAGAAGAAAGTAAGACTTGTTAGCACTGTGCTAAAACAACATCTGCAGACAAAGCAAAAAGGGAACCAACTGATTAAAGCAGGGAAGTAGAAAAGGCAATTTGCAAAAGTTTATTTCCCTCATGAAGCCATGCAATAATTGTACTGTTGCAGTAATTTGCATTATTATTTCAAATCAATGTCATGCTAAGGCTTTTTCAGGAATTGCTGAGTTGAAAGCAAGGTTGAAATTATATGCTTGAGGTGGCTAACTGTGTCTATAATTTCTATCTCAAATACAAGGAATTGTAAAAAATGTGCCTCTCTGTGATTAAACTACAGAGTTAATATCAGTATGAGATTATAAATTAACGTTGTGAATGCCCCTGGAGAGATTAAATTAAATATTGAAAAGGTCCCTCAGACCCTTGCTTTAAAAAAGAAATGATGTGCACCCTGAATATTCCAAATTTGCTTGATAAAGGCTTAAAATGCACTTATAGAAACATACTCTTTCAGGTTCAGGCCAGTAGCTCATTGGTTTTTGGAATTGTTGATCTTACCTCATGGAAAGAATTTTGGGCTTGAATTGTATTTAATAGTTGAAAGAAAGTGAACTTGCAGGTGTGTGGGATAGAAAACCAATATTTTAAGGTCAGACTTGCTTTAAATGCTCCTACACTAGCCAGATGGCTAATAATCCCAATAATATACGGCAAGATATTGAACCAGCGAATTCGAAGTACCAATTTAGAACGGTAATTGCTGATGTGATAACAATCAAACAAATTTGCTACAGCCAAATGCTTTCACTCTGTCACTCTGGAGTAAATTCAATATTCTATTTAACAGTAGTTAAACGATTCTCAAAATATACAGGTCTCATTGAAGCTTAGGTGATCGGGGGAATTGAAATTAACACAAATAAACAAGGAGTCCAATAATTTTCAAATGAATAACATATTATTTTTTAAAAAGGAAAATCCCATATGATTTTTCAGGTGCTGATTATTTGCTTCATCTGTAATATTGTCTAGTAGAAACAGCACAAAGTACAAGAAATGTTTCGTATGGCAAAGTACATGATAAATAAATTCCATCATTTTGCATTATATAGAGTCTTTTACAAGATATTATCCAATTATAAATCTATGTTTATTTTTCCAGAAGGCTATTTCCTCTTAAATAAATGTCATTCTCCACTTCACCGTTAATTGTTGCTCCGTTCAATAAAAATGTTCAATTCTAAATCTTACTATAACAATTGAAAACTTTGTTCTGCTAAATGTTTTTTTTTGTAGAAGTACAAAGAATTTTTAAAAACTCAAGTACAGAGATATTTCTCATTTGCTTTAAGTTCAGCCTTACAGCTTTTTGGACTACATGTGCATGACTTTTCCCTTAGTCATATCAGCTGAGTAAGTATGTTACTTAGAATAATATAGACTGATATACTCAAAGCATCTAAAGTGCAAAATCATTAACCATGAGAATGAGAATCTTGTTCTTTGGGGATGTGATTTGCACATTACTAGGAAAGTCAATGCAGTATACTGCATCATGACATAATTTCCCACAAAATGTTGGGATAAAGAGGATTTCATCTGTTTCTTTCAAACTGATTGTTAAACTTACCAGAGACAGACCAAAAGCTACCCAGGAAAATTATATCAACGCATGTCCTTAAGACTAGACGCAGTCATATTGAAATAAAAAACAAATATGATGCTGTAAAATGAATACCAATCATTCACAAAATAGGTACAGTACTGCATGAGAAATGTCAATTAATGGCATATTTGATCCAACCCATTACTTGCTAGCCACCATTTCCAGCCAATTTGGTTCCAACTGTTGTTTACCTCTCCCCTAATGGTTCACTTTCTTTCCTCTGTTACTTAGCAGAATTCAGTACTGGTAGCACTTCCTATTCCTGTTTATCTCCCTCTAGCAGCTGTTTCTTATCTTCACACTCAGCCCTCCTCACCTTGCTCCCTGTTCTTTTCCCCCGTTTTTTTTATCTCTCTTTTGCCTGCCTCCATCAATCATTCAACTGCCATAGTTTTCCAACTCTACCTTGGCACACCTCCCATTCCTGGCAGTACTTACCTGTCATCTTGCACCCCTCCTCAGTGCACCACTAACCTCAGAATCCGTTTTTTGGCTTCTCCTTTTCTCCTCTATTTACTGCCTTTCTTGCCTCTCCACTCTCAGTCCTCACTTTTGACCTATATGATCATCAGTTCCTTTCCACCCGTTAATGTTGCTTGGCCTCTAAATTCTTCCTGCAGGTTGTTTATTATGTACTAGCTCTGTGCTGATTGTACAGCTTCCAACTACCTAGAGGCTCCAGACACACTGATGGCCCAGGAACAGATGTTTTACCAGCTCTCCTGTTGTTGCTTCCTGAGAATTTGAGAATTCAAGAATACAAGACACTAGTAGAAGGATTAGGCCAAATGGTTTCTCCAGCCTGTTCCTTCATTCATCATGACTATGACTGATCTACCACAGGCCTGTACTACTGCTGTGTTCCAGCTTCCTGTAGCCATCAACCACCATGAGGCCCTCCGTTGGTTGGGTTTGACCATGAACGTTGCATCCCAGCTGTCTACGTGATATGTATACCAGGGCAGTACAATATGGAGAGCAAGCTGTTGCCCATGTAGCAGGCTCCCCCGTCAATGCAGCTGATTCATCCAAAGGGATGGCAGAGACCAATTCAGTTTGCATCGCAGGAGTTGCCAGTCAGCGTTGAACTCAATGTAGGACTGCTTTACGGACACCAGTACTGTATTTTTCCTCAGGGTTTACTCTCGAAGCCTTCCTCATGAATGGGTATAGCCGCAGGCAGCAGAATTTGAGATCAGAGTCCTCCTTCTCCTAGATGAGCTGTTAACCACGGATGACGAGCCCCATCTGCCCGTAGCTACTGGTTTTAAGACACCAGTAACCTGCCTTTGCCCCTTCTCCTGTCAGTAGAAACTTTTTCTGTCAGGCATAGTGACTAAGCTACACATGAAAGTCAGAAGCTGGATTTGGCTTACAGAGGCTATTTGAGGTGCATGCCATTGAGAGCATTTAATAGGTAGTGGGAGCTTATCTCCACTACCACCCCCAGATATAACAACATTAAGGAACCAATCAAGACGCTGAAGTTTCAAGAAAAATATCTACTTCCACTTTAAATAATCCTGATGATTAAGCATCTGTGGGCTGGAGAATCCAGATGTTCATGAAAAGATCCAGAGATTCTGAGAAAATACGGAGAGGATATTTTATGAATCAGCTTTTTGTAATGCATAATGCATGAGATGCAGTATCAAAACTGTGTACGTGGAAAAGCATTGTGAGAATAATCAAATAATCATCAGAATAAATACCCTTGTCCACATGCAAGAAGGATGAGATGTTGGGTCAGAAGTGAGGACCTTCTGACTCAAAGGTGAAAGCGTGACTGGGCCATAGCGTATCAATTTGTTCCAAAGATCAATTGGTAGGTTGAAGTAGATCAATTTTGGTCTGGTAGTTTATTTCACAAATGCTTTTTCATGTTTGAAAGCTTGCAAATCCATATCCTGAGGTGTCTGGAGTGCAGATTAAATTGCTGTTATTATATTAAATGAAACAATTTGTAGTCTTGTTGCTTCTTTGTCAGTCAGTGAGTCAGACACCTTTTTCTGATCCTTAAAATTTCTCGGTATTGACATTGCTTTTGTGATCTATTCTATGTGCACAGCATGAACCAGAACTTTGTTCAACTGAACATTACCGACAGGACAATAAACTTGTTTCCATATCAAGCTAGCTGACAGCAACAGTTTGGAGAATTCCATGCAAATCAACATGCAACAGCAGAACAATAAGAGTCATGCATGAGGTATTATCTTGAATACTCTTTTCTTATTAATGAAGGTTTAATTACTAAAATATTAAACAGATTTTTGCATCAGCATTTCATTTACTGAACTTTCTCCTGAAAATTTACAGTGTTCTGGGTCAGCTTACTCACCTTTGGACCCCACCGGACACTCAGCTCTCACCTGAGGGTGCAAGTAGCTATCCGCATGTGACAGCAGCCACACCCGAGTACACTGCTTCGACAGGTGAGGGTAGCCAGCAGGCCTCGTACCCTGATGAAATAGGGATGTGCCTGTCCCTGCATGAGAAGTCAGCTCTGGTGGACTGGCCGGATGAGATTTACAGTGAGATCCAATGGCTAGGAAGGCGGCTCTGCAATGCTCCGTGAAGAGCAAAGGGCATGGCAAGGCACAAAAGGTGTCCTAGGCATCCATTGCAACCAAGAGAGACCACAGTTTCTGACGCTTGTTCGTACCACTGGACCTGGATTTCTGAGGTTGAGGGAGTTGAACAGCCCCAATGCAATGACTTTTCCACTTAAAAAACTCCCTGCACAGGTTTCCTATCATTGTTGGACATGCTGGACAACTATCACCACCACCACTCGTCTGAGCGCTACTGGTACCACGTAACCCAGTACTACCTGTCGCATGGTCGGGTGGTTGGCGACTAAATTGGCTCCCCCACCAGGCTTGCCTGGTGAGGAGGGTGGTTAGACACCCTGCGGGACAAAAAACAGGACCTGTCAAAGGGCGGATGAACCTTCTTGTAGGGTCAACAGCCATCTAGCAAACACGTGCCGTGAAGCGCGGAAAGGGCATCCCTTGCATTGAAGCTTGGTCTGGCCATTTACTGCAACAGAACTTCCCCTAGCCATCCTGGACCCCGCCATGCCGCTGGATCCGGGAGGGGATGTCGAGAGGGTGGGTCTGGACCTGTGCAACCTCCTACTCACCTAAAATCCACTCACACACACGCTGTTCCTTTCTGAGGAGTGGGGTATCCTCAACACACCCAAGTCCTGTAGCGACGGAGAAGTGGCAAAGTGGTAGGCTTGATCAGCTGGGAGCGGTAGTCACAAGTCTGCACGCAGGCGGTAGGGGTAGAGTGGTCGCACATGGATTACAGAGCGGGGATCCAGCGAGGCAGCACCCTCTGTGTCTGAGCAGCCCTGTTTAGGGAGGCACTGCTCACCCTATAATTAGGGAAGGGCCCAGAAAAAGGTGGCTCAAACAAGGCCTACTCACACCAACCTGGCCAGTCTGCCGCGGCTGGTGGGTCATCCAGCGTTAGTAGTAAGAATCACAAGCAGAATCTGATCGTCGCCTCATGGAACGTATGAAATCTGTTGGACAATGCTAACTCAGATCGCCCAGAGAGACGCACTGCACTTGTTGCTCGTGTGCTCAAGGACTACAGAGTGGACATTGCGGCTCTCCAGGAGTCCCGACTCCCTGGCGAGGGCACACTTTGTGAAGAGAAAGGAAGGTACACATTCTTCTGGTCTGGCAGGCCCAAAGAAGAATGAAGAGAATCTGGTGTGTGCTTAGCTATCAAGAACTGCCTCGCAGCAAAGCTACCAACCCTGCCTGTTGCTGTAAATGATCATATCCAGACCTTGCGTACACCCTTGCAAGGAAAATGCCACCTCACCATAGCCAACATTTATGCCCCAACTCTGACTAATCCCAGTGAAGTCAAGGAGGCATTCTACAGTGAGCTGAAAACCACCATCAATAGCGTGGCAACTTCCGATAAGCTGCTGTTGCTGGGAGACTTTAATGCTCGGGTTGGCAAGGAGTCCACTGTGTGGCCTGGTGTGATTGGACGCCAAGGAGTTGGCAACAGTAATGGTAATGGTCTACTGCTCCTCTCAATGTGCACAGAATTCAAACTGTGCATTACTGACACATTGTTTAGATTGCCAGACAAGCTCAAATGCACATGGAAGCATCCACGATCTAAAAGCTGGCATCTCATCGACTATGTCATCACCCGACAATGAGACATCTCTGACGTTCGTTTCACCAGAGTTAAGTGTGGAGCTGAGTGCTCAACTGATCATCAAGTGGTGTGGTCGGATCTAGATCTATCGATCCAACCTCCATGCAGACTGAATGCTGCCAAACCACCCAAAAAGCTGAACACCACTAAATTGAAACATCGCGAGTGTGCTGATGTCCTGAAATCCTCTATGGAAACTGCTGTAAGCAGACTGGTTGAGAATCCACCAGGCGATATTACTGAGCACTGGAATGCCTTCACAGAAACGGTCTACAGCGCTGCCCAGGACACCTTGGGGAAAGTCAAGCACAAGCATCAGGACTGGTTTGATGAGAGAATCAACCTTCTAAGAGCTAAGGCAGCTGACCACCAGGCTCCCAAATTCAAGTTCCAAAAACTGTGCCTTTTTGAGTGCAAAATCAATTTTGCAGAGGCAGCTCAGAGCTATGAAAGACCAGTGGGTGGGCAAACAAGGTCAAGGAGTTACAAGTCTTCGCTGACTGTAATGACTCAAGAAGCTCCTATGAAGCAATCAAGGTTGCGTATGGTCCATCAAAACAAGGCACCTCACAACTCCTGAGCAAGGACAGTACATCCATCTTCACTGAGAAGTCAGAGCACATGAAAAGATGGCGAGAACACTTCCATGAGCTGCTGAACAGACCAGGAACTGATGAAGCACTGTCCAGAGTATACCCTTGACCCATACTGTTCGAGCTAGATGTCTCCTTACTCTTCACGAAGTCATCAGAGCCATCACACAGCTAAAACCCAACAAAGCACCAGGGCCTGATGGAATCGCAGCCGAGATCTACCAGTATGGTGGTCACACACTGACATCATGCCTACACCAGCTGTTCACAAAGTTGTAGGGAGCTGAAGAACTACCACAAGACTTCAAAGACACATCAGTTGTGACCATCTACAAGAACAAGGGAGACAAGGGAGACTGCAACAATTACCGTGGCATCTCTCTTCTGTCAGTTGCGGGAAAATGCCTCGTGAAGATCATCCTTAGACACTTAGTGTCTAACATCAGTGACAACATTCTTCCAGAAAGCCAGTGTGGTTTTCAAACAGGCCGTAGTACAGTGGACATGATCTTTTCACTGAGGCAGCTCCAAGAGAAATGTGCTGAGCAGCAGTGAAGTCTCTATGTCACATTTGTTGATCTAACCAAAGTGTTTGACACTCTTGGTAGAGATGATCTGTGGAAGCTCCTACCAAAATTCAGTTGCCCCCCCACGCCTAACCAACATCATCCGTCAGTTCCACGAAGGCATGGAAGGCCACATCAACATGTGTAGTGAGTTGTCAGACCCACTTTCCATCAGCACAGTGTAAAACAGGGTTGTGTTCTGGCTCCTGCTCTGTTTGGACTATTCTTCTCTGCTGTTCTTCAGGATGCCACATCAGACCTGAAGTTAGGGGTCTTCCTACAAACGAGGGCTGATGGCGGGCCCTCAACCTTGCAAGACTGAGAGTAAAAACAAAAGTCAGGGACATTGTGGCGCATGAGCTACAGTTTGCTGATGACTGTGCACTGGTTACCCACTCTCTCGAAGACTTACAGGAGATCACCAGTCTTGCCAATGCAGCCAAAAGCTTCGGACTGACAATCAGCCTAAAAAAGACGGAAGTTTTGTACCAACCGGCTACTGTCCTCATTGATGACACTCGTCTCAATGCTGTCAACAAGTTTTGCTACCTGGGCAGCACAATAACAATCCTCAGCTTCTCTGGATGTAGAGATTGAGTCATGAACTAGAAAAGCCTGCTTTGCCTTTGGTCAGCTGAAAGATCGAGTTTGGTCACAGAACATCAGGTTGGCCACCAAGTGCAAGGTATACAGGGCCGTTGTCATAGCACCCTTATTATACAGATGTGAGACATGGTGACCATATCAGAGACACTTACACCAGCTTGACAGCAGCATCCCCTATGTTCTCTGATGAAGATCACCTGGTGAGACAAGGTCTCCAATACCGAGGTCCTCTCTCGAGCCGGAATGCCAGCAGTTTCAACCTTGGTAATGTCAGCCCAGCTGAGCTGGGCAGGACATGTTGGCAGAATGCCTGACGGAAGACTGCCCAAGGACATCTTGTACGGCCAACTGTCTAGTGGTACCCGAAAATGAGGAGGCCAGCGACTACGGTACAAGGATGTTCTGCACAGGAACCTCAAGAAAGCTGACATTGCCCCATCAACATGGAAGGACCTGGCTCAAGATCGCTCACAGTGGAGGGACGCCATCAGAAAAGGTGTGGACGCTGCTGAGAGCAAGCTCAAAGAGGCAACAGAGGAAAGGAACAGGAAGTGCCACAACAGAGCTTCTGCCCTGCTGCCGCTCCAGGCCTCACCTGCCAAGCATGTGGCAAGCAGTGTCTGTCAAGGATCGGCCTGCACAGCCACTCCAGAACGCACATATCAAACCCCACTAAGTGACTGAAAGGAACCATCATCATCCTATGGGATAGATAGCCAGAGAGAGAGAGAGACCACCACCACTAGTAGTTACAGTTCTTCTGCGTCTTTCTGGAATCTTTGTGATATTGCATGAATATGGGCTACCTGATTGGTTATCTCTTATCAACAAAATTTGAATGGTATTTATTGCTGTTAGCAAATTGGTATAAGAAGGCCAAACCACATTGCCTTGTCTTTCGCACCTTCACCTTCTCTCACAACTAGGCCCAGGTTTCATTACTCTCCTTTCCCAATCCCCTTGTTCTCTTACTGCTAATAAACCATCCTCATAAGCAACATGTTTTATGCCTTGTTCTTGACTTCTGAAGAACCTTGGATCAAAAACATCAGCATCCGTCAATTTTGGCATATTTGCAGGATGATTGCGAAGATTTAAGAATTCAGAAGAACCCCAGACAAAGTGGAAACTTTTGGTGTGCAAATTTAAAAGGAAATAAGACCTTGTTCCTTATGTTTTCCAAATCATCTGAGGAATTGCTTCGTTCTTGCTTCAATACACCATCTAGTGGAAGTTTAAGAGTGAAGGAAAATGTATATGTTGCTATTCTGAAAAAAAAAGAGACTAACACTGAAATTAACATTGGCTCAAATTAAATTTGTGCAAGCCAGTGCAAGACTTAAGAAATCTTCTGACGTAATCTAGTGCTTAAAATTCATTTAAATTGTACTTGAGTAAGGAAAGCAATTGTCATTTGCAAACCAACAAAATATCAATTGCAATCCTACAAAAATATCAATTACAATCTTACAAAATACAGATGGTAACACTAAAAGGTAAACTGCATTCCTACAATGTTCTGACTGTAATCCTTCAAAATATCGAATGCAATCCTACAAGACTCTGACCGCAATCCTATAAATTTGTGACTGCAATCCTATAAAGTTTCGATTGCTATCCCATGATAGTCCAGTTGCAATCCTAAAACAATATTTTAATTGCAATCCAATAATATTTCAATTTTAGTCCTATTGATAAAAAGTACCTACAAATTAGTGTTAAATGAGATTGAATTGAGACAATGGCCAAAGAAATGAAACATACCTTGCAAAGTGAAAGTTGAGTCTCCCATTGTTACATGTGAACAGATTACAGAGGGTTTGAGTTATTAACTGAATAAAAAGTTGCAATTTGATAAGATTAATGAAAAAATCCAGCATAAATATACCAATAATATTGAGTCTATTAAGAGGGCTTGTGATGAGATCCAGAGAATGCCTGAGGAAAAGGTTAAAATCTGGAATATGTGAGTTAATGATACAAACACGTGGTCAGCTTAAAAATCGAACTTGTGAGGTAATGTGGTCAGCTTGAAAATTGAATCTGTGAGCTAATTGTGATCAGTTGGGAAAGGAAAGAGAAAGCTGTGATAAAATACTAAAGTGGTATAATAGAGACAGCAAAAGGTCCAAATCCCAAATTTTTGCATTAACTGAACGAGTAAAAAGCATGATAAGTGTAACCGAATTGAAGTGCATGGTATGGAGTTTCAAAGCAGACTGAAGCAGTATCAAAAAACTCAGAAGGGACCCCAAACAGTCCAGACAGTGATGGTTCTTTTTGGGAAACACCCTTATGATGGACCGTCCTCTGAGACAACACCACCATCCAATCTTTGAGGAATCACTGCATGGTCTTGATATGGACTCTACAGTGACCTCTAGTGAGTCAAGTGAGGATGACAGTGATAAAACAATAGGATTGGCAACCATGGCACAGCTTGCTCCAATAAAGGCCAAGGAAGTGAAGACATGCAGGACTGAAGATGGAACCTATGAAAGGAGACATATGGTTTTCCATCAACAACCTGAGCTGAAAAAGACTGATAAGTTCAACATTCTAAAAAAGGATGTTTAAAGACCTGGGCTGAGCTTCAAAATATTAAGAGCATAAACAAACTGCACCCACGTGATGGAATCTAAATTTTGGCTTCTATGTTGTCTTCTCAGCAAATCAGACAGTTGACTTGTAGAGTTGATAACAGCATGGGAGATGACAAACAAAGTATCCAAAGTGGTTGGAAAATTATTAAGAGCTGTTTGGAAGAACAGCCTCCAATACAAACTGATTGAAGGAAAGTAGTTGACTGCAAGCAGAATGTTTCAGAGGATGTTTCTGAATATGAGGAACGCTACAGGACAGGATGGTTAAGTTATTCAGGAGTTCCAGGAATAAACGAAGATGACATAGAGGACTCTACATATGGTCCCTTGAAGTTAATTTTATGGACATCTTAAAACCAGATTTTGCCAAAATGGTGGAACTGATAAAACTAAATTTGAGTGAAGTTGGTGCTCCACATAGTAAGCTAATGCAAACTGCCAAATAAGCGGAACAAGATATTGAAATCCAACTATAATCATTGCAAGTGGGTCAGTTACCTGTTGATCATCAGCCACTGACCATGGGTCAACAGTCATTGCTTCCTAGTTAACAGCGACAGCTGCTGCAGGTGAGTCAACAGGGGAAGCTGGAACAGAATTCACTGTGTGCAACAGCAACACAGCAATCTCAGTGTGAGCCACAGCTCTGCGGACAATCTCCTAAGACAAAATGTCACCTTTGTGGTAAGAAAGTTCATTGGGGTAGAAGATGTTGGTATAAGAAACAAGATGGACAACAGAATCAAACTCAACAGCAAGTTCAGTCCCTCCTTGCAAAAGTCAGGAAATTGTAATCTGATGACATGGTTTCAACAAGTAGTGTTAGATGTAATAGAAGTATTGTCGCAGTCAAAAAAATGACTAAGACCTTCTCTGCAGCCCTTGCTTGCCATGATAGAGGGAAACCTAGATGGCTTATGTGTTAATTTATTAGTTGGGAATGAATGTGCTCAATTTTTTTTTGACTATGATGACCGTGACTCTGCTAGAATAGTAATGTGCCATGAAGATGCAAATTATTACAAGGAAACACTTCTTTTGAACCCATGTCTGATCCTGTACACCCAGCGATCGGGAGAGGAATTCAAATGGCTGGATGAGCTGTTGTTTCTGGAACTGCAGTGCTGGCATCAAGAAGAGGCACAACAGAAAGCTCTGATTGAAGCCTGCTAGGTGGCAAAAGGAAGAACAGCTAATACTTACACTGATTCTTGATATGCTTTTGGAGTTGTTCATGATTTTGGAAAATTATGGAGACATTGGGGATTTCTAACAGCTGTGGATCCCCAATCAAAAATGGCCAACTAGTGCAATGTCATACAATTGCCATTAGAAGTTGCATTGAAGTGCAAGGGCCATTCCAAAATGACTACAATGGAAAGCCATGGAAATGCATTCATGGGTGATGTTGCAAAATAGGACGCACAGAAAGGGGTAATGGAAACAAAGGAAGTTAAGGAAGTGAAAAAGGTCAAAGAACTAAAAGATGTACTGAGAACATATACAGTGAGCCCGACAAATGGAGTTATGGAAACAAAGTTGAATTCTGTATCACAGATGGATATACAAGATACTTGAGAGATGCAAGCTAAATGCTTTCCACGGGATGGATGGAGCATGAGGGAAATTAAACAGTAATGAACTAGTAGCTCCAATTACATTGCTTCCTTATCTGGCACAGCAGGTACACATTGGAGAGGAAAAGATCAACAGATTCTCCCAATGCTGGTGGAATACAAAGTTCAGAATAGCTGATAACAAACATTTGAAAGATATATGACAGGCCAGTAAACAAATCCTGGAGCAGTGGAAAAGCTACCACAACTAAGTGTTCCTGTCCCACTTACAAGCAGTCTACATTACATTGCCCAAGTGTCAAGGACACTCAGATGTACTGGTAATTGTGGTCAAGTATTCAAGATGGGTAGAAGCTACTCCAGCAAAGAAAGCCAACACACAGCAAAAACTCTGAGCAAGGATTATATTCTTAGTTGGCGATTGCTGTGTCACTTCGACTCTGACCAAGGAACACACTACACTGAGAGTTTTTGTCAGGTGTGTCGTTGACTGATGAACAATGTCTGCTTTTCATTGCCCACATCACTCAGAGTCATCAAGAAAAGTCAAACAAATGATGGAATCACCAAACAACCACTGACATTATTATGAAGAAGGTGTACCATGGCCTGTGACTCTTTCTATGGTCTTATGTAGCATCAGAGCATCCCCAAACAAGGTAACTAAATTAAGTCCATTGAAAGTAATAGCAGGGTATCCTATACACTGCCAGGAGCCCTTGATCTGAGAGAGCCTGATATACATATTATTCTAGACAGTTTCGTTAAATATTGTGTAAAATTAACTCAAGCTGTACAGTCTTCTTCTCAACAGGTTTTTGCCACTTGGAGAGATTCACAGAAGGAAGACATACCTTGATTCCTGGTGAGAGGGTCTTGAATAAGAAACTGTACAAGAAACCACTGAGCTCAATGGTGCTGTGTATTTAATATTTCAGTAATATTTGAGTAAAATTGTCAATATGTTGTTGATTAAGAATTCTCTGTTTAAGTGATTCATGTAAAATATGAGAATTGCTTAAGTCATGATGCATGCATGTCTCACTAAAGTAAAGAACAAATTAAGACTCGCACCTCTTGGCTCTCTTGTTTTCCTTTCAATTACTTTAATGTTTTGTTATTACAAAACTTAACAGTGGTGACAAGGTATTTTTAAAAAATAAACCCAGATGACTACCTACTTGCTGAAGCGCAGTGAGATGGTTGAGTTAAAAAAATGCACAGCATGTTTCTTTTTTCCTCAAGGCAGCATATTTTATTCATAAAAAGGAAAGGTGATTGAGTTTAAAAGAAGGGAGGAAAATGGATGAATTCACGGGTTCATAAACAATGAGTACTGGATGATAATAATCATAAAAATAGAGCAGAAATGGCTGGCTACATTGGAAAGGTTGATGTGTTTGATGACAAAACAGATAACTGGCACATGTGTATAGAATGTATTGAAGAGTATTTTAGATCAAATGAATAGCCAAGGAGAAACAAACACCAGTTTTGCTGAGTGCATTGGATGGAAAGCATACAGTTTGCTTATGAATTTGACTGTTGCAACCAAACCAGCGGAAGTGTGCTTTGTGAAAGTAATGCAGGAACATTTAGACCAAACCCATTGTTGATTGCAGAAAATTTTAGGTTTCATAAGTGGAATCAAAAGGAAGGGTGCTCTATTTTAGCATATGTGGCTGAATGAAGAGATTGTCTGAGCATTGTCAGTTCAGTGATGGGTTTAATGATGCACTGAGATAATTTAGTTTGTGGAACCTTCCAAGAAAGCATTCAAAAATGGCCCCTAATTGAAGCATGACGCACATTTAAAAGAACAGTGGAAAGTACTATATCAATGGAAACAGTGGGCAGAGATGCAATTGAGTTGCAGTCAGGATTGAAAATGAGCTTGAACAAAATTGACATGTGTAAACGGAAACAGGCCTGCATGAACAAGTCGTGTTATCATCTTGGCAGGGGCTCACATACACCAGACCATTGTCAATTTAAAGTTGAAACTCGCAGACATTGCAACAAAGTAGGATACGTACAGGGAAACAGTCAGGCAGACAAAAATAACTAGATTGCACAGGGAAGAAAAAAGATAAAAAAGTCAATTTGCAGTTTCAAAAAGAGCACTAAATTGCATGCTGTTGATGAAATATCTGATAATGGTGAGAAAGATATAGGACTGTGTAGTCTTAAGATTTACATGTGAAAACTAACAATAGACAAGTAATGATTACACCAAAAGAGAATGGCTATATATTAAAATGAAATTTGACACTGGCTTGGCTGTTTCTGTCATTTCATAATGAGTTTGAATGGCATTTGGAAGATACTAAACTGAAGCCTGCAGATGTCCAATAAAGAATTTATACTGGAGAAAAGATAATTCCTGTAGGAATGATATTTGTAATAGTGAAATACAACAACCCACCCGGCACATTGGATTTGTATGTGGTAAAAACAGGAGGGCCAACAATGTGGCATCATGATTGGCTGAGACAACTACAACTTGATTAGAGATCCATCCACCTGTAATCGCGTCAATTGAAAGCAAATTAAGAAAGGTACTGGATGCTGCCACATCAGTGCTCAGGAATAACATTGGTAAACTTAAACATATCAAGGGTAAAATAATGTTAAATGAAAATGCCACCAAAAGTACTACAAGGACCATCTGGTTCTTATACCATCCATGATAAATAGAAATTCAGAGACTGAAGGAATTCTTTCCAAGGCTGAGTGGAACCAATGGGCAATGTTAGTGATCCTAGTAGCTAAGAAGAATGGGTCTGTCAGGATCTGTGATGATTTTAGGGTCACCATCAACCCAATGCTGAAAGTAGATCAGTACCCTCTGCTCTGAATAGAGGATGTCCTTGCAAATGTTCCCAGAGGAAAACACTTCAGCAAAGTTATCTTAGCTCAGGCCTACCTGTGTATGGAGATAGAAGAATATTGAAAGTGTTGGATAGAATTTTTGTCACAGTGAGGGGGCATAGGGAGCAAGGGTGGACCCAAATGCAAGACACATCTTGTGAGGTTAATTAAATTTAGTTCATTGTTCGATACCAGGAGACGAAGGCAGGAGCAGGAATAATGAACTGGACAAGGTCTCGGAACTACAGCTAGGCTGGGACTAAGGGTCTGGGCTAGTTCTTGGAATCGGATCCCAGTAGAGGTGACATGAAGAGGCTACGGTATGGACTCCGAGCCAGGGACTGGGCAAGGACCCAGTACCTGGTTCTTGCCTCGGGCTCAGATCCCAGAACCAGGCATGGACATGACATGGGCTGGAGAGAGGAGGAACATGGAAAAACAGAGCTTTGGTCTCGGGAGAGCAGGTACATGGAACCATGAACGCATACACAGAACACAGAGTCGGGACCCCTCCTTGGGTACAGGACATAGGGCCAGGACTCATGATCCCCCACGGGGCAACGGCAAGACGGCTTTACTTATCCCATGGAGACAAGGACAAGACAAGACAAGACATGACCCCCCGCAGGGCAACGGCAAGATGGCCTGACTTACCCCACGGAGGTGAGGACAAGACAAAACAAGACATGACCCTCCACGGGGCAATGGCAAGATGGCCTGACTTACCCCACGGAGGCGAGACAAGACAAGACAAGACATGAAAGAACACCAGACAGTACCTATCTAGCTCTGGTGATAGAACTAGACCAAGGTGCAGGCGAGGGCTGCAGACGAGGGCTAGAGGTGAGAGGGGCAGAGAAGGGATTCAGACAGGGGGGTAGGACAGGAATCACAGACCACCAGGGCCAGGACTTGACTCGGAACTTGGATGCCACCAGGGACAGGACTTGATTCGGAACTTGGATGCTGCCAGGGACAGGACTTGACTCGGTACTTGGATGCCGCCGGGTAGTGACGAACTCTCGACTTGGCCCGGGAACAGTAGACAGCGGTTCTTGATTCCCTCCAGTGGGTTAACTAATGGACCCACCTTGGTGAGGAAACTTTGCAGGCTCGCCTTGGCGAGGTAACTTGACAGGGTTGTTCCGGTGAGGAAAGGTGAATTACTGGCACTCGCTTCGGGTGGAGACTAGGGAGTAGGCTTGCTCCGGCCAGATGACATTGGCATGCCGTACCTTTGGTGACTTTGCAGACGCTCCCACGTCGAACAGCTGAAAGCTGGAGACAATAAACTACCAGTTCAGCCGGGAGTAAATTGCCCCTAATCACCAAGGCCAAGGGACACGGGAAAACAGGGAACCAAAGGGAAAGAGGGAGTCAATGGTCCGGATCGTAACGTAAACAAAGTAAATTTAAAGGGACCCCGATCCGGACCATGACATTTTTGTGTAGTAGGGGAATTAAAGGTTATGGGGAAAAGGCGGGTGGGTGAAGATGAGTCCATGGCCAGATCAGCCATGATCTTATTGAATGGAAGAGCAGGCTCAACGGGCCAGATGGCCTACTCCTGCTCCTATTTCTTATGTTCTAATGTTTCTTATTTTTGGAGTAGCATCTGCACCTGCAGTCTGGCAGAAAACTATGGACCAGGTGATGCAAGGCTGCCCAGGCACTCAGTGTTACCTGGATGACATCATTGTTACCAATAAGGCTGAACATCTCCAAAAATCTCAAGAAAATGTTAAAAAGATTAGAAGATTATGGGCTCAGAGCTGAACGCAGCAAGTGTGAGTTCTTTAAACCAAGCATCATTTACTGTGGTTACACCATCAATGCACAAAGATTACAGTGCTGTGCTAAGAAAATTCAAGCAGTGGTGGATTCCCCAAGGCCAAAAGATGTGTTGTAGTTGCGGTTCTTTTTAGGATTTGTCAATTACTATAACATGTTTCTGCTAAACCTGGCTACTGCGCTCCACCCCCTGAACACATTACTCCAGATCAGGAAGAAATGGCAATGGACGAAGCAGTGTGAGGTGGCTTTCCAAAAGACAAATGAAACGGTCATGTCAGACATTGTACTCAGCCATTATGATCCATATCGTCCAGTGAGGCTTGCCATACACTGTTCGGAATGCCAACATGCCCAGAAGAAGGTGTCCAGAGCTGTCAGAACCACTTCCTGTAGTTTCAGAGTCAACTTCTACAACCACCATGGAGGAGGCCCCAGAACCCGAGATTGTTTCACAGCCACAATTCTCTCCTGCCAAGCAGAATAGTGACTAGTGACTTGTCAGGAAAGGAGTTATTTCACTGGAGTAAGAAGTCCCCCACAGTGATTAACTCTTTAGGCCTAGATGGGACATTTTAAAATTTACTATCCTATAGATGTGTGTATATAATAGTTGTATTATATAGTATATTGTGTATATCATTGAGATGCATTCTGTATTGAGTTGGAATTTATAGCTAACCAGGGAGGAGGTTGTGTAACTTAATATTTCAGTAATCTTGTAAATATATTGTTTGAATAAGCATTCTTTATTTGTTTAAATAATATATTATGGGTTGTATGTAAAAATATGTGAATTACATATGTTATGACGCTACCACCCGATATGTGTGCGTCTCGCTAAAGTATAGAAAAACATAAGACTCGTATCTCTCAACTCTCTTATTTTACTTTCAATTAGTTTCATGTTTTTGTATTACAAAACTTAACAGATGGGAAAGTCCTTATCAAATGCCATTAATTACAAACAATAAAAGTAGAAGGTAGAAGCAAGTGGATACATGCTAGCCATCACAAGTGAGCTGAAGTAGTAGCTGGCAAGGACAACAAGCACTGTGGCTAATGTTGCTAGTAACCTCGAACTCTCCTCTAAGTGCACCACCACCTTGGTGTAGCTTGCAGTTTTGCATGACTTCATGGCCCGGAGAGCGATGTTGGCTGGAGTCAGGGCTTCATGCCCTGGCCCTTGGTAGGGTCACCCATTCCAAACAGGTCAAAAGTTAGAGGCCAGGCTAAGGGTGGTCCACCGGTCCTCCAGGCTCAGGGCTAACAACCCTGACTGGTAAAACAATGGGGAAGCAGCAATGATGGATATTTCTACATCTGTGTGAGGTGGTATTCCTGAGTCTCCACCTGCATGACTATAGTGAAAACCAAGAGGAAGCTACTGACATGATGAAGGAAGCCTTGAACCCTACCAGCAATAAAGGACCTTCATTGCTACCCTAAATATCAGTGGTATAACAGGCAATAAGTAAGTAACTACTGATTCAGTGCCTATGCCACAGTGTTACAAAAAAGAAATTACTATCCAGCCAGAAGATTTCGGACAGAGTCGACAATTACTTTTTGCTATTATATTTTTGCCAATTTTCCTTACTCAATATGCCAACTGAGATGACTCATAATGTATATTTGCAAGTATCACATGAACTCGCTGATGCACATTGAGATAGTCGTCATGCATAAGATGGTTCTTCAAAATCGTATGGTATCAGATCTTCTCTTAGGAGTTAAGGAGGAAAAAAACAAATGATGGCAGAGAATTGAAAAATAGCAAAGATCTGGCATAAAAGCTGTGTAACTGTTGTGTATAACTTCTATTTAATGAATGCTGCTTATCAAAGGGTAGAAACCAGCAGAATAAGGTAAAAAAAATCTCTGACAGAGAGACAGAAGGACAAGCACATCTAGTATTATAAGAATTATTGATTTAAACAGAATATAAGTGGTGTTTTCCTAGATTTGCACACAATCTTTCAGAAGAACTCTCTCTCTCTCTTGATTATGAACAAAAACAATTGAAATGTTATATGACATAATCTATAATTCTTTGCTGACATTTGATAAATTCTTCTTTCATCACATGCTGTTTCAAGACAGTGCATTCCTCTCATCGTCAAATTCTATTTGCAATTACAAAACGACAGAGTACAAAGTGACAGCATCCAAGGTGTGCTGCAATGTTTTAATCGGAAAACCATTCACAGCAACACGGTTTGCAATGATCTTACCAGAAAATAAATTAGATTTTTTTTGGATGAAATACTTAATCTTTTGTGTCAATTTTGATAATGCTGTCCATTTTCAGGACACTACAAACAACATTCATGAGGTTATTGTGAAAATATAGATAATCAAAAGATGTAGCAAGAGCTGGCAAAGAGAAGAAATATTAGGTAACGAATAATAGACTGTTAAGAATAAACTGGCTATGGGTAGAGGAAGCAAAGGACAATTATTAAGGAGAGAACAAATATACAGATATTGTTGTATTTGAAATTCAAGAAAAAATATAGATCTGGTAGAAAATGATATGTATCTGCCCTCCCTAATTTCCATCAACACTTCCTCGAGACACTGCTCATCCCGTTGCTTAGTAAATAGCTGTTGGTGAGATGCTCAGTATATGAAAGTTGTTATTGAATTCAAATGCCTAAGAAAGGAAGAATGCTTCTCGGCACAGTTCAAGGACAAGTGATTATTACTTCGTACGGGCACAATGTTGCCTCAAGTTTGTAATCATCATGTAATGTCTGTGCAAACTGTTTCACACATTACCATGCTAAAACATATTTAATATTCTACAAGGATATTTTCATTCTGTAAGATTTATTATTTATGGCTTACACAGTATCGAATGGGTTGCAGTCATTCATATTGATTTAGAAAAAGTCAATAATGCTCATAATGTAAGAAAAAACTCCTTAAATATTATGATTGACTTAATTTATACTGAAAGAATAAAGAATTTTAATAAGCTTAAAAATAATGTAGTGACTTTTTAAGCCAAACCTGGCCTAATCATATATTGAAAGCATAAAAAGGCCACTTGGACTGAAATTTCAGAGACTATTTAAAAAAATCTTTTGGAAAATGTGTAAATAGCTGAAAGCTGGTCTAAGGTTTCATTCTGAGAGCTATTCAGAAATACTTGTAACTATTAAAAAATTAACATAGAACATTACAGCAGAAAACAGGCCATTCGGACCACAATATTATTCCGACCTTTTAACCTACTCTAAGATTAATCTAACACTTTCCTCCCGCATAATCATCTATGTGCCTGTCCAAGAGTCTGTCAATACCACCAACCTGGCAGTGCTTTCCACACACCCACCACTCACTGTGTAAAAAGCTTATCCTTGACATCCCCCCTAAACTTACCTCCAATCACTTTAAAATTATGCCCACTCATGATAGCCATTTCTGCTTTGGGGAAAAAAACTTCACTGTCCCCTCGATCTATGCCTCTTATCATCTTGCACACCTCTACCAAGTCACCTCTCATCCTCCTTCTCTCCAATGTGGAACGTCCTAGCTTGCTTAGCCCAGTGGTCCCCAACCACTGGGCCGTGGACTGGTACCCAACTACGAAGCATGTGCTACTGGGCCACGAGGAAATGATATGACTTGGCGATATGAAACAATATGAGTCAACTGCACCTTTCCTCATTCCCTGTCACGTCCACTGTTGGAACTTGAACGCACGCGAGGTCATTACCCATGCATCATCCATGTCAGCGTGGGAAGAAGATCAACTCCTCGAGCTTGCAGATGATGGTGGGCTGAAAGGTATGTTTGACATAACGTCTCTGTCGGCATTCTGGATCAAAGTCAAGGCTGAATATCCTGAGAGCCACAAAAGCACTGAAAACATTGCTTCTATTTCCACCATATCTCTGCGAAGTGGGCTTTTCTGCAATGAATGCAATGAAAACTAAGTTGCGGAACAGACTGGACATAAGGAACCCCCTTCGAGTATTGCTGTCTCCCATCACCCCTCGATGGGACTGTCTTGTTGCAGGAAAACAAGCCCAGGGCTCCCACTGATTCAGCGATATTGGTGTGTTGCAAAGAGTTTTATATGTTCATACGGGGAAAATACACGCTGTGTGCTTAATATTAAATTTGTTAGATAAGCCCTTTTAGAAATGAAATTGAGTGTATTAGCCACTTATAAGTGACTTAGTTGACTTGTCACCTATATTCTGGTCGTGATTAACACCACCACCCCCCTACCGGTCGGCCGGTCCACGAGAATATTGTCAATATTAAACCGGTCCGCGGTGCAAAAAAGTTTGGGGACCTCTGGCTTAGCCTATCCTCATAAGACATGCTCTCCAATCGAGTAAATTTTCTCTGCACCCTCTTTAAAGCTTCCACATCCTTCCTAAAATGAGGTGACCAGAACTGTACACAAGCCGAGGAGAGAGACCTAATAGAGATATGCTACATTTTGTCGGGTTTGATGAAGGTGATGAGAAATGCTTCCTCATAACTAAAATGTCTAAAGCCAGAGGGGTTTGATTTGATGAGTAATATGGTTAGAGTGGTTTTGAGAAAGAAACAAGTTATTTGGAGTGTGGTTGAAATCTGAATCACACTGCCTGAGATGGTAGTGGAATTGGTATTTTCACAACATTTAAAAATTATTTGATCATTGTTTGAATCACCACGGCATAGAAAGCTATGGAACGAGTGCTGCAAATGGGAGTATTATGGACGGCAGTCACTTCACAAGCTGAAGGGCATGTTCCCATACTTTATGACTCTCTGAATCAGCTCACTTCCAATGCTGTGCCCTTCCCAATGCAATTCATGACTTCAGCGAAATAGTCCTCAGAGTGAGGAGACACCTCAAATCAAAGCAAGTGGCCTCATGAATTAGTGCAAACTGATTTTCAGGCTATTGATGTTTTAACCATAAGGGTAGCAGGTTGTATGCAGCTGAGCAAGGCTCAGAGTCCGTTTTCTTTTCTTTGTTGAATATATGCTTTCTCCTGGTTGATACCCCAGCCAGAGATTTAAATTTTCACAAAAAATGGGTCTTTGCCTCTATGAAGAGATCATCTCAATCTATTTCCAAAACCTGCCACATTTCAGGCAGTTTAATTTACCATAGTCATAGAATGTTTTCAGTTATTCATCCTGTTCTTCCTCCCCAAGTCTATGTGGGTTTCTCAAGCACAATGTAGCAAGTCCCTCTTACCTGTCCATTTCCCACAGACCTGATTTATTTAAAGTGCTGAGCCAATTCCCTTTTGAAAGCTGTGATAGAATCTATCAGACAATGGATTGCAGGTGTTAACTACTCACTCTGTAAAATTAATTTACTCGTGTCACCTTTGGTTCATTTGTCAATCTCCTTAAACCTGTGTCCTCTGGCTTTCAGCTTTCACCAGTGGCAACAGTCTCTCTCCATCCTCTCTGTCTGGGCCCTTACCCTTCTATACACTCAATCATAACTTGCACACCTCAGTCTTAATGTCCTTGTCTCTAGAATACATATACAGGTTTTCCAGCTCTTCCCTATTTACATAGGTTCCTCTCCCTCTCTTGCTCTGGAATCAGATTAATGGGAAAACACATAAATAAATAAATAAATAAATCTCCTTTGGAAGAAAATGTTGCCTTTTACTGGAACTCAGATGTGACTGTTCAATTGTCAATAATTATACTCACTCTAAGAGGAGCTGTGGTCACATAATTGAAACACACTCTCTACCAGTGCTCTATTAGTGTGGAAAGATAATAACCTTTCAGCTTTGAAAGAATACATTGATTTAAAGCTGAACAATCAATATAATATCTGAATAGTACCCAGCCATTGCACATTGACATTTCTTTGGCATATTCTATTATATATTATTTATGGAAATCTTGAGACCAAAACGGTTTGCTTTATAATTATATGACATATGTATATTTGTGTGATGCAACTTCAAATGCAATGCAATTTCAGTGAAAGATGACTCATATGGGAGAAATGTGGACAAATTCACAGAGGAAGATGTCATTTCACAGCCACAAAATGTGCAGCCCTCTCACCCATAAGCAGCATCTTTTGCAAACTTCCTGATTCCCATGGTTATCTTGACTAAACATCTTTGGATTAGATTAGATTAGATTCAACTTTATTGTTATAGTGCTGAGTACAGATACAAAGCCAATGAAATGCATTTAGCATCTGACCAGAAATGCAAAGAATAGTGTTATTTACAAAATAACTGCTAATAAAAAGTAAGTGCTACAGCACACAAATATGTGTGTGTTGTTCGTCCTTCGTAGTTGAAGATGACCATGGCTTCAAAGTCAAATGGGAGATTAGTGGCTGTGGGTCCGGAGGTGACTGATGAGGCCAATCCGGGCCCTGAAGGCTCGCCCACATGTGGGACACAAGTGGGTGGGTGCTGTCGTGGTAGTGGATGCTGCTCAGGCCTTGCGCACAGCACGCTTTCATTGCGCCTCAATGATGCGCCTGACTTCAGCTGCACGGGCTCCTGTGGTGATCTTGCTGCGCCAAGCTGGACGGTCGAGGGCAATAGTCTCCCACGTGTTGATGTCGACACCCAGGCCTTTGAGGGACGCTTTCAGGCAGTCTTTGTAACGTTTCTTCTGCCCCCCCCCCCCCCGACTGAGCGCTTGCCCTGACACAGTTCTCCGTACAGCAGCTGCTTAGGCAATCGGCTGTCTGGCATTCTGACCACATGTCCAGCCCACCTGGCTTGGGCTTTCAGCAGGAGGGTGTAGACGCTGCAGAGCCCAGCTCGTTCCAGGATTTCCGTGTCGGGAACTTTGTCCTGCCACCTGATGTGGAGGAGTCTGCGGAGACAGCTCAGGTGAAAGTGGTTGAGCTGTTTGGCGTGTCTGCTGTAGACAGTCCAGGTCTCGCTGGCGTAAAGGAGGGTGGTAAGGACCACTGCACAGTAGACCTTCAGCCTGGTGGTAAGGCTGAGTCCTCTCCGCTCCCAGACGTTCTCACGGAGTCTCCTAAAGGCGGCGCTGGCTTTGGCAATCCTGTTGTTGACCTCAGCGTCTATGTTCACTGCGCGAGAGAGTATGCTGCCCAGGTAAAACCTGCCGTCAGTCCTGTATCTGACGTGGATTCCTTCTTCATAATTACGGAAGGCATCTGTCAGCATGGCAGAGAATACCATACTGAACAGAGTCGGGGCAAGAATGCCTTGTTTGAGGTCATTTATCACTGGGAAGGCCTCCGACTCGTCGCCGTCATCCAGAACTTTCACCACCATACCGTCGTGAAACTGCCGGATGATTGTGATGAACTTGCTGGGGCAGCCAAACTTCTCCATGATCTTCCACAAGCCTTCTCTACTGACAGTATCGAAAGCCTTGGTTAGATCGACAAAGGTCACGAAGAGCTCGCTGTGTTGCTGCTGGCATTTTTCCTGGAGTTGGCGCGCAGTAAAAATCATGTCCGCGGTCCCACGTTCAGCACGGAAGCCGCACCGGCTTTCTGGGAGCAGACCTTGCTCAAGATGTTGGAGAAGGCGGTTGAGCAGGACGCGGGCCAGAATCTTCCCCGCAATGGACAAGAGGGAGATGCCTCGGTGGTTGTCGCAAGACTGGCGGTTGCCTTTCCTCTTGCAGATGTGGACTATGCTGGCATCTTTCAGCTGTTGCGGAACCTGTCCCTTTTTCCACATGGACTGGAAGAGTACAGTCAGCTTTTGCATCATGACAGGGCCTCCTGCTTTGTATACCTCAGCAGGGATTGCATCGGGTCCTGGCGCTTTGCCACAGGAGAGTTGCTTCACTGCCTTCCTGACTTCATCTACTGTGGGGAGGGTGTCGAGGTTCTAGCTGATCTCTACCTGGGGCAGGCGGGCAATGGCCTCGTCGTTGATGTCGGCAGGGCGGTTAAGGACGTTGTTAAAGTGCTCAGCCCACCGATCCAGAATCTGCTTCTTCTCTGTCAGCAGCTGCGTCTCATCTGCGTTGAGGAGGGGTGAGGAGCCGGAGGACTGGGGTCCGTATACAGCCTTAAGCGCATCGTAGAAGCGCTTTATGTCGTGGCTGTCTGCATAGCCCTGGATTTCATCGGCCTTCTTGCTGAACCAGCTGTCCTGCATCTCGCGAAGTTTTTTCTGCACCTTTCTTCTTGCGTTGGTAAAGGCATCTTTCTTGGCTAGAGACGTGGGGTCGTTCTGATGCACTCTGTAATGTTGATGTTTCTCCGTTAGTAGTGCCTGTATTTCTTCATCATTCTCATCGAACCAGTCTTGGTCTTTTCGGGTTGCTGGTCCGAGATGTTCGAGGGCGGTAGTGTAGACAGCGTCTCTGAAGTCCGTCCACTGTTCCTCAACGCTGGTCCCGTCATCCTGTAGTGTGTCTGGCAGTCTGCCTTCAAGGTCATCGACGAAGTCTTCTGCAACCCTGCTGCTTTTCAGCTTGGAGACATTCAACCTCTTTGCAGTCTTCTGCCCTTGGGGTCTTCTCATGGGCAGAATGCGAAGCCTGAACTTGGACACAATGAGGCGGTGGTCGGTCCAGCAGTCGGCACCACACATGGCTCTCGTCACTCTGACATTCATCCTGTCCCTCTTCCTGGTGATGATGTAGTCAATCAGATGCCAGTGCTTCGAGCGTGGGTGCATCCATGACGTCTTCTTACGGGTGGGTAGGCAGAACAGGGTGTTGGTGATGACCAGGTCGTGTGTGGCACACGTCTTGAGGAGCAGAAGGCCGTTGTTGTTACACTTGCCAGTGCCGTGTCTTCCAATGATCCCTTCCCAGGTTTGGTAGTCTGTCCTTACTCTGGCATTGAAGTCCCCGAGAATGATGAGCTCCTCTGACTGTGGGATTGCTGAGATGAGGGCGTCGAGTTCCTCATAGAACTTGTCTTTAATGTCATCTGGGTTGGTCATGGTGGGAGCGTAGGCACTAATCAGCGTAGCACTCTTCTTGTTTGCAAGTGGGAGCTGAAATCGTTGATGCTCTCTGGTGCTTGGTGAGTTTACGGGCGGGGTTAGAATTGATGGCAAATCCCACGCCTGCTTCTCGTCGTTCAGCGCTGCTGCAACCCCTTCAGAAGAACGTGTATCCACCACTACGTTCTGTCAGCTGGCCCTTGTCTGCTAGGCGTGTTCCGCTGAGAGCTGGTATGTCCACGTTGTAGCGAGCTAGCTCTTTTGCAACCAGTGCAGTTCTTCTCTCTGGTCTGTCTGCCTTGATGTTATCTAGCAGAGTTCTCACGTTCCATGTGCCAAGGTTGAGCACCATCACTTTCTTCCGCGTTGGGTTTGAAGTCATGACTTGCGCTTGACTTGGATTGAAGTGAGGGAGAGTTGCGCAGGTCGTCAGCCTCACTCTCTCGTCCCGGCCTATCTGGACCCAGTGGCAAGACATAGTCGAGACGGCTGGAGTTAGGTCAGGATGTAGTGGATGGCCAGCAGTGTTCTGTGTGTCTCACTGTGCCCTCTTAGCGCTCCACAACGCATTGCTGAGAATCGCCTTTCTGCCGGTTGAACCAGTGATGGTTTCTTCCGCGCAGTCCACCGAATCCAGGCTTCACACGCTAGGTAGACAAGCCCTGAGTGTTGTGGGTCTACGGCAGTTCTTGCGGTGTGCTCGCAAGCCTCCCTACCCATTGTTGGGCATCCTCATCCACCTTTGCAGCCATTGGGAGATGTCTCCTCTTCCACCTGCTCCGCCGTTGGGATGATCACACAAATATAAAAGTACTGAGACAGTACAATATGGATGCGATACTGCTTAGCGCTGTGATGTGAGGTTCAGCAGGGACACAGCCTCAGGGAAGAAGCTCTTCCTGTGCCTGCTGGTGCAGGAGCGGAGGCTCCTGTAGCGCCTACTGGATGGGAAGAGAGTAAAAAGTCCATGGTTAGGGTGAGATGCATCCTTGATAATGCTTTTCGCCCTGCCCAGGCAGTGTTTATGGTAGATGTTCTCAATGGTGGGAAATTGGGTGCTGATAATCTGCTGGGCAGTTTTCACCACACGCTGGAGTGCTTTGCAGTCCGATACGGGACAATTGCCATACCACACTGAGATGCAGTTGGTGAATATGCTCTCAGTGGTAAAGTCCGTCAGTATCCTGGGACAGACTTGAGCTTTCTTGATGCTTCTCAGGAAATAAAGGCGCTGTTGCACCTTTTTGATCAGAATGGAGGAGTTCAGGGACCAGGTGAGATCCTTGGAAATGTGGACACCAAGGAATTTGAAGCTTGATACACGCTCCACTACAGCTCCGTTGATGTAGATGGGGACGTGAGTGTGGCTCCTAGCATGCCTGAAGTCCACAATGACCTCCTCAGTTTTCTGGGTGTTAAGGGCCAGGTGTACACCACGTGGCCAGGTGCTGGACCTTGTCCCTGTAGGCCGTCTCGTCATCCCCTCTGATCAGGCCAACCATCGTGGTGTCGTCTGCGAACTTGATTATGGAGTTAGAACCATGTACAGGAAAGCAATCATAGATGAAAAGGGAGTACAGAAGATGGCTCAGCACACAGCCTTGAGGCACGCTGGTGTTCAGGGTAAGAGTGGAGGAGGAGAGGTTGTCTAACTTAACTGATTGGGGTCTGTTAGTCAGAAAGTCCAAGGTCTAGTTGCAGAGGGATGAGCTGATACCAAGCTGGCGAAGTTTGGCCATCATGTTGGAGAGGATCACAGTATTGAATGCTGAACTAAAGTCAATGAACAGCATTCTGAAGTAAGAGTTGGGGCTGTCCAGGTGGGTCAGGGCAGAATGAAGTGCCGTGGAGATGGCATCCTCTGTTGACCAGTTAGTATGATAGGCAAATTGATGGGGGTCCAGGGTAGTGGGCAGACAGGATTTCAGATGTGGTAGAACCAGTCTCTCAAAGCACTTTGCAATGATGGGGGAGAGTGCAACTGGGCGGAAGTCATTCAGGCCTGTGGCAGTGGAATGCTTCAGCACTGGCACGATGGTGGCAATCTTGAAACTTGTAGGGACAACTGCCTGGGCCAGGGACAGATTTAAAATGTCCGTGAAGACCCCAGCCAACTGCCTGCACAGACTCTGAGCATACGGCCAGGTATTCCATCCGGACCAGCTGCCTTCCGTACATTCACCCTGCTCAGGGTGGCGCAAACATCGGAGGTGGAAAGTGAGAAAGGCGGTTCACCAGGTGGGAGATCCGCTTTGAGGGTGACCTCTTTGTTCTCTCGGTCAAAGTGAGCGTAGAAGTAATTGAGCTCATCAGGGAGGAAAGCAGAGCTGGAAGGGGGCACAGTACTAGGTGGTTTGAAGTCTGTAATGACCTGTATGCTATGCCACATGCACCGGAGGTAAATTTTCCCACCTGATTTACTGTAAAAAGTGCTTTTCTCAGTTTCCTCATCTCAGCCACATCTACTCCTGGGATGGGGCTTTCTATTCTAGGATGTCCATGCTCACCCTGTCTTCCCATTGCCTTAATAGTGATATAGATCTTCTTGTGACCTCTCAGCATCCCATCAGCCTCCATAACCAACATATTATCCTCTGTAACTTCTGTTATCTCCAAAGGAATCACTTCCTCCATGATTCCCTCCCCACTAGTCTCCCTCCCAGCACTTATTCCTGCAAGCGGCCAAAGTGCTACATCTGCCCATACACCTTCCCCCTCACATCTGTTCAGGGCCACAGGCACTCCTTCCAGGTGAGGCAACACTTCACCTGTGAATCTGCTGGGGCCGTTTATTGCATACGGAGCCCCTGTTGTGGCCTCTTCTATCTTGGTGGGACGTGTCGTAAATTGGGTGTCTGCTATGTTGAACAGCTCTGCACCATCCACCACAAACGGGACTTCCCAACCAAGAGAAGGCCACCCTCATGGCATGAATATTGATTTCTCCTTTCAGTAAACAAATTTTCACTGCCCGTGCTCTATTCCCCATTCTGACATTTTACCTCTTCTTAACAGCCTACTGTTTTCCCCTGGGTCCCCTCCTCCTTCACTTTCTCCTTTTGTCCACTCTCCTCTCCTCTATCAGATTCCTTCTTCTCCGGCCTTGACCTTTCCCACCCAACTGGCCTCACCTATCATCTTTCAGCTAGCCTCCTTCCCTCCCCCTCACCTTCTTATTTTGGCATCTTCCCCCTTCCTTTTCAGTCCTGAAGAAGGTTCTTGGCCTGAAACATCAACTATCTACTCATTTCCATAGATGCTGCCTGACCTACTGAGTTCTTCCAGCATTTTTTGTGTGTTGCATTAGATTTACAGTATTTGCAGACCTTTTCATGTTTGTAAGTTTAGTTCTGTCTTTATCTGACAAAAGCAATGCTTGATTAAGCTTCAGCTTGAAATCTGATGTTTGGTATCTGGCCTATGGAGGCCCCCTTTAATGCTAATCATTATGATGTGTCTCCTTTGGACTCTCATCCTCCTTAAGCTGAGATCCACACTTTGTCCTGCTCATAAAACCTTTCCAATCATCCTTTCGAATGCTGGCTTTCTGCCCAACCATCTTCCTCTTCAACTTCAGACCTGCTGACCATGCCCTCATCTTCCAAATACCAAATCTGCCAACACCGATGCCAACCATCACCGCTTCTTACCTCCAATCTGCTAGCCAGGCCACTCTACTGATTCCCAGCTGCTGACATAGTCACGTACCTGCCTTTTCAGTGAGACCAAGACCTGCCTGATTATAGGCCAAGAGCAGAAAATGAGGCTAGTATAAAGTCTTGAGTCTTGTATTTTATAGAAATCTTGCAGTTGAAGACCCTCAAATAGAACATTCATTTCTCTGTGCCATACCTCGGTCATACTTGATACCTTTCACAGTGCGTTCAACTTCTAAACATCCATTATTTCACAAAGTCACTTCACTATTCTTTAGGATTAGCTAATTTAAATTGCTTTTAGTTGTTCTGGTTTTATTTTACATTTAAAATATACATTGAGTTATCAGTATGCCTAATTAATTTTATTTGAATGTCAGAATAATTTTGGAATATTTAATGTCTTTATCTGTTAGCTCCAAGGGGACTTGGCTTTGATGTCAATTGTTTTTTTTCTGGCTTTTTACGGGCAGGCTTTATCAGGCCCTGTGCCATGTTGATTTGGAAGTATTAATTATGTTTAGCAATCAATTTTTAATTAAATTCATTAAGGTAGCACATAAAAAATCATACTTAATGCACCTGAATTCAAGGCCAATATCAATTAGTGCAAGGAAAGGTAGAAAATGCTTCACTGCATTCAATTAGGCAAGTCATTTTTTTAAAACCAGAAGTGCTCAAGGTACCTTTGTTCCTGTATAAAAAGCATTCCAACATCCATATTCAGTGATGCATTTGTATGACTTATATTTAGCAGAATTATACTGAAAGGTATAATGCACGTCAATGAACCTGGGAGTGTGTGTGACAGATGGAGAAATCTGTGTACGTACATATGTGTTTGCATGCCATTTTCAATTGCTTATCCATTTCATTCAAACTAGTGCCTTCATGACATGGGTTTCATTATCTGCAATGTTACTCCTCTATATGCCGCGATAAACTGAATTCATCAAAAGGGTCACTGGAATAGGAAAGGTTTTTGAAGCTTTGGAATGAGATGTTTTGGAATGATCTCCTGAAAAGAAGGGAACAGGATTTCATTCTGCATCGCAGATTATTATTTATTTTCCCTTTGAGAGTTTATATTTTTGATGAATTTTTTAGAACATTAGAAAACGAGCAATGGTGGGCCTCCACAGCTCTCTAGAGTAGGACATTTTAGAGTTTCAGAACTGTCTGTGAGAAAAAGTTCCTACAAGCCTTAACTTTAAACAACTGTCTTCTAATCTTGTAAATATTGCCCTATTATGGCGGAAAGGTAGACATTATTGGAAAACTTATTGAAACATTTCTTCTGTATTTAAGAGAAGCACAATGAAACACATTTCCCTGACTCTTTAAGTGTGTAAATGGCTGTAAGTCTGGGACACTCTCCACGTGCTGTCAAACACATACTTCCACTGGTTAGTGGTTCTATTTCATATCAGAGAATGTCTACGGTATTCAATCTGAATTTCTTACTCTCTCCGTACATCCACGAAATAGAAGAAAAGACCCAAAGAATGAATGACAGAAAAACATTAGAACCCCAAAGCCCCCTTCTCATGCACGAGCAGCAGCAAAACATCAATCCTCCCCATCATCCATCCTACAAGCAATAGCAAAGCTCCCAAAGAGACCATGATCTAAAACACAGTTCATCTAGCTGTTTGACATGCCACAGGGTCCTTCTCTCTCAGTAACAGGGGCAAGGAATTGGGTCATCCACAGGGCCGCACAAGGCTGCACCTCGAAGGTGCATGTCTTCTAGGCCGGTCCTGGAGGTAACGAAAACGGCAAGCTCTGAAAGTGCAAACCCACCGTGGTGAAGAACCACAGTTTGAGTGCAGTTGTAGGTCATGTCTTCTGACAGGACCCGAGCCACCTTGAGAAGGAAAGAAGAGGCATCGAAGAGAAGAACTTAAACTGTTTTTGCGGATGGATTGGGAGAAGTCACCCTCCTATGTTGCAAATTGAGTTTAGTCAGTTCACTCTGCTTCTGGACCCCTCTTGGTATTCAACAGCAGAGGCACATTTTGCTGGGGTGCTCCTGCGCTTCTAAATTTAATAGAAACATTTACTGTCAATGGAAGAACACTCACGTTCCATTAGGTGGGCAATCAACATTTTGAGGAATCTTGGAAGTGAAGGTCCATGAGGTGCTGCTGTGGTTCTGTTTTTCAACAGGCCACACCTCTGGAGACAAGCGTATTTCCCGTCTGTAATAACCTCCTCGCCTAGAACAGCATTGGCATGAGCAGGGGTGATAGCGAGGAGTAGGAACTACAGATCCGGATTCAAGGTAGCAGACCAGATGACCAGAATCTGATCCATACTTTGAATCGTGAGTACTAACTTTAAGTAAATATAAAAGTCAGACTGGAGTCAAATGCAAAGGACAGAAAAATTACCACTTTCTGAAAAGACAATGAGTATTGTGGTACTTCGTTAGAATGCCCAAAATGGCAATATATTGGAATTCTGTAGTATTCAGTGCAAGGTCAGTGACCTTGTGGCATAAATCAGTACAGTTTTATGACTTAGCGGCCATTACAGTCAATATAGAAGAATAGGCAGGAAGGTAAAGGAGATGGGGTAGCTCTCTTAATTAAGGATGAGATCAAGGTGATGGTGAGAGATGATATAAGTAGGAAGGAGCAGAATATTGAGTCCATCTGGGTAGTGATTAGGATTAGTAAAGGGAAAAGAAATCACTGGCGGGAGTTGTTGATAGGCTTCTGAATAGCAACACCGCAGCGGTACAACCAATAAACCAAGTAATATCTGATGTATGTAAAAATGCAACAGCAGTGGTCTTGGAGGACTTCAACTTGCACATAGATTGGGTGAATCAACTTGGCTGTGGCATTCTTGAGGAGGACTTCATGATAGCTTTCTTGAACACTTTGTTAGTAAACTACAAGGGAAAACACTATATTAGATCTGGCTTGTGCAATGAGACAGGAAAGAGATAGTGATGGACAAACTAGTGTGCCTAAGGTTAGTTAAATCTCCTGGTGCTGATGGGATACATCACAGGATATTGAAAGAAATGGCAAAAATTATAGCAAAATTCTCTGAACTCTAGCCATGTTCAGGTGAATTAGAAGACAACTGTCATGTCACAGTTTATGACAGGATGTAGCAAAAGGCAAGTAACTATGGGCTAGTTAGCTTACTATCTGCAGTCAGGAAAATGTTTGACGTTATCATTAAGGAAGAAACAGTGAGACATCTGGAATCACGTGCAAAGTTCTAAGAAATTACTGTCATGCCATGTCTTGGTTCCAGGACAAATCCTCTGATATGTTACTGCCAAGGAATTTACTGCTCATCTCCACATCTATTCCTCTTATAAAGAATGGGTCATGGATCTTCAGCTTCTCCGTATAATCAATATTCAAATCTTGTTTTGGCTGATGCTGAGCAAGTGGTTTTTGTTGTGACACCACTCAACCAGATTGTCAATCTCTCTCTTATATGCCCCTTAAACTCCTACTCATCTCAGATTTATTCTGAAACTCTACTTCCTTCCTGCTGCACATCTCCCCATTTCTAGATGTCCCCCAGTAAGGGAAACATCTCTTCAGCATCAGTCTTCCTCAGAATTTCATAGGCTTCATTAAGATCACCTCTAATTCATCTGAATGCCAATGTGTATTGGCCCAACCTACTCAACTTCTCAGCACACATCATCTTTCATCCCAAGAAGCAACCTAGTAAATCTTTCTTGCATTGTACAGCCTCCAGGTGCAACATATACGTCAGTTTTGTAGTGAGTTGCACCAAGACACCTCTATTTACAATATGCCCAATATTCCATTAGGAATAGGCAAGCTCTATTACGAGAAGATGAGCATCAGAGTTGTATTGTACATGCATTCTTTGACAATAAAATGAGCCTTTGAACCCTCACCAAACAGATTCTGAACCTCTATATGTTTTGAATTCTCAGATCCGCAGATCCCATTGTATCACTACGTTTTATGGTCTAAGTCTACCTACACAGTAACTTGTTTACTCATTCATTTTTCCACTGTGATAGCTACATTTTCTGCACATTATACTCTATCCGAAAAATTCTTAGTCATTCATTTAACCTATTAAACTAACCATTTGCAGAAACCTCATTTACTCTTACAACTTGCCGACCCACCTTCCTTGTACCATCAGCAAATCTGGCCATGTACACAGGTCACTTTAAGTTATTAATATAGATTATGAATAGTTGAGACTCTGCAGCATCTCGCTAGTTACTGATTACCAGTGATGACTAATGACTCGTATTTTTCTGCAACACACATCAAAGTTGCTGGTGAATGCAGCAGGCCAGGCAGCATCTCTAGGAAGAAGTACAGTCGACTTTTCCTAGAGATGCTGCCTGGCCTGCTGCGTTCACCAGCAACTTTGATGTGTTGCTTGAATTTCCAACATCTGTAGAATTCCTGTTGTGTTCGTATTTTTCTGACTGTTTTCTGTTAATTATCCAATTTCCATCCATTCTGACATATTACTCCCAACCCTATGCACTCTTATCTAGCAACCATTTATATGCAAACTTATCGAATGCCTTCTGAAAATATCAATATATTGCATCTGCTGGTTGCTCTTATCCAGCTTGTATAATACAACCTCATGGAGCTCCTGTATATTTCTCAAACATGATTGGCAGCAGTTAGGCATTTGAACACTGGCCAATCAAGGATAGGGAGAGTGAGAAGACGTAGCTCACTCAGGTTTTCCAAATAAGTACATAAGACATTGATTCGTGTCAGTCTGGTGTTTGAATGGTGGCCAATCAGCGATTGGGTGCGTGAGAACACATGGCTCGCTCAGGTTTGCCAACTGAGTACATTCGGCACCGATTTGCGGGAGCTTCGCATTTGAAAAGCGGCCAATCAGTGATAGGGATAGATTGGCAAGAACAAATATAAATAAAGCAGGGGCTAGTGGAGTGGTCTTTGTAGTAGTGGACAACATTCAAGTAGTTATTTGAAACTTTAGCTCTTCAAAGCTTCAGTGATGAGAGGTTTGAGTGAGAGAAGGTGAAAAAGCTATCAGTACATTCTTTTTTCAACTTATTTATTGTTTCCTTCTTTATACTTGCAGGGTAGGGACGCTCCTCTTGTGGGATGTGGAAAAGCAAGAAGACCTCCAGTGTCCCTGATGGCTTAACCTGCAAGAAGTACATCCAGCTGCAGCTTCTAACACTCCATTTTAAAGAGCTGGAGGTAGAACTGGATGAACTCTGGACTATTTGGAGGCAGTGGGGGTGATAGATAGGACATATGGAGAGGTAGTTATAACCAAGGTGTAGGACACAGGAGGCAGGCTGACAGGCAGAAAGGAGAAAGGGGTTAAACAGTTAGTGCAGAGTACCCTCTGGTCGTCCCCCTCAACAACCTGTATATCACTTTTCCTAGCACAGAGGAAAGTCGCAGCAGACGGGTCTCTGGCACTAAGTCTGGCTTGTGACTCAGAAGAGAAGAGGGAAGAGACAAGCTGTGGAGCTGGGGAATTCATTAGGGGAATAGAAAGGACGCACTCTGGACCAAAATGGAATTCCTGGATGGTGTGTTGTCTCCCAGATGTCAGGGTCGAGTCCTTTGCATTCTTAAATGGGAAGATGAGCAGCCGGAGGTCGTGGTCCATGCAGGAACCAATAACATAGGTAGGATGAGTGATGAGGTTCTGCAAAGTGAGTTCAAGGAGTTAGGTGTTAAATTAAAGGGCAGGACCTCCAGGGTTGTGACCTCAGGATTGCTATGCGTGCTAGGTGATAGTGAGACCAGATATAGGAAGATCATACAGTTTAACACATGGGTAAGGAGTAGGTGTAGGAGAGAAAGCCTAAGATCTTTAAATCATTGTGCTCTCTTCCTGGGAAGGTGGGACCTGTACAGAAGAGACGAAGAGACAGTTTGCACCTGAACTGGAAGGGAAATAATGATTTAGTGGGAAGGCTTCTTAGTGATGCACAGTGGTGGTGGTGGTGGTGGTGAGGGGTGGGGTTAATCTGGAATTGCAGGGTTGGGAACCAGAGTGCTAGAACAGATAGTGGAGAGAAATGTTTCTGAGACTTCAGACAAAGTCAGGAATCAAAAGGTTGAGTGCAATGTGACTAATTTTGCAAGTTGAATATATTTTAATGCATGAAGTATCGTAGGAATGGCAGATGGGCTCAGGGCATGGATCAACACATGGAATCATGATATTGTAGCCATTAGTTGGATTTGGTTGCAGGAGGGGTAAGACTGGCAGTTCAATATTCTGGAGTTCCGTTGTATTAGAAGGAACAGAACGGGAAGAATTAAAGGGGGGGCGGGTATTGCTAGTCAGGAAAAATGTCACAGTAGTGCTTAGTTAGGACAGACTGGAGAACTTGTCTAGTGAGGCTTTATGGGTGGAACTGGGGAATATAACCATGTTAATGGGGCTATGTTATAGACCACTCAACAGCCTCAGGATTTAAAGGAACAAATTTGCAGAGAGATTGCATAGAAAAAAACATAATGTTTTTATAGTAGGTGATTTTAACTTTCCACATATTGACTAGGACTCCAATACTGTAAAAGGACTAGATGGGATAGAGTTTGTCAAATGTGTTCAGGAAGGTTACTTTAATCAGTACACAGAAGTCTCAATGAGAGTGTGTGGTACTTGATCTCCTAATAGGGAATGAGGCAGGGCAGGTGACAGAAGTTTATGTAGGGGAACATCGTGCCTAGTGATCATAATGCCATTAATTTCAAAGTAAATATGAAAAAAAGATAGATCTGGACTGTAGGTTGAAATGTAAAATTGGAGAAAGGCTAATTTTGGTCATATCAGAAAGGATCTGGCAAGTGTGGATTGGGACAGGCTGTTTTCTGACACAGGTGTACTTGATAAGTGAAGGCCTTCAAAACTGAAACTTTGAGAGTACAAAGCTTATATGTGCCTGTCAGAATAAAAGGTTATGCAGACAAGTGTGAGGTGTTGCATGTTGGAAGGACAAATCAAGGTAGGACATACACAGTAAATGATAGGGCACTGAGGAGTGCGGAGGAAGAAAGAGATCTGGGAGTTCAGATACATAGTTCCCTGAAAGTGGCGTCATAGGTGGACAGGGTGATAAAGATGGCTTTTGACATCCTGGCATTCATAAATCAAAGTATTGAGTATAGGAGTTGGGATGTTATGGCAAAGTTGTGTAAGATATTGGTGAGGCCAAATTTGGAATATTGTGTGCAGTTCTGGTCACCTAACCATAGGAAGGATATCGGTAAGATTGAAAGTGTGCAGAGAAGATTTACTGGGATGTTGCCGGGTCTTCAGGAGTTGAGTTACAGGGAAAGATTGAACAGGTTAGGACTTTATTCCTTGGAGCATGGAAGAATGAGGGGAGATTTGATAGAGATCTACAAAATAATGAGGGGTATAGACAGAGTAAATGCAAGTAGGCACTTTCCACTTAGATTAGGAGAGATAAATATGAGAGGACATGGCTTTAGCGTGAAAGGGGAAAGGTTTAGGGGGAATATTAAGAGGAACTTCTTCACAGAGAGTGGTGGGAGTGTGGAATGAGCTGCCATCTGATGTGGTAAATGCAGGCTCACTCTTAAGTTTTAAGAACAAATTGGATAGATACATGGATAGGAGAGGCCTGGAAGGTTATGGACTGGGTGTGGGTCAATGGGACTAGTGGAATAAAGTTTTGGCACAGACTAGAAGGGCCGAAAGGCCTGTTTTCTGTGCTGTAGTGTTCTATGGTTCTAAAGATAACAAGCATAGAGAACCTTGGTTTTCAGGAGCTTTTGAGGCCCTGGTTAAAAAAAGATGGAGATGCAAACCAGGTATAGGCAGGGAGGGCCAAATGAGATACTTATGGAGTATAAGACATGCAGGAGAACACAAGAAAAAAATCAGGAGGGCTAAAAGATGGCATGAGGTTTCTCTAGCAGACAAGGGATCCTACAGATACATTAAGAGCAAAAGGATTAGAAGGGACAATATTGGTCCTCTGGAAGATCAGAATAGCAATCTATGTGTGGAGCCGAAGGAGAAGGGGGAGATGTTATATTGAATTTTTGCATCTTTATTTGGTTGGGAGATGGACACAAAGTCTATAGAAATGAGGCAAAACAGCAGGAGGTAATGGACCATATACAGAATACAGAGGAGGAGGTGTTTGCTGCTTTGAGGCAAATTAGGATGGATAAATCCCTAGGGCCTGATAAGGCGTTCCTGCAGATTCTGCAGGATGCAAGTGCGGAAACTGAAGGGGCCCTAGCAGAGATATTTAAATCATCCTTAGTGGCAGAAGAGGATACCAGAGGATTGGAGGATAGCCAATGTAGAAGATTGAGGGGTGATTTGACAGAGGTGTATAAAATTATGAGGGCTATAGATTGGGTAAATGCAAGCAGGCTTTTTCCACTTAAGTTGGGTGGGATTACAACTGGAGGTTATGGGTTAAGGATGAAAGGTGAAATGTTTAAGGAAAATATGAGGGGAAACCTTCCATAGGGGTCTGGGAGTGTGGAATGAGCTGTCGGTGCAAGTGGTGCATGCGAGCTTGATTTCAGCATTTAAGAGAAGTTTGGATAGGTAAATGGACGTTAAGGGTATGGAGGGGTATAGGAGTAGGCAGTTTAAATGATTTCAGCACAGACTAGATGGGCCGAAGGGCCTGTTTCCTAGCTGTACTATTCTATGAGTCTATAATTTCCCTTTTATAAAACTGTAACTGTCAGTCTAGGGATATTGAAAATATTCTTCTTTTATTTGTTTAGAAATAAATTCTAGCCTTTTTGTAATGACAGATAGTAAGCTATCTAGCTCCTTAGTTCCTGCATTCTGTCCCCACTTCTTCCTGCAATAGTACATTACATCAACAGCTTACCATCCTCTAGGACCTCCCCAAAATTTAAGAAAAAAAAATCAATCTATTGAAGTATCCTCACCTTCATCTTTTAAAAGTCAATAATACCAACTCTGCATATGGCACCTTTCACGTTGCTGAGAAACTGTGGAGCTAGCCCATTACCCAAACTCGCCAATGAGATGCCCACCCATCTGTACCAACCTGATACTGATATTTAGGACTGATCAAGCTGACTCTTCACGTTTTAGTCTTCCTGCACCTAGAGTCGTCTGACCACTGGGGTCAAGTGACAACCTAGTGTCTAGTAGTGGATACGCAAACCCCACCACCGGAAAATTCTGATATGCAGATACGAGGAAATCTGCAGATGCTGGAAATTCAAGCAATACACACAAAAGATGCTGATGAACGCAGCGGGCCAGGCAGCACCTATAGGAGGAGATACATTTTGGGCCGGAACCCTTTGTTCTTTTTTGTCAGCTTGCTGCTAAGATCCTTCATAATTGGAGAACATTCAAGAATCATTTGTGGAATTAAATAATTAAAACTCACATACAGCTCTTTGAAGTCCTAGAAATGAATTACAATATATTAAGAAAAACAAACAATGTTTTTGCATTTATCCTGTTAATTAAATTTGGCCAGACCATTCAAGTGATTCGGAATGCTTTACTTACACCAACACAGTCTTCCTTAAAGCTAAGGGCCCATTGTACTTGGCATCCAGCTTCTCAGCTCAGAACATCAATGCTCACAGCTGGACTCATTGATAACAAACTCAACAGCAGAGTAGAGGCACGTGAATCATGTCCTAGCTTCAGATCTCTGCCTCTTTGATTCCTGTGCTTCACTGTGCAGGCATCGAGGTTGGCAATGAACTGATCCTTGAGGAGAATGTAGCCAGCAGTTTTCTATGGAGAATGATTTGCCCCATGGTGAAAATAGCTCTGTCCATACATTTCTCCTTGAGTAACCTAATTTTAAATCTCAGTTATTATTAGAGCACCCTTCTTTTATTTTGTCTAATCTTGCAGTATTTTGTTCAGAAGGTGCTATGAGTTTCTGCTTAACCTTATGCTCAATAGATAAACAAAAAAAAAATGAATGTCAACATATATTTGTCAAACCAAGTTAAAGAACTGCTTTTGTCTTCAAGAGCTTTAAATATTTTTGGTGTTGGTATTATTAATAAGGTTCTTGTCAAAAGGAAAACATTAAATATAACAGAGTGAACAGCTAAACTGACATGAACAGCTGTGACTGAAGCACAGGTTTCTATCAGAATGAATCAGCTCATTCTTCATTTAAACTCAGCAATCCTCTGTAGCCAGTACTTTTAATTGTACCCTCAATTTCTCAATGAACATAAATTAAACATGTTAATTTAAGCACTTAATTGCTACAGCATTTTGCAGCTTAGTGCTTTATATTAAATGTTCTAAGATAATTCTTTGTGGTAAAACAGGCAGCATTTAATGCCCCAACATGCCACTGATATAATATTCCTTCAATTTCATCTCAGTTGATTAAAATTAAAATTAGCATGTAAGTTATTGTTCAATTAGAGTTCTGTAAGATGTCCATACTTGAGCAGGTGCTGAGTGAGGAGCACAAAGTTTTTGATACTGGTGAAACATTTGGTCTCTCTGGCAATTACCAGCTGCAAACAATTTCAGTTCAGGTTTAAAATGCAGAACAAAGCTTCTCGTACCACCTGTCAGAAGCCATTGAATGACACGATGATGACTTTATAACCAAATGTTTATAAGTTTCACTGGGTGATTTCGGTATGTTTTATTCTACCCCATATTATGGACAATAATAAAGCAGTTTATTGGGCAATAAAATCACAAAACTTTTGCATCAGAAATGTAATCTGATATGGACAGAGGCAAAGGAAGAAATCTTTGCAAATTTCCCTTTCCAAAAGACAAAGCTCAAGAAAATAAGCTCAAGAAAAATGATTATAGGACAGACATAGAAAATATATCACCGTTAGTTGTGTATTTTCAATTGATTACTAATCAAGAGTGAAATATTGAAATAGATAAGGTGGTGAGCTGCTGTGAAAGGAAAGTCATTATCATCCTTTCACAGCACCTGTTTAATCTCATTCAGGGATAGTCACTAATTAGATACCACACTTCACCAACTTCTACGGCTCGCTTAGAAATTCCAATAAAAATGATGATTTTGTGCATCCTGCTGTCCAAAGGCCTGAGCTGAGGATTATTGTAATGGACCAGAACCTGTTGTACAAAGAGGGTTCTCATGTCTGTGCTGATCTGTAAGATAACTACAGACATCTCCTCAAGATATGCAAGTTTTGGCCTGTTGCCTGAAGCCATTCTGATTCAAAATGTCAAACTTGCTACAGATTTTGAACATGATTGAATATCCTTGACATTCAGAAGCATTCCAAAGTTACTACTAGGCACTGAAAAGATTTAAAAGATTTCTAAATTAAAATATAATTGTTGAAAAAATCCTTTAGAGAGATAAGGACATCTTTTCAATAATTAATATACTGTATATAAGCAATTCCAATTAACTTATAGGAGATAAAAGCAACTGCAGATGCTCAAATCAGGTGCAAAAGATAAACAGATCTAGTTTCTTAGCGGGTTGATCAGCATCTGTAGAGGCAAATGGATAAATAACATTTTGTGCAGGGTCTCATGAACCATCTTGTCTCCACAGATGCTACTTGGTTCAATTAGTTCCTTGTTCAAACTCAGCCCCCTCCTTTCAAATTAATGTGCTGACTCTTCCTGGGCCAGGTTCTAACCTACTTAAGATTCCCTAAGCTTTTGGCACTAGGGAAATCCAGCATGTTTGTATTCTACTACTGGCAAAGATTCTTTCACTGTTCAAGATTGCTTCTAGCTGTATTTCTCCCCACAACTTGTTTTCTCTGTGATCTCCCTTCCCTGACTATGTTTCCTCTGATCACAATACTCTCAACCACAAAATCTCCCTCTCTTCTTAAACCTCCCATCAACTGATTCAGTTTGATCATCAGTAGCCTCCCAATCCCCATACATTCTTTCCCTTCATTCATTGTTCTTTCAGTTGTTACCTTGTGCTGCCCTCCTGCAGCCAATAGATCAAACTTAGACACTCACTTTTAGAGTAACCCTGAGGAAATGTTTAATAATTGGTATACTTACATTGTACATATTCAAATACAGTAAGCACTTTGTAGTCACAGGTAAAATTGGACTTTAATAAAGCTGACGGCTTCTCGCCTGTCAGAGGATATTTCCACCCATTTTAACACCACCCCCCAATTCTTACATTAAATCTGTAGTTGACATCAGTGGCATTCATTGGGAATAGGGATGCTTGGAGTCATGTCTGAACTAATGGTCTGTATCATATTAGTTTCTAAAAGTTTCTAATTACCCTTGGCTGCAAAATGAGCAAGTACAGTTGTAGTAGCACCACAGTCCAGGTAGTTATGGTGCCAAGGCAGGGCATGAAACAATGCAGCCTCACTTTACAGCTGGTTGTGGTGCCAAGGCAGGGCATGAAACAATGCAGCCTCACTTTACAGCTGGTTGTGGTGCCAAGGCAGGGCATGAAACAATGCAGCCTCACTTTACAGCTGGTTGTGGTGCCAAGGCAGGGCATGAAACAATGCAGCCTCACTTTACAGGTAGTATTGGTGCCAAGGCAGGGCATGAAACAATGCAGCCTCACTTTACAGCTGGTTGTGGTGCCAAGGCAGGGCATGAAACAATGCAGCCTCACTTTACAGGTAGTTTTGGTGCCAAGGCAGGGCATGAAACAATGCAGCCTCACTTTACAGCTGGTTGTGGTGCCAAGGCAGGGCATGAAACAATGCAGCCTCACTTTACAGGTAGTTTTGGTGCCAAGGCAGGGCATGAAACAATGCAGCCTCACTTTACAGCTGGTTGTGGTGCCAAGTCAGCCTCTCACTGCTACGGGCGGAAGTTCCCACTTGCTTCGAAAAGGCGACAATTATGCAAGTGCCTAAGAAGAATAATGTGAGCTGCCTTAATGACTACCGCCTAGTATCACTCACATTGACAGTGATGAAATGCTTTGAGAGGTTGGTCATGACTAAAATGAACTCCTCCCTCAGCAAGGACCTGAGCCTATTGCAATTTGCCTATCGCCACAATAGGTCAACAGCAGACGCAATCTCAATGGCTCTCCACACGGCTTTAGACCACCTAGGCAACACAAACACCTACGTCAGGATGCTGTTCATCGACTAAAGCTCAGCATTTAATACCATAATTCCCACAATCCTGATTGAGAAGTTGCAGAACCTGGGCCTCTGTACCTCCCTCTGCAATTGGATTCTCGACTTCCTAACCGGAAGACCACAGTCTGTGTGGATTGGAGATAACACATCCTCCTTGTTGACAATCAACACTGACGCACCACAGGGGTGTGTGCTTAGCCCACTGTTCTACTCTCTGTATACACATGATTGTGTGGCTAGGCATAGCTCAAATACCATCTACAAATTTGCTGACGATACAACCACTGTTGGTAGAATCTCAGGCGGTGACAACAGGGCGTTCAGGAGTAAGATATGCTAACTAGTGGAATGGCGCCGCAGCAAAAACCTGGCACTTAACGTCAGTTAAACAAAAGAGCTGATTGTGGACTTCAGCAAGGGTAAGACGAAGGAACACATACCAATCCTCATAGAGGGATCAGAAGCGGAGAGAGTGAGCAGTTTCAAGTTCCTCGGTGTCAGGATCTCCGAGGATATAACCTGGTCCCAACATATCGATGCAGTCATAAAGAAGGCAAGACAGTGGCTATACTCTACTACGAGTTTGAAGAGATTTGGCGTGTCAACAAATACACTCAAAAACTTCTATAGTTGTACCATGGAGAGCATTCTGACAGGCTGCATCACTGTCTGGTATGGAGAGGCTACTGCACAGGACCGAAAGAAGCTGCAGAAGGTTGTAAATCTATTCAGCTCCATCTTGGGTACTAGCCTACAAAGTACCCGGGACATCTTTAGGGAGCGGTGTCTCAGAAAGGCAGCGTCCATTATTGAGGACCTCCAGCACCCAGGGCATGCCCTTTTCTCACTGTTACCATCAGGTAGGAGGTACAGAAGCCTGAAGGCACACACTCAGCGATTCAGGAACAGCTTCTTCCCCTCTGCCATCTGATTCTAGAATGGACATTGAAGCTTTGGACCCTACTTCACTTCTTTTAATATACAGTATTTCTGTTTTTGCACATTTTTTAATCTATTCAATATACTTAATCGATTTACTTGTTTATTTATTATTATGTTTTATTTTATTTAATTTTTTTCTCTCTCTGCTAGATTATGTATTGCATTGAACTGCTGCTGCTAAGTTAACAAATTTCACATCACATGTCGGTGATAATAAACCTGATTCTCATTCTGATTTCCAGGAGGGTAAGATGAAGGATCACTTACCAATCCTGAGGGATCAGAAGTGGAGAGAGTGAGCAGCTTCAAGTTCCTGTGTGACAAGACCTTTGAGGATCTAACCTGGTCTCAACATATCGATGCAGTTGTAATAAAGGCAAGATAGCGGGTATTCTTCATTAGGAGTTTGAAGAGATTTGGTGCTACAACAATACACTCAAAAACTTCTATAGTTGTACCATGGAGAGCATTCTGACAGGCTGCATCACTGTCTGGTGTGGGAGGGGGGCTACTGCACAGGGCCGGAAGAAGCTACAGGAGTTTGTAAATTTACTCAGCTCAATCTTGGGTACTAGCCTACAAAGTACCCAGGACATCTTCAGGGAGCGGTGTCTCAGAAAGGCAGTGTCCATTATTGAGGACCTCCAGCACCCAGGACATGCCCTTTTCTCACTGTTGCCATCGGGTAGGAGGTACAGAAGCCTGAAGGCACACACTCAGTGATTCAGGAACAGCTTCTTCCCCTCTGCCATCCGATTCCTAAATGGACATTGAACCCTTGGACACTACCTCACCTTTTTAATATATAGTATTTCTGTTTTTGCGCAATTTTCAATCTATTCAATATACATATACTGTAATTGATTGATTGATTATTATTATTTTTTTAGCTTGTTTTTTTTCTTCTATATTATGAATTGCATTGAACTGCTGCTGCTAAGTTAACAAATTTCATGTCACATGACGGTGATAATAAACCTGATTCTGATTCAGATACAAGGCAGGGCATGCAACAATGCAGCCTCACATTACAGCTGGTTATGGTGCCAAGGCAGGGCATGAAACAATACTACAGTGGTATCAGTGAACACATGAGATACAAAGGCAAACATATTAATCTTTGACATATTCCAAGATAAATAAAAACACTAAGAAATAGATCTATTAATAAATGCAAATTAATGAATGCCACCACAAAACAACTAAGTTTATGTCATGTTTGACATTAGCAATAAACCTGATTCTGATTCTGATTCTGAAGTAGAGCTGCCAATGAAGAGATTACATCAGATGCCATTTCAAATTATGACAGGAGAATGCCTCAAGAACTTTGCTACTGATACTGACATGACATTTAATTTGGTCTTGTCAGGCCAATAACTTGGTGTACCTGCACAGTTATATGGAAATGGATGACTGACATCAGGGGAAATATCAAATGCTGTCTACTTGTTTGTGTAAGATAGAAATTTGAGAAAAAATATTTTGGAAGAGGGATAAAGATATACAATAAATAAAAAAACTTCAAAAGGTAAGGAGAGACTTGGGAAGTCTGTTACGTATATTTGGAATTGTAACACAAGTTGATTTGCGAAAAACACACAGTATTCTCAGTTTTATAAACAGATGCATGGAGTGTTCAGGTAAAAATGGTAGTGCAAGAGGCACACAAATCATTGGTTAGAAAACTGTACATCTAATTTCAGAGAAGAAATCAAATCCACAGGAAGGCACAGAAGGGATTCAATAATATCATTTTGATTTTGTGCTAGTATTTCCCTTTAGCTTTCTTTTGGCTTTCCTACTTTGTCTGTTACTAACTGCATTTTTCTTTGCAGGTAACATTTAGGAGGATAAGCCAATAATGCATCATACAGAAATTAATTTGAAAAATCTTCCACTGCATTCATTTTATCCAACACCAGAACTATCCGGATTACTGTGAACAGTCACTGTTTCATCGTTGAAGTCTGCTTATTGAATTCAAAAATCCAAAAGCATTTTGCTGTACCAAAATTTAACCGAATCATATTATGATAACTGCAAGATAAATGGTCTTGTACCATTAGGCTGCTAACAACATCTGGCTCATTACTTAACACTAAATCTAATCTGCAACACTGAGTTGGGTGACAGGACTGTGTTGCAAACAAAATATCAAACATATACAAAACATTTATTGGGTCTGATGTCCTTGCCTGTGCCTTGTCTTCATCCAATCAAGCTGCGTGACAATACTGAATGTTTATGCATGGAATTGCATGCTGACCTTCCAACAACTCACCCTGTCCAAGGCCTTCCTTAATTTCTAAATGTCTCTGATGCTCATGACATTTGCAAATAAGAAAAACAAATCATTACAAACAAACATTGACAACATACAAAATTGTAATCAATTGAGTAAAATCAAATATATTGTGAAGAAAACAAATATAACAATTGTATTAGTTTACCTTTAAAGTGAAGGCTGACAAGCACATTCAAATCACAAAGAAGAGAAAATCTGCAGATGCTGGAAATCTGAGCAACACACTCAAAATTTTGTAGAACACAGCAGGCCAGGCCGCATCTATGGAAAGGAGTATAGTCGATGTTGCGGGCCAAGACCCTTCACCAGGACTGGAAAAAAAGACGAGCAGTCAGAGTAAGAAAGTGGGAGGTGGGAGGGGGGAGGGGAGGAGAGGTGAGGTGAAGCGCTGGGATGTTGATTATTGAAAGAAATACAGGGCTGGAGAAGGGGGGATCTGATAGCAGAGGACAGAAGGCTATGGAAGAAAGAAAAGGGGAGGAGGACCAGATGGAGGTGATGGACAGGTAAGGAGATAAGGTGAGAGAGGGAAATAGGAATGGGGAATGGTGAAGAGGGGGGCACTACCGGAAGTTTGAGAAATCAATGTTTATGCCATCAGGTTGGAGGCTACCTAGATGGAATTAAAGGTATTGCTCCTCCACCCTGAGTGTGGCCTCATTGCAACAGTAGAGGAGGCCATAGACTGACATGTTGGAATGGGAATTAAAATGGATGGCCACTGGGAAACCCCATTGTGGTAAACCATGTATATAGGTTGTAACTAAGTTACCTGTTGGACATGCCTGGATATGCCCCTCTGCTGACTGCTCCTGTGGCTCCTCCCACAGACCCCTGAATAAAGGTCATTGTGTCACTGCTCCTCCCTCATTCCAGGACAGATATTCAGCATGGACGTTGGTCCATTTTACTGTTAATAAAAGCCTTTCAGTATTTACTCTACTTCCAGTCCTTTGGAGTAATTGATAGTGCATCAATTTTATTAACAGTAATTTTAAAGCATGGAACACGTCCTGAGACCCGACAAGCTAGACCCTGATCCGCAAATACCTGAAGCCAGAAATGCTTTCGAACTCTGGTTGGCCTGCTTCGAATCATACCTGGAGGAGATTGAAGTGACCAAGTCTGCCGTGAAGCACAGAGTTCTCCTCTCTAGGATCAGTCCACGGGTCTACTCAATGATTCGAGACCAGCTGAGCTACGATGGCGCGATGAGCGCCCTCAGAAGACAATACCTACGGCCGGTAAGCCAGAGGGTCGCCATGGCTTCCAGGTCGCATACAACAGACATCCGGGGGGGGGTTGTGTAGCAACGCCAGTGGTTCAGGGCACAGAATATCGAGACTTTATGTTACTGGTCATGCCTGAACTGTGTGCCCCTGTGCTATTGGGGCTCGACTTCCAGAGCCACCTGAGGAGCATGACAATGGAGTATGATGGGCCCCTCCCACCAATTACTGTCGGAAATCCTCAGTTTTGTAGGGATACATCACATACCCCGCTACTGACCGCACACACACACCAACCCACACGTCCAACCCAACACCATGCCAACAGCCGCACTACCGATGCTACTTGTGGCCTCTCCACCCTCAAGATCCCTCCCCCACTGCTGTTCGCCAACCTGACCCCTGACTGTAAATCTGTGGCCACTAAAAGCAGGAGGTACAGCGCGGGGGACAGAGCTTTCATTAAGTCGGAGGTGCATCGGCTGCTCAGGGAGGGGGTCATTGAGGTAAGCACAAGTCCTTGGAGGGCCCAGGTGGTCGTTCTTCAGAACGGGGAGAAGAATAGGATGGTTGTGGACTATAGCCAGACCATCAATAGGTTCACGCAGCTCGACGCGTACCCTCTACCCCGCATCGTGGATATGGTCAATCAGATAGCACAGTGCAAGGTGTACTCGACCATAGACCTAAAATCTGCTTACCATCAGCTCCCCATTCGCCGGGAGGACCACCCTTACACCGCCTTCAAGGTGGACGGTGGGCTGTATCAATTCCTGTGCATCCCCTTCGGTGTCACGAATAGTGTATCTGTCTTCCAGAGGGAAATGGACCGGATGGTGGACCAGTGCCAACTGAAGGCCACGTTCCCATATCTGGATAACATCACCATCTGCGGTCACGACTGGCAGGATCACGACAATAACCACCAAAAATTTTTCCAAGCGGCCAAAGCTTTCAATCTCATCTATAACAAGGACAAGTGTGTTTTCAGAACCACCCGACTTGCTATCCTTGGGTGTGTTGTGGAGAAGGGAGTCATTGGCCCGACCCCGACCGTATGCACCCCCTGTTGGAACTCCCTCTTCCCAACACCCTCAGAGCCCTCAAAAGGTGCCTGGGCTTCTTTTCATATTACGCCCAATGGGTCCCTAACTACGCAGACAAGGCCCGCCCCCTGGTCAAGTCCATCACATTTCCCCTCTCAGCCGAGGCCCGTGCAGCCTTCAGCTGCAGTAAAGGGGACATTGCCAAAGCAGCAATGCATGCGGTGGATGAGGTCATTCCCTTCCAAGTAGAGAGTGACGCCTCCGACTTCGCGCTGGCTGCTACCCTCCACCAGGCTGGAAGACCAGTGGCGTTCTTCTCCCGTACCCTTCAAGGCCCTGAACTTCGGCACTCCGCGGTGGAGAAAGAGGCCCAGGCCATAGTGGAAGCTATTAGGCACTGGAGGCACTATCTCGCCGGCAAAAATTTCACCCTGCTGACTGACCAGCAGTCAGTCGCATTCATGTTTAGTAACCAACAGCGGAGCAAAATCAAAAATGATAAAATTCTGAGGTGGAGAATCGAACTCTCCACTTACAACTATGGCATCATGTACAGGCCTGGGAAGCTCAATGAGCCCTCCGATGCCCTATCCTGGGGAGTGTGCGCCAGCGCGCAGATCGACCAACTATACGCCCTACATGCAGATCTTTGCCACCCGGGAGTCATCCGGCTTTTCCACTTCGTGAAAGCCCGGAACCTGCCTTACTCCCTTGAGGAGATCAGGATGATGACCAGCGACTGCCAAGTCTGCGCAGAGTGCAAACCGCACTTCTACTGACCCGAAAAGGCACCACTCATCAAGGTCACCCGCCCCTTTGAGCGACTGAGTGTTGACTTTAAGGGCCCCCTTCCCTCCACCGACTGCAATGTGTACTTTCTTAACGTTATCGACGAGTACTCGCGGTTCCCCTTCACCATCCCCTGCCCCGACACCACTACCACGTCAGTTATAAAAGCCCTGCCCAAGCTCTTCACTCTGTTCCGATACCCATGCTATATCCACAGTGACAGAGGGTCCTCGTTTATGAGTGACGAGCTGCGCCAATACCTGCTGGCTAGGGGAATTGCAACTAGTAGGACCACGAGCTATAATCCCCCGGGGAACAGACAGGTGGAGAGGGAGAATGGCACGGTGTGGAAAGCCACACTCTTAGCCCTCAGGTCAAAGGGACTTCCAGTCTCTCACTGGCAGGAGGTCCTTCCCGAGGCACTCCACTCCATCCGCTCCCTGTTACGTACGTCCACCAATGCCAGCCCTCATGAGCGACGTTTTTCTTTTCCCAGGAAGTCGACCACCGGGACCACCCTATCAACTTGGCTGACGTCCCCAGGGCCAGTGCTGCTCCGGAAACATGCGAGGAGAAATAAATACTCCCCGATGGTCGAGAGGGTTCACTTACTTCATGCGAACCCTCAGTATGCCTACGTGGTTTTACCTGATGGGCGGGAGGACACGGTCTCCATCCGCGACCTGGCGCCCGCAGGAGCTCCGGGCCCCTACCCTGAACACTCCGTAGTGACTATTGACCCCGTACCCACCAATGTATGTACCCATGAGACACCACACACTCCAAGCCCTACACAGACACCACACGACACTCCCATACCGGGCGCAACGCACACGCATGAGGGATTACCGACGCCTAACGTGCTGACACCTGAAGTCAGGCTGGAGCCAGCACAACCGCCATCGCCTGTGCAATCACCGCCGGTGCTACGTAGATCACAGCGACGGACTCGACCGCCTGATAGACTTGACCTGTAAATATACTTGTTTTAAATATTGTCAGTCACTTCACCCCGCGGAACTCTCTTTTTTTAAAAGGAGGGGTGAATGTGGTAAACCATGTATGTAGGTTGTAACCAGGTTACCTGTCTGGACATGCCCCTCTGGTGACTGCTCCTGTGGCTTCTCACACAGACCCTTGAATAAAGGCGATTGTGTCACTGCTCCTCCCTCGTTCCAGGACAGATATTCAGCATGGACGTGGGTCCATTTTACTGTTAATAAAAGCCTTTCACTATTTGCTCTACTTCCAGTCTTTTGGAGTAATTGATAGTGCATCACCCATTCAAATGTCCAGTGGTGGAGCAGATACCTCCCTATGTGACCTCCAGTACGTCCTTAATTTTTGCACTGCAGTGCACAAGCACGAAGTCCAGAACACAGTGCTGTAAGTCCATGGATCAATATTAAATTCCCACCCATTATCATTCTAACAATAGTTTGTTTGCTTATTTCTGACTTCATGAAATTGAAATCTCAGTTTAAAACAGTTCCGCTTGTGGACCATTTGTCTAATCTATACAGTTACACATTCTTTTACCCTTTCTCTTTATCTTTTATCTACCTCTAAAATCCCCACTGTCTGCAGTGAACATTCATTATATCCCCTCCCATGATTAATGTGATTGTATTATCATTTAAGGCTTCCTCATTCCTGTTCCTATTTTTATTTGCTTGCCTTTGTTCAAATACTTGGTTACTTACTTACTGCCTGTTACACCGGCTGGCGTTTAGGGCAGCAACGAAGGTCCTTCATCTCAGTTAATCAATTCTAGTCTTGGTCTTGGCAGTGTCTATGGGTTCTTTCATCATGCCAGGAGCTTCCTTTCAGTTTTCACCACTGTTAGCCTTGCAAGTCCCAGCTGGGGACTCAGGAATTCTGTTTCACACAGATGTACAAGGATTCTTCACTGCTGTTTCGGTAAGTTTTGTTTGACTAGTCAGGGTTGTTAGACATAAGCTGAGCCCCCAAACCTGGGGGACCAGTAGACCACTCTTAGTCTGACCTGTTTGGCATGTGTGACCCTACCTCGAGGCAAAGCACAACACCCTGACTCCAGCCAGCAAAGCACTACGGGTTATTGAAGCATAACACCGTGACTCCAGCCAGCATAGCACTCCGGGTTATTGAAGCACGCAGGCCTCCAAACCATGACAAGCTTGTAGCCCTCTTAGTGGATGTGCTTAGTTGCAAATCCAAGGAAAGAAAAAGATCTTTGGAAGTTATGAGGTTCAAGATTTGCAGCTACTAAGATAAATAATTCAGACAATTAATAGCAAATTTGCAGCTAATTAATTGATAAATAATCCCACAGAAAAAAATGTGATAGCTATTAGAGAAATTTGTAAAAGCTGATGGAAAGGTGACAGTTCAGTGCCTTTGTTACAATTTTTATCCTAGATATCCAAATGTAGACTAGAGTTTATTATAAGTCTCTTCAAATGACATGGATTATTGATTGACAGTAATTACACAAAAATATACACGAACTTCAGCATGTCAATAACATGGATTTTCAACAGCAAATGGATTTTTCTGATACATATTAAGCTACCGTTCAAACCAATTGGTGCATTCCATTTCAACAGTGTTATTGTCATGGGATTTATTGATACAAAGCAGACAATTTTCTGTATTCAGAAAGCTGTCAGATGCTAAGGAATAAATTTAATAAGAACAGGTATAAGATCACAGTACATCATTTAAAAAAAAACCTCAGTTAAATCTGATGCCACTCAAAAGATTACACAGCTTGCTATTATTTTGAATAGAAAATGCTTTGTGTTGTCAGTTGTCATAGTTCCCAATGGCAAAGCAATATTAACAAATTTGAGAAATGCATTTAAAAATGAAGGTGAAGAAAGAAACAGTAACACCCTGGTGAAAATGAACTACAAATTTCTTTGCTTGCTACCTTTCAGCTGGCATTGTAATACTATGTGGACTCTATAGTGATGCTTGGATATATCGATCTATCTGAAGATTTACCGGTTGGCAGTAAAATCACAAATATCGTTTTTCAGCAACATTTGTAGAACATAGAAGAGGACAACGTAGTACAGGCCAGTGATGTTGTGCTGATCCTTTAACCTACTCTAACGTTAATTTAACTCCTTCCTCCCACATCGCTCTCCATTTTTCTTTCATCCACATGCCCGCCTAAGAGTCTTTTAAATGTCCCTAATATATCTGCCTTTGCCACCACCCCCAGTGGCGTGTTCCATATACCTACCACTTCGTGTAAAAAAAACTTTCCTCTGACATGCCCCATTTACATTCTTCCAAACACCTTCAAGTTATAGTCCCTCTTATTAGCCATTTCCACCTTGGGAAAATATCTAGCTGTCCACTCTATTGATATCTCTTATCATCCTCTACATCTCTATCAAGTCACCTCTCATGCTCCTTCGCTCCAAAGAGTAAAGACCTAGATTGCTCAACTTATCATCTAAGATATTCTCTCTAAGCCAGGCAGCATCCTGGTACCTCTCCTCTGTACCCTCTCTAAAGCTACCTATAATGAGGCAACCAGAACTGAACATGATACTCCAAGTGAGGTCCAACCAGAGTTTTATAGAGCTGCACCATTACCTTGTGGCTCTTGAACTCAATCCCCCAACTAACACATCATATCATGAAAAAATCTGCAGATACTGGAAATCCAAAGGTACACACACAGAATGCCGGAGGAACTCAAAAGGTCAGACAAGATCTAAGGAAAAGAGTAAACAGTTGACATTTTGGGCCGTGGCCCTTCTTCAGACCTGAGAGGGAAGTGGGGAAATGCCTGAATTAAATGGTTAGAGGAGGGGAAAGAGACTAGCTGGAAGCTGAGAGGTGAAGCCAGGTGGGTGAGAAAGGTCAAGAACTGGTGAAGAAGGAATTGGATAGGAGAGGCAAAAGGGAAGGAGGATGGGATCCAGGAGGAAGTAATAGATAAATAAGAAGAAGTAAAAGGTTAGTGTGGGAACAAATGATAGGTGGGGGAATATTTTCACCAGATGGAGAAATCAATATCCATACTATCAGGTTGGAGGGTACCCAGACAGAATATAAGGTGTTGCTCCTCCACCCTGAGGGTGGCCTCATCTTGGTACAAGAGGAGGCCATGGATTGACATACCAGAATGGGAATGGGAATTGGAATTAAAATGTTTGGCCACTCGGAATTCCCGCTTGTGGCAGATGGTGTGGAGGTCTTGACCAAGTGGTCCCCCAACTTATGACATGTCTCACCAATGTAGAGGAGACTGCATTGGGAGCACTGGACATAATAGATGACCCTACCAGATTCTCAGGTGAAGTGTTGACTCACCTGGAAGGACTGTTTGGAACCTTGAATGGAGGTGAGGGAGGAGGTGTATAGGCAGGTGTAGCATTTAAGCCGCTTGCAGGGATAAGTGCCTGGAGGGGGATTAGTGGAGAGGGATGAATGGACAAGGGAATTGTGCAGAGAGTGATCTCTGCTGAAAGCGGGGGAGGGGGAGGGGGAGGGGGAGGTAAAGATATGTTTAATGGTAGGGCTCCTTTAGAGATAGAGGAAGTTGTGGAGAATAATATGTTGGATATGGAGGCTGATGGGGTGAGGTGATAGGTAAGGACAAGAGGAACTCTATCAATGTTAAGGTGACGGGAATATGGGGTAAGTGCTGAAGTGTGGGAAATGGAGGAGATGCAGGTAAGGGCAGCATCAATATTAAAGGGCACAAAACCCCATTCTTTAAAGAAGGAAGACATTTCTGATGTTCTGGAACAGAAAGCCGTGACCAAGGTATAGATGCAGTGGAGGCAAAGAAACTGAGAAAAGGGAATAGCATTTTTACAGAAAACAGTTTGGGAAATGGTATAGTCGAGATAACTATGGGAATCAGAGTTTTATAAAAGATGTTGGTTGACAATTTATCTCCAGAAATAGAGACAGAGAGACCAAGAAAGGGAAGAGAAGTGTCAGAGATGGACCAAGTGAATTTAAGGGTAGAGTGGCCATAAGAAGTGCCAGAGGATTGGAGTGCAGCAAATATTATTCCTTTGTTCAAGAAAGTTAATAGGGATACCACTGGAAATTATAGAATTGTGAAACTTAAATCAATGGTGGGCAAATTATTGGAGAGAGGATATTTAGAGACAGGATTTATGAACATTGAGAAACATAGTCTGATTACATATAGCCAATGTAGCTTTGTGAGGGGTAGGGCCATGACTGAATTCTTTGAGGAAGTGACAAAAGAAATTGATGAAGGCAGAGCAATGGATGTTGAGTATATAGATTTTAGTAAGGCATTTGACAAGGTTTTCCATGGTAACCTCATTCAGAAAGTCAGCAGACATGGGATCCAGGTAAACTTGGCCAAGCGGATTCAGAACTGAGTTCAGAATTTTTCAGATTTAGGAAGTGGAGGATAGATTAGTAAGTTTACCGATCACATGAAGGTTGGTGATGTTGTGGATAATGTAGAAGGTTGTTATCGGTTATAAAGGGACATTGAAAACATGCATAGCTGGCTAAGAGGCTGCAGATGGAGTTCAATCCAGAAAAGTGTTACGTGATTCACTTTGGAAAGTCAAACTTGAAGGAAGAACTTGGTAAAGAAGGCAAAATGCAATGTTGGCATTTATTTCAAGGGGAATAGAATATAAAAACAAAGAGATAATGCGGACCCTTTATAAGACACTGGTCAGACCACACTTAAAGTATTGGTAACAGTGTTGGGTCCCATATCTCAGAAAGTGTTGTCATTGGAGAGAATCCAGAGAAGGTTCACAAGGATGACTCCAGGAATTAACGGGTTAACCTATGAGAAGTGTTTGGCAGCTTTATCCCTGTACTCACTGGAATTTAGAAGAATGCATGGGGATCTCATTGAAGCCTACTGAATGTCCGAAAGACTAGACTGGGTGGATGTGGAGAGGATGTTTCCCATTGTGGGGGTATCCAGAACTAGATCCAGCATAGCCTCAAAATTGAGGGGTGACCTTTTAGGACAGAAGTATGGAGGAATGTCTTTAGCCAGAGAGTAGTGAATCTGTGGAATGCTCTGCCACATACTGTGGTGGAGGCTGTCTGTGGGAATACTTAAGGTGGAATTTGAGAACCAAGTTCTTTGTGGTCTTTCATTGATTCTATTATGGATAATTTCCTATAATGGCATTATTGAGAGTGCCTGCAAGAAAATGAACCTCAGGGTTGTATATTGTAACATCTATGTTCTTTGATAATAAATTTAATTTGAATTTTGAACTCAATGATCATTGCCAAAGGACAGCAATCTCTTCCCTTGTTTCCCTTAGTAACCTGGGGTACATCTCACCTGGCCCTGTGGACTTATCTATCCTAATGTGTTTCAAAAGTTCCTACTCATCCTATTTCTTAACATTGACAATTTCCAGCATATCAGTCTGTTTTATGCTGATCTCACATTTATTAAGGTCCCTCTCACTGATGAATAACGAAGCAAACTATTTATTAAGGATCTCCCTTCCTCTTTGGACTCCACGCAATTGTTTCCTCTATTATACCTGATTGGTTCGACTCTCATTTTAGTCCTCCTCCTGTTCTCCACGTACTTGTCGAGTGCCTTAGAGTTTTTCTTAATCCTACTCCACTGGGAGTGGCCATAGCCATTGCTGGATTGGCCATTGTTGGTCTGGACCAGTGTTAGAGTGGTCAAGCTTTGGTGAGAACAGACAGAGGCAAGGTTGCTGAGTCATTTGGAATCATTCAGTTGATTCCAGAATTTAAACTTAAGGCAAAGGTATAGCAAGTGCAGGCAGGATGGTAGTTAAAGCTCCTCCTGTAAGACACGTGATTGCAGTGTACCCAGCGGTCTCCCTGATGATTGCACCTGCAAGAAGTGTACACAACTTCAGCTCCTGACTGACAAGGTCAAGGAACTGATGCTAGAGTTGGAGGTACTGAGGACCATCTGGGAGGCTGAAAACCTCAGAGACGAGACTTTTACTGACACGGTCACACCCAGAGTGCAGTTTTCAGATAGAAGATGGGTGACCCCCAGGACGTAAGCAGTTAGTGCAGGGTCCCCTTGTGGCCATTCCACTCAGCAAGAAGCATACTCTTTGGGTGCTGCAGGGGTGGATGACCTATAAGGGCACAGCAGCAGCAGCCATGCCAGTGGCACTGTGGCCAGCCCTGAGGCTCAGAAGGGAAGGGTAAAGTCAGGCAGAGTGATAGCAATAGGAGTCTAGATAGTTAGGGTGACAGACAGGAGATTCTGTGGCTGTGAAAGAGACACCAAAATGGTATGTTGCCTCCCAGGTGCCAGGATCAAGGATGTCTCAGAGCAGCTGCAGATGATTCTCAAGAGAGAGGGTGACCAGTCAGAGGTTGTGGTACACATTGACACCAATGACATGGGTAGAAAGGGGGAGAAAGGTCCTGCACAATGAGTATTGAGGGTTAGGGAAGTGGCTGAAATGCAGGACCTCCAATGCAGCAATCTCTGGGTTACTCCCAATGCCATGTACTAGTCAGGGCAGGAATAGGATGACAGTACAGATGAATGAGTGGCTAAGGAACTAGTGAAGTGGGCAGGGTTTCAGTTACTTGGATAACTGGAACCTTTATCTGGGGCAGCAGTGACCTGTACAAGAGGAACAGCTTGCAACTAAACTGGAGGAGAACCAATACTGTGGCCGAGAGATTCACTAGTGCTACTAGTGGGAGGGTTTAAGCTAGTTTGGCAGGAGAATGGGAATCAGGGTGCCAGGTCAGAAAGTGGAGGCATGAAGAGGAAGGTAGATGTCAGGGGAGTAAAATCAGGCAGGAGCAAAGTAATAGATATATTGAGGCTCTATAAGGCACTCGTGAGACCACACTTGGTGTATTGTGTGCGGTTTTGGGCTCCTTATTTTAGGAAGGATATACTGACATTGGAGAGGGTTCAGAGAAGATTCACGAGAATGATTCTGGGAATGGAAGGGTTACTGTATGAGAAACGTCTGGCAGCTCTTGGGCTGTATTCCCTGGAGTTCAGGAGAATGAGGGGGATCTCATAGAAACATTCCGAATGTTAAAAGGACTGAACAGATTAGATATGGCAAAGTTATTTCCCATGGTGGGGGATTCTAGGACAAGAAGGCATGACTTTAGGATTGAAGGACTTCCTTTTAGAACTGAGATGCGGAGAAATTACTTTAGTCAGAGAGTGGTAAATCTGTGGAATTTGTTGCCACGAGTGGCTGTGGAGGCCAAGTCATTGGGTGTATTTGACGCAGAGATAGATAGGTTCTTGACTAGCCAGGGCATCTAAGGGTATAGGGTGAAAGCAGGAGAGTAGGGATGACTGGAAGAATTGGATCAGCCCATGATTGAATGGCAGAACAGACTCGATGGGCTGAATAGCCTACTTCTGCACTTATACCTTATGGTCTTATGAAATGAGGACAGGAATTTAAACGTTTAGTCACTGCAAAGTCTTGCTTTTTGTGGATGGATCAGAGTGCTCAACCAAGCGGTCCCACGATTTACATCAGGTCTCACCAATGTAGAGGAGGCTACACTGGACACAGTAGACAACTCCAACAGATTGGCGAGTGAAGTGTTCAGACATGTGGAAGGACTGCTTGGGGCCCTGAATGGATGTGAGGGAGTAGGTGAATGGGCAGGTGTAGCATTTCTGCAGCTTGCGTATATATGCCAGGAGGCAGATTAGTAGGGAGGGTTGAGTGGATAAGGAAATTGTGGAGGGAGCGATCCCTGTGGAAAGCGCAGAGTGGTGTGAGGGGGTGGAGAGGTTAAAATGTATTTGTTGGTAGGGTCCTATTGAAGATGACGCAAGTTGCAGAGAATAATATGTTGGATGTGAAGGGTCATGGGGTGGTAGCTGAGGACAAAATGAACACTATTTCTGTGTAGGCAGCAGAAAGATGGGGTGAGCATGGATGTCTGGGAAATGGAGAAGATGCAAGTGAGGGCAGCATTTATGGTGGAGCAAGGGGAACCACTGACCCCTGCACCAGTTTCTCAGCCACACATTTATCTGCCAAATCATTCTATTCCTACCCTCACTGGCATATAGCACAAGCTGCAATCCAGAGATTACTACACTGGAAGGCCTGTTTTGCAGCCTTCTACCTATGTAGCTCCCTAAAATATCTCCTCAGCTTGTCTCCCTATGTCATGGTGCCAATATGTACCAGGACTTTTGGCTGCTCACCCTCACACTTGAGAATGCCATTGACACAATTCGACACATCTCTGACCCTGGCACCTGGGAGGCCACATATCATCCGGGTGTCACTATTGTGCCCACAGAATCTCATTTGTGTTCCTCTGATTATGGAATCTCCTATCAAAACTACAGTTATCTTCACCCCTCTGCTCTCAGAGCCACAGCACCAGACTCAGTGCCAGAGACCCGGTCACTGGTGGCTCCCCCACCCCCCAGCAGGTCATCGCCCTCAACAGTATCTAATGTTGTATACTTATTATTGAGGGGAACGGCCACAGGAATACTCTGCACCAGCAGTGCATTTCCTTTCCTTCACCTGACAGTCACCCATTTACCTGTCTCCTGCAACCTCGGGGTGACTACTTCTCTGTAGCTCCTGTCTATCACTTCCTCGGTCTCCGATATGAGTCGAAGGTCATCGAGCTGCTGCTCCAGTTCCTTAATACGTTCTCTCAGGAGCTGCCACTCGGTGCACCTGGTGCAAATGTGTTTATCAGGGAGACTGGAGATCTCCCAGACTTCCCACATCCCATACACAGTATAAAACTCGGCCCTTGGAGCCATTTGCACTGCAGCGCTCCGCCCTAAAAGATGGGGAATGAACAAATAAGAACAAAAACAGAGACACTTACCAGATACTTTACTTGCCCGAGCCTGATCTCGCCTAAGCCCGATGAGCCAAAGCCACTCCAAACAATGGCACACTCAAAAGAATGCCCACTCCAAGGATTTGCCCATGAGTCTTTACTTAGGATAAGAATTCTGAGAAAGGACAGTGGCATAGTTTACTTATACTTTGAATGAACTTAGTGAATTTGCAGAGCCTATGTTTTGTGTATTCTTGCTGTGGCTTGACATTTCAGTTATAGGCATTCAAGATCTTAAACATATAGGAGGGTAGGGCTCACTATTCTGGTAAACTATGATGTACAAACGTAGTTCTGCAATACTGTAGATCTAGGGTTCTCAACACTCTGCAGGATTCCTGCAAAATTGAATCCATGAGAACATGACTTCCCTGTAATCCCAAATGAAACTGGTGGATGTCTCCTAGATTGTGCATTTCAACAATGTTTCTATTTGTAACATTTCATCAATCCAACTCAAAAATGCAGGGTGTTTCGGGGGCTCATGGAACACATCTTGAGAAAGGAGAGGAAACCAGGGGCAGCACAAAATATTCTGTGAACATTGGAAATCTTGAGGAACGCAAAGTGCTGGAGGAACTCAGCAGCTCAGGCACCTGTGGAGGGAAATGAACAATCAATGTTTCACGCTGAGGTCCTTTATCAGGATTGGATAGGAAGGGGCAAAACCCAAAATATCAATCATTTATTTCACTCCATAGGTGCTGCCTGAACTGCTGAGTTCCTCCAGCATTTTGCGTGTTGCTGAGAGGAATCTAAGGCAACTATAATAATTAGTTTAACATTACTTGTATACAGCATCTGAAACCTGAACTGGAGGAATAAGTTAGTGAACACATGAAGTGTGCAGAATATTATTATTCAGCTGGATTGGTTAAGAAAAGTCACATTGAACAACATTGAAACATTTTGAAGGAGCAACCATTAATGAGGAAATGAAAATCCACTATGTATATTTGACAAACTGTTATATAGGAGATACTTCACAAAAATAAAGTTGAGCAACTTTATGATAAATAAACATGAAGAAATTAAAGTGCTGATTGATCAATACAAAAACAAATTTTAAAGATAGTGACTGCTGCTGATATTGGAGGAATGTGTCCAAATCAGAATCCGAATCAGAATCTGATTTTACTATCGTTGACATATGTCGTGAAGATTGTTGTTCTGTAGAGGTGGCACAGTGCAATATATACAACAACCTTTAAATTACAATAAGAAATATACACAAAGCATTAAATTAAATAAATAAGGCAAAAATAGTGAGGTAGTGTTTATGGGTTGGTTCATTGCCCATTCATTGCTACATTCCTCCTTAGAACACTTGGAGAATAAGGACTCATACGTAAGGCTCCTTTTCATTGACTACAGCTCTGCCTTTAATACCATCATTCCAAATAAACTGATTCCTAAGCTCCGGAACCTGCGCCTTAGCACTCAGATCTGCAGCTGGATCTTCAACTTCCTCACAGACAGGACCCAGGCTGTAAAAATAGGGGACAAGCTCTCCTCTGCAATTGCTCTGAGAACCAGTGCCCCACAAGGCTGATGTACTCAGCCCCCTGCTGTACTCACTGTACACCCATGATTGTGTAGCCAAGTTTCCATCAAACTCAATATATAAGTTTGCTGATGACACAACAATTGTAGGCCGTATCTCGGGTAATGATGAGTTTGAGTACAGAGAGGAAATTAAGAACCTGGTGGCATGGTGCGAAGACAATAACCTATCCCTCAACATCAGCAAGACGAAGGAATTGGTTGTTGACTTCAGAAGGAGTAGCGGACCACACGACCCAGTTTACATCGGTGGTACGCAAGTGGAACAAGTCAAAAGCTTTAAGTTCCTCAGGGTCAATATCACAAATGACCTGACTTGGTCCAACCAAGCAGAGTTCACTGCTAAGAAGGCCCACCAGCGCCTTTACTTCCTGAGAAAACTAAAGAAATTTGGCCTATCCCCTAAAACCCTCACTAATTTTTATAGATGCACCATAGAAAGCATTCTTCTAGGGTGCATCACAACCTAGTATGGAAGTTGTCCTGTCCAAGACTGAAAGAAGCTGCAGAAGATCGTGAACACGGCACAGCACATCACACAAACCAATCTTCCATCCTTGGACTCACTTTACACCGCATGCTGTCGAAGCAGTGCTGCCAGGATACTCAAGGACATGACCCACCCAGCCAACACACTTTTCATCCCTCTTCCCTCTGGGAGAAGGCTCAGGAGCTTGAAGACTCATATGGCCAGATTTGGGAACAGCTTCTTTCCAACTGTGATAAGACTGCTGAACGGATCCTGGCCCAGATCTGGGCCGTACCCACCAAATATCTGGACCTGCCTCTCGTTTTTTTTTGCATTACCTTACTTTCCATTTTTCTATTTTCTATTTGTGATTTATAATTTAATTTTTTAATATTTACTAATTTTTACTATTTTTAATATTTAATATTTGTAATCCAGGGAGTGGGAAGCGCAGAATCAAATATCGCTATGATGATTGTACGTTATAGTATCAATTGTTTGGCGACAATAAAGTGTAAAGTAATCCAAGTAAAGTAATCCAGTAATCCAGAAATCTGATGGCGGAGGGGAAGAAGCTGATCCTAAAATGTTGAGTGCGTGCCTTCAGGCTCCTGTACCTGTATATGCAATGTGTCTATTCTTGGAGGCAGTTTTTAGTCCAACTCATGTCCTGAAATATGCCTGTATTCGGATGATTTGGACCTGAGATTAATGAATAGTATATTATACCATGCTACAATTGTTATATATGCAGATGTACTATAGATGGACTGTAAAATGGATAAGTGGATTAATGGAAATGGCAGACCAATATGCAGGTGCACTTGCTGATGAAGAGGGCAAATAGATTAGCTTTTATCCTGAAAGAGTTTGACAAAGTAGTAAGGAAATATTATTATAAATATACAGGATCTTAGTAAGGCTAGATGTAGTCTTCCTATGAAGTGATATGTTTGGCAAAGTATGAGTTCGGTGAAGGTTTACCAGACTGGTTCCAAGCATGACAGGTTTGCTGAATGAGGAGAGATCTAGTAAACTGAGAATGTATTTTCTAGCAGAATGAGATGAGATCTCATCAAAATGTACAAAATTTTTAAAAGGTTTGACATGCTGGATGTAAGGAGGATATTTCCCCTGACTAAGGATTCTGGTACTAAAGGGAAAGAGTTTGAGATTAATGGGTAGGCTGTTTAGGACAGCAGTCAGAAGAAATTTCTTCACTCAGACGGTGGTCATTCTTGGGAGTTCTCTATCTTAGATGGCTATGGAGGTTGAGTCAGATAATATTCAAGGTGTATGGGAATGATGCTGTGGAAGAAGATAGTGCAGTAGTTAGTGTAATGATATTACAGCACCAGTGATCCAGGTTCAATTCCAGCGTCTGTCTGGAAAAGAAGTTTGTACATTCGCCATGTGATTCTATGGGTTTCCTTCAGGTGCTGTAGCTTTCTCCCATATTCTTATGGTGTAATTGTTAGGTGGTTAATTGGTCCCATGGGTGTAATTGGACCGCGTGTGCTTGTTGGGCTGGAGAACCTGTTACATGCTGTATCTCTAAATAAAAAAAACTTGTGATGTTAATATATGTAAGTCAGAATAAAGTTGAAGGGTCAATGCTTCTATTATTTATGCACTTATGTAACTTAATACAAATACAGTATGTGGAGCGGAACTATTGAGAAAGATATAGAAGATCTGGACACTGAATAGTCTGGAGAAAGGGAAAGTTGGTGTTTCAAGCCCATAATTCACTTTGAAGGTGAAAATAGAACCATTGAAAGCTGATCAACATTTTAAGTAATAGAAACTGGAAAAAAAAAGAATGAAAACTTTGGATAAGAAAATGGTTAGATCACACTTTGGGGCAGTTTGAAAGATATTACAAGCATATATTACAACTTGGAAAGATAATGATGGGGACTGAAAACTGCAGTAATAGAGGCAGATAAAACTCTGGTGCCAATTTCACTGGTAGATAGAAAGCAAAGTTGAAATTCAGTGGGGATATTAGAAACAAAAGATTTTGACGGGGAGAATTGGTACAAACCTTTTTTTGCAGCAAGTGATGAAGTGTTGCCGATCAAAATTGTCATTGAGATATAGGAACAGAGAAAACATAGATTGCTGTTAGCTCATAAAATGCTATATTAGTACGACTAAAGGATTACTGCATCTTTTTTGGTCAGGCTGAATGGAGAAAGGACATTCAAAAAACACAGTGATGGTGGGCTCAGGTCAAGGAAGGGAAGTGTAGTTAGTCATGGGCTGTTCCAGTGAGGAACTGAGGCATGTAGAATGGTTTTGTATTCAGGATGACCTCTACCACTCACTGCCTGGCACCTCACTACTACTACTATCCTCCAGCACCACAATTGATGGAAGATAGTTAAAAAGTGAAATAGAATGTATGCTCACCAGTTGCACATTAAGTTCACCAAAATTATCTGGAATCTCCTTGTTTGTATGTCACAGCTTACCTTTATCGGCTAGACCAGTTTTATGGAAGCTTGTTTATTGATGTTATGCAAATATTACCTGATAGATTTCACTGCTGGAGAATCAAAAACTTTGATTTCCTGGCAAATAAATGTTACTTTCCTTTGCAGGTCTGGATAGAATTTATTTGCTGCTATTAAAGTTTCATTCGGGTTTGTGGCAGGTTAATGAATCTCTTTTTGTTGAAATGGGCTATTCTGCCGACCCAAACTGAAACATGCTTTAAGCAGACGAAGGTGCATTGCCACGACTGAAAGTGAGAGAAGTGGGGAGGGCTCCAAGTCATGGCTAAAATGAAGCAGCAGGAAACTTCCTCTATCCGGCATCTTGTTAGTAAATGTACAGTTGCAGGAGAACATGATTGAGTACCCAAAGGCAAGGTTGCTGTATCAGAGGGAAATGAGGAATTGCTGCAGTCTATGTTTCATGGAGACATGGTTCACTTTGAACACACTGGATATATCTGTAAATCCTGAGGGCTTCTCGATACACAGGATGGACTGGACTGCTGATTCGGAGAAGGCAAAAGGCGGCGATCTGTATTTCACAATAAACTCATCATGGTGCTTGGACACAGTGGTCTTGTCGCTCCCAACCTGGAAGACCTAACAATTCTACTTACCATGGTGCTGACCATTCTACTTACCAAGAGAGTTCTCCTCTGTGATCCTGACAGACCACCAAAGGCTAATGTTAAGCAGGCACTCGATGTATTGAGTGCTGATATCTTCAAACAAGAAACAGCCTAACCTGATGCTTTTCAAATCATTGTTGGTGACTTTAGTCAGGCTTTCTTGAAGAAATATTTGCCCAATTATCATCAACATAACACCTGCAGTACCAGGGGTCTCAACACACTTGACAACTCGACCACACTCGACTGAGATGAGGAATGTCTACCATACCATGCCTAGACAGTTTCTCATGAAATCTTGGCTGCCCTCTTTCTACCTACATACAGGCAAGAATACAGAGATAAGGACAACAAAGAGATGGTCATGGGAGGCAGAGGAGCAGTTATGGGATTGCTTCAAGTTGGTGCACTGGGCCATGTACAAGGACTAATCAGAGGATCTGAACTAATACACCATGGTTGTCACAGACTTTATAAAAACAATTGTAGAGATATGTGGTCCCTCACAAATCATTCAGAATCTTTCCCATCCAGAAGTTCTAGATGAACCATGAGATCCACAATCCGCTGAGGGCTAGTTCGGTGGTGTTCATGTCTTGTGACCAAGTAAAATACAAGAAGTCCAGGAACAACCTCCAGAAAGCCATCTCACCTGTGATTTGCCATGTCTGGACTAAACCTGAATGACAGAAAGATGCTTGCCAGGCATGTCAGGGCTTGAATAATATGACTCCTACAAAGGGAAACCAGGTGGCATAGGCTTTGATCCCAGATGAGCCTAATGCCTTTTATGCTCGCTTTGGCCATCAAAACATGGAGTCATCTTCATTAATTTCCACAGACTCTGATGACCCCTCTGATTTCAATCTCTGAGGCCAGTGTGAGAGTATCCTTCATGAGCATTAACCCACTGCTCAGACAGGCTACCTGTGCTGATCGACTGGCCAGAGTGTTCACTGAGATCTTTAGCCTCCTGCTTCGGCAGTCTGAGGTACCCACCTGTTTCAAGCAGGCTTCAATTATTTCAGTGCCTAAGAAGAATATGGTAACCTGCCTCAATAACTATTGTCCAGTAGCACTTAACATTTGACAGTAATGAAGTGCTTTGAGAGGTTGGTGATGGAACATATCATCTCCTGCCTGGATCCAGTTCCAATATGCCTACCTTCACAACAAGTCAACAGCAGATGCTATTTTATTGATTCTTCACTCAACCCTGGACATTTGGACAGCGAAGATGCATACATCAGGATGCTCTTCATTGAATACAGGTTGACATTCAGTACTATCATCCCTTCAAAACTAATGAATAAGCTTCAAGACCTTGGCCTCAGTAACTCTTTAAGCAACTGCATCCTTGATTTCCTCACTTGCTGACGACAGTCAGTTCAGATTGGCAACAGTATCTCCTCTACAATCACCATCAGCACAGGTACACCACAAACCTGAATACTTAGCCTCCCGCTCTGCTTGCTTTATATTTATGACTGTGGGGCTAAGCACAGCTCTAATGCCATATTTAAATTTGCTTATGACATAAATGTTGTTAGATGAATCAAAGGTGGTGATGGATCAGCATACAGGAAGAAGATTAAAAATCTGGCCGAGTGGTGAACAACAGCAACTTCTCACTCTATGTCAGCAAGACCGAGAAGCTGATTATTGTCTTCAGGAGGAGGAAACTGGAGGTCCATGAGCCAATACTCATTGGAGGATCAGAGGTGGAGAGGATTAGCAGTTTTAAATTCCTCAGTGTTACCATTTCAGAGTGATATAAATGCCACTATGAAAAAAGCACAGCAGTGCCTCTACTTTCTTAGAAGTTTGTGAAGATTCAGCATGTCAACTTTGAAAACTTCTATCAAACCAAATCAAGTTTAATTATCGTTCAAACCATACAGGGATACAACTGGATGAGACAGTGTTCCTTTGCAGCCAAGGTACAAAAACATATGCACACATTGAAAATAATGAGAGAGAGGAAAAAATACATAATCACACAAGAAACCATAGTTTTAGTCCAAGACACTGAGCAACAAGTCCCACAAATTGATGGTTTCTGGCAGTCCAGCTTGTAATTCCACCCATCCAATACAGGAAAGCAGCACCAATGCGAGAAGCTACTGCCAACTGAGCATGGATTCTTCGCTACACCGCCTCCAGTGTCTCCCCCTCACCTGGACTACAGCAGCAGGCAAACCCACGGCTTGAGGCCTAATCCTCGCTACAACAGAGCTCACACTGCTGCCTCACCTCCTGTCTCATTGCCAAACAAGGGAAACAGGACTGCACCAATCAATGTCCAACAGGGTCTTTCAATCACAATAAAAATGTCCAAGACCATCACTCACTGTTTCTCTGCATGCCACCTTCACACACCAATGCCACTGACTTCGAGTAGCAGACAGCAGCACAGTCTCCCAGGTCATCTCCTTCAAACCTATCCAGCTCCTCCTGTGGCCCAGTGGCTCGACTCTCCTGTTGTGGCCTGGTGGCCTGACTCTCCTCCCAAGGCCTGAAGACTGGCTTCCCTTTCTCTGAACCACCGGCTGATCCTACGATACCCCGGCTGGCTACTCTGAACAATGAGTAGCTCACTGTTGCAGTAGACCTGCTGTACTCATAATTATTGGAGTCCAGTATAGACTTATGATTAAAAAACAAAGAGAGAAAGCACCTTTGGCCGGCCCCTGAGAGGCCACTGTGTCTACATGTGCTGCCATCTTAGCAGAAGTAAGATAGAAATATGGTGGAGAACATAATGACTGGTTGCATCATCGCCTGGTATGGAAATACCAATACCCTTGAATGGAGTAGCCTACAAAATGTGGTGGATATGGTTCCATCTATCATGGGTAAAGCCCTCCCCACTACTGAGCACATCTACATGAATTTCCTGCACGGTTATGGTTTATGTTCAAGCAGGGCCCCTTTAAGTTTTATGTAAATGTGCTGCAGAAAATCATACCTTCAACAATGAATATCTTGGAAGTGGTAGCCAATGATGAAGTCCTTCACATAACATGAAGTGCCATATTTACAATTGAAATTGGAGGATGTGGTGCATGAGATGTGGTACCACTTGTCCCTATGTTGGGGTTCACATTCCTTTGAGAAGATATTGCATAAATTTTACTGTTAAATTTCACCTCCATTATTTTCAGCTTTCTGAAATGACAGTGCACAATTGTATATAAAAACTGGTACACAGAGAAACTAACTGGCCTGTAATTTAATTGTAGCATTCAGAATCAAGTTTACAAATTAGTGCAGGTTTATGATGTCATTGAAACTCGTTGGCTAAATGACATTGATTAAGATCCATTATTCATTACTAACCATCAAGAAATCTGTAATTATCACAATGGTACTGAAATGTTTGTTTGGTATAATTTCTAATTATGAAAACATTATCCATTGAACACATTGGAACATCATTTAACAAAGATTAATATATTCATGTTCTATAAATAGTGTGTTTCTATATTGATATTTGACTGGAAATCAGCTGTGTTCCAGGAAAAGTAAACATTTGCTTTAACTTGTACTTGAATTACTGCTGGACCTTCACTGGAATATGCTTTGCAGATGATTCTCACAAAGAAACAATATTGCATGGTATGGACAAATCTGAGTGTTTACAAGCACTTTCATGCATAAATGTTGAGGAGATGCTGCATTACAATATCCTTGAAATGTTCCAAACTCCCACAGCCCTTCTGATGAAAGTCCTGGACCTGAAGCATTCTATATTGTTGCTGACCAACTGAGTGTTTTAAGTATTTGCTATATTTTGTGAGATGAAAGCTCTAGAGCAACACAGATTATGACATTTTGGTTCTAGTGCTGATGAATAGAACCCCAGAACTCATTGCCGTGCTGTTCTAGCCAAGCTACTCCAATACAGTTACAATATTGGAAACTTCTTGATAACATAAAAAAATGCTCATATGACAACAGAACAAATTTATTCCAACCAACAATCAGCTCACACATCTGATTTCAGCATCCCCCAAAACCAATAACAAGTGCAGCAGATATTTGTGAGCACCCTAACTTGTGGATACCTCTCCAAGCTACATTATTCCTGCTCCAGTACGTATTGGGTTAAGTACTAAAACATGTTACTCAGAAGCATTGAGAAAATATCTTTATCAAAGGTCTGCTGCAGTCCACAGGGTCTTTTTACCACTTCTCAAGGGCAATTATAAAAATGGACAACAAGTGCCGGGTCTGACAGTAATGCCCAAAACTCCAGAGAGAGTAAAAATACCACATATTTTAAGCTTCATTCCCTTAAGTATCTATGATCAGAATATTGCCATTTCATTTCCATTCCTTATGTCTATTCTTGAGTCAGTGTCTGGTGAGAAAGTGGTGATTTTCTATCACCATTTGCTATCATGTCCCAACAATATGGTAAACAATGATGTTAGTCTTGTCAGTCCAGATTAGATTTGGCTCAGGTTCAATAGATATTAGATTTGTTATAACTAGCTATAAGTACCCATTTCTGCACTATCCACTTTCAAACACTATAGGTCAGGAGAATGAAAGAAAGAATAAAATTAATCTATCCTTTCTGGGAAAATAAAGTCTCTTGACAGATCAATGAGTTTACACTTGGAATATAAAAATTCGGTTTTATCGTTAAAGGTCAGAAATAAGGTAAAGAGTCATCATAATGATATTGCGGAGAGGTCTTAATGACATTTTAGGCCAGAGGCCAGAAAGATTTCATCAATATATGCAAATTTTCTGCACAGCTTACAACTATTTATAGGCTAGTCATATTTCTGGTGAATAAAATAATTCTAATGCAATGAATCTTTACTTTGGCATTGTTAATAGCTCTTCAACTAGTTATTATTCAGAAACTGCAGACATTGTATTGTGTTCTTAGTTATTGCTTAGGCAGCTATTCAAAAATTTTCAGGTCCTCAAAAATCCTTGGCTCAGGCAGTAAGTTTACTGTTATTACTTATTTGCGTTATTGTCGTGTGGATGAAAAGTTCAGGGTTCTGATTTCAATATTACAAAAGGACTTCAAGATGTGATTGCATATCAGATTGATTCATAGAAAAATACAAAATGGACACAGGCCCTTTGAGTCCATGCTGACAATGATGCCCACTCAGATAGTCCTAATTTTTTCATGTCCCTCTAAACTCACTCCTAATCGAGCCTATCCAAGTGCTTCTTAAATGATACAATTGTACCTCCCCACTTCTAGCAGCTCTTTCCACATACTCACCTCCTTCTACATGAAAAATCTGCCCCTCGTGTCCCTTTTAAATGTTTCGCCTCTCACCCTAAATCTATACTCCCTAGTTTTGGACTTCTCTACCCTGGGGAAAAGATGTTCACCTTATCCATACCTCTCAGAACTTTAAACATTTCCATAAGGTCCCCACTCATTCTCTGAAATTCCAAGGAATAAAGACTTAGCCTGGCCAGCTCTCCCTATAACTCAGACTCTCTGGTCCTTGCAAATCTTTCCTGCATTCTCTCTATTTTAACCATGCCTTTTCTCTAACAGGATGACCAAACCTATACACAGTACTTCAAGTGGAGCCCCACCAAGAGCTTACTCAACTGCAACCAAATATCCCAATTCCTGTACTTACTGCCCTGAGTGATGAAGGCCTGTGTATTAAATGCCTTTTTCACCAATCTGTCTATGTGTGATGCCGCCTTCAAGAGATAAGCATGTGTACTCCTAAGTCTCGTTATGCCATTACATTCATACAGAGGTTTCAGTGACTTTGAAGTCTTGTCAGTAGGCATTGAGGTCTGGACAGGCAGGAAGTGGAAGGCCCAGGATGCAGATGGCTGCGGCACAGGGATCTGGTAGGGACAGTGGCGTCTGGTCACGTGGGTCTGGGCTGCTTCCCTTCAGCCCTTTTCGAAAGGGCCCAGGGTAGGGACATAAAACAAAGTGGCCCAGGAAGAGGTGCGAGCAGCTGTCAAGGAAGCCTGTACCACCAGGATGGCAGGAATGGGGCAGCCGGGAGCATGAACAAGGTAGGAGGGTGCGCTGAAGTGGAAGATCTCCTGATCCAATACCTGGCAGGCAGAACACCAGTGCATCAAATTCATGATCCAGGCTGCGTATGATGTCCTGCCTAATCCATCAACACATTTTGCCTGGCGCATATGCAAGGCACCATCATGTCCTCTCTGCCTGGCAGCAGAACCCTGAAACACATCCTCAGCAGCTGGTCTAAAGCCCTGGGAGAAGGCCTCTACTGCTGGTGCCATGGTCAGGTTCTGAAAGCAGCGGCAGGCAGTATCTCCTCGGCTAGTAAACACCTCGGCACCAGTAAACACCTCTGCCAAACCAGAAAGCCCACAGCCTCTGTCAAAGCTGGAGACCAGCCACAGCCTCAGCCCAGATCACCAGCGGGCTTGTTCGCCACAGCGTCTGATAGGCGACTGAAAGTTGATCTTGGCAAACTTCATTACATCATCATCACTGAGGCCTGACATGGTCATTTTGTCAGAAACCTCAAAGCAGGTGGTCACGATAGAACTGACAGTGCCTTGGGAAGACAGGGAGGATTCGAGTGTAAGATAGCCAAATACCAGGAGCTGGTAGAGCAGTGCCAGATACAAGGATGGAGAGCAAGATGCGAGCCTATAGAGGTGGGGTGCAGTGGTTTTTCTGGCTGTCTTCTCTGAAGAATCTGCTCTCTCCTTGGCACTATGGGGGTTGCAAATAGAAGAGCCATCAAGATGATCACAGAGGCTAATGAGTGAGCCTCTGGATGGCTATGGATATAGAGGTGTGACCTGTGCACTAATGCTGCTGGGATACAAGCCAGGGTCTGATCAGTCCTGTCTGGGTCACCTGGTCAAGAGTGTCCAATGTTGAAAGACCTGAAACACCTGATGACCCCAGGTTACATCACTGATGATGTGTCCGGGTGCATCCTAGGATGTATCTTAGCATCATTGTACAGGCCCTAAGCTAGTTTGACTTCCAAAATTCATCATGTCACATGTATCTGTATTGAAATCCATTTCCCACTCCTCACTCAATTCCCTAACAGGTCCGCATCTCCTTGTAGTCCTCGATAATTAACAACACTCTTAATTTTGTGTTGCATGCAAATTTACTAATCAAACCTTATGCATTTGCATCCAAATCATTTCTATAAAAAAAAACAAACAACAGGGGTACTTGCATCAACACCTGAACTACAACCAGTCAATAGCTTCCATTCTGAGAAACAACCTTCATCGACCAGTCTCTGCTTGATACCTCTGAGCGAATTTTTAATCCACCTAACTAACTCTTTGGATCCTATGGGACATAAGCTTCCAACCAGATTACCATGCACGATCTTATCGAAGGCCTTGCTAAAATCCAACTTGGCAACACCCACTGCCCTATCCTTATCTACTATTTTAGTTATATCTTTGGAAAACTCTGAAATGCTTGTGAAGCATGACCCCCCTCACACTAAGGCATACTGATTCCCACTAATCAGACCCTGTCTATCTTAAGTTCTAGTAGATCCTGTCCCTCAGAATTCTCTCTAGTAACTTCCACACTACTGATGTCAGGCTGACTGGTCTGTAATTCCCTGACTTGTCCATGCTACCTTAAACTGTGGAACAACATTAGCCATCATTCGGTCTTTGGTAACTTCACCTGTAGATAACGACGAAGCAAATATCTCTACAAGAACTTGAGCAGTTTTCTCTCCAGCCTCCTACAAGGTCTGAGGACGTACACAGTCAGGCCCTGGGCAAAATTATGAACTAGCTCTCAGTGTAAACCGCACACAGGATATCAGATCTGAAGAGTATGTCTAAACCTATGATACTTCACCAGGTATTCTTAGGTATGTGATGAAGTCAGTTGAAAAGTTTTAATTGAATTTTACCTTTGAACTTCCAGAAATCTGGGAGGCTTTTTAAAATTCATTTATGTGACATGGGCATGGCTGGGGCCTTCAACATACTCAGCAGTAGGAAGAGAATGATGAATGGTTGTCTTTCACTTCATCCTGGTTGAGCTGGAAGGAGCAATTCAATACAGAGTCACAGGGCAGAATGGAATTTAATGGACAGCACAATCAGAGTCCTCAGGATGTGTTTCAACTACTCTAGGATTGCTTTGCATCACTATTAAAGCTATAGGATCCTCACAAGTATCTTACTGTACAGTCTAAGTGTTGCAAAGGGGTATTGGGAACGGACCCAAATGCAAGACCCAGACATTGAAGTACTAGGAACAGGACTAGGTTTATCAAGAAAACAAGGGGAGTTAGGAAGAAACGACGCTGGACATGGACACAGGTCCTGGACAAAACAAGGACACCTGGGCCTGGACTAGGACTAAGACGAGGAAAGCGGGGCCAGGACAAGGAACTTGGAGGTAGGAGCCTGGGCTAGGACTCCAAGCCAGAGACAGGACAGGGAACTGGAACCTAGGTCTTGACTCTGGCTCGGACTCTGGATCTAGGCGAGGACAAGACGTGGCTACAGGACTGGACATGGAACTCCTGCACAGGACAAGACACATGGACAGGATGAGAACACAAAGCCTTGACTTGGACCGGATGAGGTTCTTGGATGTGGCTTGGACTGGACGAGGGAACTCCAGCACTAGGCTGGGCGAGGTACTCCTGGGCTGGGCGAAGAATCTCCAGCACAGGACGTGGCTCTTGAACTAGATTTGGCTTGGCTCTTGGACTCAGCTTGGTTAGGCTCTTGGGTACGGAGCCGGGACTCCTCCTTGGAGTGCGGGGCCAGGACCCTTCCTAGGATGCAGGGCTGGGATGTTTTCGCAGGTCGGGGCCCTTTCTTGGACACAGGGCCGGGATGACTGCCGAGGTAAACTGCCGAGGGACTCCTGGACTAGATGAGAACACGAAGCTTTGTCTTGGACAGGACTGGAACACGGCGCCTGGAACTTGGAAAACAGGACACAGAGCCGGGACCCCTCCTAGGGAACAGGACTTAGGACCAGGGCTTTACACAAAGTCGGGACCCCTCCTTGGGAACAGGACGTAGGGCCGGGACTCGTACACGGAACACAAAGCCAGAACCCCTCCTTGGGAACAGGACTTAGAGCCAGGACTCTTCTTTGACACGGACACTAAACACAGGGACACAAAGAGATAGTTTCACACTCAACGATAGATAGTTCCTTATCTTGGCGTGGCAAGGCTCCAGTCACACTCCAGCGGTTGAACTTGACGGGGATGCAGGCGAGGCTTCAGAAGGAAGGGAAGGGAACAGTCCAGAGACCAATCCCTGGTTTGCAGAGGTATTTATGTGCCAGCCCGAAATGAGAATCAGGTGCCTCAATTAAGGGACCCAACAGAACAAGGGAGAAAACAGGGAAAACCCAGAACAAGGATCGATGGACCGGACTGTGAACCGGAATGTGGACTTCACGGACCGGACCATGACACTAAGGTCCTGAACAGAAGGGCAGTTCAAGAGCATCAAGACATTTCCCACATTTACATTATTAAGGATAAGTGATGTTACCATTATGATGATGAATGTTTGCATCAGCTGGGAGCCTCACTATCTCTTCCTGACATTCAGTATTATTAATATTGCTCAATCTCTCACCAGCAAATTCCTGAACTTCACTGGAGATTTAAGGAGCTTCTGATCAAGGTGGTGCTGAGCTGCAATATTTGTCATCGCCGTGGCTCAGATGTAGGTGTTTTTAGGTTCATAGGGATGGTTTTGGGGACAGAACAAGGTTTTAGGAGACAGGAATGAGAGGGAATTAGAGATCAGTGGCAGTCAATGAGGAATCAGGTGCAGGAGCTGGTGGATGGAATTCAAGTTGGAGTGTTCTCTTGTCCAAGGCCAGCAATCCCTTTGGATGGATAATAGGTCAGCAAGTACTCAGGACTTGTGATTCCCATGGTCAATGACTGACAATGGTTGGCCCTGAGGATGAGAGATGGTGATGGCCCCCCTCCCCCAGGTCAGCGAGTCTGCTCAGGTCATTGAGTCCCAGGTCGGAGGTCCGTGTGTGCAGGAGCCACAAGGGCAGGTAGTCTTCCCTAGGTCAGCAAGTACCAGGGCAAAGCCTGTATGAGTCTGGAGGTTAAAGCCCTGTGACTAATGAGTACTGAGGTTGATATCCCGAAGTTGTTGAACGCTAGCCGTCAAAGCTAAAGTCCAGAGATCAGCAAGTACCAGGGCAAAGCCTGGATGAGTCTGGAGCTTAAAGTCCTGTGATTGATTAGTCCTGGGGTTGATACCCCGAAGCTGGTGAACTCTAGACATCAAAGCTAAAGTCCAGAGATCAGCAAGTCAAGTGGTTGAAGACTAAAGATCAAAAACCAAAATCAGTGAGTTTGAAGTTTGCAGTCCAAATATCAAAACCCCTTTGTCATTGTGTCTGGAAATCAGAGGTCTTCAAGTCTGGGCTAGGGACTGTAGTTGGAGTCCCAATGTCTGAGAGAGAGTCTGGGACCAAGGAATGGTGATCAAAGGCCCAGAGACAGCCTGTCTTGGTGTTGGAGGCCTGTCTGCGTGTGTGAGTGTGGGTAATAGGTGGTGGTGGGGCGGAAGGAACAGGGCTTATTTTGCTGTTGTTTCATTTTGTTGCTGCTCATAGTGGTCTGATGAACATGGTGGGGGTGCCATGTCGGTGCTGGAATCTGTGGTGACACTTATAGGCTGCCACCACCACATCCTTAGATTGTGTTGGTTGCTAATGCAAACAATGTGTTTAACTGTATGTTCCAATTTTTCTCAAATAAGTGAATCTGAGTCTATAAATCCTACCACAACCAAACACATATTGCACAGTTTGAGATTCAACGCCTTACTTTGAGCCAATATCAGGGAACCTGAAAGACACCTCAGGGCTGCAGGATTATTTCTCTACAGTTCTAAATAGTCTAAAGAATCCTCTACTTCACTCTGCATGAAGTAACCTGCTCCTTGTCACGTCTAAGAACCACTCAGATCAGTGTTGTTGAGCGGCTCTGCAGACACAGGGACAGGGTGCCCCATGTTCTAAGGATGCTTTCTTTCTATTTCCAGAAGAATGTACTGCCTAGCAGGTCAATGACAGCTAAATAAAACTTGTTGGGTAGACTCCAAATCGCATGACGTCCCAGTTGGAAGTACATATTCCCTTACTTATGCTCTCCATCATTCATCATAAGGAAGCTGTCAGATAAATAAAATGTTAAAGAGTTCTGTAACCACGCTTGTCAGCAAAGTGGCAGCTCATTGTTCTTTGGGGTACCTAGGAATAGACTAAATAATCCTGAAAACACAAGAGACAGCAGATTCTGGAATTTGGAAAATGCTGAGGAACTCAACGAGTGAAGCAGTATCTGTGGAGGGAAATGCATTGTTATTGCTTGAGATGACAAGTCCAGATAATTAATGTTGACTGGAAACATAGCCTGCCCGTTTCTCTCCACACATACTGACCGAACTGCTGAGGTCCACCAGTATTTTGTCTGTGGCTTATGTTTTGGTGAGGAACAGCAACCTGGACATTTTGCAGTGCCTCAACATACCGATGACTTCCCTTTGTGGAGGCACAAAGAATGAGTGAGTGCAAACTATTTAACCAATGGAAGCTGAGAATCATATGTCTTGCTCATTTTTTGTCAGTGTCGACACATACACTTTCCAGCAGGATTCACTAGATAGTTGCAAGGTGTAGGTACCTGAATTGTCTTATACAAAAAACACCAGAAGATTAAAAAAAACAGAAAACAGAGTTGATTAAATATCAAGGCCATCACAGTGCATTGCCATTATGTTAATTGTGCAATTTCAAATGAAGCACTATATACCAACTGATTATCGACAATCTATTATGTGCCAATTAGAAATAGATTCGGTGCACTTTTGTATTTTAAGGATTAAACTTGGATTATTTAAGACAGATTTTTACTGTTTACTTCATAATGCAAACACCTTGCTGATAGCTCAGATTAAGCATCAAAACTATGTGAAAATCAAAACTGAATTTGAAAAAGAAAATTGATACATATTATTTCACAGTGATTGTGAACTCATCCGAAGAATAGGATATTTCAAAAGAGGTAGATTGAGCTGGAGATTGAATCTTGTCAAATTTGAACCACTGACAATGGCCAATTTCACCTCCTATAATGTAAAAACCATTGCTGATTTTTTTTTGTGATAAAATAACTAGTTAGCAGCTTGTAACAGATGTTCAGTATATTTTGGTCATTCTTTGTTCAGCTTACCATGTGAATATTTGAGGCTGAAATAGGACTCAGTTTTCTTCACATTTGCTGTTTGAAGAAACTCCTTCAAACCCAAAGATGACATCTCTGTGAAAATTTGCTGCACTTTAGTTTTGCATCAACAAGCAACCAGACATGCACATGAATATTGTCGTCTGAAAGTGGCAATTTGTAGATGTGCTTTATCACAAAAGAACGAAAGAAAATAGAAAAGCTCACTTGGGTGGGTTGAAAATGATAACCTCCACTTTTTGAAAGGAAGTAGGCTGGAGATTTTGTGCTCAATCTAAATCAGGTGAGGATTGGGTAATGTTCTCACTGCCCGTCTCATGCAGTGATTTGGGTCTGGGCAATTTTTATTGTTGAGCCTGATTTATATCTGATTTGAGCCAGTGGCCAAGCACACTCCAGGTGACCAGCTTGCCAGCTGGGATCTGGGAAACTGAGTAAGACAACTCTCATAAAGCCTGTCCTTCAGGTATCTCAGGATATTCACTTAAAGCAGGGCTGTTTTTGCTGATATTTCATGGTTCTGTAAAGCAGCTGCAGACGTGACTCTCAGATTATTTAACGCAGCAGCAGAGCTGCTCATTGTTCAGGAGAACAGCAGGAAATAGATCCAGTTTCCTCCAAAGACTGATGTTTACTGAGAGGAATTAATCAGGTTTTCAGAGAGAGGCAACAGAACAAGTCTGTGGCAATAGCATTGTACTCATTTCTCAGCTTCATACTACTTCTTGCCTCTTGTAACATCACTTGAAAGCACCTCTGGTTGTACCCATCCACAATGGCATCAGGTTCTACCCAGTCACAATATTTAGGTCCCTACCCTGACTCCGATTTGCCATGCTGATGAATATCAGTCAGAGCTGAATCAGCAGAAATTTCCTTCATGTAGACCTTTGGAAAATTTACTGTGACTCCAATCATTAGTTTGTTCCCTTTGATGGCTACTGACTTCCATTTTAACAGTGCTCCTTGATGCTATGCCTGTTCAAATTTGATGGGTGCAAGAAGAAAAGGAAATAAGAGCAGGGGTAGGATACCAGGCCCCTCAGATCTGCCTCACTATTCAATATGATGATGGCTAATCAATGGTAGCCTCAGTCCTGCTTCTGAATTATGGGAAAAATGGCACAGAAAAGGGGTTGAGGCCAGAATTGCAAGCAGTACTCTAGCTGAAATCTGACTAATGGTTTATAAAGTTGCAGAATAATTTCCTTGATTTTTAAAATCTTGTATTCAATGCCCTAACTAATGAATTCCAGTTTTCCATACACCTTCTTAACCACATTATTTACCCATGTTGCCACCATTAAATATATTTGGTTCTGTACTTCAAAGTCCCTCTGTTCTTCTACTTCTTTGGAGCCTACCGTCTATGGTGTATGTTCTAGTCTAATTCGTGCTCCTAAAATGCAAGACCTCACATTTTTCAAGATTAAACTCCATCTGTATTTTCTCAGTCCATTTCACTTGATTATTTCAAAAAATACAAGTGGTTCATTTGTGTCTTGATACTGTCACAATCACAGAGAAATAAATCTCTCTTGAAAGTGGTGCTTACCTCCTGTAAAATATGTATCAGTAATTATACAGTAGTTTAGGATTATCTTCCACAGTTTCAGCAACTCCACCAATTTTGGTGTCATCTGTGAAATTATTGATCATACTTTGTGATCCACATCCAAATCATTCCTATATATTGCAAACAACAAGCATCTTAACAACTATCCTTGTGGAACACCACTAGTCACCTAAAATGAAACAAATCTCTTGAAAGACCTCAACAGGTCAGATGCAGGGAAGGTGCTTCCCCGGTCGAGGAGTCTAGGAACAACTGTTACTTTTTCAAAATAAATCTTTGGGTCACTTAGCACTGAATGAAGGACAGATTTCATCAATTTGGTGAATCCTTGCAATTTTTTACCTCAGGCATTATATTTGTTCAAAACAGAAATTAATATATTCCGGTACATTAAGGAAATGAAGTGATATAGAGATAGTGCCAGAAATGATACTGAGGTAGACGAGCAGCCATAATCTGAAAGAATGAAGGAGGAGGCTAATGTACTAATGGCTTACTCCTGCTCCTAGTTTTTAATGCTCTTATACCGAACGAATTTAGCAATCTGTTTTGTTATCTGTTGGATTAATGTGTGGGAAAGAATTGGATATTCCTATCATCGCGGATCAACACTGTATCCTGAAAGTCTTTCATTTTTTACAGGAGATGAGCACCACTTACAAGAAAGGTTTATTTGTTTGTGATTGTGACAATATCAAGACCCGGATGAACCACTCATATTTTTGCAATAACCCAGTGGTTTTCATGGTTCTTTTTCTGCATTACCCCAGATACTACCAGATTTACAGAATCCAGTTTCATGGTGAGATTTAAACATATCATTTGGGTTGCTTGTGCTGAATGTTACAAAGTTTGAAATACTTTTGATTGTTTTACTGTTTAAGGAATATGCTTTAAGAAGCTTGCGTCATTCCTTCAATTGTTATCACTGACTTTTCTAGATATCCTAATTCTTCGGTAGAACTTTCTAACTGATTTCTTTCTTTTCAATACACGTTTTTAAATAGGTTCATAATGGTCTAATGTAGCATGTTTTTTACTGTTTGAATGCACTATTCCAACCAACGTCACATCTGCAAGCAATTTTAAATCTTGCAGCATGTTATTTAATCTGATAAAACTATGGGAGATATAGAGAGGGTAGATAGTCAGAGTCTTTTCCTCAGGGTGAAAATGACAAATGTTAAAAATAAGAGGTCTAACAGTGAAAAGGACAAAGATCTAAAGGAAATGGGTGAGGCAAAGTTTTAAATAGTGACTTGTAAGTACTTGGAACATGATATCAAGAGAGGTGTAGGAAGCAGATACATTGTCAACCTTGAGAAGCATTTAAACAAGCACATGAACAGACAGGGAAATAGACCACGTCCAGGCAGCTGGGATTATGTAGATTGGTCTCCTGGTCAGCGCAGATATAATGGGCTGAAGAGTCTGATCCCGTGTTTATTGTTCTATACGTCTGTCCTGTTTAAACATCTCACAGCGAGCTGTTGATATCACAAACAAGAGAAAATCTGCACATGCTGGCATCCAAAGTAACACACTCAAAATGCTGGAGTAAACAGTCGACATTTCGGGCTGAGACCTCTCATCATTGGCTGTTGATATACTCAGCCAACTTGTGTTTGTTGTGAGCACAACGGTTTGATAAAAAACCTAATTTCCCCATTGGCGCTAGAGGTTTATCCCTTATTGATATAGCTGAGAAGAGAGGCACTTAAAATGCTGAGAAAGGGAGACATTTTTAGTTAGTCTCCTCCAGCATGGCAAAGGCCAGTCTTCAGCCCGTTCGAATCATTCCAGGTGATATAAGGAAACATCGAAGTGTATTGGACGCGGCAAACCTCTGGCATTAGTACTGTGAACTTTATCTCCAGAGATTGCCAGACCCATGGCCAAACTGTCCCGTAGAGCTACAATACAAATGTTAAGTTATATGAGAAGAAATTTATTCAAGTTATTTTCTGGGGACACTACCTGAATAACTTTCCCCAGACATATCAAAATGGAAGAGTTTCTCAACAAAAACTTCAGGTTATTTGTTTTGTTGCTTGTCTCAATGCCATGTGCCTACTAGTTTTATTGTGTCGAAGCCTCAGCATAATCTCAAGACTTGGGATTCTCATAGACACAGACTTCTTTTAGAAAAAAGGCTTAAACATAAAATCCAAAACCAAATCATGTACCATAGATGCTGGAAACCTGAAATAAAACTTCAGAAAATGCTGGAAATACTTAGTTGGTCGAGGCACATCTGTGGAAAGAGAAACAATTAATATTTCTACTCAATGAACATTCATTAGTCCTCAGATGCTGTCTAATCTGCTACTTACAACATTTTGCTTTTAGAAAAATATTAGCCTGATTATGTAAATTTATTTAATTATTTCCTTATTAAATACTCATTTCTCACGCAGTAAAGTATCCATTTCACGTCCTAAGAAATGAAGATGAAAACCAGAAAGATTACCAAAATTGATTTTGAGTGATTTCATTACTTTGCTTTTTATATTGTGGATTTAACTAATTACTTATCCTTTTTTTATTGAACTCATGGCTTTGAATTCATTTGATACCTTCAGTGCTTATTCAGTTATTATTTATCATTGTCCTAAGCAGATGAAATTTCGGTAATCAAACACATTGCAAATAATGTGTATGATTGACAGAGGAGACACTGACAATAGACTATGTTTTTACCCTGGTTTACCACAATATTGCTGAGGCTGACATGCTCCAGGTAATCAAAGCGTAGGCCATTTACAAATGAGCAAAGCACCATGAAAATTTTACGTTATTCTTCTGTTTTCTTATATCAGTATTCCTATTTATTCAATTAATTCAAGAAAGGATGGGCACTTCTAGCTTGATATCTGTAACCTCTGCTGGTCAATCCCTGCTCTTCACTCAGCACACTGTAATCCAAAAATGGTGTTGATGAAGTTCTTACCAACATGTCCATTTATTGCATAAATGTTGCATTTGTTGCACTAATTGCAGTTAGAAACTGACTTCAATATTTCCACACTAACACAAGCCTTTTAAAATCATAGTTAACTCTGCCACGCACTCTAAGGCATTCCTCGTTCCTTACCTGCTCGCATCTATTTCTTGGTACCACTATTGGTAAGCATGAGGTCAGCTATCACATGCTTGCTGATGAAACACAGATCTGCCATGCCATTTTCTCTGTCACTGCCACATTTGTAAGCAGTAATTGCTTACATTATGTGACATTAAAAACAATATGGGCCACATCTTCTTTCATATGGGGCAAATTCTCATGGAGATTCTTCTTCTCATCCAGTGGCAGAGTCTGGAGAATCACAGATATCACTGTAAATGACTAGAAGTATGAGCAAGTCTATTTCTCTCCTCTCTACATGATACCTCTCTACCATCCATTCAGTTAAGGACTTGACCAAAGATAGTCCACTCACTGAATGAACAGCCACAACAAAATTCAATGAATTCCTCAGTTTCCAAGGCAAAGTAGCCTGCACACTCTGCGTCTTTGCCATTGGGCCCTGTATTACTCTCCCATCATGGTTATTGCAACTGCACTTCTGCTGCTTGCAGAGGCTATTTTAACAACTGTTCTTTTTTCTCTGGTCTCTTCTGGGAAAAGAAAAGAACAGGAGTAGTAATGCTGTGGCAAAACTACCATCTTCAGCTTCTCCTGCTCTCACAGCACCCTGCCATCTTTTATGGTTAACATCCTGGAATTACCCATTTCAAATTTTTGAGGGAACATAACACAGGATGACTGCAGTGGTTCAGAATGAAGGGTCCTTGATACTGCGGCAGAATAAAGGCTGTTGTGCCTTGCCCGAGTTATCAGCACCCTGAGGACAACCTGTGTACTGGCCATTCACAATCATGAGAAACGACAAGATCAGCCAGGTTGTCCTGAGCTGCTGCTCCTTTCCTGAACCCCAGACAGGGAGTTTCAGTCATTGGGATGGAAGTCAAAACTAATGTAAAACCAAAGAGAGGGCATAAAACAGCACAAAAAATAGTGGTATGACAGAGGATTGGGAAGCTTTGAAAAACCTATAGAGAGAACCTAAGAGAATTATTAGGAGGGAAAAGATGAAATATGAAGGCAAGCTAACAAACAATATCAAAGTGGGTGGTAAAAGCTTTTTCAAGTATGTGAAAAATAAAAGACAATGAGAGTGGATATAGGACTACTAGAAAATGAGGCAAGAGAAATAATAACAGGGAACAAGGAGATGGCAGATGAACTAAATCAGTATTTTGCATCAGCCTTCACTGTGGAAGAGACTAGCAGTGTGCTAGATGCTGTTGAGTGTGAGGGAAGAGAAGTGAATGCAGTTACTATACAAGGGAGAAGGTGCTCAAAAAACTGAAAGACCTAAGGGTACATAAATCACCTGGACCAGATGAACTGCACCCTAGGGTTCTGAAAGAGGTAGCGTGAGAGATTGTGGAGGCTTTAGTAATGATCTTTCAGAGGACTGGAAAATTGCAAATGTCACTCCACTCTTTGAGAAAGGAGGAAGACAGCAGAAGGGAAATTACAGATCATTGGTTGGCAAGATGTTGGAGTCAATTGTAAAGATGAGGTTATGGAGTACTTGGTGATACAGGACAAGATAGGACAAAGTCAGCACAATTGCCTTAAGGGAAAATCTTGCCTGACGAACCTGTTGGAATTCCTTGAGGAGATTACAAGTAAGGTAGATAAAGAGGATGCAGTGGATGTTGTATATTTTGACTTTCAGAAGGCCTTTGACAAGGAGCCACACATGAGGCTGTTTACCAAGCTAAGAGCCCATGGTATTACAAGAAAGCTACTGGCATGGTTGGAGCATTAGCCGATTGATAGGAGGCAGTGAGTGGCAATAAAAGGATCCTTTTCTGGTTGGCTGACAGTGACTAGTGGTGTTCTGCAGGGCTCGGTGTTGGGATTGCTTTTTTGTGCTGTAAATTGATGGTTTAGATGATGGAGTAGATGGCTTTGTTGCCAAGTTCACCAATGATACGAAGATCAGTGAAGGGGCAGGTGGTGTTGAGGAAACAGGAGAATGGACAAGAAAGCGGCAAATGAAACACAATGTTGGAAAATGCATGGTCATGCACTTTGGTAGAAGAAATAAATGTGCAGACAATTTTCTAAATGGGGAGAAAATCCAAAAATCTGAGATGCAAAGGGACATGGAAGTCCTTGTGCAGAGCACCCTAAAGATTAATTTGCAGGTAGAATTCATGGTGAGGAAGGCAAATGCAATGTTAGCATTCATTTCAAGAGGTCTAGAATACAAGAGCAGGGATGTGATGCTGAGGCTTTATAAGGCACTGGTGAGGCCTCACCTCGAGTATTGTGAACAGTTCTGGGCTCCTCATCTGAGAAAAGATGTGCTGGTATTGGAACGGGTTCGTTCAGTGGAGTTGCATGAGGATGATTCCAGGAATGAAGGGATTATCATATGAGGAATATTTGATAGTCCTGAGTCTGTACTCGCGGGAATTTAGAAGGATGAGGGAGGATCTTATTGAAACCTTTTGAATGTTGAAAGGACTTTACAAAGTATATGTTGAAAGGATGTTTCCCATAGTGGGAGTTTCTAGGACAAGGGGGCACAGACTCAGGCTAGAGGGGTGTCCATTTAAAACAGAGATGTGGAGAAAATTCTTTAGCCAGAGGCTGGTGAATTTGTGGAATTTATTACCACAGGCAGCTGTAGAGTCCAGGACATTGGGTGTACTTAAGGCAGAGCTTGGTAAGTTCTTGATTGGGCATGGCATCAAAGGTTATGGGAAGAGGCTGGGCAGGGGTAAAAAAAGGATCAGTCATGATTAAATGGTGAAGAAGGCTTGAAGGGCCAAATGGCTTAAATCTACTCTATGTCTTATGGTCTTAGGGTTACCTCATTGGAATGTGTCAAGCTACTCTGCTGCCCCCAGCAGCACTGAGGTCTGTACTCCTGTGGAGAGGAGTCATCTTTTGAAAAGCTGAGCTTCAATAGATTCTACATGTCCCATCCATACTGCAGTGGGGAAGCTGCAGGCTTCAAAGTCACATCTGTATGTTGCCACATAATTTAAAGACTAACTTCAATGTTCTTTCATTCCATGTTCCTTGTGATTAGTGAATGACTCAGACCCACAACCCCCCAATACTATCTAACTCTAATGACATGAAACATTTGAGTTGATGAGAATAATTGAGGACAATCTTTTCAGTGACTTTGGTGTGAATATCAGGAGACCAAGGCCAACCATTTACTTGATTACATCCTTACATGCACATTCCTCACTAATACATTTAGTTCATAAAAATGATTTAATCATTGTAGTACATTTGGGTTATTGTTCTGTACTGGTGGAACATTACATATTTCACATGGAGTAGACACATCGAGGAAATTTATCTGAAGCAGCAAACAATCTCCTGGAGGAACTCAGTGGGATGAGCAACATCAGTGGGGGCAGCGGATCTGTCAATATTCTGGGTTGGGACTCTGCATCAAGACTAAGATTGGCGAGGGGAGGTAGCCAGTATAAAGGGGAGGGGCAAACGGCTGTGATAGAAGGCTGAGGTGATAGGTGAACTGAGGATGGGCAAAGGATAATGGGCATTATGAACCAGGTGAGGAGCAGAGTTGAGACACCGAGGTGGATATGTTGTGAATCGCGGCAGAGTGAGTAAAAGAAGGGGCAGATGGAGAAAGTTGGGGTGGAAGCGGAGGGTGAAAGTAGTGTTAGTTGCTGAAGGATGATAAGCGGGAACACAAATCCTATCAATGTTAAAATCTGATCCTTGAGGGAAGTGATCACGGGAACCATAGGAGGAGATGTGAATGGCAGATGGAAGCAGAACCAAATCGGGAGGGGGTGTGGTCTGTGAATGAACTATGTGCGTAGGATGGGGTGAAGGATAAAGGAGGATGGAAAAGAGACAGGAATGGTGGAGGATTGGAAGTGGGGTGGAAGAAGGAAGGAAATCACATGGGGGTGGCAGTCTCAAACCATGGCATTTTAATTGTCTATGTAATTATGTCTCTAAGCCTCTTTGGGCCACTGATGTCCTGAGTTATTCACCTTCTAGAAAGCATTCTACTCTATCCATTCTGTGTGCAAGAAGGGTGATCTACATTTGCTTCCAATGAAATCCAATTGCAATAATTTGGACATTGACTCATTTCTAATTGCTAACAGTGTGCTATGAGAGGAAAGCGCATTAGCATTGCTTCTGCAGAAAAGTTCTGTTTGGAGCAAATGTTTTGCTGAACATGGTAAAAAGAGACCTGGAGGACAATCTAATTAAAACTGTGAAGTCTTCCTTTCCTGCAGTGACCTTTCTGTTCTGCTGCTGACTCTGCCAAATCTTCTAGACAACTGTCAGCTAAGTGTGGAGCAAACTTGAAATATGGATTATCACCAATTGACAATCATACTAAACATTTCCCAGTTATCAGCTGCATCAATCTTTATTAGACTTGGCTATTGACAGATTGCAATTCTTTGCCAAGTCCCTGTAGGATAACACAGATTATCAAGCAACTGACATAGAAAGCTATTTTGGGGTTACTTCTTCAGGTTACTGTTTTCTATTTCATTGCTTTAGAAATATGTAATCATGAGGGCAAAGTTATGGAAATAATCACAGGATAGATTCAAGTCCACTTTTATACAGTTTTCTTGCTTTGTGGCGATGGGACATTAGCGCATAAATCCTGAGGTTAAGCTTTACCTGCAGCTTAACTTCAGTTCTTCAGATAAATATCTGGCCAACAGTTCATCAAATACTTACAGTATCTAACATGAGAGGAGACTGTAATGATGATGAGGCTACATTCATATCAGCCATGGTCATAATAAATTGCAGATGAGGCTTGAGGGGCCATGAGGCCTAATGCTGCTCCTAACTCATATGTTCATATGTATACGAGTTAGATGTAAGGAAGTCCACATCAAATTATATTCTCTTAGGTCATAGGAGGAGCCTGGTCAGCCCATCAAGACTCCGAGCAATCCTCTTCCCCATTTATTTCCCTGTAACCTTTTGCATTTAACTTTATTGGACATGTGATTGGGAAAGAGGAATTAGAATGCAAGGGAAAAATTGAAGGGAAGAAAGCAAGAGGAAGGCAAAGACAAGTGATGATGGAGACAGCAGCCAGAGAATTGGAAATAAATACCAATGAACTGATCCACTTGACCCAAAACAGGACTGTGTGGGCCATGGCAGTCCAAGTCCAAACTGGGCATGGCACCTGATGATGATGATGAACCTTTTTCAGGAAGCTACTGAATTCACAGCGAGGAATAATTGCTGAACCGATGGATCAAGAACGTATAGAAGAGGAAAGAGAGTAGGCCAGCTGGACCTACAAGCCTGCTCCACCACTCACTAAGATCAGGTTTATACAATTTTTGCTTCAACCTCATTTTCACACTCACTCCCGATACCTGTAATCTCCTTTGTATTTCAAGTGCCCTTCAATCCCTTTTTTCCTTTTTTTAAATTTTCAATCCATGCTGGCATTTTATCCACAATCACATATCTTTTAATTTTGCGCCTTGACCTCTTTTAACACAAGTCTTGTGAAAATCCAAACACTCCATTCATTGGTTTAACTCAATATTTAACCAATTACAGGCTATACCTGTTTACAAACACCCATCATAAGACACACTCACATGCTAATAAGCTCCCATAAAAATAAATTCAGGAATCCAACATACATTAATTTGTTCCCATGAAGGGCAGAACTATTTTTTCCCTTTTTTTCTCTTATTCCCCACTTCTGGTAGATGTACTTTCTTATCAGTCTTATGTGCTTTTAATTCATTACAATACAATTCATTACAATACAGTGGAGATAGGATTATCACATTATGTGACATTTTTGTGTATTTTCTGACTTATGGACAAAAATTGACGAAAGGGAACTCTTTCATTTCTAGGGCCAGCCTGTACATTCTTAAAAACTCTAGTAGGTCAGTCAAATGTGATTTCCATTTCATAAATTCTTCTTGACTTTATCTAATCACTTTGATATTTTCTAATTTTCCTTTTTCATATCCTTTATAACACACACTCTAAGAATTTCCAGCTGTTTATACAGGTTAAAGAATTTTTAACAAAACATTCAAAATCCAGTAGGTCAGGCAACAAATATGGAAGGAGACAAACAGTTGATATTTGTTTCCCTCCATAGATGCTGCCTGGTGAGTTACTCCGGCATTTTCTGTGTGTTGCTCAAGATTTCCAGCATCTACAGATCTCTTATGTAACCAATTTGTACTACTCTCATTTCTCCTCCTCTCCTGTTACATATGGTTCTTTGTCACCTGCTAATGTACAAGAATAGTCCATAACCTGTAAAATTATAGATGAAAACTGTAATGTATAGATCTATTTCTTTTAGAGCAATGACCTCCCCCTTAGCACCGTGTATTGATCTGTTGTCTGTGCATGCACTGTTCCCTCACTCCTTCTGTCTCTTGTTCTCTCTCACTGCAATGTCAATGCACCGGTTAAAGCCATCTCCTGCATGAGTGCTTTTATTTAATTGATATGTAGCTGTGTGTGTAAACACCATAAGTTGGCAATGAGTACAAACCTGAATGTCAGAAAATATCATGAAGTGCACCGATAGTTACGGAACGAAACAGCGAGACTTATACAGCATGAGAAAGCCGAAGGACCCGTGAGTAACAGTGAAAGATGCACTGAATTTAAAAAGAAAATAATGTGGTGATGGCTTCAGTTGGGAAAGATGATAATTTTGATAGCGCTGGGAGTCATATATCGAGAGAGTTGAATTGAATGTAACACAAACATGGAGGAGCAAAAGAAAACTCCTGTGTTCCTTAGTTTAGTGGTACAAGGATGTAAAGTCAATTACGCAACTTAATAACCCCTGAAAAGCCAGAAAGCAAGACGTTCGATGAAACTGTAACAATTTTACAAAATTACTTGAGCCCTAAATCATAGGTAATAGCTAAGAAATTTAGATTTTACAGAAGGAACCAGTCAAAAGATGAAAGCATTTCTGAGTACTTCACAGAATTGTGCAAACCTTTCCGGAACTGTGACTTCAGTGATGGACTTAATGATGCATTAAGGGACAGGCTTGTATGTGGCATCCTTAGTCAAAGCATTCGAAAAAGGCTACTGTCCAAAACAGAACTAACCTTAGAACGGGTATTGACCATTGCAATATTGTTAGAGACTGTAGCAAATGATACAGCAGAACTACTGAAAGGGAAGTTAGAATGTGAAATGCACAAAATGTCCCAGAATGGCGCAAAAGGCCAAAAGTGTTATCGATGTGACAAATCCTCTCATGATGCAGATGACTGTTCGTTTAAACAAAAAGTCTGCAGAAACTGTCACAAACAAGGTTACATAGAGAGAATGTGCAAGACAGACAAAAAGCACAAGCAAGTGATAAGTCTCAAATACTAAACAAAATAGATCGAATAAAGTTACCAAATATAAAACAGAATCAGACAACACAGAGTCTGACAAAGGTGAAGTGTCATGCCTAGAACTTAATAGTATTACTGAAGCAGATTGCAATATAACATGGATCACAATAGACGTGTCTGGTGTAAAACTGAACATAGAGCTGGATACAGGGTCAGCTTTGTCCATGATTCTAGAGTCTGACAACAGACTGGTTTCTAAGATACCATTAGAAAAGATCTCAGTGATGCTAAAGCCCTACACAACTTTATGTGTTGAAAAGTGGAATGACAGCACTTTCTGAATGAGAATGGTGGAGAAAAGGCACTGTTACACCATGGGAGTGGCTGTCATCACTATGGCAAAGAGGACGTATTGACTTTGCTGGGCTATTTATGGGCTCCAGGTTTCTGACTGCTGTGGATGCTCATTCAAAGTGGCCAGAGGTTATACCAATGAAGTCAACCACCTCAGCAAAGACTGTCTCTGCTCTGAGGACTATCAGAAATCTGAGATCTTGCATAGAGCTTCTGAAACCAGACTTCTGGAGGAAAGTATCAAACCTGATGCCACTCCACAAATCCAGAGGCGTAAGGAGAATGTGATAATTGACAAGACACCTGCCAAACCTTCTGCCGCTCCACAGGTCAAGAGGTCCAGAGGTGCTATCCTGAAAGAAACAGAGCGTCACCCAAAAGACTGAACTTTTAGAACTGTGAAGTTAGTTATGGACTGTTATTGTGAAAGCATGTTTATTTGGAATATGGGTTTATGAAAGGGAAATTGAACGTTATGTACATATACAGTTTTAAGTTGCATTAATCTAAAGGGGGAGGAAGTGGAATGTATGGATATATTTCTTTCAGAGTATTGAACCCCCACCCCTTAGCACTATGTATTGATTTATTATCTATGTATGTGCACTGTTTTCTCTCTCTCTCACACACACACACTCTCTCTCAACCTCTCTCTACAATGTGAATACACCAGTAAGGCCATCTTTCACGTATATGCTTTTTGTTTAATTGATATGTAGCTGTGCACAGACACAACAACAGCTATTATGTCTATGGCTAAATCCATGGGATGCAAATCACCAGGCCCTGGGGATCTATTAGTTCTCAGTTCTGCACTATCTTTTTACTGATGGCTATTTTAGCCGGCCGGTGATGCAGTGGAATCAGCAATAGACTTTGAGGCAAATGGTCCCAAGTTCGAATCCAGCCAGCTCCTTGCACACCTTCCATCTGTGCTGGGTTGAGTGTTGAGATAGCAACTCGACCTTGTAAAACACAGTGAAATGCTACTGAAACAGCAAAAATGTTGTCTAATATGTGAAATGGAACAATAATAGTTTTTTTCCTTTAATTCCTTCTTTTCATTAGTCCCTTGGTTCCATAGTTCCCTTGTTGTTATGTAGCAGTATTACACTGCAATACATAATAATATAAACAGTTAATTACAGTAAGTGTGTGTGTAAATAGTGAGGAGTGAGGTAGTGTTTATGGGTTCAATGTCCATTCAGAAATCTGATGGCAGAGGGGAAGAAGTTCTTCCTGAATTATTGAGTGTGTGCATTAATTGTTCTGCAGTTTCTTTGTTCCCCATGATGAATTCTCCCATTTTGGACTGTAAAGAATCCACATTTGTCTTCACTATGTTAAAGCAAGTAATTTGAAAAATAATAATAGGATTGGGCAGAGTCCATATGATTGATGATTCAGGGAGTAGATTTAGGACAGAGATGAGGAGGAACTGCTTTTCCAAGAGAGTGGTGAATCTTTGGAATTCTCTGTCCAATGAAGCAGTGGAGGCTACCTCAGTAAATATATTTAAAACAAGGTTGGATAGAATTTTGCACAGTAGGGGAATTAAAGGTTATGGGGAAAATGCAGATAGGTAGAGATGAGTCCATGCCCAGATCAGCCATGATCTGATTGAATGACAGAGCAGGCTCGACAGGCCAGATGTTCTACTCCTGCTTCTATTTCTGATGTTCTTATGAGGGGAAATCAAGTTGGTTAAATCTGATGGAATGTTTTGAAGTTGTAACTGGGAGAACATTAGGACAAAGTCAGTGAAGTGGTCCTTCAGAAGAGATTTGTTAAGCAATGGCATAAGAGTTTATTAAACAAAGTTAGAACACACTGCATAGGGAATTAAAAACATGAATTAAAAACTAGTTTACGGATAGAAAAGAGAGAGTAATGAATGATTCTGGTTTATATTGAGAGATAGTGTCACTTGGGTGCCATATAAATCGGTCCTTGGGTCCCAGTATTCACAATCTCTATTGATGATTTTGATGAAGTGATCATGTAATATATCCATGTTTGCCTATGATACAAATGAGCTGTGGAGAGGATGCAGGGAAGCTTCAGGCATCTTTAAACAAGCCATGTGAATGGACAACGTCATAGCAGGTGGAATATAACCTGGAAAAATGAGAGCTTATTTTCTTTGGTAGAAAAAATTAAAAAAAGGATTATTTATCAAATGGTGAGACATTGAAATATGTTAGTGTTTGTTGCGACTTGGGTGTCCTTGTACAAGAATAACTAAAAGTTAACATGCAGGTTCAGAAAACAATTAGGAAGGTAAAAGGTGTGTTCCCCTGTACTACAAGAGGTTTGGAGCACAAGTAGAGACATATTGCTGTAATTATATCAAGCCCTGGTGAGACCACATCTGGAACATTATGTACAAATCTAGTCTCCCTATCTAAGGAACAATGTACTTGCAGTGAAAATTCAGCAGGTTTATTCCTGGATGGCGAGTTTGCTGAATAAGAAGATGTCAAGGACACTGGGTGAATTCTTTTTAGCGTTTAGCAGAATGAATTTTAGCGTTTAGCAGAATGAAAGAGATTTCACTGAAGTAAATATAAACCTTAAAGATGAGGCATGTGAAATGCAGTGTTGATGTTGCCTCTGTCTGTGATGTTCAGAGCTAGGCATCATAGTCTCAAAACAGGAATTAACCATTCAAGAGAGTTGAGAAGAAATGAATTTACCATGAAGGAAGTGAATGAAAAAGGCTGTCATGAATCAATCACTTAGTATAGTCAGAACTGAGATCACGAGGGTAGACAAGGAATATAGGGACATTGTAGGAAAGTCGTTGTAGGATGTGAAATGAACTTATTGAATGGAAGAACAAACAGGATGGGTGGATTGTCTACATCCATTTCTAATTTCTATCTTTCACATTAACCCAGCACATAAAGAATCAAAGCAAACAAAATTCACAAGGTGCAGGTAATTTTCTGAGTAGTTAACTAAATATTAACCATATGAGTCATCAAGTCAGGATCAAATCTTACTTCTCTGAACTGGACTACTCCACTTGAGAAAACAAAACAAAAAAATAAATTCTAGCTGTCAAGACCCCTACTGTGTTACATATATTGAACACTGTTCATGAACTTAGAAGGCATATGGATCATATAAGGCTGAGAACATTAGAGATTTTTGCAGTATTAGATTCCAAACTGAGATAATGGTAGCTTTTTGATAGTTGCTGCAGTCATTTCTTGTTGCTTCTATCCATTGACAAGATCCACTAGTAACTACGCAGAATTAATGCAGAGAAAGACTTTAGCAACTATTCTAGATTCAAAGTGAAATAAAGTACAATAAGAAACTAGAATGTACAGTTGACTGCCCCATAATTCTTTTTTTGAGGTCTGCTTGGATCATGTTTTGCAAACATAGGATTATACTCACCTTGATTCTTCCAGTACTCTTCCTTTGAAATTATTTATAGTTAGGTAATATTGAGAAATTCCTCTATGAAACAATTAATTAACAAATTAATTTTATATCACCTAACTAATGGGATTTTTTCCTAATGAGTCATTTTGGATTATAATAATTTAACTTTATTCCACAGAAAGCAATATTTTTAGTCCTATTCCTATTCATGTAAAACAAGGACAATCTCTTTGCCTCCATATCTGCTGCTTGACTAGCTGTTTTTCCATCTGTTTATTTTTTTCTCCAGATTCCAGCATTTGCAACCATTTGACTCTCAAAGGGGATTTTAGTTGTATATACAAGTTTATGTAAATTGACTATTTTGAATAAGAATATTACAAATAATTTTCTGAAAATATAATCTGTACTATAAATAATATGCTTTTGTTACAACAGTTAATAAACCTATACTAAATGTAATGAATTTATATTTATTTTAAATTAAAAATCGTAAAGTGGTATCAATAAAAAGAATAACTGAAATGATAATTATTCTTTATTTTTCAAATGGACAGTAAAACTATTTGTTAAAACTTAATTCATAGGGACAAAGTATCTATTTTTCTGCTTATATTTTCTACCGTTGGTTTTAATTTGCAAGCTGGTTAATATCTATCTTTATAATATGTATTTGTTCGTTGCTCTGGATTCTAGATCAATGATTTTATAGCACATCAGCAGCTCTTCCAGATAATTTGTCAGCATTGTGCAATTTTACAATGTTATCCATTGAAGATTGCATCTTATCTTACAGATTTAAACAAATGCTTTGAGGGATAATCTATTTTCGAGAAAATGATCTGATTGAACTGGAGACTTCTTAGCTGAAATTCCATCTGAAATTCAATCACAACCTTTGTTTGGGCTTGAGGATATATCTCTAGGATTTGAAATATTCTGTTATTTTAAAGTATTCCAGAGAAATCACAACATTTGCAGTTTTCTATGTGTAAGTAATGGAGGCTAAAACAGAACATAGACATTTATTGCATGTAAAATCAACAGAAACAAAATAGGAGTTTAAATTTTTATTCCTCACTTGCGAAAATGAAACCTCTTCGTCTTTAGCCTCTGTTGGTTGAAAGGTTATTTGAATCAGATGGCCTTAGGTACGTGCCCAGAAGGTGCAGCACTATGTTATTAAGGTGCTGGTGACAAATTGGCTACCACCCAAAGAGCTGAAAAATTGGTCAAATTAAGTTTGAAGCAGAATTAGCAAGGTCTACTCCTAGAACAAAGTTTTAAGACTTGCCCTGCTCTATTCCTGAAGGGATGAGGTTCAATAAGGCACAATTGCTGATACTTCACAGTCATCTCTTAAAGTCACACATCCCATATTAGCCAGAGGGCAGCTACATGCACAGAGAGGGCTGCAGAAGTCTTTTCTTGTTAAATATGTGCCAGCAAAGAAGAGGTGACCCAGCAAGATCTCCATCAGAAGCCCCTAGTAGGAGATGGCCAGAGATGTTTCCCCAAGACTGAGTATTCTGGCTCAATGAACCGAAGTCTGAAGATAGTTTAAGATTATATTGAAGTGAACAGTGCTGCACGGGAAAGAACGCCTTCCTAAGCATGAATGCATACACAATTAACACATCCACTAATGTCATACATTCTTCCCCTTCTACACCACACCTTATCATCAGCCCACCTTCAACCTTCACATGCGACCAGCACCCACGGAGAAGTAATCCTTCCAAGGCAGAGTAATGGAAAAATCACTCAATTTTCTTCATCTCTTCTATTTAGTGAAAGCTGCAAGCACCAGAAGAGAAATCACCCGCATGGCTGCGAGGTTCTTGCAGGTGCAGGGTCTACACAACTGTAGGATGGCACTCTTCCAGCTTATGGGGAGAGTGGTCGCAGAGATGCAACTCAGCTCGTCCTTTTAGGACACTGTGGATGTTCAAAGGTGTTAGAGCAGACTGCAAAGCCCAGTCAAGTCTCCTAATGTCAGCTGTATTTATCTATTTAAACATAGAGCATGATAACAGCTTTTCCAGCCCAATGAGCCCAATTACACCCATAACTAACCTAGTAACTCATAGGAATATGGGAGAAAACCAGAGCACCTGGAGAAAAGCCACGTGGTCATGGGGAGAATGTACAAACATCTTACAATCAGCGAGGGGATTGGTCCAGGTTGCTGTTGCTGTAGTAATATTGTGCCAACAGCTACGCTACCATGCCACCCCAAATTATTCAAGAAAGAAACCAGGGACCATCCTGGAAACTATAAGCCAGTGAGTCTCACATCAGTGGTAGGTAAGGAAGTTACTGGACAGAATTCTTAGGGATAGGATATATGAGCATTTGGAAAACTATTGGCTTAATTAGGAAAACCAGCATAGCGTTGTGCAGGGCAATTCATATCTTACTAACTTGACTGAGTTTTTCGATGAGGTGAAGGGGGTGACTGATGAAGGTAGAGCAGTCCTAATGAAGGGTTCCGGCCCGAAACGTTGACTGATCATTTCCACAGACGCTGCCCGACCTGCTGAGTTCCTCCAGCGTGTTGTGAGTAGAGCTGTAGATGTTGTCTATATGGATTTTAGTAAGGTCCCTCATGAGAGGGTCATCCAGAAGATTAAGATACATGGTGATCCATGGTTATTGATATTTATTTACATATGTATTTGTACAGTTTGTTGTCTTCTATGCTCTACTTGATCTTTCATTAATCCTGTTATAGTTACTATTCTATAGATTAGCTGAGTATGCCACAGGAAAAAGAACCTCAGGGTCGTATATGTACAAGAGATAATAAAACTTACTCCATACTTTGATGGAATATGTTGTTTTGCAGCAGCAGAACACTGCAATACATAATAAAACTATAAATTATAATATGATTATATATATATGAAAATTAAGTAAGTAGTGGAAAATGAGAACAAAAAAATGAAAAAAAAATAGTGAGGTTCATTGTCCATTCAGAATCTGATGGTTGTGGGGAAGAAGCTGTTCCTAAAATGTTACCTCCACAGCGATGAAGTGGTTTGAGAGTTTGCTGATGAAACATATCAACTCCTGTCTGAGAAGCAACTTAGATCCACTCCAATTTGCCTATTGGATCAACAGGCCCAGAGCGGAGTCCATCTCATTGGCTCTTCACTCAACCCTGGAACATCTGGACAGGAAATATTCATACATCAGGATGCTCTTGAAAGACTACAGCTCAGCATTTAATACCATCACCCCCTACAAACTAATCAATAAGATCCAAGACCTTGGGCTCAGTACCTCCTTGTACAATTGGTTCCTGTATTTCCTTACTTGTAGACCTCAGCCAGTTTGGATTGGTGACAACATCTCCATGATCTCCATCAGTACAGGTGCAGCATAAGGCTGTGTGCTTAGACCCTTGATCCACTCGCTTCGCACTTATGTGTGTGTGGCAAAGCACAGCTCCAACGCCATATTCAAGTTTGGTAACAACACCATTGTTGTGGGCCGAATCAAAGGTGGTGATGCATCAGCATATAGGAGGAAAATAGAAAATCTGGTTGAATGGTGTCATAACAACAACCTCTCACTCAATGTCAGAAAGACAAAGGAACTGATTGTAGACTTCAGGAGAAGGAAAACAGAAGTGAACAAGCCTGTCCTCATTGGAGGATCAGAGGTGGACAGGGTTAGCAAGTTTAGATTTCTCAGCGTTATTATTTCAGAGGACCTACTTGGGCCAAACACATAATTCCAATATGAGGGAAGCACAGAAGCGCCTCTACTTCTTTAGCAGTTTGAAGAGATGTGGCATGACATCTAAAACTTTGTCAAACTTCTATAAACGTGTAGTGGAATGTATATTGACTGGCTATATCACAGCCCGGTATGGAGACACCAATACCTCCACCACCCATGATATGGTCTCTTCTTGCTGCTGCCATCAAGAGGAAGGTACAGAAGCTTCAGGACTTGCACCACCAGATTTAGAAACAGTTAGTGTCCTCAACCATCAGTCTCTTAAACAAAAGGGAATAACTTCAGTTAACTTCACTTGCTCCATCATTGAAATGTTCCCACAAACAATGGACTCAATTTAAAAGACTCTTCATCTCATGTTCCTGATATTAATTGCTTATTTATTTATTTATTTATTTATTTATTTATTTATTTATTTATATTATTGGTTCATTTTTTGCATTTGCACAATTTATTGTCTTCTGCAGTCTGGTTGAATACACTAGTTGGGTGGCCTTTCATTGATTCTATTATAATTACTATTCTATTGAGTATGCCCACAAGAAAATGAATCTCAGGGTTGTAAATAGTGAAATATATGTACCTTGATAATAAAATTTACTTTGAACTTTGATTGTATGTCTTCAGGCTCCTGTACATCTTCCTTGATGGTAGCAATGACAGAAGGCCTGTCCAGGGTGATGGCGGTTCTAATATCAGATGCTGGCATTTTGAGCAAAAAGTTAAATCAAATCCCAAGAAAGAGGTGACATACTGCAGGATTGGAAGATGTAGAATCCTTGTGAATAAAGTTAAGGTACTGCAAGGTTAAAATGATCCTGATGGGAGTTATATACAGGCCCCCAAACAGTAGCCAGGACGTGGGCTACAAATTACAACAGGAGATGGAAAAGGCATGTAGTAAGGGCAATATTGTGATAATCATGGGGAATGCATAGAATGCCAATGAAAATGTTTTTAGAGCAACTTGTGCTTGAGCCCACTAGGGGAATGCTATTTCTGGAATGGCTGTTATGTAATGACACAGATTTGATGAGGGAGCTTCTGGTAAAGGAACTCTTAGGAGACAGTAAATATAATATGATAGAATTCAACCTGCAAGTGGAATACTAGCATTCATTTTGAGAGGACTAGACAACAAAAGCAAGGATGTAATGCTAAGTCTTTATAAGGCATTGGTCAGAGTACGCTTGGAGTATTGTGTGCAGTTTTTGGCCCCTTATCTAAGAAAGGATGTGTTGGCATTGGAGAAGCTCCAGAGGAGACTCATAAGAATGATTCCAGGAATGAAAATGTTGACATATTGTATAAGGAACATGTGATTGCTCCGTATAAGAAATGTGTGATACTCTGTATAAGGAACGTGTGATTGATCTGTATAAGGAATGTGTGATTGATCTGTATAAGGAACGAGTGATTGATCTGTATAAGGAACGTGTGATTGATCTGTATAAGGAATGTGTGATACTCTGTATAAGGAACGTGTGATTGATCTGTATAAGGAATGTGTGATTGATCTGTATAAGGAACGCGTGATTGCTCTGTATAAGGAACATGTAATGGCTCTGGGACTGTACTCTCTGGGGTTTAGAAGTATGAGGGGATATCTCATCGAAACCTACTGAATATAGAAAGGCCTAGATAAAGTGGATGTGGAGAGGCTGTTTTCTAAGAGCCTAGGATCAAAGGGTACTGCCTCAGAATTATAAGGCATCCATTTAAAAGAGAGATGAGGAAAGATTTATTTAGCCAGAAGGTGATGGATCTGTGGAATTAATTGCCACAGACAGCTGTGCAGGCCAAGTCATTAAATATATTTAAGATGGAGGTTAATCGGTTCTAGACTGATCTGGGCATCAAAGGTTATGGGAGAAATGGGGCTGAGAGGGATAATAACTGAGCCATGATGGAATGGTGGAGCAGACTTGATGGGCTGAATGGCCTAATTCTGTTCCTATGTCCTATGGCCTTTTGAAGATGTCCTCATGCTGGGGAAGCTAGTGTCCATGATGGAGCTGGCTGACTTTGCAACTTTCAGCAACGTTGTCAATGCTGTGCAGTGGCCGTTTTGTACCAGGCATTGATGCAACCAGATAGAATGCTCTTCATAATACATCTGTAGAAATCTGTGAAAGCCTTTGGTGCAATATATAGTCTCCTCAAACTCCTAATGAAATAGAACTGCTGTCATGCCTTCTTTATATTTGAACCAATTGGTTGGGTCCAGGATAGATCTTCAGAAATGTTGACACCTAGGAACTTGAACCTGCTCACCCTTTCCACTACTGATCCCTTAATGAGGACTGGTGTGTGTTCCCTCGATTTCCGCTTCTTGAAGTCCACAATCAATTCCTTAGTCTTATCAACAGCTAATGCTAATTGTAGACACACATGGAAACACTGATTAAAGTTAATTAAAGGAAGTATGATTACAGCCTGAAAATTTAATTCTGATTCATTTCATTAGAAGATGAGCACTCGTCCTGTGAACTGTGCTGCCCTCCTTCTCACTTTATAGTCTCTGCTTCTTGCTTCTTTCATATTACAGCAGCTCCCTCACATCAATTATCATAAATGATTTTCATGAAATAAAGGCTCATTTGCAAATGATGCTGAATATTAAATGGACTTATTTACATCAGTGATGAGAAAAGCCATTCATTCTATATTGCATCTTAATCTGTATGAACTGTGACTGCCCAGTTAGGGCATCTCAATAATAATCCTTATATCTGACTTCCTAAGTGGATTGTTCCAAATATTTACGATCCCGAGTAAGGATTTTTTTTGAGCAAATAGTCTTAACTACATTCTCGCAAAATCTCTTAGTTTCTACTTTCTTGGGACACTTTAAAATGAAAATCTTGTTTAGTTCAGTTCAAAGATTCAGTACTTGAAAGAGTAAGAGCAAGCTGCTGTAGGAACTCAGCAGATCAGGCTGCATCTGTCAAAGAAACTGACAGTCGATAAATCTGGTCGAGGCACTTCATCCAGACTATCCAGGATTTCCTGGTAACTGGCCATTTTAATTCCACTTCCTGTTCCCACACTGATATGTCTGTTTATGGCTTGCTCTACTGTTACACTGAGACCAGATGCAAAATGGAGGAGTAACACCTCAGATTTTTCCTTGGTAGCTTCCAACCTGATGGTATCAACGTTCATTTCTCCTACTTCCGGTAACTTCTCCTCTCTGTTCCCCCATCTCCCCACCCCCCACACCTTTTCTCTGATCTCTCCGGCCCTTTTATCCCTTCTCCTTCTCCTCTCTCGTTACCTGTACATCACTCAAATTTCTTCCCACCCGGTTCCCCCCACTTTCACTTTATTGCATGGTCTACTATCCTGTCCGATCAGACTCCTTCTTCTTCAGCCCTTTGCTTCTCGCATGTATCACCCCCCAGCTTTTCACATCATTGTCTTTCCCCCTACCACCCTTCCCCTCCCACCTTCCTACTTTTCCCCTCTCACCTGGATTTACCGATCATCCATTACGTTGTGCTCCTCCCTATTCCACACCACCCCCCACACACCAACTCTTTTATTTTGGCTTCCGTCCTCTTTATTTACTTCTTTTTAGTCCTGATTTAAGGGTCTTGTCTCAAAACTAAGACTGTGCATTTCCCTCCATAGATGTTGCCTGACCTGTTGCATTCCTCCAGCAATTTGAGTGTGAGTTGTTCTGGACTAGCAGTTTGTTTTTTTGCTCCAAATTGCAGTATCTGCAGTCTTGTATCGCTAACAGTTGATAGATTTCTGTGGATATCCCTCTTTTGTCTAATTTTTATGCCGCGGATCTTAAGTTTTTTTCATTCCAACCTCCCCTCCCATTGCTCATCTTTAAACTAGAATAGAATTGAACGTTATTGTTATTGCTGAAGACAATGAAATTGCAGTGCTACTCCAGTCTGTGCAAAACAAATATTTACAATACACGCAGTACGGCTTGCTAAAAAAAACTTCCCATATTTACATGCAACAAATGACTTTGATCGTCCGCAACGCTCAAAAGCCATTGACCAGCCAGGGTATAACATTTTTCAGCTGCACAACAGCCCTCAGGAAGAAGCTGTTTTTCAGTCTTACTGTCTTGGCTAGGATGATTCTATATCTTCCACCAGATAACAGGAGATTTGAACAAACAGTGTCTGGAATGTGATGGGTCTCTAATGAAGTTACGAACGTGCCATAGGCATCAAGAGTTGTATATTGTCGCCAGGTCTGGTAGTTGAGTCCTAATGATGGGCTGAGACTTCCTAATCACTCGTTGGAGTGTTTTGTGATCTGTTTTCCTGCAGCTAAAGTACTATACCGGTGTCCCCCGCTTTACGAACGTTCGCTTTACGCCACTTCGCTTTTACGAAAGACCTACATTAGTACCTGTTTTCGCTAACCGAAAGAGGATTGTCACTTTTACGAAAAAGATGCCCGCTTTAAACCTGTGTTTACCCCAAGAAAGACTACCATGACTGTGAAGTCTTGCGTGGGCAGATGTGTGCGCATACGTGTACGTGCCGATTATTTTCTACAGATCGGCTTTTGGCTAAATCTTCCCGATTCTGTTAAGTGAAACTACACTGTACATATATTATTTCTACTTTATATAGGCTGTGTATTTATCATATAATTCCTGCTTTTACTATATGTTAGTGCTATTTTAGGTTTTATGTGCTATTTGGTATGATTTGGTAGGTTATTTTTTGGGTCTGGGAACTCTCAAAAAATTTTCCCGTATAAATTAATGGTAATCGCTTCTTCGCTTTACGCCATTTTGGCTTACGAGCGGTTTCATAGGAATGCTCTACCTTCAGATAGCGGGGGAAACCTGTACTACTATTCTGTATGTCTGTATGCTCTCTATCACACCGATAGAAGATAGCCAGCAATTTTTGGAGCAGATAGCTCTCCTTAAGCACCTCTGGTAGTACAGTCACTGTTGTGTTTCCCGTACTATCGAGATTGTGTTGACAGATGAAGAAGGATCCTCAGTGATATTCAGCCCTGAAACTGGAGACCATTTTTGCTGCTTCATCATTTATGAATAGTGGGACTTGCTCGGGACCTTTTGCCTTCCTGAAGTCAGTTATAATTTCTTTGTCTTCTTGATGGTGAGTGATAGGCTGTAGTTCCTGAACAAATTGGACAGTTTCTGCACCTCCTCTGTCTGTGCAGATCCATTATTGTTTGTGATTAGGCCAATCACAGTTGTGTCATCTGCAAATTAGATGCTTGGGTTTGCAGCAAGTATTCAATTTTTAGTACATTCTCCTTGTGATACAAAATCAAAACAAGCAGAAATGAAAGCATGGTTTGGATATCCTTGGTATATTTTGCAGGGTTATTATCTATTGCTTTTGCACTTAGAGTTCAATTTGCAGTTGTGTTTCACTGCAATGGTATACCGACATGTGTTTTCTGCTCATTTTCATCATGGTAAACTTAAACAGAGATAAAAGATAGCAGATGCTGGAATCCGGAGCAGCAAACAACCTGCTAGAGGAAATCAGTAGATCAAGCAGCATCTATGGGAGAAAGGGAATGTTGATGTCTCATGTTAAAACCCTGCTCCAGAGGAACATTGTTTCATTTGGTAGTATACTTGTGTACAGTTGAATGACAATAACCTGAACCTCCCTCAGGACAACTTAAACACAGAATAATGAAATAAATAATTTTAAATTTTTTAGGTTGCAGCTTTAATCCTAGATGTTAAATTGTGATAATATGATCATTAAAAATGTTAGAAGCAGGTTTTGGTTAGTCTTGGAAGCAAAGCCTGAAGATTCAAGTGTTACTCCAAAGACATGAGCACAAAAGGCCTCGCTGATAGTTCAATGAGGTATAAACAGATTATTATATTGTTAGCCTGAGGCATAAATATGAGGGCTTGTCTGCTCTTTTAGGTAAATGATTCAATGGATATTGTTGCGAATGGGAGTTATGATTAGTGAGCTGGCCAATATTTGTTTCTCAGTGTCACAAAAATCAAGGCTCTAGCCATTTTCTAGTATTATGGACATTTACAAATTAGTTGCCCCTTTTCCTACCTCACAATAGTGATTACACTTTGATAAGCTCTTTGTTGATTGTGAAGTGCTTTGAGAGCTTCTGAAAGGGCTTTGAAAGGCACCAAGTGCCAAGTATTTAATTTTCTTTAATTACTTATGAAACAAAAGAGGGAAAAGCATCACCTTTTGCAGGACCCTGTATGGTACAGAGCTAAATCAATGTGTAGAACATGAAGATTTATTGGCCGAATACAGTATGTAGGAAATGAAAAATTATATCTATTATTATCTGTGGATGCAGTTACTGCCCTGAGTTAATTAAGAAATTTTAATATAGCTTTCATTGTCACCTTTACAATTAGTCTGTAAATTTGGTAATGGATAATAAACTGGTCATGACAGTGGTAATCTGTATTACCACTTAAATTGAATCTTTACTGTCAGCAATTTAAAATGTTGGAATGCAGTGCCATATGTTTCCCCATTAGTTGGATTTTAAGTTTTGACTGGTAGAAAGTGACTAAACGCTATAAACAGTTTGTAAGCTAAAAAAGGAGGCTAGACAACATCTGGGGAAAGACAGATTGTTAATGTTCCATATCAATGACCTTACATCAGAAATATGAACCAAACAAGAATGCTGGAAGCACTCAGCAGGTCAGGCAAAATCAATGAACAGAGCTGCCTCTGTGGCTGGGAAAGTGGCCTATTTTGTTATTGTTGTCCTAGTCTGCTGATGTTGCTGTTGCTGCTCGTGTTGTTCTGCCGAACATTACGGGCACGCTATGTTGGCACCAGAATGTGTGGCAACACTTGAGGGCTGCCCCCTGCACATTCTTGGGTGTGTTGATTGTTAACACAAATAACGTGTTTCACTGTGTGTTTCAACATACAGTACGTGTGATAAACAAAACTAAATCTGAATCTGATGGGTCAGCAGGGCTTCGGATGTGTGAAATTTTAGCTCACAAATATAACTGAGCTTTTTGAAGAGTTAATAAAAAAGATTGATGAGGGCAAGACAGCCTATATTTTCTCATGGATTTTAGCAAGGCCTTTGACAAGGTCACATACAAAAGTCCAGTCTAGAATGTTAAAACACATGGGATCCAGGGTAAGATAGACAATTGGATGCAAATGGGTTTGGTGGAAAGAAATAGAGACTGGTAAATCAGAATTGCTTTTCAGATTGGAAGTCTGTGACCAGTGTTGTGCTACAGGGAGCAATGCTGGGCCTGCCATTATTAGAGATCGGTATGAATAATCCAGATGACAACATTGTGTAGGTTTGCAGCTGACACCAAAATTGTTGGTGTATTAGAAGGTGAAGGTTATATAAGATGACACCAGGATCTAGATGAACTGGGAATAGAAACATAGAAACATAGAAAATAGGTGCAGGAGTAGGCCATTCGGCCCTTCGAGCCTGCACCGCCATTTATTATGATCATGGCTGATCATCCAACTCAGAACCCAGCCTTCCCTCCATACCCCCTGACCCCTGTAGCCACAAGGGCCATATCTAACTTCCTTTTAAACATAGCTAATGAACTGGCCTCAACAGTTTGCTGTGGCAGAGAATTCCACAGATTCACCACTCTCTGTGTGAAGAAGTTTTTCCTAACCTCGGTCCTAAAAGGCTTCCCCTCTATCCTCAAACTGTGACCCCTCGTTCTAGACCTCCCCAACATCGGGAACAATCTTCCTGCATCTAGCCTGTCCAATCCCTTTAGGATCTTATACGTTTCAATCAGATCCCCCCTCAATCTTCTAAATTCCAACGAGTACAAGCCCAGTTCATCCAGTCTTTCTTCATATGAAAGACCTGCCATCCCAGGAATCAATCTGGTGAACCTTCTTTGTACTCCCTCTATGGCAAAGATGTCTTTCCTCAGATTAGGGGACCAAAACTGCACACAATACTCCAGGTGTGGTCTCACCAAGGCCTTGTACAACTGCAGTAGTACCTCCCTGCTCCTGTACTCGAATCCTCTCGCTATAAATGCCAGCATACCGTTCGCCTTTTTCACCGCCTGCTGTACCTGCATGCCCACTTTCAATGACTGGTGTATAATGACACCCAGGTCTCGTTGCACCTCCCCTTTTCCTAATCGGCCACCATTCAGATAATAATCTGTTTTCCTATTTTTGCCACCAAAGTGGATAACTTCACATTTATCCACATTAAATTGCATCTGCCATGAGTTTGCCCACTCACCCAACCTATCCAAGTCACCCTGCATCCTCTTAGCATCCTCCTCACTGCTAACACTGCCACCCAGCTTCGTGTCATCCGCAAACTTGGAGATGCTGCATTTAATTCCCTCATCCAAGTCATTAATATATATTGTAAACAACTGGGGTCCCAGCACTGAGCCTTGCGGTACCCCACTAGTCACCGTCTGCCATTCTGAAAAGGTCCCGTTTATTCCCACTCTTTGCTTCCTGTCTGCTAACCAATTCTCCACCCACACCAATACCTTACCCCCAATACCGTGTGCTTTAAGTTTGCACACTAATCTCCTATGTGGGACCTTGTCAAAAGCCTTTTGAAAATCCAAATATACCACATCCACTGGTTCTCCCCTATCCACTCTACTAGTTACATCCTCAAAAAATTCTATGAGATTCGTCAGACATGATTTTCCTTTCACAAATCCATGCTGACTTTGTCCGATCATTTCACCGCTTTCCAAATGTGCTGTTATCACATCCTTGATAACTGACTCCAGCAGTTTCCCCACCACCGACGTTAGGCTAACCGGCCTATAATTCCCCGGTTTCTCTCTCCCTCCTTTTTTAAAAAGTGGGGTTACATTAGCCACCCTCCAATCCTCAGGAACTAGTCCAGAATCTAACGAGTTTTGAAAAATTATCACTAATGCATCCACTATTTCTTGGGCCACTTCCTTAAGCACTCTGGGATGCAGACCATCTGGCCCTGGGGATTTATCTGCCTTCAATCCCTTCAATTTACCTAACACCACTTCCCTACTAACATGTATTTCGCTCAGTTCCTCCATCTCACTGGACCCTCTGTCCCTTACTATTTCTGGAAGATTATTTCTGTCCTCCTTAGTGAAGACAGAACCAAAGTAATTATTCAATTGGTCTGCCATGTCCTTGCTCCCCATAATCAATTCACCTGTTTCTGTTTGCAGGGGACCTACATTTGTCTTTATCAGTCTTTTCCTTTTTACATATCTATAAAAGCTTTTTTAGAATGTGGGCCAAGGATTGGCAGGTGGAATTCTGGCAAGGGTTAGGTTATGTACTTTGTGAAGTTAAACCAAGGAAGCACCTGCAGAGTAAATGGTCATGCCCTGGAAATTGAGGTTGAAAGAGAGACAGGAGTAAAGGCACATAATTCCCTGAAAGTTTCATACAGACTGGTGAACAAAGTGTTTGGCATGCTTGCCTTCATTGATTGGGGTGTTAAATAGAGGAGTTGAGGTATCTTCTTGAAACTCGACAATTGATGAGACTGCACTTGAAATATAATGCTTAATTCTGGCCATCATTAAGCTAGATGGGTAAAAGGACATGATTAAGCTAGAAAGAGTGCAGAAAAGATTCATAAAGATGTTATCAGAATTAGAGAGCTTGTGTTATAAGGAGAGGCTGGATAGGCTGAACTTTTTTGCCTGGAGTATAGAAGGCTAATGGAGTGACTTTATGTAGGTATATAAAATAATGAAGGACGTAGCAAAAACTCCTTTTCCCAAGTTAAGGAAATCTAAAGCTAGCAGGCATAGGTTTAAGATGTGAGGGGAACGATTTAAAAGGAGGCTGAGTGGAAATGTTTTCATACAGAAGGCGGTGAGTATATGGAAGGATTTGCCAGACGAAGTGGTCGAAGTGCGTTTTCAAACAGGTATATGGATAGGAAAAAGGTTCAGAGCGATACGGCCTAATGCAGGCAGATGGACCTAGATTGGATAGAAGACTTGGTTGGCATGGACAAGTTAGACTGAAGACTTTGTTTCTATGCTGGCTGCATAACTTTAACTCCAGAAACAATTAACTCTTTCTGTCAGGAACCTTCACAGAACTAAGAGAGAGCAGCCAATTACTGTACTTCACATAGCTGAGAAACTGGGGATGGATACTGGGTAGAACAAACAAAATTCTTTGATAGGGTGAAATAATGTGGCAATTAAGGGCAGGTTAAAATCAGATTAGTCTGCGTACAAGTCCTCCTCATGTTATCAATGCACAACTTAAGAAGCCCCTACATACGGAAGAGCATTTGGGAGACCAGTGAGATGAATTTGCCTGATTAATGTGTTGTTGAGGTGTATGGTCTGGCCCACTGAGAAGAAAAAGTGAAAGAAGGCTAGCAAGCAAAGTAAAAGAAAACCACTAAGTTATTGAAAGATGGAGAACTCATTACTGAGCCCTCAGGCTTCAACATACCAGACACAATGTGGGGAAGATTTGTATAAATTTACAAAGAGATCAACATGGACATAAAGGCTGAATGGATCAAATCCGCGCTGTGCAACTCTTTGACTGTGTGGTGTTGTTCCTTGTACCATTGCAAGAGCCCTGAGACAGGTAGGTGAGAGTGGGAGTGGGATAGTGCATTAAAGTAGCTCATGATCATACCTGCAGACTGAGCACAAGTGTCTTCAGAATTATCACCCAATCTGCACTTGGTTTCTCCAACGGAGGGGAGGTCATATTCAAAACACTAGACACAGTATGCTAGATTGGAAAAGCTACCAGTGAATGGCTGCAGTACCTGGAAGACTGGGTAAAATGAAAAGAGAAAACGTGACAGATATTCAGCAGATCAGGCATCCTGTGTGCTTCCCAGTTGGTCCTCCCCATGCATTTAAAAAATAGGCACCCACAATTGAAAATATGTTGCACTATTGTGCAGTATTAACACAAGTCTTAAAAAGTTACCATCAGCAGTGCTTGAAGCCTAAGAAGATTGTGATAACTGCAGTATGTCATACCTGTCAGCTCAGAGATTGTGTCTTGGAGAAAGCTACTGATGAAAGAATTGCCTTGAGCCCTGGTGGGAAGGCCCATTTCAAGCACTCTTAACTACATATACTACTCTGAAGGTCCAGGGAAAGCCAACTTGGATCTGTGCATCCCATATTAAGCCAGTGGTATCACCATACCAGGGAACCAGTAGCCAGAAGAAACCTGATGACGAAGACTGACTAACTGAACTATTTGATTATTACTGTTATGTTTTTGTAACTCCAAAACATAAAAACCATTCAGGAATCATGTGTCTAACTTCATTTCTAATTTTAGCAAGACACCAGCTATGTTGTCATGGTGTGATGACGTATACCATTCACATACTTGTACATATGATCTGTAATGAATTATTTAAACAAGGAATTCTTAATCAAGCAATATATTTACAATATTACTAAAATATTACTGAAATATTAAATACACACTCCCCCCGCTTATCTATAAACTCCAAATCAATATAGAATGCATCTCAACTTATATATTTATATACAGTATACTATATAATACAGTTACTATATAGACATCCAGAGCATAGCAAACTTTTAATTATCCCATTGAGACCTAAAGATTTAATTGCTGAGAAGGATTTCTTACTCTTGTGGGATAATGTCTTTCCTGACAAGAGGGGTCAGAATGGGTCAGGTGAAACATGTGGCTGTGAAACAATCTCAGGTTCTGGGATTTCCTCTTTGGCGGTTGTTGGAATTGACTCAGGGTCTGCAGTAAGTGGTTCTGACAGCTCTGGGGCATCTTCTTTTCTGGACATGTTGACATTCCAGACAGTGCATGACAAGCGGTTCAATCTGCTGATCTATCCCAGGCCACCAGAAAAAGCTTTGACCCAATGCTTTCATTTTGACTACATCTAGGTGACTGGAATATTGCTCCTCTAACACTTTAGCTCCCAGCTTGGATTGTACAACAAACCTCAATTCCCATATAAAGCAACCTCAGTCAAAGACAAGTTCATCCTGGTGTTGGTAAAGATAGGGGAACTTGAGTTTCTGCTGCACATTCCAACATTTTTGTGTGGCCTTGTAGACCTGAGACAGTGTGGGTCTTTCCGGTTTCCCTTCGGATCACCTCTGCCATAATAGGGACTTTAAATTTGCATTAGGGAGAATACGTCAAGAGGAGTGTCCTCTTTTGTAAATTTTTCTGGTATTTCCTTTTCCAAAGGTAAATGGAACAATCCATCAGCATTTCCATGATTGTCTTCTTGACCTTGTAATTGTGTCCTCCAAGAAACAGAGCCCATCTCTGCAACCATACAGAGAATCGCCCTTCTGAAAATGGACACTAGCGGCTAATGATCAGTAAAGATGGTGAACTCTTTCTATACATGTACCGGTTGAAATGTTTTACACGCCAGACCAGACTCAAAGCCCATCTGTCAATCTGTGCATAATTTTCCTCTGCAGCGCTAAGGGAACGTGGGGCAAAGGCTATGGGGCATTCACCTCAATCACTCAAAACATGCCACATGACTGTACCAATACCACAAGGTGAAGTTTCACAGGTAAGCTTCACTGGGCAAAGTAGATCATAATGTGTGAGTACAGTGTTTGATTTCACCATTTTCATTACCTTTTTCAAAGCTCCCTCACAAGTGCTTTGTCCATTGCCATTTCTTCCCAATCCGTCGTAAGGTGTTCAAGGGGTGGGACACAGTAGCCAGGTTTGGCAGGAAACTGTTATGGCAATTGACAAATACTAAAAAGGACCACAACTGTGACATGCCCTTTGGCCTTGGGGCATCCACTACTGCTTGAAGTTTCTCAGTACACTTGTGTAAATCTTGTGCATCAAGGGTGTGACCACAGTAAGTGATGCTTGGTTTAAAGAATTCACACTTGTGTTGTGCTCTGAGTCCATAATCTTCTAATACTTTTAACACTCTTGTGGTTTTGGAGATTTTCCTTGTCATTGATTCCAGTAACAATGATATCATCCGGGTAACAAGAGTGCCTGGGCTGTCTTGCAGCACCTAGTACATAGCTTTCTGTCAGATTGTAGGTGTAGATGTTATTCCAAAAATCAACCTATTATGGCGATATCACCCTCTGTGAGTATTTATGGTAAGAAACACTTTGGACTCTTCTTCCATCTCCATCTGTAGGAAGGCCTCAGCTAAGTCAACTATGCTGAAGTGCTTCCCTCCAGAAAGGTTTGCAAAGCTGGGCAGAGGATCTACTTTCAGTACTGGTTTTATGGTGACCTTAAAGTTACCACAGGTCCTGACAGATCCATTCTTCTTGGCTACTTGGACCACTGGCATTGGTCATAGGTTCCACTCAACCTTGAAAAGAATTCCTTTAGCTCCACGTGGTCCAGCTCACTGACTATATCATTATGGATGGGAAAAGGAACTGGACGGGCTTTGCAAAACTTGGGTGTGGCATTTTCATTTAACACTATTTTACTCTTGATATGTTTGAGTTTTCCAGTGCTATCCTTGAGTACTGTTGTGGCATCATGCAGTACTGTTCTTAATTTGATTTCAGTTCAGGGGATATGGCATGGAAGTAGTGGATAGATCTCCAGTTGAGTTGTAGTTACCTCAGCATTCATGGCACCACAATTCTGTGCTTCCTGTTTTTACCACATACAAGCCCAAAATATGGCTGGTGGTGTAGTGGCATCGGCACCAGACTTCGAGACAAATAGTCCCAGGTTTGAAACGGGTTGGCCCCTTGCACACTTTCCATCAGTGCTGGATTGAGCATTGAGCTAGCAACTGGACTTCATAAAAAACCAAACCAAAAAGCTAAGGAAACGGCAAGAAAATTCCACCTAATGCCCCACAAGGTGGGAAAAGGAACAACAAGAAGACCAAAATGGCATGTTGGTTATGTATTTCACTGTCACAAATGTCATTCCCACTAATTTTTCTTTATTCTATTCCCTCTTTGGCTTTTATGTTGGCTTTGACTTCTCTAGTTAGCCATGCTTGTGTCATCTTGCCTCTTAGGATACAGCACCAACCCAATTTTCCAAATCTCCCTGCAGATAGAAATCACTGATGGCTATTATATTAACATTGCCCTTTTGGCATGCAGTTTCTATTTCCCATTGTAATTGGTAGACCACATCTTTACCACTGTTTGGGGGTCTGTGTATAACTCCTATCTTGGTCTTTTTACCCTGCAGTTCCTTAGTTCTACCCACAATGAATTCATCACCTTCTGACCTGAGGTCATCTCTTTCTAATGATTTGATTTCATTTTTTACCAACAGAGCCACACCACCTCCTCTGTCTACCTGCTTGTCCTTTTAATACAATGTGTATCACTGGATGTTAAGCTGTTAGCTATAATCTCTTACAGCCACGATTCAGTGAAGCCCACAACATCATAAATGCCAATCCATAACTGTGCGATGTTTATCTACCTTATTCCGTATTCTGTATACAGCACGCATTCAAGTAAAACACTTTCAGTCCTGTATTCACCCTTTTCAATTTTGTCCACCATTTACATTGCAGCTCATCCTGTTGTCTGCATTGTATATGATGCATAGCATGTTTTGGATAGTCTGCGCATTTGTTTTCTGCCTAAGAACACTATTCCTGGGACAGTGAAAGACAACTGGTACATTAAGTAGTGGTACTTCTCCAGTTACGGCAGTCCACCCTTATAGAACGGCTAGACAATGCTGGGAAATGATATCTATGACATCTGCAATGGAATCAATGAGATGGCTTCAGCTCTAGAGCAGACAAAAGATGCACTGACTGTACTGTTGGTTGAAGTGGTGGCGACTAGGACAGTCGCCCTGAAGAAAAGGTTGGCATTTGATTATTCATTTGCAGAGAAATGAGGCACCTCTACCATAATTACACACCACGAGGGAACTGGTGGCCATTTGAAATGTTAGCAGGCTGGTGGGCTACCGTAATGCACTGAGGTGTTACTATAAGCACTTTGCTTTTACGCTTAGTTTTGCGGTTTGCTTGTAACTTGCTGGGGCATCTGTGGGGGTTGTATTGAAGTCTGTGGGCTGGATGTAACAGGGTTGCCTGGTGGACTTTGAGGAGTGGAACGTATTGTAAAAAGTTAATCTTTGTGCTTATTGAATGTCTTCACCACCGTAGCCTTGGGCATATGTGACTAGTTGCAGAAACTTCAATTATGACTGTGAGAACGCAATATGACTGTGCAAATATATACAACTGTGAGAACACAACTATGAGAACATGAAAGTCACGTGAACACACGGGTGTGACTTGTGAAGGGTGGTGACAAGTGATGACAGGCTTGGTGGTACAGTATGAGGTGGTGGTAATTTATTGCTTCACTTACTGGATGGAATTTTCATGCTGATCATTATTATATTCTCACTATTATTTGATGATTTATGCAAAGATATGATGGATAATGTACAAGTTACTATAATTGAATTATGCAATTCTCTGAGATGGTAAAATGTTCTTAAATATTTTGGGATAATATTAGTGAAACAATTTAAATATTTGCAGTATATATATATATTATAATGTAGAACTTTGTAATGCAGATTGTATTTAAAATAGACTGCATTCGGCATTATTCCAATCACTTGCCTTGACTTCATGACTATGATCTTTTGTTCTGCACTTAATGTTACTTTCCTGATGTGGCAATTTATCAACAAGAAATAAATTGGATTCAGGACAGCAACTAGGATTTCAATACTATATAATGCAAAACAGGAGTCCAGAAATTCAGATCATGTTGGATAACATATAATGGGGTTCTGATGTGCAAAGGGCCAAAGCTAATTAGACTACAAGAATCACACAGTACACAAAAAATAGCAAAAATCCAATGTGTCTAATCATTTTGATTTCTACTCTCAGTCATCAGAACAGTATTGGAAGAGCATTATATACTGACAGTTATTCAACCATGCTGCACCTACCTTTCGTCAGAACCATTTGGATCACAGTCCTTGTCCAAACATGGGCCCAGAAGCTGAATTTCAGAGGTGAGAGTGACTGTCTTGACTTTAAGAAGAGCGATTGACTGAATGTGGCATAAGGAACCCTGGTAACACTGAGTTAATGCACATCAAGAGGAAAACACTCCAATGGACAGAGTTAGGTATCAAAGGAAGATAATTATGAATGTTGGAGTCTATCATCCCAGGCCCAGGATATTGCTGCTGTGTTCTAGGCTTAACCATCTTCTTAATGACATTCTTCACATTTCAGAAGTGAGGAGGTTCACTGATGATTGCATAATGTTTAATTCCACTTGCAAATGAACAGTCCATGCCTGCATGCAAAGGAATCCACACAACTTTCAGGCATGGGCTGAATTGCAGCAAATAACATTTTTGCCTCAAAGCGCCAAGTAATGACCATCTCCAACATGGGAGGATTCAGTATGTTTGACTTTTAATAGCATTATCATTGTCTTGTTTGTCACCAACAATATCATAGGTCACTGTTGATCAAAAACAACTCTGAACCAACTACGTCAACACTGTGACAACAAAGGCATATCAGAAGCTTGGTATATTATGGCAAGTGCCTCAGATTCTGACACTCCAACGTCTTTACATCAGCTAAAGGCACAAGGCAGGAGCATTTTAGAGTGTGTCCCACTTTACGGGGTAACAGCATTTGCCTTGATACTCACTTAGATCAACACCATCCTGGATAAACCAGCTGCTGCATTGCTACCTGATCTATCACCACCTCCCCTCAAAAAAATTACTCCCCAGCTGACTGGCATACAATGGCTGTAGTGAGTACCTTTAATACAAAGTACTGCAGTTACTCTCCAGAGGCTCAAACACCGCTAGACTGAAATAAGGAATGCCTACTGTACCATGCCCTATTGCATTTTGAAAATTCTGATTACTTGACTGTCCTCCTTCCTGCATACAGACAACGACTGAAGAGCAAGGCCCCAGTGATGACGGCAATAAAGAGGTGGTCGTGAGATGCAGAGGAGCAGCTACGGGATTGCTTCAAATCGGTGGACTGGGTCATGTTCAAGGAGTCAGCAGTGGATCTGAGTGAATACATCATAGTTCTTCTGGACTTTATAAAAATCATTGTAGATGTGTGTGCCTCCACATAATCATTCAGAGTCTCCTCCAACTAGATGCTCTGGATGAACCATGAGATCCAGAAGTCGTGATACATGTTGGGACCAATGATGTAGGCAGGAAGAGGGATGAGATCCTGAAGTGTGAGTTTCGGGAATTAGGCAGAAGGCTGAAGAACAGGACCTCAAAGGTGACGTTCTCAGGATTGCTGCCAGTGCTATGTGACAGAATTGGAGGAGATGGCAGTTGAATGCGTGGCTGAGGAGTTGGTGCAGGGAGCAGGGTTTTAGATTTTTAGATCATTGGGATCTCTTCTGGGGAAGGTGGGACCTGTACAGATTGGATGGGTTGCACCTGAACTCGAGGGGGAGCAATATCCTTGCAGGTAGGTTTGCTAGCATGGTTCGGGAGGGGTTAAACTAATTTGCGAGGGGGATGGGACCCAGAGCGATAGAGCAGTGAAAGAAGTGCATGGAGTAAAGCCAGATCTAACATACAGAGAGGCTTTGAGGAAAGAGAAGCAGAATAAACGGTGTAAAGACAGTAAGGTAGAAGGGCTGAAATGTGTGTACCTCAATGCAAGAAGCATCAGGAACAAAGGTGATGAACTGAGAGCTTGGATACATACATGGAATTATGATGTAATGGTTATTACAGAGACTTGGCTGGCACCAGGGCAGGAATGGATTCTCAATATTCCTGGATTTCAGTGCTTTAAAAGGGATAGAGAGGGTGCAAAAAGGGGAGGACGGGTGACATTACTGGTCAGTGATACTATTACAGCCACAGAAAGGGTAGGTAATGTAGCAGGATCCTCTTTTGAGTCAATATGGGTGGAAGTCAGGAACAGGAAGGGAGCAGTTACTCTACTGGGGGTATTCTATAGGCCTCCTGGTAGCAGCAGAGATACAGAGGAGCAGATTGGGAGGCAGATTTTGGAAAGGTGCAAAAATAACAGGGTTGTTATCATGGGTGACTTTAACTTCCCTAATATTGATTGGCACCTGATTAGTTCCAAGGGTTTAGATGGGGCAGAGTTTGTTAAGTGTGTCCAGGATGGATTCCTGTCACAGTACGTGGACAGGCCGACAAGGGGGAATGCCATACTAGATCTAGTACTAGGTAATAAACCGGGTCAGGTCACAGATCTCTCAGTGGGAGAGTATCTGGGGGACAGTGACCACCGCTCCCTGGCCTTTATAATTATCATGGAAAAGGATAGAATCAAAGAGGACAGGAAAATTTTTAATTGGGGAAAGGCAAATTATGAGGCTATAAGGCTAGAACTTGCGGGTGTGAATTGGGATGATGTTTTTGCAGGGAAATGTACTATGGACATGTGGTCGATGTTTAGAGATCTCTTGCGGGATGTAAGGGATAAATTTGTCCGGGTGAGGAAGATAAAGAATGGTAGGGTGAAGTAACCATGGGTGACAAGTCAGGTGGAAAATCTAGTCAGGTGGAAGAAGGCAGCATACATGAGGTTTAGGAAGCAAGGATCAGATGGGTCTATTGAGGAATATAGGGAAGCAAGAAAAGACCTTAAGAAGCGGCTGAGAAGAGCAAGAAGGGGGCATGAGAAGGCCTTGGCGAGTAGGGTAAAGGAAAACCCCAAGGCATTCTTCAATTATGTGAAGGAAAAAAGGATGACAGGAGTGAAGGTAGGACCGATTAGAGATAAAGGTGGGAAGATATGCCTGGAGGCTGTGGAAGTGAGCGAGGTCCTCAATGAATACTTCTCTTCGGTATTCACCAATGAGAGGGAACTTGATGACGGTGAGGACAATATGAGTGAGGTTGATGTTCTGGAGCATGTTGATATTAAGGGAGAGGAGGTGTTGGAGTTGGTAAAATACATTAGGACAGATAAGTCCCCGGGGCCTGACGGAATATTCCCCAGGCTGCTCTACGAGGTGAGAGAAAAGATTGCTGATCCTCTGGCTAGGAGCTTTATGTCCTCGTTGTCCACGGGAATGGTACCGGAGGATTGGAGGGAGGCAAATGTTGTTCCCTTGTTCAAAAAAGGTAGTAGGGATAGTCCGGGTAATTATAGACCAGTGAGCCTTACGTCTGTGGTGGGAAAGCTGTTGGAAAAGATTCTTAGAGAAAGGATCTATAAGCATTTAGAGAATTATGGTCTGATCAGGGACAGTCAGCATGGCTTTGTGAAGGGCAGATCGTGTCTAACAAGCCTGATAGAGTTCTTTGAGGAGGTGACCAGGCATATAGATGAGGGTAGTGCAGTGGATGTGATCTATATGGATTTTAGTAAGGCATTTGACAAGGTTCCACACGGTAGGCTTATTCAGAAAGTTAGAAGGCATGGGATCCAGGGAAGTTTGGCCAGGTGGATTCAGAATTGGATTGCCTGCAGAAGGCAGAGGGTGGTGGTGGAGGGAGTACATTCAGATTGGAGGATTGTGACTAGTGGTGTCCCACAAGGATCTGTTCTGGGACCTCTACTTATCGTGATTTTTATTTACGACCTGGATGTGGGGGTAGAAGGGTGGGCTGGCAAGTTTGCAGACGACACAAAGGTTGGTGGTGTGGTAGGTAGTGTAGAGGATCGTCAAAGGTTGCTGAGAGACATTGATAGGATGCAGAAGTGGGCTGAGAAGTGGCAGATGGAATTCAACCCGGAGAAGTGTGAGGTGGTACACTTTGGAAGGACAAACTCAAAGGCAGAGTACAAAGTAAATGGCAGGATACTTGGTAGTGTGGAGGAGCAGAGGGATCTGGGGGTACATGTCCACAGATCCCTGAAAGTTGCCTCACAGGTGGATAGGGTAGTTAAGAAAGCTTATGGGGTGTTAGCTTTCATAAGTCAAGGGATAGAGTTTAAGAGTCGCGATGTAATGATGCAGCTCTATAAAACTCTGGTTAGGCCACACTTGGAGTACTGTGTCCAGTTCTGGTCACCTCACTATAGGAAGGATGTGGAAGCATTGGAAAGGGTACAGAGGAGATTTACCAGGATGCTGCCTGGTTTAGAAAGTATGCATTATGATCAGAGATTAAGGGAGCTAGGGCTTTACTCTTTGGAGAGAAGGAGGATGAGAGGAGACACGATAGAGGTGTACAAGATAATAAGAGGAATAGATAGAGTGGATAGCCAGCGCCTCTTCCCCAGGGCACCACTGCTCAATACAAGAGGACATGGCTTTAAGGTAAGGGGTGGGAAGTTCAAGGGGGATATTAGAGGAAGGTTTTTTACTCAGAGAGTGGTTGGTACGTGGAATGCACTGCCTGAATTAGTGGTGGAGGCAGATACACTAGTGAAGTTTAAGAGACTACCAGACAGGTATATGGAGGAATCTAAGGTTGGGGCTTATACGGGAGACAGGGTTTGACGGTCGACACAACATTGTGGGCTGATGGGCCTGTACTGTGCTGTACTATTCTATGTTCTATGTTCTATCCACCGTCTGCTGAGGGCCAGATCAGATGCATTCAAGTCTGGCAAGAAAGAAAGTTACAAGAGGTCCAGGTCTGATCTCTGAAAAGCTATCTCATGGGTGAACTGGCAATTCTGGAATAAGTTTGTATTAATGAAGGATGCTTGACTGTTGTGACAGGGCTTGAAAGCTATCACCTTTTATAAAGTAAAATCAAGTGTCAGAGGTCACAACAGGGCTTTGCTTCCAGATCAGTTCAATGTCTTCAATGGTCACTTTGACCATCAAAACATGGAGGAACCCTCAAGAACTCCCACAACCCTGATGATCCTGTGATTTCAGTCTCTGAGACTGACGTGTGAGCACCCTTCAGGAGGGTGAGCCCACAGAAAGCATCTGGTACAGATGGGGTATCCGGTCGAGTACTAAGTACCTGTGCTGATCAGCTGGCTGCTGGAGTATTCACTGAGATCTTTAATCTCTTGCTTTGGCAGTCTGAGGTACCCACCTATTTCAAGCAGGATTCAATTCTACTGGTGCCAAAGAAGAACGTGGTGACTTGCCTCAATGATTATCATCCAGTAGCACTTACATCCACAGTGATGAAGAGTTTTGAGAGGATGGTGATGAAACATATCAACTCCTGCCTGAGAGGCAACTTGGATCTGGTCCAATTTGCCTACTGGCACAACAGGTCCACAGTAGATGCCACCTCATTAGCTCTTCACTCAATCCTGGAACATGTGGACAGCAATCTTTCTCCGTGGATTGTCACCTTGTCGCGGTGGAGAAGCTTGTGTGGTCCTGAGATCCCGAGAGCGATGCCGTCTAGAGCTGTGCTCCTGGTAGGGTCACCCATGGCAATAAGGTCGAGGGTGAGGTCCCTGACGAAGAACAATCCAACCAAGACCTCAGCGGTGGAACAGGCAGACGAAGTTACTTCAAACTCAATGGCTGTGAAGGCGAATGAAGGCTGCAACAAATCCATCAGCTCCAATCGTCGTGGTTTCCATGCCATTGGAATCAGTTGGTTGATTTGTGAAGTATCGTGTGGTTCTTGGAGTGCAACATCAAGTACAAGTCAAACAAATACACGCACAGGCATCTTCGTTCTGTACGGAACGAAGACCATCATCCTTGACCTCGAGGGATAGCCACGACGACGGACAGCAAAGGTGTATACATCAGGATGTTCATTATTGACTACAGCTTGGCATTCACTACTGTTGTACCCTCAAAACTAATCAATAAGCTTCAAGACCTTGGTCTCAATCCTTGATTTCCTCACTTGCAGACCCCCCACTCAGTTCAGATGGACAAAAACATCTCCTCCACAATCTCCATCAGTACAGGTACACCACAAGGCCAGTGCTCATCGGGGGATCAGAGGTGGAGAGGGCCAGCAACTCTAAATTCCACAGTCTTATCATTTCAGAGGACCTGTCATGAACTCATTACATAAGTGCAATTACAAAGAAAGCACAACAGTGCCTCTACTTCCTTAGGAGTTTGCAAAGATTCAACATGACATCTAAAGCTTTGACAAACTCCTATAGCTGTGTGGTGGGGAGTATACTGATTGGCTGCATCACAGACTGGAATGGAAATATTGTAACACACTGTAAAGTTTCACTGCTAATGTAATGGCTCCTCCGTAATGTTCCACTGCTAAGGTAATGGTTTCTCTTCAGCAGAAATGTTTGGGTTAAGACTAGAGATAACGGGGCATGCCAGCCAATGAGTGGGATGTTGTTCTTTCTTGTGTGTCTGGGAGTTGGGAATTCGCAGTCTTTTGCCAGGGAGAGATGAGGAGAGAAGATGCGAATGGAGAGAGTTGGTAGACCTCGGACAGAGTGGACGTGGAGTGAGGGTCCGAAGGTCAGCGACGATTGGAGGAGGTTGATGGTGGACGAACGCCCTTATCAGTGAGCTCCAACCTTGCACAATAGACTGTTTCATGAGAATGGGCCTTTTTTCTTTTCTTTACTAACCATATAGTCAAATAAAGAACTACAAAGCTCAATCGTTTAATCGCATGCTGTTTGTTATTTTGTGGTACTGATTTGTAACAGGGGACACGTTGCGCTGTATCCACCAAAACAAGATTTCTGAAGTTTGGCCAAGCTGGGGGAGTGGGGGTGGCTATCATCCCCTATATTAAGCCACTAGTGGAAGCAAGAGTTACAATATCAATGCCTTTGAACAGAAAATCCTACAAAAGTAGTGGATACAGCCTAGTCCATCACAGGTAAAGCCCTCCCCACCATTGAACACCTCTACATGGAGCATTGTTTCAGGAAAGCCGCATCCATCATTAGGGACCTCCACTACCCAGGTCATGCTCTCCTCTCACTGTTGCTATCAGGAAGAAAGTACTAAAACCTCAGGACTCAGACCAGCAGGTTCAGGACCAGTTTTTGCTCCTCAGCTATTAAGCTGTTGAATCAAAGGGGATAACTTCATTCAACTTCACTTGCCCCATCACTGAAAAGTTTCCTCAATGTATGTGCTCACTTTCAAGGACTCTCCTTCTCAAGTTCCCAGTATTTATTCTTTCTTTGTTAATTAATTAATTAATTAAAACAGTTTTATATTTTCTCAGCTCAAGCTGGTAAAACCTGAGGTATGGGCATAGCCAAGCATACTCATTATCAATTTCTAGCAACTTTCAGACTATAGTAGTGGTGGTTAATATTGTGGCTTTCTGGAGATTTACATAAATATTGTTGTGTCCGCCTAATTGTTTAATGCTGTTGAACAATATTGTGTAGTGACTTCGGAATGATACCAGTTGTAGATATTACTATTGGGACAATGTATACTCTGTTTTTGTTCCATAATCTTTCAATTTCCTCTTTTAAGTCAGTATATTTCTGATGTTTTTTCCTTATTTATCTCTGTATGTATTGTGTATTTGGAATGGCTATAATCTATTAAGTTGTTCTTGCTTGTTTATTCTGTAATATTATATCCGGATAGTTATTATGATTTATCCTATCTAATGATTTGTAGGTTTCTGACTCTAACTCAAGATCTGGTTTGTATTTAGAGTAAGGTACTGTGTCTATCATGAGTTTGTATTTTAAAGCAAGATTTTGGTGAATGATATCTGCCACTTGACTGTGCCGGTGCAATTAATCAGATAGAGTTAAACTGCTGCAGGATCCTGTAATGTGTTGGATAGTTTCTGGTTTCTCTAGCATTTTCTGCATCTTTTGTCTTGAATTTGTTGGTCTTTAATGATGTAATTTTGATAATTCTTGTGTTAATCACCTGGTCCTGTATTGCTACAAGGAACCCCTCTATTTCTGGGAAGAAGTTTTCAACTCTGAGCCAGTCATTTAATGCCTTCTTGCCAACATTTTATCTGCTCAGATTGTGGTGATGTCTTCCATGGAGGGTCATGCCCTTCCATTGGTTAATTTTTACTTCTATAGTAATAATTTATTTATTTTTTCTGGGTTGTGCTTTCATTTAAGTTAAATGGTGTGAACTTCTTATCAGAAATGCATATGCTTGCACAGTGTGCTGAATCCTGTTTTCATTGATGAAAATATATCCTTAGAAGTTTTACTTGACTGTTGTGGAATTTTTTTTCTTCCTCCTTCTGTCCAAAGTAGTGTTAATCTAAGTGTGTTTGTGTATACACAGTGTTTTCTAAAATTTATCATTTCAGTTCTTATTTTTCTTTGTAAATTTTAGAGATCAGTTTCAGACCAAGATAATATGCCAAAAGAATAGGTTTATTGCCTTTGTTATAGTTTTACAATTGAACTCTTTTAGCAGATTTTCTTAAGCCTTGAAGTAAATTCTGTCAAAAGTTTTCCCCTTATCACATTATGATCTATTTTCTTTGCTTGTTGATATTCCAGATATGCGTATGTTTCATATTCATCCATTGGTTGTATTGTATTCTGCCTCTCTGTTTTATATTTTAATTTCTCTATTCTCCTTTCTTTATGTGTAATCTTCTGCACTTAACTAGTCCAACATTAATATTTATATTTTTAGAAAATAGTTCTGCTATTTGAATTACTTACTTTAGCTGTTCTGATGAAGGAGTATAAATTTTAAACTGTCCCTTTATAGAAGGTGTGTTAAGGTATAATTTGAATTGAATTTATTACTTATATCCTTTATATACATGAGGAGTAAAAATCTTTACATTACATCTCCGTTTAAATGTGCAACTATAGTAATTTAAAATAAATATTATGTACAACAGGATAGTCAATATAACATAGAAATACAGTTGTGTCAGCATGAATTAAGCAGTCTGATGGCCAGGCGGAAGAAGCTGTCCCGGAGCTTGTTGGTCCTGGGTTTTATGCCGTGGTACTGTTTCCCAGATGGTACCAGCTGGAACAATTTGCGATTCGGGCGGCTCAGATCTCCAATGATCATTCGAGCTCTTTTTATGCACCTGTCTTTGCAAATGTCCTGAATAGTGGGAAGCTCACATCTACAGATGCGCAGGGTTGTCTGCACCACTCTCTGCAGAGTCCTGCAATTGAGGGAAGTACTGTTCCCATACCAGGCAGTGATGCAGCCAGTCAGGATGCTCTCAATCATGCCCCTCTAGAAAGTTCTTAGAATTTTGGGGGGCCATACCGAACTTCTTCGATCATCTGCGGTGAAAGAGGCGCTTTTGTGGCTTTTTCACCATACAGCTGGTATGTACAGACCACGTGAGATCCTCGGTGATGTTTATGCCGAGGAACTTAAAGCTGTTCACCCTCTCAACCCCACATCCATTGATGTCTATAAGCATTAGCCTGTCTCCATTCCTCCTGTAGTCCACAACCAGCTCCTTTGTTTTTGTAACGTTGAGGGAGAGGTTGTTTTCTTGACACCAGTGTCAGGATGATGTCTTCCTCTCCGTAGGCTGCTTCATTATTATTTGAGATTAGGACAATCAGTGTAGTGTCATCAGCAAATTTAATTAGCAGATTGGAGCTGTGGGTGGCGACACAGTCATAGGTATACTGAGGATAAAGGAGGGGGCTTCGTACACAGCCCTGAGGGTCAGAGAGACAGAGGTGAGGGAGCCCACTCTTACCACCTGCCGGTGATCTGACAGGAAGTCCAGGATCCAGCTACACAAGGCAGGGTGAAGGCCAAGGTCTCTGAGCTTCTTGCTGTGCTGAGATGGAATTATGGTGTTGAATGCTGAACTGTAGTCCAAGAACAGCACTCTCACATAAACATCCCTCTTCTCCAGATGTGTAAAGGATAGTGTGTAGCTCTGAAGCTATTGCATGGTCTGTTGATCAGTTGTGTCAGTAGGTGAATCGTAGGAAGTCCAGTGTGGGTGGCAGCATACTGCAGGTGTAGTCCTTGACCAGCCTCTGAAAGCATTTGCTTATTATTAAGGTGAGTGCGACTGGACGCCAGTCATTCAGTCATGTTACCTTGGTCTTTTTGTGGTTGTTTGTTTGGCTGTTTCTGATTTGATACCTTATTTTCATATGATCAGTAGATTTGAAAGCAGGTTTAAAGCTGGACAAAACCATAGTGGGCTTAGAGAGTTGCCCTGGAAAATGCCTCAGTTTATTTTGGTCACAGTGCTTGTTATTTTTTGGAAGTTAATGGATAGGATGATTATTGTACGCCATTGCTTCATCAGATGTTGTAGGAATTTCACAAGCACTGGGTGTATTAAGAACTTCTACTGATATGTGTGGGACAGAATCAAATGCTTTTTGGTAGTCAATATACAAACATGAAAGATTTTTGCTTTTATGCTGGGCTTAATTTAGAATTACAGAATCTATTATTAGTTGTTCTTTAGATCCTTTCTGTTCTTCTGTAAGTATATTGTGGTTATCTAAGTGAGTGGTGATTAGTTGCAAGATGCATGATGTTACAATTATAATAATAATTATTATTATTATTTCCCCTTTCTCTTTGTAGTCTTTGTATATGCACTTTTGTTGTCTTTTGCAAACCGGTTGTACACCGAGTTGGTGCAGTTTTCATTAATTCCATTATGTGTAACTAGGTGACCGTTGAATATCATATTTTTATTATTAAGGTACACTTATGTATTTACCCTGGTAATGCTAAAATAGTTACCCATGCCTTTAAGAGATAACAGTGACATCATTTTGCACAGGTGGAACAGAACGAAGAGTTGCCATGTTCTAGAGAGAACGACATTCATGTGCGTTTCCCAGGTCTGGGGAGGAAAGTTGAATAATATTTGATAATATTCATGTAAATTCATTTAGACTTGTTTGTAAATCTAGAATATTGGTAATTTGATGTTTTACATGTGAATGCTTTAGATTTTCGCAAGTAAATTGATCAGTGCTGGACTAGTGCGGTTTTGTGAATTACCTTATTGGCCTAATAGGTTAGTTTTTTTAGGAATTCAACTACAAGGCAATATAATGTAAAGGTTCTTGTAAAAGTTTATCTTGTCTTTCCTTATTGTTTCATGACCGAATGTGAATATGGTAATCTCTGTTTACATAGTGTGAGTGAGGAGAACTCATTTCAGGGTCTAGCCTATATGTGTTTGGAAGTAAAGCATTGTGTGTCAAAGTGAATATATCTCTTAGCTAAGGTGAGATGTATTTATTCGTATTTCTTTTGTTGTGTATAAAGTACAGGGTTGGTGGGATTCTAACGTCGTTTGCAGTTTTTTTTAGAATTGCCACTGTATGGGTTTTGTAAATTTTGTTTTCGTTATTTTCATATTGCAGAGGTAACAATGGTATGGTCCAAAATTAAGCTGAGATTGTAACAGTGAGAACTGTATCTTTTAAAAATTTATTTCATTATTTTTATTTTGATACCCTCTTTCTGCATTAAAACATCGAAAACAGATAAAGACCCAAAAAATTTGTTGTCCTGCGTATGTGATTTTCCCCAGGCTATAAAATATGGTAATTGGATTTATTGAGTATGCCCACAGGAAAATTAATATCAGGGTGGCATATATGTACTTTGATTAAAAAAATTACTTTGAACTTTGGAGGTCCATTCTTTTAACTTCGCACTTAACTCCCTTAATTTGCTTTGCAAGACCTCATTATCCTTTCTGTTTATGTCATTGGTACCAGTGTGGATGCTCTGGCTGCTCACCTTTTCCCTTAAGAATGCTATGGACTCGCTCCAAGGCGTCATTGACACTAGCACCTGGGATGCAACAGTGTCTGAGAGTCTTGATCCATCCACAGAAACCTGTCTATTCCCCTATCCAATGAATCCCTTATCATGGACAGTCACCTCTTTTTTTCTAAGTCATAGAGCCAGGTTCAGAAAAGAAACAGGTCTAATTTCCTATATGGAGACACCAACTCAATATGACTCTCTAAATGAGGGGATGCCTGCTGCTTGGCCAGACCAATGTGGTCATGTTACCAATTTCTCTCTGCTCAGGGAAGATGTTCATTCTCCTATTGGATCTCCTGTGACAACTCCAAATACAGCTGTATTTGGCAGTTTCAGCTATTATGACCACCTGAATTAACTCAGGTATGAACTATTGTGACCTATATTACAACAGGCAGAGTGATCCAGGTACAGCTACAGTACGTGCCTAGGCCTTCTCCTGCAACATGTACAGATCTCAGTGACCACTTCCATGCAAACTTAGCTTCTGCTTATATTTCTCTTCTGTGAGGGGATCAAAGGAGTATTTATCATAAAGGATTCTTGAAAATGCCTCCCTTGGATGGAACCTCGTTTCCCCTCCTTCTGCTCCTTTCCAGTGATGGTTGAAGTCCACCAGGTCCCAATTAAATACCCAACCTTCCATTTTTTGAAGGAATAGTCATTCTGCACCTCGACCTTCACAAGAGGTTTTATCAATTCTGCAGCTCCGCTCAGTTGGGCAAGGTCTTCCCAACTCAGTAGGCAACCTATTCGCAGGTACACGAGCAACACACAAAGGTGCTGGAGGAACTCATTGTGGGTCCAGCACTGATGGAGGGAAATCAGCAGTCAGCTTGTCAGGTCAGGACCCTTTATCAGGACTGGATTTTCAGCTTCTTGTAAATACAGATACAAGAGCATGCCTATGAGTATAATGGGTGGGGAAAGATAAGTGGATACATTTCCTAAACTTGAGTACATGGGTGTTATTTCCCCTGGTGCTCAGACTAGTTCTCTTGCCCCTGGTTTACTTTGTACTTGAGGTGCATTTATATAGACTGAGTAAAGGGACAGTGTGAGAGCAGTATTGCATGAATATCAATAACACCATGTGCCCAGCTCCCTTGTACAGAGCAGTTTAATTCATTCTATTAAGGAGGCTGGCTACCTACCGAATGTTGAAAGGACAGAGTGGATGTGGAGAGGATGTTTCCTATGGTGGAGGTATCCAGAACTAGAGGGCATACCCTCAAAATTGAGGGGTGACCCTTTAGAACAGAGGTAATGAGGAATATTTTTGATCAGAGAGTAGTGAATCTGTGTGATGCTCTGCCCCAGACTGCGATGGAGGCTAAGTCCATGGGTATATTTAAGGCGGAAGTTGATCATTTCTTGGTCGGTCAGGGCATCAAAAGATATGGCGTGAAGGCAGGTGTATGGAGTTGAAGGGGATCTGGGATCGGCCATGATGGAATGGCGGAGCAGACTTGATGGGCTGAATGGCTTAATTCTGCTCCTATGTCTTATGCTCTTATGGTCTATATTTAAAGTGATTTTCATTCACAATTAAAATTCTGGGCAAAACCTGTTGCTTTGAAGGAAATAGTTAATTGTGATATATTTTCTACATCTTTGGACATATGCTTTCCATTCATTTGTTTCATTCTGACCTTAAGATGGAATGCCATTTGCAGTCCTGTTTACCTAAAAGCAATAATAAAGCAGTAATGGATAGAAAACAAACAAAAGCCAAGAAAGAACATCTTGAAGATTTTAAAAAATTTACAAACCACATAATATGAGGGGTGATTGATAAATTCGTGGCCCAAGGTAGAAGGAGTTGAGTTATTAACTTCAAACATTCTGCATAATTACTCAAAGAGCTGAACTGCATGTGCATGTAACGAGAGTTGTATAACTCATCTCCTTCTACCTTAGGCCACGAACTTATCAATCACCCCCGCTGTGGACACTTTCTGGAGGTCCAAAATCCGTATGCCCCACGACTGCTGGACTAAGTGTGTAAATGTAGGAGGAGACTATGTTGAAAAATAAATGTGCTAGGTTTTCTAAAATTGACTCCTTCTATCTTAGGCCACAAACTTATCAATCACCCCCCATATTTGCCATTGCAATAACCACTGCATCACATAAGGGTCTGCATCTGAAGATGATGAAGGTCGATCATGAGGTTATGTGTTAATTGGATGTCAAAGATGATAAAAATGTCCTCTATTTCACATCTTTTCTTTCAGATGTTCACGAGTCACCCTTTCACCTTTTATTGCTTTATTTCCAATGTCCTTCACTAAATTCTAATTAAAATTTCCCCACTTCCTGCCTTCATGGAGTTTGCTATATTCTTATATTTATTGCTGCAACTATTTTATCCCTCTGACATGTTCTTTTAATGTTACCCCTAAATCAGTCTCTTTGAACACCATTACATATCACCGTCCTTTAGTTGACTTTGATTACCTAGTTAACCTTTTCATAAGGTAAAATTGTAACCCTGGAAAAGACTAATGGAAACTAGATAGGATGCTGGAGTCCTTCAACTGCTTATAATTAGGTCATTTGTACATTGTTTGTCACAGAAAAAGTTCTGTAAAGTCCATGCCATGGTGTTTAATTCTAATTATTGTTGATGTATTTTGAAAACAGAGCATTGAAGTGTTATCTGGTGGAAGTTTTCTAATCAACTTTATGATTTCAATTATGTTTGACTTTCATTTTGGCTGCAATGTCATTTCTGTACCGTTAATGAATTGGCAGATTAACAATTGGTTTATTTGAATTGTTTATCATTGAAAAAAACATGACTTTTGTTCCTGGGTGACGATTTATGATGTAGTTCACTGGCATTTAATTTAAAAATCATTAGTTGTTCCTGCCTCATAATCATGTCTTATCCAATAACATTTAAAATGAAAGCATTCAATTTTTAAGAAATTCAACACAGGTTGTAAAAGGCAAGTATGCTTGGTAGTTTATATTACAATTATTAAGATGTCAATAAAGAAAAAGTTGCTTTTGCAGAACACCTTTGGATAAAGTACTTTGCAGCAAATTAAATAATTTTAAAGTATGCTGTTCTAATTTAGGAAAAGTGAAAATGGTTTTCAAACATCAAAATCCCACAAATAACTGTATGATATCGGCAATATAACATGGCGTTATTTGATGGAGAGGTGATCGGAAATAACATCTCAACATTGACAATGCTGACAATTAACACTGGTGCTCCTCAAGGATACATGTTTAGCCCACTTCTCTACTCTCTCTATACCCACGATTGTGCAGGTAACACCACTTTTGCTGACAGAATTTCAGATGGTGACAAGGAGACGTACAGGAGTGAGACAGATCAGTTGGTTGAGTGGTGTCAAAACAACAACCTTGCACTCAACATCAGTAAGACCCAGGAACTGATTGTGGACTTCAGGAAGGGCAAGTCGAAGGAACACACCCCTCCCCTCATCAAGGGGTCAGCAGTGGAAAGGGTGGAAAGCAAGTTCCTGGGTGTCAACATCTCTGAGGATCTATCCTTGCCCCAATATATTGATGCAATTACAAAGAAGGCACTACAGTAGCTATATTTCATTCGAAGTTTGAGGAGATTTGGTTTGTCACCAAAGCTACTCATAAATTTCTGCAAATGTACTGTGGGGAACTTTCACCGTCTGGTATGGAGGGACTACTGCACAGGATTGGGAAAAGCTGCATCATGCACACTAGCCTCCCTAGCATCAAGGACACCTTCAGAAGGCAATGCCTCACAAAGGATGCATCCATTATTAAAGACCCATCTCATCCAGGATTTGCCCTCTTCTCATTGCTACCATCAAGGAGGAGATAACGAAGCCTCAACATTTCAGAAACAGCTACTTACCCTCTGCTATCTGATTTCTGAATGGACAATGAACCCGTGAACACTACCTCAGTATATTTCTTCATCTCTTTATGCACTACTTATTTAATTAATTTAAAAAATATATTTCTTATTGTAATTTATGGTTTTATTATTATTATGCATTGCAATGTATGTACTGCTGCTGCAAAACAGCAAATTTCATCACCTAGGCCAGTGATATTAAACCTAATTCTGATTCTGGGGTGGGTGGAAAATGATGCTGGAATCACTTTGACAGGGTGGATGCAGAATAGCATTTATCCTAATGCTAGCTTTGCCTGGCAGTGCCAGTTGCTAGTGTAGACGTGGGGATGGTGGCAGTCGCTGCTGTACAGTACTCCATATTCACTCTCCTTGACCTGCTCATCTTTCAAAATGATGCCATGACATACTCTATCCCTCTGAGAGAGCAAATAGAGCCTTTGTTTAATACCTTACTCAAAACACAGCAATTCTAATGGTGCAGTGCTCCCTTACTATCGTACCGTAGCATCAGCCTAGATCTTGTATTATATAAGTTTTCAACGGTCTGAAAAATTTTCTGACACATAGGCAAGAACACAAAACACTGACTCTGGCATGGAGAAAATATGCATCATGAATTCTTTAAAAGCCAGTGCAAGTACAATGTCACGTTTAATAGTGTAAAGATTCGGCTGCAGTCCCCTTCCTGAATCAGGTGTATTTAAAATTAAATGAGCAAAATCTCAGGCCCAGTAACACAGGAGTTAAGAAACTAATATTAAGGAATATCTTTTGTCTGTCTCAATAATATAGTCTACTAGAAATATTATTTTAAGAAGCGTCAAGTTTGAGTTTCGAGGAGCTCAGGGAAAATGATAGAATCTGCGCTGCTGCTAATTTCTGTCTCTGCATTTGACCTTAACTTGAGATGAAATCTGAGATGGCAGTATGATCAATGAGAACTGGTTCTAAGCAACACTGCTGACACAGACATAATAGCATAGATTTTTTTCTCTAAGATATGCATAACTATGTTTCACATAGACACCCTAAATTACAAGTTTATTATTTCTTACTGCAATAGTGACAATGGTGTTGAATTCAAATGTTATTGAAAACATCGCTATAATATTCGCATGAATGCAAAGTGAATAGAGGCATTTTATTCCCCCATGGGAAATATGAGCAATGTACTAGTTTCTTGTCTATATATAGATCCTCTTGCTTCAAATTTATATGCAGAACTGGACAATCTGTTCCAGAGCAGCTTCAGTTCATGGTTGAAGTACTGAAAATACAGCATAAATGCAGATGCTGCAAATCTAAAATAAATGGAAAATGCTGAAAATACTCAGAAGATGAGGCAGTTTCTGTGGAGACATTACTCCACAATATAACCAGGCTCAAAAGTGATCAAAATTATCCCTAAAATCACACTTATAGCAATAGGCAAGTCATTATGTAAAACATTCTACCAGTTCTTTCTCACGTCTAACCAATGATTCTGTAGAGAACCACCTAGTCCCTCATCTGTCTGTATAGTATGGACAAACCTGTCCTGGCATTCTGCCGAACTCCTCTTTTTGCTGTGTGCGGTAGTTGCTGATTTACTTCAGCCATTAGCGTTCCCCATATTTTGAAGCTATTTCTGTAGCTTCAGATAAAGCACTCTCAGCACTGCAGTTACAAATTATAGGATAACAATCATAATTTATGCAGCAATACAGAAAATAAGTTTAATTGGGGAACCGCTCTGTCATGTACCTTTCCTCTGTCCGCCGCAGAAGGCAGTATCTCCCGATGGAACCCATTTCAATTTGATTTCACATTCCTATTCAGACATGTCTAGCCATGACCCCTTGTACTGCCGCGATGAAGCCAAAGTCAGGTTGGAGGAGTAATTCCTCATATTTCCTCTGGGTATCCTCCAACCCAAAGGCATGATCATTGATTTGTCTAACTTCCGGTAATTTCTTCCCACTCCTTCCTTCTGTCTTTTTCCAGTCTCCATTCTAGTTACCCTCTCTCCCTTTTTCTTCTCCTCACAAGCCTATCACCTCCCTGTGGTTCCTCTCCTCCTTCCCTTTCTTCCATAGTCCACTGTCTGCTCCTATTAGAATCCTTCTTCTTCAGCCCTTCATATCTTCCACTTCTGACCTCACAGCTTATTATTTAATCACTCCACTCACACCTACCAACCTGTCACCGGCCAGCGTGTACTCCTTCCCTTCCCTCACTTTCTTATTCTGGCTCTTGCCCCCTTTTTTTCCAGCCCTAATGAAGGGTTTCAGAGTGAAATACTGATGAATAAATAGTGCCTGACTTGTTCAGTTCCTCCAGCATTTTGTGTCTATTGCTCAGGATTTCCAGTGTCTGCAGAATCTCTTGTGTTTGATCACAACATGTTTGTTTATAGTCTTAAATTTATGAGAAAAAGAACTGGGGCAGATCTTCAGCAGAAATCTACCCAAATCTTCAGGCAGATGAGCTCAAAACAAGGCTATTGCTATCAAAGAGTTGAGTGGAACCTGTAATTCAACTGACTACTGCACACTAGAAACGGATGTTATGCAAACTTCTGCAATGGACAAGATCCCAGCCTAGGGTTCTGCCTGGTTAATCTGTAGCAGATTAACTTGGTGTTAATTAATTGACCATAAAACCATAAGATGGAAGAGCAGAAGTAGGCCATTCAGCCCATCGAGACTGCTCTGCCATTCAATCATGGGCTGATCCAATTCTTCCAGTCATCCCCACTCCCCTGCCTACTCCCCATACCCTTTGATACCCTGGCTAATCAAGAACCTATCTATCTCTGCCTTAAATGCACACAATGACGTGGCCTCCACAGCCACTCGTGGCAACAAATTCCACAGATTTATCACCCTCTGACTAAAGTAATTTCTCCTTATCTCTGTTCCAAATGGATGCCCTTCAATCCTGAAGTCGTGCCTTTTTGTGTGGCACCTTGGAAAGGCCTTCTGAAAATCTAAGTACACCACGTCTACTGCATCTCCTTTGTCTACCCTGCTTGTAATTTCCTCAAAAAATTGCTGTAGGTTAGTCAGGCAGGATTTTCCTTTCAGGAAACTATGCTGACTTTGGCCTATCTTGTCATGTGCCTCCAGGTACTCTGTAATATCATCCTTCGCAATCAATTCCAACAACTTCCCAACTACTGATGTCAGGCCAACAGGTCTATAGTTTCCTTTCTGCTGCCTCCCACCCTTCTTAAATAGCGGAGTAACATTTGCAATTTTCCAGTTATCTGGTAAAATGTCAGAATCTATTGATTCTTGAAAGATCATTGTTAATATCTCTGCAATCTCTCCAGGAACTGCCTTCAGTACCCAAGGGTACATTCAATCAGGTCCCGGAGATTTATCCACCTTCAGACCATTAAGCTTCCTGAGCACCTTCTGAGTTGTAATTTTCACTGCACATACTTCACTTCCCTGACACTCTTGAACGTCTGGTATACTGTAGATGTTTTCCACTGTGAAGACTGATGTAAAATACGCATTCAGTTCCTCTGCCACCTCTGCATTTCACATTACAATATCTCCAGCATCATTCTGTATTGGGCCTATATCCACCCTCAACTCTCTTTTGCCCTTCATATACTTAAAAATGCTTTTAGTATTTTCCTTGATATTAGTCACCAGCTTCCTTTCAAAATTCATCTTTTCCTTCCTAATGACCTTCTTAGTTTCCTTCTGCAAGTTTTTAAAAGCTTCTCAATCCTCTATCTTCCACTAGCTTTGTCCTCCTTGTATACCCTCTCTTTTCCTTTTACTCTGGCTCTGACTTCACTTGTCAGCCACAGTAGTGTCCTTCTTCCATTTGAAAATTTCTTCTTATTTGGAATATATCTGTCTTGCTCTTCCCTCATTTTTTGCAGAAACTCCAGCCATTGCTGCTCTGCTGCCTTTCCCGCTAGTGTCCCTTTCCAGTGAACTTTGGCCAGTTCCCCTCTCCTGCCATTTGTAATTTCCTTTATTCCATTGAAATACCGACACATTGGAATTCAGTTTCTCCTTCTCAAATTTCAAAGTGAACTCGATCATATTGTGATCACTGTTCCCTAAGGTTTTCCCAATCCACTTTCATGTTAAAATCCCCAATGACTATCATGACATTGCCCTTCTGACACATCTTTTCTATCTCCTGCTGTAATTCATAATCCACAGCCTGGCCTGGAGGCCTGTATACAACTGCCATTAGGGTCCTTTTACCCTTGCCATTTCTTAACTCAACCCATAGAGAATCTACACCTTCCAATCCTATGTCATCTCTTTCTGATGATTTAATATTATTTCTTATACACAGGGTCACAGCACTCCTTCTGCCTACTAACCTACCTTTCTGATACATCGTATATCCTTGGATGTTCAGCTTCCAATGGCAGCCATCCTTTAGCCAAGTTTCAGAGATGGCCATAATGTCATATTTGCCAATATGTAGCTGAATTTGAAGATTATCCATTTTATTTCTTATGCTGTGTGCATTCAAATACAACACTCTCAGTCCAGTATTTGTTGTTTTCTGTTTTAACTGCAACAAACTCCTATTGCTGTGTAACTCATCCCACTGGCTCTGATTATGCCTCATCTCCTGCTTGTCCTTTCTATCATCTCTGTTGCATGCCATCTTTGATTTATTTCTGTTTTCCCCTATCACTCCGGTGCCCATCCCCCTGCCAAATTAGTTTAAATCCTCCCTCACAACTCTATTAAGGCAGCCTGCCAGGATATTGGACTCCTTTGGGTTCAGGTGTAAGCCCTCCTTTTTGTACAGGTCGTACCTCCCCCAGAAGAGGCCTCAATGATCCAGGAATCTGAAGCCCTGCCCCCTACACCAATCTCTCAGCCACGCATTAGTATGCCTGATCATGCTATTCTTGTGCTTGCAATCCTGAGATTACTACCCTGGAGGTCCTGCTTTTCAGCTTCCTTCTTAAGTCCCTGAATTCTCTCTTCAGTACCTCATGTGTGCAGCAAAGCACCAATAAAGACACAGACTTGCAGTACCCCAGACTACTCGTTCACCGGGTAATTTGGCATACCACAGTCTCTCTCTCTCCCTAATCATGGAAAATAAGGTGACCCGTTTCACAGCGAGAGGGGAGACATAACAAACAACTCGCTGATTTACGATGTTAAAAGTCTGTTGCATGGCTTTTTTCCGAGCTCTGCGTCTGGAGAGTCAGCTCCAAAAAGGCGCAGCTCTCTGGACACACAGACCACTATCCTGCTGCTCCCAATGTTCCGTGTTCTTCCACGACACCTCAGTCAGGGGCACCAGCCTTGAAACAGCCCGTCTCCAGAGCCACGGAAATCTGGCACTCTGACGGTGCACTTGTCTTCCAGGCCGCGTCCTTGGGATATCAAAATGAGACCGGGTCCCATTCCCGCAAAGAACCGAAGTCAGAACGTAAGCTTATGCCTTACTAAATATCATTAAATCCTTGAGTAGGTAACGAGGAGGACTAATAAGGGGAGCATAATTATTGCAGTGCACAGATATTAGGTTAAGTCTAAGGTAAAATAACACTTGGCAGGCCAATCCAAGGGATATGAATGAAAGCGCCAAGTTGAATCCAAGATGGCTCAGTGGCACGAATCAAAAGACAATAGTTGTGGGGTGCTTCAATGATTGCAATGTTGTCTGTAATGGAAGGCTACAGGATTGAGTGTTGAACCTTTGCTTATTGTTTTAACCTTAAATGTGGGGGGGGGGGAAATTGATTTAAAAAAACGGATATATGCAGTGATTGCAGAAAGGTATCAGTGAACTGATAGGCTGGGAAGAAGTGTGGCAAATGTATTTACGTCTAGGGAAGTGTGAGGTAAACCTTTTAAGGAATACAAACCAACTTTCATACCTATTACATTTAAAATGCTGGGAAAGATTGACTAGAGATAAAATGTCCACAGAGTTCTGAAAATATAAAGACAGGTAAATTGGTTTAAAATAGGCCTAAAGATGAAAGCCTTAGGTTTTTCATACTGCAGCTGTAGAAATACAATATGAAGATTGTTCCATAATATTTCTACAAGCAGAGAACCTGGCTTGGAATTCTCAATTTCTGTTAAAAATAGATGTTCAAAAGTGATGGAAAAATCAGTTGGGCAGTTTCTAATGTTTATCCTCTGTAGACAGAGATTGAGCATTTGCAACGATCTCTTCACAAATATCTAAGCTGTTATGAGGTATGAGGTAGTAGTTGCAGAAAAATACTGTAAATTGGCAGCATTCTGTTTTTCCAGCAATTTGTAGAGTTGAATGTAATATATTAAAACTGTGCTGGTGCTTTTGTTTGTGATTTTTTTTTGCAACAATTGTGATACTTGTAGGGCAATTGTTAGTGAGGAATGCCATGCAATGATGTGAAGGCTAAAAAGATACAGTCAAAGCAGTAAGGGTCAAAGTTGCCAGTGACCACTTGATTAAGGTGATGGTGACTGAGGAGACAACAATGGGGGGGGGGCGGGGGGAACGTACTGGAGCAATGTTATTGGAACTATGTGTACAATACAAAGGTTAGGTTTGATTTGATAACTATGCCAGCAATAGGGAAATAATACATTTCAGAAAGGAAGCTAAGTAGATTTGTGGAGTTGGGTGACAGGAAATGAGATGAGGAATATGGCTAAAGAATGGGGGATTCATTTGGGTGAACAGCAGATACAGAAGAAGGTCAACGTTTTAATTCAATATGATCAGCAGAATATGAGGCTGAACAATGGAAGGGCAAAGTTATTTGAACTTTAAGCACGGTTAGTAAAAGGACTAATGAATAATAAGGTGACATGGCAAGGGTTCTCTTTAAGTGGTATGCATCTTTCAGCATCAGAAAGGTGGTCAATATTTTTAACCAAGGTTAATTAGTTATTATTGTTTCAGTAAATTTGCTGTCTTGCAGCAAAGAACATTATGCTTCCACAGTATACTTCAAAAGAATAATAATAATTAGCAGGAATTAGACTTTATGTTCCAGTCTCCTCATTAGTGTACCATGGGATATCTCAAAATTCTATTCGACAACAAATAGCCACAGCTATGTTGCTCCTATATCACACATCCATATTTACCAATATAACAGGAGGCATTGCCCTCTAAAACATAAAAGATAACATTTTCCTTTGTCCTCACTCACCAGAATTGCTCATTGTGGGATCTCACAAACACAATTCATTCTTCCCCATTCATTTTGATCGACTGAAAATGAAGGACTGTAATTACTATCTACAAGCTGATGAATGAGGCTCCACACCGGTGGCATAGAACTGGAAAATTTACACAATAATTTGCAGTATGAGGTACTTTGAACATCACTGATTTAATATAAACATAAACCACTGCTTATAACAGCACTTAGCATATTCTAATCAGAAGAAACAAGTACAATGTGCACAATATTATGTGGTGACTATAGCTACATTTCGTGCTGAAAATAGTTCAAGATCTTCAAGCACTTGTAACATTGATTACATTGCATTGAAGAAGGTTAATTGTAAGATCTTATATAAAACCTTTCAAGACTCAGTACTCGAAACAAGACTTTTACTGTAGGTCCTACTATCAAAATATCAGTAATAATAGGAGCCTTCACAATAGGACATCATGTGTAACTTATGTTTCATTTAAGAGTACCTACCTCATTCAAGGAGGTAAGTGCAGCTTTATGTGCCCTCTTGGTTATGGACAGCAATAGCAGGACTGCCAAGGAGAAATGAAAAAGGAATGGGTGGGGGGGGGGGTTGTTTCATCACAGAAAATTATTGAACCGTGGAATTGTACAAATGAACAGCTTGATCTTAAATGGCATACTTGTTTATCTCAGCTTCATTGGCTGAGATTTTCTTTTACATAGGTGGCATCACCAATATCTCTTTAATAACAAATTCTTGAAAGATTGTGCAATATCCTTGCATCCTTAAATATGACAGGATATCTCTTGTGGATTGTACTGAGACCATCTACTTCATCTCTACAGAATTCCGCCTGGAGCAACTGAATTCCCGCCTAATCTCCTGCCAGATGATCCAAAGGTTTTGGAATTCAGTAACATCTGAGGCTTTCGCAGACCTTCATCTCCTTACTGAAGTCTGAAGTTTGAGATATTGGGTGGAGTTCATGGAACATGACTTGTGCAAGGATAATTGGGACCTCTTCTGGGGCAGGTGGGACCTGTACAAGAGAGACGGGTTACACTTGAACCACAGGGGGACCAATATCCTTTCAGGGAGGTTTGTTAGTGCTGTTGGAGAGGCTTTAAACTAGATTTGCAGGGGGATGGGAACCAGAGTGCCAGAGCTGACAGTGTGGCTGGGGTGAAAATAAATGATGTTGAAAGTTTAAGCAAATCCTCTGATAGAAAGGTTGTGAGTGGTGGTAAAAATCTTCTGAGGTGTATATATTTCAATGCTAGGAGTATTGCGGGGAAGGCGGATGAGTTGAGGGCGTGGATTGACACGTGGAATTATGATGTTGTAGCAATTAGTGAAACTTGGCTACAGGAGGGGCAGGACTGGCAGCTTAATAATCCAGGGTTCCGATGTTTCAGATGTGATCGAGGCAGAGGAATGAAAGGTGGGGGAGTAGCATTGCTTGTTAGGGAAAATATTACAGCAGTGCTCAGGCAGGACAGATTAGAGGGCTTGTCTACTGAGTCCTTATGGGTGGAGCTGAGAAACAGGAAAGGTATGACCACATTAGTGGGATTGTATTACAGACCACCCAATAGTCAACGAGACTTGGAAGAGCAAATCTGCAGAGAGATAGCAGGCAACTGCAGGAAACATAATGTTGTGGTGGTAGGGGATTTTAATTTTCCATACATTGATTGGGACTCCCATACTGTTAGGGGTCTAGATGGTTTAGAGTTTGTAAAATGTGTTCAGGAAAGTTTTCTAAATCAATATACAGAGGGACCAACTAGAGGGGATGCAATATTGGATCTCCTGTTAGGAAACGAATTAGGGCAAGTGACAGAAGTCTGTGTTGGGGAGCACTTTGGTTCCAGTGATCATAACACCATTAGTTTCAATTTGATCATGGACAAGGATAGATCTGGTCCTAGGGTTGAGGTTCTGAACTGGAAGAAGGCCAAATTTGAAGAAATGAGAAAGAATCTAAAAAGCGTGGATTGGGACAGCTTGTTCTCTGGCAAAGATGTGATTGGTAGGTGGGAAGCCTTCAAAGGGGAAATTTTGAGAGTGCAGAGTTTGAATGTTCCTGTCAGGATTAAAGACAAGTTGAATAGGAATAAGGAACCTTGGTTCTCAAGGGATATTGCAACTCTGATAAAGAAGAAGAGGGAGTTGTATGAAATGTATAGGAAACAGGGGGTAAATCAGGTGCTTGAGGAGTATAAGAAGTGCAAGAAAATACTTAAGAAAGAAATCAGGAGGACTAAAAGAAGACATGAGGTTGCCTTGGCAGTCAAAGTGAAGGATAATCCAAAAAGCTTTTACAAGTATATTAAGAGCAAAAGGATTGTAAGGGATAAAATTGGTCCTCTTGAAGATCAGAGTGGTCGGCTTTGTGCGGAACCAAAGGAAATGGGGGAGATCTTAAATAGGTTTTTTGCGTCTGTATTTACTAAGGAAGCTGGCATGAAATCTATGAAATTGAGGGAATCAAGTAGTGAGACCATGGAAACTGTACAGATTGAAAAGGAGGAGGTGCTTGCTGTCTTGAGGAAAATTAAAGTGGATAAATCCCTGGGACCTGACAGAGTGTTCCCTCGGACCTTGAAGGAGACTAGTGTTGAAATTGCAGGGGCCCTGGCAGAAATATTTAAAATGTCGCTGTCTACGGGTGAAGTGCCGGAGGATTGGAGAGTGGCTCATGTTGTTCCGTTGTTTAAAAAAGGATCGAAAAGTAATCCGGGAAATTATAGGCCGGTGAGTTTAATGTCAGTAGTAGGTAAATTATTGGAGGGAGTACTAAGAGACAGAATCTACAAGCATTTGGATAGACAGGGGCTTATTAGGGAGAGTCAACATGGCTTTGTGCGTGGTAGGTCATGTTTGACCAATCTGTTGGAGTTTTTCGAGGAGGTTACCAGGAAAGTGGATGAAGGGAAGGCAGTGGATATTGTCTACATGGACTTCAGTAAGGCCCTTGACAAGGTCCCGCATGGGAGGTTAGTTAGGAAAATTCAGTCGCTGGGTATACATGGAGAGGTGGTAAATTGGATTAGACATTGGCTCGATGGAAGAAGCCAGGGAGTGGTGGCAGAGAATTGCTTCTCTGAGTGGAGGCCTGTGACTAGTGGTGTGCCACAGGGATCAGTGCTGGGTCCATTGTTATTTGTCATCTATATCAATGATCTGGATGATAATGTGGTAAATTGGATCAGCAAGTTTGCTGATGATACAAGGATTGGAGGTGTAGTAGACAGTGAGGAAGGTTTTCAGAGCCTGCAGAGGGACTTGGACCAGCTGGAAAAATGGGCTGAAAAATGGCAGATGGAGTTTAATACTGACAAGTGTGAGGTATTGCACATTGGAAGGACAAACCAAGGTAGAACATACAGGGTTAATGGTAAGGCACTGAGGAGTGCAGTGGAACAGAGGGATCTGGGAATACAGATACAAAATTCCCTAAAAGTGTCGTCACAGGTAGATAGGGTCGTAAAGAGAGCTTTTGGTGCATTGGCCTTTATTAATCGAAGTATTGAGTATAAGAGCTGGAATGTTATGATGAGGTTGTATAAGGCATTGGTGAGGCCGAATCTGGAGTATTGTGTTCAGTTTTTGTCACCAAATTACAGGAAGGATATAAATAAGGTTGAAAGAGTGCAGAGAAGGTTTACAAGGATGTTGCTGGGACTTGAGAAACTCAGTTGCAGAGAAAGGTTGAATAGGTTAGGACTTTATTCCCTGGAGCGTAGAAGAATGAGGGGAGATTTGATAGAGGTATATAAAATTATGATGGGTATAGATAAAGTGAATGCAAGCAGGCTTTTTCCACTGAGGCAAGGGGAGAAAAAAACCAGAGGACATGGGTTAAGGGTGAGGGGGGAAAAGTTTAAAGGGAGCATTGGGGGGGCTTCTTCACACAGAGAGTGGTGGGAGTATGGAATGAGCTGCCAGACAAGGTGGTAAATGCGGGTTCTTCTTTAATATTTAAGAATAAATTGGACAGATACATGGATGGGAGGTGTATGGAGGGATATGGTCCGTGTGCAGGTCAGTGGGTCTAGGCAGAAAATGGTTCGGCACAGCCAAGAAGGGTCAAAGGGCCTGTTTCTGTGCTGTAGTTTCTATGGTTCTATGGTTCTATGGTGAGCAGATAATGTTAGATATTCAGGTCACTCTCCTGGTGCACCTTTTGATTTAAAAAAAATCAGATAAATATCAAGAAAATGCCATATAATAACTATTTTAGGTGTCTGTTTGCTCCTTTCAGCTACTGAGTGGTTTAGCTACCCTGATACTGCAGGCGCAATCGAATAGTTTGAAAAACTTCCATGCGTATGTCATCTCAGGTAAATTTAAATACTGTTTATGGTAGTGAGGGTAACTTATCTACATCTAGGCTTGTGTGAATAGTAACGTGGCAATCCTGCTCATGTATGTGTAAGCACAGGCTGTTATACTTTAAATAATGCAACAGTTATATCAATTCCCAGTTTTTCATTTGAGAAAATTTATGTTAATCTCAACAGACTGTATTCAGTTGAGCAGGTTGCTTGTGTTGCTAAATGAGCCCAAGGCACCTGTCAAGGCTCTGCTGAATCACTATGAACTCTTTTCAAAATGTCCAGTTAGCAGCCCCAGAATCCTTCATTTGGTAATTCTATCATAAAAGCTGTGCTTCTGAGGAAATGACCCCCCAAATATTTCTGCTCCCTTACTGCAGCAGAAAACCCGTCAGAGAATGTTCGACATTGCTTCCTGACCAGATCAATTGATTCCATTCCAGTGTGTACCCTAAGTTAGTCCTACTAATAACCTCTAATTCCAGTGACAAAGCAATTTTTTTCTTCAAAGACATTGGCAAACAGCCACTTGGAATGAAAAACCAGCTCTGCAGGGCTGGATTTAGAATTCTACACAGATCAGACTCTATTGATTGTACTTTTATGAAATTTAACCTGTTTTTAAATTGATATGAGTAAGCACAAATAATGATCTAAACTTTTTACTCAAGAAATCACTAGATATGTATACTTTAATCAATTGGTTATGTGGTCATACAGTTTAATGTGAAGGCTGGAAGAGAACTGGGCTTAAAATGAGTATAACCTTGACTGCATTGAAACTGAATGAATTTACTATATATTTAGACTTATGGGATGCTTCAGAAACTTTAAACACAGTAGTACATCCCATCTTAAACTTATTTATTTTCTAAAGAATCATACTGTATTATGCAAATGTTAAATTCTCTTTTCAGATTTTTTGATAGCAACAAACAAAGGAATTAATTTAACATTATCACTGAATAATACAACACAAAATAAAGCCAAAATAACTAAAGACTTATTGGATCCGTCTTGATACTTCAGTTCATCCATTTCTTGTTCCCTTTCATTGCCTTCCCTTCAGTGCTTTTTCATTTCCCTTTTGAAAGTTACATGTCAGCTCTGCCAGACTGAACAGCCACTTCCAACATACATCTTGAATTAACTGGCAAGATTGGCAGGTCGGGATGCCTCCAGCAACAGTGAAAGCTGCTGGAAGATGGCCAGATGTTTCTTCTTAGAGATGGGCATTAATTAGATGGTGTGAAACTTTCTTTTACAGTACATTACCTTTGGGATAAGGAAATGGCCCCTTAACACTTCTTTGACTCCAGTGGTGATAGCTGCCCAACTGTAGCAGAAGACCCAGGTAGGAGAATGGCAATTATTGACCTGAGGAATTGACTGAAGAACCACTATCGTAGCACCATCATTAGTTTGAGAGATTGGCTTTATCCCCATAGTGCCCGGAACCTCCAAGTGTTGCAAACTAATCCCTCGAACATGAAGTCTAACAGGAGGCAGATCAAATGGCCTGCAGTTAACATGACTTCACTGTGGAAGCAGTTTGATGAGGATGTTAGCCAAATTCTGGAGGCAACGGCAAAGGGAGGGGTTGATAGGAAGCTGTAAACCATGACAACAATTCCCAGTGGAGGTTGGTTGTAGGGGATTCATAGCCCGTTCTTTAGTTAGAGCCTTCAGCATTTTGGGCATCGAGGGAGAGAGGAAGAGGAGAGCCATCCACAGTACCACCGATGTGGCAGAGAGGGCCTCAAGATGACTGTGGCTCAAAAGAGGGGATCCATGGAGCCATAAGTAGCTAGCCATCTGGACACAAGCTGGGGTCTTATCAGCCCCGGCTGGGGCACCTGGAGGAGGTTGTATGATGTTGAAAGACCCGAAACACCCGATGATTCCAGGAACATCACTGAAGATGCGTCCAGAAGCATCAATAGATGTATGTACACAGTTATCTTTATTAAAAAGAAACATCAAATCAATCTTGTTTTATAATGTGCTATAAATCATTGGATACTTTAAATCCTTTGTTCACAGTCCACATAAAGAAGTGTGCTTGTCCTGGACTGAGACTGTAATCCTGATCTCAACAGTTAGGGATCTTGAGGGGAGGTCTGTGGAGTTCTCAGTCAGTCCTCTTGTTACCTTAGTAAAGAAGCCATCATAATGAAAGATCTCACCCACCCTGGACACTCTCTCTTCTCCCCTCTTTCTTGGGCAAAAGTTACACAAGTCTGAAAGCTCTTACCACCGGGACCAAGGACAGCTTCTACCCCACTGTTATAAAACTATTAAATATTTCCCTAGAACATAAGTTGGACTCTTGATCTCACAAACTACCTTGTTATGATCTTGCACTGTTTATCAGCATTGCACTTTCTGCGTAGCTATTACACTTTATTCTTCATTCTGTAATTATTTTACATTGTTCTTCTTGAATACACCAACCTTTTCACTGTATCTCGGTACATGTGACAATAATAAACCAATTCCAATTCCTTCTGATACTGTGCTGTGCCTGGCTTCCTGGAACTAAGGTACACTGGGCTCTGCGGTTCTCGCTGTTCCTTGGGCGTTGGTGCATTAGCTGTCCTTAGTTTCCCAAAGCTGAGGTGTGAAGCACTGCAGCATCCCAGCTTTACAGAGCTATCATGCTACTCATGCCAGCATCAGTGCTGTCATCCAATTCTTGACTCTGGATTACTTTCCATTTCCTCTGTGGCTCCTGAATGGACTTCAGCGGAGGTTGTTAGAGGCTCACTCCCCTCTGCCACCTGGTTTTCTAAACCTTCTTCCTCCGCCTTGATGTAGTCTTGTCATGTAGAGTGATGGTGAAGGCAGAGTTTTGGGTATGTGCAATTGCTGCACTCCGTTCCCTCTCATCTCAACGAAGGGTCCTGACACGTCGACTGTACCTCTTCCTAGAGATGCTGCCTGGCCTGCTGCGTTCACCAGCAACTTTGATGTGTGTTGCTTGAATTTCCAGCATCTGCAGAATTCCTGTTGTTTCCCTCTCATCTCGTTGCCTTGGCATGGCTGCATCTGCCGTTTAGGCAGGTTTTCTGGAGGTGGCCAGATTTGCGGTTCACGTCCAGCATTTGATATTGCTCCTCCTTGCTATGGGTGGATTCATGTCTGGGTTTGACATATTCTGAGTTGTCTCTGGTATTGCATAGGAAAAGTGGGATTGGTGCAGATGGATGCCTAATGATCAGTGTGCATCTGACCGAAGAGCTGACTTCCAATGTAACTTACTGCAAAGGTTTTCTAACTGCCCCCCACTCTACATAATTTCAATTCAAACACATGTCTGCTGCTGCCTATATTTCATCCCAAAGTTTCCCTCTGACCAATTGTCCCTGAAGAAAGAGAACAATAGAATTTTAAACCTACCTGGAAGATTTTGTTCTGATCTCTAATAACACTTTAGAAATTGGGTCAGAGATACCTGTATCCTTAGGAGTTAGAGATTGTGAATAATTCATTTTTTCTGGCCTGGTTATCTCACATCTTCCATTTGGTGTAAAATATTACTTGTCAGATCTCACTCAGCATAAATATTGAGGCATCGCTTAACAAACACTTTTGCATTCCTCCAGCATGATCTGTTGTGAAATATTAATTCCCTCATGCAGCTGCTCCAGACTAACCACATTCATAACAATTATTACTTTTCCTGGTCCTGGTATCAGGGGAATTTGAGACTAATAATGAAATGACCTTCTTTCTATTGAAGTTCGCATTAAAGTAAGGACTAAAGTATTCTAGTGCACAGAATAAATGATCACTCATCTTGTTAAATGATCAACTTCACTTAGAAGTCTTCACCCAGTATGCTATTATGGAATAAAAGCATTTTCCTTTCATACCATCACTTTGCTACAAGTATTGAAATAATGAACAGTCTACTGTTTCACCGATCAGAGCTACTTTAATCTTTTATGGTGTTTTTAACTGAGTTTCATCCTTTGTAAAATTTTCTTCTTTAAGGAGCATCTCCTATTTCACTGCCAGGGGTCAATTACTACCAATACAAGCAAATGTTTAAAACTGAACTTCGCTTCAAGTTGAGTCATCTGGACACATGAATCAATTAAGACCTCGCACGTGATTTTCACACAATACTGCAGATGTTGAACAAAAATAGTCCAAAAATTAGGCAGGAGGATGTTCATCAGGCTGGAATCCTATTGTGAATGTTAAATATAACAGACTGTGAGCAAGAATAGAGTCAGGATAAGCAGGGGTTTGGAGGGGGAAAAGCAAATGGGAAGGGAGGCAGGAACAAAATTGCTACCCAGAACTTGGAAGTCCAAACAAAAAAAGTGGGTAGGAAATTATTGAATTTGATGTTTAACAATCTATATAATGCCCCAAAACTAGAAATATAAATTAGTAGTTTTCTTCTGATCTGTAATGAAGATCAGGCATAGTCTGTTAAGTGCTGCCAAATCATTCATCTAGTTTTCATTGGCAGCAGTTGAACATATATTCCCCAGTGAACATATATTCCACAGCTCCAAAGGTTTAATGATATTAAAGAAATTATCTGAAGTAGTGGCCATGCAGCTGTTGTCACATTACATCTGACAGCAACCAAGGACCCAACACAGTTTGATGACATAAAGTAACCTATTCATTTATTAATCATGGTCTTCCTCAAGGACATGAATGAATGCTGTGAGGTTGTACTGCTGTGTTAGCCAAAGCAGACTGTAGAGTTATGTTATATTTGTTGCAATGTGGAGAGTGTTATGTCTACTCCATGGCTGAATATGGTAAATAGTCGCTTTCTGGTACTTGGTGACTAGGACGAATACATATTAAGAAGGAGTTCTTAGGATTCTTTCTCCAGAACTAAGACCACATTGAATTTCTCTTCATCTCTTGTGAATATTACAGCTGTATCTCACACAGTTATTAAGGTAACAAATTTCAATTATTTTACTAAATCAATCAAATAGGACGGAGACGGGGGCGGAGTTAAGATGACACTCCTTTGCCTGCATCTTCGGAAACAGCCCTATTTCCATCTTTAACATCTTTATTTTTCCCTTTCATGGTTCTTTTGAAGACCCTGACAAGGAGTTACATGCTGACTTCGGTTCTTTGCGGGAATGGGACCCGTTCTCAGGGTTTCAGGACTGGCCATTGTTTGGCATGCCAAGAATTTGGCCTGAGATGCTGGCTCATATTTGGAAGCCAAAGATCTCTGGCCTTCAGAGGCGGGCAGGTCGAGGGTTGATATCATGTCAGGAGACCCGTGAGTCATCGGGGGAGTTAGGATATCTGCTGTTGGCCCGAAGACCCAAGATCTTTGCGATCTTCAGGCACAGAGCTCAAAAAAACTGACGTAATAAACTTCTAACATCGCAAACCAGCGAGTTGTTGTTATGTCTCCTTGCTCGCTGGGGAAATGGAGTCACCTCCCTTTCCCTTATCAGGGAGAGAGAGAAGATCTGTGGTATGCTGTATGCTAGATGGAACGTGAAATCTTTGGGGTAACTGCAAGTCTGTGTCTTTGCTATTGCTTTGCTCACACTGAGTGTTCGGTGCAGATGCTTGCTTTTTTTTGCTGGTGGGGGGAGTTGGGGGGTACCTTGGGGTTCTCACGTTTAACTGTCGTTCATTCTTTGGGGCACTTCTCTGTTTTTGTGGATGTTTGAGAGGAAAAAGTATTTCAGGATGCATATTGTATACATTTCTCTGACATTAAATTTGACCTTTGAACCTTTGAAATAATGTGTTGAATGTATATAAAGGACACAACGGCTTCACACACAAGCAGTGAAGTCCATTTCCCTCCCAGCTGTAGCTACAAATATCTATAAATTGGTAAAAAAAAATGTGCTACTCAAACAAAGACACCTGAAAAGGCTTAAACTATTTGAATAGCGTGAGTAAGTCTAATGATAAACAAGAGAAAATCTGCAAATGTTGGAAATCCAAGCAACAGACACAAAATGCTGTGAGGAACTCAGCAGGCCAGGCAGCATCTGTGAAAAAGAGTACAGTCGCTGTTTCGGGCTGACACCATTCATCAGGATAGGTCTCAGTCCGAATTGTCGACTGTACCCTTTTCCATACATGCTGTCTGGCTGTTGAGTTCCTCCAACATTTTGTGTGTGTTGCTTGAATAGCACGAGTGCCTAGTCTTAGTTAAGTTGTAACAAGAGATGGCGTTCAAGCAAGCACAAGGTTAAAAACACTCATCTGCCAGTGCCTAGAGTGTTAACAAGATAGGGTGGAGGTTTATGCCATCTCGAAGAGCTAACTGAAATGAAGATGTCCTTCCTGTGTTGGCAAACAGTATTAAGCAGTACGTGTGGGTACAAGGGGCTGTTTACAATATTTGTAGCACCAGGATATGTTTATTAATGAAAAGAAAAGCATGGAGTTTTATGTAACTGAGCAATATGACACCCATTGAGGAAAATTGTAAGTGATACATGGTGAGATAAGTGCATGACCTGGAACAATTATATTGACTGTTCCCATGGTTGTATACTGATAGATAGACAATGTCAATGGAACACAAGACTGCCGTTTCAGGATCAACAAGCAGTAATTAATAACCTAGACTAGCTCAAGAAAGCAATCTCTATCCTTTGTACTTACAGAAGGAAAAGAATCCAGAGTGAAAATGAAGCAGAGTTTACCGTTCTAGGGAAAAGGTCTAATTTGGAAGATCAGAACTGGTTACCAAAGATAAAGCTACACAGCGAAGAACATAAAAGCAAGAAGGAACAGTTTGCATCAGGTGTACTTGACAAGTGCCCCAAGATTTTTCTGATGAACCTGGAAGTATTCAAGATATGGAAGTCAAGATTTACCTGATGCAGAGTGCTACAGAGCTCTTTAAAGCACAATCCAAATTTTCTAATCTGAAGGGAAAGGCTTTGGAGGAGTTAATGCGACTACAAGAAACAAGTACCATTGGACTATCTGAGATTTCTAATGGGATTGCTCCAATAATTTCTTGGATATGTAATTTGAGAAAGAGAAGACAAAATCAGATCTATCAGTATTACAATGGAACAAAGGGAGTTACGGAGGCATGACAGAGGAGCTGGCAAAAATTATTTGGAAGGGGATACTAGCAAGGATGATGGCAGAGAAGAAATAGCTGGAGTTTCTGAGAGTAATTTGGAAGGGACAGGATAGAAACATCCCAAAGAAGAAGACGTATTCTAAAGACAGGATGATGCAACCATGGCTGACAAGAGAAGGCAAAGCCAATATAAAAGCCAAAGAGAGGCCATATAATAGAGCTAAAATTAATGGGAAGTTAGAGGTTTGGGAAGCTTTTAAAAACCAACAAAAGTTAATGAAAAAAGTCATAAAGAAGGAAAAGATGGAAGACGAAGTTAAGCTAGCTAACAATATTAAAGAATACCAAATTTTCTTCAGATATAAAAAGTGTAAAAGAGAAGTGAGAGTAGATATCACACTATTGGAAAATGACGCTGGACAGATAGTAATGGAGAAAGGAAATGGTGGACAAACGGAATAAATATCTTGCAGCAGTCTTCACTGTGGAAGACACTAGCAGTATATGAAGGGTCAAGAGCGTCAGCGGGCAGAATTGAGTGAAGTTGCCATTACACGGGAGATGGTGCTTGGGAAACTGAAAGGTCTGAAACTGGATACATCATCTGGACCAGACGGTCTACACCCCATCATTCTGAAACAGGCTGGTGAAGAGATTGTGGAGGCATTAGTAATGATCATTCAAGAATCAATGGATTCTGACATGGTTCTGGAGGACTGGAAAATTGCAAATGTCACTCTGTTCTTCAAGAAGGGAGAGAGGCAGAAGAAAGAAAATTATAGGCCAGTTAGTCACTCTGCCCTCAGTGGTTGGGAAGATGTTGGAGTTGATTATTAAGTATGTGATTTTGGTGTTCTTAGAGGCACATGATAAAGTAGGCTATACTCAGCATGGTTTCCTCAAAGGAAAATCTTGCCTGACAAATCTGCGGGAATTCTTTGAAGAAATAACAAGCAGGATAGACAAAGGAGATTTGGTGCATGTTGTGTGCTTGGATTTTCAGAAGGCCATTGACAAGGTGCCACACATAAGGCTGTTTAACAAGTTAAGAGCCCACGGTATACAGGAAAGATACTAGCATGTATAGAGCATTGGCTGATTTGCAGGCAGCAAAGGAAGGGAATAAAGGGTACCCTTTCTGGTTGGCTGCCAGTGACTAGTGGTGTTCCACAGGGGTCTGTGTTGGGACCGATTCTATTTACGGTACATGTCAATGATTCAGGTGACAGAATTGATAGCTTTGTGGCTTAGTTTGTGGATGGTACTAAGATAGGTGGAGGAGCAAGTAGTGTTGAGGATACTGAAAAGCTACAGAAGATGTATACGGATTAGGAGAATGGGCAAAGAAGTGACAGATGAAATACAGTATTGGGAAGTGTATGGTCATGCAGTTTGGTAGGAGTAATAAAAGGATAGATTATTTTCTGAATGGAAAGAAAATTCACAAATCTGAGATGCAAAGGGACGGGAGTCCTCGAGCAGCATTTTCTAAAGGTTAATTTGCAGGTTGTGTTGGTGGTGAGGAAGGCAAATGCAATGTTAGCATTGATTTTCAGAGGACTCGAATATACTGTAAAAGCAAGAATGTAATGTTGAGGCTTTATAAAGCACTGGGGTGGCCTCACTTGAGTATTGTGAGCAATTTTGAGCCCTTATCTAAGAAAGGATGTGTTGACTTTAGAGAGGGTTCAAAGGAGGCTCACAAAAATTATTCTGGGATTGAAAGGCTTACTATATGAGGAACATTTGATAGCTCTGGGCCTGTACTCACTGGAATTCAGAAAAATGAGAGGGGATCTCATTGAAAGTTAAAGAAAGTTGAAAGGCTGGATAGAATGAATGTGGAGAGGATGCTTTCTATGATGGGAGAGTCCTAGACAAGAGGACACAGCCTCAGAATAGAGGCATATCCAGTCAGAATGGAGATGAGGTGGAATTTCTTTGGAGTGTTGAATCTGTGGAATTCATTGCCACAGGTAGCTGTGGAGTCCAAGTCATTGGGTATATTTAAGGCAGAGGTTAATTGATTCTTCATTGGTCAGGGCATAAAGAGATATGGGGAGAAGGCAGGAAATTGGGGCTGCGAAGGAAATGGATCAGCCATGATGAAATGGCCTAATTCTGCTCCTATATCATATGGTCTTATAGTCTTATAAGACCATTAGAGTCTGCAGAGGTTTTAAGATAATAAAGGAAAAACAAACATGGGCAGGTACCCCTTGCCTCTGAGTAATGACTTGATTGTGCTGCTGGAACAGGCTAGGTCTTCATAACTCTTGACATCTCATATGTTTAACAAATAATCAAACTAGTCAAATGTACAAAGAAGTTTTCAATACTAAATACATATTGTGGATTATTCCTCTACTTTGGATAGCATAATTTCTTGGAATTTTCCAGAGGATGGTGGATATTTTGATATGGTGGTATATTCTGATACCTGGAAAGAAAGGCTAAAATATTTAATATGTTAAACAAAAGGTAAAGGTGTCTTTGGTGCCTCAGAAGTGTTTGATCTTAGCTAGAAGATAAGGACAAGGTCCAACCAATGCTGGCTGCATCAAGAATGACCAACTTGGCAGAGTTAAAAGCCTTCTTCAGACTTTTCTACTGCAAGATTCATTTGCTACTGTTTTAATCAAAGTGTTGGGAACTCTACTGGGATTGTTGAATCAAGTAACAAGGTGGGAGGAAACACTGTAACAACAGACTTCATTCTATGTACAAGGGTGTGGAGTTAGTTTGTTGGCCCAGAAAGATCTCATCAGAAAGAAAGGAAGTTCTTTGAAGTAGCAGCTTGAAGGACACCCAGGTGCATTTCATATCAAGCAAGTTGCTAGTGTCATGTGGGGAGGGGATTGGTGGCAGACCCAAATGCAAGGCATAGACACTGAAGCACTAGGAACAGGACTAAGTGTGACAAGGAAGCAAGGGAAGAGGGGAAGAAATGACACTGGAGATTGACACAGGCCCTGAACAAGACAATGATACAAGGCCTGGGCTAGGACTTGACTAGGATAGCGGAACCAGGACATGGAACTTGGAACTAGGAGCCTGGGCTTGGACTCCGAGCCAGAGACTGGACAAGGACCCAGAACCAAGGACTTGACTCGGGATCAGACTCCAGAACTAGGCTCGGACAAGACGTGGCTACAGGATGAGGAGAGGCAACAGGACTGGACGTGAGACTCCTGGATGGGAAAAGGGAACCCCAGCACCAGGCTGGGCAAGGTACTCCTGGGCTGGGCAAGACACATGGACAAGACGAGAACACAAAGCCATGGCTTGTTCAGGATAAGGTTCTAGGATTGTGGCTAGGACTGGACGAGACCCCGAAGCCTTGACTCGGTTCAGGGAGAGACAGGAATGCAGAGCCTTGGTCGAGGGAGAGACAGGAACATGGAACACAGAGCTGGGACCCCTCTTTGGAAACAGGACATAGGGCCAAGACTCATACATAGAACACAGAGCCGACACCCCCCCTTGGGTACAGGACATAGGGCTGGGACTCATTACACAGAATGCAGAATACGACAAGATGGTTCCCAAAACAAGGCAGCAGCAGACGGCCAGACCTACCTAGCAAAGGCGTGGACACAGACAGTTCCCAACACTAGGTAGCAGCAAACAGCCAGACCTACCTAACAAAGGCGTGAACACAGACAGTTCCCAACACTAGGTAGTGGCAAATGACCGGACCTACGTAGCGAAGGCGTGGACACAGAGACAGTTCAAAACAACAATAGACAGTTCCTTATCTTGCTCCGGCAATGGAGCTTGACAGCGGTACAGGCAAGGATTGCAGGCAAGGGTTACCGGCAAGGCAAGGCAAGGCAAGATTTCAGACAAGGCAAGGTGCGGCAAGGCTTCAGGCGAGGCGAGGCGAGGCTTCAGACAAGGCAACAGAAGGCAGGGGAAGGGATTCAGACAGGAACAATCCAGCAGCCAGAGGCTGAATCCTGAAGGTATTTATGAAGCCAGCCCAAACGAGAATCAGCTGCCTCAACAGAAACTGGGGAAAACCAGAAAACCTGGAATAAGGAACATGGACCAGACTGTGAACCAGAATGTGGATTTCACGGACCGGACCATAATAGCTAGAGGTTTTATCTGGTAACCTTAAATGGGTTTGCTACTGGGGGCACTGTGAAGGAATGTAAGTAATATCAGGAGCATTGCAAGATGGTGCCAACAGCTCCTCTTAATCTTATCTATAGCAAAGTAAACTTTCGTGGAGACTTCAAGTGGATTTTACAGTTCATTTGTTTGATTTGATCTCCATCCTGGTAAGGTCATATTCAATCACAAACAAAAGAAAATCTGCACATGCTGGAAATCCAAGCAACACACACAAAATGCTGGAGAAACTCAGCAGGCCAGGCAACATCTATGGAAAAGAGTATGGTTGACTCAGTTTTGATGAAGAGTCTCAGCCTGATATGCTGACTCTACTCTTTTCCATAGGTGCTGCTTTGCCTGCTGAGTTCTTCCAGCATTTTGGTGTGTTGCAAGGTCGTACTCATTGTGGGCTGAAGCACATATCTACGACCCAAGTAATGACTTCAAAATTGGAAAAGTTCCTTGCTACACATGGCCCTAGAGAGATGCTTGTGACAGACAATGGAGAAAACTTGATGAATGCTAAATGTCTGAATTCCTCAGGAGTGATGTGGTGAAGTGTGTCACCCAGCTATAAGTGCTTTGGCAGAGAGGGCAGTTTGGACTCTGAAAGGGTGAGAGGGAGTGAAGTAGAGACAGAAGTTGGATTTTTTATTTCATTAGCAAAACTCACTACGTACAAATATGAAAGGAATAGCTTCCGAATTATTGTTGGACAGACTGTCAAAATGAACTTGGATTTGGTGAAGCCAGAACTTTGCATCACTGTGTTCTTATAATAGTTGAACCAAAAGGAATAATGTGATGCCAATGATCATGATTGCCACTTTGAAATAGGTGAGTATGTGCTGGGCCTAGAAGCTTTCTCATCTAAAACGAATTTAGTAAAAATGGCTATATCTTGAAAAAGAGAAGCAGCAGGTCTTGCTCTACAAGTTAAGCTGCATCATTCTCACTGAACAATAAAAAGAATAGATAAATTCATAATGAAATATTAGTTTTACAGTTTTGGTATAGTACCTTGCCATATTTTTGTGTGCTATATCATATGTGTTATGGTGTCAGCAATAGCGAGGAGATGTGGCATGCAAGGCAGACCTTAAGGCTTGCAGTGCTCTATCAATAGTACCACCCTCTAGTGGATGACTGTGAAAATAACATGTCTTCTGACATGAAGCAGCACCTTTTAAAATGTCAAATCCTGAATGTGATATTACTCAGTACTTGAATACATGAAGCAGTGTTGCTAAGACAGCTACATACATTAGGTGAAGTGAATGATACCTGCACAGGTGCTTATAGGACAGGGAGAGGGCAATTATGCATAATGCCCTGGTTAAGGTTTTTACTGCTAATGCTGTAGGGTATTTTATTTACTAGCTTTCTGTAGAAGCAGTGTGTCCTGCTGATGGCATGCTTGGGTTTCAGGTAAAGATAAGGGGTTGTGAAATTTAACTTCAGCCAATCAGGAGGATGGATTTGGGAGAAGATTCTAGAGAAAGCTGGGTGGAAAGAGATTTGTGATTGACGTTGGTGGGGTTTGTGGTCTTTTTGGCAGGAGTTGAAGAGAGGACAGGATAAAAGATGGCTGAGGATGCTGTGGGAAGGAGCATTCCCATTGCACAAGGTGCATTGTGCAGATGAATGGCTCCAAGGAGGAAGGGCCAATAGTCCAGAGAGAGCACACATATATTTGAGATGGATTTTGAACAAATGTTTGGGATGTGGCATGTGCTTTCAAGCAGACCAGGGGTCCAGAAAGTAAAAGACAGCTTCAAGATGAACTCCACCAATGTGCACTGGTTTAATTGTAATGGGCCCTTGCATTTTTTTTCCCCTTTTCTTTTTCCTTAAAGCCAAAATTTGTAAATATACTTTCTTTATAATTTTAAGTGGTTACGATCTGTTATTTCTTGCCAACCAACAACTGTGTATGGGCAGTATTTACACAGCATTTGCTCAAATCGAGGTTTCTTTAATCGGAACATCACAACGTTCCTGCTTGGTTGAACCCCAAATCATACTGACCCTAGATGCCTATTGTTCATGAATGCTGGCCTTCTCACCACTAAGTCCCGTGGCTGTTAGTGGGGCCGGCAACAAGCCAAGTTTCCATATGAGCCTGGCGAGGGGTTTTCATATACATTTGAGGAATGAAGCATCAGTTCAACGAGTCAATTGTTATGATTTGTTTAATCTTCACTAAAGTAACACTCGTCTTTGTCAAGTGAGATAGTCATAGGGCTGTGCTTAGAAAATAGAGCTGTACAACTCCACAGTTATCTAACCTAATGGGAGAAGCACACTCAGTCGTCACTTTATTAGGTACACCTGTACACCTCTTTGTTAATGCAAGTATCTAAGTAGCAAATTGTGCAGCAGCAAATCAATGCATAATAGCATGCAGGCATGGTCAAAATGTCCAGTTGTTGTTCAGACCAAACATCAAAATAAGGAAGAAATGTGATTAAGTGACTTTGACTGTGGAATGATTGTTGGTGCTGGATGGAGTGGTTTGAGTATCTCAGAAACTGTTGACCTCCTGGGATTTTCATGCACAATAATTTCTAGAGTTTATATAGAATGATGTGAAAAGCAAATCAACATCCAGTAAGCAGCGGTTATAGAGTCATAGAAAAGTACAGCTCAGAAACAATCCTTTTGGCCCATTGTCCGTGCCAAACAATTTAAACTGTCTACTCCCATCGACCTGCACCATACCCTCCACCATAGTCCTCCATACCCCTACTCAAGCTTCTCTTAGACATTGAAATTGATCTCGCATGCACCACTTGCACTGGCAGCTCATTCCACACTCTCACAACCCTCTGAGTGAAGAAGTTTCCCTTCATGTTCCCCTTAATCCATGACCTCTAATTGTAGCCCTACCCAACCTCAATGGAAAAAGCCTACTTGCATTTACTCTATCTGTACCCCTCATATTTTTGTACACCTCTAACAAATCTCCTTTCTATCTTCTACGTTCCAAGGAATAAAGTCCTAACCTATTCAATCTTTCCTTATAACTCAGGTCCTCCAGACCTGACAACATCATTGTAAATTTTCTCTGTACTCTTTCAACCTTATGTATATCCTTCCCATAAGTAGGTGACCAAAACTTCACATAATACTCCAAATTGGGTCCTGTAGGTGAAAATACCTTGTTAACGAGAGATGTCAAAGGAGAATATCAGACTGGTTCAACCTGACAGGATGACAACAGTAATTCAAATAACCATGCATTACAATAGTGGTGCGCAGAAGAGCATCTCGGAATGAACAACACATTGAACCTCGAAATGGATGGACTATAGCATCAGAAGACCAGGAACATTCACTCAGTGGCCACTTTATTAGGTACAGGAGGTACTTAATAAAATGGCTACTGCGTGTACAATATCCAGAGGATCTGGATTCTGGTAGATTGTGAGTTGAACAAGTGGTTTTAAGATTCGCAGGTTTAGCAATGAGGATTAATGGGATATGCAAAAAGAAATCTTCTGTATATGTAGTACAGTAGAGAAATCAATGAATGAGCTATTTATATTCTTTAGTTTCTGCTTGCTGTTTCACAACAGACTAGACAGCGCTCAAACGTAATTAACTGTGCTATCACCATCACCCCTAGAGGTATATTTCAATCTGGCAAAAATAAACGTCAAATCAGGGATTGAATTCGAGATGCTCATAACAGAATAAAGAAATTCCTGCCGCTGTCTGTAAGGAGTTTGTACATTCTCCCTGTGGCTTTCCTCCGGGTGGGCCATTGTCCAAAGGCATACCATTCGGCAGGTTAATTGGTTATTGTAAATTGTCGTGATTAAATGGGGTGTTGCTGGGCATCGCGGCTTGAAGTGCTGGAAGGGTCTATTCTGCGTTGTGTCTCAATAAATAAATAAATAAACAAACATCACAGCAGATTTAAATTCAGAGACATAACTGAAACTAGGAGGGAGGTGAAGATGGCGGCATGATGCAGCACGTGCGGCCGCTCTGGAATGATATCTGTATTTGTTAAGTAGGGTACCACGCAGAATCCTGATTTGATGGAGACAGCTGTGAGAGCACGGAGGAACATTTGGAGAAACTTCTGAAATGCCCGCTTCACTGCCGCTGCTACTGTGCGATCGAGAATCTCTGGAGGGGAAGGCCCCAAATCCTTGGCTTTGCCTATTGCTTGGCGGCCGGGGATGGGGTTGAAGTGCTCGGCAGAGATGGTGCTCGGTGTCGGAGGGCTGGTTGGAGGCTCGAAGATTTCGGACGGACTCAAGATTTGGCTGTGGTCGGGTGCTTCCAGGGTGCTGCATCGGCAAGTTTGTAGTGCTGGATGTTCATGGCAGGGAGAGTTTTTCTTCCTTCTACCGTCTGCGTGAGATGATGGGGCTTTTGAGAGACTTTGAGACTCTTTTTTTACCGTGCCCATGGTCTATTCTTTATCAAATTATGGTATTGCTTTGCTTTGTTGTAACTATATGTTATAATTATGTGGTTTTTGTCAGTTTTTCAGTCTTGGTCTGTCTTGTGTTTCTGTGATATCGTACTGGAGGAACATTGTATCATTTCTTAATGCATGCATTACTAAATGGCAATAAAAGAGGACTGCGTGTCCTCATAATCTAAAAAAAATCTAAACTGGTTTACTATTGTCATATGTATCAAGGTACAGTGAAAGGCTTGTCTTACATACTGATCATACAGGTCTATTCATTACACAGTGCACTAAGGTAGAACAAGTCAAAAATAACAAAGCAGAATAAAGTCTAACAGCCTCAGGAAAGTGCAGTGCAGGTGGACAATAAGGTGAAAGGTCATAGCAAGGTAGATTTTGAGGATAATAGCCCATGGTTTTGTATTAGAAACATAGACATAGAAACATAGAAAATAGGTGCAGGAGTAGGCCATTCGGCCCTTCGAGCCTGCACCGCCATTCAGTATGATCATGGCTGATCATCCAACTCAGAACGCTGTACCAGCCTTCCCTCCATACCCCCTGATCCCTTTAGCCACAAGGGCCATATCTAACTCCCTCTCAAATATAGCCAATGAACTGGCCTCAACTGTTTCCTGTGGCAGAGAATTCCACAGATTCACCACTCTCTGTGTGAAGAAGTTTTTCCTCATCTTGGTCCTAAAAAGGTTCCCCTTTATCCTCAAACTGCGACCCCTCGTTCTGGACTTCCCCACCATCGGGAACAATCTTCCTGCATCTAGCCTGTCCAATCCCTTTAGGATTTCATACGTTTCAGTAAGATCCCCCCTCAATCTTCTAAATTCCAACGAGTATAAGCCTAGTCGATCCAGTCTTTCATCATATGAAAGTCCTGCCACCCCAGGAATCAATCTGGTGAACCTTCTTTGTACTCGCTCTATGGCAAGAATGTCTTTCCTCAGATTAGGGGACCAAAACTGCACACAATACTCCAGGTGTGGTCTCACCAAGGCCTTGTACAACTGCAGTAGTACCTCCCTGCTCCTGTACTCGAATTCTCTTGCTATGAATGCCAGCATACCATTCACCTTTTTCACCGCCTGCTGTATCTGCATGCCCACTTTCAATGACTGGTGTATAATGACACCCAGGTCTCGTTGCACCTCCCCTTTTCCTAATCGGCCACCATTCAGATAATAATCTGTTTTCCTATTTTTGCCACCAAAGTGGATAACTTCACATTTATCCACATTAAATTGCATCTACCATGAATTTGCCCACTCACCCAACCTATCCAAGTCACCCTGCTTCCTCTTAGCATCCTCCTCACAGCTAACACTGCCACCCAGCTTCGTGTCATCTGCAAACTTGGAGATGCTGCATTTAATTCCCTCATCCAAGTCATTAATATATATTGTAAACAACTGGGGTCCCAGCACTGAGCCTTGCGGTACCCCACTAGTCACTGCCTGCCATTCTGAAAAGGTCCCGTTTATTCCCACTCTTTGCTTCCTGTCTGCCAACCAATTCTCTATCCACATCAATACCTTACCCCCAATACCGTGTGCTTTAAGTTTGCACACTAATCTCCTTTGTGGGACCTTGTCAAAAGCCTTTTGAAAATCCAAATATACCACTGGTTCTCCCCTATCCACTCTACTAGCTACATCCTCAAAAAATTCTATGAGATTCGTCAGACATGATTTTCCTTTCACAAATCCATGCTGACTTTGTCCGATCATTTCACTGCTTTCCAAATGTGCTGTTATCACATCTTTGATAACTGACTCCAGCAGTTTCCCCACCACCGATGTTAGGCTAACCAGTCTATAATTCCATGGTTTCTCTCTCCCTCCTTTTTTAAAAAGTGGGGTTACATTAACCACCCTCCAATCCTCAGGAACTAGTCTAGAATCTAAAGAGTTCTGAAAAATTATCACTAATGCATCCACTATTTCTTGGGCTACTTCCTTAAGCACTCTGGGATGCAGACCATCTGGCCCTGGGGATTTATCTGCCTTTAATCCCTTCAATTTACCTAACACCACTTCCCTACTAACAAGTATTTCCCTCAGTTCCTCCATCTCACTAGACCCTCTACTAGGGGACCATTCGATAGTCTTATAAAAGTGACATAGAATCTGTGCTTCTGTCTGGTGTTAGATGCTTTCAGGCTTCATGTTCAAAGGGAGAGGGGAGAAGACAGGATGTTCAGGTGGGTGGGATCTTTCATTACTTTACAGAAGCAGCAAGAATATAGAGTCCCTGGAGGGGAGGTTGGTTTCTGTGGTGTGCTGAGCTGTGTCCACAATTCTGTTGTGGTCATGGGCAGAACAGTTGCCATAGTAAGATGTAATGAATCCAGATAGGATGCTTTTTAAGGTGCATTGACAAAAAAATTGGTGGGAGTTAAAAGGGACATGCCAAATTTCTTTAGCCTCATGAGAAAATAGAGGTACTGGTAAGCTTTCTTGGCTGTGACATCTCTGTCGTTGGAGCAAGGCAAGCTATTGGCATTGCTTACCCCTTGAAGCTTTCAACCTTTAACATAGACAGGAGCATCTGCACCGTCCCCTTCCCCGAAGTCAATGACATTTTCTTTTGTTTTGCTGACATTAAGAGAAAGGTTGTTGTCATGACACCATGTTACTAAGCTTGTTACTATCTCCTTCCTGTACTGCGATTCAAAGTTATTTGAAATACAAACCGCTTTATTATCATTTACAAACCTGTAGATGGAGGTAGAGCAAAATCTGTCTATGCAGCCGTGAGCTACAGGGAGTAGCAGCTGTGGATACAGCATTGTCGACAGTCTATTGTTGAGAATAACAGAGGCAGAGGTGTTGCTACCTATATTTACTGATTGTGGTCTGTTGGTCAAGAATTCAAGGGTCCAATAAATAGTGCCCATACCCAGTTGTTGGATGCAAAGGGAGGTGTTCAGTCCAGGAAGAGGAGTTTGAAGATGATCTTTCTTGGAATTACAGTATTGAAAGCAGAGCAGTAGTCAACAAACATTAGTCTAACATAGGTGTTGACTGGCCATTTCTCCAGAGATGAGCTTAAGGCCAGGGAGATGGCATCCACTGTAGACCTGTTTTAGCAGTAGGTGAATTGCTGTGGGTGGTAGATATCTGGGAGGCTGAAGTTAATATATGCTACGACCAGCCTCTCAAAACACGTTGTGAAGCTCAGTCCCATCCTCTACAACCCAAAATACTGTAGTTAGTTTTCTAATTTTAACTTAAAACTCAGGGAAAGAGAGTTAAGCATAAATTTAATTGCAACTTATAAAGTTATACATGAATCATAAAGCAACTTTGTTGGGACCAATATGCAGAAGAATGCCAGAAACAGAACGCTGCTGTCAGAAGGGCTCTTGCCTCTGCAGAAACTGATGCAAACTGACACAAATTACAGAACTGAAGAGGCTGTACTTACATGGTGGATACAAACTAAATGCCACAGAAAGTTAAGTTTTGTCCATTTCAATCCAATTACCTCTTTTCCCAGCATGATAAATCTTAATTACTGCCAAACAACCTCTCTGGCATTGAAAATTAACTGCTACAAATGTCAAATCTCATTTCTTCAGCATTTAGTTGTTGATGATTTAAAAAAAAATCTATTGCTCTTCTTTCTCTAATCGTTCTTCCCTTGCTTCTTTACCTGATGTGACATTAAATTAACTGTTGCTGCTTATGTTTCCTGGTTCATGCTCCATGCTATTTACCAGTCCTTCAGTCTGATTATTTGAGGGACTTCACAAAATCCCAGCTCATCCTGTAGCAAATATTTCAAGTTTTTTTCCCAGTGCAAAAAGCCACACCATCAAATGGACAAGGGCATACACAGTATGATTAATAATGGGTGCTATTTCTTCACTAGTTACAGTCAGATTCTAGGTTAGTATTTCCATAACCTTTATGAACACATTAAGGTTGAGATGTTGGTAAAACCAGCATCTCCACAGAATTGCTTTTATTAGCATCACTATTTTAATGGCCAAGATTTCCCTCTGATACTGTGGTACTTCTGCATAAAACTGTTATGAATCTCAAGACTCTCAGCAAAACTTCTAAGTCCCAACTTATCTCACTGATCACTAGCTCCAGACTACAATTTGACATTGGACTCCTCAAGGTCTAACAGGGCATAGATTCACAAATCACTTCTTTTGAATGGAGAACATGTTGATGAAATCTCAAATGTGGCCCACCAGCAGCTTTACTTCATTAGAGTTTGAGGACATATGGAGTGTCACCAAACACTGTAGCAAGTTTCTACAGATGTAAGGTGCAGAATAGTTTGACTGTGCGTTACAGCCTGGTGTGGAGGCTCCAATGCCCAGGAACGCAAGAAGCTGCAGAGGGTCGTAGACACAGCCAGTTCCATCACAGGACAACCCCTCCCCCACCAACCAGTGAAGACATTTTCACAAGAGGCAGTGTCTCAAGCAGGTGGCACCCATTATTAAAGACACTCATCATACAGAGGATGCCTTCATCACATTATTACCATTATTACCATTAAGACCTACACTCTACATTTTAGGAGCTGCTTCTTCCTCTCTGGCATTAGATTTCTGAACAGCACATGAGCCCACGAACAACATCTCCTTATTTGTCTTTTGCACTGCACCATTTATTTATGTTGCAACTTGTAGTAGTTTTTATGCCTTGTGCTGTACTGCTGCCACAAACTAACAAATTTCACAACATATGCCAATGATAATAAACCTGATTCTGATCCTAATTCTGCATGATCGGGTGGAATGAGGTAAATTTCAAGTAACTTACATTTATTCAATTATTAGAATTAACTTAAAAGTATCTAAGAGTTTTAAAGTATTTTCTAGTACTTTAGCGATCCATTATAAATGATCTTAGACTGTGTATACCAAGCTAGAATAGTGATAGAATGGTCTGAGGAGAAAACCGATTTAAAGACACATGCACCACCTTCAACACTCCAACACAGAATGAGTTAGATAATCCTTACAATCCTAAAAGTGAAATATCACATTTGAAATGAATAGTGTGTGCACAGATGGAAGATTATAACAGTGACTAATGATGGTTGCTTTAATCTTTTGGGCTAACATCTATTAATAGGCAATAGATGTCACCTTGGCTATTTCTGAGTATTCAACTAACCTCATCTAGTGTGTGCATAGTTTCCCAAAGGACTTCAAAAACAAAAGAAATCATAGCAATCTCCAGCTTTAACAGTTTACATGTTTATCACAGCAATTTTCAAGGTTCACATTAAACATGAAAGCAGAAATTATCTTGAGCACTGATTGAAGAAACTACAATGGTGAAAGAAAATTAAATCTAGCCCATGATTTTTTAGTTTCTGGAGAATAATGGGAGGACTCTGCAGGAAAGAAAGACAGTATTATACTTTCACTGAGTCATAATACAGCACAGACACAGGCCCTTCAGCCCATTGGTCTATGCTAACCACAGCGTTCTCCCTACTGGTTCTAGCTGCCTGTATTCACCCCATAACCCTCCAAAACCTCCCTTTAAGTGCCTCTTAAACTTTGTATTTTAAATCACCCACTTCTTCTGGCAGCTCATTCGACATATTCACCAACCTCTGTGTAACCAAATGATCTCTCAGATCTTTTCTTAATCTCTCCCTTTTTATCTTGTATCTGTGCCCTTTATTTTTTGGATTCCCAGCCCGGGAGAAAAGACAATGAACTTATCGATACCCTTTTTAAACATATGAGTTTTAAAATATATGATATTTAAACATATGGAAATACCTTCCATTATTGTATGTTCTAAAGAATAAAGATCCATCAAGGCTAACCTCTCTCTATAACTCAGACGTCCAGTTCAGACAGCAACCTCATTTATGTCTTCTATTCCCTTCTGTTTTCCGATAAAAGGTGACCAAAATGTACACAATACTCCAAGTGCGGCATCATGAACATTTTACGTAACTACAGCATAATGTCCCTACTCCTGAACTCTGTGCCCTGACTGATGCAGGCCAGCATACTAATTGCTGTCTTCACCACATTGCCTATTTGCATGGCTGATTTCAATGAACTGTGCACTTGTACGCCCAGATCTTACAGTTCCACAACACTCATCAGTGCTCTGCGATTCACTGTATAAATTCTACTCTGGACTGATTATCCAAAATGCATCACCTCACCCTCAACTGAGTTGAAATACATTTGCCATTCCTCAGTACATCTCCCTAACTGATCAAGATCTCTTTCAAAGATTTAAAGGTTCATTTATTATCAAAGTATGCAACTCTGTAAATTCTTCTTCTGCAGATTGCCATGAAACCAAGAAAGAAAGAACAGCAGCACGATCATCAACCGCCAGATCCCCCCTCCCCGCTCAAAAAAAACAAACCGAACAGGCACATCAACCCCTAAATCCCTCTGCCTTGCACACAAAGAAAACCTGAGAAAAACACAGAATATAAAAACTATAAGACTGGAAAAAAAAAGTCCATAGCCCGAAACGCAGAAATGTTGTGTAACGTTCTCTGGGCAGAGCAATCACATCCGTGATCAAAGGGCAGTCTCCCCCTTTGACAACAGAGCAATCCCACCAGCGATCAAAAGGCAGTCTCCCCCTTCCATAACAGAGCAATCCCACCAGCGATCAAAAGGCAGTCTCCCCCTTCCATAACAGAGCAATCCCACCAGTGATCAAAAGGCAGTCTTGCTTCTCCAGCAGCAGAGCGATCCCACCAGTAATCAAAGGCAGTCTCCCCTCCCCACGGCAGATTGATCCCACCAGTGATCAAAATGCAGTCTTTCTTCTCCAGCAGCAGAGCGATTCCACCAGTAATCAAAGACAGTCTCCCCTCTCCGACAGCAGATTGATCCCACCAGTGATCAAAATGCAGTCTTTCTTCTCCAGCAGCAGAGCGATCCCACCAGTAATCAAAGGCAGTCTCCCCTCTCCGACAGCAGAGCGATCCCCCGGTGATCAAGAGGCAGGCGGCTGGTGCTCACCTTCCACATTCGCCATGATGTTTCAATCTCCTTCACCGTTTTAATCAGTAAATAATGGAAGCTTTAATCTACAGAATGGAGTCAAATGTTGTCTTGTGCCTCATGCCTCAGCCTTCTCTCCACAAGTTTTCCGCACACTGCCTTTATCTCCCGGAATCCTCTCAGAGACTGTAGAGTGCTGAGACAAACAAACAATCTCCAAACTGCAAATCACAGGCTCCAACAGTTCCAGAATCACATTCAAGGCAAAAAAAAGTGCAAAAAGATATAAAAGAAGTGAAATATATGGTTTCCTGGTCTATCCAGGAGATGATGTTGACCGTAGGAGTGTTGTACGCAGGCATCATCTTGACAGGAAGTTTTGTGTCATTGTAATTCATTGCAACCTGCTTCATTATTAACAAAATGCTTCTAGTTTAATACCATCAGTAACCTTGCTAATTGTGCTCCTTATATTCACATCCAAGTAATTTACATAAATAATGAATTACAGAGGTCCAAGCACTGATCCCTGGGCACCCCATTATTCACAGGCCTGCTGTGAGAGAATCATCCTTCAACTGCCACCCTCTGCTGCCTATCACTGAGCTAGCTCTGAATCCGTCTCACCAGCGCCCTTTCATCTGTCACACATTACGAATAGTTCAGTAATTCTTAGTTAAAATTATACTGAATAAATAACTTGATCTTGACTTCTCACGTGCAAAGTTATGAGGTCTAATTTGCGACAAATATAAAGCACCTGTTTCTTTTTGTGCAGACTACCAATATAATTTAACATATATGGCGAATAGTTAAACCTCCGAAGCTACATGCGATTGCTGAGCCTCTCCCAAGTAATCAAAGAAAGTAACTAAATAACAAACAACAGGAATTCTGCAGATGCTGGAAATTCAAGCAACATACATCAAAGTTGCTGGTGAATGCAGCAGGCCAAGCAGCATCTGTAGGAAGAGGTGCAGTCGACGTTTCAGGCCGAGACCCTTCGTCAGGACTAACTGAAGGAAGAGTGAGTAAGGGATTTGAAAGTTGGAGGGGGAGGGGGTTAGCTTGCTCCTGCCCCACCGAACTCGTTTCTGCATACCTCGACACTGTCTTATCACCCCTTGTTCAATCCCTTCCGACCTATGTTCGTGACACTTCTCACGCTCTTAAACTTTTCAATGATTTTAAGTTCCCTGGCCCCCACTGCTTTATTTTCACGATGGATGTCCAGTCCTTATATACTTCCATCCCCCACCAGGAAGGTCTCAAAGCTCTCCGCTTCTTTTTGGATTCCAGACCTAATCAGTTCCCCCCTACCATCACTCTGCTCCGTCTAGCGGAATTAGTCCTTACTCTTAATAATTTCTCCTTTGGCTCCTTCCACTTCCTCCAAACTAAAGGTGTAGCTATGGGCACCCGTATGGGTCCTAGCTATGCCTGCCTTTTTGTTGGCTTTGTGGAACAATCTATGTTCCGTGCCTATTCTGGTATCTGTCTCCCACTTTTCCTTCGCTACATCGACGACTGCATTGGCGCTGCTTCCTGCACGCATGCAGAACTCGTTGACTTTATTAACTTTGCCTCCAACTTTCACCCTGCCCTCAAGTTTACCTGGTCCATTTCCGACACCTCCCTCCCCTTTCTAGATCTTTCTGTCTCTGTCTCTGGAGACAGCTTATCCACTGATGTCTACCATAAGCCTACTGACTCTCACAGCTATCTGGACTATTCCTCTTCTCACCCTGTCTCTTGCAAAAATACCATCCCTTTCTCGCAATTCCTCCGTCTCCGCCGCATCTGCTCTCAGGATGAGGCTTTTCATTCTAGGACGAGGGAGAAGTCTTCCTTTTTAAAGAAAGGGGCTTCCCTTCCTCCACTATCAACTCTGCTCTTAAACGCATCTCCCCCATTTCACGTACGTCTGCTCTCACTCCATCCTCCCACCACCCCACTAGGAATAGGGTTCCCCTGGTCCTCACCTACCACCCCACCAGCCTCTGGGTCCAACATATTATTCTCCGTAACTTCTGCCACCTCCAATGGGATCCCACCACTAAGCACATCTTTCCCTCCACCCACCTCTGCATTCCGCAGGGATCGCTCCCTACACAACTCCCTTGTCCATTCGTCCTCCCCATCCCTCCTCACTGATCTCCCTCCTGGCACTTATCCGTGTAAGTGGAACAAGTGCTACACATGCCCTTACACTTCCTCCCTTACCACCATTCAGGGCCCTAAACAGTCCTTCCAGGTGAGGCATCACTTCACCTGTGAGTCGACTGGGGTGATATACTGCGTCCGGTGCTCCCGATGTGGCCTTTTATATATTGGCGAGACCCGACGCAGACTGGGAGACCGCTTTGCTGAACATCTACGCTCTGTCCGCCAGAGAAAGCAGGATCTCCCAGTGGCCACACATTTTAATTCCACATCCCACTCCCATTCTGACATGTCTATCCACAGCCTCCTCTACTGTAAAGATGAAGCCACACTCAGCTTGGAAGAACAACACCTTATATTTCGTCTGGGTAGCCTCCAACCTGATGGCATGAACATCGACTTCTCTAACTTCCGCTAAGGCCCCACCTCCCCCTCGTACCCCATCTGTTACTTATTTTTATGCACACATTCTTTCTCTCACTCTCCTTTTTCTCCCTCTGTCCCTCTGAATATACCTCTTGCCCATCCTCTGGGTCACCCCCCCCCTTGTCTTTCTTCCCGGACTCCTGTCCCATGATCCTCTCGTATCCCCTTTTGCCTATCAGCTGTCCAGCTCTCGGCTCTATCCCTCCCCCTCCTGTCTTCTCCTATCATTTTGGATCTCCCCCTCCCCCTCCAACTTTAAAATCCCTTACTCACTCTTCCTTCAGTTCGTCCTGACGAAGGGTCTCGGCCTGAAACGTCGACTGCACCTCTTCCTACAGATGCTGCTTGGCCTGCTGCGTTCACCAGCAACTTTGATGTATGTTGTTAACTAAATAACAAGATGGTCTTCAATGACATCAAAAATGTCAAAAGATAAATCCAAGTAGGTGTGACAGATCACTAACCATCCCTCCTCACCATGAAGAAACAGCAACAATTTCCTAATTAGCATTAATACAGACAAAATGAACTTAAAATACCATCAACAATCCATGCAGCCTTTTCAGAAAGATTATCTTTTGTTTGTGGTGGGGGGTATGGCATCTCGGGTTCTGATAAACTCTGCTTTCCAAATTCATTGTTAAATAAGTCTAGGACAAGAGGGCACGACTTCAGGATTGAAGGACATCCATTTAGAACAGAGATGCAGAGAAATTACTTTAGCCAGAGGGTGGTAAATCTGTGGAGTGTGTTGCCATGAGCGGCTGTGGAGGCCAAGTCATTGGGTGCATTTAAGGCAGAGATAGACAGGTTCTTGATTAGCCAGGGCATTAAGGGGTATGGGGAGAAGGCAGGAGAGTGGGGATGACTGGAAGAATTGGATCAGCCTATGATTGAATGGTGGAGCAGACTCAATGGGCCGAATGGTCTACTTCTGCTCCTATATCTTATGGTCTTAAATATAAATTTCAGTGGCTTGGCAGCAGAACTGGACATTTCCTGCTGTTTTGTCATTTTGATTCACTTTTTCTCTGACACCTTATACAAACAATGAAATATAATATGGTCCTCTAATTGTCACTTTAAGTTAGTCTTACCCTAACAAAGCCATCTTTCCCCAACCTTCCCTGCTACTGAATTGGACTCATTTTTTCATTTGTCAGTTCTCCAACCTGTAATATTAACTGTGCCTCTTTTCATGATACTGACTGACATATACTACTAGTGGATGTAGAAGCGAGGAGGGAAACAGTAATAATTAAGATGTGTGCAAAATGGCACCTGGCAACTCACTGCACATTGCTCTCTGCAGACCTACTCATTACTTCTATTGTCATCGTTCTGTTATTGTTTTCCCTTGAACTATCTCAATGACTGTTGTAATGAAATGATTTGTAAGGATGGCAAGCAAAACAAAGCTTTTCACTGTACCGTGATACATGAGACAATAATAAGCCAATTTGCCAATTTATAAACACCCTAGAGCAACATAGGAAGAGCTAGAATTTCTTCTCTGACATGAAATTCCAACAGGGCAGAATTTCCAAAGTCTCTAGTGAGGTTCCTGGTGAGATTCTTAACAGGTGATCATGAGCAGAAAATGATTCCAGGTAATGAGTTTTCTGATGAAATTGAACATCCTTCTGCAGGCAAAAATCAAATAGTTGGTTTGTAATCCAGTAGACATTTTGAGAGAATGATCAGTGTTGTTGTCTTTTGTTCCTTTTAATCTACTGTCTCACTGGTGTTTCAAAGCTCTGGTGATTAAAGTAAGTACTGTTTGTATCAGGAATCACAGAACTCATTAATTCAGGCAAGGCTTGGTGTCTGCTTCAACTGTAACTTATATCTTGTCTTCCATGTGGAAAGGTATTACCTAAATTGACAGCTTGATTTACTTTAATCAAATCTGCTCAGAAGTATAGGACTAAATTGACATTTCAGCCTTCAATATTAATGCATATGTGGTGATATCACATGCAATGATGTGCCAGTATATGATTGGACAGCACTGAGCATGCGTGGGGTTTGCCAGAATGTTTCAGCACGTGGCGGGGTTAAGACATGCTTGTTTATTACTGTAAATAAAAGTTCTCTAATTCTTCCAGAATATGATTCTTTACTGTTAACCCATGGTACGTTTAAACAGAAGTAATATAACATGGTGTCAGTAGTATTTCTGGAAGAATAATATGGGAGAATCGAGAATCAAAGATAATCGGAAAAAAAGAAGAAAAAGTTTCGAATGGTAGTCAGTGAAATGGAAGGTTTACAACCCCCACCAAAACTTCAGCTGACTGGGAATGTAGCAGAGAACTGGAGGATCTTCAAGCAACAGTTTGAACTGTACTTATCGGTGATCGATTATGAAGAGAAATCGGATAAAACCAAAGCTGAGCTTCTGCTCCATATAATTGGGAATGAAGTGGTAGAGATATATAATAATTTTGTCTTTGAAGATGGAGATAATTTCAATTTAAAGTCGATAATGGACTAATTGTATACCTAAGCGGAACTTAACGTATAAACCATATAAATTCTTCACATGAGCACAAAGGGCTGCTGAAACAATTGATCAGTATGTTACTGAGTTAAGAAAATGTAGTAGAACATGCGAGTTTGGATTGCTCACAGACTCTCTGATTAAAGATAGAATAGTTTGTGGCATTCGGAACAATGCTCTAAGAGAAAGGTTGTTGAAAGAGCAAGATTTAAATTTTGAAAAGCTTTCACGCTCTGCAAAGCTTCTGAGACAGTAAAGTTGCAGGCTGAAGAGCTTTTTGTTGAAAACTGCAATGTAAACGCTGTAAAAAAGTGCGAATATATCAAGAAATATAATAATACGTCGACAAAACCGACAAAGAGCAAGACGGCATTGGGGAAAAAAGTCATGTGATCACTGTGCCTGGGAACACCGTCCAAATCAGTGACAAGCTTTGCTACAGCTGCGGTAAGATTAATCATTTTTCATGCTGTTGTTGAAGTAGAAAGAAGGAAAATGAAATGAAACAAGTAAATGCAGTGATTGAAGATGAACATGAGGAATTTTATATAGATGCACTTTATGAAAACGCTGGCATGGAGAATATAAAAGCAGTAGCTTCAGTATCTGAGACGACCACAAAGGAGGCAATTGATGATGTGAAAAAGCATGGCAGGAAGAGGTTGCTTCAATTCAAGTGATAATGAGAGAGACACTGAGAGAATATGAGATTCAGTTTCATCACCGTCTAGAGCAAGAACACTCACAGTGGGCACAGTATAAGCAAGAAGTGAAAGCACAAGTGAAGGAATTGAGAAGTTGTATTGAAGTGATGAAGTCTCAGCATAAAAAAGAGATTACACAGTTAATGAAGGAATTAGATGAAGAAAAGAAGATTTGCATTTCATTACAAATGGAAGCGGAAGGAATTAGGAAAGATACAATCCAAACAGAAGCAGGGAAGCAGATTTCTGAGGAGGATAGCATGAACTGCTTACCAGAAATTCCAGATTCTAACCAGGAGACATGTGAGAGTATACCAAAATGTTTAGTTGAGATACATGAAGAAAAGCTTAAAGCAGGAAAGAAGAAGAAAAAGAAGCACAGGAAGAGTCATGGCTCAGATAGCGAAGAGCCAGCTTCTGAGTTTCAGTTAGCTGATACAGATTTGTTTATTGGTTAATGTTGTTATTTGTTTTCCTTTTTAAGGAAAAGAAGATGTGATTCTTCAGAGATTCAGTTAACGGATGCAGAAGAGACAAAACATGTAAATAATAACAAGGAAACACAAGATCTGTGTGTACCACTTAGAAGGACTACTTGTGTTCGTAAACCCACAGGGATACTTATAGAGACTTGTTAAATTATGTATTTGCTTTGATTAATATTGTTATTTATTTTTTCTTTTTAAGGAAGGGAAGATGTGGTGATATCACGTGCAATGATGTGCCAGTACATGATTGGACAGCACTGAGCATGTGCGGGATTTGCCAGAATGTTTCAGCACGTGGTGGGATTAAGACATGTTTGTTTATTACTGTAAATAAAAGTTCACTAATTCTTCCAGAACATGATTCTCTACTGCTAATCCATGGTACGTTTAAACAGAAGTAACATAACAGCATAAAAGCCTGATCAACAATGCAGGAATGGTAACAGAAATTTTACAGTAATTGTAAATATAAACATTTCTAAACCTGCTAAAATTGCAAGATGGTAAATCTAACTCTCACCGATGAATCAGGAGTCTTATCGAAATAGACAGATCGTATTCTGAGAAACAGGTTAATTCTGTACATGAGTATTTCAAGCATTAAGTGCCTGTGTTAATTTTTCAGTTTATTTTTAGAGCATCACTAAGTGGAGCTGATCACTTCTTCTTCTATAAATTTGTGATGGTGAATGGTTCGGCTAACAATACATTTATGATATATTGTCTGCTGAAGTAAGTTCCTATTGGAATATTGGAGAGACAGGTTGGAGGTATTACTTATTTATTTGTGCCTATAATTCCAGAATCATTGCTGTTATCATGATCATTTGCCTGAATTCTTATTATGGCAGCAGTGATTCAGTGGACCAAAGAGGGAAAGTATTTGAGTATGGTCCAATGATTACATTTCTACACATTTTTTACACTGGCAAATTCAAACAGGTAATGGAGATTGGTCTAGTTCCTATGGTTCATAGCTCAGTGGTTGTGGTGTTCCCCTCTAGGCAACATCCTGATTCAAGATCTATTGAAGAGATCCAGTCATTCCGTGCAATACTGGGAGATGTGAGCATTTTCAGAGATATTATCTGTCAATATGAATACAAAACTGAGGACCCATCTGTCTCAGGCAAATGAAAAAAATTCAAATGGAGAGTAAGAGCATCAAAAGCTGGTATCTGTTCAATAGTTATCCCTCTACCAAAATCACTTAAATAAATTATGTGGTAATAATCACATAGTTGCTAGGGCAACCTTTCTGCAGTCAGACATCTCATCATATTTCCCACCTCAATACGTTGATTCTGTTCCAAGTGCTTATTTGGGTTTAAAGCATTCTGAGAGTTCCTTAGGATGTGAAAAGAGTGATAAAAATTCAAAGATTTCCATTTTTGTAATAGTTTTACAGAAAGAAACATTTCTAAATTAAAATATCGCAAGAAAATTTTGGTCTAGTTTCCTTTAAGATAAAAAATAATGTTGATAATGTTTAAAAAATGAGGTCACATAGTAATGAAGATCAAGACAAAAATGATTCCTGACCACCACAAAATTAGTTCCTATATTATGGATTATTTATATTATATATAGAACAAAAATCTTTTAAATAGCCAGGAAATATGACAATAAGCAAAAAGATTTGAAAAGCATTCACATATCAATCCAAAATGCTATCGAAAGCTCTGAATGAATGCCTGGAAATTTGGGATTTGGGTCCATAGATCTAATCTTCTTGTATAGGAATATCACTGTATTGTCCTTTACCATTAAAATTCAATTCATGCATTCATTGAACAAAATATAAAGGCAGAGAACAATATCCACCAGCTACCATCTAGAGATGTGCAGTATTTCTAAGCACAGCCAAGTTTATTATAGACACATGCCACGTGACGGTAAGGAACTGGATTGAATGATGTGTGAAAAGTTAGAAACTGCAGTAATTAGAAATTACTCTAAGTGGATGTCAGAGCTGAAGGCATCAGGTTTATTTCCCTGGAATTTACATTTTTCAATAGACATGGAATTTTGCTGTTCCATTTAATATTTTTCTTAGGGGTTTGGAGCCCACTTACTTGTACTGTTTGTCTTTTACACATTGGGCATTTTCAGTTTTTCTCTGTTTACTTATACTTTTTCATAAATTCTATAGTTTTTCTTGTATTCCTGAAAATGCCTGCAAGGAAATGAATCTCAAGATAGTACATGGTAACTTTGATAATAAATTTACTTTGAACTTCAAATGTTCTTTTCATTAAGTGATAGTCCTTGGCACTTTGAGCTGCAAAATAATAAATACTTTCTAAGATTACAGATCTTCTGCACATTTGGTTTATTCAGCTTTGAAGCACCTTTCAAGCCTTTTCAGAATATGAACACTTTATTAAACTTACAAAATGTGTTTCTTTGTGTAAAAGCCGGCAACTTGGAGGCCGTGAAAATAATGAAAAACTGCAGATATTAAGATCAGAAAATTCAGGGAACACTCGGTAAATTGGGCAGCATCTGTGAAAGAGAAGCAGTGTTTCAGCTCTGGGGCCTTGAACTGTTCTGATAAAGTGTTTCGAACCAGAATCATTCACTCTTTCTCTTTGTACAGATGATTCAGGACCCGCTGAGTGTTCCCACAGCACAGCAAGAGTAGCCTGCAATTTTGTGCTCTTGTTCTGGAATGTGAGTTAAATTCGAAACCTTCTAGTTCACAGGCAAAGGTGCTACCAAATGAGTCATCCCTGAAATGTGAAGGGCTATTGGATCAGAATCAGGTTTAATATCACTGGCATATGTCACAAAATATGTTGTTTTATGGCAACAGTACATTACAATATGTAATAAAAATTGCTATAATTTACAATAAGAAATATGTACATACACAGTATACTGTATACATAAATCAAATTAGTGCAAAAAGAGGGCAAAAAAAGAAAAAAAAATGTGAGATATTGTACGTGGGTTCATTGTCCATTCAGAAATCTGATATCGGTGGGGAAGAAGCTGTTTCTAAAACATTGATGGTAGCAATGAGAAGAGGGCCTGTCCTGGGTGATGAGGGTCCTTAATGATGGATGTAGCGTTTTTGAGGCATTGACTTTTGAAGTTGTTCTTGATGCTGGGGAGGTTAGCGTCCATGCTGGAACAGTCTGAGTTGCAACTTCCTGCAGTTATTTCAGACCCTGTGCAGTGGCCCCTCCATACCAGATGGTGATGCAAACAGTCAGAATGCTCTCCATGATACATGTGTAGAAACCTGAAAGAGGCTTTGGTGACATATCAAGTAGATCTTCAGAGATGGTGAAATTCAGGAATTTGAAACTGCTCATGTTTTCCACTGCTCATGCCTCGATGAAGACTGCTGTATGTTTCCTCAATTTCCTCTCCCTGAAGTCCACGATCAATTTCTTGGTCTTATTGATATTGAGTGTGAGGTTGTTGTTTCAACACTACTCAGCCAGCTGATTTATCTCACTCCTGTGTGCCTCCTCATCCCGATCTGATATTTGACATCCTTAGTTGTGGCATTGGTACATTCAGAGATGGTGTCTGAACTGTGCCTAACCACACAGTCAAGAGTGTAGAGGGGATAGAGCAGTGGGCTAAGTTCACATCCCCTGAGATGCACCAGCATTAACTGTCAGCAAGAAGATATTATTTTCGATCTGCACTGACTGTGATCTCCCATTGAGGAAGTCAAGGATCCAGTTGCAGAGGGAGGTACAGAGGCCCAAGTTTTGGTCCCTGTTCATTAGTACTGAGGGTATGATGGTGTTGAACACTGAACTGGAATCAATAAACAGCAACCTGATGTAGCTATTACTATTATTTAGAGGATCCAAGGCAGAGTGGAGAGCCAGTGAGATTGCATCCACTGTAAACCTATTGTGGTGATAGGTAAATTGCAGCAGGTACAGACCTCTCTTAGGCAAGAGTTGATTCTGGCCATGACCAACCACTCACAACACTTGATCACAGTAGATCTGAGTGTAACTGGGTGATAGGCATTGAGGCAACTCATCCTGCTCTTCTTGGGCATTGGTATGATTGTCACCCATTTTTGAAACAGGAGGGAACCTCCGACAGCAATGCAAGAGATTGAAAGTGGCCTTGAATATTCCTGACAGTTGGTTGGCACAGGTTTTCAGTGCACTACTAAGATCACCACCAGGGCCTGACGCATTGCAAAAATTCACCCCCATGAAAGATATTCTGACAATAGCCTCCGAGACAGAAATTACAGGGTCACCATTTGCTGCAGGGATTTACATACATATAATTTAATTCTCTCTTTCGAAGCATGCATAAAATCGTCACAGCCTTGTTTCACCTTGTAGGAATTAATGGCCTGTAGACCCTGCCAGAGTTGACGGGCATCTGATTCCCTCCCTAACTTTAATTAGAATAGTTTTCTTGCTCTTAAGATAGCTTTCCGTAGGTCATACTTGGACTTGTAGAGTTTGGGACCAGCGGTCTTGAACCCCACAGACTTGGCCCTCAGCAGACTATGCATCTCCTGCTTCATCCGCTGCTTTTGATTTGAGAATGTCCAGCGGTTTCTTGAAGGTACACACTTACCCACACAGGTCCTGAAGAATTTGGTGATAACTGTGGTGTATTCATTCAGATCCAAAGATAACTCCCTGAATATTGTCCAGTCCTCCAACTGTAAGCAGTCCTGTCAGCGCTCCTACCCCTCCCTTGAACGTACCTTCTTGGTCCTTATCACTGCTGCTGTGGTCTTTAGTCTCTGTGTATATGCTGGGAGTAGATGTACAGCCAAATTATCGGACTTTCCAAGGTGTGGATATGGGATGGCGTGATGAATGGATTCAATGGTGATATAACAGTGGTCAGTGTGTTAGCTCCTTCGGTTCCACAGGTGATATTTTAGTGGTAGTGGGTCAGATACTTCTTCAACCTGGCCTTCGATCCCCTGCAAGCACAGGGAAGGCAACAATGTGCACTGTTTAGTGACTGCTAATCATGGTGCTCAGCTCCTTCAGTGGCTGTCTGACTTTGGCCTGAGGTGACATATACAGTGCCTATTAAAAGTATTCACCCCCCCCCAGGAAGTTTTCATGTTTTATTGTTTTATAACATTGAATCACAGTGGATTTGATTTGACACTGATCAACAGAAAAAGACTCTTTTGTGTCAAAGTGAAAACAGAGCTCTACACAGTAATCTAAACTGATTACAAATATAAAACACAAAATAATTGATTGTGTAAGTATTTATTCCCCCCCCCCCAATATGACACACCAAATCATCACTGGTTCAGCCAGTTGATTTTAGAAGTCGCATAATTAGTTAAATGGAGATCACTGTGCGCAGTCATGGTAAAAATATGCCTGCATCTGGAAGGTCCAACTGCTAGTGAGTCAGACTCCTGACAAAAACTTCACCATGAAGACAAAAGAATACTCCAAGAAATTCCGTGAAAAGGTTATTGAAAAGCACGTCAGGAGATGGATACAAGAAAATTTCCAAGTCACTTAGAGTACAGTTAACTCATTCATCAAGAAATGGAAAGAATATGGCACAGCTGTACGTCTGCCTAGATCAGGCTGTCCTCAAAAACTGAGTGACTCTGTAAGAAAAGAGGAGCTACAAGCTTCAGTGGCTGAGGTGGGAGAGACTGTGCATACAACAACGGTTGCCCGGGTGCTTCACCAGTCACATTTATGGGAAAGTGGCAAAGAGAAAGCCACTATTGAAAATAACTCATATGAAATCTTAGCTAGAGTTTGCCAGAAGGCATGTGGAAGACTCTGAAGTCAGCTGGAAGAAGGTTCTATGATCAGATGAAACCAAAATTGAGCTTTCTGGCCACCAGGCTAAATGCTATGTTTGGCGTAAAACATCGTACATCATCAAAAACACACCATCCCTACCGTGAAACATGGTGGTGGCTGCATCATGCTGTGGGGATGCTTCACTGCAACAGGCTCTGGAAGGCTTGTGAAGATCTTGCAAATTACAGAGAAATCCTGGAGGAAAACCAGAGTACGATACCAAGTTGTCAAGTGAGGTCAATTGCGCGCGCAGAGCTGCATCCAAAATGGCAGTGGTGAAGCACGTTTCCTTGAAGCAAAGTGCACAACAGTCCCTGATATTCCTCTGGTACACCAATCTTGCTCTGAGGTCTTCTATTTTATTTTCCAGAGATAGTACTTTTATCACCAGTATGGTCAGGAGTGGGGTCTAAGACCTCTACATTTCAATCATGCCTATAGCCCTACTTCCAGTTTCTTAAAGGAGAACTGCACTCATGACCTGAGGCTACAATCTACAGTTCATCAATTTAAAGGATTGGTAGATTTTTTAAAATGTCCTAAAACGATGTTACTTATCCGTGGCTGTGACCGTGGATTTCAGATGTAGTAGTCCTAAATGGGAATGTTTTCAACAGGTACATTCAATGTCAGAGAAATGTATACAATACACATCCTGAATTTTTTTTTCTTTGCAAACATCCATGAAAACAGAGGAGTGTCCCAAAGAATGAATGACAATTAAATGTTAGAACCTCAAAGCCCCCACCCCCAGCTCCCCCCTCCCATGCATAAGCAGCAGCAAAGCGACAACCCCCTCCCCCACCAGCAAAAAAGCATCGGCACCTCCACCGAGCACGCAAGCGTGCAGCAAGCGTGCAGCAGGCATCAATAAAGTCACAGACTTGCAGTACCCCAAAGACAACTCATTCACTTGGTAATTTGATATACCATAGGATCTCTTTCTCCCTGATATACTATGGGATCTCTTTCTCCCCATTTCACAGTGAGAGGGGAGACATAAGTTGCCAATTTATGATTTTAAAAGTCTGTTGTGTCACTTTTCCGAGCTCTATGCCCAAAGAACTTGGGTCTCTAAGCACACAGCCAGCAGCAAGCTCGCTGCTTTTGACCTTATATCTCCCACGATGCACCAGATGGTGGCACCAACCTCGAGTCTTCTAGGCCGTGTCATTGGCATATTGAAAAACGGCCAGTCATGAGACCCTGAGAGCGGGTCCCATTTCCGTAAAGAACCAAAGTCAGCATGTAACTCCAGGTCAGGGTCTTCAAAAAAACCTTGAAAAGGGAAAATAGAGATATTAAAGATAGAATTAGAGCTGTTTCTGAAGATGCAAGCAAAGGAGTCGCAGTTAGGCGCCATCGTCCTCATAAGCTCCGCCCCCAATGGACCTGCATGCAAAAAGTCACCACCTATCGATGCCAGCTTGGAAGATTAAATCTTTCAATCCCGAAAATTGCTCCACAATTCCACTTTTGTACTTTTTACATGCATTTCAAAGAAGGCAGGTCAGTGGCTCTAGCTCATTAGGAATTTGAGGACATTAGCTCTGTCACAAAAGACTCTTGTAAGTTTCTATATATGCATGCTGGAGAGTATTTTGACTGGTTGCATTGGAATCTCCAATGCACAAGAACACAAGAAGCTGCAGAGGGTTGTACACTCAGCCTTTTCAATTAAGGGCACAATTCTTCCCATCAGTGAGTACATTTTCAAGAGGTGGTGCCTCAAGAGGGCAGCATCCATCAACTGGGATATGCCTTCTTCATGTTACTATCATCAGGGAGAAGGGAAAAGAGCCCAAAGAGCAATACTCAAATGATCTAGAACAGCTTCTTCCCCTTCATCATCAGATTTCTGAATGGTCCATGAATATGTGAACACTACCTCAACATTCACCTTTTGCTCTATGTCTTTATTTTGTACCTATAGTAATTTTTATGTCTTGCACTCTAATGCTGCAAACGCCCCCCCCAATAAATTTCACTACGAATGTCAGTGATAATAAATTTGATTCTGATTCTAATGTCCTGATTTGTTCTCTACACAAACAGAACATAAGCAACTCCCAATTTTATGCCATTTATCAGGGCTTAGCTCCAGCCAAGCTATTTCTAAATGTTGACTTTCCATTCTCTTCTCTCTCACTGTTCCTATCAGGAAGGTGATACTGGAGCCACAGGACTCTCAAAACCAGGTTCAAGAACAGTTATTACCCTTCAACCATCAGGCTCTTGAACCAAAGGGGATAATTTCATTTGCCCCATCACTGAAATGTTGGACTCACTTTCAAGGACTCTTCATCTCATGCTCTTGGTATTTATTGCTTATTTATTTGTTGTTATTTCTTTCTTTTTGTATTTGCACTGCTTGTTATCTTTTGCACACTGGTTGAACATCCAGTTGACGTGGTCTTTTATTGATTCTATTATGGTTATTATTCTGTTATGAACATTGAGAATGCCACTAGAAAATGAATTGCAGGGTTGTATATGGTGACATATATGTACTTTGATAATAATTGATTTTGAACTTTGAACAGAGGTACTTTCTGTCCACTGTCTTTACCCCAATGTAGATCATAGCTGTTCTCATTCCTTTCCCACCTCTTTGAAAAGTCAAGTATCCTAGAATACTTAGGTCACCACTGTGGAGTCACATTATGTAATGGCTACTAGAGTAATAAAAACTACAGATTCTGGAAAACTGAAAAATGCAGAAATTGTTGGAAACACTCAGCAAGTCAGGCAGTGTCTGAATACAGAAAAGAGTTCATATTTTAGGCCGCGGACAATTCACCTGGAACCTGAAATGGCTATTTTTTTTGGTCATTGCATTGGATTTAATCCACTAAGTGCCATATGTAATTTTAATCTTCTGGTTGTGAACGTTCTGTCCGTTTACTACACTGTAGGTAGCCCCTTTAATATAAACTTTTTCTTGATGTTGCAGTAGTTACTGATACCCCTTTATCTTCATTAAGGTTTCTGTACCTTGCAACCCACTTCGATTACTTTATTCATTCTGATACACTGTTGCACAGCCTAGATTTATTACTATTATTTTTTAATTTGGACTTTTCTTCCCGTCTTCATCAATTTAAATTTCTATCTTCATAGTTCATTTGCTTTCCAGGACACTTCCCTGAAGTGGATTCCATTTTAATAAAATAGTTCCCTCTATCACCAGTGTTCCAGAAATCATACGTCCTCCTAAACTACACCACACCATACCACACTTTTAGCCTTGTATTTAATGTAGTGGTTTGATTATGGGTACACTTTTATTTGCCTCATGGGAAATGATTAATCCGTGTGGAGGAAGTTGGGGGGGGGACATCGTTGAGCAATACAAAATTATGAAGGTTACAGATAGAATGGACTGCATGAATCTTTTCCCCTTATCAGAGGTGAATAAAACTAGAGGACCAAAGTTTAGGGGAATGGGTAAGAGATTAGTTGGGATTTAAGGGGAATCTTTCAAACTTAGAGAATGTTAAATACCCAGAATGCACTGCTTGACAGAATCTAGGAAGCATTGTCACTGACAGCTTTTAGATGAGCATTTGCCCTGTCTAGGCATTGGAGGTTAAAGGCCAAGAGCTGGAATACAGGATCAGTACAAAGGTGTGCCCACTTTGTTGGCATGGATGCATTGGGTTGATTGGCTAGCTTCCATGCTGTACGACTCTGACTGTTTTATCATCTTTGAAAATGCTGTGTTTAGATTTTCCATAATTTGGCTGTTTTTAGTACTTCATCCTATTTTCATCATTGGAAACCACATAAAACTCAACAATTAAAACATTCCCACTGCCTTCAAGTTACTTTCAGCCCTAGAAAGCCTTTGCCACTGCCACATCTCCCCCTCCTTCCTCCACAGTTTGAAGTACCTCTTCTACCAACCTCTTGTGGTCATGGTTTTGATACGTGAATATATTGTATGTTTAGTGTTAGACACCAAAGAAGAATTCCTCCATCAAATGACCTTTTTTTGGTCTTAAAACAAAACGTGAGTTTATTTATTCTTTGGTCTAGAGTGAGAAAAAGTATTTATATTTCAACAAGTTAAAAAAAACTGAAGAGGCTTTCACAAAATATGGCTACAGTCCCATCCAGGTGAAAATCAATTGTAAAACTTCCCTCATTGTTCTGTACAGAGTTTAAACACCTGATGTATGATGTGAACAAAAACCTAAAGAAAATTGCCCCAAAGGCATCCAATAGATTTTTGAGGAGTGGTCTTGCCCCTACTACTTTGATTTTAAATTAATCTGAATATTGAAGGAGATAGGAATTAAACCTGCAAAAATTCATAAACTCAACAATAATTGGTAGATATTAAATTATGAGGTCTACTTTACTTCAGAGATATTATGTGATATTATTATCAAAATATGCTTGCACTGAAGATTCACAGCTCATCATGTGAATCCCTGCCATACCTTCTTATGTCTAGAGTTCCCATACTGCTAGTCTTCACAGCAGTATGTCAAATAGTTGCTATATTAGAGATCAAGTTGAGACCTTGATATGGATCCGCAAGGCAAAGGTGAGGAGATTTTAAATTCACTAAGCGGGCTTTCATGGAAGGTGAGAAGCTCCTAGTCCCTTAGGCAACAACTGTTCTTCCATGATATGCTCCCCTGTTGGAAAGAATAATTATCTTTAGAATTTAAAATAAGAGAACAGTCTTGATCCTGGCACAATAGCACAGCAGAAGTGCTGCTAGCCCGCAGCTCCAGACATCAGAGTTCAATCCTGACCCTCGGGCACTGTGCGCCTGCACTGTGCATGGGTTTTTCTGGATGTTTTAGTTTGCTTTCACATCCTAAAGATGTGATGGTTAACTAGTCAATTGGCTACTGTATATTGCCTCATAGTATAGGTCAATAGTGAAATAATCATATGTTGCGAAATTTGTTGTTCTGTGGTAGCATAGAGTGCAATGCATAAAAATGACGATAAGTTACAATACAAATATAGATCACAAAATCGTAATATATACCTTTGGCTTTCCAAATAGGCTTGATCCATAATAGAGGGTTGAAAAACAAATTAGATATAATAGGACTTGCTAGAATAAATTGATTCAACCCAAAAAATTTTCAAAATTGAAACCATATTCGTAAAGTATATTGGATTATCCATTTGTTTATGCAATTTAGAGAGAGCAAAGGGAAGCGAAGTCCCTAAGATAGAACCCAGTGAAAACCCTTGTACAGATTTACATTCAAGATTTACCCAATGTAAACTTGAAATTATGTCCAAGTCCCATGTTCAAAATGTTAAGTATCGAATATTAATTGCCCAATAGTAAAATCTAAAATTTGGCAATGCCAGACCACCCTCCTTTTTTGACTTCTGTAAATATCTTTTACCTAACCTAGGATTTTTATTCTGCCATATATACGAAGAGATTTTAGAATTAACATTATCAAAAAAGGATTTTTTTGGTTTTCATTTCATTGGTTCTCTCAAATTATGTTGTGTTTAAATTTAGAAAAAAATTAGAAGTGTCATTTATGATCCTTCTATTAAATTCGAAAAGACTTGGAGGCCATTTATTCAACACTTCCATATGACGTAATTTGACCTTTGCCAAACCTATTCTTTTTTTTCCAAATATATGGAGAGAGGAGTGGAGTTAATGACACTAATGGTTCTATTTGACGTTAAACAACAGCCCATGTCTTTTTCTTTTCTTTAGTTGAGTTGATTAGCATTGTGTAGATTTTTTTGTGGGGTACTTGGTTTTTTTCTTTTTTCATGCTACTTCTGCTTTTTTTGTATATTATATTCGTATTTTGTACGATTTTGGGAGGTTTAATACCCGTGTGCCAACTGAGTTATATTTATATATGCTAATTATTAACAATGTAATCCAAATAGCTTTGTATTAATACTAAGTTATGTTTAACATTTTGATATTAATAAAAAGATTGAAAAAGGAAAACAAATATATAAATGAAACCCTGCTGGTTTCCCCGGCTGCGTAAGTCTAGGGAATGCACACTCCAGTCTCACCAAACCCTTGAGATTGAGATGGCTCTCACACCCCAAACCCCGGTTTGCGTGGGTGCTGTGTAATTTGCTGCCTTGTTACAGCTCGTTGCCAAGAAATAGCAGACTGCACATTGCATATGATTAAAGGAATTATATTCATGAATCTTAACTTAACTAAAGGGTTAATAAAGAAATGAAGAACACCAAAAAGGGTCCATTATAATTAAGCAATCAAATGTTGGAGCTCAACTCTTCCAAAAGTCACACATATTCACCGACCCTCGGTTTCAGGGCGATGCATCCTGTGTGGCATGGGTGCTCAAGTGAATGTGCTGCCAGCATCGTCTATTGATGAGAAGGCAAAAAGTGACAAAACTTCACTGGAGGCCTTCAATGGCAGCAGGGTCCAGTCTTACAGAACACAACAGGTAATGCTCTTGTTCAGTGGATGATGTTACACATGGAATTTCTTCCTGGCTAAAGTGGCTAGACTTCTGCTCAGTATAGATTTCCTGTGCGCCCAAGGATTGTCAATCGATCTTAAGAACTGCTGATTTGTGGATGTCAAGGTTCGTTACCCTACTCCCCAAGTAAGTTCCCCACAACGACTCTGTCAAGCGCATGCTTCACCGCATGTGAGTTTACTTGACTGCTGGGTGAATTCCAAATTCAGCAAGTCCACATTCTCCACTACAGTCACAAATTATGGGGTCAAGCACTACACTTCCTCAAATGGCCTGCCAGTCCGTACCCACGTGTGTAGACTGGACCCAGAAAAGTTGACAAACGTGAAGGTTGAGTTTGCCAACATGGAAAGACTTGGCATTGTACACTGGTCAAATAGCCCCTGGACTTCACCCCTCCATATCATCCCTAAGTCCAATGGTAATTGCGGCTCATGTTGCAATTACCAAAGCCTTAGAGAGGTTACCACCCCCAATTGTTACCCAGTTCCACAAATCCAAGACCTTTTTCACCCACTCCCCAAAGCAGTCATAGACATTGCTACTGAGGCTTCAGACTATGCTGTGGGTGCTGTGCACAATCATTTGGTTGGAGACATGTGACAGTCACTTGCCTTCTTCAGTCAGCAACTCTGTCTCCCCAAAAGGAAATAGTGCACATTTGATCGTGAGCTGTCTCTATCCGGCTGTCCGCCAATTTTGCTTTTTTCTAGGTCACCGTTTCAGTGTTCATTGACCACAAGCCCCTCGTGCACACAATGGCTAAAGTATCAGACCTTTGGTCTGCACAGCAGTAATGCCACCTCGCCTACACAAGAGTTTGCAACTGATATACAATAGATCAACGGGAAGGTTAAAGTCCTGGCTGATTGCCTCTCACGGCCAGCCATTGAACCCATACACATAGGGGTTGACTGTGCCGGCAAGGCAGCAGACCAAGTTACTGACCTAGGGGTCCAGGCTTACAGAACAGCAGTCACAGGCCTGCTGTTGGCTGACGTTAAGTTTGGGGAAGCTGGGGTTTCTCTCCCGTGTGATGTCTCAACTGATCAACCTTGCCCCATAGTGCTTGCAAATTAGAGGTGGACTGTTTTTACTGTGTACATGTCCTTTCACAACCGGGCCGGAATACCTCACAGAAACTGATTGCACCAAAGTTTGTGTGGCACAGCCTTAGAAAGGACATGCATGACTGGACTGCAGCCTGTGTGGAGTGCCAGTGGGCAAAATTAATCGTCATACCCAGGCACCATTGGCCCCTTTTGAGGTCCCTGAGTGACAGTTTGATCATGTCAATGTGGACCTTCTCACCAGGTGGCCACGGGTTATCCCACCAGCATCTATGATGGCTGCTCATGTGGCACAGACATTTATCAGTACCTGAGTTGCTTAGTTGGCACTCCATCTCATATTTCCTCTGACTGCAGTTCCCAATTGATGTGGAGACCGATGCTTTGCACACGTTGGGGAGAAGAGTTTAACAAAGCAGTGTATTGCAGGGCTTAGCGCATTAGTGGCCGACCAATCGGTTCACGATTCAATAGCAGGAGCAAATAAAAGTAAAGCACAGTCAAAGCAGAGCGGCCATTGTGTGAGTGGACCAGTGTAGGAGTGGGAACTTGAGGCTTTGGCGAGGAGGCACAGGTAAGTAGCAGGTAAGACTTTTGTAGTGGGTGAATAAAAAGTCACGATATTACAGCTAATTAAATGCAGTAGGGATGATGCAGGATCAGGTGATGTGCTGTAGCTGCATGATGTGGGAGCTGGTGGACCCATTGTGGTTCCTGGTCACCACATCTGCAGCAAATGTCGGCTGTTTGAGGAACTCAGCTTCAACGTTGATGACCTGGAATCTGAACTCCAAACACTGGGAGGGGGAGGGTTAACCTGATTCTCTGTTTCAGGAGGTAGTCACACCTATTAGATTAGCAGCCTCAAATTTGGTCTGTGGTCAGGGGCAAGAGGGTGTGACTGCGAATGGGGAGGGTACTGGGATCCAAGAGACAGTGCTGGAGGAGTCTCAGCCCTTGAGTTTGTCCAACAGGTTTGAGATTCTTGCTCCCTGTGTGGATGAGAGTTGGGGCTGTAGGAAGGATGAGACACTAGAGCAACCAAACTGTGGCACTGTAGATCAGGGAGCTATTCAAGAGGGGAGAGAGAAGAGAAATGTGGTGGTAATTGGGGATAGCGTAGTCAGGGGAATAGACAGAGTTCTCTGTTGCAAGGATAGAGTGTTCCGAAGGCTGTGTGCCTGCCTAGTTCCCAGGTTCAGTACATCTTATGTGACTTGCAGAGGAATTTGCAGTGGGAGGGGAAAGATCCGGTTGTCGTGGTCCATTTGGGTACCAATGACATGGTAAAATGAGGAAAGAGGTTCTGCAGAGGAAATTTGAGCAGCTAGGGATTAAATTAAAAAGCAGGACTAAAAAGGTAGTAATCTTTGGATTACTACCTGAGCCATGTGCAAATTAGCACAGGGTCAAGAAGATTAGAGAATTAAATGCGTGGCTCAGGGATTGATGTGGGAGAAGTGGGTTTGAATTCATGGAAAATTGGCACCAGTATTGGGAAAGGAGGGAGCTGTACCAATGGGATGGGCTCCACCTGAACCGTGACAGGACCTGGATCCTGGTGAATCACATAACTGAGGTTGTGGATCGGGCTTTAAACTAAATAGTAGGGGGTGGGTTCAACAGATTGGAGAAGTATGGATAAAGTAAAAAAAGAAATGTGTGGATAATGATAAAGAAAGAGCAAAAGATAAAAAAAGAGAACATTAAGAGTGGAGTGAAGAAAAGTCAAGTGCAAAAGAGTAAAAGATTGCAAGATCTTAAAAGCACAATGAGTGTAAGGACACTTTATTTGAATGCCCGTAGTATTCAAAACAAAGTCAGTGAACTTGTGACACAAATCAGTACAAAGGGATATGATTTAGTGGCCATTACAAAGACATGGTTTCAGGGTGGAGAGGATTGGAAATTAAATATCCGAGGATATCAGGTAATTCGGAAGAATAGGCAGGAAGGCGAGGGAGGTGGGGTTGCGCTCTTAATTAAAGATGAGATCAGGGCGATAGTGAGAGATGATATAAGATCTAGGGAACAGAATGTTGAATCTATCTGGGTTGAAATTAGGAACCATAAAGGGGAAAAAATCACTAGTGGGAGTAGTCTATCAGCCACCAAATAATAACATTACACTGGCACAGGTAATAAACAGAAATATCTGACGCATGTAAGAATGGAACAGCAGTTATCATGGGGAACTTTACCTTGCACATAGATTGGGTGAATCAAGTTGGTCGAGGCAGTTTTGAGGAGGTCTTCATAGAATGCGTGCGTGATGGCTTTCTTGACCAGCATGCTACTGAACCTATCAGAGAATATGCTATCTTAGATCCAGTGCAATGAGACAGGTAAAATTTGTGATCTTGTAGTTAGAGATCCTCTTGGAAAGAGTGATCACAGAATGACTGAGTTGCTCATACAAATGGGAGGGTGCAACAGTTCGATCTAAAACCAATGCTTTATGCCTAAACAATGGAGACTACAATGGGATGAGGGAGGATTTGGCTAGTGCAGACTGGAAAATACAGGCTCTACGATGGGACAGTTGAGGAACAGTGGAAGACATTCCAAGAGGTTTTTCAGAGTGCTCAACAAAAGTATATTCCAGGTAAAAGCAAGGACAGTAAGGGAGGGGAGAGTGCACAATCCTGATTAGATGGAGACAGCTGTGAGAAGCACAGAGGAACACCTGGAGAAACTCCTGAAATGCCCACTTCACTGCCGCTGCTACTGTGCGATCAAGAATCTCCGGAGGGGAAGTCCCCAAATCCTCGGCTTTGCCTGTTGCCGGGGCCGGGGTCGAAGCGCTCGGCAGAGATGGTGCTTGGTGCTCAGTGTCGGAGAGCTGGTCGGAGGCTCGGAGTTTTCAGACGGACTCGGAGTTGGACTGTGGTTGGATGCTGCATCAGCAAGTTTGCAGCGCTGGAGGTTCACCGTCTGTGTGAGATGATGGGACTTTCAAGAGGCTTTGAGACTTTTTACTGTGCCCATGGTCTGTTCTTCATCAAATTACAGTATTGCTTTGCACTGTTGTAACTGTATGTTAGAATTATGTGGTTTTTGTCAGTTTTTCAGTCAGTTTATCATGTGTTTCTGTGATATCATTCTGGAGAAACATTGTATCATTTCTTAATGCATGCTTTATTAAATGACAATAAAAGGACTGTGCGTCCTAGAAATCTAAAAAAAAGTATATTCCAGTTAAAAGCAAGGACAGTAACGGAGGGGAGGGTCAGCCTTGGATACCCAAGGAAATTAAAGAAGGCATCAAATTAAAAGCTTGTGCATACAAAGTAGTGGGAAACTGAAAGATAGAAACATAGAAACATAGAAAATAGGTGCAGGAGTAGGCCATTCGGCCCTTCGAGCCTGCACCGCCATTTATTATGATCATGGCTGATCATTCAACTCAGAACCCCGCCCCAGCCTTCCCTCCATACCCCCTGACCCCTGTAGCCACAAGGGCCATATCTAACTCCCTCTTAAACATCGCCAATGAACTGGCCTCAACAGTTTGCTGTGGCAGAGAATTCCACAGATTCACCACTCTCTGTGTGAAGAAGTTTTTCCTAATCTCGGTCCTAAAAGGCTTCCCCTCTATCCTCAAACTGTGACCCCTCGTTCTGGACTTCCCCAACATCGGGAACAATCTTCCTGCATCTAGCCTGTCCAATCCCTTTAGGATCTTATACGTTTCAATCAGATCCCCCCTCAATCTTCTAAATTCCAACGAGTACAAGCCCAGTTCATCCAGTGTTTCTTCATATGAAAGTCCTGCCATCCCAGGAATCAATCTAGTGAACCTTCTTTGTACTCCCTCTATGGCAAAGATGTCTTTCCTCAGATTAGGGGACCAAAACTGCACACAATACTCCAGGTGTGGTCTCACCAAGGCCTTGTACAACTGCAGTAGTACCTCCCTGCTCCTGTACTCGAATCCTTTCGCTATAAATGCCAGCATACCATTCGCCTTTTTCACCGCCTGCTGTACCTGCATGCCCACTTTCAATGACTGGTGTATAATGACACCAAGGTCTCGTTGCACCTCCCCTTTTCCTAATTGGCCACCATTCAGATAATAATCTGTTTTCCTATTTTTGCCACCAAAGTGGATAACTTCACATTTATCCACATTAAATTGCATCTGCCATGAGTTTGCCCACTCACCCAACCTATCCAAGTCACCCTGCATCCTCTTAGCATCCTCCTCACTGCTAACACTGCCACCCAGCTTCGTGTCATCCGCAAACTTGGAGATGCTGCATTTAATTCCCTCATCCAAGTCATTAATATATATTGTAAACAACTGGGGTCCCAGCACTGAGCCTTGCGGTACCCCACTAGTCACCGCCTGCCATTCTGAAAAGGTCCCCTTTATTCCCACTCTTTGCTTCCTGTCTGCTAACCAATTCTCCACCCTCACCAATACCTTACCCCCAATACCGTGTGCTTTAAGTTTGCACACTAATCTCCTATGTGGGACCTTGTCAAAAGCCTTTTGAAAATCCAAATATACCACATCCACTGGTTCTCCCCTATCCACTCTACTAGTTACATCCTCAAAAAATTCTATGAGATTCGTCAGACATGATTTTCCTTTCACAAATCCATGCTGACTTTGTCCGATCATTTCTCCGCTATGAAGCAACAAAGTACCACTAAGTGAGCAATAAAGGGAAGTTAGATTATGAAAATAAGATAGTACAAAATATAAAAATGGATTGTAAAAGTTCTTATAATTATATAAAGCAGAAAATGGTGGTTAAAGTGAATGTAGGTTCCTTGGAGGATGAGAAGGGGGAATTGATATTGGGTAATGAGGAAATGGCCGAGGTTTGAATGACTATTTTGTGTCTTTCTTCATGGTGGAGGACACATCTATCATGCCAAGAGTGATGTTATGGATGCGATGGGAGGTGAGGACCTCAATACAATAGCTATCACTAAAGAGGTAGTGCTGAGCAAACTTGTGGGCCTGAAGATACATAATCCCCTGGTCCTGCTGGAATGCATCCCAGGATACTGAAAGAAATGACAGAAGTTATAGTAGAGGCTTTGGTGATAATTTACCTTAATTCTCTGGACTCTGGGCAGGTCCCAACAGATTAGGAGACAGCGAATGCCATGCCACTGTTCAGAAAAGGATGTAGGCAAAAAGCGGGGAACTACAGGACAGTTAGTTTAACATCTGTAGTTGGGAAAATGTTTGAAGCTGTCATTAAAGAAGAAATAGTGAGGCATCTGGAAAGAAATGGATCCATCAGGCAGACGCAGCATGAATTCAGCAAAGGCAGGTCTATTTGACAAACTTACTGGAGTTCTTTGAGGGTATAGCAAGAGCAGTGGATAGAGGGGAACAGATGGACATTATTTATTTGGATTTCCAGAAGGCACAGCATAAAAGACTTATCCATAAGATAAGGATGCATAGAGTTGGGGATGACGTACTAGTATGGATAGAGGGTTGGTTAACTAATAGAAAGCAGAGTTGGGATACATGAATGTTACTCTGGTTGGCAATAAGTGGTGAGTGGTGTGTCGCAGGGGTCGGTGCTGGGCCTGCAACTGTTCACAATATACATTAACGATCTGGAAGAGGGGACCAAGTGTAGTGTATGCTAAGTTTGCTGATGACACTAAACTGAGTGGGAAAGCAAATTGTGCAGAAGATACGGAGAATCTGCAGAGAGATATAGATGGGCTAAGTGAGTGGGCAATGGTCAGGAAAATGGAGTACCATGTTGGTAAATGCGAGGTCATCCACTTTGGAAGGAAAAAAGAAACAGATTATTATTTAAGTGGCAAAAAAATTGCGGCATACTTCTGTGCAGAGGGACTTGGAAGTGCTCGTGCATGAATCACAGAAGTTTGGTTTGCAGGTGCAGCAGGCTATCAAAAAGGCAAATGGAATGCTGGCCTTCCTTACTAGAGTTATTGAATTTAAGAGAAGGGAGGTTATGCTGCAACTGTACAGGGTACTGGTGAGGCTGCACCTGGAGAAATGCATGCAGTTTGGTCTCCTTACTTGAAGGAATTACTGGCTCTGGAGGCAGTGCAGAGGAGGTTCACCAGGTTGATTCCAGAGGTGAGGGGGTTAGACTAGGAGGAGAGATTGAGTCGCCTAGGACAGTTCTCACTGGAATTCAGAAGAGTGGGAGGAGATCTTATGGAAACATATAAAATTATGAAAGGGATAGATAAGATAGAGACAGTAAAGTTGTTTCCGCTGGTAGGTGAGACTAGCTCTAGGGGACAAGATCCAGGGATGAGGGGGGTTGGGCTTTGAGGAGAGATACTCAAAGCTGCTACAGAGGTTGACTCTGTGGTTAAGAAGGCATACGGTGCATTTGCCTTCGTCAACCGTGGGATTGAGTTTAAGAGCTGAGAGGTAATATTACAACTATTTAGGACCCTGGTCAAACCCCACTTGGAGTACTGTGCTCAGTTCTGGTCACCTCACTACAAGAAGGATGTGGAAACTATAGAAAGGGTGGAGAGGAGAATTACAAGGATGTTGCCTGGATTGGGGAGCATGCCTTATGAGAATAGATTGAATAAACTCAGACTTTTCTCCTTGGAGAGACGGAGGATGAGAGGTGACCTGATAGAGGTGGATAAGATGATGAGAGGCATTGATCGTGGGGATAGTCAGAGGCTTTTTCCAGGGTTGAAATGGCTAACACAAGAGGGCACAGTTTTAAGGTGATTGGAAGAAGGTGCAGAGGAGATGTCAGGGATAATTTTTTTACACAGAGTTGTGAGTGCATGGAATAGGCTGCTGGCGATGGTGGTGGAGGTGGATATGACAGGGTCCTTTAAGAGACACCTGGACAGGTACATGGAGCTTAGAAAAATAGAGCAAGTACATGTTTGGCATAGCATTGTGGGCCGAAGGGCCTGTATTGTGCTGTGAGTTTTCTCTGTTTCTATTCCACCATGATGCACACCAACATCCCCTTAGGTCCCTTAATGATGGCCCGTTCCGAGTTTTCGAATAGAGAGAAAAGACTTTTATCAGAGATAGGAGTGGTAAACCTGAATGTGTTTCGGTAGATCGCCTTAAACGGGCTCACAAAAACTTGAAGAATTCTGCTACCGAGCCCCTGCCACCAAGACATGACCATGAGTGTGTCAACACCCCTCTGGACAAGCCAGCAGCTTCTGCTGTTCCTTCACTCCTGGAACATAGGACTCAGACCGAGCGGCTTATTGGAGCTCCAGACAGATTCACAATGCCAGTTCTAGTGAATTCTGAGGGTACCTATGTAGGGTAATGTAATTGTTGGAAATGTATATAATTCACAGCCTCCGATGTTGAGTTGGGATTCACTTTAAGAGGCTGGTGTGACGTAATGATGAATTACTGTGAAGCTCTGCTGCTGCGCTTTTTGTGTTCAGTGTTTGGAGTACAAATAAACAAATTGTTACCGTTTTTCTTTAACATGAAATGCCTCCGCTGCTTTTATTTTCAAAAACCTACACTGTACACCTCCTTGTCACTATCTGAGATTCTGCCAACAGCTGTGGGTCATAGGTGAATGACAGCTTTTGAGCTGTGCCTCAGCACAAAATCATGAGTGCAGAGAGAATCAAGCATTGTGCTAAACAAGCACCCTTGTTGATTGTCAGTGAGGAGGTGTTATTTCTGATCTGCACTGACTGTGGTCACCCGATGAGGAAATCATGGTCCAATGCCAGAGAGAGGTATAAAGGCCAAGATTTTGATTAGTACTGAAGGGATGATGTTATTGAATGCTGAGCTATAATAAGTAAACAGCAGCCTGACGTATTGCTGTTGTCCGTGTAGTCCAAGGATGAAATAGAGAGCCAGTGAGATTACACCCACTCGAGACCTGTTGTGGGAATAGGCAAATTGAAATGGGTCCAGGTCCTTGCTCAGGTAGGGCTTAAATCTAGCTATGACTAACCCCTCAAAGCATTCATCACAGTAGATGTGAGTGCTACTGGGTGAAAGACATTGGGGCAGCTCAACCTGCTGTTCCTGGGCACTGATTGATGTCCTTTTGAAGCAGGTAGGAATCTCTGACTGCAGCAATGAGAGGTTGAAGATGTCCTTGAACACTCCAGCCAGCTGGTTGGCACAGGTTTTCAGTACTCTGCCAGATACCATCAGGGTCTGATGCCTTGCAAGGGAAGCTTTACCCACTTGAAAGATGTTCTGATGCCGGCTTCTGAGAAAGATATCACAGGATCACCAGATGCTTCAGGGACTCACACAGGTATTGTTCTATTCTCCCTTCCAAAGTAGGCATAAGAAGCATTGAGCTCATCAGGAAATGAATCATCACTGCCATTATGATGTTAGGTTTTGGCTCATAAGTAGTAATAGACAAAATGGCGCTGATAAGTGGCAACTTTTTGCATGCAGCTCCGATGGGAATCATCAAATATTCCTATTTATGGCTACTATAGCTGAAACCTCATTACAGTCATGGGTTCTTCAGTAAACAATTTCGTTTTACGATGTTTAAAAAAATCTATCCATACTCATCATCAGTGGATCCTGGCATGTTGGCTTGGATCATGAGGGCAATTCCTCTTCAAGAAAATGGAAGCAAGTCTATAGGTATGATTAAAATGCTGAGGCCTTAGACCACCTTTTGGCAAATGTACAGTCTCTGCTTAATAAAATTGAAGACGTCAGAGCAAGATTGCAGTACTAGAGGGACATCTGGGACTGCTGTGTACTTTGCTTCAAGGAAACGTGGCTCACATCCACAATTTCGGCTGTAGTGCTGCAGCCCAAACTTCACCAATCTCCACTAACACAAGACAGTTGAGTCTTCTAAAGATGAAGGAGTTGGAGAATGCTTTCTTCTTCTTCTATATTATGTATTGCATTGAACTGCTGCTATTAAGTTAGCAAATTTCATGACACATGCTGGTGATAATAAACCTGATTCTGATTCTTTATGATTAACTCATTGCAGTGCATAGACGTGGCAGTTCTGTCTTGATCCTACTCACCCAACCTGGAATATCTAGTGGTTAAATATTGACCATTTCATCTGCTGAGGGACTTTTCCACCATCATCCATTTGCGGTGTATATTCCACCTCTGACCAGCATCAGGAAGGCACTGGAGGAGCTGAGCACCATGAGCTGCAGTCATGAAACAAATGCCTTCCCTATTATCACTGTGGATTTCATTCAGGCCAGCTTGAAAAAGTCTCTGAACAACTACCACCAAGATATCACCTATGAAACTAGTAGAGCCAACACACTTGACCACTGTTACACCACCATCAAAAACACTTACTATTGCATCCCACTTTGGAAAGTCCGATCACCTGGCTGGCCTTCCACTCCAACGTATAGGCAAAGACTAAAGACTGCAGCATCAATGGTGAGGACCAAGAAGGTATTGTCAAGGGAGGCAGAGAAGCGCATACAGGACTGTTCTGAACAGTGGATTGGACAATATTCAGGAATTCAGCTTCAAATTAATACGAATATGCCATCGTTTGCGCTGATTTTATCAAGAACTACATCGATGATCTTGTGTCTTCAAGAATGTACCAGACATACCCAAGCAAATAGCAATGGATGAACCGGGAGACTCATAGCCTGCTGGGGGCTTGATCTGTAGTATTCAAGACCAATGACCCGGAACTATACAAGAATACCATGTACAATCTATGAAAGGTTATTTTAAAAGCAAATAAATGACTCTAGTTGAAGTTAGAGACAGAACTGGATCACTCCCACATGAGCTCAACGTCCTTTATGAAAACTTTAAGAGGGAGAATACAACTACAACTGTGTGACCATGTGATCTCTGTCTTGGAGGCTGCTGTCAAGACACCTTTCTAAAGGGTGAACTCTCACAACACACCAGGGCCTGTTAGTGTAGCTGGTAGAAAACCTGAACAAACCCACTGGCAGATATGTTTCGGACATCTTCAATCTCTCACTGTTGCAGTCAAAGGTTCCCACCTGCTTCAAAAGGGCAACAATCACACCAGTGCCCAAGAAAAGCAATGTGAGCTGCATCAATGACTATATCCCAGTTGCAATCTACTGTGATGAAGTGCTTTGAGAGGTTGGTCATGGCCGGAATCAATTCCTGCCTAAGCAAGGATCTGGACCCACTGCAATTTGTCTACCACCAAAATAGGTCGATAGCAAATGCAATCTCCCTGCTCGCCACTCGGCCTTGGGTCACCTGGACAATAACAATACTAACATCAGTTTGCTGAATATTGATTACAGCTCAGTGTTTAACACAATTATAGACTCAGTTCTAATCAACAAGCTCCTGGGGTTCTGTGTCTCCCTCTGCAACCAGATCCTTGACTTCCTCACCAGGATACCACAGTCAGTGCAGATCCAAAATAATTTCTCCTGCTCGCTGGCAATTAACACTGGCACACTTCAAGGATGCATGCTTAGCCCGCTGCTCTACTCCCATGATTTTGTGGCTAGGCACAGCTCCTGGGCTGAACATACTGGGGAAATTACAATGAAATCATGACAACGGCTATATTTCATTAGGAATTTGAGGAGACTAGGATGTCACCAAAGACTCTTGCAGATTTCTATAGAAGTAGCGTGGAGAGCATTCTGACAAGTTGCATCACCACCTGGTATGGAGGGGCCACTGCTCAGGAACAGAAAAAACTGTATGAAGTTGTAAACTCAGCCAGCTCCATCATGGGAACTAGACTCCCCTGAATATAGGACACCTTCAAAAGGTGAAGCTTCAAAAAAGACAGCATCCAAAAAAGACATGCCCTCTTCTCATTGTTACCATCAATGAGGTGGTACAGGAAAACACACACTGAAACTTTCAGGAACAACTCTTTCCCTTCGCCATCAGATTTCTGAATGGACAATGAAGCCACAAACACTACCTTACTATTTTATTTTGCTCTCTTTGTGCTGTGCTTATTTAATTTATATATATATATATATATACACATCTCTTTGTAATTTATATATTTTTATTATTATGTATTGAACTGTGCTGCTGCCACAAATTTCGCAACGTCTGTCAGTGATAGTAGACCTGATCCTGAACCCTGCCTAGTTGTTGTACATCCAATTTGCTTCCTAACTTCATTTGGTAGCCTTCCATAAGTCAGACTTGGACTTCTAGATCACCAGTCCTGAATGCCACAGGTTTAGCCCTCAACAGACTGTGAATCTTGTGGCTCCTCCACAGCTTTTGGTTTGGGTAGGTCCAGTATGTTCTCGAAGGCACACACTCATCCATACAGGTCTTGATGGAGTTAGTGAATGTTCGTGGTCCAGTCCACTGATTCAAAACTTTTCTGAAGCGCTCCTCCGCTTCTCTTGACCATACCATTGTGGTCCTCACTACAGATGCTGTGATCCTTAGTCTCTACCTAAATGCCAGTTGTAGAAGTACAGCCAGGTGATCATACTTACCCAAGTGTGGGCGGGGGATGGCACGGTAAGAATTTTTAATGGTGGTATAACAGTGGTTAAATGTGTTTGCTTCTCCGGTTCCACATGGGAAATGCTGTTGGTAATTGGTCAAAGAATATAACGGGCATTTGGCAGACAGCAAGTTGAAGGGGGAATAGGACTGATGGGATTGTTCTGATTGAAGCTGCTACCACAGATCAAATGGGCCGTGTGGCTTCCATTAGTATTGTAATAACTAATGATAATTCTAATCCCGTGAATACTTGAGAGATCAGTAGAAATTTTTGAGTGGATGTATCTTGATAACGCTTCCATTGTTCATTCCCTATTTTCTGTATTTCATCACTGCCTTGAAAAAATAATTTATGGTTATATATAAAAATCTGCAGGAATATTTTCTCTTGATATCTTAAAATCTATATTTTGAGAAGCATTAAATGCATCTAATGTGAATGAAGAATTGATAATGTGAATAAAGAAATAGAAAATAAGCTTTCTGGTATTGCAATTTCAGACTTGAGTTAATACTCGTAATTCTCTACATAGGAGTTTCAATGCTCATCTAACCATAATTTCCCTTTTCCATTTCATACAAAAGATTTTCAAAGTGGAAAAAAAATGGAAAATCTATTTTGCATTCTCATTGTTTCTCTATTTGATTTCAAAGTCCCTGATTGATATTTCACAAATGTAACATCGGTGATGTTTTATAGTGTGTTGTAAACTACAGCTCATCCAAAATATTTCTTTCCTTATCCTAACTCACTCTAAATCCAGCTCACCCACTGAAAATGACAGATTAAGATTGACATCTCTTTGACAATGTACCAGCTGTAATATTCTCATTCTAATTGTCAGATCCTTTCATGCCTTCTCCCCTTTCTAGATCTATGACCCTTAGCAATTATTAAGTTTCCTCAGTTCTGGCCAAATGCACATCTTCGATTTCTTTACCACACCATTAACAGCAACACCCTCAATTGGCAAAATTCAAGAAGTCAGTAAATCTTTCCCTGTTCCTCTCCTATCTACTTCTCCCTCTGCCTTTTTAAACCCTCATTATTTTACCAGGCCTTTATCCTTTAATTTTAATATTCCGTGCAGTTATATCTAATATTGCCCTTGTGCGGCACCCCAGGACAGTTGGTTATGTTAAAAATGTTACATAAATGCAACAATGGCACCTCTCAGCCTTTACCCTATTGTAGGTGTTTAATAAACATGAAGACTTCAATTGGCGTCTCCCAAGCCATCCTCCTCATTCTTCTTGGGCAGTCACTTTAGACTGATGATGAGTTGCTACCTCTCCGGTTCTTTGGCTGATGAGGTAAAAGTGGGAACTGCTGATGGAACAGCAATGGGACTGGAGGTGCTTGATACATGGGCAAGTAGTTTGGAAGGTAATTAGCTCACAAAGTGAGCAATATCACCCCCTGGGGATGGTGGGAGTTTCTAAGGGGGTGATAAATATAAAGGGGGTGGTGGAGGGGTGTGCTGAGTAGCAAGGGGGGGGGCAGCTGAGATATTTCAGGCATAATTTAGGAAATAAGTAACTTATTGTAAGCAATTGATACTCCATCCCTCATAACTGATTGCAATGATCACATAATCACTTCATCTCTTGCTAACCCAACCTTCTTTTGGACTTTGCTTGAAGTATGTTATAGTTGTTGGAAAGCAATGCGACACTTCTCTTTTTGGAATATCATGAGAAATCTGGACTGAAGAAATAGTGTTATTTCTGGGTTTGGCCCATGCATTATTGCCACTCACTGCTATAGAACAGTGTAGGTTAGTACAATTCCCATACTCTCATCACACAGTGATGGAATTCCTATGAACTAGGGCATGACATTCAGTGCGATAAGGTTCAGAATCTGCCCTTTCAAATGGTCTTGTCCACAACCTAACCAATATATCTCTACCGTGCTTTATGTATCCTCAGGTAGAGAGTCAGGTTTTGCCTGAGCTATGTTGACTTCATTACTTTCCCCTTTGTTGATCGCCGTGCTTGAAGTTGGGCATAAATGAAAAGCCATTTGCTTATTAACGTGGTAATTAATCCATAATGAAAATGGGATAAGATGACCAAATTAAAAATAAATGTTGACGGTATTGTGTGAAGTATCTGAGATATGGATTTATACCAGCACCAGGCAACAAACAGCAGCCAATGTGTTTATTATGTGAAAAAGACTTTTTCTTCAAATGAGACAATGAAACCACCCAGGTTCTTTGAACACTTAAAGAGAATACATTCTGATAAAGCAAATAAGAACATGGCTTAACTTCAGTCACTTTGTGAAAACCTTTAGAAATGGATAACAATTTGAAACATGTTTGCTAGCACTTCACAATAAAACAGTGATGGCTTGCGTGCTTCATGCAACATTTTGTTGCTCATTGCTAAATCTGAAAAACCCAAAAATTAGAAAAGAACCGATTTTTTCCAGCAGTAAAGGGGGCTCTGAGTACAGTTTTGCATAAATCACCAGACCCAGTAATTAAAGTGATTCCATTCAGCAACACCACTGTTCAAAGATGAATAGATGAAATATCTGAAACTGTAGAAGAGACATTATAGAAGATTCTTAGGATAACATAATTTGCTCTGTAGTTGGGTGAATTAATTTTGTCAGGGAATAATTCTTGCCTTCTTGATTATGTTTGCTTCAAAAAAGATAAAAGCCTGGTTCAAGAGTTATTATTTGCAAGGGGACTAAAAATAGATATGAAGGAGAGTCAATATTTTGGGTTGTTGATCAATTTTTCAAAAGAGCAGGACATTCTGTTCACCAGTATTCTTGCTTGTGCAACAGGTGGGACACCATTAATGATGTGCAATTTGCATCATTAAGGACTGGAAATTATTGAACATGGGGATCTGAGTCTCCTGCTGACTGACATTCATCCTGACGTCGAGAAGCTGATTCACTACAACAAGACGATCCACCTTACTGAAAGGTGAGAAGCAATGACGTAGTGCATAGTTGGACTACACACATTTTTGATTAAAATAGTTATATTGCAATTAAAGGAAATAATTTTAGTTACAGCTTTAAATAGATTTGAATATTTTTGCAATTATTTGTCACTGCTTTAAATTATCTGTTCCTATTTTCTTTCACCATGCATCATAAATCAAAATTCTTTATAGCTTTTATGTAATCGCTGGAAAGGGAGAGGACACTGGAAATATGGACTGGGAGCCAAGGGGCAGTAACACAAAAATGTTTGGGAAGCACTGATTTACACCTCCCACCATTAATGGCAGATGTGCACAAAATAATGCAATGTGCACAAAATGCATTGCCTTGCAGTTCTCACTGCCAATCCCATTGCTACTCCTCCACATTGAACGGTTATTGGAAACATTGCACTCTAAGGCAGCTATCAGAACATCCTTTAATTTCTTTCCATGACAGAGCTCTGAACATGCAAATATTGTTGCAAACACTGACATGGCAACATGAATGTAATGCAAGCTCAATACTCAGCCTGTGAGAGGTCACTGACGTTAATTTATTTATCTTGCCAGTGAACGTGGAAGATTTTGCAGACATTGGTGTCTCCAGTTCTATGCGGCACCTTCTGTAAGTAACCCAAGTCTCAGAAACATACAAGATATGACTGTGGTCTGATAGTCCTGATGATCTGAGGTTTGAGGTCTGAGATTTTGAGCTCCAACTGCTCTTTCCCTTGAACAGCGAAACACTGCACAAGTGCTTTTTTAGGCCATAAATCTTCTGTTGGACCTTAGCATGTAAGTGCCTGCAGAATTGTTCCTGCTTTGTAACTGGTCCCAAAGATAATTTTCTCTACCCACTAGCAGATGAACTTTGAACTAAGTGTTAATGATATGAGTGCTCTGGGATCTTACTGATTATCAGGGAATCCATTAAGCAGGTTTAAGGTGCTTTGTCAATAGAAAGAGTGTGAATGGACAAACTTGCAAATCTTCTTTCTGTCAAATTGATGAAAGGGGAGAAAGGCACGCTGTTCTTCTTTGATGCTGGGGGGTTTCCAAGGCCTTTTTAACAAAAAAAAGAAAAACTAAATTATTTATAAAGTAAGAATATAATTCCTACTTTTATGCCTTGGAAAACAGGGAGGTAGTTAGAATTCTGTGGGAACAATGAAGCTTCCAACAAGTCTGCAGATTTTGTGTAGAAATGTGTATGCTTTAATTACTAGAAAAGCACTAGATAGTTAACTATCACTTATTATTCATTCCTTTCTCTCTGGATATATTTCGGATAAGATAGTGCTCAATCTAGTTTCCACAGACCCTTATAAAAGGGATAGCTTGCACTTGAATCAAAGGGGGACCAATATTCTTTTGGTTAGGCTTACTAGAGCTGTTGGGAGTGGTCTAAACTATTATGTCAGGAGGATGGGAACCTGCATGATAGAGCTGAGGATGAGCCAGCAGGTTTACAAGCGAATGATGGGTGTAACATGAATGTAAGGAAGGACAAGTCAATGACTGGGTACAAATGCAGACAGAGCAAAGAGTTAAATTGTACCACAGAGACAAAATTCAAAAGGGCAAAGAATGCAGTATTGAAAGTGCTGTAACTAAATGCACATAGCATTCGGAACAAGGTGGACAAACTCTTGGTGCAGTTAGAGTTTGGACGGTATGAAGTTGTGGGTATCACTGAGTCCTGACTGAAAAAAGGCCATAATTGGGAGCTTAATATCAAACGATATACTTTGGAAAGGACAAGCAGAACGGCATTAGCAGATATGTGGTTCTGTTGGTAAGTGATGGAATTACATCTTTAGGAAGAAGGGACATAGGGTTAGATAATGTCTAATCTTTGAGGGTGGAGTTAAGGAAACTGCAAGGATAAAAAAAAATATTATGGGAATTGTATATAGGCCTCCAAATAGTAGCCAAGGTGTGGGGTTGAGATTGCAAAGAGAGCTTGAAAAGGCATGCAATAAGGGTAATGTCACAAATGTAATGGGGACTTCAGTATATATAAGGGGATTGAGAAATCAGGTTGGTGGCAGATCACAAGAGAGGGAACTTGTTGAATGCCTACAAGGTACTCTTTTAGAGCAGCTTGTGCTTGAGCCCACTCGGGGAAAGGCTATCTTCGATTGGGTGTTGTGTAATAAGCCAGATCTTATTGGGGGCTTAACGTAAAGGAACCCTTAGGAGACAATGATCAGTGATCACAATATGATGAATCAATATAGTAATTTTAGAAAGAGAAGCTCAGGTCTCATGTATCACAATGGAACAAAGGGAATTGCAGAGGCAGAGAGAGGAGCTTGCCCAGGTTGATTGAAGGGAGGATACGGGAAGAACGATGGCAGAGCAGAGATGACTGAAGTTTCTGGGAATAGTTCTGGGAATAATGTGGCAGGATAGATATGTCCCACAGCAGAAATTGTTCTCAAATAGCAGGGGTAGACAAACATGGCTGACAAAGGAAGTTAAGGACTGCATAAAAGACAAGGAAAGGGCATATAAGGTAGCAAATGTGAGTGGGAAGTTGGATGATTGGGAAGCTTTTAAAATCCAACAAAAGGCAGCTAAAAGCACTATAAGAAGAGAAAAGATGAAATATGAGGGCAGACTAGCCAATAATATGAAGCAGAATACAAAAAGACTTTTCAGTTATATAAAGAGTAAAAAGGAGATGAGAGTTGATATTGGACCATTGGAAAAAGATGGTGGTGAGGTAGTAATGGGGACAAAGAAATGACAGATAAACTTAATGGGTACTTTGCATCAGTCTTCACTGTGGAAGACACTAGCAGTGTGCCAGAGGTCCGTGAGTATCAGGAAGTAGGAGTGAGTATCATTGCTATTACAAAGGAAAAAGTGCTAGACAAAGTCAAATGTGTTAAGGTGGAAAAATCACCTGGACTAGATGGACTACATCCCAGAATCCTGAGAGAGGTTGTTGAAGAGATAAAAGATGCATTGATCATGATTTTTCAAAAATCACTTGATCCATGGTTCCGGAGGACTGAAAGATTGCAAATATGATTCCACTCTTTAAGAAGGGAGAAAGGCAAAAGAAAGGTAATTATAGCCTAACCTCAGTGGCTGGGAAAGTGTTGGAGTCTATTATTAAGGATGATGTTTCAGGGTACTTGGAGACTAATGATAAAATAAGTCAAAGCCAGCATGGTTTCTGTAAAGGGAAATCTTGTTTGACAAATCTGGCAGAGTTCTTTGAGGAAGTAACTGGCAGGGTGGATAAACGAGAGGCAGCAGATGTCATTTACTTGGATTTTCACAAGGCGTTTGATAAGGTGCCACACATGAAGCTGCTTAACAAGATAAAATTGTACGGCATTGCAGGAAAGATACTGGCACGGATAAAACAATAGCTGACAGGCAGGAAGCAGCAAGTGGGAATAAAGGGGCCTTTCCTGGTGGCTGCCAGTGGCTAGTGGTGTTCCTCAGGGGTCGGTATTGGGGCCGCTACTTTTCACATTGTTTGTCAATGATAATGGATATGATGCCTTTGTGGCAAAGTTTGCAGATGATATGAAGGTAGGTGGAGGGTAGGTAGTGTAGAGGAAGCAATGGGATTGCAGCAAGACTTAATCAAGTTGGAAGAATGAGGAAAAAAGTGGCAGATGGAATACTGTGTTGGGAAATGTGTGATAATGCATTTTGGTAAAAGGAACAATAATGCAGACTATTATGTAATTGGGGAGAAGTTTCAAACATCAGAGGTGCAGAGGGACTTGGTCGTGCAAGACTCCTAGAAGGTTAATTTACAGGTTGAGTCTGTGGTAAAGGTGGCAAATGCAATGTTGGCAGTTATTTCAAGGAGAATAAAAAAAAAACAATGAAATAATGCTAAGCCTTTATAAGACACTAAACAGACCCACTTGGACTATTGTCAATGATTTTGGGCCCGATATCTCAGAAAGGATGTGTTGTCATTGGAGAGAGTCCAGAGGAGGTTCATGAGGATGATTCCAAGAATGAAGGGGTTAACAGATGAGGAGAGCTGGCAGCTTTGGGTCTGTACTCACTCGAATTTAGAAGAATGTGGGGGGGATCTCATTGAAGCCTATCCAATGTTGAAAAGACTAGATAGGGTAGATGTGTAGAGGATGTTTCCTACAGTGGGGATATCCAGAACTAGAGGGCACAGCCTCACACCTGAGGAGTGACTTTTTAGAACAGAGCTAAGGAGGAATTTTTTTTATCCAGAGAGTAGTGAATCTGGCCCAGACTGCATTGGAGGCCAAGTTTGTGTGTATATTTACGCAGAAGTTGTCAGTTTCCTGATCGGTCAAGGCATCAAAGGATATGGCAAGAAGGCAGGTGTATGGAGTTGAGTGGGATCCAGGATTAGCCATGATGGAATGGCTGAGCAGACTCGATGGGCTGAATGGCCTAATTCTGCTCCTATGTCTTATGGTCTTATAGACATGAGTGTGGCATTACATTACATCAAAATGTTATGCTTAGCAACAACGGTCAAAAAAAGAACTCCATCTCTTTTCTTATTCAGTTCTAGCAAATGAAATATTAGATTGTAATTAATAAATAAAAGAACTATTGTTCAAATTGACAATGTAACAAAGGAAAACTGAATGTTCTTGTCCATCATGACCTCTCGGAGGCCATTATCACTGTTTGTTATTCCATTTTCCTCTAGACTCTTTATACAATTGCTAACTTGGGTGAGTTTACATTCCCCTGGTTCCATTCTTATCCATCTAATTGTAACTAGGAGTTGGCTTGGTGATCCCATATGATTATCTCTGTTGCCTCACATGGATTAGTCTTCATCACCCTTCCGTAGATGAATCATCAGGTGATAAGTAGTCCATTTCTGCAGTATGCTTTAAGTTTTTTTCAAGCTGCCTTCAGAGGCTGATAACAAACAGGATTTGTCTGCTATAACATACAGAACAACTACTGTAGCTCTTGTATTGAAGGTAAGATTATTTTCTGTTTGGTCATACTCCTGGCTGCAATGCTCTGAAACCCAGCAAGGTAAAATTGTGTTCAGTGAGAATTACTAATCTGTCACCTTGTAAATTAAATTATCCATTTCAACAAGCTGTCTACGTTTCTAAATGGATATCCAACACAAGACAAGAGTGAAAAACATTGCAAGTATACTGCTAATTTATAAAAATTTGTGAACCTCACACCACCATATTAAGACATCACAACTATTATTGCAAAGAGATACCTTAATCCATTGAATCTGCAGTTGCAGTCAATACATTTTAACAGTAAACAGAGTAATTGAAAGATAGTTTTATTGCCAGTGGACCAGAGGTACTTATACACTACCAGATGTAAAACATTTCTGTTGGTGGTTTTAAATGATATTTTGTTTGTCACATGCTGTATTTTTGAAGGATTAAAAGCAAAACATAATTTGAAAATATCTGTTTTACCAAAATAATAGGTGCTTAACAATTGGTAGAGTAACAGAAAGAAGCAAGAAATTAAAATGGAAGATATTCATTGCATGGTTTATTTAATGCTTGTTTACCAGCTCTCCAATTAAACCAGTCACAAGGCATAAACTGGAAATGTTCCTTTTGGGCATAGAAAGACAAGAAGGAAAACAACTGCCCAATACAAGCTGCTGAAACAATTCGCTACTCACCGTCTAACTGGGGATGACTATCTGATCTGTAATACAGAACAAAGTATTCCATCAGTCAGAGTATTGGCCTAACACAAAGCCTAACATCCACTGATCAGAAATGCAGTATTTTTCAACACATCTTTCAACACAGTAAAGAGAACTGTCTGGTTTTGTACATGTTCTCTCCTTGAAGCTAATGAGAGGTTTGTGACTAAAGATGATTAGCTATTCCATAAATCCATAAAATTCTTTTGTCTGTGAATCTCTTCTCCAGATTATTCTGTTACTTTCAAAATGTTAATTGTAACTTTCTGAATGATACCTTCCAGAACCTTGGAAGGTGCTGAGAAATTCTAGATTACTTTCTCCGAAATTATCTGCAGTCCCAGCAATCCTTACTCAGAGACGTACAGAGAAACGTTAAATTAGTCAGCTTTAGGAGAGGCGTGTACCCAAATCCAAACTCTTATCAGACAAAGGTGTTTGCATGTCTGCATCTCCTTAGAGTACATCTTTTTTTTATGACATTTGCTCAGTGAGGAATAGTGATGCCACTTATAGATTAAACTGCCCTTTTCAACAAGCAATGATGGCTCGCTGCGTCCATGTGTAAAGAAACAAAACCCCTTGCTGTTTATTTCCTGCATACACACACAATGCTCATGCTGGATGCCTGAGGTTTCAGTCCTCAACACACCCATTGCATGCAACCAGAGGTAGATAAAATCTTGCATTTGGTCCTTGGCCTTTCTGACATTGAGTGAGAGGTTGCTGCTGTGGCACCACTCAGCCAGATTTTGAATCTCCCTCCTATATGCTGATTTGTTGCCACCTTTGATATGGCCTACAACAGTGGTGTTGTCAGCAAACCTAAATAAGGCATAGGTCAGCCTCACAGTCCTAAGTATAAAGAAAGTAGAGCACAGGGCTAAGCACATAGCCTTGGGATGCACTTGTGCTGATGGAGATCGTGAGGGAAATGTTTTCGTCAAACCGACTGGCGTCAGCAAGTGAGAGAATCAAAGATCCAGTTTCATCTTGATGTATGCAACTTAGCTGTCCATTTGCTCCAGGATTGTATGAGGAGCTGATGAAATGGAATCGGCCGTGGACCTGTTGTGACAGTAGGCAAACTGGAGTGGATCCAAGTTGCTTCTTAGCCAGGAGTTGATATGTTTCATCATCAACCTCTCAAAACACTTCATCACTGTGGATGCAAGGGCTACTGCATAATAGTCATTGGGGCAGGTTACCATGTTCTTCTTGGGCACTGATATAATTGAAGCCTGCTTGAAGCAGATGGGTTCCTCAGACTGCTGAAGCAGGAAGTTAAAGATATTGGTGAACACTCCAGCCAGTTGATCAGCACGGGTCTTTTGTACTGGCCAGGTACCTTGTCAGGGGTGGATGCTTTCCATGGGTTCACCCTCACGATTGATGGTCACGCTTCGTCCTCAGGAACTGAAGTCAGAGGGTCAACAAGGGCTGTGAGAGTTCGTGAAGTTTCCTCCATGTTTTGACAGTCAAAGTCAGCATAGAAGGCATTGTGCTCATCTGCGAGTGAAGCCTTGTCACCTATGTTGCTTGGTTTCACTTTGTAAGAGGTAATAGCAATCAAGCTCTGAAGTTCCTACTTCGCATATGAGATAGCTTTCTGGAGATCATACCTGGACCTCTTGTATCTTATTTGGTCACCAGACCTGAATGCCACTGTTCCAGCCCTCAGCTATTTGCAGATCTTATGGTTCATTCACAGCATCTGATTCAGGAAGACTCTGAATGACTTTGTGGGGTTACATTTAGCTATGACTTTATTATCAAATTTGTGACAACCATGGTGTATTTGTTCAGACCTCTTGACGAGCATTTGAACACGGCCCGGTCTACTGACTTGAAGTTATGCCATAGCTCCTCCTCTGCCTCATGCAACTGCCTCTTTGTTGTCCTTAACTCTGGAGCCTTGCTCTTTAGCCTCTGTCTGTACGCAAGTAGGAGGAGGACAGCCAAGCGATCTGATTTACCGTAATGCCGTCTAGGGATGGAACAATTGTCAGGTGTGTTGGGACCCCTGGTGCTGCAGGTTATATGTTGATGATAATTGGGCAGCGATTTCTTCAAAAAAGCCTGATTGAAATCCCTGACAATAACCTGAAAGCCAATGGGGCAGGTTTTTTCTTGTTCAATGATGGTCATATTCAATACTTGGAATGCCTGTTTAACATCTGCCTTAGGTGGTATAAAAACTGCGGTCAGTTTATATACCAAGGAGTACTCTCTAGGTATGTAAAATTGTCAGTACTTAATTGTTAGATGCTCCTGGTCAGGGGAACAAGACCATTGTGTCCGTGCATTACACGATGTTTAACGTGAAACACAGACCCCAGACCCTCATCTTCTGCTTTCTCCAAAGCAGCAGTCTGGTCCATTCTGTATATTGAGAAGCCCAGCGGGTCTTATCAATGTATCCAGCATATCCAGCGTGAGCCATGTCACTGTGAAAATATGGACCCATAAATTTCCTCTGATACAGCAATCTTACCCATGGGTCTAGAGCCTTGTTCTCCAGTGATTGTACAATTACTAACAAGATGCTGGGTACAGGAAGTTTCATTCCTCTGAGTTTCTACTTTGGAATCCTCCCCTCATCCCTCGTTTACAGCCACAGCAGTGATGCACCTTCGTCCACTTATAGGCGCTGTTCCTACTTGAGAGTTAAGTCTGCTGAGTCCTTCAGAAGGTTATTTCTTAAAGAGAAATTACAGGGTGTAGATTGCAGTGAGAAAAGTTCAGACGAAGTATATTTAGAAGTTCTGTAAGCTGCCCGCAACACATTGCTGTGGCTCACCTGCAGCATCTTGCCTCTGATATTCCCGTCTAAACGCCTCTTAAATATTGCTATCATATCTGCTTCTCCACAGCAGCATGTTCCTGGCACTTATCACTGTCTGTGCGAACAACTTGCCTCACACATCTCCTTCAAACTTTTCCTTTAACTGATACCGTCCAATAATTGACATTTCCACCCTAGGAAAAAGACCCTGATAGTCTGCCAAAGTCATTCTATTGGGCCAGCATGAACATGATGGGCTGAATGACTCACTCGGTGTTGCATGTTTCTATGACTGATTGGTTCTGTGAACACCTTGTGCATAACAAGCATTCCTCCTCAACTTTCCAGTGTCTGCATCAAGCATTCTCTCACTAACTGCAACACAGATTAGATATAATATATTTTGCTCACCGTTCTCCCTCGTGCCCCAAAATGGTTAGTTTTTTCCCTTTTTCCAAATTTCCTTTGCTATATCATATATGGCTTTCCTGGCTATAAATATAATGTATAGTGTGTTATTCTAAGCTGGTTTCTGGAATTGAGAAGCAGTCTCATTCACACAATCATTTATTTATTAGGATTCTGGTAATGTCAACCTTTACTTAGACCATAAGACCATAAGATATTGGAGCAGAAGTAGGCCATTCGGCCCACTGAGTTTGCTCCGCCATTCAATCAAGGGCTGATCCAATTCTTCCAGTCATCCCCATACCCTTTGAGGCCCTGGCTAATCAAGAACCTATTTATCTCTGCCACCCAATGACCTCCACAGCCACTCGTGGCAACAAATACCACAGATTTACCACCCTCTGACTAAAGTAATCTCTCCGCATCTCAGTTCTAAAAGGACGTCCTTCAATCCTAAAGTCATGCCCTCTTGTCCTAGAACCCCCACCATGGGAAATAACTTTGGCATATCTAATCTGTTCAGCCCTTTTAACATTCAGAATGTTTCTATGAGATCCCCCCTCATTCTCCTGAACTCCAGGGAATACAGCCTAAGAGCTGCCAGACATTCCTCATACAGTAACCCTTTCATTCCTGGAATCATTCTCATGAATCTTCTCTGAACCCTCTCCAATGTCAGTATATCCTTTCTAAAATAAGGAGCCCAAAACTGCACACAATACTCCAAGGGTGGTCTCACGAGTGCCTTATAGAACCTCAACATCACATCCCTGCTCTTATATTTTATACCTTGAGAAATGAATGCTAACATTGCATTTGCCTTCTTCACAATCAATTCAATCTGGAGGTTAACCTTTAGGGTTTCCTGCACAAGGACTCCCAAGTCCCTTTCCATCTCTGCATTTTGAATTCTCTCCCCATTTAACTAATAGTCTGCCTGTTTATTTCTTCCACCAAAGTGTATGACCATACACTTTCCAACATTGTATTTCATTTTCCACTTCTTTGCCCATTCCCCTAAACTATCTAAGTCTCTCTGCAGGCTCTCTGTTTCCTCAACACTACCCGCTCCTCCACCTATCTGTATCATCGACGAATTTAGCCACAAATCCATTTAATACCATAGTCCAAATCATTGACGTACGACCCCTTCAACCGCATCCAGTACGAGATAACGATTACTAACGGGGATGGCTACAGGGGTGTTCTCTACTATCTGAGCTCTTTCCTTCACTTCTCTGACCGTCACCCACTTATCTAACTCCTGCACCCTCAGGGTGACTAACTCCCTGTAGCTCCTCTCTATCTCCTGTTCAATCTCTGTAATAAGCTGTAGGTCATCGAGCCGCAGCTCCAGATCCCTAACACGGTCTCTCAGGAGCTGCATCTCGGTGCACCTGGCTCAGATATGGCCATCTGGGAGACTGGAAGGTTCCCAGGATTCCCACATCCAACACCCAGAGCAAAATGCTAACCCTACCGACATGCTTACTATTCCTAAACAAAAATTGTGAAGGAAAACCAAAAACGAAGTCCACTTACCCACTTACTTTGTCGAAGCCTGAATGAGCAAAAGCCTGTCGCTTCTACTCTCACCACTGCCCTACTCCCGACAATGGCCGCTCCACTTATCCCTTCTGTATTTTTATTTAACTGAGTCTAGAGTACATCAACACAATGCCACAATGGTTATCCTTGAAACATAGTTTCTTGAAGTAATAGTGATCCTACTGATCTTTAAGTAGCAACTATACTCATCACAACTGTACATTTACCACAAGAAATGCAATTAAGCTAAAAATTGATAATAATTCTGAGCAGCCTCCAGTAGTACCACTGAGATGCATTAACTGTCAGGAAATTATGCTTTCATTTGAACTGCCTAGACTAAATTAAGTTTAAACCAGAAATAAAGCACCAACATCTAAAGGAGTTATACAGGCACGAATGCTGGATCGCAGTTAACAGGGATCAATTCTCTTTTCAAGTTCATGTTTAATTGTCATCCAACCATATACATGAATACAGCCAAATGAAACAGAATTGCTCCAGGGCCAAGGTGCAGAACACAATACCAACACTCACACGCAGCGCAAGGGCACATAAAGCACATTTAATTTCAATAGCAGTAAAACATAGTCACAAAAACATCTATAGCCCTGGTCCCTGAATGTCATGGCCAGTAGACTGATGGTGCATGGGATGTTGTCCTGGGGCCATGTTTCTGCAAGGTCAAGCAAACAGCAGGTCCTCATCAGACACTAATGCAGCCACAGACAAGTGCAATCCAGCTTATCTTATATGAGCAAACACTGGAGAGCACCTCTGACAGGAGGGGCCAGCCTCAACCCAGCCACGCCACACTGTCTCCGACGTCTCCTCCCCTGGTTGGCTGATGATTTTAGCCACTCGGGAGCAAGCAAAATAGTTTCAAAAACACAAAAATCATAGATCTTCATTTCAGAGGAAGTCAGTGATTCTCACCGCTAGGGATGCATGCACCAACAGACACAAAATAATAATAATTTTCAGCACTGAAAAAGGTTCACATCCAGATGGTGTTCTCATTCATTAGGAGGCAAGTTTGAGATCAATGGGAATTGAGGTGCAGAACTGGATTTAGGGATGGAGGCTGGATGGGTTTAAGCTATACTACTATTCAGCCAGAGACAGCAGGCTGGCAGATGTGAATGGTGTTGCCATATGGTCGACTAGAAGGATTTTGATTTGCAAGAACTGTTGGCAGTATTGACCTTCATTGCCATAGACTGCACTATACTCCAGGCTGGAGCACAGCTTGTCAGCTGTTTTAAACATGGAACAGAACATGGTAACAGCCTCTCTAGTGATTAATTAATTGTGTCAACAAAGTTATTATCCTTCTGAGATGCTAATGCTGGCGAGCCTCCTGTCTCCTATCAGTATTTAGCTACCTATCTGAGAACATTCAATCCTTTTGATGTGCAGGTCAGGTTTCAGAAGTAAATCAAACTACTTTAAATAAAATAGAAAATCCAAGATCAAAAGCAGAGATGCTGTCTGTTTCCAGCATACTCTGTTTTCACTTCATTAAAATAATGGTCCTCCTGTGGAAGGGAACTGCTTTGATTTTAAATGTTCCAGCATGTTTGGAACAGAGTAGGTTTTATTTTCTGTTTTCTAATCCTTGTTTACATAATATTTGTTGAGAATGGATTATTTCGAAGAGGAAAAAAATACTTACAGTACGCACAAAATCTCATTTAAAAAGATGCTTCTTAAAAATTGTTTCAAAGGTTTTATATATTATTACAAGCCAAGACAACAAAGTACCGTGGTAAATAGTGTATTCCACCATGTTTGAGCCTGTGATGAATATGTGGTATCTAGTCTAATAAGGGGATACTGGTATTAATGAATAACTCTGATTCGCCCTCTACAGATGCCTGGCCTGCTGAATATTTCCAACACTTTTTATTTTTATTTAATGCTATCACTTTATCTTCACGTATGGACTAATTATGTTGCCTATTAGTTTCTGCTAGAACCTTATACTTGATATATACTTGTTTGGATCATGAAAGAGCTAATAGGATTCTTATCCCCAATTTATGTTTGAATTTGACACATTATTAAAGAGCTTCTACAATTAACGGTTCTGGCACTTCCTTCAGCCTTAAAAAAATATTAATCTCTTTTTACCCCATATATATTCCTTGCTAGATTTCATATTTTTATGTCCAATGGAAGTTTTGGAAGATAAATTTAATCATTGTGAGGAATGCAAGGCTTATTAACCGAATGTGGACAGTACCTCTATTTGCTAGCTGATGTGACTGCTGTGTGCAGCCAGCATTAACTGCATTTTGGAGGAGAGTGAGAGGGGCACTTAAGAGATGAAGCAGGTTATGAAAATCATTCTGATATGGGAAAAGACAATATTGCAGAACAGGAGACAATATTGCAGAACAGGAGACAATATTGCAGAACAGGTATGATGTTTTGACACCACACTTCACAGCTTGACGTGCAGCAACAGGGAATATCCAAAGCATTAGGAGGCCCTTTAAACATGCACTCCAAATGGAGTGGGAACACATAGCTATGGACTGAGTGCAATGTAAGACTGCAAATAGCTTCTTACTGAAAATATTAATTTTTTCCAAAGCATCTCCACATGTTTCCCTGATTTCTTGAGCAACCATGATGCGCTAGTCAATAACCACAGAAGAGAAATTTTCATTAAAATTCCCAGCCATTTTTGTGGCTTGAGACATAGTTGGCCCTGTTCATTTCTAAGAAGACCAACTCCCTTACCAGCCACCTTTTTACTCTTTATGTTGCTCTAGATAGATAGCCACATAGATAAGATGCCTGTCAATTTATACACAGCTAAGTCCCACGGGCAGTAAAGGAAATGAACAGGTACTCTGTTTCTGTGGTTTTGAGAGCTGAACACTGGTATGGTTCCTCTACTCTATGAAGAAATAAATCTCCATGTAAAGGAGCAAGTGGTTCAGCAACACCTGACACTCGGCGTTGGTTGTTAGCGCCGCATGTTTTCAGCACTGCCCGCCAAACGTTTGGTGTTCAAAACGATGGAGCTTGAAACCAAAACAAATCTGACTGAGGGGAAACTATTTGCACTGTTGTATATCTAACAATGCCAGCTGTATCACCAAAGCTTTTCAAAGCACGGACTGACACATTCCCTCTCTTGCAGGACAAACAGTGCAGCTGGAGTTAGACAACAAGGGAAAAGCATGATTGTATTATGATACCTTGACTGAAGAGACTGGCTCTTGCCTTCAATGTTGTGCGCATTGCTGAGGTCATGAACAGTCATGACAACAAATCCATACAAGATTATGTCAATTTTGAATCTCCCACTCCTATTCTTTCCATCACACAACCCCTTCAACTACAGCAGGCATGTGCATGTCCCTCTTACTTTCACGAAGTTGCCTTTGCCTTCACTCTGTGATATCCGAGAGATGAATCTGTCCAGGCAATGACAGAGCGAAGGGTAAATAAGCGTTTGTTTGAGAACAGTAATTTAGCATTACATTTATTGGTATTTCACATGTGGGTTCTTTAGGAACAGCCTGAGCAGAAGGTATATAGTTTCTCCTTCCCTTCTTTGCCTGGTTCTCAACAACTCACTCCATTGATGGTGGCAAGGGCTTTATGACTGGCAACATTGTGAGGTACATGGCAAAGCATCAGAAACCCCAGCAAATGCACTGAAGAATATTGTGTACATTCAGCCTATAGCTCAGGCAACAGAACCATCGAAGATCTGGTGTGAGAGCAAATCACTCGTGGGGCTGCTTGCTGCCCACATTCCTTGTTACCCAGCAGCCACTCGTCAGATTATCTACTTCTCCAAATGCTGATCGCACAGTGAAACAGAACGGCAGCCTCATGATGGTTGCCTACGCACAGGGCAATTGCCCTGTGGGATTCGTTGCCATTTGTCATGCAGTCTGGGAATACTGAAGCTGATGAATCCTTTCAATTTGCGGCACATATCCTGAGTTGAGATGCAATTCCAAAAAAACACAATGTGTGCATGTGATTAGTATCACCCTACATTCTCTGTAGCAAGCATGCTCTGGACATTGCCTCCACACAGAAGAGAATAAATGTGATTATCTTTTATTGAAACAATAGCATCAATGACCTTCCACATGAAACAGTGGTTGGCAAAACTGCGACATTGAAAAACTTTCCAGTTGCATTCTGGACAGAGCCAAACCTTTATCAGCAGTCTTTGTTTTGTCCCTACATCGCACTTGTGACTGTAACAGGCAGCAAGTTTCAGTCCTTGCAAGAGTGAAGATATCATGCATATAATTCTCAGTCAGAAAGGAGAATTGTGTTACGACCACCCTTTCTCCTCCTTCCTCTTCCAGCCATTTGATCTGCTGTGCTCATTCTTTCCGCAGGTCGGGTAAAACACCAGTTATGTTGAATGAAGACTGGTTTGGATGGAGGTTACAAGTCCACAAAATTCCCTTCAGTGCTTATCATACCACTTGCTATAAGCTATAGCAACTTTAAAGAACCCTAGAAAACATCAATATGAGTACAACATTTTAACAAGTAGATAAAATCAAGCAGCAACTACCATGCAAAGAGTAGATAATGTATTTAAATAGTGCCTCTGGAGGGTCTGTCCTGATGCTGAGCCAGAATCAGAATCAGAAGCAGGTTTATTATCACCAGCATGTGACATGAAATTTGTTAACTTAGCAGCAGCAGTTCAAAGCAATACATAAACTACCAGAGACAAAAAATTATAATAAATAAACAAGTAAATCAGTTACATATATTGAATAGACTTTAAAAAATATGCAAAATCACAAATATAGTATATTAAAAAAAAGTGAGGTAGTGTCCAAAGATTCAATGTCCATTTAGGAATCGAGTGGCAGAGGGGAAGAAGCTGTTCCTGAATCGCTGAGTGTGTGCCTTCAGGCTTCTGTACCTCCTACCTGATGGTAACAGTGAGAAAAGGGCATGCCCTGGGTGTTGGAGGTCTTTAATAATGGACGCTGCCTTTGTGAGACACCGCTTCCTAAAGATGTCCTGGGTACTTTGTAGGCTAGTACCCAAGATGGAGTTGACTAGATTTACAACCTTCTGCAGCTTCTTTCAGTCCTGTGCAGTAGCCTCTCCATACCAGACAGTGATGCAGTCTGTCAGAATGCTCTCCGCGGTATATCTATAGAAGTTTTAGAGTGTATTTGTTGACAATCCAAATCTCTTCAAACTCCTAATGAAGTATAGCTGCTGTCTTGCCTTCTTTATAACTACATCGATATGTTGGGACCAGGTTAGATCCTCAGAGATCTTGACACCCAGGAACTTGAAGCTGCTCACTCCCTCCACTTCTGATCCCTCTATGAGGATTGGTATCTGTTCCTTTGTCTTACTCTTCCTGAAGTCCACAATCAGCTCTTTCGTCTTACTGATGTTGAGTGCCAGGTTGTTTCTGCAGCACCTCTCCACTAGTTGGTGTATCTCACTCCTGTATGTCTTCCTCGTCACCACCTGAGATTCTACCAAAAATGGTTGCATCGTCAGCAAATTTATAGATGGTATTTGAGCTATGCCGAGCTACACAATATGTTAACACCAATCCGCACAGATTGTGATCTTCTGGTTAGGAAGTCAAGGATCCAATTGCAGAGGGAGGTAGAGAGGCCCAGGTTCTGCAAATTCTCAATCAGGATTGTGGGAATGATGGTATTAAATGCTGAGCTATAGTCGATGAGCAGCATCCTGACAGAGGTGTTTGTGTTGTCCAGGTGGTCGAAAGTCGTGTGGAGAGTCATTGACGTTGCATCTGCTGTTGACCTATTGTGGCGGTAGGCAAATTGCAATGGGTCCATGTCCTTGCTGAGGCAGAAGTTCAGACTAGTCATGACCAACCTCTCAAAGCATTTCATCACTGTTGATGTGAGTGCTACCGGGCGATAGTCATTAAGGCAGCCCACATTATTTTTCTTAGGCACTGGTATAATTGTTGCCTTTTTGAAGCAAGTGGGAACTTCCGCTCATAGCAGTGAGTGGTTGAAGATGTCCTTGAATACTCCCGCTAGTTTGTTGGCACAGGTTTTCAGAACCTTACCAGGTATTCCATTCGGACCTTCCACCTTGCAAGGGTTCAGTCTCTTTAAAGACAGCCTAACATCGGTCTCTGAAACGGAGATCACAGGGTCATCAGGTGCAGCAAGGATCGTCACTGCTCTCCCTTTCAAAGTGTGCATAGGAGGGGTTGAGTTTATCTGGTAGTGAAGCATCACTGCCATTCATGCTATTGGGTTTCGCTTTGTAGGAAGTAAGGTCTTGCAGATCCTGCCAGAGTTGCTGTGCATCTGATGTTGCCTTCAACCTCATTTGAAATTGTCTCTTTGCCCTTGAAATAGCCCTCTGCAAGTCATACCTGGTTTTCTGGTACAGGCCTGGGTTGCCAAACTTGAATGCCACAGATCCAGCCTTCAGCAGATGATGTACCTCCACATCCAGATGACATCCACAGCTTTTGGTTTGGGACTGTACAGTAAGTCTTTGTGGGCACACACTCATCTGCACACTAATGACGTCAGTAACAACTGCAGCATACTCATCCCCACGTTCGAATAAGAATTCCTGAATACAGTCCAGTCCACTGATTCAAAACAGTCCTGTAGGTTCTCCTGTGCTTCCCTTGTCCATACCTTCTTGGTCCTCATTACTGGTGCTGCAGTTTTCAGTCTCTGCCTATACTCAGGGAGTAGAAGTACAGCTAAATGATCAGACTTGGCAAAGTGAGGGCGCGGAATAGCATGGTAGGCATTCTTGATGGTGGTGTAGCAATGGTCCAGTGTGTTGCTTCCTCTGGTATTGCAAGTGATCTGTTGATGATAGTTGTCCAGTGATTTTTTTCAGACTGGCCTGGTTAAAATCTCCCAAAACGATGGTGAAGGCATTAGGGTGCGCTGTTTCATGCATGTTGATCCCATTACTCAGACATTGGCCTGAGGTGGAATGTAAACTGCTACCAAAATGACCCCAGAGAACTCCTATGGTAGGTAAAAAGGATGCCACTTTGCTTCTAGATATTCCAGATCTGCTGAGCAGAATTGGGACAGCACTGATATATTTGTGCACCAAGAAGAGTTGATCATGAGGCATACACCTCCACCTCTGCTTTTGAGAGACTCTATAGATCTATCCTGACGGTGTATAGTAAACCCGTCGATCTGAATCGCTGCATCCGGTATGGAAGGGGTTAACCAGGATTCCGTGAAACAAAGGACACATGTGGTCCTAACGTCCCTCTGATTCAGCACTCTAGCTCTGAGATCATCAATTTTATTCACCAGAGACTGCACCTTCGCCAGCAAAATAATCAGTATAGGGAGTTTAAAGCCCCATTTCCTTTGTGTTGGGCACATGGCCAAGTGGTCAAGGCGTTCATCTAGTGATCTGAAGGTCGCTAGTTCGAGCCTCAGCTGTGGCAGAGTGTTTGTGCCTTTGAACAAGGCACTTAACCACACATTGCTCTAGTCTGTGCGAGGAGTGTCACCCCACACAGACTTCCAATCTGCGCCTTGTAAGGCATGAAAATGCTCGATGCAGGCCTCCTATGGTCTGAGTCGATGTTCCCTCCCTCCCCCTCCTCCTTCCTTAAGCGCACTTGTAATCTTGATCTGCACCTCCTCTGAGATGTCCTCCGTCTGCACTTCCGACCACAATCGGTTTTGTTTCCATTGGTTTCAAGCAGCCATAGTTCGTCTAAATGCATTAAGACATCTTTGTTGACTGTGCTGACCTTGGAAGGAATTGTGCTTGTTAGCTGTATCAGACTGAAACAGGAATATTTAATTGTATCCATTGAGAGTACTGCTGCTACTGGAGTCGCGCTAGGTGCCCCGGAAGTAAAATATGGGAGGATAAGGAGAGAAATGGGGTGCTGAGCCTCAACATCATTAACAACCACCTCCAAAAAGTATTGCATGATGGTTGAGATCATCTTCTGCAAACTATTCATTCTTCTGGCAGGTTGCCTCTGTGTAATCCTGACATTCGCACAAAGATGCTTTCCACACATATAGGGGGCCCCTGCTCCCATCTTGGAACCTTTGACTGCTCCTTTCAAGGCTCAAGAAATAATGGGTTTGGAAGATGAGACTCAAAAATGGATTGACGTGATGATGGAGACATCCTGTGATGGACATTCCCACCATATTTGGCTCAGACAGAACCGAAGAATGGCAAGCCTTATTGAAGATGTACCAGCTTCTAACTCAAGATATTTGCATTGTACCAACCATGTAGAATACGAGTAGTTGAAATTCTGGGCAGGTGGCCATTCAGTAGGTGAAAGTGTATGAGCTGAATACTATCAATAATTGTCAATTTATCCAAGATATTATACTGCAATTTTTACTATCCATATATTCAAGTTACCAGACTTCAAAAGATGATTCAGGACAAAATACTAATTTGCACCATTAGTATCATTTTCATTTTGCGAATAGTTCTAGTGGAGCCAATGTATTTCAATGAATAGTGTTAGCTGGGCTAGTTCTCAAATTGCCCAATCAAAATGGACACATAAATTTGAACGATGACGCACGATTGAAGAATAGATTAGTTAGCCTCCAAGGACACAGATCAGAGATAAATTAGTCTTCTATCACAAGAAATTAGTTGGTAGCTTAATTGACTTTATAGCTTAATTTCTTTGAGACTCCTGGTGTTTGAAAAACTTCACAAGGAAAAGTTTTACAGAGATGAAAACAGTTACAGTAAACATTAAGTAATTGGATCTACTTTCTGTTCTTTTTCTTTTACACAATCATTCATTATATTATTTTTTTTTGGTATACTTGTGATCAGGAGGCTAAATAGCCATATTGAAAATTCAGGAATAAACTGTAAACAGTTTTTAAAGAAGAGTATTTTATTACCACAATAGCTGAGAAACATCAGACCTACACTGACCACCAAATTGTACAAAGAAAGTTCCCGATGTCAACACCTGAAACAGGTGATCTTGGGTCTTGGGCAAGGTTTGATTGGCGTGACTTGTGGATTGGAATTGTTTTGAGAGGACTCAGTGGTTCATGTTACTTGTGTTTCTGGCGACTTTTTTTTAATTGCTATTTTGTACCATTTTGCTCAGGACACTTTGACGTGGACTGGATCAGCGGCCTGCAGTCAATGAATGACGCAATGCTAAATTGAACTAAGTTGAACTAAACTAAACATTCCTGACTGTTTCAAGGACTCTACAGTTCTATGCTTAATATTCTGTGTTATTCGCTTGTTTTTTTTTTGCCATTTGCGTGATTTGATCTTTTTTACCCCCGAATCGTTGGGTACTTGAAGTTTTCTTTGAATGAGGTCCACAGTGTTTCTTTGTTTTGTGGCTGCTTGCCAGAAGACGAATCTCAGGGTTGTATGCTGCATACATACTTTAATAATAAATGTACTTTGAACCATTGAAAGACCAATTTCACATTTGAGACTTCTGTGTAAATTTGATTTGATCCTACTGGAGCCTGAACAATTTCCTCAGGCAAACAGGCCTCATCAGGGGTCATTAAAGAGGGATTGGAGGTGACATTAGAATGTAGGTTACTTAAAAATAGAGCCTGAAATTGGAGCCTGAGGGTGTGTATGACCTTTTGGGCCAACACACTCTAATGCACTTAGGGTGAAGGATCATTTGAACTTGTCGTATAACTCACAGTACACATCTTTGTGACAATCATAAGTAACATTTTCTATGATTGCCCAAAATCTCTTGATGATCAGGAAAAGAATTCTTCTCACTTTACTTTTAAAGTCAAAGCATATCCTTTAGAAATATAATATTTCTGTTGGTCTCCTGCATTCTTATTATTTAGTAGAAAAATTAATAATTTTCACTCCAGGCTTGAAATGATGTAAAACTTAATTTCATCTTGTAATCTTGCCATCAAAAACTAACAGTTAAAGGTCAATTACCATTGAAAATTAATTTAAATTTCAGGAGGACTTCTGGGTCACCAAGAGAATGGCAGCGTAGGAAAAGGTCTCTTGACAAAAAAGAATGTAAACTGCCCCAAAGTCGAAATTAGACAAATATTTAGTATTGTATAACTATATCAATAAAAGGGGCAAGGATGGAGTCTAAGTACAAGAGTAAAATGTCCACTCAGAAGGCAGATAAATATAAAAAGACGCAGCAAGACGAGGGGCCTAGCTCCCCCATGACTAACCAGGACGGAGATAATGTGGAAGAATCGCTGAATCTGACTTTGATTCTTAGAGGGATTTGTGATTTCCGACAAGATATCAACAAACAGCTCGAAGATATTAAAGGAGAAATAGGAACAACTAATCTGAGGTTAGATGAAGCTGAAGTGAGGATTGTAGGGACTGAGGAGAGGCTGCAAAACGCAGAGGAGGTGATAGGAAAAATGCTGAAGCTACAAGAGCAGCTCCAGTGGAAGCTAATAGACCAACAAGGTCGCTCAAGAAGGGAAAATGTGAGGATCTGTGGAGTTCCCGAAGGTAAACGAAGGCTCCATGAAGGTAAACCCGGATTGGTGATGCCCTTCATGGAGAAGCTGCTTAGAGAGAACCTTGAAATACCAGACTCAAAAGACCTACAGATAGAAAGGGCCCACCGCACGTTGGCACCACAACCCCCAGCAGATGCCCAGCCCAGATGGATTTTAGTCAGATTTCTCAGTTACAGAACAAAGGAAGAAGTGCTTACACTGGCATGGCAAAAGAAAGGCTTTATGTGGAACAATTGTAAAATCAGTTTAGACCAAGATTACGCACCGGGGATCCTTGCCAGATGGAACGAATACGCGAAAGGACAGAAGGTCCTGAAGGAAAACAACATCAGATTTCAGACCCTGTATCCAGCTCGGCTAAGAGCCTTTTATGACGAAGGGACAAAAACCTACGCTACAGTGGAAGAGGCAACGTTGGATCTGGCGGTTCAGGGACTACCCATAAAAGTTATCACCCAACCGGAGTCGGCACTGGAGAAGATTCGGCGGAGAACATGGCAGCCAGTGCGGTGAGGACGCTCCATTCGAACCAGAGAGTCAAGCTATAAGGAAAAGCTCCAAGTATTCAGAAGTGAACGTACAGAGAGTGTAGAATAATTGAGAAATGTCCGAAAAGAGTAAATCGTACTTAAAGGTAAAATGAAAGCTGATAATTGAAAATAAACTAGGCGGAGTAACGAATGATAGCAATATGGTGGAGACATAAAAAGGAGAGAATTCTCTATAACTGTTCACACTGTGGAGGGCCCTCTAACACAGACTGGAGATAGGGGTTATCCCTCTGAACTGAGGCGGCTCGGTGGAGGGCCCTCTAACACAGACTGGAGATAGGGGTTATCCCTCTGAACTGAGGCGGCTCGGCGGAGGGCCCTCTAACACAGACTGGAGATAGGGGTTATCCCTCTGAACTGAGGTGGCTCGGCGGAGGGCCCTCTAACACAGACTGGAGATAGGGGTTATCCCTCTGAACTGAGGCGGCTCGGCGGAGGGCCCTCTAACACAGACTGGAGATAGGGGTTATCCCTCTGAACTGAGGCGGCTCGGCGGAGGGCCCTCTAACACAGACTGGAGATAGGGGTTATCCCTCTGAACTGAGGCGGCTTGGCGGAGGGCGCTCTAACACAGACTGGAGATAGGGGTTATCCCTCTGAACTGAGGCGGCTCGGCGGAGGGCCCTCTAACACAGTCTGGAGATAGGGGTTATCCCTCTGAACTGAGGTGGCTCGGCGGAGGGCCCTCTAACACAGACTGGAGACGGGGGTTATCCCTCTGAACTGAGGCGGATCGGTACTCAGGCCTCACTGTTGGAAGTCGGGAAAAATTTTCAAATGTTCTATGTTCAAAAATACCTAGGGTTTGGTTTTATGTTCTGGTTTACAGTTGAGAAGGGATTTGCTTACTGTTGGTTTAGAAAAGGAGAGTGTTTTATTTTCTATTAGAGAAAAATGCAAATTGAACTGGTAAAAATAATATCCTATAATGTAAATGGGGTATTGAGTCCAATTAAGAGAAATAAGATTATGTCTAAATTGAAAAAAGAGAGGGCACAAGTAGCTTTCCTTCAGGAAACGTACATGAGCCAATCCGAACATGCAAAATTAAAAAGAATGGGCTTTAAGCGTGTATTTTATTCATCATATAAATTGGGCCACAAAAGAGGAGTAGCTACTTTAATATCAAGTGCTCTTAATTATGAACATATTTCAGAGACTAAAGACAAGGATGGACAATTTGTAAGAATTACAGGAAGAATAGAAGGTACTGAAATAACATTGTTGAATGTTTATTCTCCACCAGGTTGTGAATGGTCATTCTATAGACACATTTTTGACCTAATGGTCAGCTCTCAAGGGGTAGTAATCTGCGGAGGGGATTTTAATATTAGGTTAAACCCTGCATTAGATTCTTCAACAACAGTTATTCAGAATAAACCTCTGACTAGGAAATTGAATTCATTGATGGAGGAGCTGGGAATTATAGATGTGTGGAGGGAATTACACCCCACTAGTAAAGACTATATGCATTATTCTTTCCCTCATTCAGCTTATTCAAGAATATACTATTTTTTTCTACTTAACATAGATAGATTCAGGATAAAAGAGTGTGATATTGAAACAATTGATCTGTCGGACCATAGTCCAGTCTCTGTGTCTCTAATTCTGGAAAGGAAAATGAGGAAAACACTATGGAGGTTAAATTCCCATATACTCAATAACCTGAAAGTAATGGAGAGATTAAGGGGAGAAATCAAAGAATACTTAGACCATAATGACACCGTTTAGAAACATCACCAATGATCTTATGGGATACATTGAAAGCTGTACCGAGAGGAAAAATTATTTCCATTACTACTCACATGAAAAAACTCAATGCACAAAAATTAGCAGACCTTCGAGGAAAATTAAAACAAATTCAAGTTATAGATAGCAACAAAATTAGTTCTAATTTAAAACAGGAAATTAAGAAAGTGCAAAGTGAAATTGATGATATACACACATTGGAAACTCAAAGAAACTTTCTTTACCTGAGACAAAAGAATTATGAAGTAGGAGGAAAATCAGCTAGATTATTAGTATATAAATTACATAAACAACAAGCAGACAATATGCTTCATAAAATAAAGAATCCAAAAACAAAGCTTGTGGAGAATACAATAGGGAAAATTCAAGAGAGTTTTGAAACATATTATCGAGAGCTGTACTCTCAACCCCGGGCCTCCAATGAGCCCTATATAAACACTTTCCTGAATTCTTTAGATCTACCCAAGCTCACAGATTTACAAAATGAGTGCCTATTAGAACCAGTAACTGCCAAAGAACAGAATGTGGCCATCTCTAGATTAAAGGCCGGAAAGTCTCTAGGCTCTAATGGTTTACCTCAGAGTGGTACAAATCACTGAAGTCAGTTAGTTCCATTATTACTTAACACCTTTAATTGGATCTTACAGAGAGGAGAAATTCCACCTTCCTGGAGAGAGGCGATTATCTCAGTTATTCCTAAAGAGGTTAAAGATAATCTAGAATGTGGTAATTATCAGCCAATCAGTGTTCTTAATTTGGACTACAAATTATTTACATCTATATTAGCTCGTAGACTGGAAGAGCTTCTACCTGGCCTCATCCACTTAGACCAGACTGGATTCATTCAGCAAAGACAAACTCAGGACGACACAAGGAAAACTTTACACATACTAGAACAAGTTATTAAGAACGGGACAGAGACAATGGTAGTGGGATTAGATGCTGAGAAAGCGTTTGATTCAGTTAGTTGGGTATTCCTATACAGAGTGTTAGGAAGAATCGACTTTCAAGAAAAGTTTATTAAAGTAATCCAGACTTTATATGACAGCCCTACAGCTCAAATTAAGATAAATGTGGACCTCTCTGACTCTTTTATATAAGAGAGAAGAACTAGACAGGGAAGACCAATTTCTCCTCTTCTCTTTGCACTATATATTGAACCTCTTGCCCAACTAATAAGACAGAGCAAAATTGTAAAAGGTATCAAGGTGGCAGGGATTGAACAGAAGGTGGCACTATTCACAGATGACGTTTTAGTCTATTTGAGTGAACCAGAAAAATCATTTATAGCATTGTTTACACTGTTGGATGAGTTCAGGAAAATATCAGGTTATAAAATTAATGTAACGAAAATGCAGGTTTTGTCCTTAAATTATACAGCATCCATCCAAAAAACTGCAGGATAAGTGGGAAGCTAAATTATTAAAATATTTAGGAATAACCCTGCCAAAAGATCTTTCAACATTGTCACTGGTAAATTATGGGCCATTAATTTCAGAGATAAAAGCAGATATACATAGGTGGAATCTTATCCCCTTTTTAAAGTTTAAATTCAAGGATAAATACCATAAAAATGCATATTCTCCCTCGGTTACTTCACCTTTTTCGGACTTTACCTGTAGAAGTGGATGATAATCAATTCAGGGAATGGGATAAATGGATTTCCCGCTTTATCTGGCAAGGAAAGAAACCTAGAATCCGATTTAACACCTTACAGTTAGGAAAGGAAGGAGGAGGTATGGCATTTCCTTGTTTGAGAAATTATTTTTATGCTTCACAGATAACCCCTCTGTTATGTTGGTGCAATAGGGAATATAAGTCTAGATGGATGGAAATAGCATTTGGATTGATTGACAGTTTTCCTCTACTAGCCTCAATAGCAGACAAAGGATTGATGGCCTAATTGGAAAAGATTAAAAACAGCTGGATAAATCTCACATTAAAAGTATGGCAGAAGATGGCTAATTCATGTGGAATCAATAACATGTTAAAACTTTTCAGGTGGTGTGCTTATGATACCGAATTTCTTCCCAGCAGAGGAGATAAAAAATTTGAACTGTGGATAAAGAAAGGTCTTACAACCTACCTCTCATTCACACATAAAAGTGTATTACAAAGTTTTCAATCCCTGCAGGACTAACATGGCCTAGAACACAAGAACTTTTTTAGGTATCTTCAAGTACGACATCATGTTAACCAGAGTTGTAGATATACAGACTTATCAACAGTAAAATTAGAATTTTTCAAGATTCTGAAATCGGCTTACAGTTGAATACCAAGTAAATCAATTTCTCGATTATATAATGCCCTCTCTCATGCCAAAAATGAAAACACATTGTATGTTAAAGAGTAGTGGGAGAAAGCAGGGTTGGTACTTTCGGAGGAGGCTTGGGGGAAAATATGCTGCTTCCAGTGGTCTTCGACTAACTCTTTGATTTGGAGAGAACATTGTTGGAAAAATATTATAAGATACTTCAAGACCCCATACCAGGAAAAATATAAAGACACAAACGTGGCGTGTTGGAGAAGGTGTGGCTCCAAGGAGGCAAATCATTTCCATTTTTTTGGGATTGCCCTAAATTATGTTCATATTGGGAAGGTATTCACAGAACATTAGTTAAGGTATTTAAGACTCAGATACCTCTGAACTTTGAAACTCTCTACTTGGGGCATGTATTGTTTTTGGAACAGAAGAAAGATATAAAGCTGCTGCAGGCCCTTTTAGCGGCAAGTAAGAAATCAATCATCGGAAAGTGGTTAAATCCAACATCACCTACATTAGAAGACTGGCATGAAATCATTTTGGAAATATTTAAAACGGAAAAGATGACCTACTCTCTGAGAATTCAAAAGCAAAAATTTTTATCAAATTTGGAATAAATGGATTGAATTTATAACCCCAGAGTGAGCAGACTTCAGATGACTCTCCTAATGGTTTATACTGTTTGTCTCACCAACATAGTAATGGTGTTAATGTAAGCACCCTTGGCTCGAATGTTTACTGTTCTTTTTTTTGGAAAATGTGGAACTAACACAAGTAAAGTAAAGAAAAGACCTGGGGAAATTTTGAACCAGTAAGAAATGGACCAGAAGAGATACATAGAAATTAGTATTCAACTACTATTATTAATATTTTTATAACAACGATTATCATTATTTAGTTTAATAAAGTGGAATTACAATTGCACATAAACATCTATTTGAGTGCCCAATTATTTTCTATATTATCTCAATGTGCACTTGTGAATGTACAAATTAATATAGATTCACTCACATAAAAAATGGAAAAGGTTATATATGTTTAAAAAAAAGTTTGTGTATTACTTGTGAATAACTTATCCAAATAAAAATAAAATAAAAAAAAATAATTTAAATTTTAAGCACAATTCATCCCTTTCAATAATATTGAACATTGTAATAACCTTGACAGTTTCAGGTTTGCAAAATTTAATACAAATATGAGCTGGTATTGCACTTGTGAAATACTTAATAAGACACTTCAATCTGTGCCCACGTATTTTAAGGCTGGACAATATTTTAATTTTTGACTCATTGTTAGTCTAGGCAGAATATATCAAAACATACAATTCAAATATTATAAACAGAAAAAATGAATAAGTTCTGATTTATTCAGGTCTTCAAGTCATGATATAATATAATCTGCTGTTTTGATGAAAAATAGTTACGTGGTTGTAGGCAAAATCCAGTTGAGGGAGATTAATTGAATAGTTTTGTTAAAGGACAATCACGGGCAAAATAGCCAAAATAGTTCTGTATAGAGTCATAGAGCTCTACAGCAGAAACAGGCTCTGTGCTGAACTGTTACTCAGCTTAGTCCCACTGACCTGCACCTTGAACCTTGCCCTCCATACCACTCCCATCCATGTACTTATCCAAACTTCACATCAAAACTACATCTATCACTTCTACTGGCAGCTCATTCCACAATCGCACCACTCTATGAGTGAAGAAGTTTCCCCTCAGGTTCCTCTTAAATAATTCACCATAAGACCATAAGACAAAGGTGTAGAAGTCAGCCATTCGGCCCATCGAGTCTGCTCCGCCATTTTATCATGAGCTGATCCATTCTCCCATTTAGTCCCACTCCCCTGTCTTCTCATCATAACCTTTGATGCCCTGGCTACTTAGATACCTATCAATCTCAGCCTTAAATACACCCAATGTCTTGGCCTCCACTGCCGCCCGTGGCAACAAATTCCATAGATTCACCACCCTCTGGCTAAAAAAATGTCTTTGCATCTCTTCTGAATGGGCACCCTTCAATCCTTAAGTCATGCCCTCTCGTACTAGACTCCCCCATCATGGGAAACCTTTCACCTCTAGACTGCTTGCATTTACCCTATCAACACATCTCAATTTTATATACCTCTATCAAATCTCTCCTCATTTTCCTACACTCCAGGGAAAAAATCCTATCCTATTCAGCTTTTCCCTGTAACTCAGGTTCTAAAGCCCCAGCAAAATCCTTATCAATTTTCTCTGTACTCTTGCAATCTTATATCTTTCCTGTAGATAAGATTCGAAAACTGTGCACAATACCCCAAATTTGGCCTCACCGAAGTCTTATACAACTTCTACCTAAAATCTCAACTCCTATACTGAATACTCTGATTTATAAAACCCAATGTGCCAAATGCTTTCTTTATGACGCCATTTTTAAGGAATTATGGATCTGTATTCCCAGATCATGCTATTCTGCCTCATTCTTCAGTGTCTTATTATTCATTGTATAACGTCTACCCTGGTTTGTCCTCCTGAAATGCACACCTCACACTTGTCTGCATTAAATTCCATCTGCCATTTCTCAGCCAATATTTTCCAGATCCCGCTCCAAGCTTTGATAGTCTTCTTCGCTGTCCAGTGCGTGCCCCTCCCAATCTTACAAAATCTGCAAATTTGCTGAACCAGTTTAACACATTATCATCCAGATCATTAATATAGGTGACCACTATATCACGCCACAAGTCACTGGCCTCCAGTCAGAAAGGTAACCATCTACTACCGCTCTCTTGATTCTCCTACTAAGCCCATGTTGATTCCAATTTAGTACCTCATCCTGTAAGTCAAATGACTGAAACTTCATGACCAGCCTCCCAAACAGAACTTTGTCAAAAGCCTTGCTATAGTTCATGTCAACAGTTCCACTGCTTTTCTTTCATCAATTTTCTTAGTAACCTCCTTGAAATACTCTATGATATTAGTTAGCCATGACCTGACACAATCAAAGCTATGTTGATTATCTCAAAGCAGACCCTACCTATCCAAATACTTATATATCATGCCCTCGGAATACTTTCCAGTAATTTGCCCACTACAGATGCCAAGCTCACTGGGCTATAATTTTTCTGCTCATTCATAGAATACAACAGAACAACTCTAGCTATCCTCTAGTCCTCTGCCAGGGTCTTTGCAGCTTCTGCACTAGCCTTAAGCAAGGTGTGAAGGGAAACCATTTTAGGCCCTGAGGACTTATCCACCCTAATTTAGCTCAAGCCAGCATGCAGTTCCTCTTCTGTAATCTGCACGTGGTCAATGATCTCACTGCTGTTTTGCATCAGTTGTACAGACTCTCTGTCCACCTCCTGAGTAAATACAGGTGCAAAAAATCCATTTAGAGATCTTCCCATCTTTTTCAGCTCCATGCATAGCTGACCATACTGATTTTACTCTTCATATATCTGTTGAAGACTTCGGGATTCTCCTTAATATTGTCTGCAAATGCAACCTTGTGCCTTCTTTTAGCCATCCTGATTTACCCTCTTAAATGTTCTCTCACATTTCTTATACTCCTCAATCACCTCATTTGTTCCTTGTTGCCTCTACCTGCTATGCACCTCCTCTTCCTCTACTATCAAGGTTTCAATATCCCTCTGAAACCAAAATTCCCTAAACCTGTTAGGTGACTGTACTCTCAACGTTTCACTTTTGAAGTCCACCCACTTTCCAATCAGCCTTTTTCCAGAAAACTACCCAACCCAATCCACATCTGCTAGATCTTTTCTATCGCCAACTTTCCTGAACACATTTGACAAACTCTATCCCATCCAGTCTTTTTACAGTAGTGGAGTCCCAGTCAATATGAATGGTAAAATCAGCAACTGTCACAACCTTATTTTTCTTGGAGCTGTCTGTTAACTCTCTTCAAATTTGCTCCTCTAAGTCCCACTGACTATTGGGTGGTTTATAATATAATCTCATTAATGTGGTCATCCCTTTCTCATTCCCCTGTTTCACCCACACAATATCAGTAGATGATGTCATTTTTCCTGGCTGATAATGCCACCCTTCTCCCTTTATTACCGCCTCCTCTATCATGTCTGAAACAATGAAATCTTGTAACATTGAGCCGCCAGTCCTGCCCCTCCTGCAACCAAGTTTCAATACTGGCTACAATATTATAACTTTGGTTTACCAATGATAGAACAACATCATCTGACTTTCTCAGCTTTTCAGATGATTGCTTTTGCTGCACTAATGGCTAGAAGACCCATACTGTTGAATTGGAAAGAGATTAATCCTCCTACTACTTTTCAACGGTTTTTGGAAACTAAGTCTTGTTTAAGTTTAGAAAAAATTGGAAGCGTCATTTACAACCTTTCTATTAAATTTGAAGAGATTTGGAGACCATTTATTCAATACTTTCATATGATGTAATTTGACCCTTTCCAATTCTACTTTGTTATTCTATATACGGGGAGAGGAGCGGGGTTAATGACACTGATGGTCTTATCTGAGGTATCACAATAGCCCATTCTTTTTCTTTTTGTTAGTTTTGTTTTTCTTTATTTGGTTCAGATTTTTTTTTTGGGGGGAAATTTTTTTTTCTTTTTTTCTCTTTTTTCATGATATTTTTTCTATTTTTATCTTATATTTCCCTATATTAGAGCTGTACTTTTTGACATTTTGGGAGGCTCATGAATTATGTGTCAATTGAGGTTATATTTGTTTAAACTATCTTTTCAATAATGTAATCCCAATTTCTCTGTATCTATTTTTCTGTAATGTATATGATGCTGAAACTAATAAAAAGATTGAAAAAGAAAGAAAGAATATTATAACTGCACATGCCGATCCATGCTCTAAGCTCAGCTATCTTACCCACAGTGCTCCTTGCATTGAAATAGACAACTCAGAGTATGATTCACACCATACTCAGCATTTTGGTTCCTGTCTTTGTATGTAGGCTTAACATCTACTTACCCCACAACTACTCCACGAGCTGCACTAGTTCCTATCCCCTTCTAGTTTACTCTAGTTTAAACCTCACAAAGAAGCACCAGCAAATATTCCTGTTTCTATCAGGGGCATAAAAACAGAGTGAGGTGGGGGTATTTGGGCATAGCTTGTTGCAATTGGCAAGGTAAATTCAAAATCTGAAATTACAGTGCGGTCAAAATCCTTTGGATTTCTACAATTCTAAATGAATTATTAAGTGCAGGGAAAATATTTAAGAACTCAACAGTAATTTTGCATTTGTAAAAGACAGAGAAACACATAATTTGGGGCAGAGAAGGAGGAGATGGAGAGATAGAGGGATAGAAAGTAGAGAGAAAGAAAGGAGACAGGAAACAATAAAGAGGAAGAATGAAAAGAGAGGTTGATGGAATTATTTGAGGATGGATAGAGAGAGGGAGAAGCTGATTAAGTCAGTTATTCTTTTCCAGCTTTATATACACAATTCAAGGATTCAAAGTATTTTTAGTACAATTGGATGAAGTAGAAAGAAGGCAAAAGTAGAATCTCAAATCATATTAGTATGGTCCCTCTTGACATCCAGGAAACATTGTACATTGGAATCAGTAACAGCAGCCTCCCCAGCAAATGTATGTTGGGGAGTGGCAGCCTTTGGATTATGTGGGGAATGCAGGTGTAATTCATCACTTGGATGGGTGCAATTATTTACAAACTGCAGCATCAGCACTTAATAATGTGTCTTTGCAAGCTAAGATGAAAATAACTCTTTGGAGAGAGGGAGGATGAGAGGAGACATGATATGGGAAAACAAGTTATTAAGAGGAATAGATAGAGCGGACAGCCAGCGCCTCTTCCTCAGGGCACTACTGCTCAGTATCAGTACAAGAGGACGTGGCTTTAAGGTAAGGGGTGGGAAGTTCAAGGGGGATATTAGAGGAAGGTTTTTTACTCAGAGAGTGGTTGGTGCGTGGAATGCACTGCCTGAGTCAGTGGTGGAGGCAGATCATCATCATCATCATCATCATCATCAGGTGCTATGCCCAGTTTGAGCTTTGACTGCCATGGCCCACACACTCCTGTTTTAGGTCAAGTGGATCAATTCATTGGTATTCATTTCCAGTTCTCTGGCGGCCGCCTCCATCATCATTTGTCTTTGTCTTCCTCTTGCTTTCTTCCCTTCAATCTTTCCCATAATTACCATGCATTCTAACTCCTCTTTCCTAATCACATGTCCAATGAAGTTACATTGTCTTTTCATGATCTCATACATTATTTCTCTTTTTGTATTTTCTCTGTTCATGACATCCTTGTTAGATATTCGTTTTGTCCATGATATTCTTTGCATCCTCCTCAAAAACCACATCTCTGCTGCTTCAATTTGTTTCCTCATGTTACTAGATATTGTCCAACATTCTGAGCCATATAACATAACTGGATAAAGGTAACATTTCAGTACTCTGAGGCGGGTTGTCATGCCTAGTTTAGTTTTGGTCAGTATACTCTTCATTCTCGTAAAGGTGTCTTTTGCCATCCCTATTCTTCTTTTGATGTCCATGTTGCACCTTTCATCTGATGTCACCCAGCTTCCTAAGTAGGAAAAGTTCTGTACTTGTTTTATGTCTTCTCCGTTTATGCTCAGCCTGCAGATAGGATTCTCCTTCTTCTTGGATATCACCATACATTCTGTCTTTTTGCAATTGATAGATAGACCCACTTTTGCACTTTCTTCAACAATTATATCAATTAAATTTTTTAGTTCTTCCTCTGTACTTGCAATTAACACAGTGTCATCTGCATATCTGAAATTATTGATGTTTTCACCATCAGCATTGATTCCCAAGATGTCACTTATTTTTTGTAATATTGTTTCACTGTACACATTAAATAAATCAGGGGAGAAAACACACCCTTGTCTAATGCCTCTCTTGATTTTCATAAACTGACTCACTTCTCCATCTATTCTTACAGAAGCAGTTTGTTCTCAGTACAGATTTCTGATTAGGTGGAGGTCTTTCGAATCTAGGTCTAGAGTTTTCTATAACATTTCAAGTAGCTTATTGTGCTTCACTTTATCAAATGCTTTTGTGTAGTCAATAAAAAAACAAATATTTTTGCACTTGAATAGCTCGTTCTGATAATATCCTTAACATCAATATTGCATTTCTTGTACCTTTGTCTTTCACAAAACCACATTTTTCTTTACTTATTTCAGCTTGTATCTTACTTTTAGCTCTTGTCATCAAAGTTCTTAAAAGTATCTTGGTGATATGACTCATTAAACTTATGGTCCTATGTAATTCACCATCTATTGCTCCAGATTTCTTAGGAAGAGTGGTATTATTCCAGTCTCATAAATGTCATTGATTAAATCAGTAAGTTTTTCAATTCCATAATCTTCAAGGGTGATAATTTGTTCTATTCCTAATTCATCAGGACCTGCTGTCTTTCCTTTCTTCATTTTATTTATTGCATTACGAACTTCAGATTTTAAAATACTTGGACCATATACCATATAACCATATAACAATTACAGCACGGAAACAGGCCATCTCGGCCCTTCTAGTCCCTGCTGAACTCTTACTCTCACCTAGTCCCACTGACCTGCACTCAGCCCATAACCCTCCATTCCTTTCCTGTCCCTCTTGCTGTCCAGTTTAACTTTAAATGACAACATCGAACCTGGCTCAAACACTTCTGCTGGAAGCTCGTTCCACACAGCCACCACTCTCTGAGTAAAGAAGTTCCCTTTCATGTTACCCCTAAAATTTTGCCCTTTAACTCTCAACTCATGTCCTCTTGTTTGAATCTCCCCCACCCTCAATGGAAAAAGCCTATCCACGTCAACTCTATCTATCCCCCTCATAATTTTAAATACCTCTATCAAGTCTCCCCTCAACCTTCTACATTCCAACGAATAAAGACCCAACTTGTTCAACCTTTCTTTGTAACTTAGGTGATGAAACCCAGGTAACATTCTCTGTATTCTCTCTATTTTGTTGACATCTTTCCTATAATTTGGTGACCAAAACTGTACACAATACTCCAAATTTGGCCTCACCAATGCCTCGTACAATTTCAACATTACATCCCAACTCCTATACTCAATGCTCTGATTTCTAAAGGCCAGCATACCAAAAGCTTTCTTCACCACCCTATCCACATGAGATTCCACCTTCAGGGAACTATGCACCATTATTCCTAGATCCCTCTGTTCTACTGCATTCTTCAATGCCCTACCATTTATCATGTATGTCCGATTTTGATTAGTCCTACCAAAGTGTAGCACCTCACATTTATCAGCATTAAACTCCATCTGCCATCATTCAGCCCACTCTTCTAACTGGCCTAAATCTCTCTGCAAACTTTGAAAACCTACTTCATTGTCCACAACTCCACCTATCTTAGTATCATTTGCATACTCACTCATCCAATTTACCACCCCATCATCCAGATCATTAATGTACATGACAAATAACACTGGACCCAGTTACAGATCCCTGAGGCACACCGCTAGTCACCGGCCTCCAATCCGACATACAGTTATCCACTACTACTCTCTGGCGTCTCCCATCCAGCCACTGCTGAATCCATTTTACTACTTCAATTATTAATAGCTAACAATTGAGCCTTCCTAACTAACCTTCCATGTGGGACCTTGTCAAAGGCCTTACTGAAGTCCATATAGACGACATCCACCGCATTACCCTCATCAACATTCCTAGTAACCTCTTCAAAAAATTCAATAAGGTTTGTCAAACATGACCTTCCATGCACAAATCTATGTTGACTGATCCTAATCAGATCCTGTCTATCCAGGTAATTATATACACAATCTTTAAGAATACTATCCATCAATTTACCCACCACTGACATCAAACTCACAGACCGATAATTGCTAGGTTTACTCTTAGAACCCTTTTTAAACAATGGAACAACATGAGCAATATGCCAATCCTCCGGCACTATCCCCGTTTCTAATGACATTTGAAATATTTCTGTCAGAACCCTTGCTATTTTCACACCAACTTCCCTCATTGTCCTAGGGAATATCCTGTCAGGACCTGGAGACTTATCCACTTTTATATTCCTTAAAAGCTCCAGTACTAGTTCTTCTTTAATCATCGTAGTTTCCATAACTTCCCTACCCGATTCCATTATCTTACACAATTCAATATCCTTTTCCTTAGTGAATACCGAAGAAAAGAAATTGTTAAGAATCTCCCCCCATCTCTTTTGGCTCCACACATAGCCATCCACTCTGATTCTTTAAGGGACCAATTTTATCCCTCACTATCCTTTTGCTATTTATATAACGGTAGAAACCCTTGGGATTTATTTTCACCTTCCTTGCCAAAGCAAACTTATATCTTCTGTTAGCTTTTCTAATTTCTTTCTTAAGATTCTTTTCACATTTTTTATATTCCTCGAGCACCTCATTTACTCCATGCTGTCTATATTTATTGTAGATCTCTCTTTTTTCCCGAACCAAGTTTCTATTATCCCATGAAAACCATGGGTCTCTCAGACTTTTAACCTGTCTTTTCAACCTAACAGGAACATAAAGATTCTGTACTCTCACAATTTCACCTTTAAATGATCTCCATTTCTCTATTACATCCTTCCCATAAAACAAATTGTCCCAATCCACTTTGTTTTATGGGAAGGATGTAATAGAGAAATGGAGATCATTTAAAGGTGAAATTGTGAGAGTACAGAATCTTTATGTTCCTGTTAGGTTGAAAGGAAAGGTTAAAAGTTTGAGAGAGCCATGGGTTTCAAGGGATATTGGAAACTTGGTTCAGAAAAACAGACCTTCAATGTTTTTCTTAATTTCTGGTTTTTCAACTCGATCGTCTTCAAACAATTCCTGAATATACTCAGTCCATCTGTTCATAACCTCATCTTTTTCCATGATAATGGTACTGTCCTTTGCTTCAAACATCCACCTGAAGAACAGAGAAGCTTTTTACCAGTGATATTCCTGATTTGTTGATGTAACCTTTTTGGATCAGTAATCGGGATTCTTTGTGTTTCCTCACATTCCTGGTTTAACCATACTTCTCTGGCTTCTTGACATAAGCTTTTAACTTTTTTATCTAAAGACTTATATCCTATTTGCTTTCTTCCATCTCCTTTCTTCCAGTAGATTTTTGATTTCATCTGTCATCCATTTATTCTTTGTACTTTTTTCTTTTTTTAGGAATCACTGACTTTGTTGATTCTACCACGGCATCCTTTAGAGAATTAACCTTCATTTCTACATGATTGCTATCATCTTCAACAGATTCTATTTCTAGACTTTGAAAACTATTCCTTACTTCAATTGTAAATTTTTGTCTTAAGTTTTCTTCTTTAATTAATTGCAAGTAGTCAAGGGATTGTTCAGGTTTTTGCTTCTTTAGTTTTTTAAGTTTTACTTTTACATGACATACTACTGGGTTATGGTCACTACTACAGTCTGCATCTGGATATGTTTTGCATTGAGTCACTGAGTTTCTAAATCTTTGGTTTATAGTAATAAAGTCAGTTTGATTTCTGGTGTTATCACCTGGACTTTTCCAGGTCCACAAGCGTCTTGGATGGTTTTTAAAGTGGGTATTCATAATGACCTGATTATTCATCTTGCACCATTCTACCCATTTCTCACCTCTTTCATTTCTTTCCCCAAGTCCAAATTTTCCTATGGTATTTCCATCAGCACCTTGTCCTACTTTAGCATTTAGATCTCCCATGACAATAACAATATCTTGAGATTTGCATCCATTCTTTGCTTGTTCAGGCTTTTCATAGATTTTATCTATATCCTCATTTGTTCCACCTGTTGTTAGTGCATATACCTGTATAATTGCTAAATCAAATGGTTGTCCTCTGAATCTAACAAGGAGCACTCATTCTGATATTGCCCAATGTCCTAAAACACTTTTTGCCATGTTTTCATCCATAAGAATTCGTACTCCATTAGTATGGGATGTTCTACAAGAATAAATTAGTGCTTTACTTCTATTCTTACATGTTCTAGCAACTATCCAACGAACTTCGCTAATTCCCATGATGTTAATCTTTAGTCTTTCTATTTTATTTATCACATTGTCCAATCTTCCTGCTTGATATAGGGTTCTTACATTCCAAATAGCAATAATTTTCTTTTGTGTTACTTGAATTTTATCAGTAGTAGCTTGATGACGTTTGGGGATCCCCTGCTGACCAGAATCAACTCTACCGAGCAAAGCATCTTCAGAATTGTCTTGAAGATCCTCTTGACTATGTTGTTGTGTGATACATTTTGTGAGTTTGAACATAGAACATAGAACATAGAATAGTACAGCACAGTACAGGCCCTTCGGCCCACAATATTGTGCCGACCCTCAACCCCTGCCTCCCATATAAGCCCCACCTTAAATTCCTCCATATACCTGTCTAGTAGTCTCTTAAAATTCACTGGTGTATCTGCCTCCACCACCGACTCAGGCAGTGCATTCCACACACCAACCACTCTCTGAGTAAAAAACCTTCCTCTAATATCCCCCTTGAACTTCACCCCCACTTACCTTAAAGCTATGTCCTCTTGTATTGAGCAGTGGTGCCCTGGGGAAGAGGCGCTGGCTATCCACTCTATCTATTCCTCTTATTATCTTGTACACCTCTATCATGTCTCCTCTCATCCTCCTTCTCTCCAAAGAGTAAAGCCCTAGCTCCCTTAATATCTGATCATAATGCATACTCTCTAAACCAGGCAGCACCCTGGTAAATCTCCTCTGTACCCTTTCCAATGATTCCACATCCTTCCTATAGTGAGGCGACCAGAACTGGACACAGTACTCCAAGTGTGGCCTAACCAGAATTTTATAGAGCTGCATCATTACATCGCAACTCGTAAACTCTATCCCTCGACTTATGAAAGCTAAGCTTTCTTAACTACCCTATCCACCTGTGAGGCAACTTTCAGGGATCTGTGGACATGTACCCCCAGATCCCTCTGCTCCTCCACACTACCAAGTATCCTGCCATTTACTTTGTACTCTGCCTTGGAGCTTGTCCTTCTAAAGTGTACCACCTCACACTTCTCTGGGTTGAACTCCATCTGCCACTTCTCAGCCCACTTCTGCATCCTATCAATGTCTCTCTGCAATCTTCGACAATCCTCTACACTATCTACAACTCCACCAACCTTTGTGTCATCTGCAAACTTGCCAACTCACCCTTCTACCCCCACATCCAGGTCGTTAATAAAAATCACGAAAAGTAGAGGTCCCAGAACAGATCCGTATGGGACATCAGTAGTCACAGTCCTCCAATCTGAATGTACACCCTCCACCATGACCCTCTGCCTTCTGCAGGCAAGGCAATTCTGAATCCACCTGGCCAAACTTCCCTGGATCCCATGCCTTCTGACTTTCTAAATAAGCCTACCATGTGGAACCTTGTCAAATGCCTTACTAAAATCCATAGAGATCACATCCACTGCACTACCCTCATCTATATGCCTGGTCACCTCCTCAAAGAACTCTATCAGGCTTGTTAGACACGATCTGCCCTTCACAAAGCCATGCTGACTGTTCCTGATCTCTAAATGCCCAGAGCTCCTATCTCTAAGAATCTTTTCCAACAGCTTTCCTACTACAGACGTGAGGCTCACTGGTCTATAATTACCCAGACTATCCCTACTACCTTTTTTGAACAAGGGGACAACATTCACTTCCCTCCAATCCTCTGGTACCATTCCCAATCAGAGCCTCATCACCGGTTGAAGCTTAGAGTCATACCCAGGAGGCAGAGAGACTACTAGACAGGCATATGGAGGAATTTAAGGTGGGGGGTTATATCGGTGGCAGGGTTTAAAGGTTAGCACAACATTGTAGACCGAAGGGCCTGTGCTGTGCTGTACTATTCTATGTTCCATGTCCTGTGTTCTATAATACAGTAGATGACCCCAACAGACTTGAAGATGAAGTGTTGCCTTACCTGGATAGACTATTTGGGTCCCTGAATGGAGATGATAGAGGAGATGTAGCGACAAGTGTAACATTTGTCATGTTTGAAGGATTATGTGCCAGGTGGAAGATCAGTGGGGAGGGACAAAAGGATAAGTGAGTAACAGAGAGAGCAAGCCCTATGGAAAGCAGAGTTATGGGGTTTGTGAGGATGGGGGAAGGGAATGATGTGTTTAGTGGGAAGATCCCATTGGAGATGGCAGAAGTTATGGAGAATGATGTGCTGGATACAGGGTCTTGTGGGGAAGAACAAGTGGAACTCTTTCTATGTTATGATGGTGGGAGATGGGGCAAGGGAAAGGGAGAATGTACAGGAAATGGAAGAGATGCAGGTGCGAGTAGTGTTGATTGTCTTTGAAAATAAAGAAGAGGACATCTCAGATGTTCTAGAATGGAAAGCCTCATCCTGAGAATAGATACAGCAGAGATGGAGGAAATGAGAGAAGGGAATAGCCTTTTTAAAGTAGCAGGGTGGGAAGAGGTATAATCAAGGCATATGTGAAAGTCAGTAGGTTTGCAATGAGACATAGAGGTCAAGAAAGGGGAGAAAAGTGTCAGAGATGGACCAAGTAAATTTGAAGACAAGGTGCAAATTGGAGAAATAATTGATAAAGTAAATGAGTTCAGCATGGGTGCAGAAAGCAACACCAAATCAGTCTTCAAAGAAGTGAAGGAAAATTGGAGAGCTTTCTCCAATTTCCAGTAGCTCCTCCTCCCCTTCTCTCTTTTTCTATTTCCAATTCTGGTTCCCTCTCACCCCTTCTCTTCTCATCTGCCTTTCACTTCCCACTGGTTCCTCTCCTCATTCCCTTTTTTCTATGGTCCACTATCCTCTCCTATCTGACTTCTTCTTCTTCAGCCCTTTACTTCTTCCACTTATCATCTCGTGGCTTCTTACTTCATCCCCATCTCCAGCCATCCATCCACCTATTACCTCAGCTTGTCTCAGCTATCACCTGCCAGCTTGTACTCCTTTTCCTCAACGCCCCCCCCCACCAACCCCCTCCTTTCACTTCTTATTCTGGCTTTTGCCCCCTTCTTTTTGAGTCCTGATGAAGGTTCGCACCCCAAAACATTGACTTTCCACTCCCCCCACCACAAATCCCACCTGCCTTGATGGGTTTGACCAGCATTTTGTGGGATACAAGATTGGCACAATTTTGGGTTGTGCAGCCATTAGTGCTGGGAGGGCATATATTTACAAAATACCTTAATGTTGAGCGGGGAGAATACAAGTATATTGCAGCTATATTTGTGAATTATACAAAAGTAGAGGGGGCTATAGAGCCAATTTGTGAGTTAGATACAGTTAACAGAGAGATATTGCAGATTAAGTGAACTGACAAAAATAATCACAAGATGGAGTATGTGAAGTTGTTCACTTTGGAAAAAACAAATTCTAAAACAAATGATCATTTAAATTCAGAGACTGCAGAAAGCTACAGCACAAAAGAGTATGGTCCTTTTACAAAAACATAGAACACAATACGCAGTATGCAAATAGTAATCTGGAAGGCCAATGGATGCTGGCTTATTACATGGTGGCATCGAAATAGGGAGATTTTACTTCAGCTGTACAAGAGAACATTTTAATTTGGACAGGTTGAGAATGGTATTCAATAAATAACATAACCCTTAGGAGCACTGTGATACAGAGGGATCCCCGGATGGAAATCTATAGGTGCCTGTTTCTGTGCCGTTCAATGTACTATGGGTATATTGCACAGGGTAAGTGCTAGAAGGAAATGTTCCTCCTCATGAGAGAGACACGGACTGGAGAGCATAGTCTCAGAATATGAGAGAGGTGCTGTGCCCATTTTAGACTACATAGGAAAGAGTTATCAATATTTTGAATTCCTTGTCTGAGAAATTATGATGGCTTAATTCTTGGATACATTCAAGGCCGAGATAGGTTTTTAATCAGTAAGGAAAACAGGAGTTATGCAGATTGGATTGAGAAAATTAAGAAGGAAAGTTCAATCTTACCAGTGACAGAATGTTATTTAGTGCCTGAAGGAAGACTATGGTAATCACTATAATTGTCACCTTGACCACTTCTGCCCTCAAACCTATCTGATAAACTGTCTGATGAACTGGCTTTGCAGAGTATAGATCAAGTACAATAGTTTTAATTGTCCATTAAATTTCAGCGCCGATGGTATGCTTATTCCACCAGTACACTTTCTTCACATATATGAATCTGCACCTGGCTCTATAAATTATGCACATCAGTCAACCCACAAATTGTAATAGCTGTTGGTACATTAGAATTCTGCTGAAATTAGCATACATTCTGAACCATTTTGAGCTGCCAATTAGTACCCTTGTAGATGAAAACTGGACCTTTTGTATCTTGTTTCCGACCAAGTGTTTTTGAAGCATGGTTGTAATCAGCTTGTAATTGAAGGGATTTGCATAATATCTGATTGAATTGCAGACTGTGGGCAATAATTATCTGAACTCAAATAATAATAAAACAAATTTGCATTTTAGCTGGTGGTTTTTGACTGCTAAGTATTTCAAACTGACTTCGTTTAGTTTTCCAAGTGGAAAATTGCATTCACCTGTCTAAAGCTCTTGCATTTTAGGACAATATAGAGTAGGCATCCTACAGGTGACAGCCTCACAGAGGTTGCTATTATACTTGCAAGCATTTTATTCTTCATGGTTCTTATATCCCCATCTGGAGTTGTGTTACACTTTAATAATTATGCAAGTGAGCTTTGTGTCAAGTTCCAGACTTGCAAAACAGCAACACAACATGGAAAACAACATAGAAAACAGTCCTGACGAAGGGTCTCGGCCTGAAACGTCGACTGCACCTCTTCCTATAGATGCTGCTTGGCCTGCTGCGTTCACCAGCAACTTTGATGTATGTTGGTTCATAGAAAACAACCATGTTTTCTTTTTAGCACATAAAAAATGCTATTGTTTTACATATGCAACAGCAGAGCTTTACCCAGCATTTTCTGTTTTTATATCTAGAAAATGTAGCGTTTTGGTTCTTTTTTGCATTTTCATTTCTATTGAAATCAGCATCAGTTCTGAACCATAATGAACTGATTATTTTCATTTGCAGGAGCATGAATTGTGTCTATAGCAGACATCCCAGCTCTCCCGGAAGTTCCGGGAGTCTCCTGCATATTGATAGCGGCTCCCTGATGCCCACAAATTATATACAATATCCCAAAAATCAATTTTTTGAGAGCGGGCAAGTAAGGCGGTGGGGGGGAGGGGAGGGGAGGGGAGGGGAGGAGACAGAGAGGGGAGGAGAGAGGAGGGGAAGGAAAGAAAATTCCTGATTGGTGTCTCTTTGTGCAAAGTAGACCTATCAATTTTCTCTGTGGATGGGCTTCACAGTCGACCTCTCTCTCTCTTTCATTGTCAATCAGTTCAGTTTAGTGTCCTGTAGCACCATGGCAGAGTGTTCCAAAAAAAGAAAGTATAAAATGTACTTCACCCCAGACTACATTAAGGTGTACCCCTGCCTAATAGGGGTCAAAAATAATGACAGTGTTGCTCGCTGCTCTGTTTGCAACAGTGACTTTTCCATTGCCCACGGTGGGTTAAAACTGTAAAAGACATGTTAAGGTGAGTTTAACAGGTGTCATTCGTTCATGAGCATAGCTAACGTTACTTAAACTAGCTGGCTAGCTGCTAAGGAGCTACTCTATTGATGTTCTATGTGATGAGACCACAGTACAAGGAAAGTTTGCAAAAGAAATAGAAAAGCTATTTGCATTAGCATTTAGCTATTAGCATTGAGACTGCCAACAAAATACTCAACAAGGAATATTTGTGTGTGCGTGTGTGTGTGTGTGTGTGTGTGCGCGTGCGCGTGTGTAAATAGTTTCAATATGTGATCAAATAAATTGTTGCGTTCTTTCATAATCAAATATCCTGTATACATACACCCTTGAAGGTCGACCGGGGTGGGGATGGGGATATGGGGTTGCGGGGGCCGGGGGTGGTGGTGCTACCTCCCTGAAATGAGTTTTTGCAGGGTGGGATGTCTGATATAGGCTGCCTTCAGTTAATTAAGGTTTGCGTAGAATTCAATAAATGTGAAAACTAATATACAGTAAACCCTTAACTATTCCAAGTGTCACAATATAGAGAAATAATCTATAACATATAAAAAGCAACCAACTGGAGATGAATGGTAGCAGTTTTGCTATTGATATGGGCTTTGATTTGCTCAACATTTCTTTGTGAATTGTGAGTACAATTAGTGCAATGGTGCAACATGACAAAGTGAATAGCATTTTGTCAAGTAGGAAGAATAGACAGTCGATGATACAAATTCCTGTGCAACGATTTTCCCTATGCTATGAAAAAAAATTGCCTACAGTGTTCCTTTAAGTGGTATACATGAACAATGTCTAAAAAAAATGCCTTGACCCAGAAACCAGATGAAAGCAACCCAACTGAATAACTTAAATGATGGCTCGTTGACTGCAAAATTGTTGGGTCTTGTTGTAATAGCAAGGTAGGTTGAATTACCATTTTATGGAAAATGAATTATCATGTTTGATGCTAGGCAATTCCTCTGTGTGGAAGAAATAGGGCCTTTCTTGTGTTCCCTGGAACCTCCAATATGGATATGAGGAGCAGAGGCCTGAAACAAAGGAGGAGGATGAGCAAGACAAGGGCTCTGAACCTTGCAGAAGGTCAATCCTCCAAGTATATTCAAAATCATCTGAATGAGGTTTTGTCTGAAGGCTGGCATTCTGAAAGGAGGTGATCACAAACCTCAGCCTTGTTTGGACAGTTAAAATGTTACAGTCATCATAATATCTGTCTTCTGAAGCAAAGATCTGACTAATCTCCCACTGCATAATGGCAAGTGTCCCTCTACTCATATGGAAATTGATTCACCCCTCCTTGACAGGCAAGTGCAGAGACGTGCCTTGCTTTCAGTGAACAATTGACTGCAGATGGATAACACAAGCCAGTGCCAGAACTACAAAAGTTTTCAGTTTCTAATCATTCAAGTAATCTATGATAACACACAAAATCACACTAGTGATACAATACATGCTGGGAGCTCACATGATCCCTTCCGCTCAAGTTGTCACCTAAGCTTAATGCCACGTAAGATCAGTAGGTTGTTCTCTATTGACAAGGGATGCTTTCGAATGACTGGCTCCTCATTCTCTCCAGGGCTTCAACAGCCAGATCAGAATGATTTTGCAATATGACTCACTCACTCACTATTTGGCCATTTTATTAGGCACATCTGCCCATAATGCAAATGTCTAATCAGCCAATCATGTGACAGCAACTCAGTGTATGAAAGCATGTAGAAATGGTCAAGAGATTGAATTGTTGTTCAGACTAAACATCAGAATGAGGAAGAAATGTGATCAATTGCAAGTGACTTTGACCATGGAATGATTGTCAGTGCCAGACTGGGCAGTTTGAGTATTATGGAAACTACTCATCTCCTGGGAGCTCAGACGATGGTGCAAAAAACTAAAAATCATTCGTAGAGTAGCAGTTCTGTTGGGAAAAATGCCCTGTTAATGAGAGAGCTTAGAGAAGGATGGTCAGACCAGCTCAAGCTGACAGGAAGGCAACGTAACTCCTATAACCATGCAGTATAAGTGGTGTACAGAAGAGTATCTCTGAATGCGGAACTCGTCAATCCTTGAAGTAGGAGGCTGCAGCAGCAGAAGACCATGAACTTTTAGATGGTGGCCACTTTATTAGGTACAGGAAGTCCCAATAAAGTGCTCACTGAGTGCACATACTCCTTCATACTAGCAATACCGGTACCTCTAGCGTTCACCATTTTGTTTATGATTTTAAGCTCCAGACCGATCTGGGGCACATTCCAGGGGAACTCAGAGAGGGTCTCTCACTTCTGCTGCTTTCTCTGTCTTGCATAATCAAGGCAGGAGGAAATGATCAAGGCAAGATCTCACTGGATGTGTTTAAAGGATCTAAGTAATTACGCCTGACTACATCCATGGAGATTGAACATCTTCTACACAAGTTGGAGACTGGATACTGAAACTCTGAAAATAAAATTCTTAAGAGCACACTTCGACCAGCTACACAAGTGCTATATCATTTGTGGAGGATTACAGCTCCAAAAAACTACTCAAGGAAGTAAACACCATTTAAGATAAAGCATCCTATTAACTAAATACCTAAACTTCAGCATACTTATTATGAACACTTGCCCCTGGGACACTAGTCACCATCTTATGTTCCATCTTATCAGTGTCCATATTTGTATTAAATTATAAATGATATCAAATCAGTAGAAACATCAGTAGATCGGAAGATGATGAATCCTTGTGGGTTGAGTTAAGAAACTGCAAGGGTAAAAGGACATTGATGGCAGTTATATCCAGGCCTCCCTACAGTGGCTGGAAGGTGGGCCACAGGTTACAACAGGAAATAGAAAAGGCGAGTCGAAAGGGCAATGTTATGGTAGTCAAGGGAGATTTTAACATGCAGGTCGATTGGGAAAATCAGGTTCGTAATGGATCTCAAGAGAGTGAGATTGTTGAATGCCTAAGAGATAGCTTTTTAGAGCAGTTTGTCATTGAGCCTACTAGGGGATCAGCTATACTGGATTGAGTGTTATGTGATGAACCGGAGGCGATTAGGGAGCTCAAGGTAAAAAAAAAACCCTTTGGATCCAATGATCACAATATGATTGTGTTCAACTTGAAATTTGATAGGGCGAAAGTAAAGTCTGATGTAGCAGTATTTCAGTGGATTAAAGGAAATTACAGTGGTGTGAGAGAGGAGTTGGCCGAAGTAAATTGGAAGGAGCTACTGGCAAGGGTGGCAGCAGAGCAGCAAAGGTGTGCGTTTCTGGGAAAAAATGAGGAAGGTGCAGGACATGTATATTCCAAAAATGAAAAAATGTTCAAATGGTAAAATAGTACAACCATAGCTGACAAGGGAAGTCAAAGCTATTGTAAAAGCAAAAGAAAGGGCATACAAGAAAGCAAAAATTAGTGGAAAGAGAGAGGATTGGAAAGTTTTTAAAAACCTACAAAGAGCAACTAAAAAAACATTAGAAGGGAAAAGATGAAATACGAAAGCAAGCTAGTGTAACTTTTACTTCTGCTAGTGGCTTAATATAGGGGACGATAGACCCTGGCCTGGCCAAACTTAAGAAATCTCGTTTTGGTGGATGCTGTGCGATATGTCCCCTGTTACAAATCAGTACCCCGAAATAAAGAACAGTACACAATACGCGATTAAACGATTAAGCTTTATAATTCTTACTTTGACTACATGGTTAGTAAAGAAATGACAAAAAACGAAAAAAAAGGGCTCAATCTTATTAAACAGTCTGTTGCGTAATGTTGGAGCTCACTGATAAGCCAATCACCACTGCCCTTTGGACCCTCGCTTCTAGTCCACTCCGTCCGGCGGTCTACCAACTCTCTCAATTCCAGTCTTCTCTCCTCATCTCTCCCCAGCAAAGAACCGCAAAAATCTCTCTTGCAGACTCACAAGAAAGAACAACAGCATTTCAAACACCATTATCTCTAGCCATAACCAAACATTGCTGCTACAGAGAAACCATTACATTATCAGTGAAACCCTATAGCATGTTACACTAGCAAATAATATCAAAGTGGATAGTAAAAGTTTTTTCAAGTATGTTAAAAATAAAAGAGAAATGAGAGTGGCTATAGGACCGCTAGAAAATGAGGAAGGAGAAATAATAATGGGGAAGATGGAGATAGCTGATGAACTAAATGAGTATTTTGCATCGGTCTTCACTGCAGAGGACACTAGCAGTATGGCTGATGTTGTAGTGTTTGAAGGAAGAGAAGTGGATGCAGTTATTATTACAAGAGAGAAGGTGCTCAAAAAGCTGAAATACCTAAAGGTACATAAACCACCCGGACCAGAGGAACTACACCCTAGGGTTCTGAAAGAGGTAGCAATATAGATTGTGGTGGCATTAGAAATGATCTTTTAAAAATCATTGGATTCTGGCATGGTGCCAGAGGACTGAAAAATTGCAAATGTCACTCCACTCTTTAAGAAAGGAGGAAGGCAGCAGAAAGGAAATTATAGACCAGTTAGCCTGACCTCAGTGGTTGGGAAGATGTTAGAGTCAATTGTTAAGGGTGAGGTGATGGAGTACTTGGGGACACAGAACAAGATAATACAAAGTCAGCATGTTTTCCTTCAGGGAAAATCCTGCCTGATGAAGCTGTTGGAATTCTTTGAGGAGATTACAAGTAGGATAGATAAAGGGGATGCAATGGATGTTGCATATCTGGAATTTCAGAAGTCCTTTGACATGCTGCCACACAAAAGGCTGCTTACCAAGTTAAGAGCCCATGGTATTACAGGAAAGTTACTAACATGGTTAGAACATTGGCTGATTGGTAGGAGGCAGAGAGTGGGAATAAAAGGATCCTTTTCTGGTTGACTGCCAGTGACTAGTGGTGTTCCGCAGGGGTCGGTGTTGGGACTGCTTCTTTTTATGCTGTATATAAATGACTTAGATGATGGAATAGATGGCTTTGTTTCCAAGTTAGCAGATGATGCAAAGATTGGCAGGGGGCAGGTAGTGTTGAGAAAACAGGTACGATACAGAAGAACTTAGACAGATTAGAAGAATGGGCAAGAAAATGGAAAATGAAATACAATTTGGAAAATGCATGGTCACACACTTTGGAAGTAGAAGTAAACATGCGAACTATATTCTAAATGGGGAGGAAATCCAGGAATCTGAGATGCAAAGGGACTTGGGCGTTCTTGTGCAGAACACCCTGAATGTTAACTTGCAGGTTGAGTTGGTGGTGAGGAATGCAAATGCCATGTTAGCTTTCATTTCAAGAGATCTAGAATACAAGAGCAAGGATGTGATGCTGAGCCTTTATAAGGCACTGGTGAGGCCTCACCTTGAGTATTGTGAACAGTTTTGGGCTCCTCATCTTAGAAAAGATGTGCTGGAATTGGAGAGGGTCCAGAGGAGGTTCACAAGGATGATTCCAGGAATGAAAGGGTTATCATATGAGGATGGGCTGTAGTCTCTGGAATTCAGAAGTTTGGAGGGGAGGGATCTCATTGAAATCTTTTGAATATTGAAAGGCCTAGACAGAGTAGATGTGGAAAGGATGCTTCCCATGGTTGGGGAGTCTACGACAAGGGGGCACAGACTCAGGATAGACAGGTGCCCTTTTAAAACAGAGATGTGGAGAAATTTATTTAGCCGAAGGGTAGTGAATTTGTGGAATTTAACGCAGAGATTGATAGGTTCTTGATTGGACATGGCATCAAAGGTTATGGGGAGAAGCCCAGGAACTGCAGTTGAGGAGGAGTTAAAAAAAAAAGGACCAGCCATGATTGAATGGCGAAGCAGGCTCGATGGGCCAGGTGGCCTAGTTCTGCTCCTATGTCTTTATGGTCTTATAAATATAAAATCAATATAAATTACTGTACATTTAATGAAATATACACAAGTATTAGCTCACCACTCTTGTACAATTCAGAACCCATCTTCTACGTCCTATGTCCTTTTGCCTAACCTATCATTTCTAATCAGTGCTGCCAGTCAAGTGATTGAACAGCAGTTTGCTCACAATGAGGGAGCTTCAAATTGGCCACAGAGATGACATGAATCCTAAATAGTTTGGACAGTACGTTCTTGTTTGCATGACCTAGCTGGAATAAGTAAGAGATGCATAAACCCACTGCTGGCTTGAAAAAAAAATTAACAGAAGTCATGTTGGTATAAAATGGTAGGGAGATAAGATTTTAGAAGGAAGATTAGATTTGAAGAGACAATAACCTTCATGAACTGGGCATGAACATGGTACTTAAGCCAGTGATGACCACCGTTTATTCCACTAGGCTGCTTGTTAAATATTCTTTTTGTAACACCTGTGTAGCACCAATCTTATCATGTGTGACTAGTCGTTGCACTCTTTACAGAAAATCAAATTACTCCAGGTGCTAATAGGCCATCAGAAGGTTCTAGGTATTGGAAGGAGGCAGTAAATAGAAACCACGCATTTCTGGAAATAATGTTTTGTTCGTAAGAAAAACAACAATATGTACAAAACATTTACATGAGCAGGAATTCAAAATTCAAACATTCTGTTTAGGTTCTAAATCTTAGACTTCAACAAAAGCCAAATTCGTGTTTAATTAGAATCAGTTATATTTATTAGAATAACCTTTGTTACTCCAATTTCTCTAATTAGATCTAATGTTATTCCCTATTTAAAAGTTTACAGACTAAACTTTCCTTTTTACTTATCACTAGTTAGTTAGAAAACCAAATATAATTCCTATTCTCAAGTATTATAGTTAACTTCAGTTTCAGTTCCAGGCAGTATATCTACAAGTTTAATTCAAATTCAAAAATTATGTACTTATACAGCTTAACTCCTTTCCCAACAATATTCCAATATGACAACTATTACAAAGTAAATCTCTTTCAGTAACTTATCAAAGCCTTTGCAAAAGTAATCAGTTCTTGCAGAAACTCAAATTCAGATTCTTCAAATGAAAATAAACTTATACATCCAACTGTATTAAATCTTCTGCATCATTACACATTTCATTCCCGCGCTGATTTGAATGTAAGTTTTTACGAGGAACTTGCTAAGTATCTTCCGTTTTGTGAAAGGGTATCAGACAGCATATTATAAATGCTATTACTCTTAGCCAAAGATCTCAATAGACCCATGACAGTAAGAAAATCAAGTGTTATCTTTTAACTTGACCATAATGCACGATAAACAAGTTATACAAAGTTACAATTCATATTCTTAATTGAAGGAGCGAGTTGCATAAAGAAAAGGCATCAACCACCGTGGGCAACCAGTAACAGTTAATATCTTGAACTGTGCTTCCCTATTGTACTTTAGCAAATGTTGCAGAATGTACACAATTGTTATTGAAACAGTACCTCTGACATCATAATGCCAGGCTTTGACAGATATTTTGAGTTGCATTGTGCAGTTATCAAAATTGTTGTCTAACATTTGGCTCAACATTTCTGGAGTTCATCAGATTTCCTCCAAATTATTTCAATTCAACAAAAAAAAAGTATTTTAGGGGCATGCACACAAGCAAGACATAATGCTGGAATATTTTCCAAAGACAGCTCTATGGTTGGCATCATTGTTTCCCACTCGTTTTCACCATCACTAAAAATAAAAGTTTGTTTTTTTGCATCTTTATAATGTAATATTCAAACCATCAATAAGACATTATACAACATCACCCATTAAAATAACAAAGCCTCCACACATGGTTCCAGGCCATACATGGCATTTTACGTTCCATAATGGATAGTCGTAACTGGAGAACTGTTATTTTTAGTCTCAGTCCCTATTTGTTTATCAGTTTTCCTGAAAAAAAAGCCCTATAAAAGCAAAAGTTACTTATAAAAAAAAATCAGATCTGATAACCAGAGGTGTATTTTTCTGATTTACTTTTTTTCCAACTGATCTAAAACAATGGTAGGCTGAGATACTTGCAGCTTAATGCTATCTGTCATTTCAGACTCCAAGGACATTTACTTCCCAGAGCAGCTTAAACAAGTCAATAAAATAATCTCTGCCAACTTTTCAATGCTTCATTTCACTTGTGACATAAAAGTACATAATTACCTTGGAAGATCGCCTTCCAACTTCGACAAACATGTGAGAATGTCAGGTGAAAGACCACGCACTTCTTGCACAACAGTTAATGAATGTTTGGCTTCGGAAGACACTGGAAAAGGATCTCAATCCCAAGCTTTTCTTATAGTATTACTGAAGGTTGCTAAAAGCACCTACTAATTCACAACAAATGATAAATAAATGAATACCTGCATGCAGTGCCCATGGTGAAATTGCTTGCCAGTGATACTTCATGCTCACTTCCCTATGGGTTTTAATGGCTCTGAGAGATTTTAGTGCTCACAAAAGAATCTTCAACAAGATTTATATGATTACTCTGAAAATATGAAGCTCTTTTCCACTCTTTGGTTTTCAGACTATGCATTGATTACACATTTTTCATCAATAATCACATTGCCAGGTTCCTTTATGGAACATTCCTACAATATTCTTTGTATAAGGAAAGGACTAACTGCAAAGACACACCTAACAAGTTAGATTGTACCAATGGTGAATTACCTTCTCCTTCCAACCCAATTACCCAGAACGATAATTTCTGACTTTTCAGAAGATGTTGATTGCTGATGGAATGACCCACAATGACCTTAAGGCACAAGCTGCCTTGTGACCTTGATCAATTGTCAACAATGCAGTGGACATCATTTACAGTGTCATGACCCATATTAGCAACATTAACCAGCTACCTACAGATACATTAAACAAGCTACCACTATCTCAACTGGTTTACCTTTAGTCTGGTGCATGAAGAGGTACCATCTGCATGGAACTGAAGATTTAAATGTACTATAAGCTCTTTGACATAGCCCCTCTTCCTACATTATTTGGAAAGAGTTCTGCTCCTTTTCATGCAAGTCACAGGTAACAAAAGCAATTTGTCACTTGAGTGCATGCTTCCTGGCCCAGGTGGATACTCGGCTTTATTTTAGAGCTTCAAGTCTGTCGCAATTGCTACATAACCAGCCGTCTCTATTTCCTGAGGAGACTGAGGTCCTTTAACACCTGTCAGACAATGCTGAGGATGTTCGACGAGTCTGTGGTGGCCAGTGCGATCATGTTTGCTGTTGTGTGCTGGGGCAGCAGGCTGAGGGTAGCAGACACCAACAGAATCAACAAACTCATTCGTAAGGCCAGTGATGTGGTGGGGATGGATCTGGACTCTCTGACGGTGGTGTCTGAAAAGAGGATGCTGTCCAAGTTGCGTGCCATCTTGGACAATGTCTCCCATCCACTACATAATGGACTGGTTGGGCACAGGAGTATGTTCAGCCAGAGACTTATTCCACTGAGATGCAACACTGAGCATCATAGGAGGTCATTCCTGCCTGTGGCCATCAAACTTTACAACTCCTCCATTGGAGGGTCAGATACCCTGAGCCGATAGGCTGGTCCTGGACTTATTTCATGGCATAATTTACATTATACTATTTAATTATTTATGGTGCAACTGTAACGAAAACCAATTTCCCTCGGGATCAATAAAGTACGACTATGACTATGACATGCCGTCTACTATATTTGATAGATATACTGATAATCGGCTGAAGTTACCCTCAGACTTAACGATTCTCACCATCCGCAGATAGGACATTTCATGGTAAACAGGATTTGGCAGTGAATGGACTACTGCAAATGGTAGGCAAGAAAATGATGGCAGGTCTTCTATCCCATGTTTGGGACCAAAGCAATAAATCAGACGAAGGAACAATGCTGGGAGAAAGTAGCTGAAGCCAGAATATTCCACCCTCCACATGACCAACAGCTCACATTCAAGCCCACTAAAGTTTCACTTCCCTCACATACCTGAATTCCTTCTGTTCGTACAAGTCCTCTTTCTTGATAAGTCATTCATTATGATCTTTATGCCATCAGTCTGCCTTCTGTCAGGAGTCACGTGCTAATAACTGGAAGGCTTTTCATTGATGTTCTTATTGATTAGGCCTCTTTCTTTATAGTGACTCACCTGCAGAAACATAAACCAGATACGGTCATACTAGGTGGTGACATTTACTTAATTCAATATCCTGGCAGCTCAGAGGACAAGCCAAGCTAATCTTTTTTTGACAATTTCTTATCTTTGTAGTCTACCCCTAGACCTTGCAGATTCTCTTTATATATGGACCAAATTGCAGCAAAATACAACTCTGCTCGCAAAAGGATGTGAAAGAACGCACACATTTACTAAGAACTCCCTATTTAAGAAGCTTGCTAGATGCCCAAATGTGACCATTTAACTGAGGCAAAGGATATGATGAGAGAGTTTGCACAAAGTTAGAAGCTTCAGTATTTAAATTTACTTTAATTAATGTACAATGAGAATGAAGCTTGCATAGCTTTACTTTGCCCACTCAAAAGTCAGGTATTACTAAAGGTTACCGTCATCTAGGTTCTAATCTGTCAAGAGAGCTTCACTCAATTTAACTTGAGGTCTGAGCTCAAACTACATGTTAAAGTTGATTTGAAAAATGTGTGTGGAAATGCTACCACCAGATGGTGTAGAGAGACTTCAGGTAATAAAACAGCAGGGTCGCTCTGTATCTACTTCATGCTGCTGGGCACAGCACTTGTTGACTCACATATTCAAATCACACTTTGGCAGCTGGTGTTTGTGCCACTTTGATTCCTATAACTGAAAAATAAACAATTGAAAAATCACTTGCATTACAGTCCCACTGACTACTTTTGAATAGAAATTGTCTTTAATGGGGATATTTTCCATGCCATTCCCAAACATATCTGATTTTACGCATATTTCTCAAACTAATTAACTGAAAGCTTCTTGTGCCTAATGTTCTTTGACTATCCCTAGAGTATACATCATACCTATTGATTGCCGTACTGTATATTCTCAGGAGAACAATAGGGTGATCACCACTTCAGCAAAATTACCTCCAATGGCAAATGAAGTCCAGCCTCTCAAGCTGCATTCATTGAGAGCTTTCTGATTTTTGATGCATGAGTTTCCATCTGTTGCATTTATAGTCAGCCTGTAAATTTTCTGAAATCAGGGTATCAGTTCCCTTGTGGAATGACAGAGCATTTTTGCAAAAAGCACCAGGTTGATTTTTGAGTTGTAATTTTATTCTTCACACAGGAATACAAGTGGAACCTACTTTTTCAAACTTTTTGTTGAATTGCAGTATGAAGTAATTAAACTTTCCTGCAGAAGTATAAAAATAAATTGCATGCTAGTTAGTGCCAATTTCACTCTGTTGTGACAATTTCAAAGTGTTCAGTTTATGACAGTGAGAAATAACTTATTTTTTCTTAGCCCACTAATGTTGGTCTTACGTTCCTCCTTTCCCCATGCCCTTCAACTCTCAAGGAGATAATAAAAAATCTACGAAGTAGCTGAGAATAGATTACTGGGATACAAATGCTTGTCATTTGTGTCTTGGTCAAATCTAATCCAAAAGGTCACATGATGCTTACTTTTCCTGGCACAATACAAGGATAGGTTATAGGTACAGGATTTAGCTGTGGTTTGAACACGAGTTACCACACACTTGTTTTAATTTGCTTGTGTTAAAGCAGAACAGTGATTGCAGGCCCCAGTGATTACATATTTTTTAATAGATTCCAGATGTATTTTCCAACTTTGGTATTTGAAGTGGTTTTCAATGAGGTTTGATTGGTGATGAATCACTCACAAAAAAAAACCCTTTTGTGACCTACTTTTGTCACATGTTTACACAATTGTTTCTGGTAATAAAGTTTGTAGAAGGGCAGTTGGAGGGAGTGGATTATTTTAGAACATGTTGCGATCTAGAAAGAGACTAGAATTGGGCAAGTCAGCACAAACATCATGGACCAAATGACACATAAAAAATGCCGGTGAACACAGCAGGCCAGGCAGCATCTATAGAAAGAGGTATGGTCAAAGTCTCAGGCCGAGACCCTTCGTCAGGACTCATTCGTCATGGACCAAATGAGCTCCTTCTATGCTATAAAATTCTACTGTTAGAAATTCATTTTTGGTTGATGATATTAAGCATTAGATATCACACTAGAGCATTGTACCTTGCCTGTGGAAATAATTTCATTGATTTTGACGACAGAGCACAATGTGCTAATGTGATTACATAATATGTTTATTGAAACCAATTGGGGATGGGTTTCTCAACATACAATTCTAATTTACAATTATTGGATTAATTCCTTTTACTCAATTAAAGCATTATTTAAGAATCCCAAAAGAGTATTTTGTCCATGATTCACTGGAAAGCATATTGCATGTCATGTATTTTCAGCACTTCAGCAGGCATATTAAAGCATGGAGAGCATATTAAAAGAACTGTTCCAGTACAGTACTAACTTTCACAAGAGCTCATGGGGCTGGAGGGCATATAAAGGCAATCTGCAAACTCCCATTACAGTGAGCATGCGAAGGTGAAATTAATAGCAGAGGTTGAGTTGGATATACTCCAAGTAGAATACTTAATTACAAATACACATAGGTGACATACTCTCTGGTCAAAGGTTCACTCAGCAGGGATAATGATGAGGAATAGAAAGACATTATGCACATCAAAAATGGATATTTACATTTATATGATTTATGCACTCAGTCCATACTGGAAATTTCTGCATATTTCAGAATCATTTTGTCACCAAATTTCTGCTTGTATACCAGCTTTATTGCAAATTACTATTATCTTTGACTCTGACTTTGCCTTTGCCATATACATACTTGGCATATAAAGGCAATCTGCAAACTTCCATTACAGTGAGCAAGTGAAGGTGTAATTCACTTGAAACTTCATTATCCTGAATGTGCCACAGATTAGACTTCATTGACTTACTCACACACCCACCGCCCCTCTCCAGTTTGACTGCCATTTGCTCTTGAAATGCTAAAATTCTCTCCTCAATTTCCATTCTGTTAATAGTGGCATATCTATTGCAAGAGTTACCACATTGCCAGTGGAAAATCAAGGTGGTGCTGCTGGTGCTGGTGGTGGTGGTGGTGGTGGTGTGGATCCCTTTTGCCTTCTCATGGACAATATTCAGTGCAATTTCACCTCCTCAGATCTCACCTGTTTTAAGTGGACCACATTGAAACAAAACTATCCAGAAAACTGGCAAAGCCCCTCAGGGTGAGCTGATTACCATATCTTCAGTGGTTTAAAATTAGGTCATTCACAGACGGTGGATTAATGCTGATTAAAAATTCTTATTTTTTATGATCAAACCCTTTTCACTGCATTTAAGAAATTTTAAACAGATGAGATAATTTTAGAATATTTAAAAACTAAAAGCAATACTTTGCAGGTGCTGGAAATCTAAAATAAAATTGCTAAATAGGCTCAGTGGATCAGGCAGTATTTGTAGTCTTCAGTTCAGATGCAAGAACTATTCGTTTCACCAGATTCTTCCTCACTCACTCACTATTTCCAACATCTTCTACTGAATATTTTATAAAGCAATTTAAAATATTTTTAAAAAATTACTCCAGCACCCCAGGGCACATTCAAAACCCAGACTCCAGCACCATCACTGGCGGCTCCAAAGACCATGGACACCTTCAAAGCGATTGCGCAACCACCAACTGCGACTCCAGCCTTGAACTCCTGGCCAGGTCTTCACATGCTGCTATTGTGACTCCCGTCTCCCCTTCCTCACCACCACTCTGCAACCCCGTCTCCCTCAGATACCCCCGTCAACTCCTGGACCTTCAGAGGCTCCATCTTCCTCTCACCCCAACCCTCCCCCTCCACTGACACTACCAGCCTCCCTCCCCCTCCACTGACACTACCAGCCTCCCTCCCCCTCCCCCCTCAGATCCCACTTCTCATCCGTGCCAGGTCTTTACCATCCCCTCCAATCTTCAACTCTCTGAGGCAGAACGCTCTGTCCTCAGTAAGGGCCTTACCTTTTTCCCCCTTCACCCACACCTCAACGAGTTCCGTGTTCGCCATGATGCTGAACTCTTCTTCCGCCGGCTCCATCTTCAAGCCTACTTCTTTGGCAAGGACTCTCCCACCCCCACCGATGACCCCTACTCCCATCTTCAATCCTCCTCCTCTTCATGGACACCCCGCTCTGGTCTTCTGCCTGCTCTGGATCTCTTTATTGCTAACTGCCGATGGGATATCAACTGTCTCGAATTTACCGCACCTTGTTCCCATTCCAATCTCACTCGTTCTGAACGCTCTGCTCTCCACTCCCTCCGCACTAATCCTAACCGTACTATAAAACCCGCCGATAAATGGGGTGCTGTTTTACCCTGGCGTACTGACCGCTACCTTGCCAAGGCACAGCGACAACTCGCGGATACCTCCTCTTATTTACCCCTCCATCATGACCCCTCTAAGGAGCACCAGGCCATTGTCTCACACACCATCACCAACATTATCGGCTCAGAAGACCTCCCATCCACTGTTACCAACCTTTAGTTCCCACACCCCGCACTTCCCGTTTCTACCTCCTACCCAAGATCCACAAAGCTGCCTGTCCAGATAGACCCATTGTTTCAACATGCTCCTGCCCCACCGAACTCATTTCTGCATACCTCGACACTGTTTTATCCCCCCTTGTTCAATCCCTTCCTACCTATGTTCGTGACACTTCTCACACTCTGAATTTTTTCAATGATTTTAAGTTCCCTGGCCCCCACCGCTTTATTTTCACCATGGATGTCCAGTCCTTATATACTTCCATCCCCCACCAGGAAGGTCTCAAAGCTCTCCGCTTCTTTTTGGATTCCAGACCTAACCAGTTCCCCTCTACCACCACTCTGCTCCAACTAGCAGAATTAGTCCTTACTCTTAATAATTGCTCCTTTGGCTCCTCCCACTTCCTCCAAACTAAAGGTGTAGCCATGGGCATCCGTATGGGTCCCAGCTATGCCTGCCTTTTTGTTGGCTTTGTGGAACAATCCATGTTCCAAGCCTATACTGGTGTCTGTCCCCCACTTTTCCTTCACTACATCGATGACTGCATTAGCGCTGGTTCCTACACGCATGCTGAGCTCGTTGACTTCATTAACTTTGCTTCCAACTTTCACCCTGCCCTCAAGTTTACCTAGTCCATTTTTGACACCTCCCTCCCCTTTCTTGATCTTTCTGTCTCTGTCTCTGGAGACAGCTTATGTACTGATGTCTACCATAAGCCTACGGACTCTCACAGCTACCTGGACTATTCATATTCCCACCCTGTCTCTTGCAAAAATGCCATCCCCTACTCACAATTCCTCCATCTCTGCCGCGTCTGCTCTCAGGATGAGGCTTTTCATTCCAGGACGAAGGAGATGTCCTCCTTTTTTAAAGAAAGGGGCTTCCCTTCCTCCACCATCAACTCTGCTCTCAAACGCATCTCTCCTATTTCACGCACATCTGCTCTCACTCCATCCTCCGGCCACCCCACTAGGAATAGGGTTCCCCTGGTCCTCACCTACCACCCCACCAGCCTCCGGGTCCAACATATAATTCTCCGTAACTTCCGCCACCTCAAACGGGATCCCACCACTAAGCACATCTTTCCCTCCCCCCCTTTCTGCTTTCCGTAGGGATCGCTCCCAACGTGACTCCCTTGTCCATTCATCCCCCCCATCCCTTCCCACCGCTCTCCCTCCCGGCACTTATCCTTGTAAGCGGAACACGTGCAACACATGCCCTTACACTTCCTCCCTCACCACCATTCAGGGCCCCAGACAGTCCTTCCAGGTGAGGCGACATTTCACCTGTGAGTCGGCTGAGGTGATACACTGCATCCGGTGCTCCCGATGTGGCCTTCTATATATTGGTGAGACCCGACGCAGACTGGGAGACCACTTTGCTGAACACCTACGCTCTGTCCGCCAGAGAAAGCAAGATCTCCCAGTGGCCACATGTTTTAATTCCACATCCCATTCCCATTCTGATATCTCTATCCACGGCCTCCTCTACTGTAAAGATGAAGCCATACTCATGTTGGAGGAACAACACCTTATATTCCGTCTGGGTACTCCAACCTGATGGCATGAACATTGACTTCTCTAACTTTCGTTAATGCCCCACCTCCCCTTCATACCCAATCCGTTATTTATTTATTTAATTTATTATTTTCTTTTCCCTTTTTTTTCTCTCTTTTTTCTCCCTCTGTCCCTCTCACTATACTCCTTGCTCATCCTCTGGGCTCCCCCTTCCTTTCTCCCTAGGCCTCCCGTCCCATGATCCTCTCCCTTCTCCAGCCTCGTATCCCTTTTGCCAATCAACTTTCCAGCTCCTAGCTCCATCCCTCCCCCTCCTGTCTTCTCCTATCATTTCGGATCTCCCTTCCCCCTCCCACTTTCAAATCTCTTACTATCTCTTCTTTCAGTTAGTCCGGACGTAGGGTCTCGGCCGAAAATTTCGACTGTACCTCTTCCTATAGATTCTGCCTGGCCTGTTGCGTTCACCAGTATTTTTTGTGTGTGTAGCTTGAATTTCCAGCATTTGCAGATTTCCTCATGTTTACAATATTTTTGATTCATTTTTATTTTGTATCACAATTTGCAATGGAGTTTGAAGGAGAAACACTTTTCTAAAATTAGGGAGACACATTTGGACTGCGTGTACACTGCAAAGACTATTTTTTCTGATATCAACTTATTGCTCATCCCTCTCCCATCACCTCAGCATTTATCATTGTGGAAATCCTGTCCTCAAAACCCCATCACTCCAACTTTCTTTCCACTTTTCCGGCCTTCCTTTGAACCCACTTCATCAAGCAAACTTTACATTGTCTTATTTTAATGGCTCTTTACCTCTGTGCCTTCATTTGGCTTTTGGAGCTTGGATTTACGGTCAGCTTCAGAAATACAATATCAATTTATGCTGTGAAGTAAAGAGTCTCGGCCCGCAACGTTGACTGTACTCTTTTCCATAGATGCCATAGATGCTACCTGGCCTGCTGAGTTCCTCCAGCATTTTGTATGTGTTGCTTGAATTTCCAGCATCTGCAGATTTTCTCTTGATTATAAATTTATGTTTGCTTGTTTATTTATTTATTGAGATACAGCGTGGAATAGGCCCTTTGAGCTGTGCTGCTCAGCAACCCCCGATTTAGCCCTAGCCTAATCACGGGACAGTTTACAATGACAAATTAACCTACCAGATGGTACATCTTTGGACAGTGGGAGGAAACAGGAGCACCCAGAGGAAACCTACGCAGTTAAAGGAAAAAACGTATAAACTCCTGTTACGTACCCCGTAACTGGGTTGCCAAACCAGCAGAAATGGATCACTCAGTTGGAGTCTGGATTACTAGAACTAAGAAAGTTTTATTAAAGAAACAAGCAACACAGTAATCGAAAGGATAATAAATGCAACAGTTCAGCAATGATAAACACACATGTGCACAGAATTAAGATAACAGCATCAATCAAGCTCTATCGTTGTCTAGGAGTAAATGACCAATTTCAAAGTGACACAAAGTTCAGTCCAATTTAGTTCAGTTCGCAGTAATCGTTGCCATGGCGATGGACAACGTGGGGGGAGGGAGAGAGAGAACGAGAACGACTGATCATTCAGAACGGCTTCCACTCACAGACCGGCGATATTGCTCACAAGCAGCTTTCGGGCGGATCCTTTGTGATGTCACCTGAGGTCACCGACTGTGACCCCTCCTCCAGATGCGGTCGATCCTCTGCAGTGAACCCGGCACCCAAGCGAGGGTGGACACACACCGGGTTCCCGCTGATCGTACCTTTCCACCCTGTGCGTTTAAGGGTGATCCCCCGATCAGCCGTACAAGAGCTTCCCACCGACTTGTGAGAGGCGCACCGCTTCCAGGGTCTCGTTACCTCGGGTGTCGTGTGTGTCCTGCCTTAGCGAACCTATCCCTTTTTATCCCCCTGCTGGGGTATCGCCTGTCCATCACTTCAAACAGTTCAGGGTTCAAAGGAGGGAGCCGCTCTAGACAATACCCAGACTGATGGCTCCTTCATTAACACCTCCAAATTCTGCCTCATTGTGTGCCTTATCTCTCCCTCCCCTGAGGACAGGTGGCAGACCAACTGCTGATGCCACTGATGCTAGCCCAGGCCAGCAAACATCTTAATTTATGTGTATTTTCGTCACACTCCTTACAGACAGCAGTGGGTCCCCAGTACTGTAAAGCGTCGTGCTAACGACTATGCTACCATTGTTACTGAATAGAGGTGGATATTTCTGGGAACAATAGGCAATTTGGTAATGGGACCCATGGCAAGCAATTAAAGACAACAAAATAGAATGGTCTTCCTGTAGTGTATTTAATATTTCAGTAATCTATGAGCAATATTGTAAGTATATTGCTTGACTACGCATTCTTTGTTTGTTTACATAATTAATTATGGGTTATTTGTAAGAAGTTTGTGAAAGGGAAGGAGGTGATGGCCAGTATAAAGAGAAGAGGGGAAGGGTGAAACAGGGTCCGATAGATCATAGGTGGACCAAGGAATGGTGAAGAATGATGGGCAAATAGAAGCAGGTGGGCAAAGAGGAAGGGCGTTGTTGAGAGACAGAGGCAGGAAGCAGACAACAAAGATAGAGCCAGATAGAGGGTGGGGGGAGGGTGGTGCTGGAGGAAAGAGGATGAAGTGGATGGAGTCGTCTGCTGGAGATGTTAAGCAGAAACACAAAGGCTATCAGATTCCAGCCATCTCCATCTTTTCCATAACCTACACTCACCTGGCTCCATCTTCATCTTTATGTCCTTGTCTGCTTCCTTTATCACCCACCTGTCTGTCCCTCAACTCTACTCCAAATACTCTCAGATTCTTTTGTCTCCATTCCTCCCTGCTTCGCTGGTTACCTACCTCTGCTATTGTTCCACCACTTCCTCATTCCTCTATATACTGGTTATGGAGGTAAACGCTTTAAAGGTTAATTCCACATTTATCAACAGAGATACATAACAGTGAAGAATTGTGAGGAATAGTCATTTTCCAGGGCTCCAGAGTCTTATTGCTAAACTCACCCTTCTAGCACAGCAGCATGACTTATCCAAAGGGTCAGAATTATTGGTGATGAAGTTAAACTTTTAACAAATATTCTTTGCTCAGCTATTCGTTGTAAATAAGAAACAGTCTGTATTTCCTTATGTAAGTTACGAGCAGCAATCAGCTTGATGCACAGCTTTGCTAAAAAACCATGTTACAGAACGCAAGCTGCTGGCTCACAGCAGATGGCTGCCTGCTTCGAGGTCTGCTTTGCAAAGTGAAGTGACCAAGAAACTTCTTGTCTGCAGGAGCCAAATGCAAGACAAAGGGGTTATGTCACATAGCACATCAGACCTGTTTAAAAGTTTGGTTGTTTGTGTATTCAGAGGGTCAGCTCTCACAACATTAATTGTGAATGTTTGCGATCTCTGTCACCAGCAGCCTTTAACACTATCTTGTGACTTACTTTGTCCTGACAAAAATATCTGGAAAACATCATGTGCAGATGATATCAGTCAGTAAAAAATAGTATAAATATCAAAAGCATTGGGAATCTTAGGAATGACAAGAAGAATGATAGAAAGGTGGGGCTACAGAAAACAGAATTAGAATTTATTCCTCAACTTTTGGTTTCTGCAACAGGTAACGTGATTGTCTGCAACTCACTGGTACATTCTTCTAGTTCAGAAGAATTGCATCTGTGTTTGGAAATTCTTTGTAGCCTGTAAATCTTTTATAATTCAGAAATCTTTTATAAACTAGAAATCCACTGTGAGCATGAAATGTTAAGAAATATTTGTTGAAATGTAAACATGTATCGTTAAAAATAAAATACAGTATCGGAGTTTAGCTGGAAGTAGTTCCTACTTGGTTGTGAGAGGGGAACCCACCACTCAAGCAGTGAGTATTGACAGCTAGATCTCACCGTAGACACTAGACAAGAAACCTAAGCTAGGTCTTGAAGAGTAGCTGGATAGAGCATAACCCCCCTGTAGTGAGAACATCCATAGATATCAAAATCAGTTTGGGCTTAAAATCTTCTTTTGAGTTTAGGGCTTTGTGGACAGGAAACCAATATCATCACAGAATAAAAACTTGAGGAGAAAGGACATGACGAAAGAGACAAGGGTGGAATTAGTCTGAAAGAAATTGCTTTACATATTGCAAAGGAGATAGGCTGTTAATTGAAGATTAGGAGAATTGTGTAAATGAATAAAAGATGAATTAAAATAATGGATAAATAAGGAAGAAATAGAGTAAGAACAGACTAGCAAGGATAGTAGAATAGATTATAAAAGCTTCCACAGGCACGTAAAATAAAGGTTGAAATAGTACTTTTTTGGTCCCTTAGACGCTGGGACTAGGGGAATATAATGGTGAAGATGGAAATGGTAGATATTAAACAAACATTTAATTCCAGAATAATGGATAATAAGGAGATACAGGCCATCAGTCCTGGAAACATGTCACTTTTCCTCCCATTAAATCATCTGGCACTTTTTTCCTATTAGTAATAGTTATGAGTTTTCCCCTTCCCATTAATTGAGAAGAACTGTGAAATACCCTCCTTAAATTATTTTCCATCTTGTGTTTGACACATTATTGCATACAAGTCTTGAAGGTAACAAAATAGTCAACAACAGAATCAGCCTCAGTGAAAACATACGTAAAACAAGGCATCGTTGCCCAAATGCTTTTCTCTCTTTCTCATCACATTGTTGAATCTCAGTTGCATCTTACCCCTGGGAATGGTGCTAAACCTCTTACTAAAGAGAAGCTGTTCTTCCCATTGTAACTGCACTCCAGAACCAGAATCTATGTCGTCAAGGAGATGGCATTTATACACTTCCAGAGGTCTAGCTCCAGCTCATTACTGACTCATTGATTAAGCAAGTTAGAAGATAAGTTTTGTGCTGAAAGTTTATAGTACCAAGTTCCTTGGCTAGACTACTCCTGCAGAAATACACTGCCCTCTGACAATAATAATTCTCAGTGAGACTCTGGAAAACATTACCAGTTCCCATATCTTGGGACCCATCTCTCAGTGAAGGCAGCATTGATTTAGTTCATCATAGTCTTCAGTGCCTTTGGCTGAATGAAAAAAATGGTGTTTGAAGATCAAGAATACACATCCCTGTTGTATCAAAGATACTATGGTGAAGCAACACACACAAAAAATGCTGGTGAATGCAACGCGCCAGGCAACATCTATAGGAAGAAGTATAGCCGACGTTTTGGGTCCCGGCTGCCTGGCCTGCTGCGTTCACCAGCATGTTTTGTGTGTGTTGCTTGAATTTCCAGCATCTGCAGATTTCCTCGATACTGTGGTGAAGCTTGTTGATAACTTCAAGATCCTAGATTTAAATCTCACCCACAATTTCTACTAGACTAACCATGTCTCTATGGCCAAGAAGAAACACCAGAGTGTCTACCTCCTCAGAAGGCTAAGGAAATTTCACATGTCCTCAATGACTCTTACCAATTTTTACAGATGTGCCATGAAAAGCATCCCATCTTGAAGGAGCTTAGTATGACAATCGCTTTGTCCAAGACTGGAAATAATTGCAGAGAATGGTGAACGCAGCTCAGTCTATCCTGCAAATCAGCCTCTCCTCCATCGACTCTGCCTACTCTTCCTGCTTCATCAGGAAAAAGGTACAGACTCAAGGATCCCCTCCCACCCAGGGCAGCCATTCTTTTTTCATCCCTCTCCTTTCAAGAAGAACATAAAAAAGCTTGAGAGTACATTCTACCAGACTCAAGAACAGCTTTTATTCTTCTGTTATCAGATGGCTGAACTGCCGCTAAAGGATAAACTCTTGATCTCCCAATTTACTTTCATGTAACCCTTGCACTTTATTTGTCTACCAACTCTGCAGTTTCTCTGTAACTTAGAAACATAGAAATATAGAAAAACCTACAGCACAATACAAGCCCTTCCACCCACAAAGCTGTGCCGAACATATTCTTTCCTTAGAAATTATGGAGGTACCCTCTATTTTTCTGAGCTCCATGTACCTGTCCAGGAGTCTCTTAAAAGATCCTATTATATCCACCTCCACCACCGTCACTGGCAGCCCATTCCACGCACTCACCACTCTCTGCGTAAAAAACGTACCCCTGATATCTCCTCTGTACCTACTTCCAAGCACCTTAAAACTGTGCCCTCTTGTGCTAACCATTTCAGCCCTGGGAAAAAGCCTCTGACTATCCACACGATCAATGCCTCTCATCATCTTATACACCTCTATCAGGTCACCTCTCATCCTCCGACGCTCCAAGGGAAAAAGGACAAGTTCACTCAACCTATTCTCATAAGGCATGCTTCCCAATCCAGGCAACATCCTTGTAAATCTCCTTTGCACTTTTCTATGGTTTCTACATCCTTCCTATAGTGAGGCGACCAGAGCTGAGCACAGTACTCCAAGTGGGATCTGACCAGGGTCCTATATAGCTGCAACATTACCTCTTGGCTCCTAAACTCAGTCTCACGATTGACGAAGGCCAATGCACTGTATGCTTTCTTAACCACAGAGTCAACCTACACAGTAGCTTTGAGTATCCTGTGGACTTGGACCCCAAGGTCCCTCTGATCCTCCACACTGCCAAGAGTCTTACCACTAATACTATATCCTGACATCATATTTGACCTGCCAAAATGAACTACCTCACACTTTTTTGGGTCGAACTCCATCTGCCACTTCTCATCCCAGTTTTGCAACTGATCAGTATCCCTCTGTAACCTCTGACAGCCCTCCACACTATCCACAATACCTCCAACCTTTGTGTCATCAGCAAATTTACTAACCCATCCCTCCACTTTCTCATCTAGGTTATTTACAAAAATTATGAAGAGTAGGGGTCCCAGAACAGATCCCTGAGGCACACGACTGGTCACCGACCTCCATGCAGAATATGATCCATCTGCAACTGTTCTTTACCTTCTGTAGGCAAGCCAGTTCTGGATCCACAAAGCAATGTCACCTTGGATCCCATGCCTCCTAACTTCCTCAATAAGCCTTGCATGGGGTACCTTGCCAAATGCCTTGCTAAAATCCATATACACTACATCTACTGCTCTACCTTCATCAATGTGTTTAGTCACATCCTCAAAAAATTCAATCAGGCTCATAAGGCATGACCTGCCTTTGACAAAGCCATGCTGACTATTCCTAATCACATTGTGCCTCTCCAAATGTTCATAAGTTCTGACTCTCAGGATCTTCTTCATCAACTTACCGACCAATGAAAACTCACTGGTCTATAATTTCCTGGGCTATCTCTACTCCTTTTCTTGAATAATGGAACAACATCTGCAATCCTCTAATCCTCCGGAACCTCTCCCGTCCCTACTGATGATACAAAGATCATCACCAGAGGCTCAGCAATCTCCTCCCTCACCTCCCACAGTAGCCTGGGTTACGTCTCATCTGGTCCCAGTGACTTATCCAACTTGATGCTTTCCAGAAGCTCCAGCACATCCGCTTTCTTAATATCTACATGTTCGCGCTTTTCAGTCCACTGTAAGTCATCCCTATAATCGCCAAGATCCTTTTCCGTAGTGAATACTGAAGCAAAGGACTCATTAAATACCTTTGCTATCTCCTCCGGTTCCATACACACAACTGTAGCACTTCATTCTGAATTCTGTTTTCCTTGTTTCTCCTTGATGTACTTCTGTTTGGAATGATCTCTCCAGATGGAACACAAACAAAAACTTTTCACTGTTCTTCAGTGACTATGACAAAAATAAACCAAGATTAAGACCTCAGATCTGGCACAAAGCTCATTGTCTATTGATCCCCATGTCTAGCTCGTGCTGTGTCTCAGATCTCCAGTGACTCTGATTTCTCCAAACCTGGAACACCATATTCTGCTTTTCACTTGAACTACCTCAATGTACTGCTTTGGTGAAATGTTCTGTATAGACAGCATACAGATAGTGCTTTTCACTGATACAAGAGATTCTACAATGCCAGAAATCTTGAGCAACACACATAAATGCAGGAGGAACTCAGCAAGTGAGGCAGCAAGTAGGGAGGGGAACATACAGTCATTTTGTGCTGAGACCTTTTGTCTGTACTCCATGTTTCACTGTGTCTCAGTACTGTACATTTCAATAAATGTGATAATAATAAACCAATTACCTTCCCTTCACTTACTTATACATTCCAAATAAAAGCTAAAACCTGCCTGTCATAGACACAAAATTACTAAGTGAGGTGAAGTAAATTGTTTTTGTGGAGAGAATTCCAAATTTAACATCTTTTGTCAAATTCTGTTGATTGGTCTGAATCTGTGGACCCAGTGGATCCTGACCCTCTTTATGACTGACTGGTCAATGTCAGAGACACCTGCTATGGCTCCTCTTCAAACACTTGCACCATTTTCCCCAGCTTCTGCTAGAACCCATCCTCGGCCTCCTCATTCTCAGTTACATGCCGCACTTCGGCATCAAATCTGACACGCACTGGGTGTATTGACCATTTCGTTTTCTTTGAATTCTTACTTGCTCTATTTGTCAGAGTGCTTGTCCAGTATCTAGTACTAGAGAAGCAGGGAGTAACAACTAAATAATTATTAGGAGGACAGAAACCATTAATATAGGTTGCCATCCCTTAACCACCAAATCCACCTCATACACTTTACTAATATAATTGACAGTAATGAACTTCATGCTGCAGCATTACAAAGACTACTTACCCATCCTGCACATCAATTGTCCAGTTTTCTTCAGTTCATCTGCTACAGGAAACCCATGTCCAAACCCCTGTTTGTGCCTGATTTCGTTATCCCAACTCACACCTGCCCTCTTTCCTTCTAGTTGTGTTTGTGTGCCGGTCTATACCATTTGTTCATCTGTTTTAGTAACTGCTATTTGATTAGACTCATTCATCCCCTATGTGAATGGGCCCTTGTAGCATGGCACACTTGTTTATCTGCTTCTCTGATCATACAATTGAAAGAACTCTGCACTTGTGGCCAGGTGAAAGTAGAGTCAGGGGTGCATTAAAATTCCAACCTGTCTGATTTATAAATCATCACTGTGCTTCAGCCCTATATTTGCTACTAATAAAAGGTGCCCTCATTTTATATTTATTAATTTTAATTTAAAAAATGGGGATATTTGAAGCCCCAAAATAGTACATTATGGAACACCACCAGCCTCTTAATAGTTTAAACAAATACCAATTAACCTTACTTTCTGCCTTCTACCATCAAACCACCCTCCCAATGTGACCAGTTAATTTGCCCTTAATCCCATTAAGTTTATTTCAGCTCATATCCTCTGAATGCCTTTATAAACTGGATTTATACACAGTCCAGCATCTATTTTTGTTTATTTCTTAATTATTTAGGTTCACTAAACGGTTGACTAAGCATCTCAGATTTTTTAAAAGTATTTAGTCACTTTGCCCTTAACTATAGGTTCCTACAACCTCCCAGTTATAGATATTATGACACAATACAAGCAAGTTTATAATATTCTGATTTTCCTTTCTGTGTTTTATTAAATAGTCTACAGTCTTTTATAGAAGAGTGGAAGTAAAATCATAATGGGTCAAAAAGCAGCATCCAAACATCAGGATTTATAGTGAGCCTTATCAGATGCCTGGTGATATCACGTTGATGGACTGCAGAAAAATATCCAGTATTGATGGAACCATTTAACTTGACTTTAAGACTCACCAGTGTTTTGTAGATTTTGTAGCAGGGATAACACTCTTGCCCAAACATTGTTTGATGTAGGTATGTATGGAGGTTAGTCACTCAGTTGACTTGTATTTGAAAAAAACCCTTGAATTTTACTGGCTTTTCTACAATTTAAGTGACATGTAATATCCATTGCATCTCACTCCCCTAAGATAAACATACTTAATTTATCCTTTCTTTATATTCCTCCTTTTTTTTCAGATTCTGAGGTCCTTCCAAACATTTCTGCCAAATTTCTCAGTCAGGCATCTAGCATCATCCACTCTGCATGTATCCCCCTTAATGATATGAATGCAGTTCATTGTTAATTAGGCAGAGTTATAGTCAATCAGCATAGTAAAGGATTTCTCTACTCAAATGAAGGTAATCTTGGCAAACCTTTTCTGACAGGAGGGCCAAATACAAATGTCAGCTGAGACTGGAATTTTAAATTAGATCTTGTAATTGAGAATCCAACAGCCTAGTATTGTGGTTACTGAACCACTCACTACATCAATTTAATCTCAATAAATACTGACACAACTCCCCAGTGCTACAATTTATAGTAAAACATGTATGAAATGGGCATTCTTGACAAGAGACTGGGCAGTGTACACCAGTTAAATGCTAGTGTTTCCAAGAAAGAACATGATTATCTGCCATGTAAATATATCCAGCTCAGTATATCAAAAATTATTCCATATTAAAATTAGAAAGAGCAGACAGATTAAAAATTAAAACAAACAGAAATGTGACTGTTTTACTAAATTATAGCATAGGCTTATTATGCAGTCGGCACATTAGCGTGCGTATCACCCTCCTGAATTGCAAAACCTTGGTCACAGCAGGACATTAATGAGGGAAAAGGTTAGTAAATCAGGGAGCAGTACCAGGTTAGAATTCTAAAAACCTGGTCCCGCTGAAGAGCACAATTGAAAATGAAATGAGTCCTTATTTCAACATTGGAATAGAGCAAACACTGAACCATTCTACCTGTGACCATACAGAAAGACCAGCACATTTGATAATCAGCAGGTGTAGAAGGATTAATTACAGTAGCAGGTTATATTTACTGTTAAGTGTCCCCATTTGCAGCTTGGACAGATTGATCCCATTAAGCTTTAGCACTGACTAATTGCTCACTTGCTGCTTGTATCTGCAGCTGCTCCATTTTAGAAAGGGAATTGTCACCGTTTTGGGAGTGAAAGAAACAGAGGAGCTGCTCTGCATTTTTATTGATTTCGAGCACTGCAGTGATATTTTGGTGGCACGACGAGCTGCTGCAGTGGGATTTCTGCAGGAAGCACAGGCATCCCAATGTCAATGCCGACTAATTTTCTAGGACTGGCCTTATTTGCATTTTGTGGGCATGTTCGCAGCAGTAACATTGCCCAGCATAGGGCCCGAGAAACCGCTTCAACAGCTTAAAGCAGATTCAGTTGAAATGTTTATAGGAAGTATGAATTCTGTTTTAACTGGGTCAGGAGTGGAGGGAGGAAGGTGGTGTCAGGTTGAGAGAGAGGAGTGAGAAATGAGAAAGAGAGCATTAACTCTTGGTGGATGAAATGAGAGGCAGGGAAGGGTAAAACTGGAACAGGGAGGGGAAACAGTGGTCATTAGAAAAATTGGAGGATAAAAGAACAGAACACATGAGGACTGCAGAATATCTATGCTACCTGGTCCCTGAAGCCTGCCTCACCTTTTGTGGCTGATCTATTTCAAGCCCTGTGCTGGGTTCCTATAGCCCTCAGTCCCCTGATGTATCTACATCCACTTTAAGTAGATCTAATGAAGTTTCACATCTTTCTGGCAGAGAATTTCAGAGATTCATAGCAATCTTCAAAAAGAAATTTTGACCATAAGACATAGGAGCAGAATTAAACTATTTGGCCCACTAAATCTGCTCTTCCATTCGATCATAACTGATTTAATTTCCCTCTCAATCCCATTCCCCTGCCATCTCCTCCTAACCTTTGACACCCCTACTAATTACAAACATATAGACCTTTGTTTTAAATATATCCAATCACTTGGCCTCCAGAGTCATCTGTGGTAATGAATTCCACAGACTCTCCACCCATTGGCTAAAGAAATTATTCAACATCTTTGTTTTAAAGGGGCATCTTCTATTTTGAGGCTGTGCCTCTGGTCCTGGACTTTCCCACTATTGGAAATGCCTTCTCCATGTTTATTCTGTCTAGGCCTTTTCATGTTCAGTGGATTTCAATAGGATTCCCCCCTTATTCTTCAAAAATCTAGCAAGTGCAGGGCCAGAGACATTATGCACTCCTGGTGTTCCTCCTTCTTTCCTTTCTCCCATCGTTCATTCTCCACTCCCATAAGATTCCTCCCTCTCCAGCACTTTTCTTTTCCCACCCCCCTGGCTTCACCTATCAACTTCTAGCTTGTCCTCCTTCCCTTCCCCTACCTTATTTTTTTGGCTTCTCCTTCAGTTTCGGTCCCGATGAAGGGCCTTGGCCTAAAACGTTGACTCTATATTCATTTTCATAGATGCTGCCTGACCTGCTGAGTTCTTCCAGCATTTTGTGTGTGTGCTACTCCATATTGTTAACCCTTTCATGCCTGGGATTATTCTGTAAAATTCAATGCCAGTACATCCTTTCTTAGATATGGGAATCAAAATTGCTCATAATCTCCAGATGTAGTCTGACTATTGCATTATAAAGCCTGAGTATTACATTATTGCTTTTATATTCTAACCCCCTTGAAATGAATGCTTACATTACAACACACACAAAATGCTGGAGGAACTCAGCAGGTCAGACAGCATCTATGGAAATGAATAAATGGCTGATGTTTCAGACCGAGACCCTTCTTCGAGACCGGAAGGAGATTAGTGAGGAGGGATGAATGGACTAAGGAATCACAGAGCAATCCCTGCAGAAAGCAGCGAGGGCAGGAGGTAACAATATGTTTGGTGGTAGGATTCCATTGAAGATGGTGGAGGTTGTGGAGAATGATGTGTTGGATGCAGAGGCTCATAGGTTGGTAGTTAAGGACAAGAGTTAAGGAACTCTATCACAGTTCAGGCAGTGGGTAAATAGTGTGAGCACGAATGTCCAGGAAATGGAAGAGATGCTGGTGAGCGCATCATCAATAGTGGAGGAAGGGAAACCCCATTCTTTGAAGAAGGAGAACATCTCTGATGTCCTGGAAAGGAAAGATGCATCCTGGGAACAGATGCAGTGAAGTTGAAAGAATAGAGAAAAGGGAATAGCATTTTTACAGAAAACAAGTTAGGAAGGGGTATAGTCACTGTGGGATAACTGTGGGAATTGATAGGTTTATAAAAGATGTCAGTCAGTAGTTTCTCTCCAGAGATGGAGACAGAAAGTTCAAGAAAATGGAAAGAGGTCTCAGAAATGGACCCAGTAAATTTAAGGGCAGGATGGAAGTTGGAGGTAAAGTTGATGAAATTGATAAGCTCAGCATGGGTGAACCAGCACCAATGCTGTCGTCACTGTAACGGAGGAAGAATTGGGGAGCAATACCAGGGAAGGCTTGGAACATGGACTGTTCCACATAGGCAACGAAAAGGCAGGCATGGCTGGGGCACAAGTGGGTATGCATGGCTACCCCTTGAGTCTGAAGAAAGTGTGAGGAGCTGAAGAAAAATTTGCTGTGGGTGAGGACCAGGTCTGCCAGATGAAGGAGGATGGTGGTGGAGGGATACTGGTTGGTTCTTTATTGAGAAAGAAGCAGACAGCTTTAAGACCTTGTTGATGGGGGATAGAAGTGTATAGGGACTGGATATCCTTGGTAAAAATGAGGCAGTCAGGGTCAGGGAATTGAACGTCAGTGAGGAAACCAGGAGCATGAGAAGTTTCATGAATGTAGGTGGGAAGGTACTGAAACAAGAGGGATAGAATGGAATCTAGGTACAAGGACATGAATTCAGTGGGGCAGGACCAGGCATAGACAATGGAACTGTCCAGACAGTCAGGGTCGTGGCTGTTTGTAGGAGGTAGAAGCAAGCAGTGTGGGGTAAGGGAAGTGCAAGTCTGGTGGCAATGGATGGGAGTTCTTCAGAGCTGATGTGATCAGTGACAGTGTCGGAGACAGTTTTCTGATGGTTCTGAGTGGGGTTCTCTTCAAGAGATAGGGAGGTGGAGGTATCTGAGAGTTCATGCCTGGCCTTGGCAAGGTAGAAATCAGACCACCACACCACAGCCGCATCTCCTTTGTCTGGGGGTTTGATAATAAGGTTGGGAATTGTGCAAAGAGAGTGAAGAGCAGTGCCTTCAGAGAGAGTAAGATTCGAGGCGGAGAGAGGAGTTCTAAGGTTGAGAAAGTTGATGTCTCATTGGCAATTTGAGATGAAAAGATCCAGAGCAGGCAAAAAACCAGAGCAAGATATCCAAGAAGAGGGGGAAGGTTGGAGACAGGAGAAGGAGTTATCAGTGCAGGGCATGGAACTCTTGCCAAAGAAGTGGGCTCGGAGACGGAGGCAATGGAAGAAAAGCCCGGTGTTCTGGTGGGAACAGAACTCACTGAGGTGTGGGCATAGGGAAACAAAGATAGGGTCCTTTTTGAGGACTCCATATTCTGCCTCAGAGAGGCGAAGGTTGGAGGGAACAATGAAGACATGGCAAGGATTAGAACTGGGATCAGATGGGGGGAAAGCTGTTGGAGGTGCCAGAGAAGAGGTAATATTGATGATACAGCCTCTCCTCAGCTTACATTACATTTGCTTTCCTTACAACCTGCAAGTTAACCTTTAGGGAATCCTGCACTAGGACTCCGAAGTCCCTTCGCACTTCAAATTTCTGAATTTGCTCTCTATTTAGAAAATTGTCTACGCCTTTATTCCTTCTACCAAAGTGCATGAATCTGCACTTCACCATGCAAGACGATGTACTCCATCTGCCACTACTTTAACCATTCTCCTAATCTGTCTAAGTCCTTCTGTAGACTCCCTGCTTCCTCAACACTGTCACCCTCCTCCTATTTTTTTACCATCTGCAACATCCACAATGCCTTCAGTTCTGTATTCCAGGTCATTAACATATAAGATGAAACACCGCCTCCTGTGAAACACTACTAGTCACTGGCAAACAGCCAGAAATGGTCCCTTTTATTCCCACTCTTTGCCATTCAGCCAGTCAGCCAATCTTCTATCCATGTTAGTATCTTTCCTGTAATACCGTGGGCTCTTAACTTGTTTAGCAGCATCATATGGGGCACCTTGTCAAAACCCTTTCGAAAATCCAAATAAACAACATCCACTGACTCTCCTTTGTCTGTCCTACCTGTTACTTCAGTACTTTAGTATTTTCCTGCACTTGAGTTTGAAGTCACCTGCTTCTAATCTTAAAACACTACCTAATATAAAAATTGCTGGTGAACGCAGCAGGCCAGGCAGCACCTATAGGAAGAGGTACAGTCGACCTTTTGGGCTGAGACCCTTCGTCAGGACTAACTGAATGAAGAGCTAGTAAGAGATTTGAAAGTGGGAGGGGGAGGGGAAGATCCGAAGTGGTAGGAGAAGACAGGAGGGGGAGGGATGGAGCCAAGAGCTGGACAGGTGATTGGCAAAGGGATATGAGAGGATCATGGGACAGGAGGCCTAGGGAGAAAAAAAGGGGGAGGGGGGAAGCGCAGAGGATGAGCAAGGGGTATAGTGAGAGGGACAGAGGGAGAAAAAGGAGAGAGAGAGAAAAAATTAACAATAATAAAAATAAATAAGTAACGGATGGGGTATGAAGGGGAGATGGGGCATTAACAGAAGTTAGAGAAGTCGATGTTCATGCCATCAGGTTGGAGGCTACTCAGACGGAATATAAGGTGTTGTTCCTCCAACCTGAGTGTGGCTTCATCTTTACAGTAGAGGAGGCCGTGGATAGACATATCAGAATGGGAATGGGACGTGGAATTAAAATGTGTGGCCACTGGGAGATCTTGCTTTCTCTGGCGGACAGAGCATAGGTGTTCAGCGAAACGATCTCCCAGTCTGCGTCGGGTCTCGCCAATAGCCAATATATAGAAGGCTGCATCGGGAGCACCGGACACAGTATTTCACCCCAGCCGACTCACAGGTGAAGTGTCGCCTCACCTGGGATGGCTGTCTGGGGCCCTGAATGGAGGTGAAGGAGGAAGTGTAAGGGCACGTGTAGCACTTGTTCCGCTTAGAGGGATGAGTGCTGGGAGGGAGATCGGTGGGAGGGGATGGGGGGGGCGAATGGACAAGGGAGTTGCGTAGGGAGCGATCCCTGTGGAAAGCAGAGAAGTCGGGGAGGGAACGATGTGCTTACTGGTGGGATCCCATTGGAGGTGGCGGAAGTTACCGAGAATTATATGTTGGACCCAGAGGCTGGTGGGATGGTAGGTGAGGACAAGGGGAACCCTATTCCTAGTGGGGTGGCTGGAGGATGGGGTGAGAGCAGATGTGCGTGAAATAGGAGAGATGCGTTTGAGAGCAGAGTTGATGGTGGAGGAAGGGAAGCCCCTTTCTTTAAAAAAGGAGGACATCTCCTTCATCCTGGTATGAAAAGCCTCATCCTGAGATGTGGTGGAGATGGAGGAACTGCGAGAAGGGGGTGGCATTTTTGCAAGAGACAGGATGAGAAGAGGAAGAGTCCAGGTAGCTGTGAGAGTCCGTAGGCTTATAGTAGACATCAGTACATAAACTGTCTCCAGAGATAGAGACAGAAAGATCAAGAAAGGGGAGGGAGTTGTCGGAAATGGACCAGGTAAACTTGAGGGCAGGGTGAAAGTTGGAGGCAAATTTAATGAAGTCCATGAGCTCAGCATGCATGCAGGAAGCAGCGCCAATGCAGTCGTCGATGTAGAGAAGGAAAAGTGGAGGACAGATACCAGTATAGGCTTGGAACATGGATCGTTCCACAAAGCCAAAAAGGCAGGCATAGCTGGGACCCATACAGGTGCCCATGGCTACACCTTTAGTTTGGAGGAAGTGGGAGGAGCCAAAGGAGAAATTATTAAGAGTAAGGACTAATCCCGCTAGACGGAGCAGAGTGGTGGTGGAGGGGAACTGATTAGGTCTGGAATCCAAAAAGAAGCGGAGAGCTTGGAGAGCTTTGAGACCTTCCTGGTGGGGGATGGAAGTATATAAGGACTGGACATCCATGGTGAAAATAAAGCAGTGGGGGCCAAGGAACTTAAAATCATTGAAAAAATTCAGAGTGTGAGAAGTGTCACAAACATAGGTAGGAAGGGATTGAACAAGGGGGGATAAAACAGTGTCGAGGTATGCAGAAATGAGTTCGGTGGAGCAGGAGTGAGCTGAGACAATGGGTTTACCCGGACAGGCAGGTTTGTGGATCTTGGGTAAGAGGTAGAAACGGGAAGTGTGGGGTGCGGGAACTATAAGGTTGGTAGCAGTGGATGGGAGATCCCCTGAGCTGATACAGTTGGTGATGGTGTGGGAGACAATGGCCTGGTGCTCCTTAGTGGGGTTGTGATTGAGGGGTAAATAAAAGGGGGTATCCACATATTGTCGCAGTGCCTCGGCAAGGTAGAGGTCAGTACACCATACTACAACAGCACCCCCCTTAATGGCAGGTTTTATAGCAAGGTTAGGATTAGTATGGAAGGAGTGGAGAGCAGAGCGTTCGGAAGGAGTGAGGTTGTAATGGGAACAAGGTGTGATGAAGTCGAGACTGTTGATGTCCCGTCGGCAGTAAAGAGATCCAGAGCATGCAGAAGACCAGAGTGAGGTGTCCATGAAGAGGAGGAGGGTTGAAGACTGGAGAAGGTATCATCGGTGGGGGTGGGAGAGTCTTTGCTGAAGAAGTAGGCTCAAAGATGGAGCCGGCGGAAGAGGAGTTCAGTGTCATGGTGGACGCGGAACTCGCTGAGGTGTGGGCGAAGGGGGACAAAGGTGAGGCCCTTACTGAGGATAGAGCGCTCTGCCTCAGAGAGTTGAAGGTCAGAGGGGATAGTGAAGACCTGGCATGGATGAGAAGTGGGATCAGAGGGGGGGAGAGGGAGGGTGGTGTCAGTGGAGAGGGGAGGGTCGGGGTGAGAGGAAGAAGGAGACTCCGAGGGCCCAGGAGTAGATGATGGAATGTGAGGGAGACAGGGTTGCAGAGTGGTGGGGGCCTCCCGTCCCATGATCCTCTCATATCCCCGTTGCCAATCAACTTTCCAACTCTTAACTCCATCCCTTCCCCCTACTGTCTTCTATCATTTTGGATCTCCCCTCCCTCCCCACTTTCAAATCTCTTACTATCTCTTCTTTCAGTTAGTCTTGACGAAGGGTCTCGGCCCGAAACGTCGACTGTACCTCTTCCTATAGATGCTGCCTAGCCTGCAGCATTCACCAGCAACTTTTATGTCTGTTGCTTGAAATTCCAGCATCTGCAAATTTCCTTGTGTTTGTGTTTTTAGAACACTACCTCCTCATTTGAGAGTCTCAAACTCTACATCTACTCAGTCACTCATTTATATTTCACTAACATTACCCTTCAATCTTTGAAACTTGTTGAGATGGGATAAGTACATCATAAAGCATCATCATATCAGGGTAATGAAGTAGCCTTGATCTGACATGCCGACCTTGTTCTAAGCGAAGGTTGGTAGCGGTCCTGAGAAGCCTATATTGGGTAACCAGCTGGCAATATGACATTGAGAAAGTGCCCCCAATTTCTCTCATAATTTTTCCCTTTCATGCACTTGACTTATAAAGGTCAAGACAAGGCCAATTGTGAGCATGAGCAATGCAACCATTGATTGGTATTTAATCCAGATGCATCCAATAGACACAAGGTTTTGTGGCTGGTGACGATCACCATCAGGTCACTGTTGACTTTCTGAAAAAAAACTAAAACCTAACTCGCAACAGTCCTTCCAGTGGTGGAGGTTTACGAGAATGATGCTGAAAATAAAAGGGTTAATATACGAGGAGAATTTGGAATTTGATGGCTCTGGCTCTGTACTTTCTGGAGTTTAGAAAAGCAAGGGCGGAATCTCATTGATTCCTATCGAATATTGAAAAGCCAAGATAGAGTGAACGTGCAGAGGATATTTCCTATAGTGGGGTAGTCTAGGACCACAAGACAGCCTCAAAATAGAAGAACATCACTTTAGAACAGTGATGAGGAAGAATTTCCTTAGCAGAGGGTGGTGAATCTGTGGAATTTATTGCCACACATGGTTGTGGAGGCCAAGTCACTGGATATATTTAAATCGGAGTTTGATAGGTTTTTGATTGGTAAGCGTGTCAAAGGTTATAGGGAGAAGGCAGGAGAGTGGTGATGAGAGCCATGAAGGAATGGTGGAACAGATTCAATGAACTGAATGGCCTGAGTCTCCTCCCTGTGGTCTTATATCCTCCCTATGGTTTTATAGTGACAGTTGAAAACAGCTGGAAGGCATCTTTGCTGGCTGGGCAAAGCAGGCTCTCCCCGGTGGCCAGTTGGCAAAGCTGCCAACCACAACAATCACGTATTAAGTAAGCTGTTCCTTAGTTTGAAATGCAAGGTTTGTGTCGATACACATAACAGAAATGGCAATTGTCCCAGTATAAATAACCACCATGAGCTCCAGGGGGTGACCTAATTTGCTTATTTTTAATTTCAGACACTACAACACATTAATTCTACTAAGACTGTTCATGAAGAAAGAGGTTTTGAGAAAATATTGTCCTGGATAGAAGCAGATTACTTGTACGGAGAGGTGGAACAAACTTCAGGCCAGCAAAGCAGTGACTATTAAGTCAAAGGTGGGTGAACCTCATAATGGATGGTCTGCTGTTTCATTCATTGGGAGAGAATTCCAGAGCAATCGACAGCACACCATAGGTCTAATATAAGGCACTAGGGAGAGATGTAGTAGATTTTAAAGGTTTAAGTTGTTCACTAGTTGGAATATGGATATGGGAAGGATACTTGGGGAGCAGAGAGGTGTGGAGATGAGGTGTGTTGTTGAGGTGCACTAGAATAGGCAAGTGAAGTAGCAGGAGCCAGGAAAATGGAAGGGGATGCAATGGTTTAGGAAGGAACCCGTGATGATGCTCTGTAAGCAGCAAATTTAATAATATTGAGCAACATGTGAAGATTTCTCCTAGTTCATTTTGCAGTAAGTCTGTTGCTGGGTGGAATGCCTACATTAATTGAGATCTTGTGGGCTCTGCATGTACAGTACAGTAGATTTCCACATAATTTTTCCAACCTGGACAGAAAATGATATTCATTTTTCTCAATAGATTCACTCATCAAACACCGGACTTCAGTGGTAAATAGACACAGGAAATCTGAAATAAAACAGAAAATGCTAGAAACACCTAGCAAGTCAAACATTCCCTGTGGGGACAGAAACAGATTAAGTGCCTTAGGCCAATGGCCATTCATCGTGAAAAAGAAACTGAAAACAAGCATGTCTTAATTTGTAGAGACAGGGAACAGTGAGAAAAAGCAAAAGAAATGTTTGTGACAGGGTGGGTACCAGAAGAAACTATGATGCTGGATAAACTCAGCACATTTTGAAGGCCTGTTAATCTAGAATCAAAATTAGAATCAGGTTTAATTTCAATGGAATATGTTGTGAAATTGTTTTGCTGCAGCAGTACAGTGCAATACATGATAATAAAAAAATTACAAGAAGTAATATATATATATATATAAAATAAATTAAATAAGTAATGCAAAAAAAGAGAGAAAATAACTAGTGAGGTAGGGTTTATGGGTTCATTGTCCACTTGGAGGGAAAGAAACTGTTGCTGAAACGTTGAGTGTGTGTCTTTAGGTTCCTGTACCTCCTCCTTGATGGTAGCAGTGAGAAGAAGGCAAGTCCTGAATGATGGGAGTCCTTTATGATGGATGCCTCCCTTTTCAGGCATCGCCTTTAGAAGGTTTCCTCAATACTGTGGAGGCTAGTGACTGTGATGGAGTTGGCTGAGTTTACAAATTTCTGCAGCTTCTTCTGATCCTGTGCAGTGGCCCCTCCATACCAGATGGTGATAAAACCAGATAGAACCTGTAGAAATTTGCGAGAGTCTTTGATGACACACCAAGTCTCCTCAAACTCCTGATGAAATACTGCCGCTGTTGTGCCTTCTTTTTAATTGCATCAATATGTTGGGCCCAGGAACTTGAAACCACTCACCCTTTCCACTGTTGATCCCTCGATGAGTACTAGTGTGTGTTCCCTCAACATCCTTTTCCTGAAATCCACAATCAATTCCTTCTTCTTACTGAAATTGGGTGTAAACTTATTATTGCAACACCACTCAACCAGCTGACCTATCTCACTTATCAAAGTATGCATATGTTCCTATATGTTACCATACCTTGAGATGCCTCTTCTCGTCATCTGAGATTCTGCCAACAAACAATGGTTTCACTGGCAAATTTACCAATGGAGTTTGAGCTGTACCTAGCCACACAGTTGTGGGTGTTGGGAGAGTATGGCACAGGGCTAAATATGCATCCTTGAGGTGTGCCTGTGTTGATTGTCGGCAAGTAGGAGATGTAATCTTCAATCTGCACTGCCTATGGTCTCCCGGTGAGAAAGTCAAGGATTCAGTTGCAGAGGGAGGTACAGGGGCCAAGATTTTGGAGCTTGTTGATTAGAACTGAGGGCATGATTGTGTTGAATGTGGAGCTGTATCAATAAACAGCAGTCTGACCAAGCATTGCTATTGTCAAGGTGATCTAAGGCTAAGTGGAGAGCCAATGGGACTGTATCCATTGTGGGCCTACTGTGACGTTTGGCAAGTTGCCATAGGTCCAGGTCCTTGCTTAGGTTGAACTTGTTCTGGCCATGAACAACCTCTCAAAGCATTTCATCACAGTAGATATAAGTGTATAAAGGTGATAATCGTAGAGGCAGATCACCCTGCACTTCTTGGGCATCGGTATGATTGTCACCCTTTTCAAGCAGGTGGGAACCCCCGAGAGCAACAGTGAGAGATTGAAGATGTCTTTGAATGCTCACCTCTTTTGGTTGACTCAGATTTTCAGGGCCCTACAAGATATACCATCAGGCTCTGACGCTTTGAAAGGATTCTTCCTCTTGAAAGATGTTCTGACGTCAGCCTCCAAAGCAGAGATTACAGAGTCACCAGATACTGTAGGGATTCACTGCTGGTCCACAACTAGTCTGGAGGGAGTTTAAAAAAGAAAACTTTCTGGGATTGCAGATGTTGTAAGCTTGAATTCGAAGAGATTATTGGAAATATCCAGCAGGATATGTAGCAAAACTGAGTTCATAGTTACATAATGGTGTCTTTATAGCAAAGCTAGCCAGTTCTGATAAAAACAGGAAAGACTAATTATCTGTAGTTGTAGAATTCAAAACTGGCTCGTGATAGCTGTGGCATAACTCAATAAAAAACTGAGGTACTTTTACTTGAGGTTACACTGGGCTTTGTTTTCCAACTTTTTCTTTTTCTGATGAAAGGCCATGGACACCAAACATTAATTCCCCTTTGACTCTCTGTAGAATGATTTCTGTCATGCTAGGTATTTCCTGCAGTTTACTTTCTTAAGACTAAGGAGCTGGTGGTAGACCTGAGGAGAGCTAAGGTACTGGCGACCCCTGTTTCCATCCAGGGGGTCAGTGTGGACATGGTGGAGGATTACAAATACCTGGGGATACGGATTGACAATAAACTGGACTGGTCAAAGAACACAGGCTGTGTACAAGAAGGGTCAGAGACGTCTCTATTTCCTGAGGAGACTGAGGTCCTTTAACATCTGCCGGACGATACTGAGGATGTTCTACGAGTCTGTGGTGGCCAGTGCGATCACGTTTGCTTTTGCGTGCTGGGGCAGCAGGCTGAGGGCGGCAGACACCAACAGAATCAACAAACTCATTCGTAAGGCCAGTGATGTTGTGGGGATGGAGCTGGACTCTCTGACGGTGGTGTCTGAAAAGAGGATGCTGTCCAAGTTGCATACCATCTTGGACAATGTCTCCCATCCACTACATAATGTACTGGTTGGGCACAGGAGTACATTCAGCCAGAGACTCATTCCACCGAGATGCAACACAGAGCGTCATAGGAAGTCATTCCTGCCTGTGGCCATCAAACTTTACAACTCTCCCTTGGAGGGTCAGACACCCTGAGCCAATAGGCTGGTCCTGGACTTATTTCCTGGCATAATTTACATATTACTATTTAACTATTTATGGTGCAACTGTAACAAAAACCAATTTCCCCCGGGATCAATAAAGTATGACTATGACTATGACTAATCAGAAGTCAAATAATCTTTAGTCTTTCCAAAGTTTCACAAAAAATCAACTGTATCCAATTAGGCATATTAGGTATAGTGTTGTGCTGGGGTCCAAGTTTATATATAAAAGATTTTATAAAGAATTCCTTGTGGCTTTTTGGTACCACTCTAATATTTTGCCATAACCTCAAGGTAAAGTCTGTCTCAGATTTGTGATGTAGAGAAAATTAACACAACAAATCATTCAGATGTGGAGGATAAAAGTTAAAATGTGGGCAATTACTCAGCCACACACTGGAACAAAGAATTCTTACTGTTCATGAGCTTTCAACTGATGTTTTAGTGAAAACAAACTGGAAGTATTTCCCTGTTGTACTGGGGAAGATAGGGATATACTTTAGAAAGCTGACAAAAGATATGCAAGGAACTAGAATGACCACCTTAGTCGTGTGGAGAAAAATGTTTGCAATAATCAAAAAAATAAGGACAGTGTTTATCCTACTGTGCGTTTTCTTAAAACAACATTCACAAATTCTAAAATGAAGATCAATTCAGCTATTCTTCCTAAAACAACATTATTTATGAAGAGAACAAATTAATAGTACCAAAAGTCTTCCCAAATACTGGTTAAATTCTAAATTCAGTGTGATCACTGAACTTACACTCTTAATTGATCTCATTTAGTCTAAGAAATGTCCAGGCATGTGGCAATGAGGGCAAAATTAATCATCTCTCAGCTGTACACAACAATGTTTACACGCTTCGTTTGTGCTTATTGAAAAATCTCAGATGTACTATACACCTGTTTCTACTCTCAGTAATTTGTTTGAGATCCTGAAAGCGGCAAGAGCCAACATGTAGGAAATCCAATGACCATCATTATTAGAGAAACAGTGCACCCTTTAATTGTCATTAGAGGCAAACCTGCCATAATGAATTGGCTGGCACAAACAATGCATTTTAGATGTATTAACATGGTAGTTCATTTTCATGACTCTCTGGTGCTTTGAAAAATTATAGAAGACATTGAATAATTGAATTTATTTAAAACACAACAGATTCTTCAAATATTTTCCTGATTCCAGGTCTTGCCCTGAAACATTGATTGTTTATTCCCCTCTGTACGCACTGCCTGACTTACTGAGGATCTCTTGCATTTTGTGTGTGTTGTTCTTTGAATTTATTTATATCTGTGCTTAGGTACTAGGAGACTTTGTATGTCTCTAAGATTCAACAAGGCACATGTGAACAAACCTGGCATGAGGAGGAAATGACCAATGAGTTAAAGACATTTTAGATTGATTTCCCTTACTAAAGATACTTCCATGATCCTGGTCTTCATCAGTCTGTGCTATGTTGCTTCAGTTGAAGTTACTGTTGAAAAGTCTCAGATGCAACTAAAGTACTTAAATCCAATTGTTCCATTCAGACTAATTTTTTTTAGATTAGATTACATTATGAGGACACGCAGTCCTCTTTTATTGTCATTTAGTAATGCATGCATTAAGAAATGATACAATATTCCTCCAGTATGATATCACAGAAACACAGGACAGACCAAGACTGAAAAACTGACAAAGACCACATCATTATAACATATAGTTACAACAGTGCAAGCAATACCATAGCTTGATGAAGAGCCGGCCATTAGCACGGTAAAAAGTTCAAAGTCTCTCGAAAGTCCCACATCTCACGCAGACGGGAGAAGGAAGAAAACTCTCTCTGCCATACCCGACCACAATCCGACTCTGAGTCGTCCGAAAACTTCGAGCTCCGACCAGCCCTCCGACAACAAGCACCGAGCACCATCTCTGCCGAATGCTTCGACCCCAGCCCTGGCTGCCAGCAGCACGCAAAGCCGAGGATTTTGGGGCGTTCCCTCCGGAGATTCTTGATCGCACAGTAGTGGCGGCAGCGAACCGGGCATTTCAGAAGTTACTCCAGATGTTCCTCCGTGCTCTCACAGCTGTCTCCATCAAATCAGAATTGTGCACGGCCCCTATTTAACAATACGATATCATTTCACCGGACAGGCTACGCACGCTGTGTCGCACCACCATCTTCTCCTCCCACCTTTTTCACCCTAAATAGTCAAGCTCTAACTGTATGACGATCTGAATTCCTACACCTATTTCTGTAACTTCCTTTAAAATTATTAAATAATTTAAAAAGAACACAATTTGATTAGTTCTCCACTTAATAGAATGCAGGTCAAATTTATGTAACTTGTCTTGTGATGGATACTCACTTTTGAGGGCCTGAGAGACTTATTACTACCCCAGCTTTCAAGTACAGCAACGTAATGTTTCCAAAGGGTCTGATCTGTTTTTTGACTAAACTAAACTTCTAACCTATATTCCTTGCTCATCTTCTTGTTGTAAACAAGTAAACAATAATGTCTTGTAGGCCCATGTTTAATCAACATAAGACAATGGGGTTATGTTAATTGGCCTGCAACAAACCAGGCAACACTGGCTAAGTTATTTGCACCAAAGAAGCTTGCAAGGCAGACTAAATTTGTCACTTATCAGATCAAATATAGTCACAAGTAAATCAATGGTTGGGATATTTGTGCATTCGGAGGGTCAGCCATCCCAGCATTGATTTTGGATGGCTGTGATCTCTGTTCCCAGTAGCTTTCAGACCATCTGTGTGAATTATTTTGTCCCAGCAAAGGTATCTGAATAACATCACATGTAAATAATGTCAACTAGTAGAAAACAGTATAAATGTTACAAAAGCATCAGGGATTAATAGGACTGACAAGGAGAATGACAGAAAGATGGGCTGACAAAAAAGAACTAGAATTCATTCTTCAAACTTCAGTTTATGTGACAGACAACTCATTTGTCTTTTAGTTTGTGAGAATTGCACATGTGTTTGGAAATCCCTCGTAGTTCATAAATCTTCAGCACTTTGGAAATCTTTTGTAAATCAGAAATACACTATGTGTGTTAATAACTAATTGTCTAAGTTTAAACATGTATCATTCAAATAAAATGTGTTTAAATTACTTTGTTAGATGAAAGCATCTCCTCCTTGGTAGGGAGGGGGAATCCACCGCTCATATAGTGCGTATTGGCAGCTCGGCCTCACCACAGATCCTAGACAAGGAAGTAAGCTCATCTTTAAAAAGTAGGTGGATATAGTAGAGCCTCCCTATAGTGGGGGTATTCTCAGATACCTAGATCAGGGTTTAGACACCCCTTTGGAATTTAGGGTTTTGGGGACAATGAACCCAACATCATCACTTCCTCACAGGTCAACTCTCTGTAGCCCACGTTAATCCTTTTATGTACCCTAACCAAGCACAGGATCTCTGTTCCGCGATGCTGGACTTAAAATTGAATACAACAACATTAAATAGTATTTGGCAACTGAAATATCAGCTCACGAGCATTTATAATATTTATGCATAGAAATGCAAATACAACTGGTGCTCACTGATAGTGTCTAGCCTTAGAAAAATTCACTGCATTCAGCCTGCAGTCACTGAAATTGGAGCATTCCCTGACAAGCTCCAGTCTTTATATGAAATGCATTAATGAACATCTCTGCTGGAAATTACAGGTGTGTGGCTTGTGGCAGGTGATGACGAAAGTCTCTGGTGCAGCAATATCTGTCCATCACACTGTCACCATTCACTCTCTACCCTCTTCCCAGAAAATCTTCCTTTCTTCACCGACATGTTCCTTTTATACAACATAAACTTTGTGTAAGATAATTAACCAGAGCAGGATTTACTTCTTGAATCAAAGCACAGTATTTTGATTTCATATGAATATAGAACAAAGGAGTAGGGCAAAGTAACAGCTACCATTCATTATGTTTTATGGTTATACTGTTCACTGGATAATACAATATGAAGTAACAATTTTCTTGCATTTAGATGCCTGACAGGAACAGGAATTTTGTTGTAAGAAATTATCTCCTTTAGAATGAGGTTTAAAGTTGTCATATATCCCTGTTGCGAGAGAGTGGAATGATTGTGCAAATTGATGCTAGCATTTTACTTTGACAAGGACATTTGTTTTTAAAAGGAAAATTATCCATTGGCGTTTGCATTATTTATCTTCTACAGCTGAATTTCCTGTGTGCTGGAGGGTATTTGGAAATGATTACACTTTTTCACAACTGTGCTTCAGACACCCAGACACCAGAGATCTCACAAATCATGTCCCATCACATTTCCCTCCTATGGTTTGAAACATGCATAAGTAAGCACATCATTAACAGTTTCTTTATTTTTCATAACCATCTGTTCTATCCAGCTATCTGTTTGATGGACAATTCATCCACTGGGTCCTGTCCTGCTTTGCTGATTAATTGGAAAGCTGGTTCAGGAAACTCTTGTGTTCTGGAGGGATGTGAACACAGATGTGGTGTCGTGAAATGAAGGGCAACAAAAAAATAACTTCAAGGTTGAATACAGCCTGAATTATTATTGTTACCTGATGAGACATGACACAGGTTAATGCGAAAAATACTTGGTTACAGCAAATAACAGCACAGTAATAAAATTGTAGAGCTGGAGATGTGAGATCCGATCTGGTCAATTCATACTCAAATGACATGAACAGGAGCCTGTATGGTATTTATTCAAAATACACACAGTGCTTCTAACTAATAGAAAAGCTCATTGGATTCAGTGACTATGTTGCAGGTTTAGTTTTATGCTACAATGAAGATGGGCTAGAAATAACCAAGGGTAATTTTTAATTTCCAACTGTTTATGTTAAAGAGATTTAAAATTTACCGATGTCTTATTAGGTACTGTTGGGAATTCTAAAACATGCCTGAATATATCAGTGGTTTGAAGGTGCAAGAAGAGTTTCCTGATCTTGGAAAGCTGAATGTTGAGGTTAGTGCGACGCTATTACAGCTTGGGTCATCAGAGTTCAAAATTTAATTCTGACACCGTTAGTAAGAAAGTTTGAATGTCCCTCCCTCCAGAATCCAAAGACGGACTGGTTAGTAGGTTAAATGGTCATTGTAAACTGTCTTGTGATTCGGCTAAGGGTAAGTTGGTGTGTTGCTGAGCGGTGTGGCTCGTTGGGCTGGAAGGGTCTCTTCTGTGCTCTTTCTCTAAATGAAATAAATTACTGTGTTGCATACCACCTGTAACACAAGAACAGAAACTGTCTCCTCAACCTGGGAGTTATGATTCATGTGATGGTGTGTGCTAACACTGGAAACCATTCCAAACTGAAAAGAGACGATGTTAAAATGAAAGAAATATTGTAATGAATAATTTGCCTCTGCTGTTCTCACTTCATCCCGATCTCTATGAGTACTAGTGACACAAACAGAATGGATTGAATGACATTCTAGTTTCCAGAAGTGGATCCCCTACATATTATATGTCATTCTGGCTAGTGGTACAGCTGGCCAATAACGAATTCACCTATTACAGTTTGAATGACAACTAGTATGTGTCCTTGGCACAAAACATGTCAATTAGGAATCAAATACCCTTTGAGTAAGTTATTGGATTTCAATTTTAATTCAGGCTACCTTTACTGCTGAATCAATTAATCCACAGGATGAGTTTCAAATACAATGACTGAATAGATCAAAAGAATTGCACTGTTGAGAATAAAAAATTATCCTGCTCTGCATTGCTTCATGTATATATAAATATCTGAAAACTATTATGAAAATGAAGAAAGATTACTAGAAATTTGTATAGCGGCTAATTCTAACCAAATGAATTGCCGCTGCTGGCGATCCCCATGGATTTGTTATACCTGTATGACACGCCCTCAGCTCCAGTAATGATTCTTCCAAAGTCAAAGATATGTATTTGATCCTTTTTTAGCAATTAGCAAACATAAAAACTTGATCTGATGAAATTAAGCGTAATTGAGCATTCAATAAAAGATACATTGGCCCCCAGCTGCAAGCTGCCATGAACAAAGCATGAAGATGTAACTTACTCCCTTGGCCTTTACCATGCCCCCACTCATGAGACTAATTACCAGAATAAACATAAATGCACAGCACAGAACACAATGCAGATAGAGAGCAGATGCATGTTCCTACAATGTGTAGTAATCTAATGGATGCACTAACTTGGAGTTGGGGTGTCAATGACTGGTCCAGCGGTTAGAGCTCCAATTTCGCTTTGGCCAAGGCCCAAGGTATCAAAGTCCCGCTGTTTAAATGGGATTGGGTTGGCTGGAGATGATGAGAAATGGATTATGTCTGAATTGTGGTCAGCATAGCAGAATTACTGATTCCAGTGACTCAGAGATAGGTTGGGAGGTGTGGGGGAAATATGGACTAAAGCTGAAGGCACCCAAGGGGTAGGTTACAGAATAGGATATCTGGAATGATCCAGCAAAAGTCCTTCTTACCAGTTATTTGAGGATAGAAGATAATTTTCAAATTCACAACCCTGTCAGCAAATATTTGAGTGAGAACCAACCACCCAGAGTGTGTGCTGTGCATAGTTTAGAGTTGAAATAAGGAAGAATAAGTTAAAGGAAATGATGTAATTCTCACACAGATGGGATTGCATAATAGAGTGTGCCTTTGCCCTTTCACTCTTGTGTTTCAGTGAAGAGTAGTACAATGAGGATGTTGGACAGTTGACATTTCTCTTGTTAAAATTCGTCAGATGAGGAGTCTCAACCTCCAAGGTTAACTGCCGTTTCCCTCCATGGATGCTGCCTGACCTATTGAGTTCACAGAGTCAAAAGTCATTGAGTCTCACAACAATGAAACAGGCCCTTCAGCCCAACTAATCCATGCTGACCAAGGTCCTAGCTCAGCAAGTCCCATTTACCCGTCTTTGGCCCATATCTCTCTGAAATTTCCCCATCCATGTCTCCAGCAGTTTGTTGTTTTTAGATTCCAGCATCTGCAGTCTCCTGGATCTTGATGAAAAAAGAACGTTGTTGGGTCAGATGACAAAAGAAATTTAACAGGAGAAAAATCTCAAAAAAAATCACCAGATGGACCAGAATCCCTACCAGTAGATGTGACTTCCATGTTAAACAACATGGAGAAGTGGTAACTTGTTGCAAATTTTCCACCTTTTCCTTTTCAATGTGGTCACCTCCTTTTGCAAACCTGTAGGATTCATAACAAGACGGGATGCTCTTTATTGAATTCCATCAATGACACAAATGCTGGCAATGAGGGACAATTTCCTACCTCGTGTCTACATCATAACGTTGATTCATCTCATTTAATACTAGCAATGTAGCAAGATATACAATAAGGAGAGTAGTCACATGGTGCAATTCTTAAAGGGATAGGTGTTTAATATTATACAAGGTCCACTGCTGGCTCATCACTGACTACAACATCCAGGTTATTTTTGCTTTAGCTGTTGAATGATGGTTAACTACAGCAGAATCTAACAAGCTTTGAACAAACACTAAGATATTAGCATGCAGATATGATGTGCAGTTAAGAAGGCAAAACTGTTTTATTGCATCAGGTTGAAATTATAGTTGGATTTTGTTTAGTTAAGATGGCCATAGTTTAGGAAGGACTTATCTGCAAAAAATTGTGTCACATGGATTTAACAAAACAATTCCTGGACAATTTTTGGAGAGAACTTTAGAACACAAGGAAATAGGAGCAGGGGTAGGCCCCCACACTGCTCAAACTTGCCCCGCTATTCAGTATAATCATGGCTGATCTATGCTGACCTGAATTTCCCTATACTTCTCAATTCCATGATCTTTCAATTACTTATCTACCTATATCTTAAGTACATTTAATGAAATAACCTCTACTGGGGCAGAGGAGAAATTTTCATCAGTTTTGAATAACTGGTCCTATCGGAAAACTATCCTCCCTTATTGGTGACTTTCCGATGAGTAAAAATATCTCACCATTTACCCTATTATGTTTGAATGAGGTTATCACTAATTCTTCTAAACTCCAATGAATACAGACCAAAGTTATCTACCCTTGCTTGGTAAGACAATCCTCATCCTAGAAATTGGCTTAGAGAATCTCCTTTTGACTGCATCCAATGTTCCTTAACTTCTTTATAGGTAAGCAGGCCAGAATTGTGCACTTGTACTCCACCTGTAACAAAACCTCCCCATTCTTAAACTCTAACCTATTTACATTACAGGCCAAAAGATCAAGAAAGATTGAGCCTCACTGAGAGGTGAACTTAAGTATATAAATTCTGGGAGAACTTGATCACTTAAATGTTAAGAGGATGTCTTCTATCACTCAGAAGTTGAACTGGTAGGCGTAATCTCAGAATTAAAGGTCAATTATTTGATACTGAAAATAAACATCTTTATGGAAATTTTTGTTGAGTATTGTAAACCTCTGGGATAATCTACCTTAGAGGGCAGCTATTGAACACTCTGTTATTGAATACATTCATGGCTTAGATCATGCATTCAAGAATAGAAAGGGAACCAAGGGAAATGATCAGAAACAGATTAGAGATACATGATCTGCCATGAATTTCCTGAATAGTGCAGCAGGTTCAGTGGGGATTACTCCTGCTCTTACTTATAGAGTTTGAAATGGCATTTTTAAAAATATAAATTTTTATATTGGGTGGGTGGTTAGGGGAGCAGAGAAGGTTATTGGAGTCTCCCTACCTTCTGTCCAAGACCTCTTTCAGAGTCGATGCCTCCAGAAGACACGGTACATCATTAAAGACCCCTCACACCCTCTCCATGAACTGTTTGTTCTTCTGCCATCAGGCAAATGTTACAGGAGCATCAAAACTAAAACCACAAGGCTACTAAACAGCTTCCTCCCACAGGCAGTCAGACTGCTAAATTGCTGCTCCGCCTGACTCTGCTTTAGACACTTTTAACTTACACTGGACACTTATAGCTGATTTTAACTGACATGTGGCTGTTGTGTGTTACTATTTATTGTTATGTTTATTATTTAGTGTTGCGTTTGTTACGTTATGATTGCACTGCCCCTGAGAAATGTTGTCTCATTCTGCCCTGCAGAGCTGATGTATGGTTAGAATGACAATAAAGTTTTTTGAATCTTGAATCTTTGAATCTATAATCAGCCATTCAAAATACCAGTGGGGTGTCAGAGGATATCAGATGCCCAGACCTGAAATATGGCAGCTCTGGGATATCACAATCCAGACCTGAGCTCTCCATTGAGAGGACTTCTCATGACTTGTAGATGCCTGATGAGATAAAAATTATCATACACTTATCTCATAATATTTAGTGCATTATAATTTGTGTTTAGTAAAGGTCCTATTAGTTTTTTGATTCTTAGATGGTTCTGAAGATTGCATATACTTTTGTCAGCTTCAATTTACAGTAATAATTTTATTTATTTTTTATTTTTTAATTATAATTTTAATTTAGAGACACAGCACGTTAACAGGCATTTCTGGCCCACCGAGCCCAAGCCACACAATTGTACCCATGTGACCAATTAACTCACAATCCCATATCTCTTTGGAATGTGTGAGTACACCAGAGCACCTAAAGGAATCTCATATGGTCATAGGGAGAACATACAAAATCCTCACAGACAGCGTTGGCAATTGAACCCCGACCATTGATGCTATAGTAGCATCACGCTAACCAGTACTCTACCATGCTGCCCCTGCTATGCTACCGTACTGTGATAGTAATCATATAACAATGATAATAAATAAATTCAGGATAACTATTTTCTAACTCTGTTATGAACACTGGATCATAGATATTGTGGCATTCATAATGCAAGAAATGGGATATTTTAGAGCTACTTTGGATATCACACAGAGAAATTAATTATTAATGTCTCTGAGTGTTAAGTAACAATGTTAAAATGATAGCAAAGATTTTGTAAAATTTCTTGTCAATCAAAGTTTCAAATGACCTTGGAATTTCTAAATGAAGTGCAAGTTAGTAGCGTAATACATACCCATGGCACTAGGTATGATTGTTGGCAATTTCATTACCTTTTTTGTTATAGTTGCATTTTGTATTTTTTTTAAAAAGTTACATTGACTTTGTAAAGCCCAGGAATAACTGTTTTTGGTAATTATTTTATCAAATTACAAAGTCATTGACACTTTTTAAATACACTTTTTTTCTAATTTGGCAGATGGAATACAGAGTAGGGGAGTAAATTGTCATGCACTTTGACAGAAAAAATAAAGGCTTGGATTATTTTTTCAATGAGGAGCAAATTCAGAAATCAGAAGTGCAAAGGGACTTGGGAGTGCTCGTGCAGGATTCCCTAAAGGTTAACTTTCAGATTGAGTCGGTAGTAACAAAGGCAAATTCATCTCAAGAGGGCTAGAATATAAAAGCAAGGGTATAAGTTTCAGGTTTTATAAGGCATTAGTCATACCACATTTGGAGTGTTATGAGCAGTTTTGGGCCCCTTATCTAGGAAAGGATGTGCTGGCATTGGAGAAGGTCCAGACGGGCTCACCAGAGTTGTCCCGTGAATGAAAGGATTAAGATTTGAGGAGCATTTGATAGCTCTGTGGTTATACTCGCTGGAGTTTAGAAGAACGAGAGTGAATCTGATTAAAATCTATCAAAGTCTGGGACCAGAACGCACAGCCTCAGAATACATGGACATTCCTTTAAAACAGATACAGAGGAATTTCTTTAGCTAGAGGGTGGTGAATCGGTGGAATTCATTGCCACAGATGCCTGTGAAGGCCAAGTCATTGAGCATATTTAAAACTGAGGACGATAGGTCCTTGATTAGTAAGGACATCAAAGGTTACAGGGAGCAGGCAGGAGAAAGGGGTTGAGAGAGATAATAAATCAGCCATGATCGAATAACAGAGCACACTTGATGGTCTGAATGGCTTAATTCTACTCCAATGTCTTATGATCTTTACATTTAATTTATGTGCATTGTAATCACGATATTTCTTCCCAGAAAATTGAACATTTAGAACATAATCTTAAATAATTGTGTTTTACGCTTGCCGTAAATGTTTCAGTTCCATAATATTGAGATGTTGAGTACAATAAGTACGGATCACTTTTGTTACAGGTTAGAAAATCTACATCCCTCTTTGTGTACAATCATGATGTACAGCCTAGTGTGGATTAGGCTGAATTCTCACCTTTTAACATCTTGAACCCAGTATTATGCAGGATCAACTGTCAGCATTATACATAGACTTCTAAACAAAATATATTCACGATATTGCACACATCTGAGTGTACTAAACAAAAATAAACTCATTTTTTATATTTGGAATAACCTAATGAAGCATCAGAAAATGCTGGAATTCTCAGCAGGTTACAGTAATACCTGTGATGTGAGAAGCAGTTAATGATTCAGATTAATGCGTTCCATCAGAATGGGTTAAAAATAATTTTCTTGCACAAAAGAATCCTTAAAAACAATGGTTGCATATACATTTTGACTTTTATTGTAATATATTAATTCTCACTATAAGCCTTAAATATTTTGATTGAATTGTGAGAAATATCTGGGATATTAGTTGGATTTAGTCGGAATAATATTAAGCTTGAAATTTATTTATTTATATGGTCATAGTTGGTATTAATTTTCCCTGGTACCTTTTCCTTTTCTTTGCAAAGGTTGGCAGGATGAATATGATAGAGTTCTGATTTAAGGATTTCCATTTATATGCTGTCTGCATGGGGAGTTTCTATAATATATTTTCTGAGGTATTAATTTGAACAAAACTTGATTGAGCCAACAATTTCTTTCTGCTAAATATAAATGTTATGGATGTAATGAGATTGGGCATCCTAGTCATTTTCCAATAAATAAAACATTAGTTTTGCGTTAGTAAGTCTCAGATGATAAGTTTGGCATACTTAGGAGAATAAAAAGGAAGCTCTGGACTTGACCAGTGTTTGAGTGCAGTGTATATTGAAATCAGTAAATGTCAATCAACCACACATCTCATTTAACTCCAATAAAAAATATGATGAGCCCTCTGAGGTCTCTGTGTTAAAACATGAGCTGGGAGTTAGCGCAGCTTATTAGGTACTTGGCAAAGCTCTACAAATGAGAGAGTGGTTTACGCAGACCAGCCATTGTAGGAGCAGCTACATTGTGAGTGTGCCAGTGTTAGAGGGGAGAGCTTGAGGATTTGGTTCAAGAGGTTTAAGCGAGAAGAAGTGAAAACTAAGGTAAGTTTCTACTAAGTTTCTTTATTTGTTCATTTATCAGTACCTTGCTAAAGCAGTGGGAGTGGATCTACTACCCAGTGGTGTGCTCTTCATGCCAGATATGGGAGATCTGTGGAAGCTCCACACTCCCTGGATACCTGTGTTATGTGTATCCAGCTGCAGCTCTTTACAGACCTTGTTAGGAGCTGGAGCTGCAACTGGATGACCTACAGCACATTTGGGAGAATGAGAAGGTAATAGATAGGAGCTACAGGGAGGTCGCCAATCCTACATTGCAGGAGGCAGGCTGCAGGTTGACTTTCAGGAGAGGGCAAGGGTAAAGGCAGCCAGTGCAGAATACTCTGTGGCCATTCACCTCAATGCCAGGTATCATGAGATACTATTGTTGGGGGGTGGGGGGGGGGAGGCAAACTATCAGGGGAAAGCCACAGCCACAAGTCTGGCTCTGTGGCTTAGAAGGGAAAGGGGAGAAGAGAAGTAAAGGGATGATAGGGAACTTAATAGCTAGTGGAACAGACAGGAAATTTTGTAGGCAAGAGAGAAACACATGGATGGTCCGCTGTGTCCCAGGTGCCAGGGTTAGAGAGATCACATACACAGGGGGAGGATAAGCGGCCGGAATTCATAGTACATATTGGAATCAAGGACATAGATAGGAAAAGGGATGCGGTCCTGAAGAAAGAATATGGGGAGCTAGGTCAGGAAGCTGGAAAGCAGGACCTCAGGTGTAGTAATCTCTGTGCCACACACCAGTGAGGATAAGAATAGAATGATTTGGCAGGTGAACGTGTGGCTGAAGAACTGATCCAGGGACAGGGATCATTGGAATTTTTCTGATGAAGGTATGAGGTGCACAAAAGGGATGGGTTACGCATGAACTTGACAGCAAATTTGCTGCTACTGTTGGGGAGGGTTTTAACTAGTCAAGAGAAAGAAAGAAGCATCCTTAATGTTTTGAAAACAAGGGCTCTTGAGAATTACAAGTAACTTACAAGAACTTAAGGATGGACTTAGGAGAGTGAGAAAGGGGCATGAGAAGGCCTTGACAAATAGGATTAAGGAAAACTCTGAGGCATCCTACACATATGTGAAGAACAGGAGGATGACTAGGGTAAAACAGGCTGTTATGCCCGAAAAGGCTGATATTAAGAAAAAGGATCAGTAGACTAGCAGATAGTCAGGGATTCATCTTCGGATCTGAATGAATATGCTACAGTTGTCACTGACTTTTCAAGACCTTTGTGGATGACAGTGTGTCATTGACAACATATGAAAAAGACCCAAACTAGAAGCCATGGCTGAATCAAAAGATTTGCAGTCTGCTGAGGGCTAGATCTGTGGAGGTTCAAGAGGCAGAACTCTGTAAGAAGTCCAGCTATAACTACAGAAGTTTATACTAAGAGAAACAAAGCAATTCCAAGTGAAGTTAGAGACTGAATTGGATGTATGTCGGCTTTGGCAGGGGTTTCAGGCCATTCCTTCTTACAAAGCAAAACCCAACTTCATACATGTTTCTTATGCTACACTCTCAGATGAGCTCAACACTTTTATGCACGCTTCAAAAGGGAAAATAAAGCTACACCTCTCTGAATCACTGTAGCATCTGACAATCCTTTGATATCTGTCTCAGATGCTGATGTCAGAGCATCTTTCAAGAGGGTGAATCCTTGCAAGATGTCAGGCCCTGATGGTGTACCTGGCAGGGTGCTGAAAACCTGAGCTAACTAACTGGCTGGAGTGTTCAGGGACATCCTCAATCTCTCACAGTTGCAGTCAGAGATTCCCATCTGCTTCAAAAGGTCATTAATTATACCAGTGCCCAAGAAGAACAGGATGAGCTGCCTCAACATCTATCACCCAGTTTCACTCACATCTATTGTGACGAAATGCTTTGAGAGGTTGTCAAGGCTAGAACGACCTCCTGCCTAAGAAAGGACCAGGATCCACTGCAAATTTGCCTTCCTCCACAATAGGCCTACAGTGGATTAAATCTCACTGGCTCTCCATTTTGCTGCTGACCACCTGGATAACAGCAGTACCTATGTCAGGCTGCTATTTATTGAATACAGCTCACTGTTTAGCACCATTGTCCTCTCAATAATAATTAAGAAGCTTCAAAACCTGGGGCTCTGTACCCCCTTCGGCAACAGAATCTTTGGCTTCCTCATCAAGAGACTTCAGTCAGTTTGGATTGGAAATAACACCTCTTCCTCGCTGACAATTAACACAGGTGCTCCTCGGGGAAGTGTGTTTAGCCCTCCACTCTATTTTCTCTACACCGATGACTGTGTGGATACTCACAGCACAAACACCATCTTTAAATTTGCTGATGACAGAAATGGTAATGCGGAGATCTACAGGGGTGGGATGAATCAGCTGTTTGAATAGTGTTGCAACAACATTGGACTCAATGCCTGTAATACCAGGAAATTGATTGTGGATTTCAGGAAGGGGAAGTCAAGGGAACACACAACAATCCTTGTCAAGAAGTCAGCAATGGAAAGGGGGAGCAGTTTCAGATTCTTGGGTGTTAACATGTCTGGATCCTACATGTTGATGCAGTTATGAAGAAGGCACACCCAAGGCTAAATTTCCTTAGGAGGTTGATGAGATCTGGTATGTCATCAAAGACTCTCACAAATTTCCACAGATATACGGTGGAGGGCATTCTCAGAATCAGAATCAGAATCAGGTTTACTATCACCGGCATGTGTCGTGAAATTTGTTAATTTAGCAGCAGCAGTTCAGTGCAATACATAATATGGAAGAAGAAGAAAAAATATTAACAATAATAAATGAGTAAATCAATTACAGTATACATATATTGAATAGATAAAAAATCGTGCAAAAAACAAAATTAACATATATTAAAAAAGTGAGGTAATGTTCACAGGTTCAATGTCCATTTAGGAATTGGATGACAGAGGGGAAGAAGCTGTTCCTGAATCGCTGAGTGTGTGCCTTCAGGCTTCTGTACCTCCTACCTGATGGTAGTGAGAAAAGGGCATGCCCTGGGTGCTGAAGGTCCTTAATAATGGACGCTGCCTTTCTGAGACACCGCTCCTTGAAGATGTCCTGGGCAATTTGTAGGCTAATACCCAAAATGGAGCTGACTAGATTTACAACCCTCTGCAGTTTCTTTCGGTCCTGTACAATAGCACCCCCAACCCCCCATACCAGATAGTGATGCAGCCTTGTCAGAATGCTCTCCACGGTACATCTATAGAAGTTTTTGAGTGTATTTGTTGACATACCAAATCTCTTCAAACTCCCAATGAGGTATAGTTGTTGTCTTGCCTTCTTTATAACTGCATCGATATGTTGGGACCAGGTTAGGTCCTCAGAGATCCTGACACCCAGGAACTTGAAACTGCTCACTCTCTCCACTTCTGATCCCTCTATGAGGATTGGTACATGTTCCTTCATCTTACCCTTCCTGAAGTCCACAATCAGCTCTTTCATCTTACTGACATTGAGTGCAAGGTTGTTACTGTGACACCACTCCACTAATTAGCATATCTCACTCCTGTACGCCCTCTCGTCTCCATCTGAGATTCTACCAACAATGGCTGTATCATCAGCAAATTTATAGGTCGTATTTGAGCTGTGCCTAGCCACACAGTCATGTGTATATAGAGAGTAAAGCAGTGGGCTAAGCACACAACCCTGAGGTACACCAGTGTTGATCATCAACGAGGAGGATATGTTATCACCAATCTGTACAGATTGTGGTCTTCTGGCTAGGAAGTCGAGAATCCAATCACAGACGGAGGTACAGAGGCCAAGGTTCTGTAACATCTCAATCAGGATTGTAGGAATGATGGTATTAAATGCTGAGCTATAGTCAAAAACAGCATCCTGACATAGGTGTTTGTGTTGTCCAGGTGGTCCAAGGCTGTGTGAAGAGCCACTGACATTGCATCTGCCATTGACCTATTGTGGCGATAGGCAAATTGCAATGGGTCCAGGTCTTTGCGTAGGCAGTCTGGTCATGACCAACCTCTCAACGTATTTCATCACTGTGGATGTGAGTGCTACTGGGCGACAGTCATTAAGACAGCTCACGTTATTCTTCATAGGCATTTGTATAATAGTTGCCTTTTTGAAGCAAGTGGGAACTTCGACCCATAGCAGTGAGACGTTAAAAATGACCTTGAATACTCCCGCCAGCTGGTTGACACAGGTTTTACCAGGTACTCCGTTGGGTCCTTCTGCCTTGTGAGGGTTCTCCCTCTTTAAAGACAGCCTAACATCGGCCTCTGAGAAAGAGATCACAGGGTCATCAGGTGCAGCAGGGATCTTCACAGCTGTAGTTGGGTTCTCCCTTTCAAAGCAGGCATAGAAGGTGTTGAGTTCATCTGGTAGTGAAGCATCGCTGCCATTCATGCTATTGGGTTTCACTTTGTAGGAAGTAAGGTCTTGCAAACCCTGCCAGAGTTGTCGTAGATCAGATGTCATCTCCAACCTTGTTTGAAATTGTCTCTTTGCCCTTGAAATAGCCCTCTGCAAGTCATACCTGGTTTTCTGGTACAGACCTGGGTCGCCATCTTGAATGCCACAGATCTAGCCTAATCGGTTGCATCACTGTCTGGTATGGAGAGGCCACTGCAGAGGTTCAGAAAAAATTGCAGAAGGTTGTAAACTCAGCCAGGTCCATCATGGGCTCAAGCTTCCCCAGCTTTGAGGACATCCTCAAAAGGTGACGCTTCAGAAAAACGGCATCCATCATTCATGATCCCCATCACCCAGGACATGCCCTATTCTCATTACTACCATCAGGGAGGAAGTACAGGAACCTGATGTGACATGCCCAACATCTTAGGAACAGCTTCTTTCCTTCTGTCATCAAGTTTCTGAAAGGTCAAAGAACCCTTGAACATTATCTCATTACTTTTGCTTTCTTTTTGCACTATTATTTAATTTTTATATATGTCTTATTGTAATTTATAGTATGTTTTATGTATTGCACTGTGTTGTTGCTACAAAACACCAATTTTCATGACATCTCAGTGATAATACACCTTATTCTGATTAACTGCTAGAACCTTTGAAAAATATTAGGGTAAATATTGCAAGTCTCCAGGACTGGATGGATTATACCCAAGGCTACTACAGTAAGCAGGAAAAGTGATTACTGCACCTTTGTCAATGATCTTTGCATTTTCACTGGCCACAGGCAGTATCAGAAGGCTGGAAGGTGGCAAATGTTACTCCTTTAATTAAGAAAGGGAACAGGAGAAACCATGGAAACTATAAATCAGTGAGTCTTACTTCAGTGGTGGGCAAATTATTGGAGAAGATTCCTACAGCCAGGTTTTACATGCATTTGGATTAGAGATAGTTAGCATGACTTTGTGAGGGGCAAGTTAAGCCTCACAAACATAACTGAATTCTCTGAGGATGTGAAAAATACATTTGCAAAGGCAGAGCAGTGGATAGGGTGTGTAAGTATTTTAGTAAGAGTGTTGATAAGCATGGAATCCAGGGAAACTTAGCTGTGTGGATTCAGAACTGGCTTCCTCAGAGGAGGTAGAGGATAGTTGTAAATGAAGTGTATTCTGCAGGGATCTGTTCTGGGTCCCGTCCTCATTGTTATTTTTATAAATGACATTGATGAGGAAGTGGAAGGGTGGGTTAGTAAGTTTGCAGATAACATGAAATTTGGTGGAGTTCTGGAGAGTGTAGAAGGTTGTCTTAGGTTAAAAATGGACATTGACAGGATGGAGAACTGAGCTGAAAAGTGCCGGATGAAGCTCGATCTAGAGAACAGTGACATGATTTAATTTGGAAAGTCGAATTTCAATACAGAATACAGGGTTATTAGCCGGATTCTTACCAGTGGAGGAGCAGATAAATTTTTGGTTAACAACCATAGATATTTCAAAGTTGCCACACAAGTTGATAAAGGATGTTAAGAAGGTTTATGGTGTATTGCCTTTATTGTTGTGGTATTGAATTCACGAGCCATGAGGGAATGTTGCACAAAGGGTCTCGGCCTGAAACGTCGACTGTACCTCTTTCTAGAGATGCTGCCTGGCCTGCTGTGTTCACCAGCAACTTTGACATTTATTTTTCCTACTTTTACACACTTAGTCCAGTGGTCGTGGAACATACGGATCCCTTCTTTGTAGAAGTTAGTGTCTAGGACCTCCAGAAGTGGTCCACAGCAGGGGTGATTGATAAGTTCGTGGCCTAAGGTAGAAGGAGATGAGTTATTAACTTCAAACTTTCTGCATAATCACTCGAAGAGTTGAACTGCACGTGCATGTAACAAAAGCTGTATAACTCATCTCCTTCTACCATAGGCCACAGACTTATCAATCACCCCTGCTGTGGACCACCTGGAGGTCCATGACACTCTCATTACATGCGCGTGCAGCTCAACTCTTTGAGTGATAATGCAGAAAGTTTGAAGTTAGTAACTCATCTTCTTCTATCTTAGGCCACGAACTTATCAATCACCCCTGCTGTGGACCACTTCTACAAAGAAGGGATCCGTATGCTCCACGACTGCTGGACTAAGTGTGTAAATGTAGGCGCCATCATGACAAGCTTTTTGTTTTGGTATGCTCATCATACGGCGTGTCTTGGGCATCTTAAACCTGGCGAAGCCCATCCCTCCCCACATTTTTTTTTTAAGAGGTCGAGTTGTTAGCTCAATACTCAACCCAGGCGTGGATGGAGAGCGTGCAAGGGAGTCGGCTGGATTTGAACTCGGGATGCACTAAGAGAAAGGTGGCATTCATTGAACTTGACCTGTTCTGTAAAGTCCTTGAACAATTTGTGACAGTGTATCGAGCCTATTGGTGCAGCAGTGGCATTTCCTTCTCTCATCTTAATGTTTCTCCCTCCCCCGTATGGGCAAAGTACAGCGAAACATCCCGATATTAACTTCCTCTCAGATTCCATCCAGTGTGAATTAACAACGAGTTATGGCCAAAGTACAGCTCTCCTTTCGGAGCTTCAAGATCAGGATGAACTGACAGTCTGCAAGCTAGCTCATGAAACTGAGCTCTGAGATAAGCACGCTGGGACAAAAAGCATCATGTCCTATACCGGCTGGTCAACGGAATCATAATAATGTGTAGACAATTTTTATATAGTCCTTTGTTGAACAGGTGGGAGGAGAATAATCTTTTATCAGGTTCCTAGTGTCTCTGATCTGACATGAACATATTTAGCCTCCTTGGTTTCTGTTACAGGTCATCAACTTGAAACAGTAACTCTGCTTCCTTTCACACATGTTTCATGACGTGCTGAACGTTTCAGTAACACACACAAGATGTTGTAAGAACTCAGCATGTCTGACTGTATTTATGGAGGGAAATAACTAGTTGGCATTTTGGACTGAGAACATTGGGACTTTAGAGTCGTACAGCAGTGAAACAGGCCCTTTGGCCCATCTAGTCCATGGCAAACCATTAATTTGCCTAGTTTCATCAATCTGCACCTGGACCATAGCCCTCTAAATTCCTCCCATCCATGTATTTATCTAAATTTCTCTTAAGTATGGAAGTCGAGCCCATATTCCCCACTTGCGCTGGCAGCTTATTCCACACACTCATCACCTTCAGAGTGAAGAAGTTCCCTCTCACGTTTCCCTTAAACGTTTCACCTTTCACCCTTAACCCAGAACTTCTGATTGCAGTCTCACACAATCTCAGTGCTTGCATTTATTCTATCTATACCTCTCATAATTTTGTATACCTTTATCAAATCACTCTTCATTCTCCTGCACTCTAGAGATAGAGATGAGAGGGTGTACAGGAGTGAGATATACCAGCTAGTTGAGTGGTGTCACAGCAACAACCTTGCACTGCACATAGTGCAGTAAGACCAAAGAGCTGATTGTGGACTTGAGGAAGGCAAGACGAGGAAACATGAACCAATCCTCACAGAGGGATCAGAAGTGGAGAGAGTGAGCGATTTGAAGTTCCTGGGTGTCAATATCTCTGAGGATTTAACCTGGTCCTAACATACTGATACAGCTATAAAGAAGATAAATAGTGGCTATACTTCATCAAGAGTTTGAAGAGATTTGGTATGTCAACAAATACATTCAAGAACTTCTATAGATACACCGTAGGGAGCATTCTGACAGGCTGCATCACTGTCCGGTATGGGGGAGGAGGGCTACTGCACAAGATTGAAAGAAGCTACAGAACGTTGTAAGATTGGTCAGCTCCATCATGGGTACCAGCCTTCATAGTATCCAATATATCTTCAAGGAGCGGTGCCTCAGAAAGGCGATGTCCATTATTAAGGACCCCCATCACCCCGAACGTGCCCTCTTTCCATTGTTACCATCAGGATGGAGATACAGAGGTATGAAGGCATGCACTCAGTAGTGATTCAGGAACAGCTTCTTCCCCTCTGCTATTCGATTTCTAAATGGACATTGGACCAATGAACACTTCCTCACTTTTTAAATTATTTCTGTTTTTGTACTATTTTTAATTTAACTACTTAATATAAATGTATATATTTACTAATTCATTTATTTATTTTTTTCTCTATACTTACCATGTATTACATTGTCCTGCTACTACTAAGTGAATTTCATGACATATGCCGGTAATGTTAAACCTGATTCTGATAAAGTCCTAACCTTCCTCAATCTTTCCTGATAACTCAGGTCCTCAGGTCCTGGCAACATCCTTGTAAATTTTCTCTGCACTCTTTCAATCTTATTTACATCTTTCCTGTGACCAAAACTGGACACAATGTGCCAAATTAGTTCTCCCCAACGTCTTATAAAATTTCAACATAATATTCCAACTCCTGAACTCAATACATCGATTTAACAAGACTACTGAACATTTCCATCACTTCCTGCTTCTTAACTGCAGATCTACTTCATTGGTGCAAATCTTATTTTTTGGGGGGATATCCTGAGGTTATAAAAAGAACTATGTAAATACAAGAATTTACGAAAGGATACACAATGAACTCTGTCTAATTCTAACATCTGTAAATGAGTCTTCAGATTGAAAGATAGTGTTCTAATATATGCATTGTAGCCCTTAATTGGACAGGCAACATGTGTCCTTGGGTACAATCACAGAAAAACAATCTAATCTGTTCATTTCATTTCCATTGCAGCAAATAGTAATGATGCAGGAAATCAACACTACAATGAACCGACTACTCAAGAAAGTTAGTCGGAATAATTCAGAGTCTACAATTAACAGCTTTCTCATCAAAACGTAATGAATGCTACACGATCTAAGTCTACAAGGTCATAATGAATATTTAAGGTTCAAGCACTAGGTCAGGGTCATCCATACATGTGGTTTCATTAATTTTACTCGATGTAAGGATTACTTAGAGTGTAACTAACCATGTTGGATGACAGAAAATTAAGTAGAGATTTTAATTTAAGTGGGTGAATAGTCATCATACTCCCAAAGGGTGAGGGTAAAGAAACTTTTGGTTCCTACCTGCACATATTGTTCTTAGTTTTTTGACCAAAACTGATGCAAAATTGCAGTGGGCCAAAGGGTGGGAACAGCATCAAGATAACAAGACTGCAGATATAGTCCTTAAACTTGTGTAAAGGCGGGGGCACTGTGGGGAGGCTTGGGGAAGGGAGAGTCCTAGGCCTTAGTTTTGGAACTATAGCAGTATACTTGTTCAATGTAATCCCTCAAAGAAGATGAAAAACAAGTAACACTAATAATTCTGATTTTTCCTTCCATTCGATTGGGCTGGGAAGCAAGTTAAAACCACTCCCCACGAGCAGAGTAGAAATTACCTAAATATTTACTGGTTATCTTCTACATCTGTTCGAGGCAGCAGGAGAAAAATTATTGAAGATATTTCAGTGGATCTGTCGATGACTTTGCCACACAGGTAGATGTATCTGTTATTCTGCCCAGTTTCCATTAGTAAACTGGTTTTAATTGAGTCAGCAATGCAGGATTAAGGATCACTTGCTTAAATTAATAAAGAAATTACTTCATTTGATACACGTTTTTGAAGTCCCAATTTGAAGTGGAATGGTGAAATGCAAGCAATAAAACATTTTGGACATATAGACACTATTCATTATCAGTATTCTGCACAACATATCTAGTTCTGTTCAGTTTCCAGGGACATGGACGTCTCTTCTCTAGTTACAATCTGTTTGATGATTGTTTGCTTTTCCCTCACATTTCTTGTATGCAATAACCCAGCAGTGACATTTACAAAATGCAGCGAATCCGAGGTAACATAGATAAAAATTACCTTCCACACATACAAAAAAAGGTTTGACAATTAGAAAGATAGTCTGCTTGGTGTAATCAATGCCAACTTCTCAGTGTGTTACATTACGCTGGTAGTCTCATTGATGTCCTGAATGTATTGCAGCAGGGAGAAGTAATTAGTTTCCTTTCAGGCGTGAGACATTAGTAGTTGGATACTTGTGGTATTTGTTTCAGAATATTTGACAGAAGATTTTAGGCTCAATTTGAAACCGTTTCCAGTGCGGAGAGTCAGTAAGGAATACAGGCACTAGTGTAAATTCAAGGCCTGGATTTCAACTCCCTTCCCTCATTAACATAGAACAAAATCATAAAATAGTTCAGTCCCCCTGCTCCTTCCCTATCGTCCTATAAATGACTTTCCTTCAAGTGCCAATCTAATTTCCGTTTTACCTGGGGGGCTTTACATTTGATCAGATGGGGAATAGGAAGCCAGCCTGTTCATGGGTCATAATTTCTGGCCAGTCTCCAGAAAAAGTGAGAGGGCATCTCACGACATAAATGCTTGAAATGACAGTTCTCCAACAGCAGCACTATTAAAAGTAACGAGTAGCTAGGATGCTAAGATGTTGGCAACACCCAAACCCTTCGAACATTGCAACTATATTTTGCTGCCAGAGGATGACCCTTGGATTAGAGTGGTTGAGGATCCTCCATAGCAATAAAATACTGAGAAATCTGGTCCATTGTGAAAAACACAATCTTCTCTTCCCCTCTAGGTGTGTTACCAACAATACTGCATTTTTAAAACAATTTTGCACTTGCAGCCAATCCACTTGAGCAAGGCGTGCATTGTTACCATCAACGTAGTTATGTGTGAAGTACCTCAGTGCAAGAAGCATCAGGAACAAAGGTGATGAACGGAGAGCTTGGATACATACATGGAATTATGATGTAGTAGCCATTACAGAGACTTGGCTGGCACCAGGACAGGAATGGATTCTCAACATTCCTGTATTTCAGTGCTTTAAATGGGATAGAGAGGATGGAAAAAGGGGAGGAAGGGTGGCATTACTGGTCAGGGATACTATTACAGCTACAGAAAGGGTGGGTAATGTAGCAGGATCCTCTTTTGAGTCAGTATGGGTGGAAGTCAGGAACAGGAAGGGAGCAGTTACTCGACTGGGGGCAGTCTATAGGCCCCCTGGTAGCAGCAGAGATACAGAGGATTAGATTGGGAGGCAGATTTTGGAAAGGTGCAAAAATAGCAGGGTTGTTATCATGGGTGACTTTAACTTCCCTAATATTGATTGGCACCTGATTAGTTCTAAGGGTTTAGATGGGGCAGAGTTTATTAAGTGTGTCCAGGACAGATTCCTGTCATAGTATGTGGACAGGCCGACGAGGGGGAATGCCATACTAGATCTAGTACTAGGTAATGAACTGGGTCAGATCACAGATCTCTCAGTGGGACTGTGACCACCACTCCCTGGCCTTTAGCATTATCATGGAAAGGGATAGAATCAGAGAGGACAGGAAAATTTTTAATTGGGGAAGGGCAAATTATGAGGCTATAAGGCTAGAACTTGCGGGTGTGAATTGGGATGATGTTTTTGCAGGGAAATGTACTATGGACATGTGGTTGATGTTTAGAGATCTCTTGCAGGATATTAGAGATAAATTTGTCCCGGTGAGGAAGATAAAGAATGGTAGGGTGAAGGAACCATGGGTGACAAGTGAGGTGGAAAATCTAGTCAGGTGGAAGAAGGCATCATACATGAGGTTTAGGAAGCAAGGATCAGATGGGTCTATTGAGGAATATAGCGTAGCAAGAAAGGAGCTTAAGAAGGGGCTGAGAAGAGCAAGAGGGGGCGTGAGAAGGCCTTGGCAAGTAGGGTAAGGGAAAACCCCAAGGCATTCTTCAAATATGTGAAGAAAAAAAGGATGACAGGAGTGAAGGTAGGACCGATTAGAGATAAAGGTGGGAAAATGTGCCTGGAGGCTGTGGAAGTGAGTGATGTCCTCAATGAATACTTCTCTTTGGTATTCACCAATGTGAGGGAACTTGATGATGGTGAGGACAATATGAGTGAGGTTGATGTTCTGGAGCATGTTGATATTAAGGGAGAGGAGGTGTGGGAGTTGATAAAATACATTAGGACGGATAAGTCCCCGGGGCCTGACGGAATGTTCCCCAGGCTGCTCCACAAGGCAAGGGAAGAGATTGCTGAGCCACTGGCTAGGATCTTTTCGTCCTCGTTATCCACAGGAATGGTACCGGAGGATCAGAGGGAGGCGAATGTTGTCCCCTTGTTCAGAAAAAGTAGTAGGGATAGTCCGGGTAATTGTAGACCAGTGAGCCTTACGTCTGTGGTGGGAAAGCTGTTGGAAAAGATTCTTAGAGATAGGATCTGTGGGCATTTAGAGAATCATGGTCTGATCAGGGACAGTCAGCATGGCTTTGTGAAGGGCAGATTATGTCCAACAAGCCTGATAGAGTTCTTTGAGGAGGCGACCAGGCATATAGATGAGGGTAGTGCAGTGGATGTCATCTATATGGAGTTTAGTAAGGCATTTGACAAGGTTCCACATGGTAGGCTTATTCAGAAAGTCAGAAGGTATGGGATCCAGGGAAGTTTGGCCAGGTGGATTCAGAATTGGCTTGCCTGCAGAAGGCAGTGGGTGGTGGTGGAGAGAGTACATTCAGATTGGAGGATTGTGACTAGTGGTGTCCCACAAGGATCTGTTCTGGGACCTCTACTTTTTGTGATTTTTATTAATGACCTTGATGTAGGGGTAGAAGGGTGGGTTGGCAAGTTTGCAGATGACACAAAGGTTGATGGTGTTGTAGATGGTGTAGAGGATTGTCAAAGATTGCAGAGAAACATTGATAGGATGCAGAAGTGGGCTGAGAAGTGGCAGATGGAGTTCAACCTGGAGAAGCGTGAGGTGGTACACTTTGGAAGGACAAACTCCAAGGCAGAGTACAAAGTAAATGGCAGGATACTTGGTAGTGTGGAGGAGCAGAGGGATCTGGGGGTACATGTCCACAGATCTCTGAAAGTTGCCTCACAGGTGAATAGGGTAGTTAAGTAAGCTTATGGAGTGTTACCTTTCATAAGTCGAGGGATAGAGTTTAAGAGTCGCGATGTAATGATGCAGCTCTATAAAACTCTGGTTAGGCCACACTTGGAGTACTGTGTCTAGTTCTGGTCGCCTCACTATAGGAAGGATGTGGAGGCATTGGAAAAGGTACAGACGAGATTTACCAGGATGCTGCCTGGTTTAGAGAGTATAAATTATGATCAGATTTAAGGGAGCTAGGACTTTACTCTTTGGAGAGGAGGAGGATGAGAGGAGACATGATAGAGGTGTACAAGATAATAAGAGGAATAGATAGAGTGGATAGCCAGCACCCCTTCCCCAGAGCACCACTGCTCAATACAAGAGGACATGGCTTTAAGGTAAGGGGTAGGAAGTTCAAGAGGGATATTAGAGGAAGCGTTTTTACTCAGAGAGTGGTTGGTGTGTGGAATGCACTGCCTGAGTCAGTGGTGGAGGCAGATACATCAGTGAATTTTAAGAGATTACTAGACAGGTATATGGAGGAATTTAAGGTGGGGGCTTATATGGGAGGCAGGGTTTGAGGGTCGCCACAACATTGTGGGCCGAAGGGCCTGTACTGTGCTGTACTATTCTATGTTCTATGTTCTATGTCACCACACCATATCCTGTATTGTTCCTATCTAATTGTGCTACATACATGGTTCAAGGTCATACAAGTCAGGAAGAGTCAATACAAGATACATGCCATGGAATGGAATTTATAGTTAGTGAGCAGGAAGAGGAACTCTAGGTGCAATTTTGTTCTTTAGTTCATGGTGTAGGTATCAGCTTCTCTGCCAACTTCCTACCTTAAATGGAAACAGGATGTATTTTCTGAAAGCAAAGTTGATCTGTAATTCTGTCTTGTTAATTACATGTTACTAAATTCAAAAACTAGATGATGTCTTGGCACACTTTTGAGCATGAATTTTCCAAGCTCAACAGTCGAGACCTAGGATAAGCATCCTACAGAGAACTGAAGTGAATGCCTGGCCATTGTGTGCAGCCTCCACTGCTGCAGCTGTCAGTGTTCTGTGAAGCACCTGCAAATTCTTGGTTTCCACCCACTTCTGAATACTGAAGATCTTTTCTCTTAGTCATCAATCAATTTTTGAGGAGTTGTGGACATCGCTCAGCACATCACAGAAACTGGTCTCCCAGGACTCTGTCTACACCTCACTCTGCCCTGATAATGCAGCCAGTGTAATCAAAGATCCCACCCAGGACATGCTCTCTTCTGCCTCTCCCATTCAGGAGAATATACAAAAAGCTTGAAAACTTAAGGACAGTGTCTGTCCTGCTATTGTAGGATTATTGAATGGTGCCCTAGTATGATAGAATTGATTCCTGACCTCACAATACATCTTGTTACGGCCCTGCACCATATCATCTGTCTGCACTGTACTTTTTTGCAATTGTAACTTCTTTTACTGCTTTATATTATTGTTTTTCCTTGTGCTACCTCAATACACTGATGTGATAAAATGAACTACATGAGTGACATACACAACAAAGATTTTCATTGTATTTTGGTACATGTGACAATAATAAACTGTTTTACTAATAACCAGGAAAGACAACATCATTGTATTCATTTTTTAAATAGACAATGTCTCACATGTATTCAAGGTCAACAGAGCCTTATTTCATTTATTGCAGAGTATAATCAAGCAAATTTCTAACAAGAACTATTAAGGGTTATGCCTTTCACAAAAACACATATTTCAATATTTTTGACGTTAGTTGTGTTTTATACCATAGTGGAGGTTTGGGAATGGGAAGGATTCTACTAAAATCAAACTATATAGATGAAGTTCAGAGTTCACTTCTACCACTCAAGTCGTACCAGAATTGCTGTTGAATATTGCGCTAGCAAGGGAAATTCCATTTTTGCTTCTAAGCAGAATAAATTCTCCAGTGCACAGTTCCACCTTAAATGTTCTGTTATGTCACTTATCTGTAATTATTTTACATAAACAATATTCAAGTACTCTTGGGTATAAAAGACTTTTCTTAACTTCAAGTCATTTAGAGAAAATTCTCCTCATTCAAGCAAATGCTTTACTGTATTTCTGAACTGAATTTTAATTACATTCAATTAAATCAGTTTCTCACTTGGATTTTGTGCACAGTTTTTAAAGGGGGTCACCTACACATTCAGTGCATTTTGCTGGATTCTTTTAAATGCAGAACAGCCTCAGCTTTCAGTGACAAATACAGTGTTAAATAAATAAATGCAAGTCTGCCCAGTGGATCAGTATTCTGGGAACAGGCCAGAATTGGAAGGAGTTCAAAAGAAACATTAGATTTGCTTAAATGCCTCTTTCTACTTAACTGATAATCCTCTTACTGAAATTTATTGAATTTATTTTGTACTATTTCAAATGTTTATAGAGCTTTTCATTTATGGAATGCCACAAGAGATGCAGATTGCTGCTGCCTGCTCACAAATAAAGGTTATCTGCTGAGACAGAAATATTCACTTATACTGTTTGGGAAACAGTTTATCATGAACTAAATGCTGTTTATAATAATTCAGTAAATGAGAAATAGCTAATGACCTGACCTTGATTCTCTCCATGACTACCATTTTCCATTCCTCCCTGTCAAAGAGGTTGACAATTAGCACTTGATGTTATCTGAAACTTGAATGTAACAAATCAGTTTATTTTAGCTCAGTTTATTGCAGGTAAAAATAAAAAATTTGAAGCTTGGTATAAAATAATGGAAGACATGTAAACAGGTGCTCTGAAGCAGTTGCATCTCAACAATGTGAACATTATTATCTTTTAACTTTTGCCTAAACTTGTTCAGTGCAACATGCTGTCTCATTTTGACAGATTTCTTATTCTTCCATGTTGCTCTGGGATTTTCCACGATTCCCAGATTAGCCTAAACTTAAATATGGAGTAGCTGCACCCATGACCTACATGTGTGGTAAACAGGCATTCCCAAGCATCTTGGGTGAAGTTCATAAGGCATGCAGTGAAACTTTACACTACAACTTGCTTTCAGGATGGCGGAACAAGGCATAAACAGTTGCAACTTATTGACAAAGGATGCTTAGAAGCAGCTAGGCCTTACATTCTTCATCTTCATCAGTTGTTAAAGTACCTAATTTTGGAAATTTGATGCACATATCCTCATATTTTCCTGCCAGTCCAATGAGGTAGTCACTGACATGTGACAGGAGTTATTATATTCCTTGGTATGAGGAGATCAATTTACACTGGTATGCACTTCTGACCAATACCAGTCCATTAGAAGACCAGAAATATTGCTGTAATGGTAAAGTGGCTTAATAAGCATCCTCCCTCTCATTTTTCATCTCTAAATGATACACTAGAAGCCCTGCTAATGACTAAACCAAATGTTTGGCTTACATTACTCTTTTGACCCGAATCTCACTGAAGAAGCATCCTTCATTTCTCTGTTTTTATCTTTTGCTCCTGAAGGTCTGTCTAGTTTGTACCCCACGACTAACGATGTCACTCTTTCTCCTCAAGAACATATTATATCTCTACAGATAGAATTCCTACCTCTCTGTGTCACTGGTATGTAGTTCTGGATCTCCAATCCTAGCTAATTCAGTGAATCATTAGGACCAACAGAAACACAGAAGCTGGTAGAAGCAACACACACAAAATGCTGGTGGAACATAGCAGGCCAGACATCATTAATAGGAAGAAGCACAGTTGATACTTCGGGCCGAGACCCTTCGTCAGGACTCTTTGAGGTTCCTTCACTGCAGACCAACACCATTCCAATTGGTATACACAAGGCTTCAACAAAATTCAGCACGTAGTGTCTTGAATGTTACCATCAGGTCTCCCACCACAGCTGAAATAGATAATTAGCTTCTTTTGTCACACATTTGTGCTGCACTTTACCCCTTCTTACTAACCAAGGGAAACTGCTTTTTACCTCGTTCGATTCACATCAGTTTATTATTACCGTCAACATGCAGCCTTATCCAATCTCATATACTGTCACTAGTATTTTTCTCGATTTCAGATTCAGTGCACTGCAGCTGAATTTTTACAATGTCATCCACGCAGATAAATGGGCACTATTTTTCCACAATACCAAAGCAGGAGCATTTCTGAAGTACTTCACCATTAGGTAAGAGTTCTGAGAATCCCTCAGGGAATGAAATAATAAGGGACTATATTAATACAAGTCTCTCTTATTTTAATTTCTTATTTTGACAATTAATTTTGGATGGATTTTCTGTCAGAATGACACACGTGCTCAGGAGGGTGCTTATTATGCAAAAGCCAAAGCAGTCTGTAGCCAGTTACCTGCATCAGATACTGGCATTTACCCTTTCATTTCAATTGAATAGCTGCTCAACTCTTTATATCTTACTGTCAATATCAGCAACACTCCATCCATTATGACCACCACAGCAATGCTGCAGAACCAGTGCTGAATTAAGCCATCATTGACAGTACTGCTAAAAATAAGGTCTACATGCTGGGAAAAAGGAAACACAGAATCTACAGGCTGAATAGAGAGAAACATGCCAGGTGGCGACCCAGTTAAGAACTAGCAAATTTATCTTAAGATTTATCAGGTATAATACTGGACTGGGACATTTCCTCTGGGAGCAGCAACATGAGCTTCAAATAAATATCCCCTCAATATGACTTGATGTTACGTACTCTTGTCAATGTTATAAAATATACGTATACCCTTACAGTTTTAGAACATAGATCATTGAACATTGAACAATACAGCATAGTACTGGTACCCCAGTCCCTTCAGCCTACTCCAAGATTAATCTAGTTCTTCCACTCACATAACCTACCATTTTTCTTTCATTTATATGTCTATCTAAGAGTCTCTTAAATTTCTCTAATATATTTGCCTCAACCACAAAAACTAGCAGGGCATTCCACACATCGCTCCCTGTGTATAACACCTACCTTTGACATACCCCCTATATTTTCCTCAAAGTACCTTAATGTTATGCTCTCTTGAATTGGCCATTTCAGCCCTAGGAATAAGTCCCTGGATATTCTCTTTAACTACACTCATTCATGTTCATGGCGTGGAACTTCCTCTTCAAGGTTTGATGCATTGTGCATTCAAAAATGCTTTTCTGCACACCAGTGTTGTACTGTAAGATTATTTATGTTATTTCTTCTTCCTGTCAGCTTGAGCCAATCAGGCCATTCTCCACTGACCTCTCTCATTAACAAGGCATTTTTGTCCACAGGACTGACACTCACTGGAAGTTTTTTGTTTCTTGCATCATTCTTTGTAATCTCTAGAGACTGTTGTGCATGAAATTTCCAAGAGATCAGTAGTTTTTGAGATACTCAAACCATCCCTTCTGACACCAACAATCATTCTACGGTCAAAGTTACTTAGATTATATTTCTTCCCCATTCTGATGTTTGTCAGAACAACAAATGAATTCTTGACCATGTCTGCATGGTTTTATGCTTTGAGTCGCTGCCAGATGATTGGCTGATTAGATATTTGCATTACCGAGCAGGTGTACCTATTAAAGTGGCCACTGAGTGTATGCCCCATCATCTTGTACAGCTCTATTAAGTCACCTCTCAATCTCCTTTGCTTCAAAGATAAAAGCCCTAGCTCACTCAACCTATTCTCACAAGGGTTGCTGTCTAATCCAGGCAGCATTCTGGAAAATCTCCTCTACACCCTCTCTAAAGCTTCTACATCCTTCCTACAATGAGGTGACCAGAACTGGACACAGCACTCCAGTGTGATCTACCCAGAGTTTTATAGAGCTGTAATATTACATTGTGGCTCTCAAAGAGCTCAATACGTCACAAACTAAAGGTAGGACACAGGGTCATGAACAACTCCATCTCGGAGTGGTGAAGAAGATTGAAGCATCAAGGTGAATGTGAAGGGGGTCAGCGATCGCTCCCAATGGAAGCCACCAGTGCACTCGGACCAGGTGTGCATTCTCTGTCATGGAACGACTGATGTTTTGAGATTTATGTGATTGGACAGTACCTCAATTTCTCGGCATTTTCTTGCTTGTGGCGAATTAGTGGGTGGGTGATCTGTTAGTTCCTTATGTGTGAATGAGGTTTTTTTGATGCTACTGTTGCTGTTCATTTTTTTGAATGACGGTTCGGGGTGACATGGTCACTGTTTTTTCCGTGGGGGAGGCATTGAGGATGATTTGTTATTGTTGCTGTCTTTTGTTCTGCGAGTTACCCACGAGAGGTGACACCAGAGGCAGTGTGGTATACCATCCATGCTGGTGTTGGTGCTGCCCTCTAGTGTTGACTCCCTGGAACACAAGCTGGATTGCATTCATCTGCAGAATCCTGCATGCTCGTTCTTGCCGACAGCATCCATAGACTGTATGTTATTTATTTTGTATGACAGTTTGTTTACAGCAATCTTACACATACTAGATGTGCATTACTGTGAAATCTTCATCGGATCTCCAACACAATGCTGCAACTTCCTGTCCCAGTGTCATGCACTTTGAGCTCCAATCATCTCCGTATTTTACAGATCAAACCAAGATTGCTGTTGTGATCTTTCTTTTGACTGAGAAAGCTCTGACCAGGGCCACCTCTAACTGGGACAATAAGACCCCCATTTGCAACCGATATGAGAATTTCATCATTGAGATGCACTGGATTTTCGACCATCTGGGAAGTGGGAGGGAGGCAGCAGATCAGGTACTTAGCCTGCATCAAGGCTCATGCTCAATACTGGATTACAACGTGGAATTCAGGACCCTTGCGGTGGATTCTGGTGCAACAGGCAACTCTCTGGACTAGATTCTGTGTGTGGAGCTTGGAGTCCATATAGAGCCTATCTCTCACCCTTTCTCCATCACAGCCATTGACAGACATCCCTTGGAGTCTGGGATAGTTAGAGCGTATACACGATCTGTACTCAGGAGCATTAGAGAGCACCACACGTGCAGCCAATTCCTCCTTATCGACTCATCCAACACTTCTCTCATCCTGGGTAACGCCTGGCTCTCCAATCACAATCCTCACTTCACCCGGTCGTCTGGTTCACTGCTGAGTTGGGGACCTGCCTGCCAAGCCACCTGCCTGCAACCTCAGTTGATTTCACCCCATAATTCCGTGAAGAAGGAGGAAAGTCTCAACTTTACCAAAGGTGTTATTGTCTTTTTTAAATGCACTTGTTATGATCACAAGAGTCTTCTGGATGTTGAGAACTTAAAGTGCTGCAGGGCTACCCCATCAGCGAGGGGCAGAGAAGCTGAAGGAGCTGGACTTACTGTGGATTGTGCTGTGTCAGAGAAGTCGGTGTACCAAGGTGCTGCGCAGCCTAGCAGTCAGTGATTGTCATAGTCACGTCTCTTGTGATCACAAGACCCTGCTGGACATTGGCAATGTGGAATGTTGCAGGTCCAATTCACTGTTCTATTGCTGAACGGCATGGGAGTTATGTGGCCTTCGTCATAGCCACGAGTAGGCCTCCTACCTCACTGTCGCCCGTTTGCAGCCAACCAGGAGGAAAGTGTTGGAGTTGGTGCGCTCTACCTGAGACAGCGTGGCACAGCATCCATGCTGGAGACAATGCTGCTCTCCAGTGTTTGCTCGGCAGAAAACTAGATGTATTGCGTTTGGCTGCTGACTGCTGCAACATTTGTGGACTCAGGGACTTAGACTTTATATTTTTTTGTTTCTGACTGTATTTTGTTGTTGTCTTGTATGTGCAATGTGTGCCTTATGCTGTGAATGACTGCTAGTACTGTGTTTTGCACTTTATTCCCAGAACGTCATCTGGGTTGGTCATGGTGGGAGCATAGGCACTAATCAGCGTAGCACTCTTCTTGTTTGCAAGTGGGAGCTAAAGTGTCATCAGGCGGTCGTTGATGCTCTCGGGGTGCTTGGTGAGTTTATGGGCGGGGTTAGAATTGATAACAAATCCCACGCCTGCTTCTCGTCGTTCAGCGCTGCTGCGACCACTCCAGAAGAACGTGTATCCACCACTACGTTCTGTCAGCTGGCCCTTGTCTGCTGGGGGCGTTTCGCTGAGAGCTGCTATGTCCACGTTGTAGTGAGCTAGCTCTTTTGCAACCAGTGCAGTTCTTCTCTCTGGTCTGTCTGCCTTGATGTTATCTCGCAGAGCTCTCATGTTCTATGTGCCGAGGTTGAGCACCATCACTTTCTTCTTCACTGTTGTAGGTCGACCGCTATGAGGGATCCCCACCAGCCGCGGTAAGCTGGCCAGGGTGAAGTGAAGCAGACTATGTTTGAGGCACCTTTTCCAGCCCCTTCCTCCATGGAGGTGAGCAGAGCCATCCTAAAGAGGGCTGCTCAGATACCCAGGGGGCTGCCGAACTCAACTGCTGCTTCAGTCCAGTAGAGAGCGACCCTATGCCCTGGGCCGCCTGTGTGCAGGTTTGTGACTACAGCTTCCAGTGTATCCGTACCTGCTGCTTCGCCACTCCCCCATCGCCACAGGACTTTAGGTTGCGTGTTGGGTTTGAAGTCATGACTTGCGCTTGACTTGGATTAAAGTGAGGGAGAGTTGCGCAGGTCGTCAGCCTCACTCTCTCGTCCCGGCCTATCTGGACCCAGTGGCAAGACATAGTCAAGACGGCTAGAGATAGGTCAGGATGCAGTAGATGGCCAGCAGTGTTCTGTGTGTCTCACTGTGCCCTCTTAGTGCTCCACGATGCATTGCTGAGAATCGCCTTTCTGCCCGTTGAACCAGTGATGGTTTCTTCCGCGCAGTCCACCGAATCCAGGCTTCACACGCCAGGTAGACAAGCCCTGAGTGTTGTGGGTCTACGGCAGTTCTTGCGGTGTGCTCGCAAGCCTCCCTACCCATTGTTGGGCATCCTCATCCACCTTTGCAGCCATTGAGAGATGTCTCCTCTGCTGCCTTTGAGCGGGGCCACGGGTGGGTGAGTGAGAGCGTGGGCGCCGTGTCGGTGCGGGTGTTGCGCACGTCCGGCTCCCGTGGCGCCACGCTGCTGCCCTACCGGACGACCGAGGGCACGGCCAAGGTGGGCGAGGACTTCATGTTTGCTGATGACTGCGCACTCAACGCCAGCACAGAGCAGGAGATGCAGCGTGAAATAGACTGCTTCTCACAAGCCTGCGACAACTTTGGTCTCACTATCAGCACCAAAAAGACCGAAGTTATGTACCAGCCTGCCCCAGGAAAGCCATACCAGGAGCCGCGCATCACGGTGAAGGGTCAGAACCTCCAGGCAGCCGACAACTTCACCTACCTGGGCAGCATACTCTCTCGCGCAGTGAACATCGACGCTGAGGTCAACAACAGGATTTCCAAAGCCAGTGCCGCCTTTGGGAGACTCCGTGAGAACGTTTGGGAGCGGAGAGGACTCAGCCTTACCACCAAGCTGAAGGTCTACTGTGCAGTGGTCCTTACCACCCTCCTTTATGCCAGCGAGACCTGGACTGTCTACAGCAGACACGCCAAACAGCTCAACCACTTTCACCTGAGCTGTCTCCGCAGACTCCTCCACATCAGGTGGCAGGACAAAGTTCCCGACACGGAAATCCTGGAACGAGCTGGGCTCTGCAGCGTCTACACCCTCCTGCTGAAAGCCCAAGCCAGGTGGGCTGGACATGTGGTCAGAATGCCAGACAGCCGATTGCCTAAGCAGCTGCTGTACGGAGAACTGTGTCAGGGCAAGCGCTCAGTCGGGGGGCAGAAGAAACGTTACAAAGACTGCCTGAAAGCGTCCCTCAAAGGCCTGGGTGTCGACATCAACACGTGGGAGACGCTTGCCCTCGACCGTCCAGCTTGGCGCAGCAAGATCACCACAGGAGCCCGTGCAGCTGAAGTCAGGCGCATCATCGAGGCGCAACGAAAGTGTGCTGTGCGCAAGGCCCGAGCAGCATCCACTGCCACGACAGCACCCACCCACTTGTGTCCCACATGTGGGCGAGCCTTCAGGGCCCGGATTGGCCTCATCAGTCACCTCCGGACCCACAGCCACCAATCTCCCATTTGAATTTGAAGCCATGGTCATCTTCAACTACGAAGGACGAACAACAACAACAACAACAACAACATTCCCAGAATAACGATGTTTCATTTGGCTGTATTCATGAGTATTCATGTATGGTTGAATAACAATTAAACCTGAACTTGAACTAGTTTTGGTCACCCTGAATAGGACAGATATTGTCATGCTGGAGATGATGCAGAAGAGATTTACAAGGATTCTGCCTGGACTAAAAAGGTTCAAGTTATAGGGACAGATGGCCATGCTAGATTGCGCTTCCTTGGAGAAAAGAAGAATGAGGGGTGACCTCATAGAAGTTTATAAAATCATATAGAGTAGGGATAAGATGGGCAGTCATAGTTTGTTCCTTGGGTTGAGGAGTCCAAAAGTAGAGGGCCCAGGTACAAGATAAGAGCGGAGAGATATAAAGGAAACCTAAGAGGTAACTATTTATGAAGAGGGCTGTGAGTACCTGGACTGAGCTGGCAGAGCAACTTCTCAAGGTGGATACAATTACAGCTTTTAAGAATTATATGAATGGGAGGGCTTGGAGTGTTATGGCCTAGGCATGGGCAATAGAGGGGATGGTGTGGTAGGCATGGGGCAGTTGGGCAGAAAGGCCTGTGCTGCATTACTCTTTGTGGTATCAGATACAAACTAACGTTGATTAAAGAGAGATTATGTAGTGAAATACTTCTTTTTAAAGGGATCCTTTTGGAAGAGGAGAGAGGCAGACGTTTTAAGGCAAGTTCCAGAGCATCATCCTCTTTGAGTGTGATCAATAATTGAAGCTAAAGGAAATGGGGAAGTCAGAACCGGGTAGCATAGTGGTGCAACTAGTAGAGATTCTGCCTCAAAACTCTTTCACTTGGGTCGAATCCTGGTCTCTGGACCTGCGTTTGTGGAGTGTGCACACTCTCCCTGTGGTTATCTGGGTTTCTCCAACATCCCAGAGATATGTGACTTGGTGGGCTAATTGGTCATTGTAAATATCTCCTGGTTTGTAGGTGAATGGTTGGGTTTTGGACTCTGGACCAGAGTAAGGATGAATTGAACTTGTACAGGATACAGTATAAGTACAGCAGAAATAATTAAGTAACAAGAATGCTGTTTTATTTTCAGTTTGGTTTTTGGGGAACGTAAAAAAATGTTTATAATGATTCTGTGGTTTGATAGTATGGATACAGAGAATTTATTTCCACTAGTTAGAAACCATGTCCAAGGAGCAAAATATTAAAACGAATGCTCTGCTTGCAGACTCTTCCTTCAGTTAGTCCTGACGAAGGGTCTCGGCCTGAAACGTCGACTGCACCTCTTCCTACAGATGCTGCCTGGCCTGCTGCGTTCACCAGCAACTTTTATGTGTGTTGCTCTGCTTGTTTGGAGTGTTTTCAAAATGGGTAGCAGAGAAGTAATTGAAATTCTTATGCAATCAGTGTTATAGCATGGAAACAGCCCCTGTTGGCCCAACTTGTTCATGCTGACCAAAGTGCATAGATGAGATAATCCCATTTTCCTCAGTTTTGCCTCACTTTAAACACATGACCTTTGGTTTTGGACACTGTTGCTCTTGGGAAAGATAGTGACGATCCACTTTCCCTTGTTTTATATTCCTATGGATCATAATTAAGGGCTACAGTTTTTTTTTCTCTGTTAGGTGACGACATGAGAGTCCACAAAGGAAGGTAGTTTATGTTGGGGTTCAAGTAATGTTGCTGCTTTATGTTATTATTAACCTATGTTGTTACATTTCCTTTCTTGAACCTCAAATATATTTCCTTTCTTGGACTGTGTATAATACTGAGCGTGCTCAGCATCTTGCATGAAGCAGTAAAGAAGGTGTCCGTTGTTTGTATTGTACTCAGCAGTAAATCTGTAAAATTGATCACAAAGGGAGCTCCAGCCTACTGGGAAGACTTAATTGAATAGAGAAGTAGGTAACATGGTTGATTTCCCTATGGCTGTACATAAAGAGAGAATGCTCTCACGCAGCTGTACCGAGAAGAGTTTTTGTGCTTTACTTTTTCATTTTGCTTTCATCCCCAATTTCAAAGGACTATTTTTGCATAACCAATTTTATACTTACAGCAAAAAATGGCAGTAGGATTTTCCCCTGACAATATGTTAAAATTTTCATAATGTTTCAGCTGCTTACCAATGCAATATAAATATGATTAGAGTCAGTCTTTTGCTGTCCCGTGTTAATTATTCTAAGTGCTTTAAAGTTACAAACGCAGCAAATCAACAAACAGTGGTGTGTTATTTCAAATCACGATTGCTTATTTTTGCATTCATTCTTTTGGAGAAAAAAAATGATGCAGTTTTCACAGCATGCCTTAAGCAATTAGCTGTAATCAACATTCAGCACATCTTGGTCATGCAAGAGATCAAATTCAGTTAAGTCTTATTGATCCAAAGTAAATCTGATTTTTCTTTGCATTTACATTGTTTCTTCTTCCTGGAGGAGGACAGGCACCATGTTGCACGGTTGGACACAATTTAAACCTTTTACATAAGCCTTATTACAATCAATCTGATTCACAACCTGTCAGTTTGAAACTGGCATTAGCTGGCAGGCATTTTCAGCATGAGGTACGAATGGAGAAAAAGTACTTGCACCACTTACATGGTGTGCTTCACCTTAGGATGGCTGCCAATATGGTACAAAATCCAATTAACAGAAGCTCTTTAAATGCGCTAATAGGCCTAGCCTTGAAAATTCATCAAAAGGGACAGATAGTGCAACTTGTAAGCACTGCAAATATAATTAGTAAATACAAGTGTGGTTGATCTATAGCTTCTGCTCAGAACAATTAATATTCGCCAATTTAAGTGACGTAAAATCTGGAGAGCAATGTATGCAATATATATATAGGTCAATGGTAAAGCTAATTATCAATATTTGACCAAGTCTGCATTCCTAGATAATTGATGCCATCCTTTAGAATATCAACTTGTGGATATTTATAGTAGAGTTATAGAATCATAGTGTCATAAAGCAATACACTACAGATACTGGCCCTTTGGCCCAATAATTCTCTGCTGACCATGGTGCCCACCCAGCTAATCTCAATTTTCTGCATTTGGCTCATATCCCTTAAGCTCAGCCCCTCCATGTACCTGACAGAGTGCTTCTTAAATAATGTTATTGTATCTGCTTTAACCATTTCCTTTGGCAACTTGTTTCACTTACTCAGCAGCATTTGCCTGAAAAATGTTGCCCCTCAGTTCCTTTGTAAATCTTTCCAGTTTCACCCTATATCTGTTTCCTTATTTTTGGATTCCCCTACCATGGGAAAAAGATTGTTACCGTCCATCTTATCTGTGCCTCTCATTATTTCAAATATGTCTACAAGGTTGCCCCTCATTCTCCTACATTCCAAAGAATAAAGACCTAACCTGGCCAACTTCCCCCTCTAACTTAGGCTCTCTAGTCCTGGCAACATCCTCATAAATCTTTTCTACCCTCTTTGCAGTTTAACCACATCTTTCCTACAACTGGTTGAGCAAAACTGTACACAGCATTGCAAATGTGGCCTCATCAACGACTTACACAACTGCAACATAATGTCCCAACTTAGATACTCAATACCCTGTCTGATGGAGGCCGATGTGCTAAATTACTTTATCACCACACTATCTAAATGTGACGCAGCTTTCAAAGAACTTGTACTCCTAACTTTCTTTGTTCTATTACACTCTGTAGGGTCCTATCATTTATTGTGTAAGTCCTACTCTGGTTGGACATTTCAAAATGAGTCAGCTCATTCATTGATATAAATAATGGATAACAAGAGTCCCAACATCAACCAATGTGGCACACCACTAGTCACCGGTCTCTATTCCGAGAAATAATCTTCTGTTCCATTACTCCACACCAATTTTTAATCCACCAAACTGGTTCTCTCTGGATTCCATGAGATCCAACCTTCCAGACCAGTCTACCATGCAGGACCTTGTCGAAGACCTTGCCAGAGTCCAATTGGAAAACATCTACCGCCTAACCTTTATCTACTTTTACGGTTACCTCTTCAAAAAATCTAAAAGGTTTATCAAGCAAAACCATACATGAAGGAAGCCAAGCTGAATCCTCCTAATCAGACCCTCGCTATCTAAACTCTGGTAAGTCCTGTCCCTCAGAATTCCCTCCAGTAACATCCCCACTACTGAAATGAGACAGACTGTCCTGTAATTCCCTGACATGTCCTTGCTGACTTTTTAAGCAATGGTACTGCATTAACCAGCTTCCAGTCTTCAGGAACTTCACCAGTGGCCAGCAATGAAGTAAATATCTCTGCAAGGGCTTCCACAACTTCTCCTCTGGTCTTTTAAGGATGTTCTTGTTCGGGTCCTGGGAATTTATCTACCTTAATGCACTATAAGGCTGCAAATATCTTCTCAGTAGCAATATGATTGTCCTCCAAAACATTTCCATTTGTTTCCCTTAGCTTGAGACTGTGATTATTTTTCCAAGGAAAATTTCCATTAAAAATCCCACCCATCTTCTGTGACTTGAGACATAGACAATGATTTCTAAGGGAATTTATTTTCTCATTTGCCACCTTTTTACTTTTAAAATGCACTAGCTACATAAGCACTTTGGATTTCCATTATCCCCACCTGCCAAATACATCTCATAACCTTTCTTTAACACTCTAATTACCACCTTAAGTGTATTCTTAATCTCTTTATAGCCGTCAAGAGATCTACTCCTCCCTGACTGCCTAAATCCAACTTATGCTTCTTCTTTTTCTTGATCGTAGCCTCAATATATTTTGGCAGCCAAGGTTCCCTGAACTTGCCAGGTTTACCCGTTATCCTAACAGTAAATTGCTGCTCCTGGACACTTGATATCATCAACTTATAAACCTCCCACTTGCCATTTGTTCCCTTAATTTAGCTCACTTCATTGACCTCTGCTATTTCCCCCAGCATTTGCTGTGCTCCAGTTTAGAATCCCAAGCTGAGGACTTGACCTATTCTTCTCCATCACTAACATAAAACTAATGGAATTATGGTCACCAGAGCCAAAGCACTCCCTCACTATCACTTCAGTTACTTATTCTGCATCATTGCCCAAGAGGCAATCCAGTATTGTTTCTCCCGAGTAGGGCCATCTCTATATTGACTCAGGATACTTTCCTGGACACATCTCGCCAATTCCACCCTGTCTAGCCCTTAACGTTCTGGGTTGTCCAGTCAATACTGGGAAAGTTAACATCTCCCATTAATACAACGCTTATAGTTATTCACGGAACTAAGAGTCATTTCTCTATACATCTGCTGCTCAAGATCTCACTGACTATTGGAGGGGAGGTTGTTTATTAGAGTGATCCTCCTCTTCTTGTTTAGACCTCAATAAGTCTAAGATCACTTATAGACTAAGCGGGGCATGTGATTGGAAGATGGTGGCAGATTTAGGCCAGAGGCTCTGCTTCCCAAATGAAATCGTGGAAACCAACCTCAGACCAGACCTTGTGCTATGGTCGGCCTCACTCCACCTCGTTTACATCATCGAGCTTACAGTGCCCTGGGAGGATGCAGCGGAGGAGGCGCTTACAGTGCCCTGGGAGGATGCAGCGGAGGAGGCGCTTACAGTGCCCTGGGAGGATGCAGCGGAGGAGGCGCTTACAGTGCCTGGGAGGATGCAGCGGAGGAGGCGCTTACAGTGCCCTGGGAGGATGCAGCGGAGGAGGCCTACGAGCACAAGAAGCTGAGGTATGTTGAGCTTGCAGCCGACATGCAACAACGTGGCTGGAAAGCAAGGGTCCAACCGGTCGAAGTAGGCCGCAGAGGATTTGTAGCCACATCAATATCAAGGCTACTTCGGGAGTTGGGAGTGTGAGGGAAGACACACCGACAAGCAGTCAAAGACCTCTCCAGAGCTGCTGAAAAGGGTAGTCAGTGGCTCTGGATGAAGAGAAAGGATTCCATCTGGGCCTCAAGTGAGTGAAAGGCGTCTAGGGGGTGAGCCTGGGATGGCGGGATTCACTGCTGAACCCTCCGGAGGTGTCATGGGCCTATCAGTGAAACACTGAGGAAAGAGGGTGCCCACTTGATAACCCAGAAGATGCCATTGCTCACTTGGCCACAACACAGAGACTGGGCAGTATGTCTCAGGAGTGCACTTAAGGGATATTAACAACTATTCCTACATAACATACCTGTTTAGGTTCAACCCATATGGTCTTGATGGATGACCCGCCAAGAGTGTCATCTCTAATTACTATAGTTTTGGCTTCCCTTATCAAAAAGGCAGTACCATCTCCTTACTTACCTATATCTCTGTTATACCTGTAGCATCTGTATCCTGGAATGCTGTCAGACATGGTTATGATATCAAAATACAGAGAGCCAACTCAAGCTCTGCGTTCATCTGCCTGTCCTGTTAAAACTCGTTCATTAAAATAAATGAATTTTAATGGAGTATTCCTCTCACTGCTTTCTTTGTGCCCCCTAAACTTGTCCACTGGCCCTGTCAATCTAGTTTAATCCCTCCCATGTAGCATTAGCCAATTTCCCTGCAAGGATATTGGCAAATCTGTAGTTCAAGTGTCACCGTTCCTCTTGCACAGCCTGCCTCTAGTCCAGAAGAGATCCAAATGGTCCGGGAAACCGAGTCTGTACTCCTTACACCATCTCCTCAGCAGTGAATTCATCAGGCCCATCCTTCTATTTCTAACTATATCAGTATGTGGCACTAGGAGTAATCCAGACATCACTACCCTTGAGAACCCTCCTCTTAACTTCTTACTTAGGTCCCCATACTCATTCTGTAGGAGCTCATCTATTGTTCTACCTCAGAATCAGGATCACTGACATTATGTATGTCGTGAAATGTGTTTAGCCGCAGCAGTACAGTGCAAACATAAAATATTCTGTAAATTAAATAAGGAACATATTTTAAGAATTAAACATTGCAAAAATTGAGCAAAATAGTGAGGTAGGTTTCATGGGTTCAACGTCCATTCAGGAATATGATGGTGGAGAGGAAGAAGCTGTTCCTGAAACAGTGATTGTGTGTCTTCAGGCTCCTGTACCTCTTCCTTGATGGTAGCAATGAGATGAAGGTATTTGCTTGTACCAAAATGTGCAATGATCTCGGCTGTTCACTCTCCCCCTTAAGAATTTTCTGCAGCTGCTCAGAGACATCCTTGACCCTAACACCCTGAAGCAACACATCATACCAGTGTCTCTTCTGTGGCCACAGAATCTCCTGTCTGTTCCAATAGAACTGTTTAGACACTTAAAAGGCTCATTTTTAACCCTGGCCAATTTTTTGTTCCCAGAGATGCAAGTGAGTTTAAAATTCATTCTCTGGTCCAAGGATTACCTGCAAGTGTGGAGTTTGTGCAATCTCCTTGTGATTCTCTGTGCTTTTCTTGGGTGCTCTGATTTCCTCACACAGCCCAAAGTAGGCTAAACACCAATTGTGAGTTAATCCAGATGTAGATGGAGAGTAGGAGATAGAGAGGGGAGTCAATGGGCACCTGAAAAAGAACTGATTACACCCTAGGTAAGTGGAGGAATAGGATTGATAGGATTGCTCAGCTAGTGTAAAATGAATGGGGTGAATAGCCTGCACAATCTAGTAAGGGAATATGAAAAGGTAACATAGGAGGATGAGGGTGAGCCTCACTTAAATTCTGCTCACCGACTTCTCACCAGATCCAGGTAGGAAAGAGTAAAATATCAGGGCGTCCAGTTTGGAGGGGTTAGCAAAAGGGTAGCTGCTGATAGAACCAAGCAGCAGAATCCTATGCTGCTAAATCACTGAGACCATGTAACTGGGAGGGTACAGTAAGGCTGTGGGATTGTGACATTGAGCCCTGCTGACCCTCAGCACCACGGCCACTGGGTTGGCTTAGCAGCAAACTTGCTAATAGCTCCGGTTTCAGCAAGCATACTTAATCTGCTGTAAATCATGATATGGCTGGTAAGGTGTGCATCACCCAGTGCTACTTTGCTTGTTTCAGCAATGGAAATTGTCTCTGTTGTTTATGACTCCATCTCAACAAACTTATATAACAGTGGAGAAAGCCCTCCAACGAGGAAATGTTCTGAAGGTTCAGCTCAGTCTTCAGGAGAATTTAATATCTGACTCTCTTAAACCGAATAATTTATTGACATGCTTAATGATTACCTTTTATGAATGTTGCAAGATATCAGATCAAAATGTACTCCTTATTATGCCATTGGTTAGGCAGAGGACAATAGGTGAAGGCCTCTCCTGGGTCAGAACAACCTGACTCCAGTACCTGCATATTTCAGTGTGAAAGTCAGGAACCTGCTGGGTCTGGTCATTGGATTTAATGCTGAGTCTAAAGTAGAGCTCAGACACGCTGAGTTCATGGGCTGGAAGCACATTGTATTGAGCACCTCAGTGACATGGCTGTCTTGGATGGAAGAAGTAAGTGTGATTTTTATTTTAATTGATATTAGTATTTTTAATAAGATGGTAACACAGCAGTTGAACTACTGGATGAGTATCCCAGAGGTTTGTCCTAACAATTTGGAGACTCAAGTTCAAATCACAATATGGCGCTATGGAACTGAATCATAGCTAGTGATCTATAAACAAATTGTCTTGGCAACAATGAACATGAAACTGTTGGGTTGTTGTAAAAACCCACCTGATTCACAAATGTTCTACAGGAGAGAAAATCTGCCTCCTTACTCTTTCTGGCCCACATGTGCCTCCAGACCCACATCACTGTGGTTGACATAAAATTCTTCTGAATTGGCCACGTATTGATTGACAAATGCCAGACTTGGCAATACAAAATTAATAAGTAAAGTATAGTTTATAACAGTTAAATCTGATTAATGAATTGATTTTCACTTGATTTCTTTATTTTAAATATTTAAGTTGATTTCAGATGTTTTAAATGGATAAGATTAGCGAAGAAATCTTGAAGGCTGAAGTGGCCTTCAAGAACACAAGCCATCAAAAGACCCTCAGAGTGGTTCAGAAAAAGGGCCTCAGGATCCATTGCCCGAAGCCTAATTGCCTCTCACAATCTGCTTCTCTCTGTAGAAAGGCCACAAAGTGGGAGCAGGGTAAGAGTATGCACCTGGAAAGTGCAAATCAAAGGAAAAAGGTTGACCTACATAACTGCACATACAAGAACCTGGTTGGCTTTTGGGTGATCAGTGAGAGGGAGCTCTGCAATGCTGACTTTGGTGTTGCACAAGTACTGACGCCATCAGATGAGTGTCTGATACTGGAAGCTTCAACCACTCATGAACGAGCCACTTTGAGGTACACCTCATCAAATTTCAAAATTATTAAGAAATAATCCTGATCACAGTTCACTGTGGAAAAATTATGTAACAGTGAAAAAAAATCTTAATTTACTTAACTGAAGTTTTAGGCTATCACAAAATAACACATGAATGCATATTGGTGAGCTCCTTGGGAGTCAAATAGCATTGTCCAAGAGCAAATACCCTGTCCATAACAAACACATTAGAACATAAAGCACAGAATATTAGAGCACAGTATGGACCCTTCATCCCATGATGTTACTAACCTTTAAAATTACTGCAGGATCAATCTAACCCTTTCTTTCCACACAGCCCATAACTCTCCATTCATTGTCATCCAGGTTCTTAACTGCCTGTTGTGTATTAGCCTCAGCCAGCACCTGTGTGAAAAACTTACATCTAGCATCTCCCCTAAATCTTCCTCTGCTTACATTCAAGGGATGTCCTCTGCTATTGGCCATTGCTACCCTGGGAAAAAAAGGCACTTGTTGCTATAACCTGAAAAATCTCTGTCAAGTCACCTACGTCCTTCTTCATTCCAAAGAGAAAAGGCCTAGTTTGCTCAAACAAGTTCACTTATCCAGACACTCTCTCTAAAGTTTCCACATCCTTCCTATAATATGGCAATCAGAATTGACGACATACCCCGAGTAGTATCCAGAGTTTTATAGACCTGCAACATTACCTCACAGCTTTTGAACTCAGTCCTCTGACTAATGAAGGCCAACACACCATACACATTCTTAACCACTCTATCAACTTGTGCGGCAACTTTGAGAGATCTATGGACTTTGATCCCCAAAATCTATGTTCCTCCACACTGCTAAGAATTGTGCCATTAATTTTGTATTCTGCCTTCAAGTTCAACCTTTCAAGGTGTATCACTTCATGTATGGCCGAATTCTGCTCTTATGTCTCATGATCGTCACACTTTTTCAGATTGAACTCCATGCGGCACATCTCAGGCCAGCTCTGCATACTGTTTCTGTCTCATTGTAAATTATGACAGCCTTCTGTACCCTCTCTAAAACACCCCCAACTTTTGTGTCATCTGCAAACTTACTAACCCTCCCTTCCACTTCCTAATCTAAGTCATTTATACACACCACAAAGAGCAGGAGTCCCAGAAATGATCCCTAAGGAAGACATTAATGGAGCAACTTCCTCCGTCATGAAGGAGGTGTAGACATAAAGCATGTGTCACAGTTGCTGATATCCCTAAAGACATGATTTCATTCCATTGCTGTTATCTGGGCTAATTTTCACCTTTGATGACACTAACTTGTCAGATTTTTTGAACAGGCTTGCAAGAAATAGAGAAATAAATGTTGTATATTGGGAACTTTACATTACAGGTTGTTGCAGATTGATAAAATCTTGCTTCACCAGTGCCTCTTTAGTTCCTTTTTCTTCTGTTCAATTATATATATTCTAAATACAATCATAAATCCATTCTCTGCACAGAACTGTAACTTAAATATACAGTGAATTCCAGTTAACTGGAACACATGCAGAACAATACACTTTGGCCTAATTAAGCAGCTGCTCCAATTAGCCGAAGTTTTGTGGAAATAATTGAAAAGATAAGAAAAAGGATAAACTACCACTTAACTGAGTAACAGATACGTACAAATATTAAATGAAATACAGAATAAATTAGAACAGTACCAAAACTACTGTGAGTGAGGTGAGGGCCTCTGTCAGTCAGAGTTAATCATGGATATTGTGTCCTAGCTGTCTAGATACACAAGCCTGGGCAGTACGATATGGACAGCAAGCTGTTGCCCATGTAGCAAGTTCACCCTGTCCATGCATCTGATGAACCCAAAGGAACGGCAGAGATCAATACAGTTTGGTACCAGCAGTGTCGCAGTAGTTGCCACTTAGCATTGAACTAATTGTAGGACTGACTTAGAGATTCTGGCTCCGCATTTTTCCCTCGGGATTTACTCCCAAAGCCTTCCCCATGAATGGGTATACTGCAAAGCAGCAGAGGTTTGAGATCAGAGCTTTCCTTCTAGATGAGCTGCCAACCATGGCTGGCGAGCCCCAGTGACTGGTATTAAGGTGCTATTGCCCCTTCTCCTGTCAGTAGAAATGGTTCTGCCGGGCTTCGTAGCTAAGCCACAAGTGAAGGCCAGGAGCTGGACTTGGTTGTCAGAGGCTATTTGAGGCGCACACCATTGGGAGCATTTAATAGGTTGTAGGGGCTGGTCCCTATTAACACCCCCTGGCTATAATAACCTTAAAACTACACCAGCAATATAAAACTGTGTAATAGTTCCTAACAGTTATTGATGGAAGAAACCATTCAATATTTACTGATGTGTTCTTTTGATTGACTGTAAATTAATAAAAAAAATAGCACAGTCACCCAGTGCAGAGAGCAGACTGCCTTCAAGACGTGCTTTTGACCATGCATCATCCAAATCTTCATTTTCATTGTAACATTTAAGATGATTGTCAATACCTTCAAGTTCTTCGCAGTTCCTAACTTGCTGAAATAGTGAAATCATTTCATTTTCGCTCTTGGCTGTTTCTGGCATTTCCAAGCCTGAATGCTTGAAACTGCAGTGTGCAAAGGAGTTCTGAATTGTCTTAAGGTTTATTACTTGGCAGCTATCAGTGACAAAAATCATTGCTTTTTGAACACAAGTACACAAGTTATGTTAATAAAATCCAGTTTGCTCTAAGCACAGTGTAGTATTTAATGGCCACATGATGTACATGTGACTGACTCTAGTTAGAAAATGTTCAGCAACAGCCTACTGCTCCGTTAACAGCATAGTGCCCCAAATAAATGAAGGGAACCCCAGTTATTTTACTCAATTTGTTTTTGTTCTTTAAGAGTTGTCCTAAATAAGTAGTTGCCCTGATTAACCAATGGCCCAATTAACTGGAGTCCACTGGGTTCTGTATTGAAAGAAGGCATTGATATACAGGCAATCACTTTTGCAACAATAATCATATCTGGCTATTTCTCTTTTTTTCTTTCTAATTTTGTACCTAATCTTCTCATTCAGAATGTGTTTGCAATTGGTTTGTGTGCTCTATCTTATCAGAATGAAATAAATCTGCTTGCCCACAATGATTAATTGCAGATCTCCTGGAAGAGGATATGTAGTTTAAAGACCTCCTGCAGAGTGCACTGTTGTCAAAGTCATGGTTTCAATTCACTTCAGGTTTTCAGTCTGATTTTAACACAATACAAATACAAACAGGTCAATTCCCAGAATCAGATTGCCTTGCTTTTGCATACTAGATTCCCACAACTGCTTAAATAATGTACTGACTTGGTTTCATTCAAATATGCACGACTGCACAGGAACACATAAATTCACCATGCCTGAAATAGTAGAGGCACAAGGGACTGCGGAGGCTGCTGACTAGAGCCACAAACCAATTACTGAACCATCTACTCCATTTCTATTTCCTGTACTTCTGCTCTTACACACCCCTCCCCTCATGCCGGAAACTACTCTACTCTCCTGACAGAACAGGTATAGAGTTGCCTTGGTCTTCCCTATATTTCCACCAAGGCTACCCATTTAGTGCATAATTTTTGGCAACTTCCACAAGCCACAATGTAATACTACCACAAGCCACACCTTCTCGTTCTCAACCTTTTCTAATTTACAGCAGCAAACTACTCCCTCCCTTCCTTTTCTCTCTTCTCCTGATCTACCTGTCTCCCATCATCCCTGATCCTTTTCACCCTCTCTATCTGCCTATCATCCACTCACTGCTCCCACTCCTTCACCCCACTCCCATCTTCCCCCTCCATCTCCCTCACTTGATTCCATACCTCACCTTCCTCTCCTACCAGACTTCAATCCAGACTTCCTAAGCAGCATCAATCATCGTGGACCCTCTTCATCCAGGCTATGCTCTCTTCTCGCTATTAACTTCAGGCAGAAGGGACAGGAGCTTTACTTCCCACACTACCTGGTTCAGGAACAGATATTACCCTTCAACCATCAGGCTCCTGAACCAACGTGGATAACTTCACTCACCACAACGCTGCACTATATCCACAACCTAGAGACTCACATTCGAGGTCTCTATAACTCATGTTCTCAGTATTATTCATTTACTTTCTTATTATTCGCATTGAATGTTTGACACTGTTTGTCATGTATAGTATTTTTCATAAATTGTATTGTATTTCTTTATTTGCCTTTAAATGCCTGCAAGAAAATGAAACTCGGGGTAGTTTGATAATAAATTTACTTTGAACTTTGAATTGCATTTGGTCATGGGGAAGGTGCAGACTCACATAAACAGCACCAGTTAGGATTGTGGAGCATTGAGCGTTGAGACAGCAGTTCTACCAGTAGGAACATGCCATCCCTCCTCTGCACTTACTGAAACTCACCAAGAGAAATAACCAGCTAAATTTTGCTTATGTTCATTTAGCTTTCTCTTAAATACAGACATCTTTGGGTCAGCCAGTTACATGGTCATGAATTCCTCATTATAATCACTCTCCGAATAACAAGATTTCTTGCACCTTCCCTTTTGGATTATTATCAATTATCTTTTATCATGCATTTCAGGTGAAAACATTTCTCTATGTTTACCCTTATTCAGCTGCATTCATTTTAAAGGACTTTTATTCAAACAACCCTTAACATTAAATGACAGATTTATGATGGCTGTCTATCTTTCTCTTGATTTCTCTCCTCTCCAGTTGATGACATAGTAGAATAATTAGAAATTCAAAGATGTTTTTAAGCCATTTGCAACAGCTGTTCCTCATGTACTAAGTAAGAAAGGAAACCTATTGCATATTTGACTCTGCCTTTTTGTGTTTTAATGATCTCTTCCATGAAGTGAAACTAGAGGGAAATGATAATTATTTGTAGATAAGAACATTTTTTTTCTGAATTAAGTGAGAAATTATTAACTTTTAGAAAATGTTTTAATTAGTCAACACCTCTGAACTCTCTGCATGTTTTTGAAGTCAAACTCCTAATTCAATAGAATAGTCCATAAATATTATCAAACACTACAAGGAGTGCACTGCTCTATAGAAGTGAATAGTTGGGATGAGCTGCCAGAAGAAGTAGTCGAGGTGGGTACAACTGCAACATTTCAAGTGGCATTTGCATAAGGACGTGGAGGGAGGGACTTGGAGGGTTATAAACTGAAGGTAGGAAACTGGGATACTGTGGTCAGCATGGACCACTTGGGCTGAAGGGTCTGCTTCTATGCTGTATTACTCTAAGACTCTATGACTAATTTATATCATCTGGTTCATTATGTTAGTTCTAGTGAATGTCTGTGTGCACCTTTCATACACTTGCTCTTATTTTCCATATTCAGATGAACAATGTTTTGCAAGAGCCAATATATTCAGCACCTAGATACATTTTCACTCTATTTTTCAAATCCGAATAGCAGAGTTTGTTGTAATTTTGAAAGCACCAACAAAAATCAACTAGTCAAATACATCTGCCAATACAGAACGAAAAGGTCTCTTAGCAGAAAAGTAAAAAGGTAGCTCACTCTGCACAGGATGCTCTTTTCTGAAGCCTCTCTGATATCACTGCTCAGTTCCTCCCTGCTAGGGTTCTCAAGTGAAGCTGGGAGGCACTTGCTTAGGGAGATCTCAATCAAAGACTCTTGATAACCAACTGACTGGGCATATGTTAAGGTGACTCAGGTTCCTTCATTTTCATATATTTTCAAGTTAATACTCTACATTTGTCTCCAATAATCAGTTGGGATTATTATTTGCAATAGTTTGCAGGAAACTAGTTGTGTCCTAATGTGGCAACACCAGAGATTTCTCCAGATAAAACCTAATAGGCCAATCTCCTATGTTTTTTTCAAATTGTTCCACATTGTTTTCATATTGAAGTACATTGGTGTTTAATCCAATGTTTCAGGAATGAACATACCCAATGTCTTTGTGACACATGCACTATTTGTGTGACAGATCATTTGGCAAACAAGTCTAACAACTGCTGCTTCCATTACAAATGTTTACTTTAAAAAAATAAACTGCTTTGGGTCCAATAATGTCAACTATTAAACAAATGTTTAGGCATGCTATGGCAAATGAGCTGTTTCAAGGTTTGCAGCCATCCTTGTCCACTCATCCATTTTGTCAAACCTTTTGGAACTGAGAATCTATAACGATATTGTGAGTGAAGAAACGTTGTAACTCAGAATATGTTGGATCCCAGTCTTCCCCTTTGGTTCCTGAAGTGCTATATTTAGAATGGAACTTCCATTTACCATAAATATGCTCTCTCTCAAAGAAAGAGACAGAACTCAGCAGAGGGAGGGGATCCTCACCTCAGGAGAACCACCCTCACTGACCTGGCAGAGGGCAATGAATCAGTGACAGGATAAAAAAAATAGTTTGCAGAAGCTCAGATTCCTAATTTTATTCCAGAATTTCATTTTGAAGTTTTCAGCTGCTGTGAACTTCATTGAACTTTATCCTTCTTTTAGCCTCCAAATGGCAGACACCAAACAGATATTTTGTCGCTGGTACAAATGCATGTCACTAAGATTTAAGCCTTGTCCCAAATGCCACTGTTTTTTGCCGCCCAAATCTTGGCATTTACAGAATGTGTCCAATGATGTGTTAAATTCTCCTACAGCCAATATGAGAAAACAAAATCCTGACCAGCAATGAGCATTTCAGTTCTTATTATACCTCACAGCTTTTAAAAAGTCATTAGTTTCTTATCATAGCTTTTTCTATTCCCTCTCCTGAAGATGCTGACTCCTCGTGGTGAGGTAGGTGCCAGTCAGTTCCATACTTATTTAAGTGGACATGAATCTATTTGTGACCCTTGACATGGACAATCTCAAAAGCACAATGAAGACTGCACTGAGCACCTAGCAATTGAGGTTGCTGACTACGACCTGCAGCCAGATAACTTGATTGATTCCCCTATCTCCGATATGGACACAGAATGCAATTAAACTATTGCCTCAGCTGGAAGGATAAGGGGAGAAATGAAATTTCACTTTCTCTTTATATTTTAGGTGCTCATGTAATTTACGTGGCTGACAGAGTTGAAAGTTGTGTTGGAATTAAGCTGCATGGAAGTTCTAATGGTATTTTAGGAGAGGACTGGGACAGGCTTTGGATTTGATTGGAATCCGCACTGACATTTGAAACAAAGTTCCACATATGTTCCATTTGTGGTGTTAGATTCACTTGAGTTTAAAACTCACTCTAGGATAAATTTAGAAATCTACACATAGCTGCATGCACACTGCTGAGTTTATAATAATGTCTGGCAAGAAAATACCTGACATTTTCTGAACCAAATCAACCTTGTCTGTCTGAACGAATTTGGAATTTAAACAGCATGATTTACTTCAGAAAATTAATCCAATGCACTTCTACTAAAGGTGGTGAGAAGCTGATTAATAGTTATTAATAAAATGTCGATGGCTGCCAGACTTGGTCAGTGGTGAGGTGAGGACAAAACATTGGAATACCATTATCCTCACCTAATGCAGAGACCTGTGCTGGAGTAGTCTTTTCTGAAGGTGGTACTCTAGGCATGTTACAGAGGAAGGTGAGCAGCTTAGATCTGCAGCAGCATGGAATCAGAATTTTACAGCATAACAATTTGGCCCCTCTGCCCATCAGGTCGGAAATGGGATTTTGGAAGGAGCTCTCAGTCCAGATTAGTCTAATGCCCCAGATCTTTTCCCAAAGCCTTGTGAATCCAATCCTTGCAAAACATTGAAAAGCAAAATACGGTGGGTGCTGGATGAGATTACTGGAAAAATAGAGCAGTTCAGGAAGCATTTTTGGCGAGGGGAAAAAAGAAAACAAATCAATATTTCAAATCAATGTCCTAGTATTGGAACATCAAATCCATTTGGCAAATACCTGTGATGGTTATTCCACTGCTCCCGCATGACAACTCTAACTGTGGAAACATACATGTTATTACTTCCACCCTTATTCTTAGATAGTTACTTATATTTTATAGATACTGTCCAAAGGGAAACAGTGTGGTGTGGGAGTTGCAAGGAATTAGGAATTTAAACCCTGACAGTGTTGGTTATGAAGGAATTAAAATACGGAAGGAAACATTAAACTCAAGTGAATCAATGACAGTGGAAGCAGATGAACCAATTGTCTCTGTTCTTGATATGTGACTGAAGGAATGGAGGCTGCTATTTTATGAAGCTGCTCTGTGACCTCCATTTTGTGATCTTTCTTGTGAACGTTTTGTTTTCTCAAGAATAGCTGTATCAGAGTGCTTTAAAGTGAATGTAATGAAGTTCCTGAGAATCAGCTGAACTGGAGATCATTTCCAAATAAGAAGCTATTTGTGAGATGTTCTTTGGTAAGATAGATCATGCAGGTTTATGAATAGGGGTGTCCATGTCTGACCTGAGTAACTCCAGCCTGACAGCTGGCTGGTCTGGTCTGATTCAGAACAATGGAGCATTCATTACAAGTTGTCACTTGCAAAAAGGGCAATAAACTGATGCTGGTTTGGACCAGAGCCAATGGGAAACTGATGCTCATTAGCCAGATAAGCCAGAGTCAATGAGATTTAAATGCAACATTTGAACTGATGAGGAGTGTATAAAAGTGGGAGGTTTCAAATACAAAGCAATGAGATCATTGGAAGCTAACTATCGCAAGGAACACCCCTATTTTAGAGGCTGTGATAAGAAGAATCAATTGGCTGGCCAATGGAAGATCCCCTATTTCAGTGTTATGAATTGTAGAAGTGGTCTGAGTGAGTATTGGTAGAGAGGGAATAATAGAATACATGTTTTAAGTTGTTGGGCTGGGGTCAACATATTTATGTGGTATTTGTGCAGAGACAATAAATTACAACTTTTGATTAATTAGGAGTTGTGTAGTGAATAGCCTAACCTAGATCAGTTGATAATAGTCAACAACACCAACCGGGTTTTTAGAAGGGCCAATGGTTGGCGAATGTGATTTGAGTGAGCGGTGCAGAGAATCAGCCAATGTCAAAGGACTGCGTAGCCTATTTATGCCTGTTTTAAAAACTCAATCACACATTCTCTTTCTCGTTTTCTCTTTCTTTACTCAGATCAGACTGCACAGAAAATATTTGAAAAGTCGGAAGATAAATATTAGTTAATGCTGGCAAACATTCATTTATTTTGCAATCATGCTGTAGCCCAGAATCTTCCACAAAGACACTAAAGCTATTTGATATCTCGTTTTTACTTTGGAACATAGAAGAGATTCAAGATTATTTAATGCCATTTCCAGCACACAAGAGTAAAGAAAAACAAAATAATTGCTGCTCTGCATCCAATGGAGCATATAAAAATCACACTAAGAAAAAGAACACAAGAATAAAAAACACAATAAATTTGAATGCATAAGAGAGTTTATAAACAGGTTGATTGTTATGTATGTAAAGTGATGCTAGGTACAGGAGTGTCTGTACATTAGGTGATTCTGACGGGAAATAATAAAGTTGTGGGGTGGGGAGTGTGCTGGGGAAGGTTATCGGGTGGTGTTGACCATCCTTGCAGTATGGGCAGGGTGGGTGGAATTCTGCATGATCTTGCGGTCCTTTTTCCTGCACCTTGTTGTATAAATATCCTCAATGACAGGTTGCCTGGTGCCGGTGATACATCGGGCAGTTTTGACTAGCCATTGTGAAGCCTTCCTGTCTGCTGCAGTGCCTCTTCTACAGGATGCTCTCTACTATGCATCTGTAGTAGGCAGCAAGAATTGATGTGTACAGTCTGGCACATCAGCCCCTCAGAAAGTAGAGTCATTGGTGAGCTTTCATGATTGTGTAGAATGTGTTCTGGGACCATGAAAGACTGTGCAAGATGTGCACTCCCAGGAGTTTGAGACTGCTCGCAGTTCCCACTGTGTGTCACTGATGTAAAGAGGTGTGGTGTGACTTCTCCTGAAGAACAGTGCAGCACAGAAACAAGCCTTTCAGCCCATGATGTCTGTGCCCATCATGATGTCGTTAAACTAATCCTATCTGCCTGCGCGTGACCCATATCCCTCCAGTCCCTGCTTGTTCATGTGCCAGTCTAAATGCCTCTTAAACTAAACTATGGTGTATGCTTCCACAACTGTCACTGACAGCAGGTTCCAGGCACCCATCACTGTCTGTGTAATTTTAAAAAAACTTACGCTGCACATCTTTCCACCTTTCTTAAAGCTACACCCCCCAGTATTTGACAATTCAACTCTGGGAAATGAACTCTGAATCTTTATCCTATCATCATTTTATAGGCTTCTCTCAAGTCCTCTCTTAACCTCCAGGGAAAGCAATCAAAGTTTGTCCAACATCTCCTTATACAAATACTGTCCAATCCAGGCAGCATCTTTGTAAATCTCTTCAAAACTTCCATACCCTTGCTGTAATCGGGCAACTAGAATGCAACACAAAAGTGGCCTAACCAAATATGACTTTTAAGCATGCCATGAATCTTCTTTATCATTTTATCTACTTCTTCTGCCACTTACAGGGAGATAAGGACCTATCGACCCCAAGATCCACTCGTCCATCAGTATTCTTAAGGGTCCTGCCATTTGTGTATGTTTTCCCTTACGTTTATCCTCCCAATATGCAACATCTTGCACTTGCTCAGACTAAACTCCATCTGCCATTTCTCTGTCCATCTCTGTAATTGATTCATATCCTGTTGTATCTTTGACAACCTTCTTCACTACCCACATCTCCATCAATTGTTGGATCATGTGCAAACTTACTAATCAGCTCGTCTACATTTTCATCCAAGTCGTTTATTAGTTTTTCAATAAGTTGTGTGCAGAAGTGATTAGAGTTTCTTCATTATCTCTACTTTTCTGAAAAATATGTTCCTCATACAGTTTTATTTGTATAGGGGTAGAGGAAGTGGGATGGGATTGACTTTCTTCAGAGTTACAGTACAATTGGTAACTCCATAGGAATAAAAGCATGACATGCACATGTGATTGAAAGCCCATGGTTTCAGTGACCCGGGCTTTATCCTGAACTCTGGTACTATCTGTGCAGAGTCTGCATGTTGTAACTACATGGTTTTCATTCAGAGCTCAGCTTTCTTTCCACATCCCAAAGATAGTTGGTTGATTTGCTATTATAAATTGCCTCAGCACAGGTTGGTGGTAGGAGAATCAGAGTGGGCACATATGTGGCAGAAATGTTATTTATTTACTTAGAGATAGAGCACAGTAACAGGCGCTTGGGGCCCTCAGACTCATGTCACTCAATTACACCCAGATGACCGATTAACCCACTAACCCAAACAGCTTTGGATATGGTAGGAAACCAGCGCATTGGGGAGAAACCCACACAGTCACGGGGAGAAAATACAAACTCCTTACAGACAGTGGCAGAAATTGAAACCAGGTTCCTGGGGCTGTGGTAACGTTATGCTAACCATGCTGCTGCTGATGGGAAAGGGACTGATGAGATTGCTCTATGAGTCTGCGGTCACTCATTGGGTTGGATGGCCTCCTTCTATGTTGTAAAAAAATATAAACATGGAAAACAAGCAGTTCCAATAAAAATGTAGCTAACTTATTTATTTAGAGATACAGCACGGAGTAGGCCTTTGCAGCCCTACGAGCCATGCCACCCAGCAACCCCTGATTTAGCCCTAACCTAATCACAAGACAATTTTATAATGGCCAATTAACCTACTAAACAATATGTCTTTGGACTGTTAGAGGAAACCAGAGCACCCGGAGAAAACCTATGTAATCCATGTGGAGAACATACAATCTCTTTAGAGAAGACCTTGGATTGAACTCTGACCTTGGACACCCCAAGCTGTAATAGCTTTGCACTAACCGTACGCTACTGTGGCACCGCACTTAAAATAGTACCTGATAATCAGGAGCAGGGGTAGACGACTTAGCCCATGAAATTTGCTCTGCCATTCAGTAGGATCACAGATTTTTAACTTTAACGAGGGATCCCTAGTTCTAGGTTCTCCCACAAGAAGAAAAATCCTCATCAGATTCTGTCACAATCCCTCAGCGTCCGATATGTTTCAATCAAAGCTGCTTCTTCTATGCTCCGGCAGATAAAAACCCACCCATAGATTTATGCCTGGCTTGGCCTGCTGCGTTCACCAGCAACTTTGATGTGTGTTGCATAGATTTATGCGTGCCACTTTTATAATACACCTTTAATATAACAAGAACTGACATCAAACATTGAGCCTCTGAAAATGATATTAGGGCAAGTGAAATATGTAAATTGGCTAGGAGAGTGGCTTCAAGGATTATCTTAAAGAGAGAAAGGTAAAGTGACAAAATGGTGTAGGGAATGAATTCCGGAGTATAGAACAGTGACTCCCAAACTGTTTTGGGTTACCACCGCTTGGCTCCCAGACCATATTCCCAGTGCCACCCTCTCCCTTTCCAGTGACTACATAAAAACTGTAAAGAATTTTGATTTAAAATGCACAGTGAAAGAAAATAGGAACTGCAAATTCAAAATAGTGACAAATAATTGCAAAAATTATTCAAATCTATTTAGACAATAGACAATAGGTGCAGGAGTAGGCCATTCAGCCCTTCGAGCCAGCACTGCCATTCACTGTGATCATGGCTGATCATCCACAATCAGTATCCAGTTCCTGCCTTATCCCCATAACCTTTGATTCTGCTATCCTTAAGAGCTCTATCCATCTCTTTCTTGAAAGCATCCAGAGACTTGGCCTCCACAGCCTTCTGGGGCAGAGCATTCCATATATCCACCACTCTCTGGGTGAAAATGTTTTTCCTCAGCTCCGTTCTAAATGGCCTACCCCTTATTCTTAAACTGTGGCCTCTGGTTCTGGACTCACCCATCAGCGGGAACATACTTCCTGCCTCCAGCGAGTCCAATCCCTTAATAATCTTACATGTTTCAATAAGATCCCCTCTCAGCCTTCTAAATTCCAGAGTATACAAGTCCAGTCGCTCCAATCTTTCGGCATATGACAGTCCACCATCCTGGGAATTACCTAGTGAACCTACGGTGCACTCCCTCAATAGCAAGAATGTCCTTCCTCAAACTTGGAGACCAAAACTGCACAAGGGTTTAAAGCTACAAATAAAATTATTTCTTTATTTAGTTACATTAAAAACAATTTTCATCAACAACATTAATAGTCCAAATATTTATTACTACATTGCTTTTTCACCTTTCAATGAGATGGGTGGGCTTGGGCTTATCATCTTCTTAACATCAGGCTGAGCGTCACTCAGGAGGAGTCTCAGATCCCCACGTTCCATAATTTATAGACTATTTCATTGCCTTAAAAGAAGCTGGAAGACAGCACTGAATCTGCACTCCACTAATATGATGTTGGAAGGACAATAAAGAACATCTTGAAATTTGTTTACAGTGCAGTATAGTGCTCAGAGATTTCTTCCTACAAACAAAAGAGCTGTAATGTGATATTTTTGAACCCTGGCTTCAGCTGAGTGATTTTTGTAGCAAGATCAGTTCTTCCTCCTTTTATCCTGGTGATTTCTCATTACAAGTGTTCAGGAATGGCTTTATTACCAAATCTAGAATTTGGTTTGAGAGAAATTACTGAAATCTCTCTGATATCTCCTTATGCAGCTCACCTGGAAGGGGGGGGGGGGGGCACAGTACACTTGACGATCATCATCTGCTATTTTTTTCTTTCTCTTCCAACTGAAAGAGGCTTGGAAATTGGATTATCTTCACCAGAAATGGCTTATCCAAACAAATTGTGAGTGGCAACAGACCACAATACACAACAGAAGAATTCTCACAGTTCATGAAGGAAAATAGCATCAGGTATTTCACGTCAGCTCCTCACCACAAAAAGGGTTAGCTGAAAGGTTTATCCAAACCTTCAAGAAGTGATTAAAGTGATGGACAAGGAGGACATTTCTCTACAGCACAAAGTGGACAAATTCCTTTTTGTGTATCAGAACTCTGTTCATGCAATGACAAATCAAACACCTCCAATGCATGAGCAGGAATCTGAGATCTCACATAGACATCCTGAAATCACCTCTACGGAGAGATGTTCAGCCAGTTGCCAAGTGAAGCAGTAAGGAGCTTCGAGATTGGACAGGGAGTTTTAGCATGTGATTACTGAGAAGACAAGTGGACACCCAATAGGAAAGCTACAAGAACTGGACCACTGATGTATTAAGTTAATGATGGAGACCAGACATGGAGACATCATGTGGACCAGATACTGGATGCTCAACTGAAGAACACACCTGAGTTGATTGCATCCAACAAGACAGACACATTACATTCACTGGACTTACTTCTCAGTGATGATCATGCAACTGACAGCAACGTGACACCGGCCACTGAGAATGTGGTCTTAGACAAGACACCTGCCAAGCCTGATGTCACTCCACCGGTCCAGAGGCGCTATCCTGAAAGAAACAGAGCACCTCCCTAAAAACTGAACCTTTAGAACTGTGAAGTTAGTTATGGACTGTTATTGTGAAAGCATGTTTGTTTGGAATATGGGTTTATGGAAGGGAAATTGAATGTTTTTTACAGATTGTTTTATGTTGGATTAATCTAAAGGCAGAGGGAGTGTAATGTATGGATCTATTTTCTTTAGAGCAATGGCCCCCCCACCCGCCTTTGCACTACGTATTGATCTGCGCATGAACATTGTTCTCTATCTCATTTTGCAATGTGAATACACCAGTTAAAGCCATCTCCCCCGTGCGTGCTTTTGTTTAATTGATGTGTAGTATGCATGAAGAAAATACTATATATAGGGAAATGACACACTATCTTAAATAGAAACATAGTTTTCCCAAGATGATGCAATTACAGAAGGAGGTAGAAATCTGATGGCCTTCTACAGTCCCCCATCCTTCCTTGCACAGTTGCTTTGGACTGGAGATAGGTCACAGAAGCAGAATTAGCAGAATTGGCCCGTCAAACCTGCTCCACCATTCAATAATGGCTGATTTATCTTCCCTCTCAACCCTATTCTCCTGCCTTCTCCATTCACTTTTGATGTCCTTACTAATCAAGAAACTAGCAACCTCCACTTTAAATACACCCATTGATTTGAACTCCACAACCTTCTGTGGCAGGTTCATCACTCTCCAACTAAAGAAATTCCTCCTCATCTCTGTTCGAAAAAGACGTCTTTATTCTGAGTCTGTGCCCTCTGGTACTAGTCTCTCCCAATATTGGAATCATTCCCTCCAATTCCACCCTATCTAGCCCTTTCAACATTCAGTAGCATTCAATGAGATGTAACCAGGTGACTGTTGAATATTATTTTTTATTGTTAAAAGTGCACTTATGTATTCACCCTGGTAATGCTAAAATAGCTGTCCGTGCCTTTAAGGGAAAACGGTGACGTCATTATGCACGTGCGATGTAGAAAATAAAGAGTTACAATGTTCTAGAAAGCACTTCAAGTACTGGAAGCTGCTTTTCCCCCAAGAGTATTGGTCGTATGGTGAGGAAAGATTTTTGCAAATAAGGTATCGGTGCTGGATCGCTTGGTCATGTGAAGTTCCTTATCAGCCTAGTAGCATGAGTGAGGAGAATTCACTTCAGGGTCTTGCCCATACATGTTTGGAAGTTAAGCACGTGTGTGCCAAAAATTGCCACTACTGCATTGGTTTTGAACAGTGTATTTGTTTTTATTTATTTTCATACTGCATACGTCACAAGGTGTGAATTAAGCTGAGATTGTAACAGCAGGAACTGGTTTTTTTACAATTTATTTTGTTGTTTTATTCTGATACCCTCTTCTTGCATTACAACATCTAAAACAGATCAAGGAATTAAAGACCCGAAGAAGTATTTGTCCTGAGTGTGTATTTTTCCCAGGCTACAAAATTTGGTGCCAGAAGTGAGGTAATTCCAAGCCAGTTTGGAGGAGTTTTGGAGTTTTGTATGCAGTACAATATACAATACATAATATGGTAGTGGTGAAGAACAGGACAATCATTCCTGTGGGACGGAAGGAGAGCCTGTTGTCGCACAGTCGCCTTGATACTGGGTTGGGACATCAGGGATTGACACCAAAACGTGGAACTGTGACGATGATCCTGAGCAACAATGGCTGTGAAGTCATTGTTTTCTGCAGGAGATGTCAGCAACCCCTTTTCCAGGCTTGTTGTAGAGACTGTAAGGACTTGTGTCTTCACAATGTACATTCAGAAAATGAACAAACTGAATCTGATTTGAATGAACAATTAGAGAATTATGTAGTAGGCATGAGGAAGCCATGGAAACTATAAATAAATTAAGCAAAAGGTCCTATGTATATGTTCCAAGGGAAGAACACATCGCTCCATTTATGGGGGATGTTGAGAGAGATAGGACATCTTTTGATGACTTTATTGAAGAAGTTGAATGGGTGCTTCATGCTGGAAATCAGTCTGACCAGGATCAGTATGATGTTCTTATGTCACTGCTCGGGAGTGCACCTCGAGAAGAAGCACATATGCACAGTGATGCTGAAGAAGAGCAGGCTGACGACTTGTTCACCTGTCTCAGGGAAACTTTTAGGCACAAGCGTAATGCACCTCAACTGCTGCGTAGCTTCTATAGCCACACACAGTGTGTGGGTGAAGACATACGGATAGTTTTCACATGCCCTCGCCCAAGCTCTTTACGTGCTACTCCCCTGATGCTATGCCCAATATGAGGGTGGTGCTCAAAGATCAATTTATAGAGGGGATCAGAGATCCCTTAGAAGCGATCTCCACAGATACATGTAGAAGAACCCTGAGTCCTCAATGATAGAAGCGCTAGAGATGTCTCTCCTGTGGTTTTTAGTAGAGTCCTCAGGAAATGCAAAGACTGTAAAGTTAAAGAATAGCAGTAGCCAGGCACAGTGCTCAACTCTTAATTGTCAGGAATCTAAGTCTGTCACCTAGATGAGGTCTTTAAAGTAGCCGCAGAGCAGGGCAAAGCCATTAGTGCGTCGACTCAAGCAGTGAATGATCTGACTGTACAGAGAGGTGTTACATATGCTATTTGCAGTAGACCTATGTTACAGCCTAGGTTCACAGAGGATGGGCTGCCAGTATGTTTCAAGTGTCAGGTGGGGTGGGGGGGGGGGTACATGGGGCTGAGAATTGCCCACAGAAGCGAAGTGCAAGGGATGTAGAATCAACATCCTCCAGCCCTCAGGTTGTGAGTCGGTCAATTCAGGGCAACCTCATAGACTCAGATAACGTACAGCCATCTTGTGACCAGTTGCCACAACCTGCCAAGGGAACATGTCCTGTCACTGAGCTTAAGATATCAGGTGTTGCTGTCCGTTGTCTGTTAGACACAGGTAGTCAAATGAGCACCATCACTGAGCAGTTCTTTTGAGAACATTTGAATGGAGAGGATGAGGATATGTTGTTCTCTGCTGGCTGGCTCAGGTTAACAGCTGCCAACGGTCTTCATATTCCTTACTTTGGATATCTAGAACTAGATGTTCATACAATGGGCATGAAGATACCAACTTGTAGCTTTCTAGTAGTCAGGCATCCTGTTAGCACTGAACAACCCATCCCATGCATTGTTTGCATGAACATTATAAGCCAATGTAGACAACTTGTCTACGCAGAATTTGACACAACACTAGAAGGAAAGTTGGACTCTGATTGGAGAGATGTTTTCCAGAAAATGCAGATGTGCGCTAGCGAAAAGAAAGCTGTAGTCTGAGTATATGGAAAAGATACTGAGCACATACCTGTTGAATCTGTAGTTACCATTGTGGCTGCTAGTGACCATAAGATGTCACTTGAACCACTTAACACCCCTCTACTAGAAGGTCTTGTAGTTATTCCTATTCTCGTTGACTCTTGCAGCCCCACAGTACCAGGATAGGTTTTAAATCTGTCTTGAGAGAATTTATGGCTGTCCTCTATGACCTGGCTAGGTATCCTCTCAAAGGTAGAGTGCATAGATAGTGATCAGCAATGTGCTGTAAGATTTCAGCAGATCTCGGCTGCCATTGAACAAGTGAAAGTTAATGTAAAAGAGGAGTGGAGTAAACTCAAGTTAAAGTTAATTCCAGACAAGCTCGACATTGGGGATAATGAAGAACAACAAACTTATCTAAGAATTATACTGGCAAAGTACCTGGATATGTTTGTAGTAGAAGGTGAAGACCTTGGGTACACTGACAAGGTCAAGCATGAAATTCAGTTAATTGATGACGAGATCGTTTCACAGCCATACCGTCACGTTCCGCCCAATCAGTACAGTGAAGTGAAAGAGCACATCTCAAAGTTGTTGAAGAAGAATGTGAACGGAGAGAATAGTAGTGCGTATGCCTCACCTATAGTGTTGGTATGGAAGAATGATGGTAACGTAAGACTGTGTGTAGATTATCGAAGACTGAATCTTAAGAACAAAGGATGCCTATCTGCTCCCCTGGATTGATGCAGATGCTCTGCAGGGAGTGCAGTTTTTCTCAGTGATAGGCCTCACGAGTGGTTACCGTTAAGTAGTGGTAGAGGAGTGTAACAGATATAAGACTGCCTTTGTGATCCTGTTTGGTTTATATGAGTATCTTTGCATGCTGTTTGGAGTTTGCAATGGTCTGGTGATTTTTCAAAGTCTCATGCGGGCAAGCAGGAATGACTGAGTCTTCCAAATTATGCTGGTATATCTGGATGATATTCTGTTGTATTTGCAGACTTTCCAAGAACACTTGGAGAAGTTTGACATTGTGCTTCAGCGTCTCAAGGAGACTGGTCTAAGGTGAAATTGGAAAAATGTCATTTTCTGCAGTCAGCAGTTAAGTTCTTAGGACCCCAGATATCAGCCAAGGCAACAGGCACAGATCACAAGAAGGTCTCGGCTGTTCAGCAACGGCTAGTACCATCTACAGTCAAAGACTTATGATCGTTTCTTGGCTTTTGTAGTTATTATAGACAGTTCGTTTAGGGATTCTCAAAGATTGCTGGTCCGCTGCGTGATGTAGTGTATTTGGTGTCTTTGTGCAGGGAGTCACAGTAAAACAAATCAGCTGTTAAAATAGTCTTGGAAGAAAGGATGTCAAACTAATTTTGACTTGCTCAAAGTGAAACTGACCAGTTCACCTATCCTTGGCTTTGCTGATTTCACATGACCTTTCATTGTAGAGACCGAAGCAAGCAGTCACAGACTAGGAGCTGTTTTATACCAGCAACAGGGAGAGACAAAGAAGGTTATTGCATATGCAAGCCAACGATTGAGAAGTGCTGAAAAGAATGATAGGAATTACAGCGGCATGAAGTTAGAGCTGCTTGCACTTAAGTGGGCTATAGTAGAGAAATTTGGTGGTTACTTATTGGGTTCTAAATTCACTGTAGTTACTGACAATAATCTGTTATCCCACTTATTAAAAAAAGTTGGGAGCAATTGAGCAGGGATGGATCTCACAGCTGTCAGTGTTTGACTTTGATGTTCAGTATCGTCCAGGTTGGGGCAATACTGTGGCTGATGCTCCCTCTAGGCAGCCATTTGCAGGGGAGCCTGAGCCTACCTCAGTGGAAGGTGAGTTTGATGGGTCTGTGACGGTCTGTAGTCTGATCAATCGCGGCTCTGCTCTTGACCTGGCACTAGCAACAGCTGGTCTTAAAAGCTGTAAGGTTAAGCAAATCCAAGCTCTTGAAGCTGGTAATAGCGATGTAAGTGGTCTGGTGCAAGGAACCACCCCAACCCTCCCGGGTATTCTAATGGAGAATTGCACACTTTTCAGCAGCAAGACCCTGTGTTAAGTGTCTTCAGAAACTTATGAGACCAGAAAAGAAAGCTGAATGACAAGGAATGTAAAACTCTGCTTGAACCTGTTTTGTCTCTGTTAAAGCACTTGGACAGTATCTGTCACAACCATGGGTTCGGCAGTCCAGTAGATACGGTATTTGCACTGGTGAATCTGCACGTGTCAGCTAATTATTCTTTAATCATGGTAGTACTTAACTCCATACTTGTCGTCGTAGTGCTTGTCAAGACTTGGACAGAGCATAGCAACCCTTTGCTGCTGTTTGCATTTGGCCTTCCTTGAGATATTGGACTTTCATGTCAACTGACTCTGAAGACAAGAGGTATTCGTTTAATATTCAGAAGTTCTTTTCAGCCGCAGTATAGGGTTCGCTTTCCTTTTGGGAATTTTGGAGTGTGTGGACCAAACTTAAGCTGAGATTGTAACAGCAGGAAATGTGTTTTAAAATTTATTTTATTATTTTATTTTGATACCCTCTTTCTGCATTAGTAGTAGTAGGCAGCTGTCGATCCCAGGGGATCATGGGTTTGTTGCTTTGGTAGACTGTGTCCTCTCCAGGGCTCAAGCCTGGGTGGGAAGATTTGAAGAACCGGCTGTTGCCCATGCAGCAGGTTCCCCCTTTCCATGTCACTGATGTAGTCGAAGGGAAGGGCACGTGCCGATACAGCTTGGCACCAGTGTCAGGAGGTTGCCTGAGTGAAGTTGTAAACAACATCAAACTGCCTTAGGGACCCTGACTCCAAACTTCTTCCTCTGGGTTTACTCTCGAAGTCTTTCCCATGGGTGGGTGTGGCCACAAGGCAGCAGAGGTTTAAAATCAGAGTTTTCCTTCTCCTAGGCGGGCTACCGTCCAAAGCTGATGAGCCCCACTTGCCCAAAGCAACTGGTTTTGAGGCGCCAGTGGTTCGCCTTTGCCCCTTCTCTTGTCAGTAGAAACAATTCCACTGGGCCTAGTAGCTAAGCCACACGTGAAGGCTAAGAGTTGCACTTGGTTGTCAGAGGCTGTTAGAGACGCACACCATTTGGAGCACTTTATAGGTGGTGGGAGATTCTCCCCATTACAACCCCCCGGCTATGACAAGCTTAGGAACCCTTTCTGCATTAAAACATGTAAAATAGATAAAGGAATTAAACACCTGAAAAAGCATTTGTTGTCCTGAGTGTATATATTTCCCAGGCTATAATATTGCTCTTCACTCTTCTAAACTCCAGTAAATACAAGCATCGAACCATCTCCATGCACTCTTTATTCCAGAATCCTAGTCGCAAACCTCCTCTGGATCCTCTTCAATGCCAGTACGTTCTTACTTAGATATGGGGCTCAAAACTGCTCACAATACTCCAAGTGTGACGTGAAGGTATGTACTAGATCAGCAACTGAATGGTTCATCTACAAACAAGAGAAAATCTGCAGATGCTGGAAATCCAAGCAACACGTACAAAATGCTGGAGGAACTCAGCAGCCAGGCCACATCTATGGAAAAGAGTGCAGTTGACGTTTTGGGCCGAGACCCTTCATCAGCGTATGAAAAGTCCTAATGAAGGGTCTCAGCCGGAAACGTCAACTGTGCTCTTTTCCATAGATGTGGCCTGGAAAATTGATTAGTAGTTTGTAGGCATGCTGAAAACATGAAAAAAAACATGAGAGTTAAAATTGCCACGAGTGTATGTGAAATGGGCTTTATCGCTGCATAAAAGAACATTAACAAGTCGGGATTAGTCTGGTAAGATCGCCCATCATCATAATTTACAATAACAACTTGCTATTATACATGAATATTAAGTGTAAATAAGTGCTCCACAGAGGCATAGCTGAGCCATAGAAAGAACTAGTCTATTGGCTCTCAAAATGGAACCTCTCCGCAGGGCAGAGCATAATTGAAGAAATATCAAGGGGATGTTCAAAGGGAACTGCAGTTGCCATGGGAGATTTTAAACTATATATTGAATGGACATATCAAACTGGCAAGGGCATTGTAGAACAAAAATTTGAGGAGTGCATAAGAGAATGATTCTTAGAACCATATATTATGGAACCTACCGAGAAACAGGCTAATTTAGACTTGGCCATAAGTAATGAGGAAATATGAATAAAAGATATTGATTGTGAAGATCTCCTAGGAGGTAATGATCATAGCATGATAAAATTCCAGATGCAGGTAGTGGCTGGACACCACAGGAACAAAACCACTGTCTTAAACTTAAATAGGAGCAATTATAATGGCATAAAGATAGAGCGGTTTGAAGTGGACTGGGAAAATAAGCTGAGAGTCAGATGTTTAAACAATTGATCCATAACATTCAGCAAGAAATGATCTCAATTAGAAAAGAAACTCCAGGAAAAAGGGCATGATTTGTGGGTAGCAAAGGAGGTTAGAGATAAAGTTAAATTGAAAAATACAAGATAGGAACTGTAGTAAGCTAGAGAACTGGAAAGCTCACAAGAATGGGCAATATTGATTTGAACAGAAAACTTCAATGTAATATTCACATGCAGTATATGTGATGTGGATATATAAATAGGATGAAAATAGCTAAAATAGGTCTGGACCCTGCAATAAGCAAGGCTGGTGAATTAGTATCAGGAAACAAAGGAATGGCAGATATGTTAATTCAAAATTTTGCATAAATTTTCACAGTGGAGGGCACTGCATATATCCCAAAATAACTCCTAAGCTCATTTCAAAAATCAGGGAAGAACTTGTAAGCATCCCAAACACATTGGAGGAACTTATGGGGTTGAAGGCAAGGAGCTGATGGTCTCTACCCGACAAGTTTAAAAGAAATGGCTGCAGAGTAGTGGACCCATTGAATGAAATCCTTCAAAGCTCACTAAATTCCAGGAGGGTACCAAAAGATTGGAAAGCAGCTGATGTAATTCCTCTGAATTAGTTTCCAGATGAGCTCAATGCCTTCTATGCTCACTTTGATCATCAGAACATGGAGGAAAATTCACAAACCCCCACAGCCCCCGATGATGCTGTGATCTCAGTCTCTGAGATCAATAAGAGAACATACGGAAAGCATACGGAGGGTGAACTCACGGAAAGCATCCAGCTCAGTTGGGGTACCTGGATAAGTACTAAATACCTGTGCTGATCTACTGGCTGGAGTGTTCACCAACACCTCAACCTCTCATTTTGGCAGTCTGAGGTACCCACCTACTTTAAACAGGCCTCAATCATATCAGTGCCTAAGAAGAATATGGTAATCTGCCTCTAGTAGCACTTAAATCCACTGTGACACAGTGTTTTGGGAGGTTGGTGATGAAGAACATCAACTCCTCCCTGAGAAATGATTTGGATCCACTCCAATTTGCCTACTGGACCAACAGGTCCACAGTATATGCTATTTCTTTGGCTCTTCAGTCAACCCTCGGACATCTTGACAGCAGAGATGCTTATATCAGGATGTTTGTTTTTGACTACAGCTCAGCATTCAATACTATCATTCTCTCAAAACTAATCAATAATCTTCAAGACATTCCTTCCTTGTGCAGATGGGTCCTTGACTTCATCACTTGCAGACCCCAGGCAGTTTGGATTGGCAACAACATCTACTGCAGAATCCCCATCAAAACTGTGTGCATAGCCCTCTACTCTACTTGCTTAACACTTATGGCTGTGTGGCTAAGCATAACTCCAATGCCAAATTTGAGTTTGTTCGTGACACTACCGTTGTTGGTCAAATCAAAGATGGCGACAATTCAGCATGTTGGAGGGAGATTGAAAGTTTGGCTAAGTGGTACCACAACAACAATCTTTCACTCAATGTCTGTGACACCAAGGAGCTTCAGCAGGAGGAAACTGGAGGTCCGTAAACCAGATCTCATCAGAGAATGAAAGCTGGAGAGTGTAAGTAGCTTTAAATTCCTCAGTGTTTCTGAGGACCTGCTCTTGGGCCCAGCACATAAATGCAATTATGAAGAAAGCACGGCAGCGCCTCACTTCCGTAGATATTTTGAAGATTAGGCATGATATCTAATAACTTGACAAACTTCTATATTTGTGTGGTGGAGAGTATTTTGATTGGTTGCAACACAGGCTGGTATGGAAATACTGATGCCTTTAAATGGAAAATCTGACAAAAGAGTAATGAGTGTGACCCAATCCATCAAGGGTAAAGCCATCCCCTCTATTGAGCACATCTACATGGAGTGCTGTTGCAGGAAACCAGCATCCATTCACAGGGACTCCCACCATCCAGACCATGCTCTCTTCTTGCTGCTGCCATCGGGAAGAAGGTACAGAAGCCTTAGAATTCACACAACCAGGTTCAGGAACAGTTACTACCCTCAACCATCAGACTCTTGAACCAAGATTCGAAGCAAGAAGGCTGCGAGTGGAATGTCTGACAGGACTTTCGGAGAGAAGACATTTTACTGCTCGGGGTGAAGAGAGGCAAGACTGCGCAGGTGCTTGACGTCAGCCAGTAGAGAGCGGGAAGAGATTAAAAAGAAGACCGCCGTATACAGTGGGCAGCATTCGGAGTGGCCTTTGGCTCAAACAGGGCTTCGGCGAGGAAGGGTCAAGGCAAAGAACTGACTCACAGAGATTCACAGATAACAGCCTTTGACTTCCCCAGCGGACGCTTCCCTTTCTCCTGTGGTCCTCTTCTGCTAACATCCATTGCTCTGACATGGCAGGTGAGCCCAGACCAGTGCCATGCTCCTCCTGTGACATGTGGGAACTCAGGGAGGCTGACAGTGTCCCTCAAGACCACGTGTGCAGGAAGTGTGTCCAGCTGCAACTCCTGATGGACCGCGTGGTGGCACTGGAGCTGCGCATGGACTCACTTTGGAGCATCCAAGATGCTGAGAACGTTGTGGATAGCACATTTAGTAAGTTGGTCACACCGCAGTTTAAGGATCTAAGGAAAGATAGGGAATGGGTGACCAACAGGAAGAGTAGTAGCAGGAAGGTAGTACAGGAGTCTCCTGCGGTCATCTCCCTCCAAAGCAGATATACTGCTTTGGAGTCTGTTGGGGGAGATGGCTCATCAGGTGAAGGCAGCAGTAGCCAGGATCATGGCACCGTGGGTGATTCTGCTGCGCAGGAGGGCAAGAAAAAGAATGGCGGAGCTGTTGTGGTAGGGGATTCCACGGTAAGGGGAATAGAGAGGGGCTTCTGTGGCTGCAAATGGGATCCCCGTATGGTGTGTTGCCTCCCGGATGCAAGGGTCAGAGATGTCTCGGAGAGGCTGCAGGGCATTCTGAAAGGAAAAAGTGAGCAGCCAGCTGTCGTGGTGCATGTAGTTACTAACGATATAGGAAGAAAGCGGGATGAGGTCCTACAAGTTGAATTTAGGGAGCTAGGAGATAAATTAAGGAGTAGGACCTCAAAGTTAATAATCTCAGGATTACCACCAGTGCCACGTGCTAGCCAGAGTTGGAATAGCAGGATAGCTAGAATGAATATGGGGCTTGAGCGGTGGTACAGGAGGGAGGGTTTCAGATTCCTGGGGCATTGGAATAGCTTCTGGGGGAGGTGGAACCAGTATTGTCTGGACGATCTACATCTGGGCAGGGCCAGGATCAATGTCCTAGGGAGATTGTTTGTCAGTGCTATTCAGGAGGTTTTAAACTAATATGGCAGGGGGATGGGAACCCACACAGAAAAGAAGAGGGAAGTGATGCAGAGACTAAAGCTAGAGCTAGTGAAGAAAAAAGTAAGAGCAGAATGCATAAAAGTAAAAAGCAAAAATCGCATAGGTCACTAGATTCTAAATGGACAAGGAGTATAAGGGCACTTTATCTAAATGCCCGTAGTATTAGAAACAAGGTTGGTGAACTTGTGGCACAGATCAGTACCAAGGCATATGATTTAGTGGCCATTACAGAAACCTGGTTGCAAGGTGGAGATGACTGGGAATTAAATATCCAAGGGTATCAGGTAATACAGAAAGATAGGCAGGAAGGCAAAGGAGGTGGGGTGGCATTCTTAATTAAGGATGAGATCAGGGCGATTGTGAGAGACTATATAAGATCTAAAGAGCAGAATGTTGAGTCCATCTGGGTAGACATTAAGAATAGTAAAGGGAAAAATTCACTGGTGGGAGTTGTCTGTAGACAACCTAATAAAAATATTGCAGCGGCAGAGACGATTAACCAAGAAATAACTGAGGCTTGTAAGAATGGAACGGCAGTTGTCATGGGGGATTTTAACTTCCACATAGATTGGGTGAATCAGGTTGATCAAGGAAGTCTTGAAGAGGACATCATAGAATGCATCTGTGATGGCTTTCTGGAGCAGTATGTTAGTGAACCTACAAGGGAAAATGTTATCTTAGATCTAGTCCTGTGCAATAAGACAGGTAAGATTAATGATCTTGTAGTCAGGGATCCTCTTGGAAAGAGTGATTATAGTATGATTGAATTTTGCATACAGATGGAGGATGAAATAGTTTGATCTAAAACTAGTGTATTATGCTTGAACAAGGGAGATTACAATGGGATGAGGGAGGAGTTGGCTAATGTGGATTGGGAGCACAGGCTATTTGGTAGGACAGTTGAGGAACAGTAGAATACTTTCAAAGAGATTTTTCACCATGCTCAGCAAAAGTATATCCCAGTCAAAAGTAAGGACAGTAAGTGTGGAGAGGCAGCCTTGGATAACCAAGGAAATAAAAGATAGTATCAAATTAAAAGCTCATTTGTACAAAGTCACAAAAAGCAGTGAGAGACTGGAGGATTGGGAAAACTTTAAAAAGCAACAGAGAACAACTAAACAAGAAATAAGGAAAGGAGGGTAGAGTATGAAAGTACATTAGCACAAAATATAAAAAACAGATAGCAGAAGTTTTTATAAAGCAGAAGAGTGTGGCTAAAGTCAACGTAGGTCCCTTGGATGACGAGAAGACGAAGTTGATATTGGGTGATAATGAAATGGCTGAGGCATTGAACGACTATTTTGTGTCGGTCTTTGCGGAGGAGGACATGTCTAATATGCCAAAGAATGATGTTATGGACGAAATGGGAGGTGAAGACCTAGATAAAATCACTGTCAATAAAGAGATAGTGATGAGCAAACTAGAGGGCCTGAAGGTAGATAAGTCCCCTGGTCCTAATGGGATGCATCCCAGGGTGCTGAGAGAATTGGCGGAGGTTATAGTAGACGCGTTGGTCATCATTTACCAAAACTCTCTAGACTCCAGGCAGATCCCGGCAGATTGGAAGACAGCAAATGTCACGCCACTTTTTACAAAAGGATGTAGGCAAAAGATGGGCAACTATAGGCCAGTTAGCTTAACATCTGTAGTCAGGAAAATGCTTGAAGCTGTCATTAAGGAAGAAATAGCGAAACATTTAGAAAGGAGGCATTCCATTACACAGATGCAGCATGGATTCAGAAAGGGCAGGTCCTGTTTGACAAACTTACCGGAGTTCTTTAAGGACATAATAAGTGTAGTGGATAGAGGGGAGCAGGTGGATGTTTTATACTTGGATTTTCAGAAGGCGTTCGATAAGTTGCCGCATAAGAGACATAAATGAGGTACGGATGCATGGACTTGGAGGAAGTGTATTGGCATGGATAGTGGATTGGTTAACCAATAGAAGACAGAGATTTGGTATAAATGGGTGTTTCTCCGGTCGGCAGTCAGTGGTGAGTGGGGAGCTGTAGGGGTCGGTGCTGGGCCCACAGCTGTTTTCCATTTACATTGCTGATTTGGAAGAAGGGACTGAGTGTAGCGTAGCAAAATTTGCTGATGGCACTAAACGGAGTGGAAAAGCAAATTGTACAGAGGATGTGGAGAGTCTGCAGAGGGATATAGATAGGTTAAATGAGTGGGCCAAGGTCTGGCAGATGGAATACAATGTTGATAAATGCGAGATCATCCACTTTGGAAGGAGTAATAGAAAAGCAGATTATTATTTAAATGGTGAAAGATTGCAGCATGCTGTTGTGCAGAGGGACTTGGGAGTGTTTGTTCACGAATCACAAAATGTTGGCTTGCAGGTACAACAGGTTATAAAGAAGGTAAACTGAATGTTGGCCTTTATTGCTAGAGGGATTGAATTCAACAGCAGGGAGATCAGCTGCAACTATACAGGGAATTGGTGAGGCCGCACCTGGAGTACTGTGTGCAGTTCTGGTCTCCATACTTGAGGAAGGATATACTGGCTTTGGAGGCAGTGCAGAGGAGGTTCACCAGGTTGATTCCAGAGATGAAGGGGTTAACCTATGAGGAGAGATTGAGTCACCTGGAACTATACTGTCTAGAATTCAGAAGAATGAGAGGGGATCTTATAGAAACATACAAAATTTTGAAAGAGATAGATTAAGATAGAAGTAGAAAAGTTGTTTCCATTGGTAGGTGAGACTAGAACTAGGGGACATTACCTCAAGATTCAGGGGAGAAGATTTAGGATGGAGATGAGGAGAAACTGTTTTTCCCAGAGAGTGGTGAACCTGTGGAATTCTCTGCCCAGGGAAGCAGTTGAGGCTTCTTCACTAAATATATTTAAGATACAGTTAGATGGATTTTTACATAGTAAGGGAATTAAGGGTTATGGGGGAAAGGCAGGTAGATGGAACTGAGTTCACGGACAGATCAGCCATAATCTTATTGAATGGCGGGGCAGGCGCGATGTGCGGGATGGCCTACCCCTGCTCCTATTTCTTATGGTTTTAGGTTCTTATGTTCAATAGGGATAACGTCACTCAACTTTACTTGCTCCATTGCTGAACTGTTCCCACAGCCTGTGGAGTCGCTTTCAAGAACTCTTCATCTCGTGTCCTCATTATTGACATGAGAGGAGGAGGAGAAGATGGCGGCGTGACGCAGCTTGCACGGTCACTCCGGTGAATGATATCTGTAATCTGTCACGTAGGGTGCCGTGCACAATCCTGATTTGATGGAGGCAGATGTGAGAGAACGGAGGAATATCTGGAGAAACTTCTGAGATGCCTTTTTCGCTGCCGCTGTTACTGTGTGATCCTGAGTCTCTGGAGGGGAAGGCCCCGAATCCTTGGCTTTGCTTGTTGCTTGGTGGCTGGGACGGGGTCCAGGTGCTCGGCAGGGATGGTGCTCAGTGCTGGGTGTCGAAGGGCTGGTCGGAGGCTCGAGGTTTTTGACAAAATTGCTGGAATTCTATGAGACTGTGACAGAGAGAGTTGGTCCAGGTGAATCTTTATAACTAGTCTAGATTTCCAAAAGAGGCACTTTATAAGGTGTCACATAAGGGACCAGTGCATAAATTAAGAGACCAAGGTTTTAAGACCATAAGATACATGAGCAGAATTAGGCCATTTAACCCATTGAGTTTGGTCTGCCATTTCATAATGGCTGATCCATTTTTCTGCTCAGCCCCAATCTCCTGCCTCCCCCCCATATCCCTTCGTGTCCTGACCAATCAAGAATCTATCAATCTCTGCCTTAAATGTACACAAAGACTTGACCTCCACAGCTGCCTGTGGCAACAAATTCCACAGATTCACCACTCCCTGTCTAAAGAAATTCCTCTGCATCTCCTCTATTCTGAGGCTATGTCCTCTGGTCTTAGACACTCCCACCCTAGGAAGCATCCTCTGCACATCCACTTTCTCAAGGCCTTTCACCATTCAATAGGTTTGGATGAAGGGTCAACATGGACTGAAGTCTGGTTCTGATATAGAAAGCAAGGAGTTGAAATAAATGGGTCATTCCAGGCTAGAAAGATGTAACTGGTGTATCCCAGGCATCAGTCTTGCCTCTCGGGTATTTATTTTTTATAAATTAATGAACTGGGTACGGGAACTAAATGTAAAGTTTACAAGTTGGCAGATGATACAAATTGGCTCTTTCTGATGAGGACATTGTGATTCTGAAATGAAACATAAATGGATTTAGTGATTGGGCAAAACTTGGCAAATGGAGTTTCATATGGGAAAGTATGGGCATGTACTTCAGTAAGAAAAGTCAACAGCCATATTATCTAAATGAAGAAATACTGCAAATGAATAAAATTCAGGGGATAGCATTGGAGGGAGGTTAAACGAGATGCAATAGGTTAACTCCAGGGATGAGAAGGCTGTTCTACCAGGAGAGCACAGACATTTTCATTTGGTATTCCTTTTACTGCAGAAGAATGAAGGGTGAGTTTGCAAACATGAGTATATCCAAAGGGACTTGACGAGGGAGATTTGTAATGTCTTCGTTAGAGAGAGAGTGTCACAAAGAAGGGGATGCAATAGACAATAAAAGACTAAGCTGCATGGAAGTTTCTTCTCTCAGTCTCGTAAATCTCTGGAATTCTCTGGCCTCAAGGGTGGATTTAGCTTTAGTGGAGGTCCGCTCATTAGACATAGACGTTGGAGACGGATAAATATTTGAGAGACTGAGGAATTGAGAGTCATGGACAACTGGCACAACAGAGGAGTTCAGGCCAGCACAGACCTTCTATGATATTGATAGTGAGGCAGGCTTGAGAGTCCTGGAGGCCGATTGATCCTATTTTCTTGTTTGTTTTTTCTGAATTAGGAGTGGTGACTTTGGTAATAGTACGTGTAGTGAAAAGGATAAGGCATGGAAGTGGCAAAACTTTGTGAGAAACTCCAGTGTTTGAGGTGGAGCCGTCTGAAGCCTGGTCACGTGTGAGTTGAATTGCAGGGGGTGGGGGATGAGGTTGGGTGCGGCGGTGGGGATGATTGTAGGAGGTTAGACAGAGGAGTCAAATTAAGTTAATTGGAAAATTTTATGGTGATAGAGATGGATCAACCTTAAAATGAAAATTTAAAAAATAATATCTAGGAGCTATGAATATGTTGGATCAGACTGTTTAATTGTTATTTTCTTTGCAGCTAAACAATTATTTGTTTTTTATTTTATATAACATATACATGTAACTGTTTAGTATGATTCCTAGTGGCTGCAGAATGTATATGCAATTGTTCAGCGTGTTCCATGGTGGTTACATTTATATGATTCTGGAATCTTCTCTTGATATTGCTTTATTCAAATATGGGCTGTCTGATTAGTTAACTCTTATCTACAAGTTTGAATGGAATGTTTTCTTATCTATGGTATAAAAAGCATTGATCATTTTGTACCACCACCTTTGCTTCTCCTCTCCCTTCCCTACTAGACTTCTGCTCCTGTTACAGTTCATTTTAATTTTCTTTTTTCTAGCAGCGCTTAATAAAATGATTGCGAAGCAACAAATTTTATGCCTCTTTCTTGACTTCTGAATGAACATCAGAATTCAATAAAGATAATATACTGTATGCCTGCAACCAACAGGAATTCTGCAGATGCTGGAAATTCAAGCAACACACATAAAAGTTGCTGGTGAACGCAGCAGGCCAGGCGGCATCTCTAGGAAGAGGTGCAGTCGACGTTTCGGGCTGAGACCCTTCCTCAGGACTAACTGAAGGAAGAGTGAGTAAGGGATCTAGGATACTGTATGCCTGTGAAGGTTTGTGCTACACTTGGATATATAGATTCATAGATTTTATAGAGTTTTCGAATATGTTGATTAAGGGTTATGCTTAAAGGGCTGGGGTCATATCTGGAATTGCCATTTAAATGGCATAAAGCAAGGTAATTTCCCTGGGGAAATTACCTTGCTCAGCAAATGGATACATCAAGGCAAAAGATGGCAACTTAATTATGAGCTAAGAGGAAATCCTAAACAGATGGACAGAATATATAAGAGAACTTTTTGAAGACCAAAGAGGAGAAAAAACAAACATAAAGAAAAACCTTGAAGGTCCTAGCATTCTAAAAGCCATAAAGAAAACAAAACATAACAGAGCAACTGGTCCGGACAACATCGCTGTTGAAATGATACTGGCCTTAGAAGATTTTGGAATAGAGAAAACAACAGGAATAGCAAATGAAATCTATGATCATGGGGAGATACCTGAATATTTAAGTAAATCAGTGTTCATCACACTTCCAAAGAAAGAGGTAGCAACAGAATGCGAGTTGCATCGTACAATAAGCCTGATGAGCCACATGGCAAAAATTATTCTCAGAGTAATCATGATGACAGCAAGACGCTGTATAAAACCAGAAATCAGTAAAGAACAATGCAGCTTTGTGGAAAACACTGAAACTAGAAATTCAATTTTCATGCTATGGATGATCTGTGAATGAGCCATCCAGGTACAAAAAGACATCTACCTATGTTTCATCGACTATACAAAAGCTTTTGACACTGTCAGACACCAAGATCTTCTGGAAATGTATCAAGACCTTAACACAGAATGGAAAGATATACGTTTCTTAAGAAACTTATACTGGGACCAGACAGCATCCATCAGAATAGAAGGAGAAATGAGTGAATATGTGAATATCATGAGAGGAGTCAGGCAAGGTTGTGTCTTTTCACCAGACTTATTCAACCTGTATAGTGAAAATATCTTGGGAAGTATCAAAGATATCAAAGGATTCACAATTGGAGGCCATAATATAAATAATATCAGATATGCTGATGACATTGTACTAATAGCTGACTCAGAAGCAAAACTTCAAGAACTACTCAATATAGTGACAGCAGAAAGTAATTGCAGAGGCCTGTCAATCAACACCAAGAAGACAGAAATCATGGTCATCTCCAGAAAGACGAACATCCCACACTAAAAACAGAATACTACAGTGCTACATTTATTCTATCCTGATTTATGGAAGTGAATGCTGGACCATTTTCCCAGCAATGGAAAAGAGACTAGAAGCAGCTGAATTATGGTTCTACAGGAGAATGTTAAAAATATCATGGACGACACACACATCAAATGAAGAAGTTCTCAGAAGAGCCCAAGCAGTTCGATCACTCATACCAACAATAAGAGAAAGACAACTCAGATTCCTAGGACACATCATGCGGAAAGATGAACTAGAAAAACTCATACTCTCTGGAAAGATGGAGGGGAGCAAACCTAGAGGAAGACCTCGGCTTATGTACATCAAAAGCATAGCCAGGTGGCTACACATTGAGGAAATGGAAGTCATCCAAAGAACGAAGGATAGATCTATGTGGAAAACCATGGTCACCAATGTCCACATCAGATATGGTACCTAGACAGACAGACAGACAGACAGCTAGCATAAATGTTGGTGTTAGCAATCTCAGTTTTATAGAGAAAGAGACTATTAGCAGGAGTACAGAATACAGACTTGGAAGTCCTGTTTCAAATAGAATGCTGATAGATTGTTGGTGAGAGCTTGATTGATGAGATGATGATTTCAGTCTTTCCAAGGTGAAGAGCTGGATATGAGACAAGGAATATGACAAGCAATGGTAGAGAAATGTGTTAGGAGATGCCGTGTAACCTTTTGCTGCACACATGATTGTACTGTGCAAGTGGCTTGGATTCCAACTCTGGATTCTACTGCATGCCATAAGAACTCATGAGTTCTTTTATGTAAGAAAATTGGCAAAATGATTAGTCATCAATTTGCCTTTGAAAAATGAGGATTTCTATTCAATCAACTAGGCTGATTGGTGAGAAATTGTCTTTTGCTACTTGTGCAAACTAAATGATGAAATGTTTTATCTAGGTTCAATGTTTTCTTCACCATTCCTGTTTAATGTTAAACCATTTCCTTCGATGCATTTCCTCACCAATATAGGGGAGAAGAGTGGAAGTCTCTCAGTGTCAAAGGCAGAACTGGAAAAACACCTGGAAAAGTTATACACAGACCGCCGATGCCATGAAGAGATCACCCTCCCTCCTGACATGCCACCAATCCATCAACCGGAACACCAACTAGATATCAGCCCACCTAGATGGAGTGAGGTGGAGAACATTGTGCATAGAGCAAGGGCCACATCAGCCCCAGGTCCCAATGGAGTGCCATACAGGCTCTACAAAAATGCACCAGGTGTCCTGGGGTTCCTCTGGAGGCTCATGAAGGTGGTATGGCGTAAATGGGAGATATCAACATCCTGGCAGAGAGCCGGAGGAATCCTGATCCCAAAGGAAAAGGGTTCATCAGAAGTCGGCCAGTTCCACCAGATTAGTCTCCTAAACGTCAAGGACAAAATCTTCTTTACTGTGGTGGCTCACAGGCTGTCAAGATATCTGCAAAGAAACCATCTGATTGATACGTCAATCCAGAAAGCAGGGATCTCGGGCTTCTCTGGCTGTCTGGAACACACTTGCAACATTGCTATCAGATACAGGTTGCCAAGAAGGAGGGAACAGATCTTCACGTGGTGTTCCTGGACCTTGCCAATGCCTCCAGCTCAGTCCCTCATAACCTCCTCTGGACTGCTTTCGACTTCTTCAGGGTCCCAGTGGCCCTCACAAGCCTCGTTAAGGCCTACTTCCAGGACGTGCAGCTATGTCTGACAACAGCAGATTACACCACAGTGTGGCAACATCTGGAAGTGGGAATCATGGCTGGTTGTACCATCTCCCCGCTAGCCTCCTCCATGGCCATGGAGATGATCATTAGAGCATCTCGATGGGTGGTTAGAGGACAGCGCATAAGACCTGGCCTGAGGCTGCCGCCTATCAGAGCATACATGGACGATCTCACAACACTCACCATGACCAAGGCTTTTACTGTACACCTATTGAGAAAGCTTCAAGAGAACATCAAGCAGGTTCGGCTGAAGATCAAGCCGAGCATGTCCAGAAACATCTCTATTATCAAGGGGAAGCTGGTAGACCAACGCTTTTACATGGGCGATGAGATGATTCCAACAGTCTATGAGAAGCCTGTGAATAGCCTAGGTCGGTGGTATAATGCATCCTTCAAAGACACAGAGCAGGGAGATCAGCTCAGGAAGGATGCCGTCAGTGGCCTCGAGAGCATCGACAGAACCACACTCCCTGGCCAGTTGAAGTTCTGGTGTATGCAGTTTGGGCTCCTTCCATGCCTCATGTGGCCACTAACCCTGTATGAAGTTCCAATCTCGAAGGTGGAAAAGCTGGAGCGACTGATCAGCTCATACGTAAGGAAGTGGTTTGGTCTTCCCAGGTGCCTCAGCAGCATAGGGCTCTACGGCAAAGGAGTCCTAGAGCTACTCATTTCCAGTCTTTCAAAGGAGTACAAGTGTGCCAAAGTAAGACTGGAGATGATCTTAACAGAGGCGAGTGATCCATTTGTAGCACAAGCTGCCCACGTCCTGGATACTCGGAGGAAATGGACTCCATCAGAAGCAACCAAGCAAGCAAAGGCAGCACTCGAGCACAGGGACATGGTGGGCCGAGTGCAGCAAGGGAGGAGCGGTCTTGGCCTTGGGGACAGTACACCAGCCTGGAACAAGGCCGTTCCGTCTCAGAGACGCAGGCTCGTGACGCAGGAGAAACGTTGGCAGGAGGAGGCAGCAAGGTGCGCAAAGGCCATCACTCAGGCAAGGCAAGGACAATGGATGAGATGGGAGGGAGTGGAGAAAGAAAGATCTCCTGGAAAGAGCTGTGGGAGATGGGGACATTCAGAGCGAGATTCACCATCAGGGCTGCCTACAATGTCTTGCTGTCTCCCATGAATCTCAGCCAGTGGTATGGAAAGGACCCCACAGGCTTCCTCTGCCCGACTTCAGCAACACTAAAACACATTCTGCTGGGCTGCAAGACCAACCTTACTCAAGGCCGATACACCTGGCAGCACGACCAGGTGCTACGGTGTCTTACAGCAGTGCTGGAAAGTCGGCGGATGAGCATCAACGCTCTCCCTCTCCCTTCATTCTGCTGGCCGGTAACAGCATTTGTCCGGGTAGGTGAGGGTCAAGCCAGACTCGATACATCGAGACCAGACACCGGGTGGCTAGGCGGGGCATGTGATTGGAAGATGGTGGCAGATTTAGGCCAGAGGCTCCGCTTCCCAAATGAAATCGTGGAAACCAACCTCAGACCAGACCTTGTGCTATGGTCGGCCTCACTCCACCTCGTTTACATCATCGAGCTTACAGTGCCCTGGGAGGATGCAGCGGAGGAGGCGCTTACAGTGCCCTGGGAGGATGCAGTGGAGGAGGGAGGCCGACGAGCACAAGAAGCTGAGGTATGTTGAGCTTGCAGCCGACATGCAACAACGTGGCTGGAAAGCAAGGGTCCAACCGGTCGAAGTAGGCTGCAGAGGATTTGTAGCCACATCAATATCAAGGCTACTCCAGGAGTTGGGAGTGTGAGGGAAGACACACCGACAAGCAGTCAAAGACCTCTCCAGAGCTGCTGAAAAGGTTAGTCAGTGACTCTGGATGAAGAGAAAGGATTCCATCTGGGCCCCCAAGTGAGTGAAAGGCATCTAGGGGGTGAGCCCAGGACGCCAGGATTCACTGCTGAACCCTCCAGAGGTGTCATGGGCCTATCAGTGAAACACTGAGGAAAGAGTGTGCGCACTTGATAACCCAGAAGATGCCACCCCACAGAGTCTAGGCAGCATGTCTCAGGAGTGCAATTAAGGGATATTAACATCTAGTCCTACATAACATACCTATCAACTTCCAGCAAGCTTTTGTGCGGTCCAATGCACATGGGGCCATAAATGAAATATAAAATTAGCTATGACTAAACAAATTGAATTATGCCAAAGGAAAGCATGTTTTTTGAATCTTCAAATTAAAATTTATTACATACCCTAATTTTTTCCTTGATTGACAAAACATCACATATGCATTGATATTTCCAGTTTGTTAAGTATGTTTTACATTCTGAAATCTCTGCTGGTCATATATCTGTTTATTTGTCAGGAAAACAGCTCGTACACAAATTTACCACTCAAGGTAAGACTTACAACTTCCAAACAATGTTATCTATACATGCTAAGTATTGATCTACCAAAGTTCTCATTTTGTAACTGAGCTTTGTTATAACATGACTGAAAACTCCAAAGGGTAGAGCAGTGCAGTAAACACAGAAACTTCAAGAAGCTTTTGAGTGGCTCAGGGCCCAAATAATTTTCTTCTACCAACTTCAAACCAAATGTCTTCCATTACTTGCAGACTTCAACTCCAACATGGAATCTGAACCACACATATCATTTCAAGTGTGGTGAAAAGCTCACAACACAACATTACTCATTCTCTGGGCTTTTTACATCATGTTACTCTCAAACACATCCTAAATCACACTATAAAAAGGGATCAAGTGGCTGCATTCAATTTGGAAGAGTCATAACTGTGATGGAGGGAAGGGGTGGGGTGTGGGTTCTGACATTGATGGTTCCAATAGGATGAAAACTAAATTCTGTTAGCAAGTATTATTTACTATGGGTGCTATTTACATATGAAAGAATAGATGCATCACAATATAGACAAAGGCAGTATGCGAAAAATCGGAAATGCAGATTGTCAGGTAATTTACTAACGAGATACTATAGACAAGTTCAGTTGAATGTGTAGTACACTGATCTTATTTCTGTCAACTCATTTTCCTACTAACTTGGGAGTTGGTGAATTACATCTGTACTGTGCTGTGCTTGGTCAGCTTGCTCTACAAGTCACTTTGACCATCCAGAGTCGATTGTAGCCACATAATTCAGCATTAAGCTATTCTTAGGTCTACAGGTACGATTGATACACAGAGGTGAGGACCAAGAAGGTATGGTCAAGAGAAGCAGAGAGCTTGCAGGACTGCTTTGAGTCAGTGAACTGAACAATTTTCAGGGATTCATCTTTGAATCTGAATGAATACACCAACTTCATTGAGATCTGTGTAGTTGAATGTGCGCCTTCAAGAACATACCAACATACCCAAACTAAAAACCATGGATGAGCCAGGGGATTTGTAGACTCCAGAGGGCTATGTCCATGGCATTTAAGACCGGCGATCCAGAACTATACAGGAAGTTCAGTTATGACCTATGGAAGGTTATTTTAAGAAAAACAATTCTGATTGAAGTTAGAGATGGAATCAGATACACCTCAGCTCTGGCGGGGTTTGCAGCCAATTACTTCCTACAAAGTGAAACCTAATATCGTAAATAGCAGTGACGCTTCATTCCCAGGTATACTTAACACCTTTTATACATGCTTTGAAAGGGAGAATAAAACTTCACCCTCTGCAGCATCTGGTGACCCTGTGATCTCTATCTCAGAAGCTGATGTCAGAACATCTTTCAAGAAGGTGAACCATCACAAGGCGTCAAGCTCTGATAGTCTACCTGGTAGGCAAACCTGTATCAGCCAACTGATGGGAGTGTTCAAGGACATCTTCAATCTCTCACTGCTGCATTCTGAGATTCCCACCTGCTTCAAACGGATGACAGTCATACCAATGCCTAAGAAAAGCAGTGTGAGAAGCCTCAATGAACATCACCCATTTGTTCTCACATCCACTCTAATGAAGTGTCTTGAGAGGTAGGTCACAGCTAGAGTCAACTCCTGCCTCAGCAGGGATATGGATCTGCTGCAATTTGCCCATCACTACAATAGGTCTACAGTGGATGCAAACTCACTGGTTCCCCTCTCAGCCTTGGATCCCCTGGACAACCGCAATATCTATGTAGGGCTGCTGTTCATTGATTACATCTTAACGTTCAACACAATCATACCCTCGGTTCTAATCAACAGGCTCCAAAACCTGGGCCTCTGTACCTCCCTATGCAACTGGATCCTTGATTTCCTCACCAGAGATATAAGTCAGTGAGGAACTCCTCCTCACTGAACATCAACACTGATGCACCTCATTGATGCATGCTTAGCCCACTGCTCTACTGTCTCGACACTCATGATTGTCTCACTTGGCACAGCTCAATGTTAATGTCACAAATATTGTTGACAGAATTTCAGACTGTGATGAGGACGCATACATGAGTGAGATAGATCAGTTGGTTGAGTGGTGTTGCAATAAAAATTTTGCACTTAATGTCAATACGATCAAGGAATTGATTGTGGACTTCAGGAAGGGGAAGTCATCAGTTCTCATCAAGTGATCAGCAGTGGAAAAGGTGAGCAGTTTCAAGTCCCTGGGTGACAACGTCTCTGAAAATCTATCCGAGGTCCAATGCAATTACAAAGAAGGCACGACAATGGCTATATTTTATTAGGAGTTTGAAGTGACTTAGTATATCACCAAAGGTTCTTGCAAATTTCTACAGATGTACTGTGGAGAGATTCTGGTTGCATCACCACCTGGTAAGGAGGGGCCTCTACACAGGGTTGGAAAAAGTTGCAGAAAGTTGTAAATTCAGCCAACTCCATAAAGGCACTCACCTCTCCAGCACTAAGAATACTTTCAAAGTTGGTGCAGCAAAAAGGTGGCATCCATCATTAAGGATCCCCATCACACATGATATGCCCTCTTCTCATTGCTACCATCAAGGAAGAGGTGCAGGCGCCTGAAGACACACATTCAACATTCCAGGATCAGCTTTTCCCTCTCTGCCATCATGTTTCTGAATAGACACTGAACACATGAACATCATCTCATTATTTTGTTCTCTCTTCTTGCGCTACTCACAATCTAAATTTTATATATATTTCTTATTATAATTTATTATGTATTGCAATGTACTGTAGCTGCAAAGCATCAAATTTCATGACATACCGTATGTCACAGATATTAAACCTGATTCTGACTCTGAATAGGCAATACATTGGATTGAAGATGATTTACATCTACATGGAGCACTGTTGCAAGAAAGCAGCATCCATCATCAAAGGCTCCCTCTATCCAGGCCATGCTCTCTTCTTGCTGTTGCCATCAGGAAGAAGGTACAGGAGTCTCAGGACTCACACCACCAAGTTCAGAGACATTTATTAACCCTCGAACAACAGGCTCTTGAACCAGAGGGGATAACTTAACTCAGCTTCACTCTGCCCATCACTGAAATGTTCCCATAACCTATGGACTCACTTTCAAGGCCTCTTCATCTGATGTTCTGTATGTATTGCTTATTTATCCATTCTTCTTATTATTTTGTATTTGCACAGTTTGTTGCCTTTTGTAACTTGTTTGTTTGTCTGTCATTTTGGGTGTGGTCCCTCTCTGAGTCTATTGTGTTTCATGGATTTACTGTGTATGCCCGCAAGAAAATAAATCTCAGAGTTGTATCTGGTGACATATCTAGATTAGATTAGATTAGATTATGAGGACACTTAGTCCTCGTTTATTGTCATTTAGAAATGCATACATTAAAAAATGATACAATGTTTCTCCAGAATTATATCACAAGAAACACAGGACAAACCAAGACTAAAACTGACAAAACCACATAATTATAACATATAGTTACAACACTGAAAAACAATACCGTAATTTGATAAAGAGCAGACCATGGGCACAGTAAAAAAAAGTCTCAAAGTCCCGTTGGCCTCATCATCTCACACAGACAGTAGAAGGGAGAAACTCTCCCTGTCATGAACCTCCAAGTGCCACAAACTTGCCGATCCAGCACCATTGGAAGCATCCAACCGCAGTGGACTCTGAGTCCATCTGAAAACTTTGAGCCTCCGACCAGCCCTTCAACACCAAGCACTGATCCTCTGCCGAGCGCTTCGACCCCGCCCTGGCCGCCGAGCAACAAGCAAAGCCGAGGACTCGGAGCCTTCCCCTCCGGAGATTCTGGACCACAGAATAGCAGCAGCAGTGAAGCAGGCATTTCAGAAGTTTCACCAGATGTTCCTTCGTGCTCTCACGTCTGTCTTCATCAAATCAGGATTGTGCACGGCACCCCACTTGACAAATAACAGACATCACCACCAGAGCATATATACTTTGATAATACATTTACTTTGAATTTTAAACTTTGATTTGCTTCCATACTGATACTATGAGTTCTTGGGTAACTGAGCCAAACGTAGGATCCACGGACTATGTCCGAATGAATGCAGGAAATGTTTGATTGGGCAGATATCAAATAGTTGAGAGGTATGTAGCTCCTGTTGGGTTTTTGAAAGCTTCAGAAGAATGGACTCAAGATTTTCAGAGTCACCCTAAATATTCCTTCTCCAATAGTCATGGGTCAAGGATTCCTTTGGGCCTGTGGGACTGATGCACCTTTTCAAGGAAATGCTGAGATATTCTCTCTTCATCTGTTAATCAGCTGAGGTGACACAGTGAATATTCTATTTTGAGAATCTGGTGTTCAGCGTATGAATAACGTGGCTTTCTTATCAGAGCCAAATGAATGTTATTAATGTCTCAGAGCTGGGGATGTTGGTCTAGTAGCTATTGCTTACTTTGGTTTACTTATCCTGCCAGTGCACTTGAAAGATTATGCGGAGGCAGTGATTAAATAAATCAAACATCATAAGCAGTGCAGGAATCAAACTTGCATTTTCATATGCCAGTTCTCCTTTACTGTGTGAAGTAATGATTGAAATTCAACACATCTTCAAATCTAGCAGCTCATGGCGTGACATGGGCCGTACAGATATTGAAGAAACTGGCCGCTCTTGTCATTGCTGCATCCAGTAATTCTGCTGGATTTTCTTCTCAGCTGGGACTTTCTTCCCTCCATGCTTTCTGTCTGCTAAAGCTTTCAGTTTCTCTCCTGAGCTGGAGCTACTGCCATTTCTTCTACTTCTTCATTGGCTTCTTTATAGCAACTTTACTGCTATCAAGGATAATTCAAATTCACTCAGCCCTGAAGGGACTGTTGTGGGACTCATGGAGTTTCCCATTGATGGAATACGAGGTTACTTACAGGTGGATGGGTGATCCACTCCATACACATGTTTTTTGTGGATTCCTGTTACCTTGATTGCATTTTACAGTGCAATAGGGTAACGTGCGTAATTCACAGCCACCGACGTTGAATTAGGGTTCAGCTTAAGGGGATGGCCTGACATGATGATGTAATATGTAAAGTACTTTTACCGCACTTTGTGTTCAGTGTTTCGAGTACAACAAGTGGGTTGTTATCGTTTTTCTTAAACATGAGATACCTCTGCCATTTTTATTTGCAAAACCTGCACTGGTGACCACGATGCCTGAGGACGATTCCAGGGTTATTGAACATGTTAGCCACTGTAGTCACTTTGAAATTGCGCCAGAGTTTTGGGAGCAATATGCCATTGCTTGGTTTATACAAGCTAAGGCCTAATTTGTGCTGCGAGAAATCACCACTGACAACACCAAATATGTAGCAGCATCACTCAGAAACTCGACTACTGTGAGAGTGGTGAGACTACTAGAACACCCGCCTGGACATGCTAAATGCTGGTTGCTGAAAACTCACCTTTTATGGACTTTTGGACTATCAGAGTCTGAGCATGCCAAAGAGTTGTTCTCTTTGCTCTGCCTGAGCGATGCTAAGCTACTGAAGCAAACAGACCACATGCGGTATCTCCTGGGAAACCGCCATCTTTTTGTCTTATCTTTAAAGAACTCTTCATTAAGTAAATGCCTGATCAAGTTCTCATAGCCCTCGCTAATGCACCCATGAAGGATTATAGGGAGCTTGCTAAAATGGCTGGTATGCCTTGCAGCTTTGACAGTGCCAGCATGTCGGGCCATCAGAGGTCTGTAAACATCATGGGTTCCAGCTTCCAGTGTAGTCCACTGTTTATTACAGACGCCTTTCCAGGGCGACGCTTCCTGTGTGACACGGTTGCTCGAGTGAGTGTGCTGCCAGCATCGCCTATTGATGTGAAGGCAAAGAGTGATGAAACCTCGCTGGAGACAGCCAACAGCAGCAGGATCCAGATTTACTGGACACAATGGGTGGCACTCTGCTTCAGTGGGTGATGTTACACATGGGACTTCGTCCTGACTAAGGTGGCTAGACCTCTGCTCGACGCAGATTTCCTTTGTGCCCAGGGTCTATCAGTCGACCTTAAGAACTGCCGGCTTGTGGATGTCAAGGACTTTAGGCTGATATCCTGCTCCCTCAGCACGTTCCGCACAATGACTCTGTCAAGCGCATGTATCACCCAATGTGAGTTTACTCGACTACTGGGTGAATTCTCAAACCTCACCAAACCCACATTGCAAACAAGAGAGAATCTGCAGATGCTGGAAATCTGAGCAACACATACAAAACGCTGAAGAAACTCAGCAGGCCAGGCATCACCTATGGAAAAGAGTACAGTTGACATTTCGGGCCAAAATTCTTCGGCAGGACTACATTTTCCACTACAGGCACAAAACATGGGATTGAGCACCACATGTCCAGAACTGGCCCACCAGTCCAAGCTGGTGCACTTATACAGAAGAGCTAGTGAAGGCCGAGTTTGCCAATATGGAAAGACTTGGCATTATATGCTGGTCGAATAGTCCCTGAGCTTTATCCCTCCATATGGTCCCTAAGTCTGACCGTGGTTGCCACCCACGTGGCAATTACTGATGCCTTAATGAGGCCATCACCCCAATTGTTACCCAATCTCATACATCCAAGACATTTTACCAAGTTAACCTTTTCCAAAGTCGATCTTGTTAGGTGCTCCCATCAGGTGTCGTTGTGCTTGGAGGACTTTCCCAAAATGGCAGTGATAACCCTGTTTGACCTCTTTGAGTTTCTGCATATGCTATTTGGTATTAAAAATGAAGCATAGACTTTGCCAAGACTGATGGATTTTGTATTAAAAGACTTAGATTTTCTTTTAGTTTACCTGGATGACATACTTGTCGCCAGTGCATCCAAATCTGAACATCTCTGCATGTTTTTCAAAAGTTTGAGCCAACACGGGTTGATTATTAACCCTGCTAAATGCCAGTTTGGGTTGTCAACCATTGACTTCAGAGAAGGTGCAAAACCCCTCCCATCAAAAATAGCTGCTATTATGGATTTCCCATCACCCTGAACTACTAAAAATCTACAGATTTTAAGCATGGTGAATTTCTATCATGGTTTCATTCTGTGAACTGCTGAACCTATGCTTGCCCTGTACATTGTGCTTAAAGGCAATACGAGCTTGACTGGTCATGACTAGGGCCTTTGATAATATCAAACAAGCTCTTTCCAATGCAACCCTGCAGGCGCACTCACTCCCCAACTCACCTCTAGCTATTACTACTGAAGCTTGTACTGTGGGTGTTGTGCTTGAACAGTTGGTTGGAGGTGTGTGGCAGCTGCTCACCTTCTTCAGCCGGCAGCTCCGTCTCCCCTGAAAGGAAAGGCAGCACATTTACTGTGAACTTCTTGGCTGTCCATCATTTTCATTTTCTTCTAGAGGGCTGCGATTTCATAGCATTCGCTGACCACAAACCCCTCGTGCACACGGTGGCCAAAATATCAGACCCTTGGTCTGCACAGCAGCAACGCCAGCTGGCCGACATATCAGAGTCCACAACTGACATACTATATATTGACAGGAAAAATAATGCTGTGGCTGATTTCCTGTCATGGCCAGCTGTTGAGTCCATACACTGGGGGTTGACTGTGCTGACATGTCAGCCAACCGAGCCACTGACCCAGAGGTCCAGACTCCCCAAGAAGCAGTCTCGAGCCTGCGGCTAGCAGACATTAAATATGGGGAGGCTGGGGTTTCTCACCTTTGTGACTTCTCAACCAGTCGCCCTCACCTCATCGTGCCCACAAACCGGAGACGGACTGTTTTAGATGCTATACGTGCCCTCTCGCATCTGGGCTGGAAGGCCTCACTGGTTGCACTAAAGTTTGTGTGGCACGGGCTTAGAAAGGACTTCCACGATTGGACTGCAGTCTGTGTGGAGTGCCAGTGAGAAAAAATTAACTGTTATATCCAGGAGCTATTGGCACCTTTTGAGGTCCTTGAGTTATGGTTTGACCATGTCAATGTGGACTTGTTGTTTCTCTTCCCCACTCCTGCGATTTCAAGCACCTCCCTACCATAGTGGACAGTACTCTCAAGTGGCCAGAGGTAATCTCCCTAGCATCGACAATGGCCGCAGACATGGCTTGGGCATTCATCAGCATCTGGGTTGCTCGGTTTGACACCCCATCTGATATCTCCTCTGACCTCGGTCCTCAATTCATGTCCGGCCTCAGGGCTGCAATGGCCCTGAACCTTGGCATTAAGCTACATCAACCACGGCGTAACACCTGCAGACCAATGACCTACGCCAGTGGTTTCACCGGTCCTTAAAGATGCTCTGAGGGCTTCCCTGATGGATGAATGCTGGCATGATCATCTTCTGTGGGTCGTGCTGGGATTCCAAACAGCTCCAAAAGAGGGTCTGCAGTCATCCGCAGCTGAGCTGGTTTATGGGGCAGCCATTATGATTGCCAGGTGATTTTATTCCTGATGCCACAACTGCTTCGTCATCCTTTCAACATCATTCCCCCGTCCTCAGTAAATTCAATTTCTTTGCACCTATTCCTATGTTTCATCATGGTGTACAGCATTCTTGGCTTCCTGTTGACCCACCCCGTTTGTTTTTGTCTGCCATGATGCACACCAACATCTCCTTAGGCCCCCATATGATGGCCCTTTCCGCATTTTCACGGACCATGGGTCTCGAGCTGGGTGGTTCATCTGGGCTCTGGACAGGCTCACAATGTTGGTGTTAGTGAATTTTGGGGTGGTTTGTGTAGGGTAATGCAATTGATGGAAACGTATATAATTCACAGTGCCATCATTGTGTCGGGGGTTCACTCTAAGATGCTGATCTGACATGACCACGTAATTATGTAGAGTACTTTTACTGTGCTTTATGTTCAGTGTTTGGAGTACAATAACTGAGTTGATATGGTTTTCCTTAATCATAAAACGCCTCTACCATTTTTATTTGCAAGTATCTACAGTACCATCTGAATGCTCCTTCTCCACTTTGTGATTATAGGTTAGTGACTTCAAGGAGTCAATGCAGATGCTCCACTTATCTTTAAGGAAGCTGTACACGTTCTTGAATCTGCCTACTAATCTCTTCTCATGAAGGAAATCAGAATGGGATGTATACTTTGGGAATCTGGTGTTGGGAATGTGAACTAAATCCAAGTACAGCCCTAGTACTGGAAGTGTTTGCCTGGAAGAGAACACAAGCATTGATCCATTTTTCCTTGCAAGGAATTCAGATTCTTTTGAATACAACCGCAGTGGAAATTTAAAATGTCTTGGCATGCCCACTACACGTAGTCCAGTAGTCCATGAGCTTTGTGCCAGGCCTGAGATTTTGATCTTCAGACGTCCTTTTCCTCATTCCATCAAAGATTATGCTGGCATATTAAAAATTATGGTGATTTCTGTATTTACTGAAGTAAGAGGTCCATGTTTTCCTGTTTGGTAGAGGACATTTGTGTTGCAAGTATCAGGGGTCAGCTTTGAAGGTTAGACCTTTTCCTGAAGAAGCTGAGCTGCAACATTGTGACAAGGATTGAATAAAGTGTTGGGAAACAACATGGTTTTTCTTTACTCTATTTTTCTCTGAGATTGTTGTATAAATTGCATGTCATTGGGGATCAAGATGAAGAATAACAGTGCACTGTTTTGACCTTATGAGAGGACTGCAACAAAGAGCTGAATTGCAGAGGTGTGATGGGAGTAACTACCCATGACATTAAAGCACCGTTTGACCAATTGTGACATTAAGACATCTTAGTAAAACTAAAGTTAATTGGCATTTTTTGGAAAAAGCATTCCAAAGAATGGATTCAGGCATCCCACAGAGGACAAGTTGTGCACGGTCAACCAACCCAGCCCCAGGATGTCTCAACAACAGTTCCCCGGCCCAACCATCTTTTCCCAGTTCGCCAATGATCCTCCAAAATAAGATTGGAATTTAAAATGTGAACTAATCAGCAAAATATGTTACATAGAAACATAGAAAATAGGTGCAGGAGTAGGCCATTCGGCCCTTCGAGCCTGCACCGCCATTTATTATGATCATGGCTGATCATCCAACTCAGAACCCAGCCTTCCCTCCATACCCCGTGACCCCTGTAGCCACAAGGGCCATATCTAACTTCCTTTTAAACATATGTTGTTCTTTTAACTCCTCTACTAATGAAACAATTCCTGTCTGTGTGCAATAAGACCTACACAACATTCAGTCAAGGGCTGATGAGTGTCAGGTAGTAGTGAATCCTCAAAAGTGCCAAGCAATGATCATTTCCAACAAGAGGGGAGTCTAAACTTCTACCCTTGACATCCAATGCCATTACCATTGCTAAATCCCCTGATGATAACAACCAGTTCTAGGCAGCAGGAGCCAGTAAATCCTTGCACAAATGATCTGACCCAGTAAGTCTGATACTGTAATTTTAGGACCCAGCTGATGGAAAAATTTCATATCCTAATGCCGAACAGGATGCCAGAAAATCAATTTCATGTCTTTTTTTTTTGAAGTTCTCTTCTTCCAAACTTTTCTAAGATGCTTTGCCATAGAGAGTTCAGGCACATGAAAAGAGATACCACAGAAAGCATATTGTATGCTGCAGATGAATTCTACATGCTCACAATATTCACAAAATGGAAATTTCATTACTCTTGAGAATATAGTATTTGCATCAAACATCCTGCTCCAGAGTATTTCTGAACTGAACATCCAGGCAACTTTTGACAAATGCACTACTTGGATTAATAGTGAGCTGCAGCAGAACTCTTCTAACTCACTATATACTTATGACTGTGAGGCTAAGCACAGCTCCAATGCCATATTTCAGTTTGCTTTTGACACTACTGTCCACTGGCTGAATCAAATGTGGTGATGAATTAGCATGTAGGAAGGAGATTAAAAATCTGGCGGAGTGTTGCCTCAGCAACCACCTCTCACTCAATGTCAGCAAGACCAAGGAAATAATTATTGATTTCAGGAGGAGGAAGCGGGAAGTTCATGACCCAGTCCTCATCGGGGTTCTGAGGTGGAGAGGATAAGCAACTTTAAGTTCCTCAGGGTTATCATTTCAGAGGATCTGTCCTGGGTCCAGCACATAAGTGCAATTACAAAGAAAAGCACAACAGTGCCTCTACTTTCTTAGAAGTTTGTGAAGTTTCAGCATGACATCTAAAAATTTCACGAACTTCTATAGACATGCAGTGGAGGCTGGTTGCATCATGACCTGGTCTGAAAACACTAATGCCCTTATATGAAAAAACTTCCTAACAGCAACGGATATGGCCCAGTCCATCATGGGAAAAACCCTTCTCTCTGCTGAGCACATCTAAATGGAGCACTGTCACAGGAAAACAGCATCCACATCAAAGACATCTACCATTCAGGCCATGCTCTCTTCTCACTTCTGCCATCAGGAAGTACCTACAGAAGCCTCAGGGCCCGCACTGCCAGGTTCATGAATCATTATTACCTTTCAACCATCAGACCCTTGAACCAGAAGGGTTGACTTCACCCAACTTCATTTCACTAATGTGTTCCTACATCCTATAGACTCACCGTTAAAGCCTCTTCATCTCATATGCTCTATATTTATTGCTTATATATTTATTTATTTTTCTTAGCTCATGCTAGTAAAACCTGAGGTATGGGCATAGCCAAATACACTCATTTCTCAATTGTTAGGAACTTTTGGGCTATTCTAGTGTGCTTAGTATTGTGGCTTTCTGGAGAATTACAGTACATAAATATTGTGGTGCAGGCCTAATTATATAATGTTATAGTGTAATGACTTCGGGATGATACCAGTTGTAGATATTACTATTGGAAAATATTCATGTTCCATAGTCTTTCAATTTCCTCTTTCAATTGAATATATTTCTGGTGTTTTTCACTTATTAATTTCTTTATGTTCTGTGTGTTTGGAATAACTATATCTATTAAGCAAGTTGATCTTGATTTGTTTATCCTGTATTATTATATTTGCACAATTAGTGTAAAAATGGATTGGTCGTAATATAATTTGTGGGAATCTGACTCTAAAACTGGATTAGGCTTGTATTTATAATGAGTTATGGTGTCTTTCATGAGTTTGTATTTTAAAGTAAGATTTTGGTGAATGATGGTTGCCATTGATTGTGTCTGTATAAGTCATTAGGTTGAATTAAACTACGGCAGGATCCTGTACTGTGTTAGATTGCCTATGATTTCCCTTGGCATTTTCTTGAAATTTATCATCTTAAAATTATCAGTCTTTTATTACGCATTTTTGACATTTGTTTGTATTAACCACCTGGTCCTGAATTGCCACAAGGAACCCATCTGTTTCTGGGAAGAGGTCTTCGACTCTGAGTCAGGTGTTCAATGCTTATTTGATGACATCTAGTCTGTTCAGATTGTGGGGATGTCTCCCACGGAGGGTCATGATCTTCCATTGGTTAACTTTACTTCTGTAGTGATAATTTCTTCATTTTTCTGGTTTGTGCTTTCATTTAAGTTTAGTGATATGTACTTCTTATCAGAATTGTATATGTTCGCATGGAGTGCAGAATCATGTTTTTGCTGATGAAATTATATCCTTAGATTTATCTGACAGCTGTGTAAATTTTTTATATTTGTTATTCCTCTTCTTCCTTCTGTCCTAGGTAGTGTTAGTCTAAGTGTGTTTGTGGTAAATAGTATCTTTTAAAACCAGTCATTTCAATTCTTAATTTTCTTTGTCAATTTTCCAGATAAGTTTCGGAATAAGATATTATGCCAGAGAATATATTAATTACAGGTATAGCAAAAGGATTTATTGCATTTGTTATATTTTCACTATTGAGCTCTCTTGGGCAGATTTTCTTAAGACTTGAAGTAAATTCTGTCGTGTTTTCCCTTTATCGCAGTCTGATCTATTTTCTTTGCTTGTTGATATCCCAGAAACTTATGTTTCATATTCATCCATCAGTTGTATTGTAGAATGCTACTCTTTATATTCTCCTAACTCTATTGCTCCATTCTTTATGTTTAACTTTCTGCACTTATCTAATCCAAAGTTCATGTCTATATTTTTCAAAAATAATTCTACTGTAGTATTTGAATTAATTGCTTTAGCTTTACTGATGAAGGGGCATATAATTTCAAGTTATCCACATATAGATGGTGTGTCGAGGTATAACTTGTTTGATTGTGTCTGATTTGATACACTGTTTTAATTAGAGAGCAGGTTTAAAGCTAGACAAAACCATCATGAACTTAGGGAGTCGCCCCAAAATGCCTCCATTTATTTCGATAACAGTGACTGTTCTTTTATGGCCGTTAATAGATTGGGGTGATTATAGTATGCTAATGTTGTACTAGATGTTGTGGGAATTTTGCAAGTATTGGGTGTACTTTATATAATATGAAGAACTTTGATTAACCATGAGTGTGGGACAAAATCCATTGCTTTTTGAAAGTCAATGTAACAACATGAAAGATTTCTGCTTTTCTTCTGGGCTTGATTTAGGATTACAGAATCATTTATCAGTTGTTCTTTACATCCTTTCATACCGGTATAGCATCTTTTCTGCTCCTCTGTAATTATGTGGTATCTATGTGAGTAGTGATTAGGTTGTGAGATGCATGATGTTACAATTTTATATATAGTTTGCAAACAAATATTAGGACAATATTTTAATGGGCCATTTGTGATTTCTCCTTTAGGTAAGAGATATGTTTTTCCTTCTGTCAAAAATTCAAGCACATTTTCAGGATTTTTAAGAAAAATATTGATATGTATTAATAGGTAATGATGAAGGGAATAGACTCAAGTTCCATTACTCAGTAATATACATGTGTTATGAATGTGTTTATTTCTAATGATCATTTCATGTGTGTCTTTCTTCTCTTAACTGCATCAGTGTTCTCAGTTGTACGTGGACTACTCTCCTGAGAAACACCTGCAGCAGTCACAGCCTGTGGCATCAGTGGGCTACTTTGAATGCCAGCTGTATCTTTTGAAGTTTCCTGATGCCTTCCCGCCTATTCAGCAGTGCACTACTAGCTGTTCACTTACTGTCATGCCCAGCGCTAGCTCCAGTCATGCCCTGGCGATCCCCAGCAGCAGCCGTATCACTCTATTCCATAAACGTCTCTCCATTTCTAAAGTGAAAATTCTAAAGCGGTGTTTCCTTACCTCTTTTAGCCCCGTGACCCCCTAAAGTACACTCATACAGGCGTACACCCCTGTTAGGCTCAATATACTTCCTGGTGCCCCCATAGTGACAAAAAGATCAAAGGAACATTTTAAGCAGCAGCCTTTTGTCGCCAAAGTACTTCAGTGTGAAGAAGCAATGGTTCAACTTTTTCATCATTATCTTGACATAACTGGCAAAATATTTTGCTGTTTAATGGATGAGCTTTTATTTTATTGATAGAAGATATTGCAAGAGTAATGCTTGAAATAAGTCACTGGCTGAGGTTTTTGGCTGTGAGATGTTGAAGATGAATTATGCAATGGATTGCAAACAGACTTGGAATTTCTTTTTTCATAAATGCCACTAAACCAGCATGATGACCCGTCTTATATAGTGCTCCATCCGTTGCACAAGAAATCATGTTCCAAGTTGGAATACTTTTAGCCTCAATATACATTTTGAGCTCATTGCAGATTGATTCTCTGTTGATAATTTGTTTTTAACTTTTCAGAAATGAGAATCTCTCCACAAACTTTTCCATTTTTAATAAACTGTACATATGCCATTAACAATGCATCATTGTCTTGCACAGTTGACTCATCCAGTTGCATCCCAAATTCTGTTTTTTGCAGCTTTGTGCATTGTTGATAGTCAATGTCTTCACTCAATGGGCTAAAGTGTTATTACTCAGAGGAATTGATTTTGGAATATTGCATCTAGCTTGAGAACACTGGAGAGCATTTCTGATACAGCAGGCATTATTAATCTTTCACCAATTGTATGAGTTTTTCCACACTTTGCTATCAATTTGGAAATGTTATAAGAAGCAATGAAACCTCTGTCAATATCACTTTTAGCTTCTTGGCAAATGACTGGAGTGTGCAATGCTTTTCAAATGCTTCTTTCACCTTCTGGAACTGAGTAGCACCATAAGTAGCCTTTCCAGTGTGTCCTTTACGGAAGTGTTCCTGCAATCTTGATGGTCTCATGGCTTCATTAGGCAGCACAAATAAGACACGTGGGCGTCACTGATCTGATGGGAATTGAATAAAACCATGCTCTAGATATGTAATCCAATCACAAACAAGAGAAAATCTGCAATGCTAAAAATCCAAACAACACATACAAAATGCTCAACAGGCCAGGCAGTGTCTATGGAAAAAAATACAGTCGATGTTGCAGGCTGAAACCCTTCATTGAGACTGAAGAAATAAAGATGAAGAGTCAGAATAAGAAGGCCTCATCTGTTTTCTCCAGTTCTGATGAAGGGTCTTGGGCCGAAACGTACTCTTTTCCATAGATGCTGCCTGGTCTGCTGAGTTCCTCCAGAATTTTGTGTGTGTTGCTCCAGGGACATTATATTGACATGCTTTCTGTAGTTTCTGCTCCTTAGCAGGATTAGAGTTCAAGGCTTCACCCCTTTCAGACTCTTAGAGATCATGCTGTATGTACTTGTCCATCATTAACAGGGTTAAATTAAAATAAAAAAACTAGCACAAACTGGAAATGCCGATCAGATGTTGACGATGGCAGCGAACTGACACGGATGGAATGATGGTAGCACAAAAGGAACAGTGAAAACAGATGAATATGATCACAACAGCGAAAATAACATTGACAAGGATTCAGCTTGGAATATGAATGTTAGTCGGGATAGAGCTGGTGTTTGGCAAGCTACCGTTATACTATTCCAGTTAGCATGTTTGACCAATCATATAAGGTCTCATAATCCCCAAAGATAGTTCTTGACTGCATGTATGAAGCCGAGGTCACTTTGAACATATCAAGAGAGTCCATGGGGTTGATAGATTCATTGATTGACTCTATTTCACCATTTGGTTCCGGCCAGTGCTGTATTGTTGCGTGACCTGTGATCTATAGAGAAAGTTGAGAGGGTGTACTTGACTTACTAACTGTTAAATTGTATGAACTCATTCCATGCCGCGAGTGAAGGGGAACTGTGGGGCACTCTGGTTGCTAATTTATGCATCCCAAATAATATTTGTTTGGTCGGTTGAGATTGCCGAATTTCAGACACGTTGTGATAAGGAGTGCTCACTGCCTGTGGAGCTATGGTTCTTCTTGTGTTCCAGTGCCTCATCCTTTTTATTTTGGGAGTGCTTGCTCTACTAACGGTCAGTCAGGTCTTGTGCCTCAAGTTAGTGAGCCACTTATCTGCCCTCCCCCTATGAAGAATCTTGAAAGCCCCCTGACAACTTCTATTTCCCTCAACACCCCTTAGGATATGTAACCGCCCCCATTGGCAATCACTGTTCTAAAGTAATAATCATAATGATTTATTATTATTATTTCTTTTCTTCTCGTTCTTTCTGTATTTGCACATTCTTTTGCACATCGGTTGTTGTCCATCCTGTTGGATGTGGTCATTCATTGATTCTATTGTGATGCTTGAATTTACTGTGATTGTGTGCAAGAAAATCAATCTTAGGGTTATATATGGTGACATATATGTACTTTGATTATAAATTTACTTTGAACTTTGAACTTTGCTTGCAGCTACTGCATTTTTATGAGGCAACTCTTTGATCAATTGTTTTGCACTAAGTTTAAATTTCATTGACTTTCAGAATGTTACTTCACACAATAAAATAAGGTAGATGCTGAGATGTAAGAAAATCTTATTATTTCATTCCCACAGAGCTCTTGATATATGATCTACTATTATAACTTGCCTTTGGTTAAAAGCAACAGTAAGTGTTCACGGTGACATGCAGTGAAAACTTACATCATAGTTCAGTACTAATGCTGTTATGTATAATAACCTTCCGTTTTCAGATAACTGAAGTTTTATCCAAAGTGTTTTCTTCAGAAGACATGTAATATTAGATATCATATATGCCAAAAGAACAACTTTATGATCTCTTTGGCATTTTTCAATTGATGGTTATTCATCCAGCACAAAGCATAATAAGGTAAGCAGCAGATAGACCAAGTGAAATACTTCAAAACTTTCTACAAGTGTAACTGTCTGATTTGCATTAATTCAGGAACACAAATAGGAAATTACAGAAGATCTCAGTAGGCCAACTAGCGTGTGGAGAGAAAGACAGTCAACTTCTCAGATAAATGTCATTTCAGCAGAACTGAAAAAATGATAAATCAGCCATGCTTTAGGTGACAAAGAATGGGGGAACAGAGGGAGTACACTATATGTAACAGGGTGGGATCAAAAATCGTCCAGGTCAAACATGTTTCTAATGCTGCCAGTTGGTGAGAGGAAAGAATCTGAAGTATATTATGGCACTTTGAAAAGCAGAACAAAAGTTAATGGAAAATTAAAACTGAAGAAAATACTGGGAATTTCCAGCAGAATGGAGAAAAGCTGAGGAGATGGACAAAACCAAGTTAATGCTACTAGTAAATTACCTTACAGCAGATAGTTGAGCCATCATTCGAGTCGCGTATGATGCTCTCCTGAAGGTTTGTCTATTGGTGGCTGCGGAGGCCAGTCCAGGGTCCACGTATTCTGGGCAAGAGTATGTGGTGGCTGTGGTTAGTGGTTGGGTCTCCTTTCCCAGCTGCTGCTTGTTCTCTGTGGCACAGCGAAAGCCGTTCTCATGCAGCGCAGCTCCCTCTTGAATGGAATTCTGCTAAGTGTATCATCCCCATTTTTAGAGGTAATGTTGAATTTCTTCAGACATGGTAATGTTGATGTTCTCTTTGAAGGATTCCCTTTGTCCACCAGGGGCTCACTGACCTTGCTTCAACTGGGAGTAAAGGATCTGTTTGGGGAAACATGAGTTAGGTATCTGAATGAGTACAATGCATTAAAATATATTTGTTCAGTCCAGAAAATCAAATGCACCTGCAAAACATAAAAGATATTATATCTTTTTGAACAACAAGTTCAACAAGAATACGTAACAGCAATCTAATTTTAGTCAAGACAATGAAAACTTCAAAAAGTGAATTAAAATGAATAATTTAAATCTGGCAAATACTGTTGAAGATAATGTCTTCAATGAGATATTCTCGGCTATAGTTTACTGTACTTTGAGCACTTTTAATCAGCCCTGGTTTGAAATACTGTATCTAACATTTTAATCTTATGAACCTTCATTGTTTCAATATTCAAATCTAATATTCATATGGTTAATATGGCAAAAGCTTTGTATCCCATAGTAAAGTGTAAGTTGTTGGAAGCATAATGGGTATTGAATTTGGAAAAGAGAAATACGTGGCTTATCACTGTTGAGCTAATCAATAAAATGGATGAGCAGAAATGTATAGCATAGTATGTTTATAGCAAGAATGCAATTATCAGGAAATTTGGATCTGATAATGAGCTAAGGTGACAGTAGAGATGGATTGTGAGAAAGGGAGTTGGAATTTGAAGCTTGTGGATCACCAATCAGGAGCAACATTAGTGGGAGAATAATGGGGAAGTGGAGAAGTCAGTGCAGCATGCTGTGCAGGAGATGCAGTATGAGTATAGTTTTGGACTTAACTATTTGATCTCAAACTACTCAGTCATTACAGTTTTCACAGGAATGCCCAATGGCAGGCATCATGTGACGAAAGTTTACTAAAGCATAATGGGTCCATCGGAATTTTTTTTGCTGTTTTAGTGGTAGCTTTAATATAATACTAATGGTACAAAAAAACAGAGAAAAGAATATCTGTTTACACATTAACTTTTAGATGTCAGCATAAATGAAAATCATTTCAAAGTGATAAATACAGTTATTACACACCTCACAGAAGACCATTAAAAAGGAAATAAAATATGCTAAAGGGCATCTGAAGTCATTTTTTCAATGGCTTATGAGTGACAACCTCAATGATTTAAACAGTAACATAACATTTCGTTCTGATTTAAAATCCAATATTCTTTTGAAACAACTAGTACTTTACAGATCATGGGAAACGATCTCAGATTGACTTGGTACATATTTGGATTTTTTTTCTCTGTTCCAGAATGTTAAGTAACTATTTTTTTTTAAGATCATTGCCTTTATTTCTCATTTCTGAATGTGCAAAATCCAGCATTGAATGAGTTCAAATTACTTAATCAAATTTCTGAACTATCATATGCAGTTTCTACTACAATCTGCACTCCCTACTAGTACTCACATCCTGGCATTTTCTGATGTTGAATCAGGTTGTTTGCATCCTTGTTCAACTATTCGATCTTATCTGAGCTTTCAAAACTGTGTTAGAAAGACAACTTACTTCACTGTGTTTCGACCTGTCTCAACCCATTATTCATCCCTGCTGTGCGCCTCAGTCTATCCTCTGACTATTGTAGTCATGTGAGTACCCACTGATGTGCACAGTGGGTACAACTTCATTAATGTCAAGGCTACAATATGCTGTTTGTTTGGATCATTTTCCTTGTTTCCTTCTTATTCTTCCTATTCGACTCCCAGTTTCTCTCCTTTACTCCTCTAGTTTGCATTGTTTTCTCCCTAGACACAGACAGCGAATATATGCTGCTTCCCCCCCCTCCACCAACTCCCCACCCTGTCACCCCCCGGTTCTCTCATGACCTGCAGTTTCTGTTGTTTTTTTAAGTGGCCCCCTCCTCATCCCCTCCCAAGACAGCTTCCTCGTGAGTAGCTTCTCATGTGACTTTTGATGCCCATGACATACGTTTAAAACATGAAGTGGGTTGGTTGTCCTGCTGAAAAAGATTATCACAACTTCACCACTATTTCCACCCAAAATATATATAGGGAAGCAGAGCTCTATATCAATCAACAGGAACAATGAAGATTTGGCATTAGTTGCCAAATTGAAGCTTCACACTGCAGCTAATGCTCTCTCCTTTTTGCCTCTATGGCCTCATTGGATGATACCCTAAGAATGCCATCTCTAAGTACTGCTATTATGTCCTCCCTTGCCAAAAAGGCAACAACCCCTCCTCACATACTTCTATCTCTGTCCTGCCCGTAGCATCTGTATCCTGGAATACTGAGCTGCCAGTCCTGCCCTTCTGTCAGCCTGTTTCTGTTATGGCTATAACATCCCAGTCCTCAGAGCCAATCCACACTGAGTTTGTCTGCTTTAACTGGTAAATTTCGTCCATTGAAATAAATGCAGTTTTCCTAAGTATTCCTTCCTTGCCTTTAGGGTGTTCCTGCTATCCTGATTACATAACTTGTTCTTCCTCTTTCTTTAACACATGACTTGTGTCTGTTCAGAATCCCTGGCACCAGAGGAAGCTGGAGATCACCACCCTTAAAGTTCTGCTCCTTAACTTCTTACATAATTCCCTATGCTTACTCTGCAGGAAGGACTGTACCAATATGTACACCCATCTCCAGCTGCTTGCTCTTCCCCTTGAGAATTTTCTTCATTTTCTTAGAGATATCTTTGACCCTGACACCCAGGAAGCAACAGACCATCCCAGCATAGACTCTCCTGAATCCTTTCACATCCTGTGAACTCAGAGCTGGATACTGAAAGAATAACTCTGTTGGTATACCTGTTAGTGTGACCCATGCTGGAATTGATGTAGCTTCAAGTTGTTGCCATCAAGTTGACTCGTATGGATAGTGTAGTTGTCTATAGGGTTTTCATGGCAAGATATGGAAGTAGCAGTATTCCATACTGATATGGCTACTGCTCAGGTTGGGACCCGGCCGGATTCTAAGCCAGGGCCATCCACCTTGAGTTCCAGTGCTGATGCCACTACACCACTGGCCGGCTGATTTTATGGCAAGTTTTATTTTCTTCAAGAAAGTGTGTCATTCAGTGTTCTGTATGTGCTTAAGTGTTGAGACGGTCATGGCTGAAGTTCTGGTATTGTATGCAAGGTATAAGCTGTGGGTGAAATATCTAAATGTCAGATGTGAATTCCAAAACACAAAATACTCTGCAGATGCAGGGGTCAAAGCAACACTCACAACACGCTGGAGGAACTCAGCAGGTCCTGACGAAGGGTTCCGGCCCAAAACGTTGACTGATCGTTTCCACGGATGCTGCCCGGCCTGCTGAGTTCTTACAGATGTGAATTTGAACTGGGCGAGATGTAATGTACAGCACCTCAAGTTGGTGATGTAGGTGGTGGAAAGTAGCATTTGAAGATGTACTCACCAACCTTAAATTTGTCGATGGGGGTCATTGAGCTCTTCTGGGCACTGCCTGACTCCTGCGATTTGCAGTCACAGTAACCCTTTCCCAGTGATTTCTAACTACGTATATGGAGGTTGGAAGTGCAAGGAAAAAAATGGAGGAAGTCATAGCTTACAAAGAATGTTTTAGGTACAAAAATACTAACAATTTCTATTTGTTTCATGTGTAGTTGTACAAATGTGGGCTCTGATGATCAGCTTGCTCTGTTCTGCTTCGCACAGCAGCTCCTTTTCACAAGCATTGCCATAGGCTGACCTGTGTCCCAGCTTTCTTCTTCCAGTTCACTGCGTAGTATCACCATTCAGATCCATACTTAGTATTCTTGTTTAACCTTATCCTCATCTTTGAACCCCGCAGCAACTGCATGCCATATGTGAAACACAACAGTGGCAGATGGCCCATTCTTTCTCATTCCTCCAATACGGCACATCAATTCCAAAGGAGCATGTTCTTCACTTAAACAGTAGGTTATGATTCCTGATAGATTTATCTGCCTTTCCATATTATTGAAGAATTTTGTGCTGTTAGTTCCTAAATCTATACAACCTTTAAATAAATACAAACTGGATTGTTGAATCTGTAAGAGGAAGAATATCATAATGCAATTAAACAAACTGAAGTACAAAATGTCCTTGCAAAATTCTGTGAATAAAATTCACAGATAATCATTGTACAAAATATTCATAGATACTTGAGGCTTTTCTCATTCAAAGCATCTAAAAGTGCTGTAACTGCACATCACAAATAATGGAAATAGGAGTAATCCAAACAAAAGAATGCTTAAATTAATCTATGTACGTCTTTATTGTTGCACTTACTTCAGTTTTATATTTGTTGGAAATTTTTTGTAAATTATTCACATTACATCTGTTTTGTAGTCATTTTCCATACTTATGAAATCTTGCCTTTCAGTCAGCTAAAAGAGCCAGATGGAGACAATAGATAAAGGAGAGAAAACAACTTTTTAATCTATTGACCAATACTGAATAACATGAATTTAAATTTGAAGTCTTGGTTCAACCCTTTCCCGGCAACCAGCGGACATTCTGTCTGGTGACCCAGTTGGCAGGGAACTCCCTAACTAATGGCTGTTAAGCATAGAATCATAGAAATCTACAGCACATTATGGGCCCTTCGGCCCACAATGTTGTGCTGATCATGTAACCTACTCTAGAAACTGCCTAGAATTTCCCTACCACATTGCCCACTATTTTTCTAAGCTCCATGTACCTACCTAAGAGTCTCTCAAAAGACCCTATTGTATCTGCTTCCACCACCGTCGCTGGCAGTGCATTCCACTCACCCACCACTCTCTGTGTAGAAAATGTAACTCTTATATCCCCCTTGTACCTACTTCCAAACACCTTAAAGCTATGCCCCCTCATGTTAGCCATTTCAGCCTAGGAAAAAGCCTCTGGCTATCCACATGATCAATGCCTCTCATCATCTTATACACCTCTAATAGGTCACCTCTCATCCTCCGTCGCTCCAAGGAGAAAAGGCGAAATTCACTCAACCTATTCTCATAAGGCATGCTCCCCAATCCAGGCAACAACCTTGTAAATCACCTCTGCACTCTCTCTGTAGTATCCGCATCCTTCCTATAGTGAGGTGACCAGAACTGAATACAGTACTCTAAGCGGGGTCTGACTGAGGTCTTATATAGCTTTGACATTATCTCACGGCTCTTGAATTCAATCCCATGGTTGATGAAGGCCAATACACCGTACGCCTTCTTAACAACAGTGTCAAACTGCGCAGCAGCATTGAGTGTCCTATGGACATGGGCCCCAGGATCTTGCTGATCCTCTACACTGCCAAGACTCTTACCATTAATATTATATTCTGTTTTCAAATTTGACCGACCGAAATGAACCACTTCATACTTATCTGGGTTGAACACCATCTGCCATTTCTCAGCCCAGTTCTGCATCCCAACAATGTCCCATTGTAACCTCTGACAACCCTCCAGACTATCCACAATACCCTCAACTTTTGTGTCATCAGCAAATTTACCAACCCACTCTTCTACTTTCTCGTCCAGGTTATTTATATTTAAAAAAAATCACAAAGAGGAGGGGTCCCAGAACAGATCCTTGTGGAGATCCTTGTCACCGTCCTCCATGCAGAATATGAACCATCTACAACCAGCCTTTGGTTTCTGTGGGCAAGCCAATTCTGGATCCACAAAGCAAGGTCCATGCCACATTACCTTCTGAATGAGGCTTGCATGAGGAACCTCATCAAATGCTTTACTGAAATCCATGTACACTACATCCTCTGTTCTACCTTCATCAATTGTTTTGTTAGCTCCTCAAAGAATTCAATTCGGCTTGTAAGGCAAAACCTGCCCTTGACAAAGTTAACTAACCAGTTTATGTCTCTCCACATGCTCATAAACCCTACCTCTCAGGATCTTCTTCAACAACTTGCCCACCACTGAAGTAAGTTCCTGGATTATCTCTACTCCCTTTCTTGAACTAGGGAACAACATTTTCAACCTTCCTATCCTCTGGTACTTCTCCCATCCTTATTGATGATGCAAAGATCATTGCCAGAACTCAGCAATCCCCTCCCTCGCTTCCCATAATTTCCTGGGGAGTATTTCGTCCAATCCAGGTGACTTAATCTAATTTAATACCTTTCAATAGCCCCAGCACTTCCTCTTTCTTAATGTCTATACACTCAAGCGGTTTAGTCCACTGTAAGTCATCCCTGCAATTGCCAAGGTCCTTTTCACTGGTGAATTCTGAATCAAAGTATTCATTAAGTAACTCCGTTACCTCCTCCGGCTCCATGCACGTTTCCACTACTGCACCTGAGTGGTCTTGTTCTCACAGAGGCTCACCCTCTTTTTCCTCACATACTTGTAGAATGCCTTGGGGTTTTCCTTAATCCTGCTCACAAAGGCCTTCTCACGGCCCCTTCTAGCTCTCATAATTTCATTCTTGAGCTCCTTCCCCTCCAGTTCAGGTGCAACCCGTCCCACTTGTACAGGTTTCTCTTTCCTCTGAAAAGGTTCCAATGATCCAAGAACATGAAACCCTGCCCCCTGCACCATCTCCTCAGCCACACACTGATCTGTGCCATCTTCCTGTTCTGACCTTCTCCAGCTTGTGGCACTGGGAGTAATCTGGAGATTTCCGCCTTGGAGGTCCTGCTCTTCAACCTCCTTCCTAACTCCATAAACTTACTGCACAGGACCTCTACCCCTCTCCTGCCTATGTCATTGGTACCAGCACGTACCACAACCTCCGGCTGCTCACCCTCCCCTTCAAGAATATTCTGCAACTACTCACAGACATCCTCACCTTTGTCCCTCTAACTATCGAGTCCCCTATGTCTATTGCTCTGCCTGACTTCACCCTACCCTTCTGAGGCTCAGAGCTGACCACAGTGTTATTGGTCTAGCTGCTGCTGCCTTGCCCAGATAGGTTATCCCCCTCAGCAGTATCCAAAGGGGTGTATCTGTTGCTTTGGGGAATGGCCACAGGGGCACTCTGCACTGGCTTCTTTCTCCCTTTATCTCTCTCGTTTTTCACCCATCTACTCCCAGAATTCTGCACTCTGGCTGTAACCACCTGCTCAAGAGTTGTACCAATCAAATGCTCTTGCCTCCCAGATGATGCTAAGTTCATCCTACTCTAGCTCCAGCTCCTTAATGTGGTCTTACATGAGCTGGGGTTGGCTGCTCTTCCCGCAGGTGTAGTCATCAGGGAGACTATCAGGTTCCATGAATTCCCACATCCTACAGGAGGAACATTCCACTGCCATGTCTGCCATCCTGCCTGTACTGTACAATGGGCAACCAAGACCAAATCTTCTAACCTATGCCTTTGGCCTGAGCCACTTCTCATCAAAGCCTCTTGAGTCAAGGCCTGATGCTCCTAGTCTCACCACTGGCCCAGTCCCAACAATGGCTAGCCTGCTTGTCCCTTCTGTACTTTTATTTACCTTGAAGTGCTCTGTTCCTGCCTCTGATTTGGCCTCTGGAATGCCCGAATGTCTGCAAAGCTTTCCTTTTATTCAGGCTTCATTGACCTGCGACTAACTCTCAAATTGCTCTGTTCCTGCCGCTGATTGGGCCTCTGAATATCCAAACGCCCGTCAAGCTCTCCTTTTATTCAAGCTTTGGTGACCTGCGCATAACCTCCTCAAAGTGCTCTGCTCCCACCGCTGACTGGCCTCTTAAATGTCCAAACGCCCGCAAAGCTCTCCTTTTATTCAGGTTTCGCCGACCTGTCGGTAACCTCCTCGATGTGCTCTGCTCCCACCGCTGATTGGGCCTCTGGAGTCAATATGGGTGCATGATCAATTGTTTTTCATTACTTACAATGGAAGCTTCAGAATTTCTGTGAGCACAGACTAAATTAATAAATTAAGAAAAAGGAATTCCGTTATTGTTGATGCAAATATGTCACAGAGATTCATCATAGTATTATTACAGCACAAGAGGAAATCATTCAGACTATCAATAACATGCGACTCCTAGTAGAGTGAGCCATGAAGTCCCACTTCATCACATTTCCCTTGATTCTCTCTCAAGGGTGAATCAAATTCCTTTTAGAATGATTCTGGTTCCACCAATTCTGGATGGAGTAATCTCCCATTTATGATCATTATCTCTGTATACAAAGTTTTTACCACTTATTTCTCCTAATTTACTTGCCCAAATTTTAAGATCAATATCCTGAATCCTGTTTATGTGCACTGTCTTCTTCCATTAATCCATTATGAAAAACACATCATCTTGAACACCACACGAGAAATCTCTCAACCACCTTTGTTCCCAGGAAAACAACACCGGATTCCCCAGTGTAACTTTGGAGCCATTCTAGTAAAATGCATCCTCCCACATTTAAAACTGTCCATAGCATTCTGATAGTTTCGGAGTGGGATTATGAGCACACAAGCAAACATTCCTGGAATTAGTTCTTTTATATTTATTTCTGCTATATCAAGTCTTATTTCTGTTTTTATTAAGAAAATCTTCCTCATGGTTCTTTTTCGTATGTAGTCACAACTTGGTACAGTAAAATTCATTTTTCTAGAAAGTACAGAATCTAATTCTTAATTACAATTTTAAGCTTCATGCTGTTCTGTAAACTCAAATGATTAGGTTAACTGTATTCTGTGGAATTAATTGTGCAGTAAATTCAAAAACTGAACAATCAGATGCATCTTTAAAACTCAAAAGACCTTAAGTTATTTGTCAATTAAATCCTACCTTCACTAATCCAATTTTTATAGCTTCTCGTTACAGCTCAGACTAAAATGAAAATACTCATTTCATCTGGATTTTCAATTATAGGTCTCTTTTGGCATTATAAAATTATAACAATTCATAAAGAGCAAAGAAAGATAATTAATTTATTTAGATTCCCTCATTCCCAATATTTAATTTTTAAACGTTTATGCTCTTTTTATCAAATCATTCTTATTTATTTATATTAACACTATATTTCTTAACATCTAAAAGTGCCAATTTCTCTTGCCATTTTACTTGAGAAATGCACCTTGCAAGAAACAGGAAATCAAGCACAGGGTTTCATTTTGATAAATTGCTATGAATCACCTTTGTACAGGTTTACAGTTGGCCTTTTAAGATCGAAGCATTACTATAACATGGAAATTGATTAGAATTCTAAATAAATTCACCCCTTACACTAAAATAGGATGCTGATGTTGCAGATGTCCTGGTTTGCAGAGAGTAAAGTGGATGGAACTGGTAAAAAGGGAATGCTTATCATGGGAACCGAAAATATTGAACTGGATCATGCTGGTAAACCAACAATTCTGTGTGTGTGTGTGTGTGTGTGTGTGTGTGTGTGTGTGTGTGTGTGTGTGTGTGTAATTTTCACATTTCTGTGTCTACACACCAGAAGTAAGCTGTGCTGGAAGTCCAATAGAGATATGTAAGTTATGTATATATCACTACTAAATACAGAACCAATTTCTAATTTACTTAGTAAAAAGTTGCATACACTTTGCATCTAGCCCCTCCAATTTGCACCAGCTGTAGCTAGAACTTCGGTTAAATGTCATTCATTTATATTGGGTAACCACCCTCATCAAAATTTGGTGATGCATTGAGTTACAACTGCATATTCAATTTGTATTAATAGTGTTGTTGTACATGTCAACTGGGTTTATTTTTATAAATATATAAACTGTTAACTATTGTTTTTATACCTATTTCTAAATGTTGATCATTCGATTCATTGAGGAATAGTGAAAAGGCTTGGATAGCTCAAAAAGGAGTTGGGTGAAATCAGTATTCCTCAGATTGAAGAAAGGGTTCATGCACTGAATCAAGGCAATTGCATTGAAAACTGCAGGCAGTATGATAAATGCAAGGAAAGCAATTTAACCCATGGCTGTAGCCATTGCATTTCTAACTTTGAACAGAACTGTTTCTATGCTGTGTCCTAGTTTTCCTCTGCCTCCTTTCCAAAGTTTCCACATCCTTTCTATAATGAGGCGACCAGAACTAACACAATACTCCAACTGTCTAACCAGAGTTTAGTGAAGCTGCAACATTATCTCAAGGCTCTTGAACTCAATGAAGACTTAGCTAATGAAGACCAATGTATCATATGTCTTCTTAACCATCCTATCAACGTGTGTAGCAACTTTGAGAGATCATCGGATTGGGCCTTGGATCTCATGACTCATGGCTTTCTGCATGAAAGTTCATGGGGAACACATGACTAAAATCTACAAAATTTAAAGAAAATAAGAACCAAAGGGACTATTACAATGGGAAAGTATCACAAACTAAGTTTAGATTTTTCTCTGCCTTGGCACCCCAATGCAGCTGATTAAAGTTAGAAATACAATGTGCTCAACTGTTAGAAATACAGTTCTGCTCAAAGTTAGAAGTACAATGGCAACAGAAAGAAAACAGGGATGGAGAGAGCTATCTCTTTTCCAGCCTTCTCCTCTCCACAAGCTCTCTCAACTGTACCTGCTATAAGTAATACAAATAGAAAAGGATGCAAATACTCTGCAGGTCATGCAGCATCTGAGGCAAAACAACTTCAGGCTGTTGTACTTACTGCAAAAATATAGAAAACTGGCATGTTTTAAGTGGCAGAGAGAACTAGAGAGGAAAAAGAGGATACCTGTAATGAGGAGGACACCAAGAGAAAATGGATGATATAGATTGGTATTGACAAAGAAAGGGTGAGGAATATTTAATAACAGTGAATCTTTCTGAGGGAATGTAAATAAATGGTGAATAGAGAGAAAACAAAGAAAAGTTACAATGGAACAGTGAGATACATAACTCAACAGATGAGGTGCTGTTCTGTGAGTTTATGGTGACCTTCAATGTTGCAGTGCAAGATGCTGAGATAGAGAGATCACAGTGGGATTCTGATGGAAAGTTGAGGTGACAGACAACTGGGTCAAACTGATGAGGTATCATCTGGGTTACCCAAAAACTATCATCCATCCAAAAGTCTGATACATCGGTGTAGAGGAGAGTACGCTGTGAACACTGAATATAGTCAACTAGATTAGAAGTGCAAGTGAACCATTGCTTCACCTTGAAAGTGTATCTAGATCTCTAGATAATGCAAGTAGGCAAATTAAAGAGCAGTTGTTTCTTCCTCTGTGGGCGTTTTGTGAAAGTGCATAAGGAGAGTTGTTGTCATTGGAGAAAGGAGAATGAACTCAGGATTTGCAGAGGGAACAGTCCTCACAGAATGCTGAAAGTGAATGGCGGGAGGCAACAACCTGAAGTGCTGAATCTGTTTCTCTCACTGATCTGCGATGTCCTATACTTTGCTACTTATTTAATTCTTTGATTTGTGTTATCTGCAGTTAATTGCATTTTAATTATTCTTTGAAATAATGATGGTAGGAGCATAAAACATAGAACAATTATAATGCAGTAAGGGCCCTACAGCTCATTTTGTTGTGCTGACCTTTTAATCTATTCTAAGATCAACCTCAGTTTTCTTTCCCACATAGCCCTCCATTTTTCTTTCATCTGTGTGTGGGTAGCTAATGTTCCACAGTTGTTCTGTTGTCGAAGAAAGGCTCTAAAATAAGCTGGGAGATTATAGGCTGGTTAGCCTGACATCAGTAGTGGGTACGTTATTGGAAGCTATTCTAAGGGACCTAATATATAAGTGTTTGGATGGATGGGTACTAATTTAAGATGGCGGCGCGTTTGTATCACAAGGCTCAGTGTCTTACCAGATTTTGAAAAATAGTGTTAATTTATCTGCTTGTTTCCTGTGTGTTCGCTCGATTCAGCTATGTGAACTACAGCAAACAGTCACTTTTGGACATTAACTATCGATGCACCAACACAGTTTTGGACTACCCATTCAACTTCGACCAACTACCTCCAGAGTTAGTAAGGACACCGTGGACCTGCATTCAACTCGCTACGACTGGAAGGGCCCAGCGCCGGCGTCGTGTACGTAATCAAAGACGGGGGAAGTGTGGAGGTCTCCGTGCTAGGCTAAAGCTAAATCCACACTGGCCAGCGCTACCTAGCATCTTCCTCACCAATGGTCGGTCTCTGTTGAACAAGCTGGAAGAACTAAGGTCTTGGACCCTCACACAAAGAAGGTTTATGGATTGCAATGTCATGTTTTTTACGGAGACGTGGCTAAACAGTGATGTCCCAAACAATGTGGTGGAACTGGAAGGGCACATGGTCTTCAGAGCTGACAGAGCTGCAACAACGACAGGTAAAAGTAGGGGAGGTGGTTTATGCATCTACGTGAATCGATCATGGTGTACTGACTCTACCATTGCTGACACTTATTGCTCTGCTGAACTGGAATACCTGATTATTAAGTGCAGACATTTTTATCAACCTGGAGAGTTTACATGCATCATTGCTGTTGCAGTTTATGTTCCACCAGATGCTAATGCTAAAGTAGCCATGAAAGACCTCAGTTCCACTATTAGCAAGCTGCAGACATTGCATCCGGACAGAACCTTTATTGTCGCTGGGGACCTCAGTCATTGTAACCTACGTACCATGCTTCCAAGATTTTACCAAAATGTATCATGCACCACAAGGGGAAATAAAACCTTAGATCATGTCTACACAAATGTGGCTGATGCTTACAAAGCCAATACCCTCCCTCACCTGGGACAGTCCGACCATCTTTCATCGTTTCTGCTTCCCAAGTATAGCCTGGTCATTAAACCTGTGAAAACACAATGAAGACTATTAAGATCTGGCTGGAGGGTGCTGACTCTGCTCTTCAGCACCAATTCCAGCACACAGTTTGCTGCCTATGCCACCACAGACTCTCAGATTAACATTGACTCTGTCCTTGAACACATCAACATTACCAACTCTGTCCTTGAACACATCAACAAGTGTGTAGATAGAGTGACATCACAAAAACAAATAAAAGTTTTCCCCAATCAGAAACCATGGATGAACAGAAAATTTTACCTCCGCTCAAAGCCAGAGATTCAGCCTTCGGGTCTGGAGACTGGAAAGCTTACAGCTCAGCCAGGGCCGACCTGAGGAGGGGAATCTCTCAGGCTAAACACTTATACAAACAGAGAATCGAGGAGCATTTCAACTCCTCGGACCCCCGGCGCATGTGGCATAGCATACAGGTCATTACAGACTTCAAACCACCTAGTACTGTGCCCCCTTCCAGCTCTGCTTCCCTCCCTGATGAGCTCAATTACTTCTACGCTCGCTTTGACCGAGAGAACAAGGAAGTCACCCTCAAAGCAGATCTCCCACCTGGTGAACTGCCTCTCTCACTTTCCACCTCTAATATTTGACCCACCCTGAGCAGGGTGAATGTACAAAAGGCAGCTGGTCCGGATGGAATACCCGGCCATGTGCTCAGAGTCTGTGCAGGGCAGTTGGCTGGGGTCTTCACGGACATTTTTAATCTGTCCCTGGCCCAGGCAGTTGTCCCCACAAGCTTCAAGATCGCCACCATCGTGCCAGTGCTGAAGCATTCCACTGCCACAGGCCTGAATGACTTCCGCCCAGTTGCACTCTCCCCCATCATTGCAAAGTGCTTTGAGAGACCGGTTCTACCACATCTGAAATCCTGTCTGCCCACTACCCTGGACCCCCATCAATTTGCCTATCATACTAACTGGTCAACAGAGTACACCATCTCCACGGCACTTCATTCTGCCCTGACCCACCTGGACAGCCCCAACTCTTACTTCAGAATGCTGTTCATTGACTTTAGTTCGGCATTCAATACTGTGATCCTCTCCAAACTGATCACCAAACTTCACCAGCTTGGTGTCAGCGTCTCCCTCTGCAATTGGACCTTGGACTTTCTGACTAACAGACCCCAATCAGTTAAGTTAGACAACCTCTCCTCCTCCACTCTTACCCTGAACACCGGTGTGCCTCAAGGCTGTGCGCTGAGCCCTCTTCTGTACTCCCTTTTCACCTATGATTGCGTTCCTATACGTGGTTCTAACTCCATAATCAGCTTCGCAGATGACACCACGGTGGTTGACCTGATCAGAGGGGATGACAAGGTGACCTGCAGGGACGAGGTCCAGCACCTGGCCACATGGTGTGCCGATAACAACCTGGCCCTTAACACCCAGAAGACCAAGGAGATCATTGTGGACTTCAGGCATGCTAGGAGCCACACTCCAGTCCCCATCTACATCAACGGAGCTGTAGTGGAGCATGTATCAAGCTTCATATTCCTTGATGTCCACATTTACGAGGATCTCACCTGGTTCCTGAACTCCTCCATCCTGATCAAAAAGGTGCAGCAGCACCTTTATTTCCTGTGGAGCATCAGGAAAGCTCACCTCTGTCCCAGGATACTGATGGACTTTTACTGCTGTACCATTGAGAACATATTCACCAACTGCATCTCAGTATGGTATGGCAATTGTCCCGTATCGGACCGCAAAGCACTCCGGCGTGTGGTGAAAACTGCCCAGCGGATTATCGGCACCCAATTGCCCACCATTGAGAATATCTACCATAAACGCTGCCTGGGCAGGAAGAAAAGCATCATCAAGGATGCACCTCACCTTAACCATGGACTTTTTACTCTCCTCCCATCCTGTAGGTGCTACAGGCTCCTCCGCTCCTGCACCAGCAGGCACAGGAAGAGTTTCTTCCCTGAGGCTGTGACTCTGCTGAACCTCACATCACAGTGCTAAGCAGTATTGCACCCATACTGTACTGTCTCAATACTTTTATATTTGTATGCTGTAGCACTTACTTTTTATTCGCAGCTATTTTGTAAATAATTCTTTGCATTTCTGGTCAGATGCTAACTGCATTTCCTTGGCTTTGTATCTGTACTTGGCAGAATGACAATAAAGTTGAATCTAATAATCTAATCTAATAATAATTAGGGATCATCTACATGACTTTGTGCATGGTAGGTTATGTTTAACCATGGGAGGTTTGTCAAGAAGATTCAGTCGCTTGGCATTCAGGACGAGGTACTAAATTAGATTAGGCATTGGCTTCATGGGAGAAGTGAGAGAATGGTAATAACTGGTTGCCTCTCTGATTGGAGGCCTATGACAAACGGTATGCCACAGGGATTGTTGCTGTTTGTCATCTATATCAAACATTTGGGTGATCACGTAGTAAACTGGATCAGCAAATTTGCAGATGACACTAAGATTAGGGGTGCAGTAGAGAGCGAGGAAGGCTATCAAAGCTTGCAGCAGGATCTGGACCAGCTGGAAAAAATACAGGTAAGTGTGAGGTGTTACACTCACAAATGTGAGGACAAACCAGTGTCAGACTTGCATGATGAGCGACAGGCACTGAGAAGTGCCGTGGAACAGAGGGATCAAGGAATACAGATTCGTAATTTCTTGAAAGTCGTATCACAGGTTGCTAGGGTCATAAAGCTTATGGCACATTGGACTTCATAAATTAAAGTATTGAGTACAGGAGTTGGGATGTTACGGTGAAGTGTATAAGACATTGGTGAGGCCTAAGTTGGAGTACTGTGTCCCGTACTGGTCACCTACTTACAGGAAAGATATCAATAGGATTGAAAGAGTGAACAGAAAATTTACAAAATTATTGGCACGACTTGAGTAGCTGACGTATAGGGAAAGGTTGAATAGATTAGGACTTTGTTTCATAGAACGTAGAAGATTGAGGTGAGATTTGATAGATGTATACAGAATTATGAGGGGTATAGATAGGTAAATATAAGCAGATTTTTTCCACTGAGGTTTGGTAAGACGAAGTTAAGTGTGAAGGGTAAAATGTTTAAGTGGAAAATAAGGGGGATTTTCTTCACTCAGACTGTGGTGTGAGTGTGGAACAAGCTGCCAATGAACTGGTGAATTAGGGTTCAATTTCAACTTTTAAGAGGAATTTGCATAGGTATGTGGAAGGGAGGGGTATGGTGGGCAGGTAGATGGAACAAGCCAGATTAATCGTTCAGCACAGGTTAGATTAGCCAAATGGCCTGTTTCTATGCTCTAGTATTTCATGACTCTATGTGCCTACCTAGGAATGTCTTAAATGTCCCTAATGTATCTGCCTTTATCACCACCCCCAGAAGATGCTCAGCTCTGTCTCTATTGCTGTTACACAGATCCACAGTGTCCTCTTGGGTATGGTATAATTTTCAGGGACCTACTGAAGATTCCATTAATGTCTGTTTTAGAGAAAAGGGCTTAGGTGGTCTTCTCTCCCTTCCATAGGACACTTATCTCTCCTTGGTTAAACTGCAACTCAGGCCAAGACCTAAGTGTGTTTTTGCACACAATGTCACCCCATAATTCTGAACTCCAGTGAACTGCAGGAGACGTTCCTGAATGGTACGGATTCAAAGTGGTGCTATGCTAAGAAGATGGAACTGTGCTACTAACTCTGCACTGTACTAACTCTGTGTGAAAAAGGAAGTCCAAGGCAGATATTTATAAAAGACATGGAGATCGCAGATGCTGAAATCTGGAGCAACAAACAATCTACAGGAGGAACGCATCAAGTTGTACAACAACTGTTATGGGAAAGGAACTGTTAACATTTCATTTCAAAATCCTGCACCAGTCTCAAAGCAAATTTTTGACCCAGTGTTGATAATTTCTTTTCCCTCACAGTTGCTGCTTGACCTGCTGAGTTCTTCCAGCAGATTGTTTGTTGCTTCAAATATTTAATGGTTGGATAGAAAAAACATATCAGACAGCTGAAAGAATAATTCAAATGTTAGTTTTCCGAAGGGATTCTTTTCATAAGGTTCAACAATAAATTTATAGAATAAAAGTGAGTACATTAGGTTGGACACTAAACCATAGAGAGAAACAGCCAACATAGTACATATTTTCTATTGTGGTTTGTGAGGTTAGACAGGAAATACAATCTGGGAGAGCAGGGATGGAGGGGAAATACCTGCTTCGTACAGCAGAGACTAAAAGATGGGATGTACCCTAGAGCAGCTGAAGCCTAGGATTTTTCTGTGGAGCCAGGTGAAGAAGTCACATTCCTCATTTATTAAAGGACAGTTTAAAGACCTTATTGGATTTCCACTTTGTTCCTATGGCATCTGGCCACATTATACTGCCATTCAGAAGTGGGTCAATATGTCTTTGGTCCCCCAAGTATGCCATTTATCAATGTTCCCAGAAGAACTTGCTGGGAGTCCCAAGAGCTGCAAAATTGAATGAATTTTAATTGGATGTTTGACAGGAGCAAAACAAAAAATGAAATAGTTCTAAAAACGCAAACAACCTTTCCCCAGACTTCGTTTGCTCCTTTCCTTCTTAAGGAAAGTGAACAATATTCTTATGCCTGGGAATGCCCATTAACGATTCCTGTTCAGCTTGTAAGTTCATAGCAAAGCAAAAGTCAGAATGAAGACTCAGAATGGTTTGATAATCAGTCATAATAGGTGTTCAACTAATTTACTCCATGGGGGAAATTTGAACCAATGAGCAGCTCTTCTATTTCTTTGTTAGAAGTGTGACAATAATACAAATATTACACAATGAAGCTCAGAAATATTCTGTTAATATTACATATAGAACAGTCTACAGGATATCTACAGGTTTATTACTGAAGATTCAACCATATTCTGTCAGGCACGAGGTTAGATTGACCACATAAATCTGAGCCGAGGATGATCTGTCACCATTTTCACTGAGGAAGGAATATTTCAATGGGAACTTTATAAAAATATTGCTATTATTAAATCTGTTCAAATGGGACTGGACCCATTTTCTGAAAGGGAAATTGCACATTGTACTTGAATCTTGTTGAGATGCAGGAATGCTGCTAGAAGATGATATCATTGTTTTTGTTTAACCTGGAGTAATAAAACAGAAAACTACAGACAGTCAGGCTAACAATGGTGATGAGAAAGTTATTAGACACCAATATTAAAGAGGAAATAAACGTTTCTTTGGAAATGTACATATTTTTGTATTCATTTTTGATTAGGATGAAGCTGAAGGTTTATCCCTCGTGTTGGTTCATTCACTAATTCCTACAGATCCAGCCTAGTTGCTAGGCTTTTAAGGACTTGACCAGTTTGGTCTGTAGTGGAGTAGCATGCCACCGCTAAGGACACTGAAGTCCCCGTCCAACACACTTCATGTGCCTTTGCTTTTTTCAATGATTCTTCCAAGCAATTTCAACAAGGAGACATTGTTTCAGCCTGTGTTGTCTCCCAGCTTCTCTGTTACTTCCTTCCTTTCTCAGTTCTGAAAAAGGATCTTCAACCTAAATCATTAATTGTTTTCTCTTTCCACGTTTTTAAAAGTTCAAGTTCAAGATTAAAATCATTCAACCGTGCACATGTATACAGCTAAACAAAACAATGTTTCTCTGGGACAAGGTGCAAACCACTTTACATATGTCACATAAAGTAGTATTAACATAATAATATTAATAGATAATAAAAAGTTTCTGCAGATGTACAAGTTGACATAAAGTGCATATACAACATATGGTTAAATATACAACACTATAATGCTACCGACACTGTCATAAATGGTGTGTACAGGGTGGTAGCCGGGTGTTCTGAAGTCTCATATTCTGGGGAAAGAATCCATTCTTTTTTTTGGCATGTGCGTCTGCGTGCCATGCATGTGTCCGTGATAATGTCTTTTTCACGGCTTTTACAAGGCTCTGAGTGAGAGGGAGACTGTGTGGCGAGCCACTCCTCACACAAACATTTTCGCAGTATTTCCTCTTTTATTTTATGAGGTTGAGTTGCGATCTCGGCACTCAACCCGGCACGGATGGAAAGTGTACTCGGGGGTGGACCCAACTAGTTTCGAACCTGGGAAGCTTCGCTCCCGGGTCCAGCGCTGATGTCATTGCGCCACGAGCCGACCTGAAAGCATCTGTTCTAAGAACAGTCCTTGTTCTTATATAGTGGTACTTCGTACTTGATGGTTGGAGATCAAAGAGAATGTCGGATGGAAAGGAAGTGTCCCTGACAATGCTGTAGGCTCTGCGAACACAAGGTTTATGGTAAATGTCCTAGATGGGGATGAGGCAGGGGGTGTGGAGAGAACCTGCTGATTTAATGTTTGATTTGTTGAGTTCTTCCAACTCTAGGTTTTGTTTAAAAGCTCCTTGTACTTTGAGTTTGGGAAGATTATGCCACTTGGTCCAGCTTGTGCGCTTGCTTGAATAAGGAGGCTGCAGGTTCCATGCAGCTCACTTAACCCACTACAGACAGCACAGGGACAATGGTCGAGAGATCTCCTTGGTTCAAATTCTGCATCCTTTGTAAAATTAATTTGAATTCAGATGGATGAATATTATCTTCCACTACATGCAATACCAATCTGATACCAACCTGAACATGATGGAGATTGCAGTCCATAAGCTCACCTTGATTTGTAACATTTTTCTCAGTGGAATAGACATGTTAACCGCTCTCTCTGTGGAAACCATGGGATCGTATTAGCTCAGTAAATAAATCAAATGCAAGAAATCGGTAGGAGTCAGCTAGTAAAAGCGCAGAATTGTCTATCAGCAGAAGTGAGCAGCAGCCTACATTGTTATCACTCAGTTTCCCGTTGATACATTGAATATTCTTACTACTTATTAACACAGTGCTCAAGAATATTTGCACAGTTGCTCAGCATCCTCTGACTGTAACAAGCTGGAGGGGGATGCAAGTTCCAAAACAAGTAATTGAAAGTAGCATTCATGCTTCTGACTTTGCCTGCAGGTGGATCAGTGTGGGGTTGGGGTGAGTGTAGATTCAAAGCTTTGCATGGGAAATTCTGATTGAGAGGGTCTACATGAAACCATAGCACTAAAACACATCAATGTCAGTCACCTGCTGCTGTTCATGAGACTGCTGAAAGGGCATCTTTTTATGATGTCTTCTGTTCTGTTCTGATCATCTCTCGCTTTTGGTTCCTCAGTACAAGTCTGAGCAAAATTCCAAGGTCTCTGTGGCAAAAGTGAAATTTTGATGATTAACCCCTAAAAGGCATCTGGTCCAGACTAGTGCAGCTAGCCAAGTACTAAAAGTCTTTGTGAACTAGCTGGCTGTGGTATTTATGGATATATTCAACATCTAGGCATAAATATTTTAGATGACCTGTCCTGTGTCCATTACATAGATGCAATCACAAGGAAAACATACCCAACATCTTTACTTTCTTAGAAGGTTAAAAAGGTTCAGCTTGTCACAAGCATTCTAAGAAACTTTTTCAGATGGACTGTTGGAAGTATCCTGACTGCTTGGATCATACTCAGTACAACAATTCAAATGTGCAGAAACATAAGAAGCAGCAAAAGGAAATGTACTCATCCCAATGTATCACTAGCACGTCCTCCCCCACCATCAGTAGTTGCTAAATGAGATGCTGGTTCAAGAAAGCAACATCTATCATCACAAATCCCCACCACTTGGGCCAGGCCATCTTCTCACAGCTACTATCAGGCAGAAGAAACTGAAGCCTGGTGTCCCACAGCATCAGATTCAAGAATGGCTGCTTCCCTTAAGCCATTTGGTTCATAAAACAACCCAAACAAATGTTATCACTACCAGTATTCCCTCCTCCTTTCCCTTCTCCTATGGTCCACTTTCCACTCCTATCAGATTCCTTCATCTCCAGCCTTTTACCTTTCCCACCCACCTGGTTTCACTTACCACCATCCTTCTTCACCTCCTCCCACCTTTTTATTCTGACACCTTTCCATTTCCTTCCCAGTCCTGAAGAACGGTCTCAGCCCAAAACGTCAACTGTTCGTTCATTTCCATGAATGTTGACTTACCTTCTGAGTTCCTTCACCATTTTGTCTGCATTGCTTTGGATCTTCAGCAACTGCAGAATCTATTGAGTTTATAGCAAAACTGTGACTACTTTCGACTACAACAGACTTTGTGTTTGCTTTAATGGCGTTCTATCATGTATAATTTTGCATAATTTATGTTGGTAATTTATATCTTTCTTGAGAATGTTATGTATTTTTTTGCTCTGTACCTGTGATGCTGCTGCAAGTAAGATTTTTACTGCAACTGGGCATACACGTACTTGTGCATATGACAACAAACCAGACTTCGATGATTTTGACTTTGGAATGCTCCCCTAGTGCCTGTGGTTTGCATAACTGAGGCCTTGTGCAGATGTTACTGGAGCTTCCACCTTGCAGACTCTGAAGTAGATAAGCATGATTCTATGGCATTAATTTCTAGTGGGCTTTATCACATATCTGCATCTTGAATTGCACTTACTACCTAGACTATTTCCCAGTATCACTGACAAGTGTGCTATTCCTTGCGCAGGTCCTCCAAATAAATGATGCATGCAGCAATTCTCAGCCATTTAATCTTACATTTTTTTTTGCATTGTTTGCATTTTTTGAAAGAAAAGCTCAGGTTCTTCTTAATAACTTCTTAAATACTTCATGATTGGCTATCTTGATAACTTCTTCCTATAGCTTCTTTTCCCCTTAAACTTAATTACAGTATTAAAAATCATTTCAATATTTATATAAGCCAAGTTATTTTACAACTTAAAATAAATAATGGATTACTACTTTAAGTATTTTGGGAGTAGCTACTGTTTTCTACAATTTCCACAAACAAAATTCCATTATTGGAAATTGCACATCAAAACTACTCATCAAATTTGTACTCTACTGCAGTTATTTTCCTGTTATGTTAATGAATGAAAATATGCAATACTCTTGACTCCAGAGTAAGGAATAAAATATGAATGCACTGTATTCCCAGACTGGACCCTAGTGTTTTCTCTTGAAGAGTAAATCAAATGCAACCAAGTGTAATTATGGAAGTTAGGAAAAATGTCAGTGAGCTTTTAATTGGATATGTTAACTAATTAGTTGCTGAAGTTCTTGAAAAACTATAGAGTAAACTTGTAGTCTTTAGGTGGGTTATGGTTATCTTTCTAATAATATATATAAGTTCCTTAATGTTGTTGTATCTGGGGGTGTTAGTAGAGATAAGTTCCCACTATCTATTAAATGCTCCCAGTGGTGTACATTTCACACAACCTCTGACAACCAAGTGCAGGTCCTGGCCTTCACATGTGGCTTTGCTACTAAGCTCGGTGGAACCAGTTCTACTGACAGGAAGAGTGGCAAAGGCGAGTTACTGGCGCCTTTGCTTTGGGCAGATGGGACTCATCAGTCATGGTTGGCAGCTCACCTAGGAGAAGGAAAACTCTGATCTCAAACCTCGGCTGCCTTGCGGCTATAACCACTCATGGTGAAGGCTTTGTGAGTAAACCCCGAGGGAAAAGGCAGTCCTACGTTGAGTTCAATGCTCACTGGCAACTCCTATGATACCACTGGTGCCAAACTGTATCAGTCTCTGCTGTCCTTTAGGATTCATCAGCTGCATGAAGAGGGGGAGCCTTCTACAAGGGAAAGAGCTTGCTCTCCATATAGTACTGCCCTGGCTTGTGTATCACATAGATAGCTTCAGATGCAACATCCATGGTTGAACCCAACCTATGAAGAGGGGTGTCCCAATATGGAAAGCAGCATTTATTTCTAAAGAAGGCCAACTAATTGCATATGAGATGGCAACAGTGAAAGTTGATTTAATATAGGGTATGTCAAAGAGCTTTTTCCATTGTGGTAAAGGATACCTAGTGGTGGGATGAGAGCTATGGATATAAGGAGGGATATTTAATGTGCATGTTAATGGTTAATAAATCTAACAATTTTTTGCACTAGCATACTAGTCACACTTGTACACTTGTACAATTTTATTAGCTCAGCTTCCTTTTGCCTCACTGAACATAATTCTTCCAACCTTGGCTCCATTCTCTCTCTCTCCTGGTCTATCCAATTTACTCTCTCATCTGTGGCACATCCGATGCCCTGAATCAGTCTGAGAGTTCCCAATCTCCCTGTCCTGGCCTAATACCACTTTCTTCAGAATTGATATTAAGATTTTCCTGGACACTGCTGTCAAGGTAGATGGGCTGTAGTTCTGTCTTCTTTCTCTTCCTTTTCTTACACAGTGCGGATTCACTTATTATTTTGAGTCTGTACGAACCATTCCAAGATCTAGGCACATTTGACAAATAAGAACCAGTATACCCACTAGCTTCATAATAATCTCCTTCACAGTAGCGGGATGCAGGTCAGCAATTTTCAGTTCCAGTATTTTTCTAAATTAATGGATTTCATATTATGAGAAGCACTCCATGTTACTATCTGCTATTCATGTTAAGGCAGAATCAAAGAACGATTTCTATTCATCCATGGGCTGTGACTGCCATTATTGAGATCAATGTTCCCTGCTGTTCTTTAATTGCCTCAAGATGAATGACCATATTGTTATGATATGACAGCTAGTGGGTATCACAGGCAATGATTGGCCATTGTCATAAACGTAGGAAGTAGTTAAAAGTAGGTCAGGAGGCACACGGTGCAGACTAGATAAGGACTGCAGATTACTTTCCTTGAAGGACATTGCTGAACCAGTTAAGTTAATGTCACATGGTTACCATTATAGTGGTAGCCTTTAAAAACAGATTTATTTCATAGTTTGAATTTAATTTTTACATCATCTTAGATGGGGTTTAATCTAATATCTTGGATCAATGGCCTAGTCTATTGATTTAACACTCTACAGCCACAAGATATTCACATGCAGACCAGACCAGCTTTCCTTCCCTGAAAGACACAAGTGAAGCAGATGGATCATATTTAAGTTATTAGTATTCATCCTGACACTGCTGATGCCTAGTGCTCGACTAAGACAGATAAAGCAAATGGTCTAGCAAAATGTCCTTTTGAAGGCCATTTATATTTTCAACGTGCATTTGTTGGGTAATGTTGCAATGGTATAACCACAACATATAACATCAATCTTAGTGAGATTTCACACTGTCAGTAGGCACTACATATCTTATACAAGGACAGCACGCACAAAGGACAAGAATTAATTTTCCGTCTGATCTGATTGTAGGTACACATCATATTTAAAAACTACTGTTACTATTTCAGCTAAAACAATTAATGGAAGTCATTTATATAATAAAAGTTACTGTAAATCCTTTCATTATACTGGATCATATTACAGCATACATAACAGAAGATTTCAGACAGAATTCTAAACTGTGTCTCATAAGGTTATGTGGATATTAAATCCATGGTAAATGATGACACATAATTTATCACTTGTTTGTGTCTTAAATGCTATTATTACAAACTAGATTATGCAATAAAAAAGCAAGATGCTTAACAGATTTGGATAAGTTGTACAAAACTAGCTTATTCATATTTTAACAAGTTTAGAATGATTAACAGTTCTGGTGAAAGGTCACTGAGCTGAAATATTAACTGGCTCTTTCTTCACAGATACTGCTTGTTCCACTGAATAGTTTTAGTAATTGCGTGTTTTTTAAAAATTTCTGTACTTTGGTAGTCAGAAAAAGCATAGGTAAAATACAGCAGCCAAAAATATAAATGATATCTCACTTGCTGGATGCAATGCAGTGAAAATAAGGAAAATTAAAAGATAGCCTTGGGAAAAGAAAATTAGGTTGAATAGTCCTGGACAAGAATAAGAACCCAAAGCACATGAGGCACTGAAGGAGTATAACACTTATCCGTTGACTTGATGTTACCCTAGCCAACTTTAAACAGTAGGAGTATTATAAGCTAGTTTCCAAAGTAACGAGCAAGGTACAGTATATCACCACTTTTAGATATCAGTGCCCTTCCACCATATTTTTCATGGTTAGCTCAAAACCATGAAATATATTGTGGAAGGGCACTAATATTTAAATATATTCTCTCTAATTCATTCAATTTACAAGGCTGTTGGTCCCATGCTTGGCATCCTCCTTCTATGGTTGATCCTAAGTTTCCTGTTGCCTACCATTTTAATTCTCCACCCTAGTTCCAGTCTGTTTGCTCCTCCTTTGACCTCCTACACAATTCCACTAAAAGCCAACATAAGCTTCAGCAACAGGTCTCTGCCAAAGCACTTTGCAAACCTCGGGAGTTATAACTGAATTCAAAAATTTCTAATAACCAGCATTTCCTGCTAATGTCAGAACCTAACAGCTCTGATGCAAAGTGATATACCTGCAATATTAATTCAGATTTCTCTTCTCACCACAGATGCTACTTGATCTTCTGAGTATTTCAGATGTTTAGTTTGGATTTCCTGCATCTGCTAGATCTGTCACAATTCCAACAAGTTTCCTTTCTAATTCCCCTAATTCATCTTCCATTATTTATACTCCTGTATACAAAATCAGCTGTAACTAATGTATAATTTTTCCTTCCTTAGACACCACTGGAATATCACAAACAGTTCCTTGTACCTTCCATCCAACCAAAAACTTAAAACATGTTTATATTTTTTAGAATTCCAGGTCCAGTGAAGGGTCCTTAAACTGAAACTCTGTCTCTTTACAAATGACTTGTTTGGTTATTTTCTAATTTTAGCCTAAAGAATGCTACTAGTTCTCAGGAGTTTCTTCTGTTCTATTTCAAACCTTAATTCTGGCCTCTAACAGAGATTATTTAGAGTGATCATATTAGCTATTTGACATTAGTATGCAATAACTAATATTACAAGCCATTATTATATTTGTTAAAGGGAAAGCTGTCTGGCTGTCCCTCATCGTTGTTTTTTCTCAGGGTGCATTTGAACCAATAATCACTTGATCTTGGGTACAATGTAAACTGGCATTGGGGTGAACTACAGAGCTATATGCTCTTGGCAACCTTAAATTCAGCAAGTGGCCGGACGTAGAAAGCATGCTCATGTTCATAATCTGGCAACTTCATCTAACCTTACATGAAACAAGACTTGTCAAAGGTGAAATGGGATATTTTATGTAAAGTATGAATTCTAAATTATCAGAACAGTTGAAAAATGAATCATAAATCTGAATGATAAGAATGTTTATCATTTCTTCTCCATTTTAAAGGATGTGGATTTTTAACAAACATTTAGATATTTGCAGCCAGGTTTTGTTGTATTGTTTTGCATAAGTTTTAATAGCTCACATTTTCAATTATTTAATTATTTATTAGCTGTTGTGCTTAATACACAATTTCAACATGATAATGACCAGATAATCTGTTTTTAGTGATGCTAGTCGAGGGATCAATAGTGTGGAAGGCACAAAGAATAACTTTGTTCTTCATCAAAATAGTGCCATGGGATCTGTTACATTCACTTCAGAGATCAAAGGATGTTTGGGAGATGTTCAAACAATAGCGCAGCATTTGCTCAGCCTACACTGATATGGCAGCCAGAATTCTATGCACCGGAGTTGAAGGTACATAACATTCTTTGTTTTTATACTTCCTTGTTGAACAAATTTATTCCGCAAAATTGTTCGAATGCTTGTTACATACAAAGATAGTAACATTCCAAAACCAGTGCAGGAAGCTAGATGTGCAGTAAATCTTGGGTGGCTAACAGAACCAGAAATCAATATCCAACACCTCTGTTATTCTTCAAAAAGCTGCAGGCATTTATATCGCTTTGTAAAAGCTCACTGCAGTTGGGAACAGGTCACCTGACCATCCATGCCTCTACAGTTAGAGAAGGCCCTGGGGACAAACTAGAGGGATTCAATGTTTGATAGATAACAGAAGAAATGTTCAAAAAGTTGCAACGGCTCAAAGTTCGGAAAAAAAACTTCCTGTGACTGATAATCGTCCATAGGTACCTTTGTTGAAATAATGGAAGATTGTGGATGTTTGTTGGATCTTTCCTACAGTCTTCCAGTATTTTTTAAAATTGATAACTTCCATTGTAAAATCTATTAAATTCTTTATTTTTTTTTGACAAGGTAAATGAATATCACTTTTGGTAATTATGAGATGGTGACCAAATAGTGAGAGAGCATAATGTTGCTATATGACTTTGATTCATGAAATGGATTAATGAAAAGAACATATAACCTGTCAATCTCAATACGTTTGTGTTTATCAAGTAGCCACTGAACTGAACTAAACATCCTATTAGGGTGTACTGAACAATGGAGGTGAGTACTCAACCCTCCTAACTGAAGAGTACAATAGCCCAAAAGATTATGGAAACAGAATACCGATACAGAACAAGTGAGAATATATTATCCTTGTTCACTGTTCTGAAAACCGAGAAACGGTTGGAAAAGATAATGGCACAATAGCTAAATTAATAATACCTAAAATGCATACTTCCTTATTTTCTTTCTTCAAGTTGGGAAGGAGTTTAGCAAAAGAGCCCCAGATTTCAGTTATGAACACATGGAGATCTAGTCATGGCTAACTTAGTTACAAAAAATAATGACAGCTGACAACCAGGAAACAATTGTTCTTACCTGCTGAACACATAACTTTTAAACAAGGTGATAAGGAACCTAGGAGTAGTTAGCTGGGAGTCAGTACCAGTCAAATAGCTCTTAACGTATAATATTCGTTGTAGCCTGAGAAAGCTTAGAGACCAGCTTAAGGAGTCTTTAATGGTGATGTATCTGTCAGGATTAGTTACAAATGGAGGCAATAGGCTACCTACTGTATATTCCCTGTTACTAGCCAAGCCCCATTCATGTTCCTTAAAATTCAAGTCATGTTATATCAGATTTGCATTAACAAGCAAAATTTACAAACTTTGCAGTTGCCCATTGCTGACTAAAGAACAATTAGGGAAAGATATAAATAAGTAAGACTACAATGATCATTAGGCCATTTGGCCCATTGAATCTAGTCCACTATTCAATCATGACTGATTTATTTTTCCCTCCAAACCCCATTTTTCTGAATCCTCCCTATGAACTTGACACCCTCACTAATCAAGAAACTATCAGCCTCCACTTTAAATATACTCAATGACTTGGCCTCCACAGCAGTCTGTGACAACGAATTCCCCAGATTCACTATCCTCAGGCTAATAAAATTTTTCCTCATCTCTGTTCTTTCTAAAGGGACATATTTCTATTCTGAGGTTGTGCCCTCTGTTCCTAGACTCTCCTACTATTGGTGTTACATTTAAATTTCAACTGTAATAACAGTGGCCACATCCCACTGTAAATCTGCGTAACATTTACTGGACAGGTTGTAAATACTATCCTTTTTTAACCTCAGTAAACCATTAGACTACTGTTTTAGAAAATCTCAGGATGTGTTCATTAAAAAATATTGATTTTCCATGTCCTCTATTTCATTTGCAGATAAATTGCACATGAATTGGTTTAAAAGAAACAATTTAATTTCAATCTTATTGAAAAGAATTGACCAAGGTGAGGATAAGCAACTGCCATTAACTAGGATGCTATACTTAAGTCTATCACCTCTACTGGGGATAGGCAGCCAACAGCAGCTCACCAGAGTCCCCTGTCCTGGGACAGTCCTTCAAGGTATCCCCACATGTAGGCCGTCAAATATCCCTCCTCTCCCAGGAATGAAATCTGTGGAGCTGCCTTTGGCATTTCAGTAGCCCTGGATTCTTATGGGAATGGGTTGCAAGCCCCATGCCTACCCCCTCCTTTCATCATCGGGTTTGGGACTGTCCACAATGAGTTACTAGAATGCTATAGACAGCCTTTATTAACAGCAAATCAACCATCTACCCCCCATCCCCTACCTCCGTCAAAGAGCTGTGGTATTTCATTTCATTGATGATTTAAAAATCTCATGCCCCATTTGCCCCTTGAGGTCCTGGCCTTTAGAAACTGATATCCTCACTTTCCACTTGGCGAAAAGTCTCTGGTCAAAAACTCCCGTGACTTCTTTCTCACACTGGTCGTTGCTTAACTCAGTTCTTTTGAACTGGAACAATCAAGAGAAGGAATCAAAGTAAGAATTGGCTTTATTTTCACTGGTATGTGTCATGAAATTTATTAATTTAACAGCAACAGTTCAATGCAATACATGATAATATCAAAAGAAAGGAAATAAATAAGCAAATCAATTACAGTATATGTATAGATTAAAATAGTGCAAAAACAGAAATAATATATATTTAAAAAGTGAGAGAGTGTTTATGGGTTCAATTTCTGTTTAGGAATCAGATGGCAGAGGGGAAGAAGCTGTTCCAGAATCATTGAGTGTGTGCCTACAGGCTTCTGTGCCTCCTACCTGATGGTAACAACGAGAAAAAGGCATGCCTTGGGTGATGGGGGTCCTAAATAATGGACATCGCCTTTCTGAGGTACTGGTCCTTGAAGGTGTCTTGGGTGCTATGGAGGCTAGTACCCAAGATGGAGCTGACTAACATTACGACTTTCTGCAGCTTCTTTTGGTCCTGTGCAGTAGCACCCCCCACCACCACCCCCCCCCCCGTACCAGAGAGTGATGTGTCCTGTCAGAATGCTCTCCACAGAACATCAATAGAAGTTTTTGAATGTTTTATGAAATATAGTCACTGTCTTGTCTCCCTTATAGCTGCAGCGATATGTTGGAACCAGGATAGATCCTCAGAGATCTTGACAGCCAGGAATTTGAAATTGCTCACTCTCTCCACTTCTGATCCCTCTAAGAATAGGTTTGTGTTCCATCGTCTTACCCTTCCTGAAGTCCACAATCAGCTCTTTCGTCTTACTGACATTGAGTAAAGGTTGTTGCTGTGACACTACTTAACTAGTTGGTACGTCTTACGCCCTCTCATCTCCATCTGAGTTCTTACCAACAATGGTGTTAAACGCTGAACTCTAGACAACAAACAGCATCCTGACAATGGTGTTTATATTGTTCAGGTGATCTAAGCCTGTGTGACGAGCCATTGAGATTGTGTCTGTTGTAGACCTTCTGTGGCGATAGGCAAATTGCGGTGGGTCCAGATCCTTGCTGAGTTAGGAGTTCATTCTAGCCATGACCAGCCTCTCAAAGCATTTTGTCACCATAGCTGTGAGTGCTATTGAACAATAGTCAATAAGGCAGCTCAAACTACTCTTCTTAGGCACTGGTATAATTGTTGCCGTTTTGAAGGGCACAAACACATGAAGGTTATGCTAGTAGAGAGACACCTGGAGTTCAGACCATTGATACAAAGGCACAACGTTGAACCCCAGCATTGAATCTGGGGATCTTAAATTCAAATAATTAAATTGGAGTTCAAGAAAACCATATCTCAGTAACACAGTAATCATGAAACTATGTCATGAAGAAAATCAGAAAACATCAGGTTAGCTAATTTCCTCCAGTGAAAGAAATCTGTCATCCTTATCTGATATAGTCTCCATGTGACTCCAGACACAAAATGCTGCTGACATTTCACCGCCTCCAGAATTCAGGGAATAGTATGCATGGACAATAAATGCTGGTGTTCCCAGCAACATTCGCAATATGTGAATTCAGTAAAATAACTAAATATCTTGAAAAAATAATCTGCTAGCCGCTGTAATCATATTACCCTGACCGCCACGCTACCATGCCAAGACGACACAGTAGTGTAGGGGGTTGGTGTAACCTATTGCAGTGCTAGTGCCCTGGGTTCAATTCCCACCGCTGTCTGAATAGAGCTTTCTACATTTTCCCTATGATGATATGGATTTCCTCCAGTTTCCTCCCTTAATCCATTAGTGTATGGGTAGTAGGTTAAATGGTCACATGGGTGTAATTAGGAGTTACAGGTCATTGGTGCATACCGTGGTGTATCTCTAAACAAATAAATAAAAATTCCTTGCAGATTGTCAATTGACCAGGCCTAATGTTTTGTTAAAATTAATAAACAGCAGAAGAAAATTTATAATGAATATTAATACAACTAAATTTGTAAAATGCCAGCTGAACACATCTCATGTTTCAAAAGTACACTAAACAAATGACAAGCTCATACTAAAAGCACCATTATTTTAATTGCGGTGCTCTGACTCATGCCAGAGTTTCATTAAAACATTATTAAGAAGGAACAATTAGAAGCAGCATGATATTGCATACTCATAGACAATACTAATTTCTCACTCTAACCTTTGCACAACATACAACAGTTATTCACCCAAACCAATAGAGCAGCTTGTGGATTCATAGATTACGTAAAGCAGTTTATCACTAGCAATCAATAGGCAGAGTAGTAAAGCAGCAATACTATAATTTACTTCCTCTACCTTAGAAAAATAGGATTGCTTTAGGGTGTTTTAAATATTGTTCATTTTAATAGAATGAAACGGAAGTGAGATAATTTCCTGTTAGTTCAATTATTTTTCTAGCAAAATAAGATGTTTATATAGTTGAAAATAAATGCTCATATTGATTATTCTGTGTCTATCAGTCCAATTTAAAAAAAAATTCAAGAACTCCTTAATAAATGTTTAGACGTACGTAATCTATTGAAGGATGTGAAATTTTGAATTTGTACTTATGCATGTCCTTAAAACATTTTTCACTTATTAAAATTGCTGAATGCAAAATAATTATTGATGCAAATTGACATGTTTAATGATAAAGTGGAAGCCATCTGGAAATGAATACACTCTCCATCTGCCCTTTCATATCATTCCTTTGTGCTTGCAACCGGTTTCCTCAGATGGAGTAGATGAAGTGGTTGCAATGTGTGGCTGGAGGTAGCTAGTTTGGGATAGGTGATAAGTTAAGGAATTTATTTCTAGAATGATAGTTGCTGAGTATTTAACTCTCTCTTGGCCTAGTCAGGAGCAGACATCTAATGTTATGACCTGAAATATTGTTGTAACTTATGGAATTATGGAGACTTTATGGCGTATCGGAAAACCATTTGCCAGTTTTATCCATCTATGATAATATGAGGGAGATACACCTCTCATATCAAAGTATTTGGTTGCTTTTAAGGAAACCATGAAAATATACTTTGTAGGGAACTTTTGTCATTAATTTCACATAAGCCAGTTGAAAACTCCTACATTTGAATTCAGTCCAATTCTTGTGCAGGAAATATGCCTGAAACTCCCAAGTTCAAATAACAAAAAACCCCAAAACTTCAGGTGGTCTGTTGTGCATAACTGTAGTTCAAAAGTTTGAAGTTCAAAGTATACTTATAATTGAAGTACGTATATGTCACCAAGTAGTAGATACATTTTCCTGCAGGCAGTAGAAAAAAGAAATACAATAGAGTCAATGAAAAACTACACCAATAGACTGACAAGCAACCAATGTGCCAAAGAACATCTGCAAATACCAAAAAAAAACATAAATACATAAATAATACTTAGAACATGAGTTGTAGAGTCATTGAAAGTGAGTCCATAGGTTGCGATCAGTGATCAGTTCAGAGTTGTGATGAATGAAGTTGTCCACGCTGGTTCAAGAGCCTGATGGTTGAAGAGTAATAACTGCTCCCTGAATCTGGTAGCGTGGGACCAAAGCTTCTTGTGCCTCCTTCCTGTTGGTAGCAGTGAGAATAGAGCATGGCCTGCATTATGGGGGTCATTGATGATGGATTCTGCTTTCTTCTGGCAGTGTTCTCTGTATGTGTTCTCAATGGAGCAGAGGACTTCCCTGTGATGGATTGGGCTGTATCCTCCACTTCCCTAGATCTATTTCTAGTTAATCATACTTCACAAATACTCATCTTTGGTAAAAACAAAACAAAACAAAAAATGTTTGCATAAAAAGCAGAAACTCCACGAGTTATGTTAATCAACTGGTTATGCCAACGAGAAAAATCATCTAATATAAATTGTCTACGCTTATGTTGCAATAATGATTATTTCAAAAGTAGTCATTATTTGTGAATTGCTTTGAGACTGAGTACATGAAATATAAATATTCTTTCTACTGTATGACTACCTTACATAGTTCATATTTATTTACATGCGAGTATGTTACATTAATTCTGTTACATGCTTGAATATAGTTTTTTCTATTTTTAGAAATAGCATCCTTCATCCTTATTAACAAGTCTGTAATACATTTACTAATAACCAATGCTATTGCTATAGAACCAGTACAGAACATGTGTGAATTTTGACATTATTTCAGTGCCTGCTGAAAACATCTTTGGGTGTGTAATTGCTTGGTGACAGTCTCTGAAGATCAATGCAGACTAATAAAAATGTACAATTGAAAGCATAAAATTATTTTTCTAGAAGATAAAAAGAAAAAAAATTGACAGCATCCAAAATAAGCTTCTTCAGTCAGCAGTACCACAGCAGGTCGATGAAGTTTAAGATGGGGATTAGATGTTTTCTAACTGACTGGCACAATTGGCTCGAGGGACTCAACAGCCTATTATATTGCAATATTGCTTATTTGATGTCCATCAGCTGAACTGTTCAGGATGGTTTGAAGGTAGTTCTTTAATCTATTTTAAAGTACTTCATATGCAGAGTACGGTACTTGCTTCACAACTTATAATTAAGCTCCCCCTTTAGCTAATTTTGAGCATACCAATTTGAATAAACAATTTAAAGTAAAAATAATTAACATGTTAAGTTAGACTTGCCAACAAATTCCCTCTATCAGGCATGTTCACCTTTAATCCTGTTGCAGATTGAACAGCTTTGCACCAGACATGAGTGTACACTCAGTGGCCACTTTATTAGGTACACCTGCACAACTGCTCATTAATGCAAATATCTAATCTGCCAATCATGTGGCAGCAACTCAATGCATAAAACCATGCAGACATGATCAAGAGGTTCAGTTGTTGTTCAGACCGAACATCAGAATGGTGAAGAAGTCTGATCTAAGTGACTTTGACCGTGGAATAATTGTTGCTGCTAGGTGGGAGTGGTTTGAGTATCTCAGGAACTGTTGATTTCCTGAGATTTTCTCACACAACGATGTCAAAGTCTACAGAGAATGGTGCGAGAAACGAGAGTGGCAGTTCCGTGGACAAAAGCACCTTGTTACTGAGAGAGTTCAGAGGAGGATAGCCAGATTGGTTCAAGCTGACAGGAAGGTGACAGTAACTCAGATAACCATGCATTACAACAGTACGTGCAGAATAGCATCTCTGGACGCACAACACTTTGAACCTTGAAGAGGATAGGTTACAACAGCTAGCATACACAAGCATACACCTAGTGGGAACTTTATTAGATACTTCCTGTATCCAATAATGTGACTACTGTGTGTATAATAGTTATCACCATCAACTCACATTCTTAGCCCCATGCCAGTAGACTCTGAGGTCAAACCCCAGTTCAGAAAATGGAGCCCAACATTCAGGTTGGCGCTTCAGTGCAGTACTAAGTGAAGATTGCATTATCGGTGGTGACTTCATGTGAAAGAAGTATCAAACCAGGTCTTTCAACCACTGCCTCAGATGGACATAAAGACATCACTTTGTAGAAGGACTAAAGATTGCTCCCTCATGCCCTAGCTATCATTTTGCCATTAACTAATGATAGAGATAAATACCCATTTACACTTGTCATATAGCTGCCATGTTTTCTCTATTAAAATACTTCAAAATGTTACATTTGTGACTAATTGTTTTATGAAGTCCATAAAAATTGTCTGAAATGTTAGTTAGCTTTCATATAAGACAATGTGATATTTTTTACTTTCAGCAATTAACTCTGGAAGCATGATATGAAACACTTTTGAGAGATTCAGTGCCAGAGGTTGTGAAATGAAAGCAACAATATATATGTTTATTTTTAGGGTCGGAAATATTTAGCAATGCTGCAGACAATATGGGAGACTACAGGACCTGAATCGAACAGTGCAGTTATTTCTTGCAGAGAAGCATCTTTTAAATCCTTTTCATGGAAAAAAAACAGTAAACATCCCCAAGGGATAATGGTTCAGCTGGATAGACCTAGAAAGTCAATGACACAGAAACAATGTGCTAAAATTCCTCTGTGCAAACCTGCAGTAGTTTGTCTTGTGTGCTTAGCGGGTGCCATTCATGATGTGTTCTCATTACCAAAAGTTAAGCACAAGTGGTTTTAAGTGGCTTGACATATACAGTATGCTGAAATTATCTGTGGCAATTCAGGTCACACCAGTTCTACTTGAGAGGTAAGCTTTGAATCCAGCTACTAGTGGAAATCATTGTGTTATTTAGGGAACACTGACAATAGTGGCATGACAGGCCCAGAGATAGGCATCCCATTTCTCTAAAGCCGGTCTCAAAAATAATCAGTGCTGAAAGGATGGTCACAGGTCCTGATGTACGGTTTCGGCCAAAAACACTGGCTCTTCATTACCTCTCCATAGATGCTGCCCAACCTGCTGAGTTCCCTCAGCATGGTTGTGTGTGTTATGCTGGATTTCCAGCATCCACAGAAACTCTTGTGTTTGTGGCAATGCCATCATGTGGACTGGGGTAAATCTTGAATGGTTATAACTTGTGGATGATGGTGAAACTGATTGGAGCTCAGCGTTTGGTTCTTATCACTACTTGCTACAATGAGTAGTGAGACAACGTCTGCTGACCATCTGCACTCCTCATGCTGGGGGAGCAGACAGTGCTTAAAGTTGGCAACTCCAATCTATGAAATGAAATGAAGGGAATGATATACTGTACCTCCAGGTAAGGTGTTAGATGACTTGGGCCTCCCCCTGCAGGTTTCAAAGTACCAACACCACCCTTTTGGCGATTCTGTTTACGAAGAAGAGGAAGCTCCCACGAGTTGGTGATATGCTTTTGATAAAAAGGACACAATGCAGGCAGCATGTCCACAAAGTGACATGATGGTAGACTGTAATGAAAGCTCAGAATGGTTAACTGTGGAAATGCAGCCACTTAATATACACTAAATGAGAGAGTTTGGAGTTGCAAAGAACTGCTTTCTCAAACTAGATGAACTTGTTTCCGGTGGAATATTTTCATAAATGTAAGAGATGCATCATTCTATTACTTTGTACATATACAATGTGATCCAGCAGCCAGAATAACTAAATGACTGTGTTTCTGGTCAGATGTTGCTGTTTGAGGTAATGGTCAATAATATTAATTGTTGAGGGGAAATGGTGAGACATAGTGATGATGGGCAGGACTGGCATCTAGAGTGGTATGATGCTGACTAGAGAATCCGTGAAGCATGTGTGGAGCAGTGCAATTGAGAAACATGGCATGCATCAGCCATTGGTGCCTGGAATTTCTATAGGTAGAGTAGTGGGTTTAGTGCACAACTGCATCTCTTTCTTTAGGAGGAAATAGGTCCCTGCCAGGACCATAAATAGGTTTATTATCACTGTGTTGTATGATGTGAAGTTTGTGGTTTTGCAGCAGCAAAAAAAATTATAAATTACAAAATAAATACATAGTTCAAAAGAAAGGTAGTGTTCATGGATTGTGTAATATTCTTCAATCATTCAGTGGTCAGAATGATGTTCCCAGAAGATCCCTGAAGTAATTGGGCCTCCTGATTGGAATCCTTTACAGTATGACAAAGACTTTGATGTCAGCTGCTTTCCTCTTGCTCCTGATCATAGTGAAAACCCAAAAGGACAATAGTTGCAAGCAGATGACCTTACCTTGATATTCAGCTAGAGTCACTGAGAGACTTCCAGCACCTTCAATACAATGAGGCACCTTTACCTCCACTGGAGTCCCCCATTATGCTCTACGATTCATAAACACCTAACAAAGTGCAGGTACAACGTTAGGTACCAAAATTTGGTCATGCATTCCTCAGTATATCCTGTTCTAAGTTAGACACATGCTAATCAGATTTGATAAAGAAAATAAAAACTCAACTGACAGTTGTACAAGGTTTGAGCTTGTCTCTGTGTATCCATTTACTTTGTGTGTAGATATGTTACACATCAGGAATCAAAAGTTGTGTTTGGGTCTATGCATCTTAAGGTCAGATTTTGTGATTGATTTTATGTTATAATTTAATTGCACAGCACATAAAGGACGTGAATGAACATCTAATCAATAGTCTTTTGATTAATTTCGTTTGAATTCATATTAAGTATTTAGGATACACCAAGTATCCTAATGTTAGTATTCAAAGTAAAACATCATAATGGCTCCTACTTATATAGATTCAATGGTTTGTGTATTTGTTACCTTAATTTTAGTTATTTCAAAAATACTTTGTTGGAGATCTACAATTCAACATAAGAGGGATGTTCAAGCTGTTCAATCAAAACATTTCAGAAATCTGTGTAATATCTTTTAGTTAAGGTTGTATGTGGTAGTTTTGTCTCAGTCAATTACGTACTGTGTGCAGCACAGACTCCTCAGCAATACAAGGTTGATTAAGTCACATTCATTGAATACCATTTGCGTTGAATCAAATTCAATGCAATTGGCTCTTTTTGATTATTTGTTGTCTCTTTTTTCAAATCTCTTGCAAGTATGAGGATATTATATATATAACATGTGAAGGCTGGGAGAACACAACACTCAGACAACTAGTAGTTCTCCTGGGCCTGTAAATTAGGTGGCAGCCAGCCAACTCTTCTTGGACAGTATCTCATTCTGTAACATGTTTAAGCACCAATATTGTTACACAGAAGGAAGGCAAGAGCCATCTTCAGGTTCCAAATAGAATTTGCCTTAATGACTAGTGGAAAGCTGACATATCTTATCCCCAGTGCATTATTATTTATTTTAACTCTGATATTTATTTTTAGTGAATCGTGAACTTTTAGTTACATATTTTACAGCACAGAAGTAGGCTTTTTGGCCCAAGTAATCAATGGCAACCTAAGGGTATCACACCTAATGGATTTGGATAATAATGATCAGATAACTAAAAACCCAAATAAATATTTTTGTCAATATAAGGTCCAGATTGCAGCCATACTATGAAAATCTCAATTATTATCTGTCAATCTTCCACAGCTTTACTTACGGGAGTTACAGGCTTCAGTTAACCAGGGTTAGTGATAATTGGGTCTGAGCACAGATATATTAAAATCATGTATTCTATTATAGGTGCAGCTATTATAAATTATTTTTGCCTGCATTCATTACAGAATCTATCTTTCCAAATTTACTGTTATTATTTCCCAATGCCCTCAATAGAATTGCAGCAATTTCAGATGGACTGACAATAACTACAACTTTACAAGTTTACATAGGAATTTAGAATGAAGGAATGGAATAGCAATGGCATGCATACATAAGGTTTTTACTTTGTTATAGAGATTGCAAAAATATTTCTGATCTCAAACAGAGGCACAGTGAATTTTCTCAATCATAATGAAATTTTGCTATTATTCATTAAATATGAAATTGTTTTCACAATTACAGACATATGACAGCAAGGGCTTTATTCATTACACTGGCAGTCCAAGTTCTACTCAGACAATTGCTTCTTTTTATTTGTGAAGTATACTTCACAAATATATCCATAACACCAAGCCAATGGGGAGAAATTAGTTTGGTATTTCATTTACATCATTGAAGACCCTATTTTGAATGGATGATTTTATTTCATTGTTAAGTTTGGGTGTTTGATAATATTATCACTGTAATTCACATCATGGGCCATAGAGGCCACTGTTGCTTTGCAGATGTTATGATGAAATATTGGGGCCTAGAAATTAGTCACTACTGTATTTTCTAGCTTTAGCAATCTCATTAACGCTATTTCAGAGAGCTCTTAAAAATGCAAAAATCATTAGTGCCAACTTCAAGACTGTTGCTGCAAGTGAAGCAAGTAAACAAGGCAGAACTACAAATAGGCCTTCTATTCCTGAAGGCAGTAACTCTCAACTAAGCACTGTATCTGCTACAAAATGCTTCAGAGTCATGGTACATGACACAAAGTAGATCCTAAAATATTTGTGCACATATAAGCCCTGCTATCCCTGAAGTAGAACAATATTACATGAGGCTTCCGAGCCCTCTGTTATTTCCTTGAACAAAGCAGGAAGGTCAGCGGGCCTTCCAGTTCTTTCTTGATCAGTGATTTTTCCTCCATCATGAACAAAGAATTCCCTCTTGAACAAAGACCAACTAGTTCTCCTCCCCTTGCTAACACCCCCCTCTCCTTAGCTGCAATAACTTATCTTTGAAGTCCTTCTAAGGGGTAGCCATGGGCACATAACCAGCTATATTAGTCTTTTTGTTGGGTACATGGTACAGTCCACATTCCAAGCCTATTCTGACACAACCCCCAGCTACTTCACCTCTGCATAAGCGCTATTCTCCGCTCATGCAGAACTCAATGCTGCCAATATCTGACCTGCTCTCAAATTCTTGTGGACTATGTCTGACACTTATCTATCTTTTCTGGATCTCTCTGACTCCATGTCAGAAGACAGACTCAAAACTGACATCTTCGATAAACTCACTGATCTCTGTAGCAGCCTCAGCTGTACCCCACCTAACCTGTCTCCTAAGAATGCTATCCCCTTTTTCTGCATTTTTTTCTTCTCCACTGCATTTGTCATCAAGAGCAGACCTTCAACACCAGGGCGTCTGAAATGTCTTACTTCATCTAGATGCATGGCTTAGCCTCTGCTATGGCTAATAGAGCCATTACTCACATTCCTCCACATTCTACACATCTGCTCTCACACTCCTCTCTCGAAAACAGAACAGCAGTCTTCATCTTCCACCTCAGCACTTTCCAGATCCAACACATCATCCTCTGCCATTTTTGCCAGCTCTAATATGATCCCACCATAATTACATCTTCCCCTTTCCCCCCCTTTTAGCTTTCCTTTGGGAGTACAATCTTTGTGACTTCCTGGCCTGCTCATCCCTCCCCTCCCACCTTTCCTCTTGCCTTGACACCTCCCCGCTCTCCACCATCCAGTGACCTAAACAGCTTTTCCAGACAAAGCAAAGGACCACCAGCATCTCTTTCAACTGGTCTACCACTTTCGGTGCTCATGAGGTGGGGACTGCTACAATGGGAAAACCAAGAATAGACCAGACAACTGGTTTTTGGAGTACATGTACACTGTATACAACAGCCATCTTATTGATTGTCATTTTAATTCTCCTTCCCATTCCCTCACCGGCCAGACCGTCCTCGGCCTGCTTCATTGTTATAGAGAGGCCAAAGCGAACTGAAAGAATACCATCTCATCGTATGCTTGTGTATGGATACTGATTTTTTTTTTCAATTTTGGGACACATCCATCCCTCGTGCTCTTCTTCAACACACACTCACCAGTCCACACTCTTTTCTTCTCCCATTTTTCACCTTTCCCTTCCTCTTCCCCCTACCTCTAGTTTCACTTTCACAGCAACCCCTGTCAACTGGTTCCACCTATTATCCACCAGCTCCTGTCCCAATCCCCCTCCCTTGTGCTGTTCCTCTTCCTTCTCAGTCCTAATGCAGAATCACAATCCAAAATGTTAGCTTGCACTTTCTTGCCTCCACAGAGACTCATTGAGTTCTTTTAGATTATTTTTTTAAATTCAAGATTCCAACGTCTGCAATCTCTTTTGTTTTCATATCCCACTGTTTTGTTTCTAGCCCCATTGCATTCTGTCTGCCTTTTTTCAATCGTTTTGAAACAACTTTAAGGAGAAAGTAGTACATTCTAAGTGCTGCTGGGCTCCCTCAACCTTCAGATCAGAACCAGAATCACAATCAAGTTTATTATCACTGACGTATAGTGCAAATTGTTGTTTTGCAGAAGCAGTACAGCGTATTTCATATATGTTTTATTACAATAATGCAAAAAGTGAGCAATATGGTGAGGTAGTTTTCTTGGGACCATTCAGAAATCTGATGGTAGAGGGGAAGAAACTAAGTGTGCATCTTCAGGCTCCTCTACCTCCTCCCTGATGGTAATAATGAGAAGAGGGCATGTCCTGATGGCGAGGGCCTCTAATGATTGATGCTGCCTTCTTGAGCAGCTGCCTTTTGAAAATGTCCTCAATGGTGGGGAGATTTGGCCCATAATAGAGTTGGATAAGTCTAAACCCTCTGCTGCATTTTTGAATCCTGTGCTTTGGAACTTCTGTACCAGATGGTGATGCAACTACTCAGAATATTCTCCGTTGTATGTCTGAAGAAGTTTGGTAGAATCTTTCCATACCAGATCTCCTCAGCCTCCTAATGATGTGCAGCTGCTGGCTTTACTTTCTTGACTTTCTCTTCCTGAATCCACAGTCAATTCCTTGGTCTTGCTGATACTGAATGTGCTAAGCACGTGCCAATTGTGGAAATGGTCTACTCTGAGTCACCTTTTCTGTGATTTTGAAGGGAAAGGATCACAGTCTGAAGAAGGGACTAGACTAGGAAACCAATCACATTTCGCAGAGCACTGCCAGGCAGACCTCCAATTAGTTAAGCTTGGTAGGTCCTTGAAAGTCTCCAGCAAGTAGACTGTGCTGTACAAATGCCAGCTACAGAAAACAGTGAGTTGATGGCATAGTGCAACTAGATGCAGAGTATGCAGGGATATTGAGTAGTTATTCCAGAGGGAGATACTGTGAGGTCTCAGAGAAGTCACTGATGCTCTGGGAGGAGGTGTGAATTGCATAAGGACTGGACTGGACACATGGTTTTAGTTTGCAGCTGGGAGGCCACTGGGAGAAACTTTATTCTGACTCTCAGCAACAGGTAGATGTATTTCACAAACTTCACAAAATAGGGCCAATTAATGAATGTGTTTGAAAGGATAAAAGGGTTCACCCTTGTTGAAATGCTTGAATAAGTTTACTTGTGTTATCTTTACAATGATCTCTGGGAAATGCTGAAGTGTTGGGAGTGGTGGTAGAGGCTGATACAATAAGAACATTTAAAAGACTCTTAGGTAGTTCACCAGATTGATTCCTGGGATGGCAGGACTTTCATATGAAGAAAGACTGGATGAACTGGGCTTGTACTCGTTGGAATTTAGAAGATTGAGGGGGGATCTGATTGAAACGTATAAGATCCTAAAGGGATTGGACAGGCTAGATGCAGGAAGATTGTTCCCGATGTTGGGGAAGTCCAGAACAAGGGGTCACAGTTTGAGGATAGAGGGGAAGCCTTTTAGGACTGAGATTAGGAAAAACTTCTTCACACAGAGAGTGGTGAATCTGTGGAATTCTCTGCCACAGGAAACTGTTGAGGCCAGTTCATTGGCTATGTTTAAGAGGGAGTTAGATATGGCCCTTGTGGCTACAGGGGTCAGGGGGTATGGAGGGAAGGCTGGGGCGGGGTTCTGAGTTGGATGATCAGCCATGATCATAATAAATGGCGGTGCAGGCTCGAAGGGCCGAATGGCCTACTCCTGCACCTATTTTCTATGTTTCTATGTTTCTATAAGCATATGGATGTAAGAAAAATGGTTTGTGTAGGAGGGAAGGGTTAGATTGATGATGGGGTATGTTTATATGCTGCAATAGGTGGGTGTAAGATTGTGGGCTGACGGGTCTGTGCTGTGTTGTACTGTTCAATGTTCTATGGTCATCAGCTGCATAGATAGGAAAGCAGGATTCTGGCAGGCGTTTCCAAACTGTGGTTTGTTACAATAGCAAAGTGATGTTTCACAAATTTCTGTTGGAGTTTTGGCAGTCAGCAGAGACAGTAAAGGAGGATAAACTGCTGAAGAAGGTGATTTATATTGCACCACAAACTAGAAAGAAGCAGATGGAAGAGCACTGCAAAGTGGACAATCAGGCAACAGCTCCAGAATAGATCAGGAATCTTCTGCATAAAAAGGTGCTGGCTGACCTAAAAAAAATCTCCATGTACGCCAGAAAATTCCCAGTTCATGGGTTGGCCTGGGATCTTGAGGGCTGTGGTTTCAGAAGTGAGGGACAGTTCTATGTTTACCCACATAGTAGAAACTATATTCAGAAAGAAGGACACAAAGCATGGTAAGATCTAAAGTTGTTTACCACACATAAGATGGCAGGTCTGCAAATAATAGAAGATGCAGGCAAGCATGCAAACCATCAGTTGGGAAAAGAAGCAAAGAGGCCAAAGGTGACTAAATGTTGAGGGTGTGAATGGTCCATCAGTGACCAAGATGTCACAAATAGGGTTTGTATGGTAGATTCAGGACTGTGAAGAAAATTACATTCTGAAACCAGGGTGTGTTGGATACTGATGACAAAAACTGTTGGAATCAAGAGATAGGCTTTGAGTAAATGAAACAAGTCCTAACAACAATATTCAGGTTACCCATCACATACCATATGCCTGATTAGTATTCCTCGGGGAATTTCAAACTGAGAGCTTTTATTCCATGAATGAGATGGGGCAAAATTGAGGCCTGGCAATTTCATTCATAACCTGCTGTGCTGGGACCACACCACACTTGGCCCACTAGTTACCAATGAAAGCAAAGAAACAGCTCTTGCATGAAAAATCAAAGAAAGTCCAAAAAAGTATTAAATACACAGTCAAGGGGTTAACTTGGGAAAAGAGCAAGGCCTACCGAGCACCAGTAGACTCTCCTGTGTGCATGTAGATATGTTCCTCCATGAATATTTTCCAGTTGTCTTTAGAAAAGCAATAGATTTGATGTTGTCATTTAGGAGGAGGTGTTAAGGGGAGATTAGCATCTTTGAAAATGGATGGCCACAGAGCCATAGGGAATATATTCTGGGCTGTCAGAAATGTAAGGGAAGGAATTACAGAGGTCTGATCATTGTTTCTGGCTCCAGGAGTGGAGCTGGGGGGCTGGAGGACCGGAGGTCAGATAATACTTATTAAAGAAAGAAGTGATAACCATGCAACACACACAAAATGCTGGAGGAACTTAGCAGGCTAGGCAACATGTATGGAAAAAAGTACAGGCGATGTTTTGGGCCAAAAGTCTTCGGCAGGTTTTAGCCCGAAATGTCGACTGTAATTTTTCCCATAGATCATGCCTGGTCTGCTGAGATCCTCCAGCATTTTGTGTGTGCTGCTTGGATTTCCAGCATCTGCAGATTTTTCCTTGTAAGTGATAACTATACTCATTAGGGCCTGTTGAACTTCAGAGGTGGACAAATTAGCAGACAGTATTAATCTTCATTTTGAAAGTCACAGGTTAATCAAAAATACATGCATTTTGAATGTAAAGTCATGGTTGATAAAATTTACTGAATTCTTTGAGGTAATGCCCTCGGACAGGTGAAACACACAGTTTGTTTTGAATGGCCATCACTTCCTATATGTCTTTTTATATCATTTCTGGTGTAGGTTAATTTGGATTCAATTTGAAACACAGAGTGGAAAGACATCTATCTCCATCCTCTCTTTATTTGCCCTTGAAACAGCAAGATCTGTGAGTCTTAAGTTTCTGTTAATATTGGTAAACATTTAGTAGATATATTTTGAAGGAAGTATTATGTTTATCGTTTATCATTATTGAGACCTTATTGAGCCATGTAAAGTAACTTCTTTACACTGCAGAGTTATGGAGTACTACATATCTGTATTACCTTAATTTACACCAATTATGTGAATAATTGGCAGTATTAGTATATTAAAATGCATGAAAATTCTGTATTGAATTAAATATGTATTTACTTCCTGCAGTTTCACGAAAAAGATCTCATTAAAAACCCTGAGGAAAGCTTTCGTCTTGGGCAAAGGCATATGAAGCAACAGCTGACTTAGACAGTGGTTAGTCTCTAACCAGAATTAGTCACAACAGCCAATGCAGCTTACTAAAGAATATGTTCAAACGCACTTTGGCTATAAAAAAGACAGGTCTCCAGCTCTAAAAGGAGAAGCTGTCCACATCACACAGCCAACATGCCTCTCACATAGTCCCAGTAAAGTCATCAGGTCTGCAGCAGCAAAGACCCACAACAGTCTCCTCTGCAGTTTCCACAGCACAGGCTTTAGTCAAGAGTTGATACTGATGCCAAATCTATGTGCATTGACATGGACCGACTGAGCCACCCCAGGACACACATTTGGCAAACCAGTCTCCACAATGCTCTCATTCAGGAGCTGCAGGTGCATTGGATTTGGCTTGGCATCTAGCTCATCAAAACCTCATCACAGCAGGAATAAAAGTGTTGGACAGCCAGTCTGCCAGTTATCTGTCCTGGAAGTCAGGCTTTAATAATGCCATGGAAGGATTAAGTGTCAAACCTAACGAAAGCTAGACCTTCTCTGTAAGTGGCTTGATGGAAATCACTGCAACATTCAAGAAGACTAGGACTTTAAAGTCCTAGGTTAGGACTTTATTCCTTGGAGCGTAGAAGAATGAGGGGAGATTTGATAGAGGTGTATAAAATTATGATGGGTATAGATAGAGTGAGTGCAAGCAGTCTTTTTCCACTGAGGCTAGGGGAGAAAAAAACCAGAGGACATGGGTTAAGGGAGAAGGGGGAAAAGTTTAAAGGGAACATTGGGGGGGCTTCTTCACATAGAGAGTGGTGGGAGTGTGGAATGAGCTGCCAGATGAAGTGGCAAATGCGGGCTCACTTTTAACATTTAAGCAAAACTTGGACAAGTACATGGATGAGAGGTGTATGGAGGGATATGGTCGCAGTGCAAGTCAGTGGGACTAGGCAGAAAAATGGTTCAGCACAGCCAAGAGGGGCCAAAAGGCCTGTTTCTGTGCTGTAATGTTCTGTGGTCCTAAGAGTTAGAGGAGTTCACATTATAATCCAGCTATGGGTTTACCAATGCTGTGACAGAGCTGGACAAACACTATGGCTCTCCAAATGCTATTGAAGAATCTCTCTTTAACAGATTAGATAATTTTCCAAAGCACTCACACAAAAACATTGGAAGCTACAGGAGCTTGCAGATCTGTTGTCGGAACTGCAAGCTGCAAAAAAATGAGGGTAGGACTGAACTTCTTGGATATGGCACAAGGAATAACTTTTATAGCGGAGAAACGACACAACAAGTGCAAGAACAGTGGAACCTGAAGGGTTTGAGTATAAAATGATGCATCATACCGTTTTCATTCTTTGTGGAATGCATCTGCCACCACGCAGAAATGCAAAATGACCCTAGTTTTATGCTGTCAACTTTAGATAACACGTTATTCAAAGAGAGATCTCCAGCAAAAGCATGGAAAACCAGAACCCTTATCGTGGTCAACAAAACTGAAGTAGAAAACTCTATTATGAACCTTGATGGTCAATGCCTGTTCATAAGAAACCTCAACCCCTAAGGAAATGCAGAGGATTCAAAGAAAAACCACTTGCAGACTGGAGGCGTTTACTAAAGGAACATTCATTATGTTTCAAATGTTGTGCTTCAACAGCACTTCATCAGTCTAAGCAAAGGACGGTAAAGCTATCATGCACTGCACCTAGTGCAAAAGTGAACAGCACATATCAGCACTTCATTCAGGGCCAGCAGCTTGGGCTACTACTGGTTCCGGTACACCTGCATCAGAGCACGGCGGGAGGCCAGCAGAGTATCCATCAGATGTTGCTACTTTCTCATGCACAGAGGTCAGTGGGAAAGGCTTCCTAGGCAAATCCTGCTCTAAAGTATGTCTAGCCAATATATACACAAAAGGACATCCTGAGCAAAAAATAAAGTGGCATATTGGATAATCAGAGCAATATGCTTTGGGCAAAATGAACATTTTTTGACATATTTGGTACTCGAAGTTTTGTTTCCCTATACACGCCAAAGACTTGTTCTGGAGCATCAGAATTTGCCAGAAGAAGAGCCAGTGGATTTGTCGTGGACTCAATAGGAGGGGGAGTTCTGCTTATGTTTGCCAACCCTCAATGAGTGTGATCATATTCCCAACAATAGGGATGAAGTCCCAACTCTTGAAGCTGCACGCTGTCATTCCCATCTCAAGGCCATAGTTGACAAGATTCCCCATGTAACTCTGCTTGAGATTCTCCTGTTGCTTGGCGGAGACACTGTCGGTGCACATAAGTTAGGTGACCATGTGTAATGGTCAGCAGAATGGATCCAGCAAATGGATCTGGGTTGGGTCACAGTGGTGAAGTCTGCCACAATGGTGCTTGTCAGCCCACTGTCAGCATATTTAAGACTAACATCTTGGTTCCCAAGTCATCGCAGGTTCTGTGAGAGTACAGTCTATATGAAAGGAAAGATTGTAGATAAGCAAACCAAGCACGCTGACATACTTACCTCTGGTCTATCAGATTTAGGCAGGCTAGTCTCTGTCACTTGGAAGCAGATATTAAGCTGACAACTTCCATCGAAGATAAGGTCTTCCTCTGAATCATGAACAGGGAGTTTATCAAAGACAACTCAAACAGTTAGGTAGCTCCCCTTCCTTTTCACTCCCCACGACAACTCAGACCAAACAACAGGGAGCAGCACTCTGGCCCACTCATGCCCCTCAGTCACAGATTGAGAAGGAAACCAGAAATGAAAGATCATTATGCAGAGTTCATGGAGAGACTCTTCAGGAAGACTCATGCGGAATTAGCTCTCCACCAGATCACATCAAAGGAAACAGGTATTTACCCAACGTTGGTGTTTACCACCTCCAAAAACCTGCACAAATGCAAATCACCTTTGATTCAAGTGCACATTTCAAAGTCATATCACTGAGCAATGAGTTCTTTTGGGATCCAGAACCTAATAACAATCTTTTCAGGGTCCTCATGCACTTCAGAATGGAGTCCGTTGCAGTGAAGGCAGACATCGAACAAATGTTCCACAGCTTCAAAGTTCAAAGTAAGTATACTATCAAAGTACATGTATGTCACCATATGCAACTCTAAGATTCATTTCCTTGTGGGCATACACAATAAATCCAGAATAGAATAATAACAATAATAGAATCAATGAAAGACCACACCAACTTGGACAGTCAAACACAGCGCAAAAAAAAAACAAACTGTGCAAATACAAAAAGAAAGAAATAATAATAATAATTAAATAAACAATAAATATCAAGAACATGAAATGAGGAGTCCTTGAAAGTGAGTCCGTAGATTATGGGAACATTTTAATGATGGGGCAAGTGAAGTTGAGTGAATTTATCTCCTTTGGTTCAAGAGCCTGATGGATGAGGGGTGATAACTGTTCCAGAACCAGAGTGTCAGTGAAGAAGTTATGAATGCAGATGTTGGTAAGACCCATGTTACGACATGCACCCATCCGTGCCAGCTTCTGATGCTCTAACTCCCTGGAGTATGGATAGCTGGTGTGGCCCCTTTAAAGATTCAGGACAGCTCGGCTAATTGGCAATCATGTTTTGGGCATCTAAGATTGAGCATTTGAAGGAGCAGCTGAACTGAGATTTGGTGCTCAATTGTAAGCCTACTTGTGATTTCGTCTAGTGTTGGTTTTGTGCTCAGATTCTCAATTCAGTTTGAAACCATGTCTTGATCCTTGCCATGGATACTCCAGCATTTGGGTCCAACCCATTCTCATCCTGGACTCTTGTATGATTGAGCCAGTATGGACCCAGAGGGGTATCAGAGTCTTTTGTCCGCTGTGACCAGCCACAACAAAGATATTTCCTGACACAGCCTGGAGATACATGACCTCCAGGTAGCCATTGGTTAACTTTTGCAAGGAGAAGGCCAGAGATGCTTGGGAGAACCAGTCGGTCCCACTCTGGTGCCAGTACATTTTCCAACCCCAGAGAGGTTCGATGGTGCCCCAGATTCTTACCGTTGCTTCCTCATCCAGTGCTCCTCAGTTTTTGAGATCCAGCCATCCTGGTTCCCTTCAGAGTGCAAAAAGTTGGCCTTCATTATGTCTTTTCTGACTGGAAGAGCCCTGACCTGGGCCACCGCACATTGGGATTGCAGGTTGGAGATTTACTCTTACTTGAATGAATTTATGGCTACCGTGAGGAAAGTATTTCATTACCCCACCAGAGCAAGCCGAGCCTCAGACTGACTGATGAAGGTTCAATGGGGGAATGGTCAGTAGGTGACTATGCGATCAAGTTTCAGACCTTGGCCCGTAAGAGTGGTTGGAATGGGAAGGCTTTGGCTATGCTATACTGCCACGGACGCTGAGATAAACTGAAGGATGTCCTTGCCTTTGGAAAGCCAGCAGAGAACTTAGAGGTTCTCATTGACCAGTCCATTCATCTCGATAATCGTCTGGCAGACCATAAGTGGGACGACATCATGAGGTTGAGGGGGGCTAGCCCAATCCTGGACTCAATGCATCGCTGTTCCACTCCCCAAACTTGGACCATGGCCAGCCCATAGCCTGCTCAGGATCCAACTGAATCCATGCACATTGATTGCACTAAACTCTCGGTGATGAGAGCTGTTGCTTTTACTGCGGGGCTGCGATGGGCTAACGAGCTGCATCTCTGGAGATGTCCAGTAAAAAGGGTTTCATTGTGGGTGCTTGTCCAGGTTTGAATTAGTTGATTACTGTGTGATTGTTCTAAGAAATGATTAAGTAGTTTGTGTTTAAATCTGTGTTAAACTATTGTCCTGGAAAGTGATTAAGTTACATGGTTATGGACTCTGCAGGGATTAGGTGTTGGTTTGATTCAAAGAGATTGCCCGTAACTAATGCTTGTGTTCTGAGCCGGGTGGATACTTTTGTACTTTATACTTTATACTTAGCCCAGGTGATTTGTTGATTAGGGTTTTAAGACTGTTAAAGAATTAGTGAAATTTACGATCATGGAACGGCAGGGAAAGATGTGATTTTAGTTCAGACTTGCAAGGACATGATGGGAGAGGATCTGCCTGGTACCACTGGAGTCCTGAGAGAGGGAAGGCCATGGGCCATGCATATTTTCAGAGAAGAGGGGAGTGTAGGTGAGTATGCTGAATTGGAAGTCAAGTTTCCCATAGCTGATGGGCGAGACTTCAAAGAAAAGTTGCTCTTTTCTGTGGAGTGTTTGATGGAAGGAGCTGTTTGATGTGGAAAGTCCAGTGAGCCCTTCAGCAGTTGATCTAAATTCTGAGATTTTTTGGTTATCACATCACTGATTGATAAATGAAGAAGAGCATCAGTGGAGAGCCAAAGTTATTGTAGCCTGAGAGTGTTCTCTGGGGTCAAGCTCACACCCGATGGCGAAGAAGAATATGAGGCTTGGGCTGAGCAGTGTTCAGATAACATGAAAAAACTGAGACTGCTGGAGAATTTAAAGGGGCCGGCAGCTGATATAGTGAATTTCTTTGAGGCAGAAAATCTATTAGCCATGTCAGCTAATTATCTACAAGCTCTGGAAGATGCTTTTGGCACTGCTGGAAGTGCAGCCGATCTTGGGATGAAGTTTAGGAACACATTTCAGGTGGAAGGAGAGAATTGTCTACCTACATTTTCGGGTTGGAGAAGCTGCTGCACTGTTTGTGCCACAAAGAGGGCATTCAACTCTCTTAGAAAAATTGCTTGAGGATGGAGCGAGTTGTGAAGGGTGTGATTTTACATCATATGATTGCTCTAGGCATTCAAATGATCCATAGATGCATCCTCCTCCATCTTGTATCGAGTTACTCTGAGAAGTTGGGAAGAAAATGCAATGAAGGAGCAAGAGGCCTCCATCAGCAGGGCAAAGTCCTTGGTAGCAGCCTTTGTTGCTGAAGTGACCCCTGATGTCACACAAGTGGGACTTTTGCAGGATGTCATGGAAGATTTGAGGGCCAAGGTATTTCTGATGCTATCGGTTGGTGCTGCCACCAGCCATGACAAAGCCAATAGGAAGCTGGTCCCACTGGTGGGACGTAGGGCTGCGCTGAGCGGGATCCCTTGACCAGAGAAGTGATCAGCGTTTTCTGTAACAACTGTGGAGAAGATGGATATTTCAAGTGGGAGTGTGAAGGGCAGGAAAATCCTTGGAAAGTAAATCAACGGTTACTCAAACAAAGAAAAAAGGTAAAACTATGGAATGGAATGGGCTGATGTTTCGGGGAAGATATGTTCCTATCAGTGTATCAAGGGAAATACTAAAGTACCAAACACTATTCGTGAAGATTTAATGGGACCAAGCTCTGCTGTATCCGTTCTTGTGGAAACAAATATTGCTATTGTGAAAAGGCTCGTGGGAGCATGCAAGGAGAGAAATGGAGAGAACTTTTGAAAAGCTTGTCCATTTACCTTGTGTTCAGAGCTGTTTTGAGAAGGTGAAAGTTCCTCCTAAGCAGGATGATGTGCAGAAACAAGGAACTGTCTGATACACCCAGTCTAAACCTGTCATGTTATGGTCTGGAGGAGTAGCTAAAATAACAGGAACCCTCAAATTTGCCAGAATGTCCGGGAGTGGAAAAGGAGATTAATTGAGAAGATGTTGGGATGCAAAGATGCGTTTTATACTGACAATTCTGATGGTGGTTACTCTAGGGGTACTTGCCACACTGTTAGAGTGACCAAGGAATCCTCCCCAGTCTAGACATGGAGTTGTTGGAATGAGATGTTTAGTTCAGGTGCAAACCAAGGACCTGCCCAAGCAGCGTGGAATGCTAGCAGCTAAGTCAAAGGGCTCCAGTTGCCAGGTCCCATCTAAGGGCAAGGCTCTAAGGAGATTCTTAGAACCTGGTCCCAGAAGCACAAGGACCATTTATCGCACCTTACTCCGATGTCTGAGGAAACTGATGAGGAATTGGAATGTGATTTGACTTCTGTTTTCACTAAGGACTCTTGTGGATCTATGTGGGAGACTCTGGGGTTTGCTGAAGCACCCCCGCTACTGACGGAGGCTCAGAAGTTATTCTTCTGGTAATTGCGACACCCAAGCTAGTAGAAATCCCTCCCATCTACAAGGAATAGGAAGATGTATTCAGCAAGGGAAAGGCCTTGACTCTTTCACTGCACCGACCCTATGACTGTGCAACAGATCTACTGGCAGGTGCATGTCCTCTGCAGGGTCGATTATACACGCTCTCAGGTCCAAGGAGAAGAGCTATGGAGGAGTATATAAAAGAGGTTCTTGCCCTGGGATTCTTTGGCCCTCCACTTCTGCAGCCAGTGCCGGCTTCTTCTTCATACAGAAGAAGGTTGGGAGTCTGTGGCCATGCATTTTTTATAGCGAGCTGAATTGTATAACGGTCAAGAATCATTTCCCTCTTCCACTCATGAACACTGCTTTCAAGATTCTTCAAGGGGCAAGAGTATTCTTGAATCTAGATCTGCTGAGCATGTACAGCCCAGTTCGCGCAAAGGAGGGAGATAAGCATTCTACACACGGACAGTGCCCTATGAGTGTCTGGTCACGTCCTTTGGCATTATGAATACTCCAGCAGTTTTCCAGGCCCTTATAAACAACATATTCTGGGATGGTCTTGGTAAGTATGCCTTCGTCTACCTAGATGACATCCTAATTTTCTTGAAGTCCATGGGAGAGTACATCACTCATGTCAGAAATATCCTTAAGAGTCTTCTTGATCATGGACTTTACATCAATCTGGAGAAGTCTGAATTTCAAGTAATCACTATTTCTTTTTTGGGGTTCATCATTGCTAATGACAATCTCAAGATGGACCCTAATAAGATGCAGGCAGTTGAAGATTGGCCATCACCATCCAATATGACGCAGGTCCAATGATTCCTGGGACTTGCCAACTTTTATCGAAAGTTATCAGAAACTTCAGCTCAGTGGTGGAACCACTGACAGCACTAACCAATAGTTCCATAAGCCCTCTTGTTTGGACTACCGAGGTGGAGGCTGCTTTTGCAGAACTCAAACAGAAGTTTATGACAATTCCCACTTTGGTTGCACCTAAATCAGACCTCCCCTTTATCGTGGAGGTGAATGCCTTGGAGACTGAAGTGGGTACCGTGTGGTCCCAACCGGTATCTTTGGACAATAAACTGCACCCATGTGTGTTCTTTTCCAGACGACTATCCCCAGCAGAGGTGAGTTATAACATTAGAAAAAGAAAGCTGCTCATGGTCAAGTTGGTTGTGGAGGAATGATGTCACTGAACACTAGGCCCATTTATCGTATGGACAGACACAAGAACCTTGCTATTATTCAGGAGACCAAGAGTCTGAATTCCAGGCTGGCCAGATGGTTTGTTTTCTTTCACTGTTGTAATTTCATCCTGTCCTATTGACCGGGATCTAAGAACCAGAAGCCAGATACCCTGTCCCGTTCAACAAACCTAAACAAGAAAAAAAGCCTACCACCATTTTGTGCCAAATTTTGGGGAATCAACACACTTGTTTGCAAGATTCAGGCTTAAGGGGAGATTCCTCAGAATAGACCTCTGGATCGGCTGTCTGTTCCCAGTCCCGTCTGGTCTCAGGTTCTTTGATAGGGACGTGCATTGAGACTGACTTCTCACGCAGGGATTACCAGGACCCATGAGTTCATTAAGCAAAGATATTGGTAGCCTGGAATGGCAAGGGAGGTCCATCAATTTTTTCTATAGGCATCCGTTAGTCTCATGAGACCATGGATTTGCACCTTGGAAGTTTTCCAGGGCGCACGCCTGGGCAAGGTTGTATGGAAGACCAGCAGCTGCCCATGCTGCAAGTCTCCCCTCTCCACGCCACCGATGTTGTCCAAGGGAAGGGTATTAGGATCCATACAGCTTGGTACTGGTGTCGTCGCAGAGCAATATGTGGTTAATTGCCTTGCTCCATGACACACGCGCTGCCTCATCCAAGGCTTGAACTAGCGACCTTCAGATCATTAGATGAATGCCTTAGCTACCTGGCCACATGCCAACACAATACATGTTAGCATATGAGGTGTGTGCCCAGAACAAGGAGCCTTGCGCTGAGCATCAAGGGCTCCTTCACCATTTGCCTATTCTGGAAAGACCACAGGTTCACATCTCGATGGACTTTGCCCGAGGGTGTCCTCCCTCCAAGGGGAAGACTGTAATCATGGTAATTTTGTATTATTTTTTGAAGGCTTGCAAATGCATAGCCAGCTCCATCTTGGGTACTAACCTACAAAGTACCCAGGACATCTTCAGGGGACGGTGTCTCAGAAAGGCAGAGTCCATTATTAAGGACCTCCAGCACCCAGGGCATGCCCTTTTCTCGCTGTTACCATCAAGTAGGAGGTATAGAAGCCTGAAGGCACACACTGAGTGATTCAAGAACAGCCTCTTCCCCTCTGCTATCTGATTCCTAAATAGATATTGAACCTGTAAACACTACCTCACTTATAAAAATATATATTATTTCTGTTTTTGCACGATTGTAAATCTATTCAATGTATGTATACTGTAATTGATTTACTTTACTGCTGCTGCTTAGTTATCCAATTTCACAACACATACTGGTGATAATAAGCCTGATTCTGATATATATCCTGTGCCTTCCATACTGCTTCCAGAAATCCCAGACATTGCTGCTCTGCTGTCATTCCTGCCAGTGTTTTTTTTCCTGCCCCCTTGCACCAGCTTCTCAGCCATGCATTCATTTGCCAAATCATCCTTTTTCTCCCCTCACTGGTGTGTGGCACAGGCAGCAATCCAGAAAATACTACCAGGGTGATTCTGCTTCTCTGCTTTCTAGCTCTCTAAATTCTCTTTAAGAAGTCTTCGGGTGTGATCACCATAGCTAGTATACTGGGAGTAAGCCACATTTTGATTAGACATAGAATACAACAATCTCTCATTTCACTCCAATACAGCAATCTTACCCTCAGGTCCTCAGTTTTGTTCTCCAACACCTGCACATTTGCCAACAAGATGCAGGGTAGAGCGGTGTCTCATTCCTTTGTATTTCAGCCTGGCTTGGACTTCTAACCCCCAAACCCCACCCCCCACTCATTTCCGGCCATGGCAATGAACTTTTGTCCACTTAAGGTTGCCATACCTGCTAGCTTGAGCGTTAAGTCCACCGAGTCCTTCAGAAGATTATGAAAGCTATAGATCATTAAGTCGATTTAAAAGTACATTACTTAAAGGGAAATTGCATGCTTCAGATCTCAGTGAGAGTAATTCAAAAGAGGTATATTTTAAAAGTATTCCATGTAGCCCGCAGTACGTCGTCATGGTTCACAGAAACTTCCAAGTGAGAGAGGATCTTCAAGATTCCCTCAGATTCTTGTGGTTTCATGACCATTCACTGAACAATAAGATTCTGGAGTACTGCATGAGAGCTGATGTATTTAGTAACTGTCCCACACCAGCCTTAAGAGGAAAGCTATTGAGTGGGTGAAGGAATTCAGGACTGAAGCGCAGGGGTACATAGAAAGGCAGTTCTATATTGACAATGGTCTGAAATAAATGTGGAAGAAGCAGTCAGCATGCTGAAAGCAGCACAAGACATGTTGGCACAGTTTAATCTTAGAGTGCATAAGATCACATCCAACTCTTCATGTTCAAAGAGTTGACTTCGGACTCTTGTGCATGACATGTCCCACTCCCTAAAGGGAAACACGATCAGTGGCAGCAATGGTGCTCTTCTTTTCAGCATCTTAAAGATTTGAAGATTCCAAGAACCTACACAACAATTATGCTATCTAGACCATAAGACCATAAGTTATAGGAGCAGAATTAGGCTATTTGGCCCGTCAAGTCTGCTCTGCCATTTCATCATGGCTGATCAGTTTTCCCTCTCTGTCTCAATATCCTGCCTGCTTCCTATATCCATTTATGCCCTGACTAATCAAAGATCTATCAACCTCTGCCTTAAATATACCCAATGGTTTGGATGCCACGATGCCTTTGACAATGAATCTTACAGATTTACCACTCTCTGGGTAAAGAAATTTCTCCTCACCTCTTTTCTAAATGGACATCTCTTTATTCTGAGGCTCCCCAGGCATAGCAAACATGCACTCCACATCTACTTTATCGAGCCCTTTCAACATTCGATAGATTTCAATGAGGTCATCCCTCATTCCAGTGAGTGGAGGCTCAGAGCGATCAAACACTTCTCGTATGACAAGTTTTTCAATCTTGGAATCATTTACATGAACGTCCTTTGAAGTCTCTCCAATGTCAGCACATCCAAAACTGCTCACGATACTCCAAATGAAGCCTTGCCAGTGCTTTATAAAGCCTCAACATCAAAACATTGCTTTTATATTCTATTCCTCTCAAAAGGAATGCTAACATCACATTTGCCTTCCTCATCACAGACCCAACCTGCAAATTATCCTGCAGGGAATCCTGCACAAGGACCCCCAAGTCCCTTTGCACCTCAGATTTTGGAATTTTCTCTCTACTTGTCAAATAGTCTACACCTTTATTTCTTCCACCAAAGTGCGTGTCCATACACTTCTTGACACTGTATTCCATCTGCCTCTTCTTTGACCATTCTCCTGAGAAACTTATCTCGCTGCATAGCATTGTACGTACACACAGCGAAGGCAGTAGAGAAGATGTTAATAAATTCAAAGCCGAAAATAAATGTTTATCAAAATATATACAGTATAGTATATGTCACCATATACAACACTCAGATTCATTTTCTTGTGGGCATACTCAATAAATCCAAGCAGCATAATAGAGTTAATGAAAGACTGCATCCAACATTATGGGCGAGCAATCTATGTGTAAAAGAAAACAAACTGTGTAAATACAAAGGAAAAAAAAATAATAGTTATAAATAAATACCAATAAATATCAAGAACATGAGAGGAAAGTGAGTCCATAATGATGGAGCAAGTGAAGTTATCCACACTGATTCAAAAGCCTGATGACTGAGGAGTAATAACTGTTCCTGAATCTGGTTGCATGGGTCCTGATGCTCCAGTACTTTCTACCTCATGGCAGCCCCAAGAAGAGAACATAACCTGGTTGGTGGATGCTTTCCTATGACCGTGCTCTGCGCAGATGTGCTGAATGGTGGGGAGAGCTTAACCTGTAATGGACTGGCCATATCCACTACTTTTTGTAGGATTTTCAGTACAAGGGGATTGGTGTTTCCATTCCAGGTCGTGATGCAACCCAGTCAATATACTCTCCATCGCACATCTACAGAAGTTTGTCAAAATTTTAGATGTCATGCTGAAGTTTTGCAAATTTCTAAGGAAGTAGAGGCGCTGCCATGCTTTCTTCATGATGGCGCTTACAGTATGTGCTGGGCCCAGGACAGAGCCTCTGAAATGATAACACCGATTAATTTAAAGTTGCTGACCCTGTCCACCTCTGATCCCCCAATGAGCACTGGCTCATGGTCCTCTGATTTCCTCCTCCTGAAGTCAATACTTAGCTCCTTGGTCTTGCTGACATTGAATGAGAGGTTGTTGTTGTGGTACCACTCAGCCAGATTTCAATTTCCCTCCTACCTGCTGATTTGACACCACCTTTGATTTATGAATGACAGTGGGGTCATCAGCAAACTTAAATATGATATTAGATTTGTGTTTAGCGTCACAGACATAAGTATAAAGTGAGTAGATCAAGGGGCTAAGCACATGGCCTTGTGGTGCTCTTTTGCTGAAGGAGATCATCTAAGGGTTGAAACTCTTCATCGGTAAAGTAGGAAGAGGAAAAGGGCCTTGTACTGTGTGTCCATTTCTCTTTAAAGCAAAACAGGAACTGTAGATAATGTGACTAAAATGGCAAAAGTGATGCCTTTATTTATTAGGCAAGGCACGATTTGTAAGAGGAGGCAGCCGTACAACATTAGATAGGCCTGGACTTCAGCACTGCATAAATTTGAGCTCACGGCATTGCATGAAGATGTGATTAAACTGGAGGGGTTACAGAAAATGTTTACAAGGACGTTGTCAATACCAAAACATTTTAACTAACAGGGTAGTCTAGCTAGGCTGCAGTTGTTTTATTCTAAGCAAGAGGTTGCTGAGGAGAAAACTAAGTGGGGTGTATAAGAACGAGTGGCCAATACAACTTAAAAATGAAGGACTTATTTTCACAAGTATAGATTTAAAGTGATTAATAGATGGATTAGAGGATAGATGAGGAAAATATTTTTCAATCAGCAGATGGTTGGGGTTTGAAACTCACCGCTTGAAATGATGGTAGAGGCAATAACCTCATCACAGTTAGACTGCTTTGTGTGTACTTGAGAACTGTGACTTAGAAAGCAAAGGACCTAGTGCTGGAAGATAGGATTACCCCAAGCATTCTGTTCCAAATGGCACAGGTAGGTTAGACTAAATGTGTTCCTGCCACTTAGCAAAACTTTCTATGTGTAGAGTAACACATACAAAATGCTGGATGAACACAGCAGGTCAGTCAGTATCTATGGAAAATAATAAACAGTCGATATTTTGGGTCGAGACCCTTCATCAAGACTGGAAAGTAATGGGGAAGATACTTGTTGAAGGGTCTCTGCCCAAAATGTCAATAGTTTATTCCTTTCCATAGATACTGCATAGCCTGTTAAGTTTCTCCAGCATTCTGTATATGTTACTCTGAAACTCCAGCATGTGCCGAATATCTTGTGTTTATTATGTTTGTGTATATGATGCCTTTAAGAATTAGCTTGTATTACATTGTATGACTCAGATACATTGTTATAGGAGAAACTGATGCTCAGTTGAAAGTTACTGTCTTGCAATGAAAGATGTCCTGTTTATAACTCTACATCTGATTATTTGCCTAGGCTTACAGCAACAGAGAGCAACAGTTGAATGTCCACATTAGTAACAATTTCTGTCACAGCTTTGCACTCAGGAGGCATGCCTCAAAGGGCCACACCAAATCAACTCTTCCAACCAGAGGCTCAGAATGAATGCATCAGTGGTTGGCAAGGGCAGAGGTTTCATGGAAAACCAGCTCAGGGCAGGTTTCTTACTGAGTCTCATGCTACTCTGACAAGATAATAGAAATATAGAAACATAGAAAATAGGTGCAGGAGTAGGCCATTTGGCCCTTCAAGTCTGCACTGCCATTCAGTATGATCATGGCTGATCATCCAACTCAGAACCCTGTACCTGCCTTCCCTCCATACCTCCCCCCCCGCCCCCCCGATCCCTTTAGCCACAAGGGCTATATCTAACTCCCTCTTAAATATAGCCAATGAACTGGCCTCAACTGTTTCTTGTGGCAGAGAATTCCACAGATTCACCACTCTCTGTGTGAAGAAGTTTTTCCTCATCTCAGTCCTAAAATGCTTCCCCTTTATCCTTAAATTGTAACCCCTCATTCTGGACTTCCCCAACATCGGGAACAATCTCCCTGCATCTAGCCTGTCCAATCCCTTTAGGATTTTATATGTTTCAATAAGATCCCCCCTCAATCTTCTAAATTCCAGCGAGTATAATCATCATCATCGAGTCCAAATCCTGGAAATCACCAGCAAACAGTATTGTACAAGTAGCCAGAGCAGGACAACAGTGGTGGCTCGCAAGCAACATGTAGAGTGTAATTAGAGATAGACATTGAATTTTGCCCTTGTCCACAAAACCCAGCATCTAAAAACATAAGGGAATTTAAAAAAATCATGTCACTGCATTGAAAGAAATAGAATAAAAATCAGTTAGGCCGTGCAAAGGATAGCAGAGATGGAATCTCGTAAATCATGAGACCTCACAAATCAAAACTTTGTGATTTTTGACATGGAAGCAAACTCTGGTCCAATTCATCCATGTCAACAAAGGAGCCTTTCTAGCTAGTCCAATTTGCCTCAATTTGGACCATATCTCACTTAACCTGTTCTATACATGCATTACAACTCATGTTCTCCTTATTATTTACTTATTATTTATAATTATAATTGTATTTTTGTTTTTTTCTCAGCTCAAGTTGGCAAAACCTGAGATATGGCACAGCCAAGGGCACTCGTTTCTCAATTGCTAGGAACTTGTGGACGTTTCTACTTGTGTTTATCATTGTGGTTTTCTGGGGATATGCATAAATATTGCTGTTTAATATGATTGTGTAGTGGCTTTATTATCTACCAGTTGTATATATTACTATTACAATGTATGCCCTGTTTGTGTTCCATAGTCTTTGAATTTCCTCTTTTAATTTGGCATATTTCTGATGTTTTCACTTATTAATTTCTGTGTGTTATGTGTGCTTGGAATAGTGATACCTATTAACTAAGTTGTTCTTGCATGTGTATCCTCTAATATTATATTTAGATGGTTATAATGGATTGCCCTATCTGTAATAATGGATCAATTGTAATATGATTTGTAGTACTCCGACTCGAAAACTGGATCAGGCTTGTATTTATAAAACGGTATGGATTTTAAAGAATTTGTATTTCAAAGCAAGGTTTTGGTGAGTGATGTTTGCCACTTGATTGTGCTTGTGTAAGTAATCAGATTGAGTTAAACCGCTGCAGGATCTTGTAATGTGTTGGATTGTTTCTGGTTTCTCCTGCCATTTCCTGCATTTATTGTTTTCAATTTGTTGGGTCTTTATTATGAGTTTTTGATATTTTTTTATGTAAACAACTTGGTTCTGTATTGCCACAAGGAACCTCTCTGATTCTGAGAAAAGTTCTCCAACTCAAAGCCAGGATGCCTCCTTGTTGACATCTAATCTGCTCAGATCATGGGGCTGTCTTCCATGGAGGGCAATGCTCTTCCTTTGGTTAACTTTTTCTTCAATAGTGATAATTCCTTCATTTTCCTTGGTTGTGCTTTCATTTAAGTTTAGTAGTGTGTACTTCTTATCAGAATTGCATTTACCCAGGTGGAGTGCTAAATCCTGTTTTCATTGTTGAAAATATATCTTTAGAAGTTTTATCTGACTGTTATGTATTTTTTTCAGTCTGTTATTACTTTTCCTCCTGTCTTCGATAGTCTTCATCTAAGTGCATTAGAGTGTACATAGCACTTTTAAAAATCTGTTATTGCATTTTTCCTTGTAAATTTTCCAGATTGGAAAAAGAATATTTTAATATGGGTTTAAACGCAAACAACAGGAATTCTGCAGATGCTGGAAATTCAAGCAACATACATCAAAGTTGCTGGTGAACGCAGCAGGCCAAGCAGCATCTATAGGAAGAGGCGCAGTCGACGTTTCAGGCCGAGACCTTTCATCAGGACTAACTGAAGGAAGAGTGAGTAAGGGATTTGAAAGCTGGAGGGGGAGGGGGAGATGCAAAATGATAGGAGAAGACAGGAGGGGGAGGGATAGAGCCGAGAGCTGGACAGGTGATAGGCAAAAGGGGATACGAGAGGATCATGGGACAGGAGGTCTGGGAAGAAAGACAAGGAGGGGAGGGTGACCCAGAGGATGGGCAAGAGGTATATTCAGAGGGACAGAGGGAGAAAAAGGAGAGTGAGAGAAAGAATGTGTGCATAAAAATGAGTAACAGATGGGGTACGAGGGGGAGGTGGGGCCTTAGCGGAAGTTAGAGAAGTCGATGTTCATGCCATCAGGTTGGAGGCTACCCAGACGGAATATAAGGTCTCTACTGTAAAGATGAAATGTCTATCCACGGCCTCCTCTACTGTAAAGATGAATGTCTATCCACGGCCTCCTCTACTGTAAAGATGAAATGTCTGTCCACGGCCTCCTCTACTGTAAAGATGAAGCCACACTCAGGTTGGAGGAACAACACCTTATATTCCGTCTGGGTAGCCTCCAACCTGATGGCATGAACATCGACTTCTCTAACTTCCGCTAAGGCCCCACCTCCCCCTCGTACCCCATCGGTTACTCATTTTTATGCACACATTGTTTCTCTCACTCTCCTTTTTCTCCCTCTGTCCCTCTGAATATACCTCTTGCCCATCCTCTGGGTCACCCCCCCCCCCTTGTCTTTCTTCCCGGACCTCCTGTCCCATGATCCTCTCGTATCCCCTTTTGCCTATCACCTGTCCAGCTCTCGGCTCTATCCCTCTCCCTCCTGTCTTCTCCTATCATTTTGCATCTCCCCCTCCCCCTCCAGCTTTCAAATCCCTTACTCACTCTTCCTTCAGTTAGTCCTGACGAAGGGTCTCGGCCTGAAACGTCGACTGCGCCTCTTCCTATAGATGCTGCTTGGCCTGCTGCGTTCACCAGCAACTTTGATGTATGTTATTTTAATATGGGTGTAGTGAAAGTGTTTATTGCCTTTGTTAAATTTTTACTGTTGAGCTCTGTTTGGCAGATTTTATGAAGCCTTGAAGTAAATTCTGTCGAAAGTTTTCCCATTATAGCAGTCTGATCTATTTTCTTTGCTCATTGATATAATGAATACTTAACACATTTCATATTCAGTTGTATTGTGTCTGGCTGCTCTGTTTTATATTCTACTACCTTTATCGCACCTTTCTTTATGTTTAATGTTTGCACTTACCTAACCCAAAGTTCATGTTTATATCTTTATAATGTAGTTCAACTATTTGAATTAATTGCTCTAGCTTTACTGATAAAGGAGCGTATAATTTCAAATTATCCCTGTATAGAAGGAGTGTTAAGGTATAGTTTGTTTAGGTGTCTCTGATTTGATACCCTACTTTAGTCCAGTTTAATACATTAGAGAGTGGGTTTAAAGCTAGACTAAACCATAGTGGGTTTAAAGAGTTGCCCTAAAAAATACCTCAGTTTATTTTGATAAGTGATTGTTCTTTTTTTGTTGTTAATAGATAGGGTGATTATATTACACTAATGCTTCATCAGATGTTTTAGGAATCTCACAAGTATTGCGTGTAGTTTATATGTATTAACAGCTTCCATTAACCATAAGTGTGGGACAGAGTCAAATGCTTTTAGGTAGTCAATATAACAACATGGAAACTTTCTGTTTTTCCACTGGGCTTGATTTAGAACTACACAATCTATTATCAGTTGTTCTTTAGATGCTTTCATACCCTTATGGCATGTGTTCTGCTTTTCTGTAAGTATACTGTGGTTATCTAAGTGAGTAGTGATTAGCTGTGAGATGCATGATGTTACAATTTTATACATAAGCTGTAAACAAGTAATAGAATGGTATTTTAATGGGACATTTGTGATTTCCCCTTTAGGTAAGAGATATGTTTTACCTTCTGTCAAAGTTTTGGGCATAGCCAAGCACACTGATTTCTCAATTGCTAGAAACTTTCAGACTGTTTTAGAGGTGTTTCGTATTGTGGCTTTCTGGAGATTTACATAAATATTGCTGCATAAGTCTAATTATTTAATGCTATTGTGTAGTGACTTTGGGATGATACCAGTTGTAGATATTACTTCTGGGACAAAGTATTTTCTTGTTCGTGTTCCATAGTCCTTCTATTTTCTCTTTTAGTTCAGCATATTTTTGGTGTTTTTCACTTTTGATTTCTGTGTATTATGTGTGTTTAGAAAGGCTATATCTACGTATTACATAAGATATTCTTGCTTGTTTATACTGTGATGTTATATCTGGATAGTTATTATGCATTTTCCTACCTGTAGTAATGGTTTACTATTATCATCATTATTATCAGTTTTTTTTGTACTGCCTGCTTTTGCACATTGGTTGTTTGTCAGTCTTTGTGTGTAGTTTTTAATTGATTCTATTGTATTTCAGTGTTCTACTGTGAATACCTGCAAGTAAATAAATCTTAGGGTAGTGTAAGGTGACATATAAGTACTTTGATAAAAAATTACTTTGAATTTAGATTTATACAAAAGGCTTTTTAAACACTACAATTGTACCCACTGCTCCCACATCTTCTGGGAGCTCATTCCATGTACCCAGCATCCTCTGTTCTTTTAAAAGAATAGGCTGTGGTTTGAAGAAGCTGCAAGGAACAGTTCTATTTAATCTGAGGGGAACATTTGCATTATCTACATTTCTCCAAAGAATTTCAACATTCTGACTGCAAGTTTTAGTCGAGTATGAACTTTTTATTGTGCAGGCAAACCCTGACTACTTCTCCATCAAAATAATCCTTTTGTGGAGAATGGCTGACCTTAGCTAGCAAGTTTAGAAATCATGCTTTGTCCATGAGTTATGAAATGTTGCAGCTCAGATGCAGAACAACGCTGGAAATCTGTACTAAGCCACAGGCAAAGTTCAGAAAACCCCTTGCCGGTCACCAGACCATGTTATCCTGACTGAGTGAGTCATAAATTTGACTTCAAACTAATTTTCTAGCTCCTCCCCTCATGTTCACCGTCTAGTGGTCAAATTGACTCCATCTCCACAGATCTTTTTAAATAAAGAAACTTGACTTGGTAATGACCCCTGCTGAGTTCAAATGAATAAGTTGCTACAGTAGTAATAGGCAAGAATGATAATCACAATTTGAAATGTTTCATTGTTTGCAACACACTCAGACACTCTGTTTAAAATGTCAGCAACACCTACTAGTCCTGCTATCCTGTGGATGTATCCCACTGAGATTACAAATAGCTCAGTGCTAATACAGTACATCATTCTGGATGGAATATGATGATAGTTTGCCAACAATCTTCAATCATAGCAAAATGGCTGCAGGCCTTATTTCAAATCAGATTTTTGCAATTTATAAAGACTTAATTAGATCACTTCTTGAATAGTGAAAAAAACAGCAGAAGTACTTTTATTCATATGTAGTTCTTGTCCAGTAAATTGCAAAAATTGTCAATCTATTTACATTCAATGGGCACTTGATTAGATACCCCTGACAATCTGCTTGTTAATGCAAATATCTAATCAGCCAATCATGTGGCAGCAACTCAATGCATTAAAGCATGTTGATATGGTCAAGAGGCTCAGTTGTTGATCAGACCAAAGATCAGAATGGGAAAGAAACATGATCTAAGTGACTTTGACTGTGGAATGATTGTTGGTGCCAGACAGGATGGGTTGAGTCTCTCAGAAATTGCTGATTTCCTGGGATTTATATGCACAACAGTCTCTAGAGTTTATAGAAAATTATGCGATGAGCAATAAACTCCCAGTGAGTGATTATAATTTGTATTACATTCTTAGTTGAACTTAGACTTTTTAATTAAAAAACACTTTAAACTGAACTTTAGTTTAATTATTTGCACTTTCCTTTCAGTAGATTTACTTAATTATCATTTGCTTTAGCTGAAAGTTTACAAGGCAAATAAACTACCCTTTAATAGCATTAAGGATCATCTTGCTTGTAAAAGGCTAAAAGATTAAAATGAATTGTGAGATTTACGGAACAACGTTATTTGGTTTTCCAATACAGGTTTCCCCTGCCATCCGATGGTAGAGCGTTCCTATGAAACGGTTCGTAAGTCGAAATGTCGTAAAGTGAAGAAGCAATTACCATTTATTCTTATGGGAAAATTTTGTGAGCGTTCGCAGACCCAAAAATAACCTACCAAATTATGCAAATAACACATAAAACCTAAAATAACAGTAACATATAGTAATAACAGGAATGATATGATAAATACACAGCCTATATAAAGTAGAAATACTTCTCTACAATGATTGCCTGCACAGATCTCCGTAGCGAAAATCTCACGCAAGCGCTGTTGGCATAAAAACGCGCTCTCCAGTAACCTTTAAACTATGAAGCTGCCAAATCTACCAAATAACACATAAAAATACACAGCCTATACAAAGTAGAAATAATGTAGGTACATTACCGGAATCAGGAAAACAGCTTGCTGAGCACACCGATGATGGTGTGTTAGACTGAGCCGTCGCAGATTGGGGTGGTGCAGTGGCCCCCACCCTCCAGGCCGCCGACTGATACATTGCCGCGAAGAATGCAGCGGTAGCTAGGAGGCACACAGCAGATATTTAAGAAAAAGCCAAAATAAGCATGCTAATTAATTAGGTGCCGCCAACACGTAATTGTCGGCCCAGATCAGTGCCGATTGCTGATTGCATCGCCTCTGATCTGGGCTGACAATTACGTGTCGGCAGCACCTAATTAATTAGCATGTTTATGTCGGCTATTTTCTTAAAGATGTGCTGTGTGCCTCCCGGCTACCGCTGCATTCTCCGTGAATCGGTACAGTATCTGTCGGGGGCCCGGGGGTGTCATCTCATCCATTGCTTCACTTTTGCTACTGCATTCGGTTTGAATTGTTGTCCTTTCCTCTTCCAATTGCATCAGCTCTTCATCTATCAGTTATTGGTCATGGGATGCCAAAACCTCTTCAACATCATCTTCGTCAGCTTTCACAAGCCAAATTCACTTTGTCTTTACTTCATTGACCACAATCAAAATGCTTAATTATGTCTAGTTTTATGCTAAGTGTAACACACTTACAAGCTCTTTCAGGCTTTTCCGACACCTTAGAACTCATCTTGCTAACGGCTGCTCAATGCAATGTGTTTAGGGGGGGAAGAGCGGCTGCTCGGGGTGCGTGCTGCCTTTTATCGCGTGCTGCCTTTCTTTGTAACAGTGAAGACACCTTCTGAAAGTGAAAACAGGGTACTAATGTAGATCTTTCGTAACAGTGAGGTTTCGTAAAGCGAACGTTTGAAAAGTGGGGGACACCTGTTCAATGCCACATAGCTTGGTTTCAGAATGACATTCCCCATTTAATGACTTCATGCTGTTAAGGCTGCCAGTGTTTGTAGGTGTGACCCTGAACTTTGCTCTGGAAGGATTCATACCACAACACAAGAAGCAAACATCCAGTTGGGGAGTGCTGGATTGGAGAATGGTCTTGTGGATCAGGGAGGCTCATGAGAATAGAGGCAGGCTATTGAAGAACAGTTCACATAGGAGGCATATCCCTTGTGCATGATGGCACCATTGGCAGGGAAACAAACACACACAATGCTGGAGGAACTCAGCGGATCAGGCAGCATCTACGGAAAAGATTAAACAGTCAACATTTTGGACTCCTGAAGAAGGGTCTCAGCCAGAAACATTGATTGTTTACTCTTTTTGATAGATGCAGGCTAACCTGCTGAGCTCTTCCAGCGTTCTGTGTGAGCTGTTTTGGATTTCCAGTGTCTGCAGACTTTCTCGTGTCTGTGATTAACTGATGGCAAGGAGCTGCCAAGGAGGTTATAAGGATGTCAGATGCACTGTGTGAATTCCTGCAAGGCAGGAATTGTTTTTCTTTTGTTCTGGACTGAAGGTAGATGAGATCTTTTCTCCTGCATTAAGTAGTTGAAGTGGTTTTCCTAATGAAGTCATGAAAACAGTGAGATTTGGCAGAGAGCAGCAATGGTTGCCTGAAAAACTCCTGTAGCTAGGAAACTGAGAACCAATGTAACTCTGCCATTGTTCACAAACTTGCTCAAGTGTTTATGTAGCTGCATTTGAGTTGGTAGGAGGTCAGAGATGTCAGTGAATACAAGCAATGGCCCATCAAATGCACCATTTCCAGGGAAATTAGATTAGTAATGTTTAAACAAAACATAACATAACACAGAAAGACTCCGCCATTATATCTTGCAGACTATGTGAATAAAGTTCTCACCTTTATCTAACTTCCACAAATGGTGTTAGAGTGGCCCACAATGTCATTAAAAGGCAGTGATGCAATTTCTAGGCAACAGACAACAAGTTTACTACATAATAAACATGTTCTGAACAGTTCAGTTTGAGCTTAAAGTTGACACATGCATAATTTTAGCAACATGTAGCAACTATTTATTTAAAAGCCCCAAAATATCCTCATTTATCATTAGTCCAAAGAATTTGGCAATGTCCCTTTCATGCCTAATTCTTGGGATAGCTTTCTCTCACTAATAACAAAGTCTTCCTTTATGTGTTTCCCCCTGCGTAGGATAGAGTAAAAGAACTGTCAAACAGAACCTGACTTGGGAAAGTGACAGAATTTGTGTACACCTAATGTGTTACCAAACATTTCTGTTTGCCAGTTGCCATATGTGCTTGCGACTCTAGATTTTTTTCTTGTGAATAGGCCATTGACATAACTGAATTGGTACAGATGAATCTAAATTTCTATAACACCTACCTGTAAGTTCTTAATTGAAATATGTTATTTGATATATCAGAACTAATTAATATTAAACTGGTTAAGGTGTGGAAAGCCAAATGGTTTATTAGATTTGACCCTCATCTTAACAGTGAACTGCACCATCTTCAAATAACTTCTAAGAAATAAGGCTTTAAATTATTTTCATCCTATTGAGCTCTTTGCAGAGAATAGTTATAGTTTTACCCAATACACCTGTAAAATGACAAGCCAAAGCCAGTCTCCATTGCATGACTCTCCTTTACTCTAGGAAGGCTAGCAAATGCTAACACTCACAAAAAGCAATTCAAATCAGTATTGATGATTTAAATTGCATGCACTTACATCAGGTATGACTATTGGAGATAAAATTGAGAAATACTTCTCAAGCTCAAAAACTAAATCACAAAATTAATGTTTATGCCAGAGTCCATACTCTATTCAGCAAGTCATGCTATTATTCAATTAATGTGAATTGAAACCAATAAAAATGTCAATATTATCTGTTCAATAGACAGATTCATTCCTTGGTTCAGTCCTTTCCTTTTTTTAATATTGTGAGTTTGCGAGACAAAATGATTTAAGCTTCTTGCAGTTGTATCAGATGTCTAAAAATCTAATCCAATAACTTAAGTACAGAAAGAAGCCATTTTGACATACTAACCATTTGATATCTTGGTTGGACATGATAAATTACTTGCATCAATCATTGCTTCCATTTTGAAACTAAATTTTCATTGCAGATCAATTGATTTCTCGGCAGCAAACCAATGGATCTTTAACATGTTAATTAATTATAATAGTTCATTTAAGCAGACAAGTAGATGGAAAAGATTCTTGTTACTGGCATTTGTATCATTCAAAGCATAATGATGGGTTTTCATTTCACTTTGAGACCATTACCCAATACAGGAATTGTTGACCTTCAGGAAGTACAGAAAAACTATTTGTGGCATTTGCTGCCTCTTTTTACTGATTCAGAATATCAAGAGGCTGTGAATACTTGAGCTGAGAAATTTGGAAAGAATGTGCAGAAGTGCAAATATGCTAAGAATTAGCTGTAGACTAGAATAACCAGAAATGCGCATTTCTTCCACACACTAATCCCTCTCTGTTTAAATGAATGAAGCCAATGTACCTGTCACATGTCTGATCTGTCCCAGATATTGTGGGCATAGTTCTCAGATCAAGAATGATGAATTGCAGATTCACCCATCAAGAGTTGAGTGATAGAAGGTGATCAGCAAAATTTCTGAGAACATATATCAGGAGGTTTGAGGATTCTTTTGTTTGCACAAGAATCTTGGGCATTCAAATACTTATGTGTGGAACTGTTGGGACTTCTTAGGAAAATCTAGCCAACTCTTAAAGTTTAATTTTTACCAAGCTGCCTGGCCAATCCGCACCACCCCCCCAACCCTGCTCAATCTATGGTAAAATCTGAAGATCCTATGTTGGTCTCATTAATCACGTCAGAATCCATAGTATTAGAGTGAACTCAAGTTATCTTCAGTCTCAAAAGAGGACCCAAGAAGAAGATGAAGTCTACTTTTATCAAAGAAGCTCACAGATTACTTGACATCCATGCCAACAGACAGATCCATGCCTTCACATCAATGCTGTATATATGATATTATAAAACTGTGATCGATGTTATTTCACTCTAAATTGATTTAAGATACTTGTGGGGTTCCTCCCTGAGATGAACGTTGCTAATAAATTGTTAGAACATATGATGCTGGAAAATTGTTGCTCTGTATATTGATATAGAAACATAGAAAACCTACAGCACAATATTTGCCCTTCAGCCCACGATGATGTGCCGTACATGTACTTACTTTAGAAATTACCTAGGGTTACCCATAGCCCTCTAACTTTCTAAGCTCCATGTACCTATCCAGGAGTCTCCTAAAAGACCCTATAGTATCTGCCTCCACCACCATCGCCAGCAGCCCATTCGATGCACTCACCACTCTCTGTGTAAAAAACTTACCCTGACATCTCCTTTGTACCTACTTCCAAGCACCTTAAAACTGTGCCCTCCCATGTTAGCCATTTCAGCCCTGGGAAAAAGTCTCTGTCTATCCACATGATCAGTGCCTCTCATTATCTTATACACCTCTATCAGGTCACCTCTCATCCTCCGTAACTCCAAGGAGAAAGGCCGAGTTCACTCAACCTATTCTCATAAGGCATGCTCCCCAATCTAAGCAACATCCTTGTAAATCTCCTCTGCACTCTTTCTATGGTTTCCATATCCTTCCTGTAGTGAGGCGACCAGAACTGAGCACAGTACTCCAAGTGGGGTCGACCAGGGTCCTATATAGCTGCAACATTACCTCTCGGCTTCTAAACTCAATCCTACGATTGATGAAGGCCAATGCACCGTATACCTTCTTAACCACAGAGTCAACCAGGCTTTGAGTGTCCTATCAACTCAGAACCCAAGATCTCTCTGATCCTCCACACTGCCAAGAGTCTTACCATTATTATTATATTCTGCCATCATTTATGACCTACCAAAATGAACCACCTCACACTTATCTGGGTTGAACCCCATCTGTCACTTCTTAGCCCAGTTTTGTATCCTGTCAATGTCCTGTTGTAACCTCTGACAGCCCTCCACACTATCCACAACACCCCCAACCTTTCTGTCATCAGCAAATTTACCAACCCATTCCTCCACTTCCTCATCCAGGTCATTTATAAAAATCACAAAGAGAAGGGGTCCCAGAACAGATCCCTGAGGCACACCACTGGTCACAAACCTCCATGCAGAATATGACCCATCTACAACCATTCTTTGCCTTCTGTGGGCAAGCCAATTCTGGATCCACAAAGCAATGTCCCCTTGGAGCCCATGCCTCCTTACTTTCTCAATAAGCCTTGCATGGGGTGCCTTATTAAATGCTTTGTTAAAATCCATATACACTACATATACTGCTCTACCTTCATCAATGTGTTTAGCCACATCCTTAACAAATTAAATCAGGCTTGTAAGGGACGACCTGTCTTTGACAAAGCCATACTGACTATTCCTCATCATATTATGCCTCTCCAAATGTTCATAAATCGTGCCTCTCAGGATCTTTTCCATCAACTTACCAACCACTGAAGCAAGACTCACCGGTCTATAATTTCCTGGGCTATCTCTACTCACTTTCTTGAATAAGGGAACAACATCTGCAACATTCCAGTCCTCCGGAACCTCTCCTGTCCCCATTTATGATGTAAAGATCATTGCAAGAGGCTCAGCAATCTCCTCCGTCGCCTGCCACAGTAGCCTGGGGTGCATCTCATCCAATCCCAGAGTCTTATCCAACTTGATGCTTTCCAAAAGCTCCAGTACATCCTGTTTCTTAATGTCTATATGCTTAAGCTTTTCAATCCACTGGAAGTCATTCTTACCATTGCCAAGATCTTTTTCCGTAGTGAATACTGTAGAAAAGTATTCATTAAGTACCTTTGCTATTTTCTCTAGTTTCATACACCCTTTTCCACTGTCACACTTGTTTAGTCCTATTCTCTCACGTATTATCCTCTTGCTCTTCACTTACTTGTAGAATGCCTTGGGGTTTTCCTTAATCCTGCTTGCCAAGGCCTTCTCATGGCCCCTTCTGGCTCTCCTAATTTCATTCTTAAGCTCCTTCCTGCTAACCTTATAATCTTCTAGATCTCTATCATTACCTAGATTTTTGACCATTTCATAAGCTTTTCTTCTCTTCTTGACTAGATTTACAACAGCCTTTGTACACCATGGTTCCTGTACCCTACCATTCTTTCCCTGTCTCATTGGAACCTACCTATGCAGAACACCACACAAATATCTCCTGAACACTTGCCACATTTCTGCCATGCATTTCCCTGAGAACTTTTCTTCCCAATTTTATGCTTTCAAGTTCCTGCTTAATAGTTTCATATTTTCCCTCAATCCAATTAAACGTTTTCCTAACTTATCTGTTCCTATTGCTCTCCAATGCTATGGTAAAGGAGATAGAATTGTGATCGCTATCTCCAAAATGCTCTCCCAGTGAGAGATCTGACACCTGACCAGGTTCATTTCCCAATACCAGATCAAGTACAGCCTTTCTACTTGTAGGCTTATCTCCATATTGTGTCAGGAAACCTTCCTGAACACACCCAACAAACTCCACCCCATCTAAACCCCTTGCTCTAGGGATATGCCAATCCATATTTGGGAAATTATAATCTCCCACCACGACAACCTTGTTATTATTATACCTTTCCAGAATCTGTCTCCCTATCTGCTCCTTGATGTCCCTGTTACTATTGGGTGGTCTAGAGAAAACACCCAGTAGAGTTATTGACCCCTTCCTGTTTCTAACTTCTATACACAGAGACTCCGCAGATGATCCCTCCATGACGTCCTCCTTTTCTGCAGCTGTGACACTATCTCTGATCAGCAGTGCCACATCCCCACCTCTGTTCCCTCCCTCCCTGTCCTTTCTGAAACATCTAAAGCCTGGCACTGTAAGTAACCATTCCTGCCCCTGAGCCATCCAAGTCTCTGTAATGGACACAACATCATGGCTCCAAGTACTGATCCACACTCTAAGCTCATCCGCTTTGTTCAGGATTCTTCTTGTATTAAAATAGATACATCTCAAACTATCAGTCTGAGTGCATCCCTTCTCTATCACCTGCCTACCCTCCCTCTTGCACTGTCTCCAAGCCTTCTCTATTTGTGAGCCAACAGACCCTTCCTTCTTTTCTTCAGTTTGGTTCCCACCTCCAGCAATTCTAGTTTAAACTTTCCCCAATAGCCTTCTTCCTTTCCCTACCCTTCTGAGCCACAGGGCCAGATTCTGTGCCAGAGGTGCGGCCACTGTTGCTTCCCCCAGGTAGGCCATCTCCCCCAGTGGTACTCAAACAGGAGTACTTATTGTTGAGGGGTCAGCCACAGGGGTACTCTCTAGTATCTGACTTCTTTCCCTTCCCTCTCCTGACTGTTACCCACTTATCTGTCCCTTAAGGCCCCAGTGTGACTACCTGCCTATAGTTCCTCTCTATCAACTCCTCACTCTCCCTGACCAGACGAAGGTCATCGAACTGCATCTCCAGTTCCCTAATGTGGTCCCTAAGGAGCTGCAGCTCCACGCACCTGGTGGAGATGTGACCTTCTGGGAGGCTGGGAGTCTCCCGGACTTCCCACATCTGACACCTAGTACAGAACACCAGCCTCACAGACATACTTCCTGCTTCTATTCTTCACAATTAACTTACCTCGCCTCGACCTGCTATCGCCGAAGCCCCATTGAGCCAAAGCTTTCCTACTCCATCTACCTCTGCTCCATTGCCCGCTCCTCCCACGCCCACTCTATAAAGCTGTCTCCATTTTAATCTCTTCCAGCCGGTCTAACTCACTGATGTCCACGCGCTTGCGTAGTCGTCCCTTGATCCAACCTCCATTTTTTAATTCATAAGACCTAAATATTTTCCGAGAATAATATTTGCACGTACAAAATGTTCCAGTCAGCACAGTAATGCAAACCGAAACATTTCATTCATTTGTTTACATTTAAATCAAATTTATTATAATGCAGACGATGATGCAGGTTTCAGAATTCAAGAGCATCAAGGGGCAGGCAGAAGTGTGTGAAGTTGTCATTACTCAGGAGAAAGTGCCTGAGAAATTGAAAAGGTCTGAAGGCAGATAAGTCACCTGGACCAGATGGTCTACACCCCAGGGTTCTGAAAGAAGTGGCTGAAGAGATTGTGGAGGCATTTCCAGAATCACTAGATTCTGGCATGGTTCCGGAGGAATGGAAAATTGCAAATGTCATTCCACTCTTCACAATGGGAGAGAGGCAGATGAAAGGACATTATAAGCCTGTTAGCCTGACCTCAGTGGTTGGGAAGAGTTGGAGTTGATTGTTGAGGATGTGGTTTCAAAATAGTTGGAGGCAACTGATAAAATAGGTCAGTGTCAGCATGGCTTCCTTAAGAGAAAATCTTACCTGACAAATCTGTTGGAATTCTGTGAAGAGAAACAAGCAAGATAGACAACAGGGAATCGGTTGATGTTGTGTCTTTGAATTTTCAGAAGGCCATTGACAAGGTGCCACAAATGAGGCTGCTTAACAAATTAAGAGCCCATGGTATTGCAGGAAAGATACTAGCATGGATAAAGTATTGGCTAATTGGCAAAAGACAAAGAGTGGGAATAAAGTGAGCCTCTTTCTGGTTGGCTGCCAGTGACTGGTGATGTTCCACAAGGATATGAGTTGGGACCGCTTCATTTTACATTATACATCAATGACTCATATGATGGAACTGATGACTTTGTGGCAAAGTTTGTGGATGATACAAAGATAGCTGAAGGGTCAGGTAGTTTTGTGGAAGAAGAGAGGCTTTAGAGTAGTTAGATAGTTTTGGAGATCAGGCAAAGTAGTGGCAGATGGAATCTGAGGTGCAAAAGGTCCTGTAAGTCTTTGTGCAAGATGTACTACAGGTTAATTGAGGTGAGGAAGGCAAATGCGATGTTAGCATTCATTTCAAGAGGACTAGAATATAAAATCAAGAATGCAATATTGTGGCATTAAAAGCATTAGCGAGGCCTCACTTGGAGTATTGTGAGCAGTTTTGGGCCCCTTATCTATGAAAGGATGTGCCGATATTGGAGAAGGTTCAAAGCAGGTTCACAGAAATGCTTCCAGGATTGAAAGGCTAGTCATATTTGGCTCTGGGCCTCTACTCACTGGAATTCAGAAGAATGAGGGGTGACCTCATTGAAACCTATCGAATAGTGAAAGGCCTAGATAGAGTGGATGTGGAGAGGATGTTCCCTATGGTGAGGGAGTCTAAGACCAGAGGACATAACCACAGAATAGAGGGGAGTCCTTTTGGAACGGAGATGAGGAGGAATTTTTTTAGCCAGAGTGGTGAATCTGTGGAATTCTTTGCCACTGTGGAGCAGTGCAGGCCAAGTCTTTCTATATACTTAAGGCGGAGGTTGATAGATTCTTGATTAGTCAGGGCATGAAGAGATACAGAGAGAAGGCAGGTGATTTGAGCTGAGAGGGAAAATGGATCAGCCATGATGAAATGGTGAATAAGACTCGATAGGCCAAATGGCCTAATTCTGCTCCTATATCTTATGGTCTTATAGTTTATTAACTCAACTTATCAACCAGATCAAGATCATTCCAAATAACTACTACTGAAACGCCATATATTAATTCTCAAACCTGCCCATCAGCTTTAATGAAGTTAGCCTTTGGTGCCATATTTGACTCTGATATTGAACTGATCTTCAGAACACCGGTTTAACAAACTAAATCTGTCCTGTTTTGGATTGCAGATTATAATGCATCTTTTTCTTTTAGTCTTTTTTTGGCTGTGCTTATACTGTAGAAGGTGATTGTGATTATAAAGCCACCAGCAGAGAACAGAGTTATCAAACTGATCGATTTTCAGCGGCTTGCTTTGTCTTGTAATTAATTAGTAATGGACAATCAGACTTCAGTGATGCATGTATACGGAACTATTTTCTGCCTGTAAGTGAGACCACTTTAGTTAATATGTTAAACCATTCAACTGCATAGCATAGTGCCATTTCAAAATGTAGAATCTGCACATGTGCTGGAATTTTCATGAGCACGGCAAACCAGAAGTTCCCATGCACTATTCTAGGGGAATTGAACAATGAGCAAGGTACCTGAGCATAATCAGCCATGTAAAGCTCCACAGTCGATGAAAAGTAGATCAAATGGTTTTAATGTATTTCACTACCTGAAGGACCTGGAGGTGAAGGTGTCTCTGCAGCTGAGACTTTACACATCATGAATCCTGTGAGACTCTATGCTGTATTTTGTAGTCAATGATCTGACATTGCATCAAACATATCTGCAATGCACCATTTATCAAGGCTGACAATTTTGTTTAATGCCCCATGGACAAATACTTCTTCTAAATGTAAAAAAGATTTCAGCTTGTTCAGACTGGCAGGTTTACAAAGTGTTGCCTTCATGTTCTTATCAGCACATATAGGAAGTGCAATGACTTAGATCTGCAAAACATATGTATCCAATAAGTGACCAGAGGTAGGTGAGTGTGCACGTAGACCAAGATATTCTAGCAGATGACATTCTGTTCAGATGGAGGAAATCCTATGCCTCTGCTCCTTTCACCATTTGAAGACTGGTTGCTGGGTGTTTCTGGTAGATATGGGGCAACAGACACACTCCTGTGGGTGTAGATGTGCAAGTTCTAATCTCAGAGGTCTGACAGATCAATTCACAGTGCAAAGATTTCTCCATGGAGACCTGCACATTGGCCCATTCGACTATTAGATGCATCCTCCAGTTTGGTAATCAACAACAAAGACAGCAGAATGAATAGTCTTAGTTAGAACTGAGAAACTATTTTCTGAGAATCTGCCCTATGTGTTTGCTCAGCAGAATACTAAGGAGCTCCTTAATAATTATTTATCAGTCCAGAGATGTTAATGTGTCAGTGACCACAGAGTTGATCTTTAGGGACTGCAGCTGTGGAAAGAATGCCTCCCCTTTAACAGTGATGACTTCCCTTCAATAAAATACAAAGAAGACAATCCCTGGTGACTGCATGCGGATTTTATGCTTAAGGGTCAATTTATATTTGCATCCTAAAGCTCTCTACACAAGATCTCATGCTATGGCCCTTCTCCTTTGTTTCTTCTTCTCAGTCACATGTGAATAACAAACCACCTGATAGCATGAAACATTTATCCCCACATGGCACTTCTTAATGTTGGAATGCAGACTTTCTCTGTGCATGTAACTTTGTTGAAGCAAGACAAATGCAAAGACTGAATTCATCAGATGAACCTGGAGGAATTTTATCTAGATGCAGGGCAGACGAACAAAAGACCTTTCAGTGGTGAGCTACAATTGGAGTTAGTTTGCTGAGGGCATGGCTATTGCCTCAATGTCTCAATGACTTCACCTCTGAACACGTGCTGTAGTGTACCCCGTATGCCCATCTTTCCAATGTTAACTCCTTCTTTTACAGATAGCCTATGATGCTGAGTGCCTTTCATTTGTACGGAAGAAGGTCAAATCTCTCAGTTATATACATATCATAGAAAATAGGTGCATGAAAATTTGAAGGATCATAACAGAAGCAGAGATTGGGTTGGTAGCGGCAAATTCAATGGGGAATTTTTCAGGATGTTGTACTACAGGAATGTTGATGGAGTGACAGCTGTGTGCAAGAGGTTCAGTGTTGCAAGATTTTGATACTAATAGCAGAGGAAGCATTAAAATATTTTGGAAAAACAACATATTTCTTACAGTATCTTTAACAGAAAGCATTTCCATTAACTCTTGAAATGATCAATGATGCAATTTAATAAATATAGCAGCCTATAAGGTAAATTTCTAACCTAGTACTTGCTGTATATCATTTTAGCCTTTTCAGGATTTACATTAGGTTCTATTTCTTCAAGTGTTATTTAAAAAATAAGGGGATGTTGTTGATCTGTGACAGAATTTGCTGTATGTTAAGAGTAATGATTTCATCATAGGGGTTGAAATGATACTATGACTAATCTAGATTAGCCACTGATTTAAGGAAAACAAGTTTATGATTTGAAAAGTGGAATTAGTTCCAAGAAGGAACATAATGGAATAATGGCTACATGCTCAGAATGAAAGGGGCAAGAAACTGGGGAAAAAGGAATGATGGATTATAGATACACTGAGAAAAAAATGTTATTACTTTCACACTAATTACTTTCTATTCTAATTACCTTCAGGAAGCTAATTGTATATTCTGGCTCCAGGTAGTCACTATAAATCCAGGGAAATAAATGTTGATTTTCATTTCTATTCTGCAGGCAGTGATTTCCAACTGAAGTGCAGTCTCCATTTCATCCACGGCTCAATAGTGATAGAAGACAGGATATTTGATCAAAGTAAAGGAAAGTTAGGTCTTGTTATATCAGTTCAATTTACACATGCACTCTTCCAAGGGTCACTGAGCTTCACAAAGCAATGAGAACCCTGCATGTCCTTCTCTTTACTCAGTCATTGCTATGATCCTACCATTATTTCAGCTGAAACTTAACTCAGGGCAGATCAAAGATCAAGCCTTTCTGAACTGCATGGTGTGATACTCGGAGGGAAAACACAAGCAGCCAGGGGAATCTGAGGATTTAATTTCCGGTGCTGGTAAAATTGTTCAAATGATGTAAGGATAACTGTGAAATTCAGTTCAATTACCTCTGGAGTTCAGCTTAGTGTGATTAACATGGTGAAATTTTACCATTAAATAGCTACTGACTATATTTCAAATACTGTACATCATTGGTTTAACAGGAGAAATACATACAGGATAAGCTCTGTTATTGAATAATAATCAAAGTGACAAAATCAGCTTTGGTATCTCTTTCTTTTCCATTTATTTCTTGCAGAATCCTGGCAAGCACATGGTGAAATATATGGACTGCTAATGTTATATTTTCCTTTTGTGTCACTGCAGCAGTTGCCTTGCAAAATGGGACATGAAAGCAAACAGAAGTGAAAGAGATAAATGATTATCCGTTTGGTGTGGGAAGAACAACTTGTTTCTGACTTGGTGTGTTTTCCAATTACACTGGTTAGCAAAATAGAACTGCAGTTCAAAGTTGCTGAAAAAATGTTTTCCCCCGTCACACAATTTTATCTGTAATAATACAGTACCCTCAGCATTATTAGCACTGTTATAGGGGGATTATTATTTTATAGGTGCAGCTTATACTGTACCTGTTGTGGAGTAAGCACGCCCTGGTGTACAGAATGCACACCATCCTGATGAATGGGTGTACCAAATATTTTTTTGACACCATGAGAATATCCACGCTTCAGTTGATTTCCTTAAAGCTCCAAGCATATTTGCCTTGCCCCTCATTAACAACAAGCACAAAGAAAATTCCCAATGGTGGATATCTAGCTACAACATAGCAACTCAAAAAGATCTGAGCAGTAATAGGCCAATCAGTCCCTTGCATCTCATCTACCGTGCAGCAAGGTTGTGCTTTGCTGAAAGATAAGTACAAGGGAGTAAGTCAGATCTAGGGTTGATCTACAATCTGTTTCAAGTATCCTCTTATCCACTTTTGCCCCATTTCTGTTAACATCTTTGGTTTGCAAAAATCCCAGATTTAAACATGACTGCAAACAACAGTGCACACCCTCCCCGCCCCACTGCCATTCACATAGAGTGGCTTAAGTTCGATTTCTGAATGGCTTGACTCTAAATCTTACTCTGTGTCATCCAGTCTGCACCAGTCTACACTCCAAATAGATGAGATTGTGTAGATGGACAGCAAACATCATTCATCCAAATATTTAGAAGAGGTTAGGGACTTTGCTGAAGCAATTCTGAAGCATCTTCTTCCATGTAGGTTCCATTATTTTCTGTTACTATTGATCAAATGCCATCCACAACCTTATTGCCTATGTCCTCAGACCACCCCAGTTATCAACTCCCAAAGTAGCTAATTCCTCCACATACAGTCATCAGTGTACCCTACCTGCTTTATATGTGCTCTAAGATCCCCTGATTCCCACCAGCTTAATCATCTCTATCTCCCATGGGATCCCACCACCAAGCACATTCGTCACTCCCCTCCACTTCTTACTTTCCGCAGGGATCGCTCCCTACGCAACTCCCCTGTCCTTTCATCACTCCCCATCGATCTCACTCCTGGTACTTATCCTCGCAAGCACAACAAGTGCTATATCTGTCCCTACACCTCCTCCATCACTACCATTCAGAGCGCCAAACGGTCCGTCCAGGTGAGGCGACACTTCATCTGTGAATCTGTTGTGGCCATCTACTACATCCAGTACTCCTGGTGTGGCCTCTTGTATATCGGTGAGACCCAATGTAGATTGGGAGACTGCTTTGCTGAGCACCCACGCTCTGTCCACCAGAAAAAGCAGAATCTCCCAGTGACCACCCATGTTAATTCCACTTCCCATTCCTATTCTGACATGTCCATCCATGCCCTCTGCTACTGTCGTGATGAGGCCACACTCCACTCAAGTTGGAGGAAAAACACCTTATATTGTCTGGGTAGCCTCCAACCTGGTGGCATGAACATCGATTTCTCAAACTTCCAGTAATGTCCCCCCACCCACTTCACAATTCCCTTTTCCCTCTCTCACCTTATCTCCTTGGCTGCCCATTGCCTCCCTCTGGTGCTCCTCCCCCTTTTCTTACTTCTGTGATCTTCTGTCCTCTCCAATTAGGTTCCCCCTTCTCTGGCCCTGTATCTCTTTTACCAATCAACTTCCCAGCTCTTTACTTCACTCTCCCCCTACCAGTTTCACATATCACCTTGAGCTTCTCCCTCTCCTGCCTCCATCTTTTAAATCTACTCATCCTTTTTTCTCCAGTCCTGCTGAAGGATCTCGGCCTGAAACATCAACTGTACTTTTTTCCATAGATGCTGCCTGGCCTGCTGAGTTCCTCCAGCATTTTGTGTGTGTTGCTTGGATTTCCAGCATCTGCAGATCTTCCCTTGTTTTTTATTGATCAACCCTTTCACCTATTGTCGTCTTCAAAGTTCAAAGTAAAATTTATTATCATAGGGTATTTGTCATCACACACAACCCTGAGATTCTTTTTCCTATGGGCATACTTAGCAGATCTATAGGACAGCAAATGTAAGCAGATCGATGAACAACAAACTGTGCAAATGCCAATATAAGTAAATAGCAATAAATAACAAAAGCATGAAGTAACAAGGTAAAGAGTCCTTTAATTATACTATTGGTTGTGGGAACACTAGAAATAGAACGAGTATGGTTGTCCCCTTTTGTTCAAGGACCTGATGGTTGACTGGTAGTAACTGTTCTTGAACCTGCTGGTGCGAGTCCAAAGGCACTTGTACCTTCTACCTGATGGCAACAGTGAGAAAAGGGCATGGCCTAGGTGGTGAGAATCTTTAATGATGGGTGCAGCTTTTCTAGGGCAATGATTCATGTAGATATGCTCAATGGTTGGGAGGGCTTTACCTGTGAAGTACTGGGCTGAATCCATTACCTTTTAACCTAATAATCTAATAACCAAAATTTTTCTCCCTCCTATTATCTCTACTCATCCTGCTTCCCTAAGTATTTACAGCCATATATCATAGTCCTGAACTTTGCAACGCCAGTTTCCTCTCCTTTATCTTCACTACCACCTCCATCAGATTCACACGCCCTCCCCCCAGCAATACTTGCTCCATTCCCATAGCCCTGGTCTCATTCTTGATCAGCTTACTTGTCCCACACCCCATTTGGTTTATTAATGCAATCTGTGATCTGCAGTTTCTGTAATGAGAAAGTTGGTGGAGTTTGTCTGAGTTTAACCACAGGAGATCGTTACTATCTGGCTCTAGCCTCGGGCACGATAGAACATTACACCAGTGGCCTCCGTACAAAAGTGGTACAGAGCCCTAGTGAGCCATTAGGCATGATGCAATTTCTAGTTTGTACTGAAGTTCCCTATTTTCGACCTTTCCCTTCACATAAATACAGTCTGAGCTCTCCTGAAGTAGAGGTAGTGACAAGATTTTCTGTGAACTAAAATCATCTTCAGAAAATGTCTCCCAAAAGTGCATGATTTTAAGTCTGTGTTCGAAGCAAGATACTCACTACTGGTATGGAATCACTGTCACTGTCTGCGAAAAGGGTGACATTAAACGCTCCCCTAACTACAGTGCCTGTTGCCAAATGGCAGAAGTTCAAGACTCTCTCATCTTCCTGCTTGTTTTTGTGGGAATAATTATGACATCAGTGAACAAGACAACAAATGTATGTCACTGCACGATGGAAGGCTTGACAAATAAATCCTGCTTTTATTTCCTTTGTAGCATCCAATTGTATCAAAATTCAAGGCAAACTGACAGCCAGTGACATTTAAAGCTATCTCTGTCCTCAAAATAGTTTCCAGGTCTGCTGCAAAGCACAGTGTTGACCTTGGTCTCTTTTGGATTTGATACTTTCTGGGAGGAGAAACCCTTGCACATGTCGAAGGCCGATTTAGTTAGCCCGTACTTTCTGTAGCAGTGGCTTCTGTCTTGCCCCAACCTAAACTAGAGGTTCCACAAAATTCAAAGTCTTGAGGAATTCACAGGGTTTCTTTACCATTATCATTTTGTTAGAAACACAGGCTGAAATTCAATAAGTAAATCAACCTTTACGTTTTTATCACTCAGGATGAAGATATTGAATACTATTTTATCTTGTTGTAACCTGAAATATTACCTTGAACAGCTGTTCAGTCTGCAGGTATTGCCATGCAGTTTTTCCTTATAGAAACATAGAAACATAGAAAATAGGTGCAGGAGTAGGCCATTCGGCCCTTCGAGCCTGCACCGCCATTTATTATGATCATGGCTGATCATCCAACTCAGAACCCAGCCTTCCCTCCATACCCCCTGACCCCTGTAGCCACAAGGGCCATATCTAACTTCCTTTTAAACATAGCTAATGAACTGGCCTCAACAGTTTGCTGTGGCAGAGAATTCCACAGATTCACCACTCTCTGTGTGAAGAAGTTTTTCCTAACCTCGGTCCTAAAAGGCTTCCCCTCTATCCTCAAACTGTGACCCCTCGTTCTAGACCTCCCCAACATCGGGAACAATCTTCCCGCATCTAGCCTGTCCAATCCCTTTAGGATCTTATACGTTTCAATCAGATCCCCCCTCAATCTTCTAAATTCCAACGAGTACAAGCCCAGTTCATCCAGTCTTTCTTCATATGAAAGACCTGCCATCCCAGGAATCAATCTGGTACTTTGGAAATTGAAAGGACTTGTAATAAAATTCTCTAGACCACAACAGGGCATAGGAATCAGAAACGGCACGGAGAAAAGGGGAAGGATGTGGATTTGGGTAACACTGAATGAATGATTTTTGCATGTGTCTATCAGAAGATAGCTAGAAAGGATACAAATGACTGTTTCCATGGCAACGCTATCTATCTGATAAAATGGGTGCTGTGAAAAAGCAGTTATTGAGAATTCCAAGTTCGGCTGAGGGATGGAAATGGCAGTAGCATTGAATCCCACACAACACTGTTGAATGGGTTAGAGATGCACAGCATATCCATGGCAAATGAAGTAACCATTCAGAGCAGGAAATGTGGAATATCTGAGGGAAGTGCTGAGACAAGAGACTGGAGATTCTGGATCTGCAGCAAAACACCAAACAAATAAATGCTGGAGGAACTCGGTGGAACTCACACATAACTCCACAAACTTTCTCATCACAGAAACCGCTGATCACAGAAACGAAATGCTGGAGGAACTCATGCAGCAGCTCTGAGAGGATTTGAATCGTCAATGCTTTGGGTTGAAGCCTTGCACCAGGACTATCCTGATGCAGGGTCCAGAACTGGAATGTGAACAATTCCTTCTTCACCACCCATCCTCCCCATCTTAATGAATTTGCTCAACCCGCCGTGCTCCTCCAGCTGTTTGCTTGTTGTTTTTTTGCATAGATGAATGCACAATCATAATCCAGCCCAGCACCATTTATTTTCTGGAAAATGTTAAATGATTTGTATCAAATAAAAGTGCTCAGTTGCTCAACTGTGAGAGTTTTCATTATTTTCTCCAATGTACAGCATAATGCTATAAGCCCATTCTTAAACTGCCACATTTGCAGAAAAGTATAACATCCAGCGAGGTATTTAAATACTCCATTCAATTCAACATCAACACTCAACACTTGAATTGGAAACCAAACACTTAAAATAAAATAACAATGCTTATCTCATATACAGAATGCAGTTGAATGTACAAGTAAGAAAAATGTAATAAGCCAAAAAATGCGTGAACAGCATTCAGTCGGGGTTTAGAGGCAAAAAGTAACTGTCTTCATTCAGGTCAAGGAGAAGGCTTTAAAAATCAGTGCTTCGTAGCAGAGTTTTTTTAGAGCTTGAACAGCAGCTGATCAGAGTTCTGAGGCAAAAAGTAATGGTGTATTCACCCAGGTTGATGTGGAAGCTTTAAAAATCAATGCTTTGTAGCTATTTTTTTTTTGGAGTTTGAACAGCAGCCAATCGGAGTTTGGGATTCATTAGCAAGGTCAAATAAAAAAGATAGGACAAACAAGCAGCCATCGTTGGAGTGGGGAGACATTTGGCTTTGGCCCAACAGGCTTGGATGTAAACATGTGTGGGTGATGTACATATCTGATAAGATTTTTTGTATTCATTCTTCATCTGTAAGTGTATAGTTAGCACAGTAAAAATGGCTCCAGGTCCTGCATATGGTTCTTTGTGTGAGATGTGGGAACTCTGGGAGAATTCCAGCCTGCTGAATAACCACATCTGCATCAGGTGCATTGAGCTGCTGCTCCTCAGAGAATGTATTTAAAAACCGGAGCTGCAACTCAATGACCTTCGGCTCATAAGGGGAACTGAGGAGATAACAGGAGCTACAGGGAGGTAGTCTCCCTTAGGTTGCAGGAGGCAGGTGAATGGGTGACTGTCAGGAGAGGGAAGAGAAATAAGTAGCCAGCACTGAATACACCAGTGGCTGTTTCCCTCAATAACAAGGATACGGTTTTGGACACTGTTGGGGAGGACAACCTATCGGGGGAAGCTGTAGCGATTGAGTCTCTGGTTCTGAGTCTGGCATTGTGGCTCAGGCGGGAAGGTGACAAGAGGAATGCAGTGGTGAAAGGAGATTCCATAGTTAGACAAGTAGATAGGAGAGTCTGTGGAGAGTCAATAAAGAGACCCAAATGGTATGTTGCCTCCCAGGTGTCAGGGATGTCTCAGATCTAATCCACGACATTCTAAAGGAGCAGGGTGAACTGCCAGATGTCTTCACAAATATTGGTAGCAAGGACATGGGAAGGAAAAGAGAAGAGGTCCTAAAGAGAGAATTTAGATACCTCGGTAGAAAACTGAAAAACAGGACCTCCAGGGCACCAATCTCTGAATTACTGTTTGTGCTACATGTCAGTAAGGAGAAGAATAGGATGATTTGGCAGATGAATGTGTGGCTGGGGAACTGGTGAAGGAGGCAGAGTTTCAGATTCATGGATCATTGGGATCTTTTCCAGGGAAGGTATGACCTGCGCATTAGGGACGGGCTACACTTGAACCCAAGGAGGAGCAACATCCTTGAGGGCCAGTTTGCTAGAGCTGTTGTGGGAGAAGGTGCGGGGTTTGAACTAATCAGGCAGGGGGATGAGAACTGGAGTGATAGGGCTGAGGATAAGGATGTTAGTCTACAGGAAGAGGTAGTGTATAGTGAGACTGTTAGGAATGGCAAGCAGATGATAGGGCAAAATTACAGAAGGTGGGATGGGTTGCAGTGTAAAAGGGAACAAAACTGAAAAATACAAGACTAAATGTGTTATATTTGAATGCATGTAGGATGCAAAGTAAGGCAGATGATCTTGTAGCACAATTGGAGATTGGCATTGTAGTTGGGAGGTTAATATCCATGGTTACACAATCCTTTGAAAGGACAAGCAGGTAGGCAGAGGAAGTAGAGTAGCTCTGCTGGTAAAAGATGAAATCAAATCTTTAGAAAGAGGTGACATAGGCTTAGAAGATATAGAATCCTTATGGGTAGAATTAAGAAACTGCAAGGGTAATAGACACATCTCCGAACAGTGGCCAGGATATGGTCTATAAATTGCAGTGAGAGATAGAAAAAAGCATGTTAAAAAGGCAGTGAGGGATTTCAATATGCAGATAGATTGGGAAAATTAGGTTGATGCTGGATCCCAAGAGAGAATTTGTGGAATGCCTCTGAGGTGGCTTTTTGGAGCAGCTTGAGGTTGAGCCCACTAGGAGATCAATAATTCTGGATAGTGTGTTGTGCAATGAACCGAGTATGATTAGAGAGCTGAAGGTAAAGGAACCCTTGGAAACAATGAACATAATTTGATAGAATTCACCCTACAATCTGAGAGGAGAAGTTAAAATCAAACATATTAGTATTACAGCAAAGTAAAGGGAATTACAGAGGCATGAGAGAAGAGCTGGCTAAAGTTGATTGGAAAAGGGCACTCACAGGGATGATGGTAGAGCAGCAATGAATGGAGTTTCTGGAAGCAATTTGGAAGGCGCAGGAAAAATGCATCCCAAAGGAAAAGAAGTATTCTAATGTCAGGATGACTCAACCATAGCTGACAAAGGAAGTCAAAGTCAATATAAAAGCAAAAGTGAAGGCAGGGAATAGAGCAAAAATTAATGGGAAGTTAGAGGATTTGGAAATTTTTAAAAGCCAATAGAAGGCAACAAAAAAAACTATAAGGAGAGAAAAGATGAAATATGAAGGTAAGCAAGCTAATAATATCAAAAATGATACCAAAAGTTGTTTTCAGATATATGAAGAGTAAAAGGGAGGTGACAGTAGATATTGGATTGCTGGAAAATAATGCTGTAGAGATAGTAACAAGGGACATGGAAATTGTGGATGAACTGAATAAGTATTTTGCATCAGTCTTCACTGTGGAAGACACTAGTAGTATACCATAGGCTCAAGAGTGTCAAGGGGCAGAAGTGAGTGCACTTGCTTTGACTGGGGTGATGCTGCTCGGGAAAGTGAAAGGTTATGACTTTGGAAATTGAAAGCGAAGGTAGATAGGTCACCTGGAGTTGATCCACTACACCCAGGGTTCTGAAGGAGCTGGCTGAAGAGATTGTTTAGGCATTACCATAGAAAACCATAGAAACTACAGCACAGAACCAAGCCTTTTGGCGCTTCTTGGCTGTGCCGAACCATTTTCTGCCTAGTCCCACTGACCTGCACACGGGCCATATCCCTCCATACACCTCCCATCCATGTATCTGTCTGCAATTTATTCTTAAATGTTAAAAAAGAACCCGCATTTACCACCTCATCTGGCAGCTCATTCCATATTCCCACCACTCTCTGTGAGAAGAAGCCCCCCCTAATGTTCCCTTTAAACCTTTCTCCCCTCACCCTTAACCCGTGTCCTCTGGTTTTTTTCTCCCCTTGCCTCAGTGGAAAAAGCCTGCTTGCATTCACTCTGTCTATACCCATCATAATTTTATATACCTTTATCAAATCACCCCTCATTCTTCTACGCTCCAGGGAATAAAGTCCTAATCTATTCAACCGTTCTCTGTAACTGAGTTTCTCAAGTCCCGGCAACATCCTTGTAAACCTTCTCTGCACTCTTTCAACCTTATTTATATCCTTCCTGTAATTTGGTGACCAAAACTGAACACAATACTCCAGATTCAGCCTCACCAATGCCTTATACAACCTCATCATAACATTCCAGCTCTTATACTCAATACTACGATTAATAAAGGCCAATGTACCAAAAGCTCTCTTTACGACCCTATCTACCTGTGACGACACTTTTAGGGAATTTTGTATCTGTATTCCCAGATCCCTCTGTTCTACTGCACTCCTCAGTGCCTTACCATTAACCCTGTATGTTCTACTTTGGTTTGTCCTTCCAACATGCAATACCTCACACTTGTCTGTATTAAACTCCATTCGCCATTTTTCAGCCCATTTTTCCAGCTGGTCCAAGTCCCTCTGCAGGCTCTGAAAATCTTCCTCACTGTCTGCTACACCTCCAATCTTTGTATCATCAGCAAATTTGCTGATCCAATTTACCACATTATCATCAAGATCATTGATATAGATGACAAATAACAATGGACCCAGCACTGATCCCTGTGACAAACCACTAGTCACAGGCTTCCACTCAGAGAAGCAATTCTCTACCACCACTCTTTGGCTTCTTCCATTGAGCCAATGTCTAATCCAATTTACCACCTCTCCATGTATACCTAGCGAGTGAATTTTCCTAACCTCCCATGCGGGACCTTGTCAAAGGCCTTACTGAAATCCATGTAGACAATATCCACTGCCTTCCCTTCATCCACTTTCCTGGTAACCTCCTCAAAAAACTCCAATAGATTGGTCAAACATGACCTACCACGCACAAAGCCATGTTGACTCTCCTTAATAAGTCCCTGTCTATCCAAATGCTTGCAGATTCTGTCTCTTAGTACTCCCTCCAATAACTTACCTACTACCGCCGTTAAACTCACCGGCCTATAATTTCCCGGATTACTTTTCGATCCTTTTTTAAACAATGGAACAACATGAGCCACTCTCCAATCCTCCAGCACCTCACCCGTAGACAATGACATTTTAAATATTTCTGCCAGGGCCCCCGCAATTTCAACACTAGTCTCCTTCAAGGCCCGAGGGAACACTTTGTCAGGTCCCAGGGATTTATCCACTTTAATTTTCCTCAAGACAGCAAGCACCTCCTCCTTTTCGATCTGTACAGTTTCCATGATCTCACTACTTGATTCCCTCAATTTCATAGACTTCATGCCAGTTTCCTTAGTAAATACAGACGCAAAAAACCTATTTAAGATCTCCCCCATTTCCTTTGGTTCCGCACATAGCCGACCACTCTGATCTTCAAGAGGACCAATTTTATCCCTTACAATCCTTTTGCTCTTAATATACTTGTAAAAGCTCTTTGGATTATCCTTCACTTGGACTGCCAAGGCAACCTCATGTCTTCTTTTAGCCCTCCTGATTACTTTCTTAAGTATTTTCTTGCACTTCTTATACTCCTCAAGCACCTGATTTACTCCCTGTTTCCTATACATTTCATACAACTCCCTCTTCTTCTTTATCAGAGTTGCAATATCTCTTGAGAACCAAGGTTCCTTATTCCTATTCAATTTACCTTTAATCCTGACAGGAACATACAAACTCTGCACTCTCAAAATTTTCCCTTTGAAGGCTTCCCACCTACCAATCACATCTTTGCCAGAGAACAACCTGTCCCAATCCACGCTTTTTAGATCCTTTCTCATTTCTTCAAATTTGGCCTTCTTCCAGTTCAGAATCTCAACCCTAGGACCAGATCTATCCTTGTCCATGATCAAATTGAAACTAATGGTGTTATGATCACTGGAACCAAAGTGCTCCCCTATACAGACTTCCGTCACTTGCCCTAACTCGTTTCCTAACAGGAGATCCAATATTGCATCACCTCTAGTTGGTCCCTCTATATATTGATTTAGAAAACTTTCCTGAACTCATTTTACAAACTCTAAACCATCTAGACCCCTAACAGTATGGGAGTCCCAATCAATGTATGGAAAATTAAAATCCCCTCCCACCACAACTTTATGTTTCCTGCAGTTGCCTGCTATCTCTCTGCAGATTTGCTCTTCCAATTCTCGTTGACTATTGGGTGGTCTGTAATACAATCCCACTAATGTGGCCATACCTTTCCTGTTTCTCAGCTCCACCCATAAGGACTCAGTAGACAAGCCCTCTAATCTGTCCTGCCTGAGCATTGCTGTAATATTTTCCCTAACAAGTAATGCTACTCCCCCACCTTTCATTCCTCTGCCTCGATCACATCTGAAACATCGGAACCCTGGAATATTAAGCTGCCAGTCCTGCCCCTACTGTAGCCAAGTTTCACTAATTGCTATAACATCATAATTCCACGTGTCAATCCACGCCCTCAACTCATCCGCCTTCCCCGCAATACTCCTAGCATTGAAATATATACACCTCAGAAGATTTTTACCACCACTCACAACCTTTCTATCAGTGGATTTGCTTAAACTTTCAACATCATTTATTTTCACCCCAGCCACACTGTCAGCTCTGGCACTCTGGTTCCCATCCCCCTGCAAATCTAGGTTAAAGCCTCCCCAATAGCACTAACAAACCTCCCTGAAAGGATATTGGTCCCCCTGTAGTTCAAGTGTAACCCGTCTCTCTTGTACAGGTCCCACCTGCCCCAGAAGAGGTCCCAATGATCCTGAAATCTGAAACCCTGCCCCCTACACCAGTTCCTCAGCCACTTGTTCCTCTTCCAGAGCATCCTATTCCTACCCTCACTGAGACGTAGCACAGGTAGCAATCCTGAGATTACCACCCTTGAGGTCCTGCTTTTCAACTTCCTACCAAGCTCTCTATACTCACTGTCCAGGACCTCCTCACTCTTCCTTGCTATGTCATTGGTACCGATGTGCACCACGACATCTGGCTGGTCACCCTCCCACTCCAGAATGTCAAGCAATCGATCAGAGACATCCTTGACCCCAGCACCCGGGAGGCAACAAACCATCCTGGATTCTCTGTCACGACCACAGAACCTCCTATCTGCACCTCTAACTATCGAATCCCCTATCACTACTGCTCTCCTCTTTTTCCACCCTCCCTTCTGCACTGCAGAGCCAGACTCAGTGCCAGAGATCCGGCTACTGCAGCTTGTCCCAGGTAAGTCATCTCCCCCAACAGTATCCAATGCGGTATACTTGTTGTTGAGGGGAATGGCCATGGGGAATCCTGCTCTGCTTGCCCTTTCCTCTTCCCTCACCTAACAGTGACCCAATTTCCTGTCCTGTGCTCCTTTGGCATAACTACTTCCCTGTAGCTACTATCTATAATCTCCTCATTCTCCCGAATGATCCGCAGGTCATCCAACTCCTGCTCCATTAGTAATGATCTTTCAAGAATCATTGGATTCTAGCATGGTTCCAGAGGACGTGAAAATTGCAAATCTCACTCCACTCTTCAAGAACGGAGGGAGGCAGAAGAAAGAATGTTATAGTCCAATTAGCCTGACCTCAGTGGTTGGGAAGATGTTGGAGTCTGTTGCTAAGGCTGTGGTTTTGGGGTACCTGGAGGCACATGACAAAATAGACGAAGTCTGCATGTTTACCTTTAGGGAGAATTTTGTCTGACAAATCTTTTGGAATAGTTTGAAGAAATAACAAGCAGGATAGACAAAGTTGGATGTTGTGTACTTGGATTTTCAGAAGGCATTTGACAATGTGCCATACTTGAGGCTGCTTAACAAATTAAGAGCTCATGGTATTACGAGAAAGATACTAGCGTGGATAAGAGAGTGGCTGATTGGCAGGAAGCAAAGACTGGGAATAAAGGGAGCCTTTTCTGGTTAGAGGTGATTATTGCTGTTCCACTGGGGTCTGTGTTCTTCGCTAATGATTTGGATGATGGAATTGATGGCTTTGTGGCCAAGTTTGCGGATGATATAAAGATAGATGGAGGGTTAGATAGTGCTGAGGAAGCAGGGAGGCTACAAAAAGACAGGCAGATTAGGAGAATGGGCAAAAAGGTGGTAGATGAAATATAATGTCAGGAAATATATGGTCATGCACTTTCAGTACAGCATTGTGGGCTGAAGGGCCTGTATTCTGCAGTAGGTTTTCTGTGTTTTATGGGTAAAAACATAGACAATTTTCTAATCAGGAGTGAATTTAAAAATCTGAGGTGCAAAGGGTTTGGTAGTCCTCGTGCAGGATTTAACTTGTTGGCTGAATCGATGGTGAGGAAGGCAAGTGAAGTGTTAGCATTTATTTCAAGAAAATTTGAATATAAAAGCAGAAATTTAATGCTGAGGCTTTATAAGGCACTGGCGAGGCTTCAGTTGGAGCATTGTAAGCAGTTTGGGCCCCTTATTTAAGAAAGGATATGATGACATTGGAGTGGGTTCAGAGGAGGTTCACCAGAATTATTCCAGAAATTAATGGGTTATCATGATAGCAGTGTTTAAAGGCTCTGGACCTGTACTCAGTGGAATTTAGAAGAATGAGGGGAATCTCATTGAAACCTATCAAATGTTGAATGGCCACAATAGAGTAGATGTGAAGAGAATGTTTCTTTTGATGGGCGAATTGAAGACCAGAGGGCACAACCTCAGAATAGAGGGATGTCCATTTAGAAAAGAGATGAGGAGAATTTTCTTCAGCCAGAGGGTGGTGAATCTATAGAATTCGTTGCGACAGGCTGCTGTGGAGGCCAAGTTATTAGGTATATTTAAGATGGAGGCTGATATCATCTTGATTAGTCAGGGTATGAAAGATTATGGAGAAAAAGGCAGTAGAATAGGATTCAGACACAAATGGATCACCATGATGAAATGGTGGAGCAGACTGAATGGGCCCAGTAGCCTAATTCTGCCCCTATGTCTTTTGGTCTCACAGTTTTAAAGCTGCACTAGCTGCCCAGCTTACCTTTAATAAATAAACAACTTCCACTGGGATCATTTTAAAGCATTTACCTGAATGTAATCGTATGGTGAACAAGGACTTGTATCAGCTGAAACTGAAGTGTTATACCCAGTTCACTTTGCAACTCTGCCAGATTAGTGGAGCATTTCACAGTAATAGTTCTTTAATAAAATCTGAAGGGAGGTAAAATCCTCAAAGTGATTGCAGTAGACTAGACTTTGAAATGATGACAAAACTATGATAAATTTGACTGGTATCATTATTCCTTTCTGTTATCCAGAAGCTTATTTTTTCAATGTACTTTTTCTCCAATTACTACTTCTTAACAGAGATAAGGAGGCATTTCTTTAGTCAGAGGATGGTAAATCTGTGGAATTCATTGCCACAGAGAACTGTGGAGACCAAGCTATCGAATATATTTAAAGTAGAGGTTAGTGAGAACATCAAAGGTTATGGGGAGAAGGCAGGAAAATGGATTGAAATTGAAAACAAGTCAGCCATAACTGAATGGTAGACCTGACTTGATGGGGTGAATAGCCTAATTCTGCTCACGTTTCTTATGGTCTTACTTAGGCTAAATGGAAGTGTATGCTTGTTAATTTCCTCTTTTTGAGAGGGAAGTATGCAATAAATATATTTATAAGGAAGACAGTGTAATCTGGGAATAGGGTTACAAGTAGAAGAATTTAGTTAGAAAGTACTAACATTACTTAGGTAAATTAAATAAGTTATCATGGTGTGCAGCATCCTCTTAATTCTAACCTAGTAGTTTGCCAAATTAACTTGTTAACATTATTTAAGTAGTCGTTCTTTAGTTGGCTAATTTTCCACGTGTATTTATTACTACTCGAACAAGCAAGGCTCTGTTGGCATTATTTCTTGGTGGACAAAGCCCATTTTAGAATGAGTTCAGAACTATCATCATACATATCAACAACGACAGCGAACATCAAATGCTGTGCCTTTGCAAAGATTAAAAGCTGAACAGTGGCAGATGGTCGCAGAATTTAGATCAGAGTTATGAAATGTCTGATCCTCATTAAAAAGTATCTAGATGCAGATCCCTGAAATTGTTCCAAAGTATGTCTAGTGCTATGTGAATAGTTAGTTAAAAGAGTAGAAGATATCAAACATATCCCTCACTGCAACACCGTCATATGTCATATAATAAACCTATAATTATTCTGTTTTCCCATGGAACATTAAATATAAGATGGCCTTTATATTTATTTTCATTAGTCCTTGTATTTTGTGGAATACAAAATCTGAATATATCCATTTTATAAGGACTTTCTTTTTCCCTACTTACACAGTTTCAGTGTTGGATAAAAGTCAAATTACAACCCTACAAGCAAATAATTCCTTATGGTGGATATTTTCACTGAGCTATGAGGGAAAAGGGGAAAAAGAAGAACATATTGGAAATGGGTGCTGAACGTGCAGTGTGCAATGAGATGGTTGCTCCTTTCCAACAACTGAGGTGGACACTTATGATGAAACAATAGTAGATGACATCTGCAGACTGCCAGTTACTGGCTGCTGTCAAATATCAAATCATTACCTCAATTCCCCGGCAGCTGACTTGTTAAATACTATACAACATGTTTTATGTATACTTAGTCACATTGTGCAGACATCACTGGTTATTCCACAGATGGGTTAAGAGTTTGCAGACAAATTTAGATAGATTTACTTTTATGAAAAATATGAATGAATCAATTAGGTCTTTATGAAAATCCGGAAATATTATGGTGTCTATTTTTATTTTATGCATTCATTCATTTATTAGATGAGGACACCACTTGCAATTCTAGTAAGTTTTCCTGAATTGAGACAGCAATTCAGAATAAACCGCATTTCTGTTGTAGTCAGATGAAATCCTTTAGAGATTCAAGATTCAGACCAGGTAAGAATGGAGATTTCCTTCCCAGACAGGCTTCAGCAAGGCTGATAGGCTTTTGCAGCATTCCACTAGTTTAGTGCTTACCATTGCTGGAGATAACCTTTTATTTTTATTTCCAGATTTTTACTTGAATTTAGGATATTGGAATTGAAGTTAATTGAATTTAAATTCCACAGATTCCATGTAGGATTTCAAAACTCTCTGTGTCTGTATCAATGGCCCAAAACCCTGACAACTAGCTTGAGATTACCCCAGTGGACTCTAATACTACATTTCTAATTCCAAATTTATTGACTTGTGTAAATTTAAATTCCCTGCTGCAGTGGTGGTACTCAAACCCACTTTCAAAGCAATAATCCAGGCTACTAGATTCTAATTCATTAACTGAACTACATGTTATTAAAAAGAAACTAAAATATCATAATATGATAAAATCCCTTAAAGATTCAAGATTCAAGATCGCTTAATGCCATTTCCACTGCACAAGTGTAAAGGAGAAAAAAATAATTGCAACTCTGGATCCAATGTGGCACAAAAAAAGACAATGAGATACAGAACACAATAATAAAAACTACAATAAATATAAATAGATAAGATCGCTTACATACATAGATTGGCTGTACAGCCCATAAAGTGACACTATACACAGGATTCCCTGTACAGAAGGTGACTGACAGGAAATGATAAAGTAGTGGTGGCGGGGGGTGTGGAAGAGTGGGTTAGCGGGTGGAGGTGTCAATCAGCCTTACTGCTTGTGGAGAGTAACTGTTTTTGAGTCTTGTGGTCCTGGCATGGATTTTACATCATCTCCTCCCTGATGGGAATGAGACAAACAACCCATGAGCAGGGTGGATGATCTCCTTCATGATGTTGCTGGCCGTTTTCCAGTACCTCTCTGTATATAGTCATTGATGGCAGGTAGGCTGGTGCCAGTGATACATTGGGCAGTTTTCACTGCACGTTGTGGAGCCTTCCTGTCTGCAGCAGTGCTGTTTCCGTACCATGCAGTGATGCAGCACGTTAGGATGCTCTCTACTGCTCATCTGCAAAAGGTCATGAGTGGTGATGTGCATTGTCCGCTCTCTTCAATCTCCTCAGAAAGTAGAGGCATTGGTGAGCTTTCCTGATTGTGTGGACTATGTTCTGGGACCATAAGATGTTGTGTGAGATGTGCACTCACAGGAGTTTGAAACTGTCGCAGTTCCCACTGCTGTGCCACCATTGTAAAGAGGGGTGTGATGGCGTGAGTTCTTCAGAAGTCTCCTGAGATTATTTGCCTGGCACCAGGCCTCAAGCTCTCCTACTTCCTCTCTGTCGACCATTTCATTGCTGTTGATGATGATCTGATGTGCTGTCAGTGAACTTGATAATGTTATTACTCAGGTGTCTGGCCATGTAGTGATGTGTGAGCAGACTGTACAGCAGTGGGCTCAGCACACAGCCCTGGGGGTGGGGGGCACCTGTGTTGAGGATGTTGGGGAGGGTGGAGCAGTTGGCATTCTGACTACCTGAGGTCTGTTGATCAGGAAGTCCCACACTCAGTTGCACAGTGGTGTATTTAGACCAAGGGGCAGGAGTTTGTTCACCACCATCTGTGGGACAACAGTGTTGAGTGCTGAACTGAAATCCAGAAACAGCATTCTGACATAAATGTCTGTTTTCTCAGTGTGTCAGGGCCATGTGAATGACAGATGCCATGGCATCTGTCACAGAGTGGTTCTGTCTGTAGTCATATTGGTGAGTGTACAATGTGGCAGGAATGGAGTTTTTGACGTGTGCCATTACCAGCCAATCAATGCTCTTCGTGATGATCGGCGTCAGTGCCACCTGGAGGTAGACATTTAGTTCTGAAGGTGTAGATTTCTATGGCACAGAGATAATGGTGACTGATTTGAAGCATGTGGGGACAGCAGCCTGGATAAGTGAAGTGTTGAAGATGTTCGTGAACATATCAGTGAGTTGGTGTGCACATTCCGTGAGTACTTGGCCTGGGATATGTTTTGAAAATTTCAGGAAAATAAATTATAATGGGCATATCCTAATTAAATGTTTAGCCAAATTATTTTGATAAGTAGTAGTCATGCTGTGACCACTTGAGTCGAGTACAATGTTTTCTGATGAAGTTGTCTATTGGTGGGTCCTCATGTAGTAGCTGATCAATGACCCACATATTCCAGTGCAGTGTGGGCTAGAGTAAGTGGTGGTTATGTTCAGTGGTTGGGTCTTCTGGTTTTCCAGGCTCTCCTTTTGTAGCTGCCACTTGTCTGTGGCATAGCCAAGGTTGTTCTCATGTGGTACATCTCCCTTTTCAACAAGTAACACTTATCGAGATGGAGCTTGTTCGTTTGATAAGTAAGATTTATGGCTCAGAATGTCTTTAATACTTATGGTGTCAGTGTGCTGCAGCAGTTAGTGTTGCTGCTACCAGCAACCTGGGTCAATCTTGACTTTGGGTGTTCTTTATGTGAAGTTTGAACATGTTGCATGTGGTAACACAAATTTCCAATAGGTGCTCTTGGTGATCTGGTAGGTTAATAAAATCCTGTACATTATGCCCTAACATGATTAAGTGGCCAAAAAGCATCAGAAAAGAGGGCATGAAGCGGAGAATATGCTGAAATAAGGTGACAGTAAATAAGACTGTTACAATTGTTCTTTCAAAAGCCAGCATGGACTCAATGTGCCAATTGGATTACTTCTGTCATTGCAATTAACACTCACTTACCCCTTTTGTCACTAAGATTTTCAGAGTATTTAACAGATTCAGTTATGTGTGCTTTATAAATTGGTTAAATTAGATGTTAGTTCAAGTAATTTCCTCATGATTGTGAGGGAGAAGACTAACAAGTAACACACTCTATCATGTACACTGAATGTGTAAATGCTGAACTAGCTGTTCACTTATGGATAGTAAAGCAGAATATTAATAGTTTTGTCATCTACGCTAATGCAAAGTTTGGCCAAGAGGGAGTGAGCGATGTTGGGATGGATTCGATGAAGTAATTGAAACCATTGTGCTTATATACCCACTGATCCATGACCGAACTGGTTATGCTGACAGGTTCAATTAAACCTCAGCAAATATTTTGCTTCAGTGACTTAAGTATGTGATAATCAGAATGTATTACACAATGATTATTTCAGCATGAATGGCAAGTCAACCAAAAGTTGTAAAGGGAAGAAAATAACATGTTGAGTAACCCAATTTCTAGTGGAAAAAATCAAATAAGTTGTGCAAAAGTTTTAGAAAGAATCAAAATGACTGACTACTTATAACATAAGTCAGAGATGTGAGAAAGAATTGTTCTAACAATTGTTTGATGGGCAAGAAGACCTTCACTTGTCTCAGGGACTTGTTAGAAATGCCAGCTACCATTTCAATTCCAGATACCTTACAGATTTTCTCTAATGAAATCATTTGGCCTTGAGAGTTACATCATGTCAACTATTATATTGCTGACCTTTTGAGGAGACTAAGCTTTCAAAGCTTGACTAATGGCATTGTAGATACTGGCCTGTATTGATCCGTGCTGAGAAAGGACAGAAAAAAGATAGGGTCCCTATGTTGTAACTTAATCTCTAACTGTGATCAATTTAAATGAAGATTTATTCCTACATGGAGCGACTCACATAAATAATGTATTTTCATATTTAAAACAGTTATAATACTGTAATTAATCAATCTGATTAATTAAGGCAGAAATAACACAAGGACTTAAAAAGCCTAAGATGCATGATTTGAAAGGATTGCTTCTATGAACCTAAAAGTAGTCATTTCAAGGTGGCTTGTCATAAACACAACAGATTTGAAGGCACCGGAAATCTTGAGCAACACACACAAAATGTTGGAGGAACTCAGCAGGTCAGGCAGCATCTATAGAAGGGAATAAACAGCTGATGTTTCTGGTTAAGACCCTTTATCATAGGGGTCGCCAACCGGTCGATCTTTGAGACTTTCCCAGTAGATCCCGAAGAAAAATCAAAAATAAATACACAAATACTGTTGTAATGTGTGCATTATAAAAGTAAGTAATACTAATAGGATAATGGTAATATAGCAATATTTTTGCTAAAAAGCTGTTTGTAAAGAGAGATTGTTTCCGGGTTGCGGGGGTTTAGTTCCGTTCTTTCTGCCCAGTGAGCATATCTGTAGTTCCCCTGCCACGCACTGCATTTTCAGCGTAGGCTGTGCTGCATCAAAGTGACCAATCAGATTAGATAAGAGTACAGACTGTCGCAAACATCAATATACGGCATGCAGCGAAGCATGCAGTGGTGCAACGGTAGTCAGGATGCACACAGCACATCTTTAAGAAAAAAAGCCGAAATAAACAAGCTAATTAATTAGGTGCTGCCCGGCACATAAATGTCGGCTCAGATCAGAGGCGATGCAATCGGCAATCGCTTGTGTTATCCTGATGGCATAGCGGAGGCTCCACGAAAGAAGGTTCCATTCAGAATGGGAAGAGGAATTTCTATTTACCTTGGTGAAAGACAAGTGTGTATGTATGTTGTGCCACCAAACACGAGTACTGACTAAAAGAGGGCATCTGGAGTGGCACCGCAACACCAACACCAGGAATTTAAAGACACCTACCCCCCAAAGAGCACAATTCGTGCCTGGAAAGTTGAGGTGAAATTGGGGTTGAAGGCCCAGCAATTGTTTTCCACAAAACATGCTGCTCAAAATAAGGCTGCTATTGAAACATCATTTCGTGTAAGTCACCTTTTGACTGAACACAAGAAGCCACAGAAAAAACCATAGAAACCATAGAAAAACTACAGCACAGAAACAGATCTTTTGGCCCTTCTTGGCTGTACTGAACCATTTTCTGCCTAGTCCCACTGACCTGCACACAGACCATATCCCTACATACACCCCCCATCCATGTATCTATGTAATTTATTCTTAAATGTTAAAAAAGAACCCACATTTACCACCTCGTCTGGCAGCTCATTCCATACTCCCACCACTCTCTGTGTGAAGAAGCCCCCCCTTAATGTTCCCTTTAAACTTTTCCCCCCTCATCCTTAACCCAAGTCCTCTGGTTTTTTTCTCCCCTTGCCTCAGTGGAAAAAGCCTGCTTGCATTCACTCTGTCTATACCCATCATAATTTTATATACCTCTATCAAATCTCCCCTCATTCTTTTACGCTCCAGGGAATAAAGTCCTAACCTATTCAACCTTTCTCTGTAACTGAGTTTCTCAAGTCCCGGCAACATCCTTGTAAACCTTCTCTGCACTCTTTCAACCTTATTTATATCCTTCTTGTAATTTGGTGACCAAAACTGAACACAATATTCCAGATTCAGCCTCACCAATGCCTTATACAACCTCATCAGAACATTCCAGCTCTTATACTCAATACTTTGATTAATAAAAGCCAATGTACCAAAAGCTCGATTTACGACCCTATCTACCTGTGACGCCACTTTTAGGGAATTTTGTATCTGTATTCCCAGATCCCTCTGTTCTACTGCACTCCTCAGTGCCTTACCATTAACCCTGTATGTTCTACCTTGGTTTGTCCTTCCAACGTGCAATACCTCACACTTGTCTGTATTAAACTCCATCTGCCATTTTTCAGCCCATTTTTCCAGCTGGTCCAAGTCCCTCTGAAGGCTCTGAAAACCTTCCTCACTGTCTACTGCACCTCCAATCTTTGTATCATCAGCAAATTTGCTGATCCAATTTACCACATGCGGGACCTTGTCAAAGGCCTTACTGAAGTCCATGTAGACAATATCCACTGCCTTCCCTTCATCCACTTTTCCTGGTAACCTCCTCGAAAAACTCCAATAGATTGGTCAAACATGGCCTACCACGCACAAAGCCATGTTGACCCTCCCTAATAAGTCCCTGTCTATCCAAATGCTTGTAGGTTCTGTCTCTTAGTACTCCCTCCAATAATTTACCTACTACCGACGTTAAACTTACCGGCCTATAATTTCCCGGATTACTTTTCGATCCTTTTTTAAACAACGGAACAACATGAGCCACTCTCCAATCCTCCGGCACCTCACCCGTAGACAGTGACATTTTAAATATTTCTGCCAGCGCCCCTGCAATTTCAACACTAGTGTCCCTCCCGGGGATTTACCCACTTTAATTTTCCTCAAGACAGCAAGCACTTCCTCCTTTTCAAGCCTTTTACAGGTGGCGATTTATTCAAGGAAGCAATGGTCATTACCACAGAAACTGTTTTTAATAACTTTAGAAACAAAAACGGCATCACAACCACCATACGTAATATACTGCTTGGCCCTGCAACGGTGACAAGGAGGGTAGAGTCACCGTCAGAGGACGTGAATATTTTTCACTACAGTTCGATGAATCCCTGGATGTAATGCAAATAGCTCAGCTTGTTGTATTTATCAGAATTGCTTTCCAGGATTTTACAACAAAGGGGGACTTCCTCCCTCTTTTGCAATTAAAGGAAAGAATGAGAGGTGAGGATATTTACAATGGGTTTAAAAAAATATGTCCGTGAAAATGACATCCCCATTCATAAACTGGTGGCAATTACTACTGATGGGGCCCAGTAATGCGCGGTGTGCGCGTTGGTTTTATATCACTAAAAGTCAGTGCCTACTTCGGGTCAACTTACCTATGTGAACTTGCATTTTCACAGATGAAAATTGTTAAATCTAAGTACAGGAGCTGACTTACTGACAGACACCTCACTAAGGTTCCCAACTTTCTCACTCCCAAATAACTGACAAAAGTAGCAGTCAAATCCCGGGACATTTGTGTTTACCCCGAGAAAGACTACCATGACCGTGAAGCCTTGCATGGGCACCTGTGTGTGCATGCGCGTATGTGCCGATTTTTTTTAACCCCACTAATCGGTTTTGGCTTAATTTTCATTATTTCCACTTTATATAGGCTGTGGATTTATCATATCATTCCTGCTTTTACTATATGTTAGTGTTATTTTAGGTTTTAAGTGTTATTTGGTATGATTTGGTGGTTATTTTTTTGGGTCTGTGAACGCTCAAAATTTTTATTCTATATAAATTAATGGTAATTGCTTCTTCAGTGTAAAGCATTTTGGCATGAAAGGTTTCATAGGAACGTTCTACCTTAGCGGGGGAATACGGGACAGTTGTCAACCCTACACCTCACAGACTGTCTCAGACTGGCTGTCTGTAGTTATGAGCCAAATTTCAGGGAACTAGCAGAAAGTATTCAGCCCCAGTTGTCACACTGAGTGCAACAGTTAATTTTTATTCATTTATTTTTCGTGTTGAAATAAAATTAAATAATGAAACTTAAATTAAAGGTGTGAAGTATTGTAATATTCTTAAAGAAAGACAGCTATGGCCTGTTTGATATGCTAATTATGGTGATTTCTTGTTTGAATTAATTTGAAAGTTTGACAAAAGTATTTTGTGTAATTCAAATACAATTCGCCCAAATAAAAGGCCTCAAATTGGAAGTACAATCTGAGCTGTTTTTTCTCTAAACGATTTAATAAGTAGATCTTGCCTTTCACTGAGGTCAAGGTAGGGGATCTTGGGCTTAAAAAGGTTGGTGACCGCTACTTTATCATGACTGCAAAGCAAGGGGACAGAAGCCAGAATAACAAGGTGGGATGGCGTGTGTGGGGAGGGGAAGGAGTATAAGCTGGCATGTGGTAGGTGACACCAAGTGGGGCAGAAGGTGGGCAGCTGGGGGAGGGGATGATGTAAGAAGCTAGAAGGGGATAGGTGCAAGAGGTAAAGCGCTGGAGAAGAAGGATTCCGCTAAGAGAGCACAGTAGACCATGTAAAAAAAAGGAAGGAGGAGGGGAAACAGAGGGAGGTGTAGGCATGTGAGGTGAAGTGAATGGGTGAAAGTGAAACCAGAATGGAAAATAAAAAAGAAAAGGATGTGGGTTGATTACTGGAAGTCCCCATCTCACTTTTTACTTTATCTCATCTCTGCCATACACCCACCTTCTCCTCACCTGGTCTCAACTATCACCTACCAGCTTGTTCTCCTTCTCCTTCCCCTCCTCCTTACTCTGGCTTCTTCCATCTTTCTTTATGGTTGTGATGAAGGGCCTTAGCCTGACTGTTTATTCTTCTCCGTAGAGGCTGCCTGACTTGCTGAGTTTCTCCAGCATTTCAAAACATGATTGTTGCCAGCTACGTTTTTCAAGTTTTAGTCATGACTGTCCAGGATTTATTCATTAGTAATTTAGTTCAGTAATAGAGAGATCAGGCAGGAGGTGCTGTGCTATATTGAATAAAAATAATTAAAGCCAGCAAGGTTCTAATTTTGTTTCAGTTGACATTTTATAGGTGAATGTAACTTTTCATTTAATGAATCTTAAGTACAGAAGAAAACATTTCCTTTTAAATTTGAGGTTTGGGTGAAAATTGTAAACTTGAGATAAAAGTTTTCCTAGCATAAATTATTCAGCTGAAAATATTCAAACTATGTTTGTTCAAGAAATTGGCCCATAATTATTGTGATTAGAAGCTTTCAAGATCCTTTGGTAAGGCGAGAAATCAGTCAGTGAATCTCAGAACGTACAAGGGCTGACCCTAATGATTTTGGAGATGGACATGTGGCATGTGATCTTTAGCTGTCCTTTGTATGGTCAATGATTTAAAATAAGTACAGAGGAAGAAAAACAATGCCTTTTATTTAATATAAAGTACATGCAATCCTTCTAAACAAGCCCTCTACCTTCTACAGAAGGCCTCCAAAGGAACTTTCCTAAAAAGGCAAATAGTAAAACTTCACAACATCTGTCCACATTTCCGTCTTCATTGTTCAAGTCTGGTTAAGAACCTTTTTTGCAGAGCACATTTCCACATTTATTGTATTTCATTAATTTCAATTATATTCCCATTTCGTATGGGAATGGGATGAAGATGTAGATGGGTGGGTTAGTACATTTGTGGATGATACCAAGATTGGTGGAGTTGTGGCTAGTATGGAAGAATGGCAAAGAATACAGCACAATATAGATCAGTTGCAGATATGGGTAGAGAAATGGCAGATGGAGGATAACCAAGATAAATGTGAGATACTGCACCTTGGTAGGGCAAAAGGAAGGAGACAGTGCATTGTTAAGGGCAAGATCCTTAACAGTGTTGCTGAGCAGAGAGATCTTGGAATCCAGGTTCATAGCTCCTGGAAAGTAACAACATAGATCGATCGTGTGGTTAAGAAGGCTCACGGAATTCTTGCTTTTATTAGTCAAGGCACTGAGTTCAAAAGTCAGGAGGTTATGTTGCAACTTTATAAAACTGTGCTAGAGCTACATCTAGAGTATTGTGTACAGTTCTGGTTACCCCAATATAGGGAGGATTTTGAGGCTTTGCAGAGGGTGCAGAAGTTTACCAGGTTGCTGTTCGGTTTAGAGGGCATATGCTATCACGAGTTGTTGGATAAACTTGGGCTTTTTTCTCTGGAGCATTGGAGGCTTAGGGGAGATCTGATAGAGGTTTACAAGATTATGATAGGCATAGATAGAGTGGGAACACAGAGCTTCTGTTCTCCAGAGTTGAAATATCTAATACCAGAGGGCATGCTTTGATGGTGAGAGGGGGCAGCTTCAAGAGGGGGGGGGGATGTGAAGGGTAAATTTTTTAACTCAGAGTCACGGATGCCTGGAATGCGCTGTCTGGTAGAGTGGTAGAAGCAAATACATAAGAGTCTTTTTTAAAAAGATATTTGGATAGCGACATGGATGTAAGGAAGATGGAGGGATATGGACATGGTGTAGATAGAAGGGATTAATGTTTGGGTGTTTTTGATTTGTTTTTAGCTGGTTCGGCGCAACATTATGGCAAATGGCCTTTTCCTGTGCTGTACTCTTCTATGTTCTATTATGGGGAAAAGGCCAGAGAAAAGGTCAGCTGTGATTGAATGGTGGATCGAACTTGATTGGTGTAATGGCCTAATTCTGCTCCTACGTACTTCTTATTATTGTTGATATAATTATTTTAATTAATGGAGTTCTCGTTGCTGACAACATTTGAGATATTTTATTTTTGTCCTCCATTTCTAATTGTCAAACTCAAAGTAAATAATCTACTAGCATTTATACTATCTGGACCTCAGAATGTTGAAAGAAAATGTAATATCACCTCACAATATAAGTTTCTCCATTGGAAACAAACTTATTTAGTCTGTAGGAGCAATTATGCGACTCTAGGAGGCATTTATTCTGACAATGTCAATTCAATTCAACGTCAAGAAAGGATATTATCCTTACCCATTGGACTATAAAATATCAATTTTTCATTCATGTAATGACATGCAAAGATATCATAACTGACTACTTCTAAGCTATTAGACTTAAGAGTCCACAAATTTGATCTGAGAGCCCACTCTTCGGTTTATAAACCACCTCTGGAGATGCATTAGGGGTTGTGTTGACACCCATTCTAGATCAGCACTGTGGTGCTGTGCCCTCTTGCAGTTTCCAGTTGCTCATCTGAGAAAGATGTTCAGGTTATCCACTATGTAAATCAGGGGCTTATTTCCTAACTTGACATCCTTCAGTGACATCAATGCAAGCTGTGCCCAGTTACATCAGATGCAAAAAAATATATAGTCATGAAAATAGTGATGACATGAAAATACAAACCTCAGCCAAGAGGAGCAGGAATATGTTCTGACTCTTCTTTCAATGGTCTCTCTAGCCAAACATATAACATTCTCTCTTTTGTCTGTCTTACCTGACAGGCTTTGCTATCTAACTCACAAACAGCCTTTAGATTAGTTGCAATAAGGCTTGTTTGGTATAATCATGCAATTGGCATTGGCAGATCAAACTTCCCTGGCATTTCTCTTTTAAACACGTGATATGTTCAAAACACTAGCCTGATCTGAATTCAACCTTTCAGTCCTTCTGTCACTTGAACATGTCTTTTATTATTAATTAGACCAAGTTGGGGCCTGAAGTATGTCTGTTCCAATGATTATCTATTGATGTTGGTGAGCATGAGAAGGCTTTGAGCAAAGAGCTTTATGGAAGAGAAAAATGACAGTGTGAGTAATAAGATTTAATGAAACAAATTAATCAAATGTTTGCCGTGTGTAGGAACCAATCTGTTGTAATGACAATTGGTTTTGTATGGAATGATTAAGTTGGAATTTAAAATCAATGAGATGAAAAGCCTATGATATTGTAGCTAATTGGTTTACTGATCAATTTAAAAGTAAAACAATGTTCTACATACCCAACATCTTCTTAAGTACATTTTTTGTGGAACGTTTTATATGTTCATAAAACTTCATGCCTCAGAGTAGCATGGTACACTGACATTACAGATGTATTTAGAACCTGTCAGTTTATTTCCATTACTTCTTTGATCTATATGCATAATTTTAACAAAATAAAAACAGAATACTCAAAACACTCAACAGCTCAGGAAGCTTCTTCATTGTGAGAAGTGCTTTGGTTCCAGCAAAGTGTGCATTGAGAATTTGATATTTCATTAGAACTGGGAAAAGGTAGAAAATAAACAAGTTCCATGATATGAGAGATGTAGAGAGGGAGAAAGAAAAAGAAGAAATAGAAACCATAGAAGGTGAACAAAATCCTGCTGGAAAGAGAAGAAAACCTTCTTCTGCAGGTGCATCTATTGGAGCAAGAAACCTTTCAGTTACTCTCAGCAGTGATGATCCATGTGAAATGATGGTCCGTTGTAAAAATCTCACAAGAACATAAGGAATATGATCTTGGCCTGTTAGGGAACATTCTGGGTTTATGAAATTATGTAAAGCATAATAATGAATTAACTAAAAGTAAGAACCAGTCTTCAGGAATTAAAACCTATACCCAATCCAACATCACAACTGATACTTTGTGGCTAGTGAAACCAGTCATTGGGTATAAGACATTCTGAAAATGCCCCATTGAAACAGCAAAAGAAAATAAATGAATGTTCCTGCTATAGTACATTGCACAAAAGGCATGTCCCTACCTCTTCATGCATAGATCAGATCTGTTTTGTCACGTAACCACGTTCTTAGTAGTATATTCAAAAAACTATCACTCAACACTGTAACAAAAAGAGTATATTTTGGGTGTCTGGAGTTTGTCCTCAAAAGGCTCTTGGAACAGACACCAGTATCGAATATTCAAAGGGATCCTACTAAATGGAATGTGCTACAATTGTAAATATGTAATCCTGTAAATTTACCTGACTATATTCAAAATGTTAGAGTTAAGTAGGTGATAGCAGCAATTGAAACAGTAGTTAATCATTTATTGTTACCTTTGTATTGAAGACGCATACACCCAGTGAGATTCTTTTGGATTCTCCTGGAGTCACTCCTCAAGATTTGATGTATGAATAAAGACTTTTAGACACTTAGTGGCTACTTTATTAAGTACACCTGTACACCTGCTTGTTAATGCAAATATTTAATCAGACAATTATATGGCAACACCTCAATGCATAAAAGCATGTAGACATGATCAAGAGGTTCAGCTGTTATTCAAACCAGAAACCAGAATGGGGAAGAAATGTGAATGATTTTGAATGTGGAATGATTGTTTGTGCCAGACTGGGTGAATTGAGTATCGCAGAACTGTTGATCTCCTTAGGGTTTTTATGCACAACAGTTTCTAGATTTACAGAGCATGATGCGAAAAACAAAAAAAAAGCATCCAGTGAGTGAAAACACCTTGTTAATGTGAGAGGTCAGAGGAGAGTGGTCAGACTGGTACAATCTATCAGGAAGGCAACAGTACCTCAAATAACCAAGTGTTCTGCACTTTTGTTGCTGCAGAAGAGCATCTTTGAACACACAACACATTGGACCTTGAAGTGGATGCAAGGTTCAGAAGACTATAAACGTACAATCAATGGATACTTTATTAGCTATTGGAGTTACGTAATAACATGGTTACAGAGTGTACAAAGTGCAGTTCCAGCTTCCATGTGCTCAATTTTAGTTAGTGACAACATGGCCCACTGGGCCTGATGGACCATTCAATAAGATTTTAGCTGATCTGGCCATAGTCTCAGCTCTACCTTTCTGCCTCTTCTCCATAGCCCTTAATTCCCCTTCTTTGCAAAGATCTATTCAACTGTGTTTTAGTTATATTTAATGAAGATGGTGAGGGGATTCTTTACATTTTCAATTAAAACTAACTTGGTGAATGATGTGACGAAGGAAGGAGAAATCGTAGGTTCATGTCCATTTACGTACAAGAGCAAAAGATGCATACAGAATGAAACTAATTACAAATTCTATCTTAAATTATACTTCGGCTTTATTAAAACTGACCACCTGAGACATCATTCAGCTTTCCCACTGCTGTGTATTGGCAATGCTCACAGCAAGATCAACCAGCTCAGGTTTTGGCAGCAATCCTCCAGTGAGTCTTAGAATCGGGGACCAGCTTTTGCAGCCAGTTCATTCCCTTCTCTTCAGAAGTCCCCATTGATCTCTTTAAGGACCACTTACTAAATGATTATAGAGCTCAAATTGTCTGGAGGTTGGAGACCAAATTTTTGAGCATAGATTCTTAAACTGCACTTGAGTTTTTCATTATGTGGTATCAATATTCCTTGGTGTATGATGGCTCAATCTGTTCATCCATTTCTCTTTAAATAAACTGCATCTGAAAATACATATCCAGCAAAATCTATGACTGAGAATTTGAAAATAATTTTAATACATGTGGAAACATTAGTGCCTGTTGAATGGATGAAAGAGTGTCAGGTGTGGGGAACAGATGGTTAGTTTTATCCTGAGTACGAAAGGACGATAATGACTGATAATCTGGTGGCATAATGGTAGAAATGCTTTGTACTTCACTTCTAATCGACACCAGACACTTTTTTTTAAATTTCAGCAGCCTTAGAGGTATTGATTTTAAAAGAGAAATGTGCCTGATTCCCAGGAGTTCATTATTGAGTGTATCGGAGTCCTGCCAATCTAATATAGGATGTATCTATATTCCCACTCAATCTGGAGCACCTTCTGCTAGTGCATATTAACAAAAACAAGTTTCAACTTTTTGAACACCTATATTCGAAGACCTGAAAATGATAAGCAAAGACATCGTATATATATTAAACTACTACAGAACGCTCCTACACTGAACAGAACCACTAAACAAAAGGCTGCAAGACTTCATAATGGTTATAGTCAGAGTAATCCCCTTCCTATGAGAGACTGCACACAATGTGCTTGGTTCCAATATGAAACATGACAGATTTGTAAGCTGCTATTTGAAATCCAATTTTCACATGGGATTTTGCCACCAGAGTGCCAGTAAAACAGAACAGAAGATTGTGATGAACAGCTGCTCATTGGCAGCATAATTTGTGTTCTAAGCCAATAATTCTAATACATGCTTAATTTCAATTGGATAACAATTGCATTAATAATCCCTGTTTTAAATGAATTTCTTTTAATTGGGGATGGTGGTAGAGACAGAAACATTAGGGACATTTAAGAGACTCTTAGATTGGCACGCGGAAGAAAGAAACATGGATGGCTATGTGGGAGAGATGGTTTTGATTGATCCTGGAGTAGGTCAGCACAACTTTGTGGGCCGAAGGGTTTGTACTGTACTGTATTCTATTCTATGTTGGTAAGAGGTTCACACTATGGAAAAATTATGTTATTAATTTAATTTTATAAAACATAATAATTTAACTTTAGGGGTGATTGCTGTATAATATTAAAATCCATAATATGTAATCAACTTATAAAAATGCATCTGTGAACAAAAAGGTCATTGTTGACAAATCCTAATCATAACCTAAATGTTTGCAATAGGTACACTTTGCATATTTTCAATCAAATGGTTTAATAGATCCATCATATCATGCTGGGGGAGCAGTCTGAGACTTTCCTCAAAGCTGACAAGATCAATCTCTGGTCTAAAGTGATGTGTTTCTCCATTAGGTAGTCATAATAGTGGCAATGGATTAATCCAGCATGGATTTCATTTAAGAAAATTCAAATGAATGAAACTTTTAAAAATCCTTTTAAAAACTTTTGTATCTTCTATGGGAAGGAGAAAGAGTGACTGGGTGTGTTAGGGTGTATGGTTATGTTAGCTGCTTTCCTGGGGCAGCAGGAAAGGTAGAGAGAGCCAAAGGATGAAAAGGCTGACTTTTATGATAGACTGGGTTGTAAAGTTAATGATAATTTTAAAATAGTCTTTTTATTCTGTTTTGTCAACTGTAACAAGAATCATGAATATACTTCAAAACCATTGTTTCCCTATAACCCCTTTAAAAGATCACCCCTAAAGTTAAATTATTATGTTTTATAAAATTAAATTAATAACATAATTTTTCCATAGTGTGAACCTCTTACCAACATAGAATAGAATACAGTACAGTACAAACCCTTCGGCCCACAATGTTGTGCTGACCTACTCCAGGATCAATCAAAACCATCTCTCCCACATAGCCATCCATGTTTCTTTCTTCCGCGTGCCAATCTAAGAGTCTCTTAAATGTCCCTAATGTTTTGATTTGATTGAGTTGTTGAAGAAGTAACCATGAAGGTCAATGAGGGCATGCTGATAAATGTTCTATATGGAATTCAGTAAGGCCTTTGATAGGGTTCTGCAATGATAGGATCTATGGGAAGTTAGATTGCATGGGATCCGGGAAATTTGGCTGTGTGGATTCAGAACTTGCTTGCCCACAGATGACAGAGGGCGATAGCATATAGAAAAAGGTCTGCCTGGAGGTTCGCGCTAAGTGGTGTTCGACGTGGACTGCTTTGAGACTTCTGCCCCATGATAAGTGGTGTTCGGCATACAACTGTTCTGCAATCTCTGCTCTTTATGATTTCTAAAATTTACTTAGACGAGGAAGTGGAAGGATGGGTTATTAAGTTTGCAGATGACATGCAGTTTGGTGATGTTGTAGGTAGTGTGGAGGGTTGTTGTATGTTACAATGGGACATTGATAGGATGCAGAGGTAGGCTGAGAAATGATAGATGGTATTCAGTCCGGTAAAAGGTGAGGTGATACACTTTGGAAGGTCAAACATGAAGTCAGAGTACGAGGTTAATGGCAGGATTCTTAGCAGTGAGGAGGAGCAGAGGGATCTTGCGGCCATTGTTTATAGTTCTCTTAACATTGCTGTGCATTTTGATAGGATGGTTAAAAATAGGCGTTCATTAGTCGGGGGATGGGTTAAGTTCATGAGTCGCAAGGTAATGTTGGAGCTCTATATACTCTGGTTAGACTACACAATTTCCTTATTATAGAAAACATGGGGAAGTTTTAGAAAGGGTATAGAGGAAATTTACCAGGATGATGCCTGGATTAAAGAGTATGTCTTATGAGGATAGGTTGAATGAGCTAGGGCTTTTCTCTTTAGAGCAAAGGAGGATGAGAGGTGAATTGATAGATGTGAACAAGATGATTAAGAGCTATAGATAGAGTGGACAGCTCCCATCTTTCCCCAGAACAGAAGTGGCTAATCCAAGAGGGAATAATTTTAAGGTGATTGGAGGAAAGTATTAGGGGATGTAGTTTTTTATAGAGAATGTTAAGTGCATGATACACACTGCCAAAGTTTGCGGTAGAGGCAGGTACATTAGGAACACTTAAGAGGCTCTTGGGTAGGCAAATGGAGAAAATAATTATGAATGGCCATGGGCGCGGGAAGCTTTAGAATGATCTTGTAGTAAGTTAAAAGGTTGGCACAACATTATGGGCCGAAGGATGTGTACTCTGATGATTGTTCTGTGTTTTAATGGTTACCAACAATTGTGCGATTTTTTTTCAGTTCAGTGAAATTGTAATTGCTATTAGGTGCAAACTGGATCTCTACAGATCACCAGATTTAATCTACAACAGTCTCTCTTACTTTATGTTACCATGCAGGAAAAAAAATTGATAAAGTTATAACAGGACCTCAACAACTTCACTGGATTGGTAGAACTAGACCTGCAACACTTACACACATCAGGCGAGTATACCCAACACTGCTGCAGTTCCACACTCGGTACTGACTTTATACTACTCACAATTGGCATACCTAACCTGCTCCATTCATTTCAATGGGAACACTGACTTTCATTTTAAAAAAATGTAAGCGGTTTGTGGTCTGTGAACACGGTGAAGGGCCTACCTTCTAAGAAGTACCTGAAATGCCGGATTGCCAGGTATAGTGCCAATAGCTCCCGGTCGAAAGCACTGTATTTGAGTTCGGGTGGTCGTAGGTGTTTGCTGGAGAATGCCAGGGGTTGCCATCGACCCCTGATGAGTTGTTCCAGCACTCCACCGACTGCTGTGTTGGATGCATCCACCATGAGGACAGTAGGAACGTCCGTTCTGGGGTGCACTAGCATCGCGGTGTTTGCCAAGGCTTCTTTGGTGTTAACGAAAGCAGCTGCAGCCTTTTCGTCCCAGGTAATGTCCTTGCCCTTACCTGACATCAGGGTGAACAGGGGGCACATGATTTGGGCTGCTGAGGGGAGGAAACGGTGGTAGAAATTCACCATACCCACGAATTCCTGCAGGCCTTGGATTGTGTTGGGTCGGGGGAAGTGGCGGACCGTGTTTACCTTGGCGGGCAGGGGGTTGCCCCGTTTTTAGTCGTCCTGCGTCCCAGGAAGTCGATGGTATCCAGTCCGAACTGACACTTGGCTGTGTTAATTATAAGGCCGAATTCGCTCAGTCGGGCGTAGAGTTGACGGAGGTGGGACAGATGCTCCTGATGGCGGGGTCCTGGCCGACCCTTGCCCTGCCTCAACAGATGTCGGTGCGGCTCAGGTGTGTGAAACGACTCAAGCTGAGCTGCTCGTCGGGCCCAGGCCCCGTAGCCTTACCTGGGAGCCGAGTCCACACAACTTGAGCCGTCTTTCCTCGACACCCACAATCCCATTCAGGGATGCAAGCAGGAGGTACCTCTGTGGGCTGCTGCTCCACACCCTCCACTTCCTTGCCCTTGTCCACTGTCCCGACATGCCATGGCGATCGGTCTTTCCACCTGGAGGTGAGGGGGGTCCCCAATGGAAGTCCCTTTATGAGGGGGTTCTTCCCATGCACCTTGGGGATCTCGGCTGGAGGGTGCTGCACAGAGCGGTGCCCTGCAATAAGTTCTTCAGTCTGTACACGGATCTCCCAGCCGCATGCCACCTCTGCCGGCTGGAGGAGACCGTGTACCATATGTACATGGAGTGCGCGAGACTGCAGCCCCTTTTTGCGTATTTGCGTGGGCTGCTTCTCGCCTTCTGGTTGCATTTCAGTCCCGCCCTATTTATATATTGTCATCCAGTAAGGAGGGGGGCACAGAGGGATGAGGATGTCCTTGTCAACTTGCTCCTGGGGCTAGCGTAAACTCCCATCCGTGGCTCCTAGAAAAGGGTGGCAGGAGGATCTCCCCGGGCGGACTGCCTGGCTATGTTTAGGGGGTACGTTCGTGCCCGGGTGAACATTGAAAAGGAATACGCACAGCCCACGGCGACCATAGAGGTGTTCCGGGACCATTGGGCTCCGCGGGGTGTAAATGCCATCATTGATGGAGATGGTAATATTTTGGTTTAACATGTATTGTCTGTTTGTTGTGAAGTAACTGTGTTAGTCACTGTTTTTGTACATATTGTATAGCACCGATATTTGTAATAAAGAATTTTGTTAAAAAAAAGACGACTACTGCTGGCTATGAGGATGTCGTCCAAATAGATGAATGCAAAGTCCAGGTCGCGTCCCACCGCGTCCATTAGCGGCTGGAACGTCTGTGCGGTATTCTTTAGGCCGAATGGCATTCGGAGGAATTCGAAAAGGCCGAATGGGTTGATGAATGCTGTTTTGGGGATGTCGTCCTGATGTACCAGGATTTGATGGTATCCCCGGACGAGGTCTACCTTGGAAAAGATCCTTGCGCTGTGTAGGTTTGCTGCAAAGTCTTGGATGTGTGGCACAGGGTAGTGGTCTGGCGTTGTAGCCTCGTTCAGTCTGCGGTAGTTGCTGCATGGTCTCCAGCCCCCCGTTGCTGTGGGTACCATGTGCAGGGGGGAGGCCCATGGGCTGTCGGACGGTCAAATGATCCCCAATTCCGCAATCTTCTTGAACTCCTCCTTCACCAGTCGGAGTTTGTCCAGGGGAAGCCTTCGAGCACGGGCGTGGAGGGATGGTCCCTGGGTCGGGATGTGGTGCTGTACTCCGTGTCTGGGCATGGCTGCCGTGAACTGCGGTGTCAGAACTGATGGGAAATCTACCAGGACCCTGATGAATTCGTCGTCAGACAGCGTGATGGAGTCCAGGTGTGGGGCTGGCAACTTTGCTTCACCCAGGGAGAACGTTTGAAAAGTCTTGGCGTGGACTAGTCGCTTCCCTTGCAAGTCGACCAGCAGGCTGTGAGCTTGCAGAAAATCCGCCCCCAGGAGTGGTTGGGCCACGGCGGCCAGTGTGAAGTCCCACATGAACCGGCTGGAGCTGAACTGTAGCCGCACCGTGCGGGTGCCGTAGGTTCATATTGTGCTGCCATTTGCGGTCCTCAGGGTGGGTCCCGGTTCTCTGTTGCGGGTGTCGTAATTGTTGGAGGTAAAATGCTGATCTCCGCTCCGGCGTCAACAAAAAAGCGGCGTCCCGACTGCTTGTCCCAGACATACAGGAGGCTGTCCTGATGGCCAGCCGCCGTAGCCATCAGCGGCAGCTGGCCCTGGCATTTCGCCAGGAATTTACAGGGCGGTCCATAGCGGCGGGCCTCTGTGCCCCACCACTGGTGGTAGAAGCACCATTGTTCATTGGGCTCCTCACTCCCGTCGCCAGGTTTTGTAGACTCTGCTGCCAGGCCTGGTCTGGTCTGCTATTGGACACGCGGCTTGGTGATCTGTGCAACGGACGCCCCTCTCTCCTTCTTGGCATTCCACAGCACAGCTGCCTGGACAGCCACCTTTCGTGAGTTGCTGAAATCTGCGTCGGACAGCAGCAGGTGTATGTCCTTGGGCAGTTGCTCTAGGAACGCCTGCTCAAACATGAAGCAGGGTTTGTGTCCTTCAGCCAGGGCCAGCATTTCGTTCAATAATGCTGATGGCGGCCTGTCTCCCAAACCATCCAGGTGCAGTAAGCGGGCAGCTCGCTCGCGCCATGAGTGAGTGGGGAATGCATATTCGCAGACCCTTCCCACGCGCAGGCTTTCCCCCCTGCTGGTGAAGATGGCCTGGCGCCCTTTTTGGGGCCGACCTCTCTGCCGGTGTGCGCCATTTTGTGAGCTGGTTCGAGTGTGCTGGAAATTGGGTCACCACAGTACTATCTTCATGTCTGGAATATCTGAGTAGGAATCACATTTTATTTAATCGATAATTTGGAAACATCTATACATGAATTGTGTCATAAAATTCTTTATTAGACTCTTCTTTCAGGAGTTCCCAGCCTTTTACATGCCATGGGTCCCTGCCATTAACTGAAGGATCCATGAACCCCTGAAAGCTCCCTCATCTCTTGCTGACAGCACTATTTGCTTGGCAGGCAAATCTGTTTTGTGATTTGTCTTAACTAGTTCCTGCAGAGTCTTTTTTTTGCCTGTTCTTTTCCAATTTGTAGAGTAAAGTGTTGCAAGATATGGCAGGCATTATGTTCAGGCTGTGTTCATTAGTACAAACCACTAAATATCTACTTGAAGATACTAACAAAATATTCAACAATACTGGTCTGTTCCAGTAATGCAGTTGTTTAGTTAAACAGCAAAAAAGCTGTAAAGTTTAAATTGACAGGATTAGTACGAGAATCAGGTTTAATATCACTGGCATAGGTTGTGGTTTAGGTTTTTAGATTAGATTATGAGGACACTCAGTCCTCGTTTATTGTCATTTAGAAATGCATACATGGATTAAGAAATGATACAATGTTCCTCCAGAGTGATATCACAAAAAAAACAGGACAAACCAAAGACTAACACTGACAAGACCACATAATTATAACATATAGTTACAGCAGTGCCAAACAATACCGTAATTTGATAAAGAGCAGACGATGGGAACGGTAAAAAAAAAGTCTCAGAGTTCCGATCGACTCCCGATAGTCCCCGATAGCAGGCGGCAGAAGGGAGAAACTCTCTCTGCCATAAACCTCCAGGTACCGACAACCGTCGATGCATTGGAAGCACCCGACCACAGCCGACTCTGAGTCTGTCCGAAAACGTCGAGCCTCCGACCAGCCCTTCGACACCGAACACCGAACACCGAACAACATCTCTGCCGAGCGCTTTGACCCCGTGCTGGCCGCCGAGCAACAAGCAAATCCAAGGATTCGGGGCCTTCCCCTCCGGAGATTCAGGATCACACAGTAACAGCGGCAGTGAAAAAAGCATTTCAGAGGTTTCTCCAGATGTTCCTCCGTTCTCTCACGTCTATCTCCATCAAATCAGAATTGTGCACGGCACCCTACTTGACAGATTACAGACATCATTCACCGGTGTGGCCGTGCAAGTTGCGTCGTGCCGCCATCTTCTCCTCTCCTCCTAACTTCTGCAATGTTTAGCAGCAGTAGTACATTGCAATACATAATAAATTACAATAAGAAACATACATATATATATTAAATTAAATAACTAGTGCGAAAAGAGAGTGAAATAAATAAATACATTATGAGGTACTGTAAATGGATCAATTGTCCATTCAGAAATTCGATGGTGGAAGGGAAGAAGCTGTCCCTAAAATATTGAGTGTGTGTCCTCAGGCTCCTGCACCTCCTCCTTAATGTGAGCAATGAGAAGAGGGCATGTTTTGGGTGACAGAGGTCCTTAACGATGGATGCTGCCTTTTTGAGGCGTCACCTTTTTAAGATGTCCTTGAACGCTGGGGAGGCTAGGACCATGCTAAAGCTGGCTGAGTTTACAACATTCTGCTGCATTTTCTGAAACTGTGTAGTGGCCCTTCCATACTAAATGGTGATATAACCAGAGTACTCTCCATGGTTCATCTGTAGAAATTTGCTTGTTTTAGTGCATTAAGGTTATATACAAAGAGGTTATTTAAATTCCTACTTCAAAAATGTATTTGAAAAATTAATTTGAAAATTTGTTAAAAACTGAATGAAAAGCTACCAACATCAATGATGATGAGAAAAATTCTGGAATTTTGGAAAAAAAGTCCTGATCATTAACGCAGGAGATTCTGCAGATGCTGGAAATCCAGAGCAAAACACACAAAATTCTGATGGAACTCAATAGCTTTCCTTTGGAGAGGCCTCTCATTTGAAGAGGCATAATATGATTAGTAATAGTCAGCATGGTTTTGTCAAAGGCAGGTTGTGACTTACAAGCCTGATTGAATTTTTTGAGGATGAGACTGAACACATTGATGAAGGTAGAGCAGTAGGTGTAGTGTTAATGGATTTCAGCAATGCATTTGATAAGGTACACATGCAAGGCTTATCGAGAAAGAAAGGAGGCATGGGAACCCAGGGGACATTGCTTTGTCGATTCAGAATTGGCTTGCCCACTGAGGTAAAGGGTGGTTGTAGACGGGTCATATTCTGCATGGAGGTCAGTGGCCAGTGATGTGCCTCAGTGATCTATTCTGGGACCCCTTCTTTTTGTGATTTTTATAAATGACTTGGATGAGAAGTGGAGGGATTAGTAAATTTGCTGATGACACAAAGGATAGTGTGGAGGTTTGTCAGAGGGTATAGCTGGACATTGATAGGATGCAAAACTGGGCTGAGAAGTAGCAGATGGAGTTCAACCCAAATAAGTGTGAGATGGTTCATTTTGGTAGGTCAAATATGATGGCAGAATACAGTATTAATGGTAAGACTCTTGGCAGTGTGGAGGATCAGAGAGATCTTGGGGTCCGAGTCCATAGGACACTCAGAGCTGCTGCGCAGGTTGACTCTGTGGTTAAGAAGGCATATGGTTCATTGGCCTTCATCAACCGTAGGATTGAGTTTAAGAGCCGAGAGGTAACGTTGCATCTATATAGTACCCTGGTCAGAACCCACTTGGAGTACTGTGCTCAGTTCTGTTCACCTCACTACAGGAAGAATATGGAAACCATAGAAAGGGTGCAGAGGAGATTTACAAGGATGTTGCCTGGATTGGGGAGCGTGCCTTATGAGAATAGGTTGAGTGAACTCAGCCTTTTTCTCCTTGGAGCGACGGAGAATGAGAGGTGACCTGATCGAGGTGTATAAGGTGATGAGAGGCATGGATTGTGTGGATAGTCAGAGGCTTTTTCCCAGGGCTGAAATGGCTAGCACAAGAGGGCACAGTTTTAAGGTGCTTGGAAAATGTCAGGAGTAAGTTTTTTACGCAGGGAGTGGTGAGTGCTTGCAACAGGCAGCCGGCGAAGGTGGTGGAGGCGGCTACGATAGTGTCTTTTAAGAGACTCCTGGACAGGTACATGGAGCTCAGGAAAATAGAGGGCTATGGGTAACTCTAGGTAATTTCTAAAGTAAGTACACGTTCGTCAGAGCATTGTGGGCCAAAGGGCCTGTATTGCGCTGTAGGTTTTCTATGTTTCTATGTAGCTCAGGCAGCATCTATAAAGAGAAATAAACGATCAACATTTTGGGCTGAGACCCTTCATTGGGATCCTTTATCCTAGTCATTCATAGTTTTTAGAATGGAAAGTTTGGAATGCTGGAGCAGTTTGATTCGCGTGTGACTCCAGTCCCACCAATGGGGGACTCTCAACTTCTCTGCAAAGTGGCTCAGCTCGAAAAACTACTGGCAATGGACAAGAAATATTTGCCTTGCTGGACAACATCCATGTTTTGAGTGAAAAATATAATAAGTGAGTCAGTTGCAAATATAACACACATTGCAGATATGGTGGACCTATGCTGGAGAAAGGGAGGGAGGTTGGTGAATAAGATGATAATCAAGCTGACTACATTGCCATAATATTGTTACTGGTGTGGTTATCCAGCTAAGTCCATCACATCCTGACTTGTGTCTTGTAGATCATGGAAGGGATTCATTGATCATTATTTTCATCTACAGGGCCATTATCAGAGGCACCTGTCTTGGTAGGGGACTCCCATGTCTGATTTCTTGACATCTAGTTCAACGTGTTGCCTAAAATCACTTTAATCCTCGTGAATTTGTTGTTTGAATGTGCATACACTTTAGGGGCATCTTTATTGTAGGAGAGTGGAAAATGACCGTAGACGATTGGCAGCTCATTTTATCCCTTTCTGAAATCATACTGTCAATTCCACGTCATGATCCCTATTGTTCAAAGTCAAAAGACAGCTTATCCCCTAAACCCCACTGATAGATTCCTGAATAAACAACAATTACGTGCACTAAATGTTTTGCTGTATGCCAATTGAAAGAAAAGAAAACAAAATATACTTATTTATCAAGAGCAGTCAAAAGTATTTAAGGCTGTTTTATTTAGTCTAAATTTTTTGATATGTATGAAAACTCAGTGTTTTTGCTGGGAGTAATATCTTGGATTTGATGACCTCTGCAGCTCTGGAAATATTGAGTGGCATTAGTTTTGCTGCATTTATGTGTCAGCAGACTGCAAAACAAATTTGAACATACTTCAGATTTTGTTAGTTTTGAATTTCCGTGAAGTGTGGAGCTTTCTGTTTAAATTTTACAAACATTGTATTTATCTGTGCTTGTGTAGGGTTAGCACGTTTACCTGTAATTGTGTAGGGTTTGGTACATTTTTCAACCAGAAAGCAAACAGAACAAGTGATATGAATTCACGCTGACAGCTTTACATTTCTTTGAATCATGCACTATTCTCAAACTGATACTTGAGGTGATTTATTGGCCCTAATAAATCACGACTGTGAATTACCAATTCTTACATCTATGCATTCAAATGAGGTTCCATGTAACAAGAGAAGCAGACTCTTAATTTGATAAAATAGTGAAAACCTGATTAGACCACCATTAGGAATGTGCCAGCATTTTGGTCTAAGGAAACATAACTTTTAGGTTAAATAACAATATTTGACAATTTTCATTTTCAAATGTCTTTTACATCTCCTCCGCACTCACTATAAGTACAGATGTAGCACAGAGCTATGTTCTTATTCCCGGGTCTACAGTTTTGCATTTAAGTTTGGTGACGAATCATCATATTGGAGGGAGATTGAATATCTGGTTGAAAAAGAAACGGGCAGACTATTATTTAACTGGGGAAAGAATTCAAAGTTCTGAGATGCAACGGGACTTGGGAGTCCTCGTACAGGATACCCTTAAAGTTAACCTCCAGGTTGAGTCAGTACTGAAGAAGGCGAATGCAATGTTGGCATTCATTTCTAGAGGAATAGAGTATAGGAGCAGGGATGTGATGTTGAGGCTCTATAAGGCGCTGGTGAGACCTCACTTGGAGTACTGTGGGCAGTTTTGGTCTCCTCATTTAAGAAAGGATGTGCTGACGTTGTCGAGGGTACAGAGAAGATTCACTAGAATGATTCCGGGAATGAGAGGGTTAACATATGAGGAACGTTTGTCCGCTCTTGGACTGTATTCCTTGGAGTTTAGAAGAATGAGGGGAGACCTCATAGAAACATTTCATAGAAACATAGAAACATAGAAAATAGGTGCAGGAGTAGGCCATTCGGCCCTTCGAGCCTGCACCGCCATTTATTATGATCATGGCTGATCATCCAACTCAGAACCCCGCCCCAGCCTTCCCTCCATACCCCCTGACCCCTGTAGCCACAAGGGCCATATCTAACTCCCTCTTAAACATAGCCAATGAACTGGCCTCAACAGTTTGCTGTGGCAGAGAATTCCACAGATTCACCACTCTCTGCGTGAAGAAGTTTTTCCTAATCTCGGTCCTAAAAGGCTTCCCCTCTATCCTCGAACTGTGACCCCTCGTTCTGGACCTCCCCAATATCGTGAACAATCTTCCCGCATCTAGCCTGTCCAATCCCTTTAGGATCTTATACGTTTCAATCAGATCCCCCCTCAATCTTCTAAATTCCAACGAGTACAAGCCCAGTTCATCCAGTCCTTCTTCATATGAAAGACCTGCCATCCCAGGAATCAATCTGGTGAACCTTCTTTGTACTCCCTCTATAGCAAAGATGTCTTTCCTCAGATTAGGGGACCAAAACTGCATACAATACTCCAGGTGTGGTCTCACCAAGGCCTTGTACAACTGCAGTAGTACCTCCCTGCTCCTGTACTCGAATCCTCTCGCTATAAATGCCAGCATACCATTCGCCTTTTTCACCGCCTGCTGTACCTGCATGCCCACTTTCAATGCCTGGTGTATAATGACACCCAGGTCTCATTGCACCTCCCCTTTTCCTAATCGGCCACAATTCAGATAATAATCTGTTTTCCTATTTTTGCCACCAAAGTGGATAACTTCACATTTATCCACATTAAATTGCATCTGCCATGAGTTTGCCCACTCACCCAACCTATCCAAGTCACCCTGCATCCTCTTAGCATCCTCCTCACTGCTAACACTGCCACCCAGCTTCGTGTCATCCGAATGTTAAAAGGCATGGACAGAGTGGATGTGGCAAAGTTGTTTCCCATGATGGGGGAGTCTAGTATGAGAGGGCATGACTTAAGGATTGAAGGGCGCCCATTCGGAACAGAAATGCGACGAAATTTTTTTAGTCAGAGGGTGGTGAATCTATGGAATTTGTTGCCATGGGCAGCAGTGGAGGCCAAGTCATTGGGTGTATTTAAGGCAGAGATTGATAGGTATCTGAGTAGCCAGGGCATCAAAGGTTATGGTGAGAAAGCGGGGGAGTGGGACTAAATAGGAGAATGGATCAGCTCATGATATAATGGTGGAGCAGACTCGATGGGCTGAATGGCCTACTTCTGCTCCTTTGTCTTATGGTCTTATGGTCTAATTGTGCCACAACAACAATGTCTCACTAAACATCAGCAAAATCAAAGAGCTGATTATCAAATACAGAAGGAAGAAGACAGTGGTCCATGAGCCAGTCCTCAATTGGGGAACAGAGCCAGAGAGAATCAGTAACTTTAAACTCTTTGGCATGATCATATCAGAGGATCTGTCCTGAAACCCCGACATAAGTGCCATCATAAAGAAATCTGAATAGATTTGGCATGTCACCAAACACTTTGACAAACTTGTATAGTTGCACAGTGGAGTGTATCTTAATTGATTGCATCATGTCCTGGTATGGAAACACCAATGCCCAGGAACAGAAAAGTCTACAGAAAGTGGAGCACACAGCCAAGTCCACCACAGACAAAACTCTCCCCATCATTGAGCACATTTATAAGGAGCACTGCCACGAGAAAGCAGCCTCCATGATCAAAGAACCTCACCACCCAGACCATACCCTCTTCTCATTGCTACCATCGGGAAGGAGGTACAGAAGCCTTAAGTCCCACACGCCAAGTTCAGGAACATTTATTACCCAACAATCTTCGGACTCCTGAACCGGTATGGATAACTTCTACTCTGAACTAATACTATGCCCTACAGATTCATTTTCAAGGACTCTTTATAACTCATGTTCTTAGTATTATTTTTATTTGTACATTTGGTATTCTTTTGCATATTGGTTGTTTGACAGTCTTTTTCTGTTGATGTATAGTTTTTCATAAGATTCTATTGCAAGAAAATGAACCTCAAGGTAGTATATGGTAATATATATGTACTTTGATAATAAATTTTCTCTGAACTTTGCACTAAGTAAAATGATATGATATTATGTATAATAGGGTTAATTTTAAACCCTGACTGTGAAGTACAACTAGCAATCCACTTTAAAACTGAACTTCACTATTTTCTCAGGAATGAGGATGAGTTGCTTCTACTCTAATTATGTATGCTATGAGGTAATTGATATGGGAATAGCAGACTCTTCTACAGATAGGGCAGGTGATACCTGATGTGGACGGGTGGATAGTTTCCATGGAGCTGTATCCCTCCTATTGTTTACACAGGTCTTCTGTGTGCACCTTCAAGTTTCTGGACACTATCCCAAATGCTCATCCCTCACTTTGAGAAACCATGGACTAGGGATTACCAAGAGCTAGTGCAAATGCTGCATTTCTTCAGGGAGGCTTTCAGAATATCTGAATCTCATCATTTTTATTATTCAGAACTCACAATTGTTAACCTGCACCAGAATGTGGTCCCATCTTAAATGAACCACAGAACGATTATGGCTTAGTTTATCATTTCATAGTTGGAGAAATCAAATGATATGACATGATGCATCAAGGTATTGCATATATCGAGGAAAAAAATACCTACCTCACTGTTAAACCCATAACTGCAGAAAATCATGCGGCAGGTATTGAGAAACACATGTTCATGCTGATCAGCAGCACTTAGTGAACAAAATATATTGTACTTAGTGGCCTTGAAACAGAAAGAGAAACATAGATTGTATGGCTGCATTGAACGCATGAGGAAGAATACATAAACAAGAGGTACTGTTATCTCCTGGAAGAAAGAGTGGAACAGTCAAGTGAACTGCTTTCTTTCTATACTTTGCTATTTGTGATGGTGTTGTTTTATTCTCTCTCATCAGTGGGCTCTGGAAGGGACACAGATGCAGTGAAAGATTATTTATTTCAGGAAGGAATTTCATAAAGCAAAGCCTGGCAGCTTCAGCTTGTGCAGTTGAAATGGCAAGAGATGAGCCAGCGAAAAGCTGGCAATAATCAGTGTACAAGCATGCAGAAAGAAAATATCACTACTCAAACGTTGGGAAAACTTTAAGCAGAAAATATTAGTTTCAATTTCATTCTTTTTAAGTTTATTGTTAGTATTAACATTTTAGAAATTATTAAAATTAATGATATTCTCAGAAAATGGTCCAAACCCACAAATACCACAAAATCCCTGGTTTCTCCTGATGTGCTGAGATGTTTCCATTCTCATCCAGGATTAAAAGTTACACTTGACCTTACACATTCCAATGTCTTGCTGAGCAACTAGCCTACTGAGATCATAGGAAGCATAAATGCTTCCTATGATATTTCTTCCTTAACATCCAGAAGGTACACCTAGCTTACCAGAAATGTGCTTGTAAAATGCATGAATTTTGTGTGAGTGGTCATTTTAATGATATGAGTTTCAGGAAACTGGCCGCTTTCGGCACAGTAGCTTTCAATTATATTTCCCAGACATTGATCAAAAGATTGGTGATAATGTTACACTCCAGAAAAGAAATGATTGCTGTTGAGACAGGAATTATCTGTTACTGCTGTAAGGGGTTCAAAGTAAAATTGGTCTGAGTGGCCAAGTTCCCAGTGGACAGTCTGCATTGTGTCAGTCAGGACTAATTTTACAATCTAGTTCAAAAGAAAGTTGAAAGAGTTGGAATGAAGAGTTGTTGATAAGGGAAAGGGTACATAGATCAATCAACCATCATTAGTTTCCTCAGTCTTTAGTAGATCAAAGGGAACTGAAAGGCCATTTCCTTTTAACTTGAATTTCTTTACAAGGCTTCTTACAAAAAATATACTTCCTAATATTCAAGCAACACGCACAAAATGCATTTTGTGTGTGTTGCTTGGATTTCCAGTGCCTGCAGATTTTCTCTTGTTTGTACTTGACTTCCTAACATTCATTTACTAATCACTAAAGGGAATCCTGTATTATTTCTTTCTAAGAAGAGTGATGTTGTAGTCTGGTGGACCAACCTCTACCTTGCTGAGGCAAAGCAGCAACTCTCAGACACCTCCTCTTACTTACCCCTTGAAAAGGAACTCACTCAGGACCATCAGGCCACTGTCCCCTGCATTATCACCAACCTCGTCAACTTTGGGGAGCTCCCATCCTCTGTCACCAACCTCATAATTCCCTTATCTCATAATGCTCGTTTTTACCTTCTACCCAAGATCCTCAAACCTGACTGTCCAGGTAGCTGGTCCTGCCTCAGTGAACTTATGTCCACATACCTTTACTCTACTTTATCTCCCTTGTTTCCGTTCTTTCCCACTTACGTCCGTGACAATTCACATGCTCCCGCTGTGCAAAACCTTTTGAATCCTTGACCCTGATCAACTCATTTTCACCATGGATGCCCAATCCCTATATATTTCTATCCTTTACCAAGAAGGCCTTAAAGATCTCTGGTTCCTTCATGACAACAGACCTGATTAGTTCCCCTCTATAACTACTGTCTAGCAGAACCAGTCCTTACACTCAACAATTTCTCTTTCAATTCCTCCCATTTTCTCCAAACCCAAGGTGTAGCCATGGGTACCTGCATGGACCTCAGATATGTCTGCCTTTTCGTTGGCTATGTGGAACAGTCCATATTCCAAGCCTTCCCTGGTAACACTCTCCAACTCTTTCCATGCTACATCAATGACTGTATGGGTGCTGCTTCATGCAGCAATGCTGAGCTCGTCAACTTCATCAACTTCACCTCTGACTTCCATCCTGCAGTTGAAATCACTTGGTCCATTTCTGACACCTCTCTCCCTTTTCTCAATCTTTCTGTCTCCATCCTAGGGGACAAACTGTCTACCAAAATCTTTTGTAACCCTACTAACTATCACTGCTATCTTTACTGTGCTTCTTCCTATCCTGATACTTGTAAAAAATGACATTCCCTTTTCTCATTTCCTTCATCTCCACTGATCTGTTCCCAAAATGTGACTTTCCTTTCTGGAACATCAGAGATGCCCTTGTTCAAAGAATTGGATTTCTCTTCCTCCACCATTGATGCTGTCCTCATCCGCATCTCATATCTCTCCCTGGCATTAGCCCTGTAAGCAGAACATTTGCTACACTTGTCCACTCACCTCCTCCCTCACCTCCATTCAGGGCCCCAAACAATCCTTCCAGATGATGCCACATTTCATCTGTGAAACTGTTGGGGTTCTCTATTATATCCAATGTTCCCGACGCAGCCTCTTCTCCATTGGTGAGGCTCAAAGTAGATTGGGGGACTGCATTGTCGAGTACCTTTGCTCCATCCACAAAAGCAAGATTTCTTGGTGGTCAGCCATTTTAATTCCAATCCCTACTCCCTTTCTGACATGTCAATTGATGGCCTCCTCTACTACCACAATGAGACCACTCTCATATGGAGGAGCAACACCTCATATTCCATCTGGGTAGCCTCCAATCTAATGACATGAACATCAAATTCTCTAACTTCCAGGAATTTGTCCCATCCCCCTTCCCTCTTCTTTAGTTCTCTGCTCTGGCTGTTAGCTCATCTCTTCTCCTCATCTGCCTAACCTCTTCCTCTGATATCCCTCCTCCTTCCCTTTTTCCTGTGGTCAGCTCTCCTCTTCTATCAGATTCCTTCCTCTTTAGCCCTTTACCTTTTCCCACGTATTACCTCACAGTTTCTCACTCCATCCCTCTCTACCATCTACCTTGCTTCACTTATCACCTTCTAATGTATTTCTTCCTTTCCCTCATCTCCTTATTCTGGCTTCTTCTCCTTTTCCTTTAAGTTCTGATGAAGGATCTCAGCCCGAAATGTCGACCGTTTATTCTCCTCCAGAGATGCTGGCGGATTCGCTGAGTTCCTCCAGCATATTGTTTGTGCTACTCTGGATTTCCAGCATCTGCAGGATCTCTTGTGTTTATCTTTTCCTTCTAATGTACTTATTTCCCATCCTGTAAAATCTCTTCCAACAGTGCCCACTGCTAGAATCAGAAGCACACCAACCATCGCTTTAAGAGTCTCTTGTCTACAGATTTCTTCTTGTTTAAGGGCAGCCAAGAGAAAAACTAAACCACCTATTTTAATGAGGATATCAGCTGGGCATTGTTAAAAGATGGTTGTAGGCCTCATTGATATTTAAAATTTGAAGTCCACTAATATTCTCAACACGATTGGCTTGTGAAGATATATCACTTTCAACAGACTCACTACATGTTGACCTATACTTCCAGAAATTACATTGGTCCTGCTTTGATGAAAAAAGCCTTAGGGAAGTGAACAGCTGTCAAATATTTCTTCCTTAACATACAGATGGTACGTCTACTACACCAGAAATTTCTTTGCAAAAGACATGAATTTTGTATGTGTGGTCATTTTAATCATATTAGTGTCAGGAAACTGTCTGCTTTCAGTACTACAGCTTTAAATTATATTTGAGGGATATTGCTTACACAGAGGAGATACATTTAATATATGGGTTCACTGTCAGGGAATATCTATGCTTGGGGCCTTTGTGAAATGCTGTCTTAGAACATTTAAGCTTCTGGAAAAATTCAAACTTGTTTTCAGGAAATGAAATAAAGATCTCCTGATACAGCTGCTAGGCTCTGAAATAAAATTGGTCTGAGTGTCTAAGTTCCCAGCAAAAAGTCTACATTGTGCTTTATTCAAGACTGACTTTGCAATCTCAGTCAGAAAAGCCAATGTTGTGAAACTGGAGGAGGTTCCTTATGCAGTAATAAACATTATTCAGTATTTGAGCTAAAGGAAACCCAAAATTCAAAGAAGTTCATCTAAATATTACCAGAAAATATATGCTAATATTTCATCAGTTAAAAACATATCAGAAATGAAAATAACTGGCATAAAAGGTGGAACAAGAACAATTAATGAGTTTCAGAAATAATTCATTACCTCCTTATTAATTAATAGGATTAAAACTAAACTATTCATGAATAAAATAATTTTTGAAAAGAAAGAACAGTAACTTAGAATTCTCACTGCCTGTAGGCTGTTGATTCTGTGCCAATTAGAATTTTGACAATTAAAGACTGATAGTTTATTCTTAACTTGGACCTTTGAGGAATGTAGAACAAGACCTGACCAATGCATGACATCATGTTCTGCCCTAACCATAAGACTAATCATGCCCAGACTGAATGGTGAAATAGAGTTGAGGGGGCACCACTATATCTAGACACAATATTGTTGAGTAATGCTCTAAAACTGCAGAATATAAGTGAATTAAATGATAAGGTCCTCCATTGCTTGCAATTGTTAAAGTGAATTTTAGTTTAACTCCAGCTGTGGGAGATAGGAAAGGTTAGGAGGTTAGGATATTCTGAATTTCAAGGAAAACAAACAGAAGACACGCAGAGACCTCATTAACTTTAATAGTTGAAGTCAAATGATGAAGTCTGCAACAGGGCTGAATTTTAACAGTGAGTGGTGGCAGTTAGAACCATTGCATGATTCAAGCCGACAGGTTAAAGGCTGCAAATACCAAAATGTCAAGTGGAGTACTGAAGATCCTCTCCTTTTAATGGAGAGTGAACCTGGAGGATTAAGGGGCTTGTGGGCCTCAGCAGGACACCTAGTCTTTTCTTAGTCCAGGTCAACGACCTGAATTTATTTCCATTCACAGTCCCCTCTCTGCAGCTTAATTGTTCGCTCCGTCTCTTCCAATGTATCTGCTCTTTTCCTGTGTGCTCATTCCTACCTGTAGTGACCGTCAGAAGGGTAGCAGAAGTCATAGAGCCATACAGCATTTGACCCATTTAGTCTATGTCGATCATTTACACTAATCCATAGTGACCCTGATTCAAGGGATTTCTGGAGCATCACTATGGGCTGGACTGTGACCAGTGCCCGGTGACCTTGATGCCTCTTCATGTATTGGCAAAGTGTTGGGGCCCTCTGGCAGCTAAAGACTTAGTGGCTAAGACTATATGAGCAGCGCTGCTAATTGTTCATTGCTGAGAATGATTACTATAAATTTCAATAGGTACATTTAATGTCAGAGAAGTGTATACAATATACATACTGAAATTCTTTTTCTTCGCAAACATCCATGAAAACAGAGGAGTGTCCCAAAGAATGGATGACAGTTAAAAGTTAGATCCCCAAAGACAACCCCTCCAGCTTCCCCCTCTGATGCACAAGCAGCAGCAAGACAAAGAACCCCCACCCAACCAGCAAAGAAGCATCTGTGCTCCCCACCAAGCACCCAAGCATGCTGCAAAGCATCAATAGAGACACAGACTTGCAGTACCCCAAAGACTATTCGGTCACCCAGTAATTCAACATACCACAAGCTCTCTCTCTCTCTGATTAGGGAAAAAGAGGTGTCCCTGTTTCACAGCAAGAGTGGAGATATAATAAACAACTCGCTGATTTACAATGTTAAAGGTCTGTTGCATCACTTTTTCCGAGCTCTGAGCCCAGAGAGTTCAGTTCTCTGGTCATACAGCCCACGGCAGCTAACCTGCTGCTCATGATGTTCCTTTTTCTCCCATGACACGTCAGTCACGGTCACCAGCCTCGAGTCAGCCCATCTCCAGAGCCACAAAAATCCAGCACCCTGAGGGTGCGCGTGTCTTCCAGGCCACGTCCTTGGGATATCAAAAAGCAGCCGGTCGTGAGGCCCTGAGAATGGGTCCCATTCCCAGAGTGTAACTCCAGGTCAGCATCTTCAAAAGAACCTTAAAAAGGGAAAAGAGAGATATCAAAGACAGAAATAGAGCTATTTCTGAAGATACAAGCAAAGGAGTCACCGTTTAGCGGCATCATCACTTTTCATGTAACTTTGAGCTTGATTTAGTTACAGGGAATCAAATAAAATCAAAGATTTGCTCTTTTATTTGATGTAGACTAGATTTGTAGCTGTAGTTAGAAGTTGAATTAGAGCTCAAAAGTTAACCAAAATCACTAGAGTTACTAATTTATTTGATCTTTTAGATAAGAGTTAAATAAAGTCAAACTATCAAATCGGTCCCGCGAGCAGAATGAAAAGAATTCTGATCTCTGTTTTGACAGACACTTATCATATTCCTGGTCCAAACCTACTCTTGGCATTAAGGCAACATGTGATTGCACCTTCAAGGCACCCTTGTAAAACTGAACTCAGTGGGTATTATGCAGAAATCACCCCAATGTGTGGTGTCACATCTTTTAAGATTTAAGATGGTATGGTTATTATCGGTCAATTATTACAGCTTCAAGGCATCAGGTAGAATCCTAGACCCAACAACCTTCAAATGCCTCATCAATGTTCTTCCTTCTATTACAAGATCAAAAAGGAGGGACATTTACTCATAATTGCCCACTGTTGAACTCCATTTGCAACTTCTCAGCAAATAAATCAGTCCATGCGCACATACTTTGAGATCTAGATAACATTCAGGCATGGGATGCAAAGTGGCAACTGATATTTGTTCCTACAGCTATCTTGACTAAAACCATCTCCCACCCTGTTTCCTGTACAAATGCCAATACCTTTTCCCAGCTCCATTGTCTCCACCACATCTGTTCCCAGGATGCAGCTTTCCTTTCCCGGACATCAGAGATGTCCTTCTTCTTAAAAGAACGGGGTTTCCCTTCCTCCGCTATTAATGCTGCCCTCACCCAGATTTCCTCCATTTTTCAAACATATGCGCTCATCCCATCTTCCCGCCACCTTAACAAGGATAGAGTTCCTCTTGTCCTTACCTACCACCTCATGAGCCTCTGCATACCAACGCATTATTTTTCACAACTTGCACCATCTCCAAGTGGATCCTACCATGAAACACATCTTTACCAAACCCCCCACCCTTCACTTTTGGCAGGAGTCGCTCTCTGCCTGATTCCCTTGTCCATTCGTCCCTCCATACTAATCTCCCTCCTGGCACTTATTCATGCATGTAGTCGAAGTGCAACATCAGCCCATTCATTTCCTCCCTCACCTCCATTCAATGCCCCAGACGGTCCTTCCAGGTGAGGCAATACTTCACCTGTGAATCTGCTGTGGTTATGTATTGTGTCGGGTGCTCTTGACACAGCCTTCTGTACATTAGTGGGACCCGTCGTAACTTGGGGGAATGCCTCGTCGAGAGCCTCCGCTCCATTTGCCAAAAGCGGAATTTCCTGGTGGCCAAACATTTTAATTCCGATTCCCATTCACCATTTCAGCATTTACGGGGCACAAGTCAGGATTCTCTCCACTTGCACAACTCCAGCTCTCAAATGAATTATTATCTGGGACAAGGCAGCCCAATTTATTGGTTCTGAACTAACCACCTTTAATATTTATTCCCTTCTCCACTGTGGCTGTAGTGTGCATTGTCTAAAAAATACACAGTCATTAATTGCCTCAGCTACTCTGAAAGGATCCTTGATCCTTGTCTTCCATCTTTAAGAAGGGCAAGGTCACCATGAAGGTAGGAAGGCCTTCATGGTGATATGTATGTTGCTCCTCCAAATCACATGATACCATGATTTGGAAATATATCACTGAGTCTAAATCTGAGAACTGCTTTTACAATAGCATTGTGGTCAGTAGAACAACACTGATCCAATTCATCATTATCTTTTCAAGAGTAACAAAGCACTGACAATAAACACTGGCCTGAAGATTAGATAGATGCAAAGATGACGCTATAGAACAGAAGACAAATATTTAGAGTTCAGTTGGCATACAATTCTGGTCACCACAGTGCATGATACTTGTGAAAGCATGAGAGGATGAGGAGGATTTAAAGAATTATAAAATTATGGAATTATTGTGGCACAGACGGTGCTGACACCTGATAGAACAATGTCATCAACTCAATTGCCAAGCTCTTTCTCCATTTCCTGCTAATTAATCCCTTTCAAGTAAGAGGTGTACAACAGCATTTCTTGTTTTGTTTAGATTCTCAATCAGGTGTTCTTTTAATTCCCCTTTGAAAACACTGTTGATTATGTTTCCTCTCTTCTCCTTGGCAGTGAATTGCATTTATTTCTTAAACTCAGAGTAAAGATTTTCCTTATAACCCTCATGTCCTATTTCCATTTGTGAGGAAGTGCTGATGAGATATATAGCAGTTACAAGGAGAGACTGGCTGGGCAAGGTTGTAAATTTTGAAATGAAGGAAACCTGAAGGGTTTAATTGTGTGAAATTATAATTTGAAAAGAAAGACTTATTTCCCTCTACAGAAATAGCAGTGATGCGGTGGGGGTTAGGTAGATCTAAATTACTTTTGGAAGAAGTATAGAAGCTTGAGGAATAATGGATTCACGCAGGAAGTATAGTGGAGCCAAAAGCTTTCACTACGTTTAAAATGTACCTGATGAGCACTTGAAGAGCAGTAATCTATACAGTCAAACATCAAATGCAGGACAGTGTGTCTTAATCACAATGTTCTCTTTTCCCTGGTGGAGAAATAATGGGCTGAATGTCCTTCTGGATAGAGTCATATGGAAGTCATATGATGTCATAGTTCTATGATTCAATGCAATTGTGTTTAAGGGTAAGTGCTTTATCTTTTGTTCACTTCTTTTTTAATAATTATGTTATTTTTTAATTGACTGATAAATTTTTAATAGTTTTTGAATATTTTTGACTATTTTTGAAGGTCAAAGTCACTCAAAAATATGCTTTGTATGTGAGTATTTGAGAGCTGGATTTAGGCAGCTGTCAGTGTTTCCCAGCTTCTTTTGGGATTGTATTCATTTTTTTACATTGTCCTTTTCCTGATTGTGCAATTCCTCACATTTCAACATTAGGCTGGCATGTTAGATTTCTGCGAGTTCATAGAAACAAGCTGCATAGATCACCGAGAATTTCTTGCCACCGGTGATTTCTTTGTTTTGTATGTCCTACAGGAGACTGTGGAGAGCTCATGCTGACAGGAAATTCTAGGCCAAGGATAACGATTGCGAAATGCTAGGAGTGATTGCTTCCATGAGAAAAATGGAAATATATTTTATCTAGTTTTAGCTGGAAGTTATATCTCTTGCAACTTATTTACAGCAGATAAGTGAAAAACCTGCTTCATTTGGATTTGTATCACAAATTTTACATTATACACTGTAGCAATTTATATTGGTTTCAGAACAACAGCTTGGAGAACAGCAAACCACTTAAATATAGGCAAATACGATTTGTTCATCTATGATAATGACTAACATGCTTTCTGAAGTTAATTCAATCTGAACAACTCCTGCAACCATTATTGGAACAACTAGTGAGTATGAGATATTCAAATTAGAAAGTCAGCCTCAAACACTAAAGGAACTGCCCTGAAAAAAAGGTGAATTCCAGAAATTGGCAAGATCGCACCAACAAAAAAGTACACATAAAATTAAATGTTAACAGTGAATTTCTATTCTGCATTGGATCACTTTGTTCTGAGTTATTAGCTTAGTTTAATATCTACCAGAAACAGAACATATATTACAACATTTCAATGGGTTTAGCCTGGTTCTTGGAGTCCTCGCATTGGCATAATTTGGAATGTCAGATACTTAGAAGTTCTGTTACAGGTATAGTGGGTTATAGACTTCTGGGATTACCATTTGTGTCCAAATCTCTGTTCTAAGTTATACTGTTGCTTAAGGCAGACACTTGTATGTGAACTTGAAGGATTCACAGATAAAGCTGGTGCTAGGAACAAGGAAGGCAACGTGGTCCAAAATTTTCATACTGGCTGAAACAGAGCTATAGAAACTGATCCAGCTGTTATTCTTCAGCCTTGTAGGTGTTGGCACATGAAATGTTCATCCGTATATAACCATATAACAATTACAGCACGGAAACAGGCTATCACAGCCCTTCTAGTCCGTGCCGAACTCTTACTCTCAGCTAGTCCCACCGACCAGCACATAGCCCATAACCCTCCATTCCTTTCCTGTCCATATAGTTGTCCAATTTAACTTTAAATGACAACATCGAACCTGCCTCAACCACTTCTGCTGGAAGCTCGTTTCACACAGCTACCACTCTCTGAGTAAAGAAGTTCCCCCTCATGTTACCCCTAAGCTTTTGCCCTTTAACTCTCAACTCATGTCCTCTTGTTTGAATCTCCCCCACTCTCAATGGAAAAAGCCTATCCATGTCAACTCTATCTATCCCCCTCATAATTTTAAATACCTCTATCAAGTCCCCCCTCAACCTTCTACGTTCTAAAGAATAAAGACCCAACTTGTTCAACCTTTCTCTGTAACTTAAGTGATGAAACCCAGGTAACATTCCAGTAAATCTTCTCTGTACTCTCTCTATTTTGATGATACCTTTCCTATAATTCGGTGACCAAAACTGTACACAATACTCCAAATTTGGCCTTACCAATGCCTTGTACAATTTCAACATTACATCCCAACTCCTATACTCAATGCTCTGATTTATAAAGGCCAGCATATATTTCAATACATCCAGATATATTTCAAATACATTGTGAGTTTTTGCCCTAACATTCATTCAAAGAATCCACATAGTTTGGAGAAATATTTTGCCTCAAATCTAACCCTTCAATCTATTGATTTAATCTTTTCCCGTTCTACTAAGAGAATAGTATTTTCCTGGCCAATCTATCCTGAGTCATTGCAATTTTGTACATCTGGCCTAATATCTTTCTGAACCAATGTGTAATAGAAACACAAGATGTCTTGTATCATTTAGGAATGAATAATAAGCCAAATTCAGTCAAAAGCTAACCAGTGGATGCAGATTTATGCAACTTCAATGACAGCGTTTACCTCCATTGCCACATTTTCATTAGAGGAAAGAACGCCCATGTTTACATCCACTGCCCTTCCTTCAATAAGTCTGCCAATTCAGCCACCTTACCTCTAGTGAACGATCGCTTTATAAGATCCTGCAATGGATGCAAGTTTTTACAGATTAATTTCCTTTGAAATTATTCCTGAAACTCCTGAACTTATGCACAGCTTTTGTGTGCAACTACTTTTTAATCTAATTATTAATTAGAACAAAAATCAGCCCAATTTTTCAATTCGATACATTGATTTTTCTGTTGAGATCAGTATATAATTCACAAGGATGCACTGTCAAACATACTTCAATTAGAATCACATATCATCCAGTTTCAATACCACCCATGTTTATACTAACTGAGGCATTGCTCCATTCATTTTCTGACAGATGAAGAGGATTTCATCAGCCAGATGTACTGAGAGATTTCCAAAACCTCATTGTTGAAGGACATTTTCACAATATCTGGTCACTGATTATACTAATTTCAATGGAGAGGTACTCAGGAACGTATGTAATCACTGCTCTAAAGGCTCTGCAGCCATCTCACTTATGTCAGTAATTTATTACTTCAAGAGCATAAGCTAGAATTTACAAGCAGAGTCCAGAGACAGTATAAGAAAGTGCAGATTGTTTATGCAAATATTCAGTTCTACTCCTTTTGAAGTAATGCCAGGAGACTACTTGTTAATTATGATGTGACTATGAAGTAAGCAGAATAGGTTTTCATTCTCAAATAAATCATATACTGACAGATTTATGGAGTGTGCACTTTCATGCAGTAAAATGTAAATTGACAGATGTTCTCTAAGAAATCAATCTTTCTTGGCAATTGCTCCACATTTTCAGCTTCTGAACAATAACTGTTCCAAGGTGGAAAAGTCCTCCAAAGTTTGTGTGTGTGTGTATACAAGAGAAAGATCCTGGAGTGCCAACGATGAGCTCTCCTTTGAGGCTAGTACAAAGTGTTCTTGCCATGGTCCAAAATGTGCAATCCATGAGGAATGACTTTAACCATGCATGAAAGAAAAAACGGCAAAAAAACATCAGATGCATAATGTAAGAACATGAAATAAAAGGAAATTAAGAAAATTATTGCAGTTCTTGGACTTCAACACTTTCACCTGAGATACTATTTGTCTCCCTAATTGCTTGCTCCAGCTGCATGTTAAATTTGTGTTCAAGGACTCCCAGTTGCTCAAACCTCTCAGTCTCATTCTATTTAAAAAAATGCCCTTGTGTATCTATTTTATCTACCAATGTGGATGACTTCACATTTTCCCAGATTATATTCCATCTGCCATGTCTTTGCTCATTCAGTCAGCCTGTCTATATGCCCCGAAGCTTCTTTGCATCTCTTTCAAAGCCCACACTGCCACCCAGCATGGAAGTGAGCCAGGGTGAATCATGCCAGGAAATGACAAACAAATATTCAGAGTGACACAAAACAATCCAGAAATAGTCATTATCATATGCAACTCCGGGTAAAGCAAATTGCCAATTACATGACACCTCAAATAAAAAAACATTTTGCCTTTGAAATTCTGGGTCATTTATGTTTCATTGTGGGACATAGATAACAGGATTGTGAACAGAAAATATATCATGTTTGCTTTATTTCACCCTATTTCTAATTCCACTGATTAGTTTAAAAGAAAATGTTGGCACTGATTGAATACATTATAGAGTAATACAACATGAAAATATGGTATTTGGACCAACTCTTCCAAACCAACCAGGCTACCCACCAAACTGCTCCCATTTGCCTGCCCTTGTCCCTCTAACCCCCCTCCCATGAATAATGTACCTACCTGAATATTTCTTAAATGTAGTGACTGTCCCTTTCTCAACCACTTTTTTTGGGAGCAATTCTATACTTGAACCACCTTTGGTTTCGCACATCTCTTTTAAATCTTACACCTCTTTCCTTAAAACGATGTCCTCAGGTTTCAAGTTCTTTTTTGGGAAAAAGACCATGTGCATTCACTCTATCTATGCTTCTCATGATTTTATACGTACATCTCTACAAATTCATCCCTTCAATGTCCTATATGAAGTCCTGGCTTTCCAATATCTGCCCTTGAGTGCTGGTAGCATTGTTGTAAATGTTCACAGATTGATTTTTTGCAAGGTGCTTTGATACGTACATGGATAGGAAAGGTTTAGAGGGATATGGTCAAGTGTGGACAAGTGGGACTGGCTTGGATGGGGTCAGCATGGACCAGTTCGGCTGGAGGTCATTTTTCTATGCCATATAACTCCTTGACTCTATGTCTTTCCTATTACATGGTGACCAGAACAGTACATAATACTCCAAGTGCAGAGTCACCAGTACCTTGTACAACTGATTCAATGTTCCAACTCCTGCACTCAGTGCTCTGACCGCCTTATCCATCTGTGCTGCCACTTCCAATGAACTATTAAAACAACATGAAAATAGGCCCTTTATCTTTATCTTCCCCACCTTCTCATCAACTTCCAGTCACAAAGGGTAATTTACAGGGGTAAATGAACCTACTAATCTGCATGTCATTAGGATGTGATGGAAAAACTGAGCACCCACAGGAAACCCACTACTTCACAGGTAGAACATGCCAACTTCACACAGACAACACCCATTCCTCTGGCACTCTGAGGGAGGAACTCTACGCATACCACAAAAAAAAGTAGCTTGGAGAAAAGAATTAAGAGGTATTCTCCTTAATGGCAACTTCACAGTGTCACAATGTGACATAATGATCTGAAATTACCATTTCTAGTGAAAGTAGTACTGAGTAAAAGGTAAACACGAGGAAATCTGCAGATGCTGGAACTTCAAGCAACACACATCAAAGTTGCTGCCTGGCCTGCTGCGTTCACCGACAACTTTGATGTGTGTTGCCTGAGTAAAAGGTAACAGGTTTGGAGGGGCAGAACTAAACTACCACCAAGTTTCAGCATTTTACCTTAATCATGCTGATCGCTGTATCAACTCAATATAATACTGAAATCTGGTTGATATATCAGTACTGTTGTCTTGTTAACTACACAATTTACCACCACTAAAGTGAATTAAAATTTACAATTATTATTGTTAAAAATGCTGTAAGGGAAGGGAAAATCTGGTCTGGCCTTTGAATTTGTTTGCTAATGGTTAAATTAAATTATTTAAAGAACCGTATCTGAGGCAGTAGACTAGATAAACTCACAATACCATAACAGTATATTGCACATCTATGGAATGGAATTAGTTCTGCAATGTTAGCTGTTTCAACTTAGATCCTGAAAAAACAAAGTTAGGAAAGTTTCAAGACATGCATTATTTACATGCATCGAATGCAATAACATAATGTGAAAGGAGAACAGGTCCATTAATGCTTATCATGTGCACAATTTTCTCCAAACTCCAGCAGTGCCAATTCCTGGAGGAGTCACATAGTTCATCTTCATCAGATGTCTTACCCATAAAGGAGAACTTGGATATAAATAATGCTATAACCAATCTTTGTAAGGAAACGTGATAAATACTTGCATCTGCATTATTAATTTCAGCCAAAATAATTTCCTGGTGTCTGTATTGAACAAATTGCAAATATTCCTAATGATATGGTAATTTCAAGTTAATAAATGGATTCCATTTTATCCATCTGATCAGATCCCTTGCATGAATGGTTTTGCAGTTAATTGTGAATACACTTGCTCTGATTAGATTTCATTCTACTCTAGTCAGAAATTGTTGAAACTTTTCACTTTTCTTATTCTGTTATTTAGGAGCAGCATATCACACCTTGATATTTAATGCCATTATATATGGCTAGTGAAATTCCTTCTAACAATCAGCTGTAAATACCCACTTGGTGCATATGTCATTCTGGCACTTTGCATTCTGGCATGATAAAGACAGCAGAATTAAAATATACTCCGAACAAGAATTTCATGTAATTCCATTTGCCACAAATGCAGTGATTTGGTCCAGTCTTTCAAATAAGCAAATGCCAAATGAAGGCAAATTTTCTCCTTGAATAACTTGGCACAATTCCACTTGTTGTTTTCCTGCCAATTACTGGACGAAAATCTCCACCTTCCAGTACTGCAGTAATAATAAAAATTTAGCCTTAGTTTAAAGAACCACTGCATTTTCTGTATTTTTATTGTGATACTGAATTAGAAATACATTGGTCATTAAGTTGTACTTGCAAACCTTTTAAAAAATAGTTCTTCTTGGTGAAGATGATCTTTACTCAACTGTACATTTTCATGCAAAAATATACAAGTAATTTATGTTCTGTTCAACAACTGTATATAATGATTATTACCCAGTGTGAACAATTTGTTCTCTCATTACTCAATCACTTCATTCTGAAATAATACTGGGAATTCCAACAGAACATTATTGATGTCAAGATAAACATGGAAAACGCTCCTAAAGTTAAATGAATGTCTGACAGTTGTAAAATCAGGCAAACACAAGAGGAAAATGAAAATTATACCAACGGACTGTGGAGCGAGAATGCCATTAAACAAGATATCAAAAATATATATATAATGGGCTCATTGACCCTTAAACAATAACACTTGCAAACATAACTAAATAAATGCAGTAAGGAAATCCATCATCATATAGTTCCAGAAATGTGTAATATATGATTCAAAACCTTCAATTTCAAAAAAACAAGGTAAATGAAATTTGTTTTTTGAATAAATTGTACATTGAAGTATTAGATATCACTGCTCTGTAAAAGAGACAAGCCAAAATGATATTGGGATTGTCTCATTTAATATCTGTGGAAGCCCCTGACTGTGTTTGACAGAGTTCCCAGTTTCAGTTGTGACTGATTCTTGTTATTGGGCCCTGAGAATGAAGCACAAGCTGTTCAGGTATTGATATCAGACTTGCGGCTGGAATGAGCCTAACTCGTGGCATTTCACTTGATTTTTACAGAATCACTGGATTTATTCCAGCTTTCTATAGCAAACAGTTCTCAGAAATCCACTCACCATCTGCCATTCCACATCTCGTACAGTCAACCTTTGTTGATCCAAGATGAGACAAAAAAATTACTCTCCCTCTGTAATTATATTTGGTGAATCATATCACTCTTCAATGCTGTATTCCATTCTTAATCATTCTAATTAAAAAAATTATATCAATCAATCGAACGTTCAGACAGTTCTGAGAATCAAAATATCAGCCAGTAAGGATGCACGCATTTGCAACCAGACATACCTTACATCAATTTTGAGGTATCCTTTACCCCCATCTGAAGTAGGAGTCAAGCACGATGAATACCCACATATGCGGACTAACATCTGTCTCAGGTCTAAGTTGTAACATTAAGTATGGTTATATGCAGCCTGCTCCTATATTCTAGTCCTAAGCCCAATCTTCTGATGCAAAATCAGTCGGTGTTCATCTCCCACATATTCCAGTGAAGTGGATCACGTGGCCCTTCATTACATTTTTCTGTCCTCTCAGTACTGACTTGTATCTGCATCTAGTTCATAATTCCCATCCCAGTGTGAATGTGACTCCGACTTGCAGAAATGTGATTGATTCTTAATGGTCATGATAAACCTTGATAAACCTTTTCAGAGGTCACTTAAGTTTAGCAGAAGTTGTGGCCGGACTATAAAGCATGTCTTATCAGTGACACCCATAACCTGCAATAAGTAAAATAAAATCTTTCATCTAATTAATATCATCAAGGTAAAGTTCTTTAGTACTTTCCGTAGGAATAAAAGCTGGTTTTGGTAAAAGCGTGATCACTGAGTTTGAGTTATTTGTGACCAATTGATTTTTTCTTATACTGTAACCTTTATATCCACAGTACCAGGCTATAATGTTCTGACAAAACAAGTTTGATAAATAACATCAGCTTATTTCCCCTTAACAAATATTCCGACTAAACTTCAGTACAATTTGGTTGCCCAAATATTGTATGATGTATAACACACTATAATTCCTATAAGGAGATGATGTTAGATTTTCCTAGTACTAAAGATAAAAGTAACAAATAATGCCTACGCCCAGTCCTCCATTCGAAATGCTGGTTGCTGATGGCTCAAAAGAACATAAAAATAGAAACAGGAATAGTTTTTAAAACCTTTCTTGTCTGCTCCACTGACTGGCCTTCTACCTCAGCAAGATATCCTTCTTTTAACATTCTGTATCTTGACCCCCTATTCATATCAATATCTGTCTTGAGTATACTCAGTAGCTGAGCCTCCAAAGCTAACTTGGGTAGATAACTCAATGGATTTATTACCCTCTGGATGAATAAACTTCTTGTCATCATGTATTAAAAAGCCAACTCCTTGATTTGAGGCTGTGACCTTTCTTCCTGGGCACCACAGCTAGAGAAATAGTCAATTCTGCATCTACCCCGTCAAACCTGAAATATATTTGAAAGGTGTTTCATCTTTAATTCTTTGAAACTCAAGAGAACGTGGACCCATTCTCTTCTCCTACAAGCGCACCATACCAGGACTCAGTACCAGCGAATGCTCACTGTGCTAATGATACTTCAGATGGAAATTCAGCATGGTTCTGTGTACCAGCGAATGCTCGCTGTGCTAATGATACTTCAGATGGAATTTCAGCATGGTTCTGTATAATTAAAGCCAGACTTTTTCATGTGGTTTCTGACAAAAAGTCAATGACTTGAAATGTCAACTCTTTTTCTCTCACGACATAATGCCTAACCAGCTGATGGCTTCCTACTTTTATTTTGGATTTCCAGCATCCGCAATTTATATTTTACTTATTTTGTTTAGAAATAAATGTCTTTAATAATTTAAAAAAAATTAAGCAGCTAATTTTAAGCATTATAATAGCTTTAAAAATTCTTAGAAACCTTCACTTTTAGTGTATCTGTTTCAGATATTTAAGTGTTAAAAATACTTCTCAGTTTGAAAGTTGAAGTTCCTTCATTACTCTGGCCTCCTGTTAAATCTATCTAGAGTAGGACAGTGTACTACTTGAGATACTGCTGAAGCCTCATAATCACTCATCTCCCTCTCAGGCAGCCTGTTTTATTCTCTGCACAAGATGGAGGTAAATATAAGCAGCTGAGTCTGTGTTTTGATGAGCTAAGTTCATTTCAACTTGGCCAGAAAATCAAACAAATCCAGCCCTAAAGGAAATCAGACATAAAATAGTTTCTAGGAACTTATGAGGGCTCCTTAGTAACTATCTGGTAAGCACTGCACAAAGGGAATGCACTTTGACTATTTGCTTCCTTCCCAAATGATTTCCCTGGATGAAGCATAGAACTGTATAAGCGTATTATCATCTCCTCCTTCTTTATACACTAGCATTTGTCTATTCAAAAAATCCCCTTAATATATAAAATAACATGAATGTCATTGTGTCTTGGATATAATTCTGGTGTTATAATTAAAAGGTGAAAGGATTTATGAGCATATTCTGAAGGAGATGCACACATTAATGGTCTGAAAACATCAGAAGACCTTTGAATTCAGCTATTGAAATTCATCTTGTTTCAAAGGAAAATTTGGACCACAGTTAATCAGTATGGCAATTACTTTCAGAAACATTGCAAATTATGTATTATTCATGCCCCTCTTCAAACTGCATTGTTTGGAAACATTTTTTTGACTGATATCAATATACGTGCTTCTTGTGAATAATAAGTTCAAAGCATTGTAAATACAAAGAAGTGTTAAGCAAAGTTCACTTTGAACAAAACAGTAGTCACACAGTGTTACAGAAGGATTGTTTTCATTAAGTTCAAATCAATTTGTGACAGAATCTTTTGACCCAACACTAAAGAGAATAACATATGCAATTGAAAGCAAATTACATCCTTTCCTGTATCAGTATGGTAAACATAAAGGCATCCGTTAGTCTTGCGAGACCATGGATCTGCGCCTGGAAAGTCTTCACTCTCCAGGGCGCAGGCCTGGGCAAGGTTGTATGGAAGACCAGCAGTTGCCCATGCTGCAAGTCTCCCCTCTCCACAACACTGATGTTGTCCAAGGGAAGGACATTAAGACCCATACAGCTTGGCACCAGTGTCGTCGCAGATTAAGTGCCTTGCTCAAGGAAACAACACGTTGCCTTGGCTGGGGCTCAAACTCACGACCTTCAGGTCGCTAGTCCAATGCCTTAACCACTTGGCCACGTGTATGGTAAAGAAAACAGTCCAAACGATGCTTCAAAGAATCAGGAAGTTGCCTTGGTAACATTTAGTGCAATTGTAAGTACATACTTTTAAAATCAAGAATGACAAAGTATTTTAAGGTTGCTTTAAGAATCATTGTGTAAATTGTTTGAAGAATAAAACTCTTCCAATTACTAGAAAAATATCAAAATGTAGATAAGAAAAGGAGTTGTAGTAGGTCAAAAAGATTATAATCATAACTGATCTTCTTTAGCTCTATTTTTGTCATTTGAAACTTATTTACTTACTGCCTGTTATGCTGCTGGTGTTTAAGGCAGCAATGAAGGTCCTCTTTCTCTGGCCATGTTCAGGACTTCCTTCATCACGTCAGCAGCCTCTTCTCAGTTTTCACTACTGTCAGTCATGCAAGTTCCCCGTGAGACTCAGGAATGCCATTGCACTCTCATGCAGAAGGATTCTTCATTGCTGTTTCCATAACAATTTTGTTTTGCCAGTCAGGGTTGTTAGCCCTGAGCTGAACCCCTGCACCTGGACCACTCTTATTCTGGCTTCTATCCTTTGACCTGTTTGACATGGGAGACCCTACCAAGAGCCAAAGCATAAAGCCCTGATACCAACCAACATAGCTCTCCAGGTCACTAAGGGACCCAAGCCTTCAAACCATGACAAGGTTGTGATGTTCTTTGAGGATTAATTAGGAAGTTTCATTCTTATGTCAGTGATGATCAAGGGTACCTCATAATTGTCTGAATATTCTTGTCCATTAATAAATAACTATAGAATCTACAGATTTTTATGTGTTTCTATTGTTTGGAATGGGGAATAAATATTTTATTGAAGGTAATCATCTTCAAACTCTCTATGGTACAAATATGTTTCTAACATCAAACCACATGGATGCTTTTAGTAAGCGAACCTATACTACAAAAAGAAAACATGACTACTATAATTTTATCATAGGGTAAATAATGAGAATTGTTGTGAATGATTTCTTACATTTCTTCGAATTGGAGTGTTTCTAAAAGAGTGTCTCCTGCAATAGTATTTAGTTTTTTTGTTTCAAGGGGAAAAATAAGTATTGTTGCTGAGACACCAGAAGAAAGAATTAGTAACATTTGTTTATAATAATGTTATTTAATGCACACTTGATTCTAAAACAAAACTTGTTAGTTATACTTGTTTGATATTTATACTTGTTATTATGAATCTTTTCTAAGAGAAATTTTAAGAACATTTTTAAATAAAATTTTCTTTTGATTGTGTTCACTTGCAGCTTATTTTCCAGGTCATTGCCAATCCAGACCGATTCAGTACACACGATGTCTGATAACCTGGTGCTTGATAACCTGATTATTTGGAAGTCCTAAAGGTTTGGCATCTGGATCACAATATAATTCTTGCGCTCCTGTTAAACAGAATGGGACCTGATCACAGTGTTCCCTTTAAATAAACTAACATCTCATTTTCAACATGGTTTAAACTCACTTTTCAACACACGGGGGCTTTGTTGTACATGTTCCCTTTAAAGCTCACTAAGATCCTCTTTCCCACATTTCCTTGAAGCTCGACCTGTTCTGTTTTCTACACTCCCTTTAAACTCACCAGGGCTCTGTTTACCACACTCCCTTTAAACATACTTGGCTTACTGTTAAAATAGTATACCACCACGTAGGTTCTAAAAAGTATGAATATAAAGTATTTACGGATATCAATTGACAGAGTTTTACCCTATTACATAGGAATGGGTCACAGGTTAGCAGGCCTTCTTTTTTTCAGCTTTTGAGCTCCCTTTTTCAGCCACACTATGCCTTTATTAATTTCAATATTCCCTTGCAAACCCTTCAGTAGTTGCATAGACACCTGAAGAGCAGACTATCTGTTGGATGGAAGTGACAACAACTCTGATAGAGGCAGATGCCGAGTTTTTAAGCTCACCAGTGGGAGGTGGTGCTTTAGCACTGCTGGTCCACCACCTCGCGGGAGTCTTGATCATAAGTGGGCCGAAACTCCTGAAGACAGGTGAAAGATCAACTGATGATCCCACTGGTGATAGCACAGGACAGTTAACATCTTAGTCCACGTGTATTTTTTAACTCTTTCAACTCCTTACTATATTCATGCAATTAACATCACATGGTGAAGCATGGATTGAAGACAAGATAAGTCTGGATACTGCCAGTGATGCATGTCTTCACTGGAGAATGCATTCCATAACTTGTGAAAGACTGCGTTGTTCTACAATGGGCATTCTAAGAACTCAGTTTCCTTGCACAATGGTTTTCTGATCTATCCTGCATTTATTTCTAAGACTCTTCACCCAAGCGCTGTACAAGGCATTCTGTATCTGCTTGGTTCTGGAGAAGATCTGTATGAATGCTCTGATTATTACATCTGTCCATCTAGAGATACTTTCCATTCGCATACAGCATCAGACAAAGCTTAAACATGTAAATTCAAGAAATAACTGATAGCACTTTATAATAGCTCTCTCATGGTTTTCATTTGCATTGGATTATCTTGAAGCTTCATCCAACTAATTTCAGTCAGTGTAAATACACAGAACACAATTGATGTTTCCTGTGGTAGACAGTCTGGTGATGTTTGTGAACATATTACGTTTCTAACAATCTTCATTTTCTCATTAATACAAGGTACTAAATCTCCATTTCTTACTTTTTCTTACAATCCTATTGTAGTAACAAAAGAAAAAGCTGCTTTTTCTACTTCACTTCCTGTTGTCATGGAAACTGCAACTGAATCCGCACTAAATGGAATTATACTTCATTATTTAGGTAACCCACTATTATAACTCCCACATAAAATTCTACACCAATAATGAGGATTTCAAATTTAAGTGAGAAGTGTTTCTATGACAGTTTTGCAATTTTGTGATATATGAACAAAGAATATTTGGAGCTGAATTAGGTCAACTTCACCTTTATACTTTGTTCTCAATGAATACTTTGACAGTAGAGGGAATACTTGAATTATAAAGGTACGTATATTTCCACAGTTATTTAAAAGTTCCAAAACAATGTCTGAACAATTTCAACACTCTATAATTATTTAAAATTCTTTTTGGTAAATATTTGTATTCAGTAAGATTGGTAGTAAAGTTAATTCCCAGGGAATATTAAATATTGCTGAGATATAAGATTACATGTAGAATAAAATTCCTCATGCAGTGATTTGATAATGTATGCCCATTCTTTAAATATATCTTATTTGCATTAGAGAATAACTGATATGGAAAGGATCATGAAATTCTGAGCAATTGTATCATTCTGATACCACTTAATGGCTTGTATATATCAAAGGATTCATACAGTAGGATTACAAGTGGTTGTGTTCATTTCAGCAAGGACATTCTGGAGAAGTTGAATACTTCTTCAACGTTCAGCAGTGCTTACCATTTTTACACATTGTTCGACGGTTACAAATTTTAAACATTAATTGGCGAATACAACACATCGTAGTCAAATGAAAACTAACTACTTATCTCATTCAGAAAAACAAGAATTGATATTTAATATGAAATAATATCTGCTTCGAGAAAATGCGGATTTGGGATATTAACTCATTAATTCTGTATTTGGCAATTTTGTTTGCCATGATGTCTTCATCACTGTATTTTAAGACCATTTTAATGACAATATGGCTTCTTATACATAACAGTGTGGAGGAGGGACCACCATGGTTCACATATCTAAAAGGTGATTTCTCAGTTGCAAGGTGCTAAAGGAACAAGCACCCTGCATTGGGCAGATATTGAAAATAGCATTGTTGTGGCTCTTGGTAACAATGTGAAAGACTCTTACAGACAGTTACAGCATTCCAATGATGATTCTGCAGTAGATTACCAGGACTGGTGAAACATTGGCCTGGCAGAGTTAGAGTGATGGCTTGGTGGACAAAATTTCTGTCTGCTTTCAGGATGATAACCTCACCATAGCCTGCCTGAAATTGCTCTAGCTGCTGTCTTTTAAAGACCCAGCTCAGTTCGCTGCCAGTCATGCTGAGAGGCTAAAGACCAACAAATCAGGGCTTCTGTGTTCAAAACTACTCAAGATTCCTATGTAAGTACATCTGTTCACTTGCCATTGACTTAGCAGTACACCGGAGTACTGGAGCAGTCTCAGGCACTAGAATTGTAAAAGATGAATTATTTGGCAGGTTGCACATTTTGTCACATTTTACCCCAGGACTTTTCATTTGGCTGGCGTGTTCTGTGTTGGTTTTTACTTTGACAGTGTGGTCAAATGGTTGTTGAGATGATGAGCTGAGGAAGGGTGAGAGGCATTCAGATTACATTACAGTTGATTGATGTTTCTGTAGATAGCAGTGTTCGAAACAAGCAGACTTGGTTGCTTCTTTCCTTTCTTTTCTTTCTTCAAACAGATCCTCATTACAGGGCCATTGACAAAGGCCCTGCTCTCATGCTGACAAAGTTGTTCATTACAGAGCAGACAACCACTAATCCTGAGCTTAGTCTGCCAAATAATCTCCCCTACAATAGCCCAAATAGGAATATAGTTGTTTAAATATGTTAGCAGTCTGCTTATTTTAACGGACGATGAAAGTGTTGTCACTGCTGCCAAGAAATCAGCCGCTGATCCTCATGACAGATTTCGTAACTTTGATCTTGAGTGGTTGGAGCTCCTTCAGAATGAGGTTATGTACGGTGCACACAGTGAAGTATGCACTCAAAGACATTTTGTGGAATGGGAATCCAGCAGTCCTCATGAAGCCATGCACTGTCCTCCCGTTTAGCACCATTGACAAAAGGAGAAAATCTCATCTCTCACATCAAAGAGAATCAAAGAATTCCATTATTGTAATAATGGTTTGCAAACAGAGATGTTGGAAAAGTTTCCAGTTTCAGCTTGGATGGTGGCCAGTTTATGAAAGATTTATATGAAATAGAGGGGTTCTTTCCCTCCTTTGCAATTGCAGTTCTGCTCAGACAGGTGGAAGGATATTGATAGATTGTTTTTCATATTAGTGGAAACTCAGGAATTTGTGGTTTGCACGGGAAACTGGTGCGGAGGTAAACAATCAACCATATTCTTATCACAAGCAAGAGAAAAGCTGCAGATGCTGGAAATCCGAGCAGCACACACAAAATGCTGAAGGAACTCAACAGGCCAGGCAGCATCTATGGAAACGAGTACAGTCAATGTTGCGGGCCGAACCCTTCGGCAGGAAGGTTTTATTCTTATTGATTGCCGGAGCAGGCACAAGAGATCAAAGGGCTAACATCTGCTTCTGCTTCTCTTACTCTGCAGTTTTGTTCTGTGTTTGCTTTGTGACTGATTTTCTCACATGCCGAGAAGCCCAGCCACAGACAGTGGCACCTGACATCCACCTTGACGTCACATCCAGGATTTTCTTCCACACACATGTGGCCTATGAACGGTGCAGACCACTAGAGGCAGCAGTGAATTTCAGGATCTTGTGGAGACTGCCTGAGGACATTCCAACTCATGCGGTCTGCTGCTGAAAATGCACCAGGTACATCTCATATAAATATTGTACTTACCAGGTTCATATGGCAATGGCCCCCCCGCCCCCCCCCCAATTCCTAGCCAACACCCTGACTACGGAACTGTAAGCCACCATTTACTGACCTATCTAAGAAAGTCTGACCCCTCTACCAGACCCCAGAACAACAACTCCATGTTCTAATTCCTGAACACTAAATCTCACCTCCAATCCTGTCCTCCAATTCCCCTTCATGATCCTAGCCTGATAGGCTGATCACCCAAGCATAGCTCAAAGTAACCTACTTCTGATCACAGTCCATCATCTTCCTCTGCTGATCCTACCTCATCCCCAACCCTAGATCTCCCTCGCCAATGAGGCCTGCACCCAATCATGCAGTGCCCCACCCAAAATTACTAGTACATCATGTGGTATGCAGTGGTGGGATACTCAAAAGACAAAAAAAAGCCAGACACTAGGCGAGTGCAATAGAACAACTTGGGGCTGGTACATCATTAAATTTTGCAGTGGCAGTCCTCAGACGGTTTAGTTGTTGCTCCACTGTGCATGGCTAAAGCACAGAAATTGTGCAACACACAGAAAATGTCAGAGGTACACAGCAGGTCAGGCAGCATCTATGGAGGGGAATGAACAGTCGACAATTCAGGCTGAAGCCCTTCATCAGGACTGGAAAGGAAGGCGGAAGAAGCCATAATAAGAAGGGGGAGGGAGGAGAGAAGGAGTACAAGCTAGCAGGTAATTTCTGAATCAAGGTCAAGGACAAAGTGGGTAGTGGCGGAGGGGAGTAAAGTAAGAAGCTGGGAGCTGATAGGTTGAATAAGTAAAGGACTGAAGAAGGACGAATCGAATAGGAAAAAATCGTGCACCATGAGAGAAAGGGAAGGAAGAGGGACATGAGAGAGTAGTGAGTAGAAGGGGTAAGAGGAGAGCTGGAATGGAAAAAGCAGAAATGAGGAGGGGGGAGAATTTACCAGAAGTTAGGGAGATCAATATTTATGCTATCATGTTAGAGGGTACCCAGACAGAATATGACGTGTTGCCCCTCCAAACTGAGAGTAGCCTCAGGCTGAGACCAATGTTCCCTCTAACTTGTAATGACCAGTGTCCGCAGAAATCTTGTGCTTTGCAATTTTTTACCCAGTGACAACAGCATGTGCCCACTGAATTTTATATATAGAGGTACGCATTTTAACAGCTCCCAAAACACTGTCAATAAGAACTTCGATCATTTTTGCTCTTGTTCACCTGCACTCTTACAAAACATATATAGCAGCCCTGTAGCAGGTAATGAAGGATTTTGTCACCGGAGGTTTTGAACACCGTCCACATGCGATTTGCTTGTTAAATGACGCTTTAAAAAGTCAAGTTTTCAAACATCACTCCACTTCTTCCCACTTGCAAACTCTCCAGCATTGTAACAATACATGCAGATAACACCAGTTTCTGTATTGTACAGAAATATTCCTTGTAACTGCACATTTCTGACCTCACAAGCTTTCAGTGTAGCAGTTACTACTGTTTCATTAAGCCATTCCACTTTAAATGAACTAGCAGTTCTTTTTTGTTTCACACTACTTGGTTCTTTGGAATTCTACATAGTGAATCAATAACTTCTTCAATAAAAACAGTATAAATAAGCTGGTTCTAAAATTTGCAGACTAATCATCGCAAACTCCACGATGTCAACACCATCCGCATTGGAGACCGGAGAAGGAAACGTGATTGTGTACGATCGTGAAATACACTTAATGTGCCAATGAGGTGGAGGGCGGCATCCTTTTGTGTGCACACCTTAGAGGGGCCGTTTGCTGAGACGCTCAGCTGACGTTGTCAGATTTCAAACATTATTTGTCCAGATGCAGTTAAAGATGATAGTTTCTTTCTACCTTTGGTGCTGTCATTACATTTTGAATCACCCTTCATAAGAAAAGTTATAGTTTTGGCATAAGTTACATTCGGTTACTCGAAGTATTTCCATATAAATAATCTTACTTGACTACATAGTAGTATAGTGATTGCTTATTGAAGATTGATCCAGTTTTTCTCCACTTTTACTGGATGGCATTCCCAAATCAGTAAGCCCACTGCTCCACTCTCTCTACACCTATGATTGTGTTGTTAAGCACAGCTCAAACACAAACTTGCTGAAATATATAAACTGGTTAGCAGAATTTCAGATGGTGATGAGGAGGCGTACAGGAGCGGGATAGATCAGCCGGTTGAGTGGTGTCACAGAAACTTGCACTCAACGTCAGTGAGAACAAGGCACTGATTGTGGTCTTCAGGAAGAGGAAAGTGAGAAAATACACACCAGTTCTCATCGAGGGATCAGAAGTGGAAAGGGTGAGCAATTTCATGTACCTGGGTGTCAATATCTCTGCGGATCCATCATGAGCCCAACATATTGATGCAATTACAAATAAGGCAATATTTGATATATCCTGAATTGGTATGTTACCAAAGACATTTACAAATCTTTACAGATGTACCGTGGAGAGCATCCTAACTGGTCACATCACCATCTGGTGCAGAGGGGCCACTGCACAGGATCAAAAAAATCTTCAGAAAGTTGTGAACTCAGCCAGCTCCATCATGGACACTAGCCTCCCCAGCATCCAGGACTCCTTCAAAAGACGATTCTTCAAAAAGGCAGTATTCATCGTGAAGCACCCCCATCACCAAGAACAAGCCCTTTTCTCATTGCTACCATCAAGAAGGAGGTACAGGAGCTAGAGGTACAAACTCAATGTTCCAGAAACAGCATCTTCCCCTCCACCATCAGATTTCTGAAAGGACAATGAACCCAAGACAACTACCTCAGTATTTTATTCCTCTTTTTGGACCATTTATATATATTATTTAATGTAATTTATAGTTTTTATTATTATGTATTATGGATTGTGATGTACTGCTGCTGCAGAACAACAAATTTCGTGACCTACAGTTTGGCAGTGATAATACACCTGATTCTGATTCTGATTTTGATTTAGATACACACCAGTCCATAATGGGTAAAGCCCTCCCCGCTATTCAGCACATATAGTGAATGCCCGAGATGCATGTGTATACTTTATTAATACGGCATGTTTGAGACGTGGTGGTGCTGACCCAATCATATTCCAATCTGATAAAGGATTCTAGTAATACTCAAATATAGATATAATTCACTTTTTAAAGATGTTGTTAAAATAAAATTTCCAGTGAACCCAGTAAGATTAATAGGAATTGGTATTGAAATTGTTTTAGTATTTTTACATAATACATGTTTCCTATGGTGGGAATATCCAACACTAGAGTCTACAGCCTCAACATTGAGGGACAACCTTTTAGAATGGAGGTAAGGAAGAATTTTTTTAGCTTGAGAGTGGTGAATCTGTGGAATGCTCTGCCACAGACTGCGGTGGAGGCCAAGTCTGTGGGTATATTGAAGGCAGAAGTTGATAGTTCACAGGTCGGCCAGGGCATCAAAGGATATGGTGAGACTGAGTGGGATCTGGGATCAACCATGATGGAATGGTGGAGCGGAGTCAATGCGATAAATGGCCTAATTCTGCTCCTATGGTTTATGGTCTTATGGTCTAACTCCTCTCTCATGCCTATGCCATTCCCTTTACTCCACTGTAATGCCGATACATCTGACTTTAGCTTCTCCATCTCAAATGTGAGGGTGAAGTTGATCATATTATGATCATTTTACCCTAAGGGTACTTTCACCATATCCTCTCTAATCAATTCTGGTTCATTGCACAACATGCAATCCAGAATAGCAGATCCCCTGGAGGGCTCAGTCAAGAGTTGCTCCTGCTCTAGAGAGCCATCTCGTTGGCAGTCTAGAAAGTCCCCCTCTTGTGATCCAGCACCAACCTGATTTTCCCAATCTACCTGCATATTGAAGTCCTGAATGACTATTGTAATGTTGCCCCTTTGGCATGCAGTTTCTATCTCCTATTGTAATTTGTAGGCCAAGTCCTTATTACTGCTTGGGGTCTGTATACAACTCTGATCAGAGTCTTTTTACACTTGCAGTTCCTTAGCTCTATCCACAATGATTCAACACGTTCCCACCCTATCTCACTTCTTTCCAATGATTTGATTTCATTTTTTACCAACAGAGCAGCGCTGCTCCCTCTAACATCTTGCCTGGCCTTTAAATACAATGTGTATCCTTGGACGTTAATCTCCCAGCTATAATCTTCTTTCAGCCATGATTTAGTGATGCCTACAACACCATACCTGCCAATCTGCAACTGTGCTGCAAAGTCATCTGCCTTATTCAGGAATACTGTGTGAATTCAAATATAACATCTTAGGTCAAGTGTTCACCTTTTGAGAATTTGTCTGTCCTTTATATTGCAACTCATCCTGTTGACTACAGTTTTGACCTATCAACAGTCTCTCCTCACTACACATTGCCACAGTTTGTAAACCAGCTATCTCATCTTCAGGAATATTGTCAGCCTATTCTACGTTATATTTTGCATTGGAAGATATTCAGCTTAACCTTTTGATTCCTTACTTGTTGGAGCAAGAAGGCTGCGAGTGAACGGCTGATTTTCGGAACCAAGGCAGCTTTTACCTCTCGGGGTAAAAGAGAGGCAAGACTGCGCAGGTGAATGACATCAGCCAGTAAAGCAGGAACGGTTTAAAAAGAAGACCGCCATATCCAGCGGGCAGCGTTCGGAGCAGGCCGCGGAGTGAGAGGCAGCAGATTGATAGGGCTTTGGCTCAACGGGCTTAGACAGTAACGAGACAAGGCGAAGTAGGTTTACCGGTGTTATTTATGGAAAGGAGGAAGTATGTGTGTGAGGCCAGTTTTCTGTGCTCGGTGTCAGATGTGGGAGGTCCTGGAGTCTCCCAGCCTCCCAGAAGGCCATATCTGCACCAGGTGTGTCGAGCTGCAGCTCCTAAGGGAGCGAGTTTGGGAACTGGAGATGCAGCCTGATGACCTTTGCCTGGTCAGGGAGAGCGAGGAGGTGATAGAAAGGAGTTATAAGCAGGTGGTCACACTGGGGCTACGGGAGACAGACAAGTGGGACACAGTCAGGAGAGGGAAGGGGAAGAGTCAGGTACTAGAGAGCACCCCTGTGGCGGTACCCCTTGACAGTAAGTACTCCTGTTTGAGTACTGTCGGGGGGGAGAGGGACAGCCTACCTGGGGGAAGTGACAGTGGCTGTGCCTCTGGCACAGAGTCTGGCCTGTGGCTCAGAGGGTAGGGAAAGGAAGAGGAAGGTAGTAGTGATAGGGGTCTCTATAGTTAGGGGGTCAGACAGGTGATTCTGTGGATGCAAGAAGGAAACTCGGATGGTAGTTTGCCTCCCAGGTGCCAGGGTCCAGGATGTTTCTGATCGCGTCCAAGATATCCTGCAGTGAGAGGGATAACAGCCAGAGGTCGTGGTACATAATGGTACCAATGACATAGGTAGGAAAAGGGAAGAGGTCCTGAAAAAAAGAGTACAGGGAGTTAAGAAGGAAGTTGAGAAGCAGGACCGCAAAGGTAGTAATCTCGGGATTACTGCCTGTGCCACGCGACAGTGAGAATAGGAATAGAATGAGGTGGAGGATAAATGCGTGGCTGAGGGATTGGAGCAGGGGGCAGGGATTCAGATTTCTGGATCATTGGGACCTCTTTTGGGGCAGGTGTGGCCTGTACAAAAAGGACAGGTTGCACTTGAATCCCAGGGGGCAGGTTTGCTAAGGCTACTTGGGAGAGTTTAAACTAGAATTGTTGGGGAGCGCGAACCGAACTGAAGAGACTGGGGAAGAGGAGGTTGGCACACAAATAGAGAAAGCTTGTAGACAGTGCGAGAAGGAGGATAGGCAGGTGATAGAGAAGGGATGCGCTCAGACCGACAGTTTGAGATGTGGCTATTTTAACGCAAGGAGTATTGCGAACAAAGCGGTTGAGCTTAGAGCATGGATCAGTACTTGGAGCTATGATGTGGTGGCAATTACAGAGACTTGGATGGCTCAGGGACAGGAATGGTTACTTCAAGTGCTAGGTTTTAGATGTTCCAGAAAGGACAGGGAGGGAGGCAAAAGAGGTGGGGGCATGGCACTGTTGATCAGAGATGGTGTTACGGCTGCAGAAAAGGTATACGCCATGGAGGGATTGTCTACAAAGTCTCTGTGGGTGGAGGTTAGGAACAGGAAGGGGTCAGTAACTTTACTGGGCGTTTTTTATAGGCTGCCCAATAGTAACAGGGATATTGAGGAGGCGATAGGAAAACAGATCCTGGAAAGGTGTGATAATAACAGAGTTGTCATTATGGGAGATTTTAATTTCCCAAATATCGATTGGCATCTCCCTAGAGCAAGGGGTTTAGATTGGGTGGAGTTTGTAAGGTGTGTTCAGGAAGGTTTCTTGACACAATATGTAGATAAGCCTACAAGAGGAGAGGCTGTACTTGATTTGGTATTGGGAAATGAACCTGGTCAGGAGTCAGATCTCTCAGTGGCAGAGCATTTTGGAGATAGTGATCATAAATCTCTACAATAGCATTGGAGAGAGATAGGAACAGACAAGTTAGAAAAGCGTTTAATTGGAGTAAGGGGAATTATGAGGCTATCAGGCAGGAAATTGGAAGCTTAAATTGGAAACAGATGTTCTCAGGGAAAAGTACGGAAGAAATGTGGCAAATGTTCAGGGGATATTTGTGTGGAGTTCTGCATAGGTACGTTCCAATGAGACAGGGAAGTTATGGTAGGGTACAGGAACCATGGTGTACAAAGGCTGTAATAAATCTAGTCAAGATGAAAAGAAAAGCTTACAAAAGGTTCAGAGAGCTAGGTAATGTTAGAGATCTAGAAGATTATAAGGCTAATAGGAAGGTGCTTAAGAAAGAAATTAGTAGAGCCAGAAGGAGCCATGAGAAGGCTTTGGTGGGCAGGATTAAGGAAAAGCCCAAGGCAGTCTACTAGTATGTGCTGAGCCTCTGGCAATGATCTTTGCATCATCAATGGGGAAGGGAGAGGTTTCGAAGGATTGGAGGGTTGCGGATGTAGTTCTTTTATTCAAGAAAGGGAGTAACGATAGCCCAGGAAATTATAGACCAGTGAGTCTGAGAGGCAGGATTTATGAACATTTGGAGAGGTATAATATGATTAGGAACAGTCAGCATGGCTTTGTCAAGGGCAGGTCGTGCCTTACGAGCCTGAATAAATTTTTTGAGAATGTAACTAAACACATTGATGAAGGAAGAGCAGTAGATGTAGTGTATATGGATTTCAGCAAGGTACCCCATGCAAGGCTTATTAAGAAAGTAAGGAAGCATGAGATCCAAGGGGACATTGCTTTGTGGATCCAGAACTGGTTTGCCGACAGAAGGCAAAGAGTGGTTGTAGACGGGTCATATTCTGCATGGAAGTTGGTGCCTCAGGGAACTGTTCTGGGACCCTTACGCTTCGTGATTTTTATCAATGACCTTGATGAGGAAGTGGAGGGATGGGTTAGTCAGTTTGCTGATGACACAAAGGTTGGGGGTGTTGTGTGTCGAGGGCTGTCAGAGGTTACAGCGGGACATTGATAGGATGCAAAACTGGGCTGAGAAGTGGCAGATGGAGTTCAACCCAGATAAGTGTGAAGTGGTTCATTTTGGTAGGTCAAATATGATGGCAGTATATAGTATTAATGGTAAGACTCCTGGCAGTGTGGAGGAGCTGATCTTGGGGTCTGAGTCCATAGGATGCTCAAAGCAACTGCGTAGGTTGACTCTGTGGTTAAGAAGGCATACGGTGTATTGCCTTTCATCAATCGTGGAATTGAATTTAGGAGCTGAGAGGTAATGTTGCTGTCATGGTCTGGTCCGTTAAGTCCGCTTTCCGGTTCACGGTCCGGTCTGTGGACTCAGGACTCCGGGTCTTCCAGCTGTCCCTTGTTTCGGTTGGGTTAATCATAGGCACCTGATTCCCATCTTGTGGCTTGGAATATAAGTAGCCTTGGATTCCAGTGTGGGTGGCTGGTTTCTCTTGTCAAGGTCCCCTGGGAGCAACCTGATGGTGGAAGGCTAGAGTGGCCACTTGCCGTGTTAGGCCGTGTTGGGGAAACATCCCCTGATGGAGCATGCTGTTGGTAGTCAGAGCTGTCTTTGCGGTATGGATTTGGCCGTTTCCCGGGCCAGCTGAGTGGCCGTTCTGCCGTAGCCCTGTGGGGGGCCTGTCTTGTCTTTTTCTTATCTTTGCCTCTGTTGGGTAAGTCCGGCTGTTCTGCCATTACCTGATGGATGGCTCTGTCCCACCTTGGTGTGGAGAAGAAGTTGAGACCCGACTTGTCTAAGGATAAGTTCTGGCTCTATGTTGATGTACAGTTCCCAGTCTGCCTCCGAGCTCCAGCCTCTGAGTTATCAGCCTCAGCATTCCAAGAGCCAAGACCCCCAGCCTGTCCCCGGGCCTCAGGAGCCAAGACCAAGACCCCCAGCCTGTCCCCGGGCCTCAGGAGCCAAGACCCCCAGCCTGTCCCCGGGCCTCAGGAGCCAAGACCAAGACCCCCAGCCTGTCCCCGGGCCTCAGGAGCCGAGACCCCCAGCCTGTCCCCGGGCCTCAGGAGCCAAGACCCCCAGCCTGTCCCCGGGCCTCAGGAGCCAAGACCCCCAGCCTGTCCCCGGGCCTCAGGAGCCAAGACACCCAGCCTGTCTCCAAGCCTCAAGAGCCAAGACCCCAGCCTGTCTAAGCTTCAGGGGCGGCGCTAAGGTGGTGCTAGCTGGGGCTGTAGCCCCAGCAGAAATTGCAATAGCCCCACCATAGCAGCACCAAGAAATTAACTGTAGCTGCTTTGTGTTCTCTGTATAGTTTTGAATACAGCTTGTTTCTCCAGCTGATCTAGTGAAACAGCGCCCCCAATTACGCAGCAATAAAGTTATAAACTCTGTCAGATCTACTCTACACTTCTGCTTATTCGTTCGTTGTCAATGTCTTGCCTTTGCTGTCTTCAGAACAGTTAAGCTGATCTAAGATCACTGAAGGTGGTGATGTCACTCACTCTCACTCGCGCAAGAGATTGATAGTATATATCCAGGCGCAGATCCATGGTCTCGCGAGACTAACGGATGCCAGACGTGCACATTGTGCTTTTCCAAGCTAGCGTCAACCTGGCACATGCATTATTTTGGCCGGCGTGAAAAATGGATCGATTTTTAGTGAGGAAACAACCTCATCCAGAGGGATCAGTGGTGTCTCAGCCTGAGCCTGTCTTAATTGAAAGTGACATGTAGAAAGAAGTAAGTGGGGATGAGGACGACAGCAGTTCATCGAAGGAGTGTGAGGGCGAAGTAGAGTAACAAGAAATGGAGCGGGATTCAGAAGAGAATGTGGATGAAGCTGCTCTTAGAGCTAGTGGGAATACTGTTAGCGATGTTAGCCAGCAGCCTGAGGAAGGACCCCGTCGGCCAGCATTGAAAAAGTATACTCGCTGTTCACAACAGTTTGGCAATCAGCAAAGGAGTTTTATTTGTGGCTGGTTTGACTGACTGGAATATTCGATCACGAAAGATACTACGTTCTGCTTCGCATGCAGGCATTTCCTGTGTGGAGGACATGGGTTCCATTCTGAGTCTACCTTCACTGTCACCGGTTACTGCAACTGGCGGAGAGCTACAACAGCTTTCAAACCCACCATGTAAGTGCAGCTCATAAGTTTGTGATGGAGGCATGGGCCGAATTCAGATTGAGAAAACAAGATGGTTCAAGATTGGGAAATATGCTTGACAAAAGGACATGCAAAGATTGTCCAAGAAAATCGTGAGTATATGAGAACAGTGGTTGAGTCTCTATGCTATACTGCGTGCCAAGGCATTGCCCAGCGAGGACACCGGGAGAATGATGGATCTGGCAACAGGGGAAACTTTGTTAAGTTGCTCAGTGTAATTGGACAGTTTGATAAGACTGTAGCTAAAAAAAGAGGACAATCCTGGAAATGCAAAAAACACCCATCACGATATCCAAAATGAAATTATGGGTATTATGGCAGATATGGTCAGACGTCAAATAAGTGCAGAAATCAAGGAGGTTGGATATTTTGCCATCATGATGGATGAAAGTAAAGACTTGAGTGAAAAGGAGCAAATATCAGTGGTGGTGCGGTATCTGAATAATGAAACAGTGCTTGAAGAATTCTTGCACTTCACTCCAGCAGAAGGGTTGGACGCAGAGTCGCTTCTTAAAAGCATTGAACAGACACTCGCCCAGTGCGTTATTGATAAGAACGCGTGTATAGGTCAGTGTTATGACGGGGTGGCAGCGATGTCCGGGTGCAATAATGGGGTACAAGAGAGGTTCAGGAAAGAGGTCCCGCAGGCATTATATATACACTGTCATGCTCACAGACTTAACCTTGTTTTAGTGGATGTTGTGAGCAATGTACTACAAGCGGGTGAGTTTGTTGAAACTGTGCAGCTGCTTTGCAACTTCGTTTCAAACTCTGTTACCCACGATCTTTTCATGAAGAAATAGAGAGAATTGGAATCAACTGCACAGCCCGTGGAGTTGAAGAAATTGTCAGATACACGCTGGGCATGGCAGTATACAGTTTTGTGGGCTATGAGGAAATCACTCCCTGCCATTCCAGCTACACTACAGGATATTATGGGTCAACCAAATGCACGGAGGAAAACGGAGGCCAGAGCAGTAAATGGACTGATTGAAGAGCAGTTTGCTTTACTTCTCACTGTTTGAGGATTTATTCCGAGTTACCAAGTTCATGTCAGACCAGCTACAATCCCCCAGTTTGGAGCTTTCATCTGCCGTGGACTTGGCTCAGTCTATTATCAATGCACTCTCAGCAAAACGAGGAGAGGAATCATGGAGTGAAATTCAGACAAGAGCTAGGGATCTGCGCATCAAGGCCGGTATACAGAGCAGACCACATGAAAGGAGACAGGCCCAGCCACCCCGCCGCCTACATGATTTTGTTGTTGAGGCCCAAACTGAACGCGCACCTGTCACATCCTCTGATGACCTTCGCAAGCACTGTTTCTATCCGGTTATAGACAGACTGTTGACTGAAATGAAAAGATGGTTCTCAGTTGAGACTGGGAGTGTTCTGACTGGAGTCTCAGCATTGAGTCCCAAACACAAGTTCTTCCTAGACAAGAATTGTCTTTGGCCAATGGCCCAATACTATGGAGTGACTGAAGTGAACCTGACTGCAGAGCTACATCAGGTTCGGCGTCTGCTGGAAACAAAACAAAAGCAAGGACAGACAGTGAATGACACAGTGGAATTTCTAGCTCTAATGAGACCCTACTGCGATGCATTTATAGATTGATACAAACTAATCTGCATAACACTGACTCTGCCTGTGACATCTGCCTCATGCGAACGGAGTTTCTTTTGCCTCAGACGCCTCAAAAACTACCTAAGGAATAGCAACGGCGACGCTCGGAACAGCAACTTGACCCTGTTGGCCATAAACAGCCGAAGGACCAAAGTACTTGACAACCAGAAAATCATTGATGCTTTCACCACCAATCACAACAACAGACGGATTGTGCTTCTCTGAAAACATCAATGGTGAGTGCAGTTGATTTTTTAAAAATTTGGGCCAAGACTAATGCTGATTACAATTATTATTTTGTGACGGATATCCCATAGTCCTTATGTTTCCTGCAAATCCTAAAATATTACATTTATTGCTATTAAGCCTATTGGTTTTGCTTAGACTTCCAAGCGGTGATTCTGTTGATTTTGGTTTAAATTCAATAGCCGAATTAATTGAGGTATTTCATGGTCAGAGTACAATTTGTCCAACTCCTGGCAAAGCCTTGCATCTGTTGTTTGCCTTATTTGACTTTAATAACGGTGTATCTTTTGGCATTTTCTCTCTATGTAATGCGAATAGCAGTGGGTTTGTTTTGTGTTTTTCAGTTGAAAAGCACGCATTTGACGCTGATTGCAGGATTGGTGTGTGATTCACGTTGTCTGCTGTTGCTCGGATGCTCTGTTTGCTTTTTTGGTTTATGCTCCATGTAGCCCAGGTTGTCTCCGATGCCGTTGACACTGTAACAGTTCACTTCTATATTAGATCTATCAATTGCTGTTACTTGTGAATCAACAGAGGCATTTATAGTAGGCACATAATGCTTGAAACTGATTTTTTAGCGCCTCACGTCTGGCCTTGTGAATACAAATTACCATACAGGGCATCCCTCAACACCATCACTGAATGATTCAGCCCCTCCGTAGCACCAGCAAGAAAAAATCTCTGGTGCCGCCACTGCCAAGCCTCAAGAGCCAAGACCTCAGCCTGCAGCCCCTAGCCTCTAGACCCCAGCCACGTCCTGTGCTGTAGTCATGTCATGTCCTTGCCTGGTTCTGGGGCCCAAGCCCGAGGCAAGACCCAGGTTCTGGGTCCTTGTCCAGTCTCTGGCTCGAAGCCCAAGCCCAGGCTCCTAGTTCATAGTTCCTTGTCTGAGTTCATAGTTTCTTGTCCATGTCCTAGCCCAAATCTGCGTTCTTGTCCCTGCTCCTTGTCTGTATCCTGTCATGTCCCTACTCTAATCAAGTCCTGTTCCTTGTACTTCAGTGTCTGTGTCTTGCATTTGGGTCCATTCCCAATGCCCCCCAATGTGACACTTGCAGCTATATAGGACCCTGGTCGGGCCCCACTTGGAGTACTGTGCTCATTTCTGGTCGCCTCACTACAAGGAGGATGTGGAAACCATAGAAAGGGTGCAGAGGAGATTTACAAGGATGTTGCCTGGACTGGGGAGCATGCCTTATGAGAATAGGTTGAGTGAACGCAGCCTTTTCTCCTTGGAGCGACGGAGGATGAGAGGCGACCTGATAGAGGTGTATAAGATGATGAGAGGCATTGATCATGTGGATAGTCAGAGGCTTTTTCCCAGGGCTGAAATGGTTGCCACAAGAGGACACAGGTTTAAGGTGCTGGGGAGTAGGTACAGAGGAGATGTCAGAGGTAAGTTTTTTACTCAGAGAATGGTGAATGTGTGGAATGGGCTGCCGGCAACGGTGGTGGAGGCGGATATGGTAGAGTCTTTTAAGAGACATTTGGATAGGTACATGGAGCTTAGAAAAATAGACAGCTCTTGGTAAGCCTAGTAATTTCTATAGTAAGGACATGTTTGGCACAATTTTGTGGGCCAAAGGGCCTCTATTGTGCTGTAGGTTTTCCATGTTTCTATGTTTCTTACCAACAACTGCCTCCAAAACCTCTGTACCTACTGTTCTGGTACTCTGGTTCCCACCCATTTGCAACTCTAGTTTTAATCCCACTGTGCAGCATTACCAAGTCTTCCCACTAGGATATTAATCCTCCTCCAGTTCAGGTGGAAATCATCCCATCTTTACTCATCCCACCTTCCCTGGAAAACAGCCCAATGCTCCAAATACCTTATGCCCTCCCTCCTACAAAAACTTCGTAGCTACATATTAAAACATATAATCTTCCTGGTTCTGGCCTCACTGTCATTTGGCATGGGTAGCAATCGTGATATCACAGCTCTGGAGGTTCTGTCCTTTAAATTGGCACCTAACTCCTTGAACTCCCTATGTAGAAACTCATCACTCATCCTACCCATGTCATTGGTACCCACATGGACCATGACTTCTGGCTTTTCACCTACCTGCTTAAGAATGCTGAGGACTCTTATATTCTAGTCATCTTGAAATGAATGTGAATAGTGCATTTGCTTTTCTTACCACTGACTCACCCTACAAGTTAAACTTTTGGGAATTCTACATAAGGATTCTCAAGTCCCCGTGAACCTTCTATATTTTCTCACCATTCAGAAAATAGTCTAAGCCTTTATTCCTTCTGCCAAAGTACATGAGTATACACTTTGCTACACTATATTCCATCTGCCATGTCTTTGCCCATTCTCCCAGTCTGTCTAAGTTCACATGTACCAAAGTGCAGTGAAAAGTTTGCTTGCCTACTTTTCATACAAATCGTATCATTAAAAATTGCTTTGAGTTAGAACAAGGTAAGAAAAAACTAAAAATATAGAACAACATGTAACTGCTACAGAGAAAGTGCAGTACAGCTAAACAATAAAGTGCAAAATCATAACAAGGTAGATTGTGAGGTCATGGGTCCATCTTAATATACCGAGGAACCATTCAATAATCTTATAACAGCAGGGTAGAAGCTATTATTGAGCCTAATGGTATGTACTTTAAGACTTTTGTATCTTCTGCCCAACAAAAGTGAGGAAATCAGAGAATGTCTGGGGTGGGTTTCTTGATTATGTTGGCTGCTTTACTGAGACAGTTAGAAGTGTAGACGAAGTCCATGGTGGGAGGTTGGTTTCCATGATGTGCTGAGCTGTGTCCTCAACTCTGTTGTTTGCTGCAGTCATAGGCAGCACCGTTACCATGCCAAAAAATTATGTATCCAGATACAATGCTTTCTACAGTGCATTGGTATAAATTAGTGAGGGTTGACAGGGACATTCCAAATTTTTCTAGGCTTTCGAGGAGGTAGAAGCATTGGCGTGCTTTCTTGGCATGGCATCTTTGTGATTAGATCAGGACAGGCTATTGGTGATGTTCACACCTAGGACCTTGAAGATCTCAGCAGTATCAACTTCGACACCGTTAACATGGACAGAAGCACATGCGTCTCCCCTAACCACTCATCCACCTATTCTTCAAGTCAATGACCAATTCTTTTGGCTGGCGGCATGATACTGTGTTACTAAGCTCTCTGTCACCTTCCTGTTCTCCAATTCATCGTTATTTGAAATATGACCCACTATGGCAGCATAATTTGCAAACTTGTACAGGGAGTCAGAGCAGGATCTGGCTACACAGTCATGAGCATAAAGGGAATACAGCAAGGTGGCTAATTCTGCAAATCTGTGGATCAGCAGTGTTTAGGATAATCAAGGTGGAGGTGTTGCTGCTGGTGCTTATTGATTGTGGTCTGTTGATCAGAGTCCTGATAACTGGTCAGATAGCACAGGAACTGGGACCCCAAGAAGTGGACAGCCTGCATGGCAAGCATCATTTGGCAAGCCAGATGTTGAACCATCCAGATGTCCTAATAGTTTTACATCATGGAAAAAACTTTTCCTGACACCTAAATATGTTGATAAGCTCTCTTGATTGACCCTACACTTAGAGTTTTGATTAGTTCATATTGGTATCAACGGGTCAAAGAAGCATTCAGCTCTGAGCATTGGCTTCCAACCATTATAGCTTGTTGCAATCAGTAGGTGAAAGGAAAACATACTGAACTTGCAAACCTATGGATTTCATTTGCTTGGTTACCAACAAATTGTGGATTGGTGGATCTGAAGTGTTCTGGAAATAGGAATCAGGACAGCATTTCCTGTCTACATTAGAGAATATTTCACTTGAACCTCTCCCAGCTTCACCTTAATGGCTATGAGTTGTCTGCAGATGGGCCACTTCCTCAGCCCACGTGGACATACCATAAACCTTGATGAAAATTCCAGAAAAATGAAAAACTGGAGACCCAGTGAAGTGGATCACTAATTCCATTGATTAGGTATAAACTAAAGGGAATAAATAATCTGTGCTAGATAATCTCAATTTTACAATTACTTCACACAAACCAATCTTCCGTCCTTGGACTCACTTTACACCGCACGCTGTTGGAGCAGTGCTGCCAGGATAATCAAGGACACGACCCACCCAGCCAACACACTTTTCATCCCTTTTCCCTCCGGGAGAAGGCTCAGGAGCTTGAAGACTCGTACGGCCAGATTTGGAAACAGCTTCTTTCCAACTGTGGCAAGACTGCTGAACGGATCCTGACCTGGATCTGGGCCGTACCCTCCAAAAATCCGGACCTGCCTCTCGGTTTTTTTGCACTACCTTACTTTCCATTTTTCTATTTTCTATTTATGATTTATATGAGGAGCGGGACCGCAGAATCAAATATCGCTGTGATGATTTACGTTCTAGTATCAATTGTTTGGTGATAGTAAAGTATAAAGTACTTCTAAAATATACATTTGGGGGACATGCCGATTGTATAACAGGTATCTGATGCCACTAATTATGAACAAATTTGTTAGGTGATAGAGGGTAGCAGTATGTAACTGCAGGCAACAATATGATGTAAACATTGGATTGATTTGACATTTTATTTTAGTACTTTTAACTTTACTTAATATAGTCTGAGAACTTCAATTGTTTGGTCGTAATACAACTTCCATATCTAATTAAATACATGATGTTATTTGGAATGTCAACTAGGATTTTGATAAATTAGGTTTCCTTTCTTCTTGTCCAAAAAAAATATACATTGTAAATACGTCCACCAAAAGTATGTTACCCTGTTAATCCTTTGCCAAAAAAACTGAAACAAGAATGATATTGACCAAAGTAACAGCCATGTTCTCTGTCATGATAATTCTCTAGTAAAATTACTCTATTGCTATATAGTAGATACCCTTGCACAGGGATCAATAACAATTGCAATATTTTGAACATGTATTTCTTGTCTGGCTTTCTGATCATCAGCAGCCATTACCCTTCTATTGCTACTTAACCAAACAAATTGAAATAATCTACCTGTCAATCAAGTTATTTCTGCTTTAATTACTGTGTAAAAAGGTAATGCATAATTGCTCAAATAAAGGCATTCATTACATGCTGAACTGATTTTAGATAGTTTACTTTTAATTGTTATAATGGGATAATAATCTGAAATTTCAGTAAAGTTCTAATTGATTTATTCAGTGTGTGTGATGTGTATCATCAGTTATTATCATTTAGGGATTCTTCATGTTGAATATTTAATATAGAAGTGAGAAAATTAAGGACAATATTTCAATGCAAGGTGTAACTTCAACTGAGGCCTGGTACTACTCAGAGCATTGTTATATTAAAACATTTATGATGCTGCTAACTACGACGAATATAAAGCAGATATCAGCTGACATTTAAATAACAAAGGCTTCTTCAAATGCATTTCAGATGTGTCAATGACACAACTAGTTATAGAATACAGCTTCATATCATATTATCTTAAATGCATTTCATGTTTAATGTATTGGATTTTCAATCAAACTGTTAAATGTCAGCAGAAAACAAATTTAAATTGAAAACAATATTTCTCTTTAATATTCATATAAGTTATGGTTAAAGGTTTTGGGCAGAGGTGAAAAATATACAATACAAATGGTAGTGTTTCACCATTTGCCTTTCCCTTTTGTATGAGAAAGTTTCCTAACTATCCCATTTCCAGGGTTCCACAAATATATTTCATTATTTCTGGCCAGAGAGAAACAGGCAGAGCAAGCATATGCCTTTGTGAAGGTTCCCTAAGAGGCAACTTGTGCTTTAGTCTGTTTCTAGGAGTCTTTTGTGAATAGGAGGCCTGCATTAGACCACAAGTGTGAGGTGGTGCAGCTGCTTGAGACGGGGAGTGGTCAGTGAGAGACCCTGGTGTGAATGATTATTGACAGTCTCATGGGTTTGAAGAGATGTGACACCATATTCCTGGGTGGAGTGTTCTGCCAGATACTTGCTTCACTAGTTTTAAAGTATATTACATTGAAAAGCGCACCAAGATTTATTTCCCCCAGTATTGTACCAAAGTAAACTTGTTATCAAAGTACATGTATGTCGCCATCTATAACCCTGACATTCATTTCCTTCTGGGTATATTCAATAAGTACATAGAATAATAACCAAACACAAGGAATTCTGCAGATACTGGAAATTCAAGCAACACACATCAAAGTTGTTGGTGAACACAGCAGGCCAGGCAGCATCTCTAGGAAGAGGGACAGTCGACGTTTCAGGCCAAGACCCTTCGTCTGTCCTGACGAAGGGTCGGCCTGAAACATCGACTGTACCTCTTCCTAGCGATGCTGCCTGGCCTGTTGCGTTCACCAGCAACTTTGATGTGTGTTGCTTGAATAATAACCATAACAGATTCAATTAAAGACCACAGCAACTTGGGCATTCAACCATTCTGCAGAAGACAACAAACTGTGCAAATACATAAAGAATGAAATAATAATGATAAATAATCAATAAAGATTTAAGAAGTATACTTAGAAGTACAATTGCCTGCAGCCCACAGAACATCACTGTGGTTCACTGGCGCCATTGTAATAAGTACCGTTTGTATTGTAAAACATTCGGCAGAATATAAGCAGAAGATAAAAATTGACGTTGAGCAAAAGCACAAATACTCTGTTCAATGTAACATGTAATATATACTGTATACTATCAGTTGTTAATGATCACTGCCATTGATTGTACTGTTTTAAGGACTGTGCCATATACTTAATTGCTCCCTGTGCTGTTGCACGACTTCAGACATAGAAGGTCTCAGTGCCTGTCTCTTTGTGTGGAACAAGTCACAACAGGAAAGGTTGTGTGATACTGCAAGGTTTTTTTCTACATTTTCTAAAGTATTGTACCTTGATCAAAGGGCCTGTGCCTATCATGAGCAATGCGATTCAATCTGAAGAGTATAAGATGGAATAAACAAAGGCATCTGACCAAATTGATCTACAGGCAAGTAAACTTGGAGACAATGGAGGGAAGAGTTCATACAGTATATTGGGCAGACTGAAGTTATTATTATATCTCAGGGGTTATGAAGATTGGAACCATATCATAATGTCCTCAAATGAGACACTAGAAAATACATTTGATGCTTTATGTGCCCATTACAACTTCCTGAAAAATCAAAGGGTTGCCAATTACCAGTTCTTTCCTCACAACCAGGAGCAAAATGAAGCCTATGAAACTGCTGAAATGAACCAAGATTTTTTGCCGATTACTGCAATTTTGCAGAATCAAAAGGCTCACTGAGTAAAGAGCAAATTAGTTGTGTAATTCAGAAGTTCAGCCAGAGAAACAGCTAATGCAAGGAAGATAGTTCACAGGAGAAAGATGCTTCCAATGTGCCAAGATGTAGGGTTATCCGAAGCCAGCACTGGATGGAACAACAGGAAGTATAGGGTGTGATGAACATGATGAAAAGCAGGAAACAGAAAGCTCAGCCTAGGTTGGTTAAATATTTCAAGTTCTGTGTGAATGGTTGAAAAAGAAATGCCCTGCTTACAGAGAAGGTTGTATGATTTGAACAGGAAAGTCATTTTTACAATTGGTGCGTAAGGGAATGGGCATTACAAGACCACAGTGGGAATGACAGGTCCTGCAGGATCAGAGACTAGGATTGATTCAGATTCCTAAGAAAGATTAATTCTATGAAAGGAACTCCCACTAGATATACAGTATCTACTCACTATACTGGTGTACGAGCAACCAGTGACATTTCTGCTTGGCTCAGTAGCAACATGTCACGTCCCCTGAACAAAGTCATCAGCCTCAAGGCAGAATAGTTAAAACGAACAAATCATCTGCTGTTAACAATTCTGCACTAAAGGTTCTCTCTGGTGAACCCTAAGTATGAGGAAAGCCATAGAGATGCCACAGCTATACATAGAAGTAGTGCTGCTCTGCAGATAGGTTTGATAAAGCTACAACCTGGCAGGATTGCAAGGATGGTTACAAAGCAAGCAATCACTTGAGCTGTGCAATATACTGATGAATATGCAGATGTGTTTCATGGGAGAGTAAACCAGAAGCATAAAGAATTGATTGGAAGTCAAGCAGTGGTGGCTCCAATCAGTCAGGCACACAACTACAGCAACGATGCTAAAAATCTGCCTTGGCCATAAAATTCAAAATGCAGTAAGGATGAATCCCACACCAGACAAAACTACAGATAATGAAAATGGCAGTGCTGCATTCGATCACAGCCCAGGTCAACCAAGAAGATGGAACATGAGGACAATCGCACCTGGAGGAGCAGGAGTATTTCCAGTCAGATTACCAAAAAGATTTGATTGACAGTAGCAAGTTTGAATATAGCAGAGGATGTACAACAGACTGTGCAGAGTAGAAATATAACAGCCCAGAAGGAAGTCCCTGGAGAACTGCAACTGATTAGGTCCAGTTGACCATTCATCAGCCTAAACATTAGGAAGACTTTATGCCAAAGTGAAAAGTTATTTTGGACATTTGAATTTTTCCTTTCCATTATTAAAAAGCTGTAGCATCTATTGTTAACAATTATTGCTGTTTAAAGGTTCCACTTTAGGATTGCTTCATGTGACTAGCTGTTCTATGTTTTGCACTATATTTGATGTGTAAAGTTATTGATCAGTCTACCTCTGTGAAGAATATCATATTAGGAATATAATGTCTTGTCTCCCTTTCTCTTCACCATTTACACCTCGGACTTCAACTACTGCACAGAGTCTTGTCATCTTCAGAAGATTTCAGGTGACTCTGCCATAGTTGGATGCATCAGCAAGGGAGATGAGGCTGAGTACAGGGCTACGGTAGGAAACTTTGTCACGTGGTGTGAGCAGAATTATCTGTAGCTTAATGTGAGAAAGACTAAGGAGCTGGTGGTAGACCTGAGGAGAGCTAAGGTACCGGTGACCCCTGTTTCCATCCAGGGGGTCAGTGTGGACATGGTGGAGGATTACAAATACCTGGGGATATGAATTGACAATAAACTGGACTGGTCAAAGAACACTGAGGCTGTCTACAAGAAGGGTCAGAGCCGTCTCTATTTCCTGAGGAGACTGAGGTCCTTTAACATCTGCCAGACGATGCTGAGGATGTTCTATGAGTCTGCGGTGGCCAGTGCTATCATGTTTGCTGTTGTGTGCTGGGGCAGCAGGCTGAGGGTAACAGACACCAACAGAATCAACAAACTCATTCGTAAGGCCAGTGATGTTGTGGGGATGGAACTGGACTCTCTCACGGTGGTGTCTGAAAAGAGGATGCTGTCTAAGTTGCATGCCATCTTGGTCAATGTCTCCCATCCACTACATAATGTACTGGTTGGGCACAGGAGTACATTCAGCCAGAGACTCATTCCAGCGAGATGTAGCACAGAGCGGCATAGGAAGTCATTCCTGCCTGTGGCCATCAAACTATACAACTCCTCCCTTGGAGGGTCAGACACCCTGAGCCAATAGGCTGGTCCTGGACTTATTTCATAATTTACATATTACTATCTAACTATTTATGGTTCTATTACTATTTATTATTTATGGTGCAACTGTAATGAAAACCAATTTCCCCCGGGATCAATAAAGTATGACTATGACTATGGGATATATGGGTGTTACTCTGATTGGCAATCATGATATACATTAATGATATGGAAGAGGGGACTGAGTGTAGTGTATCTAGGTTTGCTGATGATATTAAATTGAGTGGAAAAGCAAATTTTGCAGAAGATACGGAGAATCTGAAAAGAGATATAGATAGGTTAAGTGAGTGGGCATGGGTCTGGCAGATGGAGTGTAATGTTGGTAAATGCGAGGTCATCTATCTTGGAAGGAAAATGAAAGAGCAGATTATTACTTAAATGGTAAATAAATTGCAGCATGCTGCTATGCAGAGGGACTTGGGTGTGCTTCTGCATGAATCACAGAAGGTTAGTTTGCAGGTGCAGCAGGCTATCAAGAAGGCAAATGGAATGTTGATCTTCATTGCTAGAGGGATTGAATTTAAGAGCAGGGAGGTTATGCTGCTACTGTACAGGGTACTGGTGGGGTCGCACCTGGAGTACTGTGTGCGGTTCTGTTCTGATATACTGGCTTTGGAAGTGGTGCAGTGGAGATTCACCAGGTTGATTCCAGAGACGAGGGGGTTAGACTATGAGGAGAGATTGAGTTGCCTGGGACTGTACTCGCTGGAATTCAGAAAAATGAGAGAAGATCTTATAGAAACATATAAAATTATGAAAGGGATAGATAAGATAGAAGCAGGAATGTTGTTTCCACTGGTAGGTGAGACTAGAACTAGGGGACATAGCCTCAAGGTTCATGGGAGTAGATTTAGGGTGGAGCTGAGGAAGAACTGCTTTTCCCAGATGTTGGTGAATCTGTGGAATTCTCCGCCCAATAAAGCCGTGGAGGCTATCTCAGCAAATACATTTAAGACAAGGTTGGATAGATTTTTGCATAGTAGAAACTTAAAGATTATGGGGAAAAGGCAGTAGGCGGAGATGAGTCCATGGTCAGATCAGCCATTATCTTATTGAATGACGGAGCAGGCTCGACGCGCCAGATGGACTACTCCTGCTCCTGTTTCTTATGTTCTTCTGGAACAGGTGTGCTGACATTATATGTTTTATTTAATAACTTTTCCCTCTAGATAGAATTGCCTTGAATGGGAAGATACTGACGTATTTTAAGTCTCAGTGACTCTTGTTTATCCAATCCTAATATCAATTTCACAGGTTTTGAAAAGAAATCTCACAAAAAAATGTTTCAATCATAGAGATGGCCCCTAATGAATGGTTTAGCTTGTATCCCACGGCAAATCAGTTTAACTGTTGTGAACACATGAACAAAGGTGACCAGCAACCCAGAAATTAAACAATGGAACTGTCAATGTGATATCTATCTGCAAAATACCAGATTTGAAATGGATGATGAAATATGCAGAGTGCCTCAAGGACAGTAATGCTGCATCTCGCTCATACAGCTATTTTTGTTTCTCAGTCTCAGTTCTCATGCAAAGAATAGATCATCATGTGACTGCATTGTTTCAACGCTGTAACCTGCTCTTTTGATTGATGACTGCTGTTCATTTGCAAAAGCATTTAAGTGTGTCATTTTACAGAAATAAAAAAAAATGAGTTTTGGGAATTCATAGTATCTTAATACAACATAACATTGAAAGTATGTCTGTGTGCTTAAATAAATGGTAGGTTCGAGATGTGAGGTTTCAGCCCTTTTAAGGGCACTGCACTGCTTTGGGTGTATCATACTTCAATTTAGCATGTCTTAAATTAAAAAGATAAAAAAACAGAAATTTTCCTGTATTGCACCTAAAATCTATCACATAAGACTCAGGATTCCTGTCTAAGTTAGACTGTAAGCCCATAGGACATAGGAGCAGAATTAGGCCATTTGGCCCACTGAGACTCCTCTGCCATTCAATCATGGCTGATCCTTTCTTCACCTCCTCAGTCCCACTCCCCAGCCTTCTCCTGTAACCATTAATGCCATATCCATCAAGAACCTATCAATCTCTGCTTTAAATACATCAAACAACCTGGCTTCCACAGCTGCCTGTGGTAACAAATGCCACAAATTCACCACCCTTTGGCGAAAGAAATTTCTCCTCATCTCTGTTTTAAATGGACGCTCCTCTATCCTGAGGCGGTGCTCTCTTGTCCTAGACTCTCCCACCATGGGAAACATTCTTTCCACATATATTCTGTCTAGGCCTTTCAACATTCAAAAGTTTTCAATGAGATCCCCACCTCATCCTTCTGAATTCCAGCAAGTGCAGACCCAGAGCCATCAAACGTTCCTCGCATGATAACCCTTTCGTTCCTGGAGTCATCCTTGTGAACCTCCTTTGGACCCTCTCCACTGCCGACGCATCTTTTCTTAGATGAGGAACCCAAAACTGTTTACAATACTCAAGATGAGGCCTCATCAGTGTCTTATAAAGCCTCAGCATCACAACCTGCTTTCGTATTCTAGATCTCTTGAAATGAATGCTTACATTGCATTTGCCTTCCTCACCACTGAATGTACCTGCAAGTTAACCCTTAGGGTGTTCTGCGCAAGGACTCCCAAGACCCTTTGCATCTCAGATTTTTGGATTTTCTCCTCTTTTAGAAAATAGTTTTCACACTTATTTCTGCTACTAAAGTGCACGGCCATGCATTTTCCAACATTGAATTTCAAGCAACACACATAAAAGTTGCTGGTGAACACAGCAGGCCAGGCAGTATCATTGATGCTGCCTGATGCTGCCTGGCCTGCTGCGTTCATCAGCAAGTTTTATGTGTGTTGCTTGAAATTCCAGCATCTGCAGATTTCCTCGTGATTGTATTTCATTTACCACTTTTTGCCCATTCTCCTAATCTGCCTAAGTCCTTCTGCAGCCTGTCTGTTTCCTCACCACTACCTGCCCCTCCACCAATCTTCGCATCATCTGCTAACTTGGAAACAAAGCCGTCTATTCCATCATCTAAGTCGTTGATATACAAGATAAAAAGAAGTGATCCCAACACCGCCCCTGTGGAACACTACTAGCCATTAGCAGACAACCAGAAAAGGATCCTTTTATTCACATTCACTGTCTCCTACCAATCAGCCAATGCTCTAACTATGCTAGTAACTCTCTTGTAATACCATGGCTCCTAACTTTGTAAGCAGCCCCATCTGTCGCACCTTGTCAAAAGCCATTTGGAAGTCCAAATATACAAATTCCACTGTATCCCCTTTATCTATCCTACTTGTAATCTCCTCAAAGAATTCCAACAGGTTCATCAGGCAAGATTTTCCTTTAAGGAAACCATGCTGACTTTGTCCTATCTTGACCTGTCTCACCAAGTACTCCATAACCTCATCCTTAATATCTTCCCAACCCCTGAGTTCAGGCTAACTGGTCTATAATTTCCTTTCTGCAGCCTTCCTCCTTTCTTAAAGAATGGTGTGACATTTTCAATTTTCTGGCTCTCTGACTACATGCCAGAGTCCAATGATTTCTGAAAGATCATTACCAATGCTTGCACAATCTCTACCGCTACCTCATTCAGAACGCTAGGGGCAGTTCAAATGGTCCATGTGACTTATGTACCCGTAGGTCTTTCAGCTTTTTTAGTACCTTCTCCCTTGTAATAGGAACTGTACTCACTTCTCTTCCCTTACACATTTCAACATCTGCCGCACTGCTAGTGTCTTCCACTGTGAAGACTGATGCAAAATACTCATTTTTAAATGCTTGAAAAAGCTTTTTCTATCTACCTTGATACTGTTTGCCAACTTGATTTCATGTTTTGTCTTTTCCCTCCTAATAGTTCTTTTAGTAGGCTTTTAAAAGCTTCCCAGTCCTCTATCTTCCTACTAATTTTTGTTTTGTTGTATACCCTCTCTTTTGCTTTTACGTTAGCTTTGACTTTCCTTGTCAGCCACAATTGTACTGTTTTGCCATTTGAGTATTTCTTCATTTTTGGAATACATCCATTCTGTACCTTCTTTATTTATCCCAGAAACTCACGCCATTGCTGCTCTGCTGTCATCCCTGCCAGCTTCTCCTTCCAATTTGCTTTGGCCAACTCCTCGCTCATATCACTGTAATTTGCTTTTCTCCACTGCAATACTGCTATGTCAGGCATTACCTTCTTCCTATCAAATTTAGGTTGAACTTATTCGTATTGTGATCACTGTCTCTGAAGGGATCTTTCACCTTATGCTCCCTAATCACCTCCAGTTCTTTGCATAACTCTCAATTCAATATAGCTGATCTTCTAGTAGGCTGAATGACATACTGCTCTAAAAAGCCATCTTGTAGGCATTCAACACTCCCTTGAGATCCATTTCCAACCTGATCTTTCCAATCAGCATGCATGTTCAAATCTCTCATGACGATCATAACATTGCCTTTTTGACACATCTTTTTTATATCCCATTTTAATCTGTGGTCCACATCCAAGATACTGTTGTGAGCCCTGTATATAACTGCCACCAGAGTCCTTTTACCCTTGCAGTTTCTTAACTCAACACACTAGGATTCAACATCTCCTCATCCTATGTCACATCTTTCTACTGATTTGATGCCATTCTTTACCAGCAGAGCCACACCACATCCTCTGCTGAACTTCCTCTGCCTCCTATACAACATGTAACCTTGGACAATCAGCTCCCAACTACAACCATCCTTCAGCCATGATTCAGTGATATCCATAACATCATACTTGACAATCTGTAATAGTGCAACAAGATCATCCACCTTGTTTCTTATACTCCCCCGTGCATTGAGATATAACACTTTGAGTGCTGTATTTGCTACCTCTTTTGATTCTGCATCCCTAATGCACTGATACTCACCCTGATGGCTGCAATTTTGTCCTATCATCTGCCTGCCTTTCCTGGCAGTCTGCCTGCATGCAATCTTTACTGTTTAACTATCTGTTCTATCCTGAGGCCCTTCATTCTGGTTTCGTTCCCACTGCCAAAGTAGATTAAACCTCCCCAAAAGCTCTAAAAATCCTGCCCACGAGAATATTGGTCCCCCTAGGGTTCAGGAGCAACCCGTCCCTTTTGTACATGTCATACCTCCCCCAAACGAGATCCCAATGATCCAAGTACCTGAAGCCCTGCTTCCTGAATCAGCTTCTGGTAATCCCCAATATGAAATGCTGATTATATAGATCTATTGGCATATTTTTGGGAACTGGTATAATCTGATCAAATAGTATGAATGGCTGATCTAGGAGGTAAGCGACTAGCAATAACAACGACCAGTTATGATAAACTGTGCCAGTGGGGGATGTGGTTGCAATTTCTGACAGTGAAGAAATATACATAAAGATAAGCACCATAATTGTAAATATAATGCAATGGCAAAGCACATAATATTAATAGATTATATTTGCATTCCAATTGCTAGACAAATAAAGCAGACAACTTGCACTCAGCAAGGGCCTGACAAAGAGGAAATGAATGATTTCTTATTGTTGTAGTGTGAATATTGAACAGGATATTTAGCTCCCCTGTGAATAATATCATAAAACCACAAATATAGTAACCTTTTATATCACTGAATTAAATCAATTGTGAATGTGCCTACTCTATGCCAGAGTAATGAAAAACTAATTCCACTGCCCTGCAATCCCCTCCCTAAGTTGTATCCACTTCTGTTGAAATATTTAAGAAATTTCTCATTAAAAGATGCAAGAAGCTCAGTGGCAAAAACATTCTATGTTGAAAAATTCCATGTGCAAAGGAATATCTTGCTGCCTCTCTCCTCAACACGGAGTTGTCAGATGCAGACAGCTGTAGTCAGTTATTCCTCAGTCAGCAGAAAGCATCTTTCTCTATAAAACTTATAATTTTCAAAAGAGCCAAAAGCCCCTTCTTAATCTTCTTTTCTCCGTATGATAGTCCTTTCTTCAGAATTATATCTTATAGTTTCTGGTACCATCTTGGTGTATTCTAATACACTTAATAGTTCTAATGCCCACTCAATAACAGAGTACTCTTTCAGTAGTTTATTTTGTCTTTCTATTACGTGTAGTTTATTGCTTCTTTATTATATTTGGTGTGTTTGTTCAATCCTAATTCTGTTAGATTAGTTTATGTATTTAATTGCATTGTATTTCAATCAGTAGGTGTCTCTGTTAATCCTTTAGTATCTTTCCAATGGAGATGTATGCCCATCTGTTTACCTTTTCAATTGTGAAAATATTTGAGAAACAATGGAGAAGGCTACCTCATTATTTTAGTAAAATTATTATTGACTAGGTAGAGATGAGGGTCCATTTGGCTGAGATTTGGAGGGCAGTAGACAACATGACTGAAATGCTTAACAGCAACTCTGCATGGCTGCTGAAAACTTTCAATGCAGCACATCCACTTGAACCAATAAGAACAACACCCATATAGCATCAGAATCAGGTTTATTATCACTGGCATATGTGTCATGAAATTTCTTAACTTAGCAGCAGCAGTTCAATGCAACAGATAAAAATAATAACAAAATAATAACAATAATCAATCAATCAATTACAGTATATGTAAATTGAATAGATTAAAAATCGTGCAAAAACAGAAATAATATATATTAAGAAAGTTCATGGGTTCAATGTCCATTTAGGATTCGGATGGCAGAGGGAAGAAGCTGTTCTGGAATCGCTGAGTGTGTGCCTTCAGGCTTCTGTATCTCCTAACTGATGGTAACAGTGAGAAAAGGGCATGTCCTGTGTGTTGGAGATCCTTAATAATGGATGCTGCCTTTCTGAGTCACCGCTCCCTAAAGATGTCCTGGCTACTTTGTAGGCTACTAACCAAGATGGAGCTGACTAAATTTATAACCCTCTGCAGCTTCTTTTGGTCCTGCACAGTAGACTCCCATCCCAGACAGTGATGCAGCCTGTCAGAATGCTATCTACGGTACATTTAAAGAAGTTCTTGAGTGTATTTGTTGACATACCAAATCTCTTCAAACTCCTAATGAAGTATAGTTGCTGTTTAACTTAAATGACTGGGTCATCTAACCATCAGTAACTGTGCTGTTGATTGATTTATCAACAATTCTTTCATTGAAGCATATGGAATAATATAATTTACATTAAAAATAAAGCAAAACAAGTTCTGTAGCAAGATGACGACACTAGGAGACAGTACTACAGATAATACGACCAAAATGCAATGATAAGACTGTGAAGGACATGAACCATTTTCCCCCAAATTTTAAGAGCTACCTCTCAGCAAAGGTAGATGTCAAAGATAAAAGTCATCAATGTGGCCAGAGTATCACCTCAGCCTTTTCCTGACAGAGCCTTAGATCTGAAATATAGCCCCCTATTGAGTGGCAGATCTCTGCCATTCTTTGTGCTTTAGAAATATGGAGAACCTACAGAAGAATCCTACAGCACTGGAAAAGTACCTTCAAAGTCAATCCTCCAATATCCTCCAAGTCCAATGGCTGGACAGGCCATTGTTGGTGACCCCTGACAGTCCAACACCACTGCTCTTTGTAATCAACCCACCTCAGTCGATGGGTCAAACTCCAAAAACAAGCACTTTTCTCCAAGTTCTATCCCAGTTTTTTCAGGAGAACAGAGAAAACACACCAGAGACATTCTTAAAGTCTCCCTGAAACAATGTAAACCCATTAAACCTAATGAAAGCTCCTGGCCTGAGACCAGTCCAGATGGAGAAGGAGAATTCAGGAAGGCACCGAGCACCTTGAGCCTTTTTGTTGGGACACATTTGAGTCCAAGTACCAGATGAAGGAGCAGACAACATCTCAGGTTTCCCAGTCAGTTACCACTCCAACAGAACTTCATGATCAAGAAAATCTGTGGGTCTCGCATAGGATTGTTCAGCCAGCTCAGAACTGACAGAATAGGAATGGAAACAAGACATCCTAAATCCTTCGGAATTGGCCAAGAAGAAAGAATGGATTCAAAGGCATTATGTTTGCAACAAAATGAGAGAAATCTGACTTTTGCATCTCATTCTATGTGAGATATGTCAGTGGAAATATGGGAGCTAAGAATTTTTAAATAATTTAAGTCTCTTCCAGAATTTCTGATTTCACATGATTCCATTATGACATTTAAAATAAGCCATTATAGAAATAGCCCTCTTTCTGACAAGACCTGCATAAATCAATTACTATTGTTCTAACCTACCTCATTCAAAATTTTATTCTAGTACTTATAAGCAACCAATTAAGATTCCATACAAGAGAATACAGACATCAATATAATCTGCATTTCTACAGAAATAATGTTCATCTCCATGAAATATTAATAAAATGCAAAATTGTTTTCATTTGTTGTGTAAAATGAACAGTGCTATTGAGAAGTTGCAGAAAATGTTTCAATAAATTTTACCTTTTGAATCACTTTACTTTCATAAAATAAAGACATTGTCATATTGCCTCAGTTCCTGCATTGACATAGAAGTGTATATTTACTACTTGGGCATTATGGTAGCATAGCTCGTTAGCACAGTGCTCTTTCAGCTCAGGCCAGAGTTCAGTTCCGGTGTCCTCTATAAGAAAGTATGTACGATCTTCCCGGTATGTACATGGGTTTCCTTCAGGCACTCCAGTGTCCTTCCACAGTCCAAAGGTCCATCAGTTCATAGGTTAACTGGTGAATTGTCCTGTGATTAGGCAAGGGTTAAATCAGTGGGTTGCTGGGCAGCGTGGCTCAGTGGGGCAGACGGGCCTGTTCTGTGTTATATCTCTAAATAAATCATAAAAATATAGATTAATAATGTTGACAGAAGTGCCATCAACAACAGTCAAAAGTTAGTATGGTCATTCCTTTGGAATAAATGGTGTTATGACTCATATTATATGTAACATGGAATAACATGAGTGTACAAGCCATTAAACTTCTGGTACTTTGTAGTATACTAGTCACATTTCTAAGACTTCTACTCAAAAGTGGCTCAACCCCCTGGTAAGGTGTTAAAGAACACTTATGGCACTTTTGCCTTTATGAACTGAGGCATTGTGTTCAAAATTCAGGATGTTATGTTTCAGTTAGGCTGCATCTGGAAAATTGCATTCAGTTCTGGAATGCAATAAGAAGGATGGGGAGGTTTTAGAGATTTCCCAGGACGCCATCCAAATTAGAGTGCATGTGCTACAGGTGGAGGTTGAACAAGCTAGGGTGGTTGTCTTTGGAGAGGCAGAGTCTGAGGGGAGACCTGATACGAGTTTATAAGATTATGAGAGACATCAATAGAACAGACAGACAGAATGTTTAATCCAGGGTTGAAATATCTAAGGTAAGGTGGGGGGAGGGGTGGGTGTAAGGTTCTTTACAAACAGTGCCTGGAATGTGTTGCCAGGGAGGTTAGTAGAGTCAAATACAACGGAGCTGTTTAAAAGTCTCTTACTTAGACACGTGAATGTGCACAGAATGAAGGAATATGAACAAAGTGTAGGCAGAAGGGATTAGTCAATTGTAATGTTTAATTACTGGCTTAATTAGTAAGGCACCATATCATGGCAAAAGGGTCTGGTTTTGTTTTGTACTGTTCTTCTTATAAAATCAGAACTTAACATATGGACTTAAATAACAGAGTGGAATTGTACAAATGATGGAAGAAAATCATAGGAGATTAAATTAGAAAAAGTAATGTTAAAATTGGTACCTAATGATAAGTGGAGGAACCTGAAGTTAATGCCATGTGTGCTTATTTTTAGTGGTTTGGACTATGATAGAGTTAGTAAAGTCTTAGTTGGAATGCAATTCAATGGAAGAAGAGAGATTAATTTCTTACCAATATAACTGATAACTTTAGTCAACTTCTCTTGCCCCATCACTGAAAAGTTCCCTCAACCATCTCATGTTCTGTATATTTATTGCTTAATTATTTATTATTATTATTTCTTTTTTTTTGTATTTGCACTGTCTGTTGTTTTTTCACAGTGGTTGAATGCCCAGGTTGGTTTCGGATCTCCCCCTCCCTCTCCCACTTTCAAATCTCTTACTAGCTCTTCTTTCAGTTAGTCCTGATGAAGGGTCTCGGTCCGAAACGTCGACTGTACCTCTTCCTAGAGATGCTGCCTGGCCTGCTGTGTTCACCAGCAACTTTTATGTGTGTTGCTTGAAATTCCAGCATCTGCAGGTTTCCTCGTGTTGGTGCAGTCTTTCATTGATTCTATTATGGTTATCATTCTATTATGGATTTAGTGCGTAGTACTGTAAGAAAGTGAATCTCAGAGTTGTATACAGTGGCATATATGTATTTTGGTAATAAATTTATCTTTAACTTTGAACTTTGATAAATCAAGAGTTCATAGTTCAAAGTACACATAAGTATGTTACTATATACTACCTTGAGATTCACTTTCGTGCACACAATTGCAGGAAAAAGTACAACAGAATTTTATGGAAAATTATACATAATCAAAGACTGACAAACAACCAATGTGCAAAAGAAGAGAAGCTGTGCAAATAAAAATTATTACCAATGACATGAGTTATAATAAGTACTTGAATATAGAATCATTTCAGAGCTGTGGTGTGTGAGTTATCCTCACCGGTTCAGGAGCCTGATGCTGGCACAGTAATAACTGCTGCTGAATCTGGTGGTGTAGGACCTAAGGCTTCTATACCCAGGGGTGTAGTGCTAGTGGGAGCGTGTCCGACACCTCTTTAGGAAAATAGACGAAATAAACAAGCTAATTAATTAGGTGCCACCCAGGGTGATTTGAGTACCTCAGAAACTGCTGTTCTCCTTTTTACGCACAACAGACTCTGGAGTTTACAAAGAATGGTGCCAAAAACAAAAAAAATCTAGTGAGTGGACTTAACAAGATGTTTTCACTCATGGAACAGCCACTCGCTGGATTTTATTTTTGTTTTTGGCACCATTCTTTGTAAACTCCACAATGTACACAATGATGGCTGTTATGTTTTGTAATTCCAAACTTATGACCTGGTGGTATGATGATGAGCACCATTTACATATTTTTGCATGTAACCCATAATGAATTATTTAAATGAACACAAATGCTTAATCAAGCAACATACTTACAATATTACTCGTGTTATTGAAATATTAAATACACAACACTCCTTCTTGCTTATCTTATAAACTTTAACTCAATATAGAATGCATCTCAAATTTAATAATATGTCTTACTCTGGTCTTCATGACAAGTGGGATCACTCTACTTGGCAGTTGAGACTTATGGTTGTGAAACAATCCAAGTTCTGGGGCCTCCTCTGTGGTGGTTGTAGGAGCTGACTCTGGGACTGCAGGAAGTGGTTCTGATGGCTATCTTCTCTAACAATTGACTCTGCTCTCCTCAACTGACCACTTAGTTGTCTCCAAATTATATCAGATACAATCTCCACTTTGTAGGAGAGTGGTTCAGTTTTGTCCTTAATCTTTTCAAGTACCCTCCCTTCGTCATCACTGTAGTCGCTAATCAGGACTGCTTGTCCAGGTGTAAAACATCAAACCTCCTTGTTTGAAGAGCCTTCAATTTGTCTCAGCTGCTTGCCCTCCTTCTGAGATCGGGTTTGAAGAGATTGAAGTGTGAACACAAGGAAGAACCTAGGAACAGCATAACTGGAGAGTAGTTGGTTGTGAAAAGTACTGCATTGTGATATACAAGGAGGAAATTGGCGAGCTTCTGATTCGGTGTCAATGTAGAGTGTTCTGTTGACATTGCTCACAGTGCATCCTCTAGACCAGCCTTTCTCAACCTTTTTGTCCTGGAGGAACCCTTGAAATAATTTTTAGGTCTCAGGGATCCTCTGCATAAAAAATGTTTTATCGGCAGCTCACAGTACGTTAGCATGATCAGTAACTTGTAAATATAATAATAAATTAAAAATAATTGTCAATGCTCTTTTGAGCAGAGAATAAATCTTTAGTCAACCTTTCTTGTAAAAAACAGGTAGTTAAGCTTAGCTTACCTTTCTTGAAATTACCTTTCTTGAAGAGATTTAACTCAATTCTTTTACTATCTCTTCTTTCAGTTAGTCTTGATGAATGGTCTCGGCCCAAAACGTCAACTGTGCTTCTTCCTATAGATGCTGCCTGGTCTGCTGCATTCCACCAGCGTCTTGTATGTGTTGCTTTCTTGAAATTAATCTCTTTCTTTCCCTTTCATAAATTTTAAAAACTCATAAGGCAAACATAATAAAATCCTGTTAAATAACTGGCTTAAGCCAAAAATGGGATTTAATTTCCTAAAGGCAGGCTCGGTAGATTTAATTTAAATAAAGCTTGTAAATTGATTTTAATTAATGCTATTTACAATATGAACATTTATTGACAATGTTGAGTAGTAAAGTTACTAAAAACCATAAGCTGGTCTAGTTGTTGTTTAGTAAAATCAACCATTTTTGTAGCATCATTGAGAACTTTTTCTTTCTTTTCTTTCATCTTTAAAAGTTGTTCACATCAGCACCTCTCTGTGAAGAAAGCAATATCTTGTGACAAAATCAGAATTTTCTTTTTTTTACAAGAGAAACGAAACCTCCTACAGAGCCAACCATTGATAGGGCACCATCAGTACAGATGCCAACACAGTTCCTCTAAGACAGACTTTTAATTTCCAGACATAAAGACAAAACACTAAAAATATCCTGGCCTTTGTTTGTTTCGGGCAACTTTTTGCAACAGAAAAGAGTTTTCTTGAATTTCACTACCTTTTACATATCTTACAAATGCTATAACATGACATTTATTAGTGAAATATGTTGACTCATCAACTTGGATAGAAAAGCTGTTGTTTTTCAGTTTATCACTCAAATCCTCTTCGGCATCATGTGACATGTCATCAATATGTTGACTTATCGTACTGTTTGAGCGTGAATCCTTTTCAATTTCTCAACTGTATCTTGTCCTAGCATTTTACCCACGATAATTTTACATGCTGCCATAATAAGGTTATGACCAAGTATGTGACTTTTCCTTTTTTGAATAATAAGTTCTGCTACTAAATGACTTGCTTCCTGGGCCCTTTTACTGAGTGTGACGTTACTAACAAAGACTTTACTCTGTTTTGAGGTTCCAATGGCCATTTAAAATAATCAACACTTTTATGTGTCATATGTCTGTGATTTGTGGCTAAGTGTCTTTTCAATTTTGCTGCAGCCATTGCTGCCTTTGTAAGACTAGTAACAATAAAATAGGATAACTTGGATCACCAATCCATATAAGACATATTGAAAAGTTGCACTCATTGTAAAGACGGACTTTTTTTATATTCGTTGTTGAACTAGTGCAGTGAAATGACTCAGAAGATTATAATAAAATATAAAAAAGAACGGCATAATAAATAACTAAATGAGAAAATCGCAAAAAATATGAATACTTCACAATACAATTCACTTCTACCCTACACAATCCATCTTTTGCAACATTTACACAACAGCAATATGGCCGGCCAGCAGCTGAGTCACACCGTGTAAAAATTCCTTCTTTAGAATGAAAATTTCGCTCCAATTTTTTACTACACCGGTAGAGTTTGCTTGCTCTCATAAGTCAGTTGGCGGCGTGTAAGGAGAATTTGGAGGAGACAACTTGGGAGGGAGAGGCTGGCGTCATAGCCCAAGTAGGATGCGTTCATTTAATGCTTGGAAAATACATTTCACGCTCCTTATTAGCCTACCATTCTCCCCTACGTACAATACAGCATTCAACGGCCTCCCCTATCTTGTGTCAAAAACTGAAAATGGACTCAAACAAATAGACATGGTCCTACTGCGTGCTGCCATTCTGAGCTGAGAGACCTCTCATGGGATTGCTATCTGGGCTGCTCAGGCACTACCCACCAATGTGAATGCTAGCATTATGCGTCACTCGAAGTTCAGAAAACAATGACTATTTTTTAAATCACAATTTCTTGCGGAACACCAGTTGAGAAACCTTGCTTTACACTCTGGACAAAACTTTCCACCAGGCCATTTGTAGCTGGTAGGTATGGTGCAGATGTAGTACGTCTTATTCCATCAGCTTTCAGGAATGACTGAAACTACTCTGCAACCAACAGTGGCCTGTTATCACTGACTAAGTGTTCTGAAATACCAGTCCTCAGGAAAAGGCTTCTCAGTACATCAGCAGTATGCAAGGCTGTCGTGGAGAATTTTGTGAAAACTTCTGGCCACTTTTTAGCTGCATCCACTACTACCAAGAAACTTGTGCCCATAAATGGTCCTGCAAAATCCACATGAATCCTCTGCCAGGGGATTGCAGGCTAATCCCAGGGATGGAGAGGCACTACTCTTGGAATCTTCTGGATGTGTTGGCATCCCGAATAGTGCATGGCAAGCTGCTCAATCTGCTGATTTATCACAATGTTTATTGTGGGAAACACTTTGGACTCTTCTGCCATCTCCATCTATAAGTAGACCCCAGTTAAGTCTATTTTGCTGAAGAGTTTCCCTCGAGAAAGGTTTGCAAAGACATCCTCTATCCTGAGCAGTGGGTATTGATCTATTTTCGGTACTGTGTTGATAGTGGCTTTAAATTCACCACAGAACCTTACAGACCCATTCTTCCTGGCTATTGCGACCACTGGCATCGCCCATGGGCTCCACTCAAACTTGGAAGTAATTCCTTCAGCCTCGATATGATCTAGCACACTGGCTATTTTATCACAGATGGTGCATATAAGAATCTGGACGTCTTTTATTAAACTTGAGTGTGGCATTTTCATTTAACACTATTTTAGTCTTTGTGATAGCATTAGTTTTTGTAATGGGCGGGAGATGTGTTAATAGTGTACAAGCCTAACAATGTAACTTAAGTCTAAATTATTATTTTCATAAAGTAGCAAGCTCAAATAAGCCATACAAAATACTACGTAACAAGTCAAAATGATTTCCACAAAGATTTCAGGGCTCATGATTCAGAGTCACTGCGTGATTGTCTGTTGTCCGGGGGGACACCAAATTTCACCTTGTTTGTGAAACCATCCCTGGGTCCTTGGCACCAGTTATGATTTCTGGTCTGGGTGAAGTCTGAAAAAACAGAGAAAAGTATTCCAATAAATATGTGTTTCACAAGTGTAGAGAGACACAGAAAAAAAGAAAAACTCATTAATTATTTGTACTCTTGCCATTAAGTCAGCCTGGTTTCTTTCATTCATATAAGACATGTTCATTAACACAGTATTCAGCATACCCTTATAACTCAATTAGACACTTTAATGGTAACTGCTTATCTATTAGTCCACCAATATTTTGGACCTACCATTCCTCAGACTTACAACAGAACACTATTATTACTTAAGAGTGCTAAGTCTGAATCAAAAAAAAAAGAATTCATCAAGCCAACTTTTTTTTTAGATTATGAGGACATGAAGTCCTCTTTTACTGTCATTTAGTAATGCATGCATTAAGAAATCATACAATGCTTTTCCAGAATGATATCACAGAAACACATGACAAACCGACTTAAAAACTGACAAAAACCACATAATTGTAACATATAGTTACAACAATGCAAAGCAATACCGTAATTTGATAAGAACAGACAATGGGCATGGTAAAAGTCTCAAAGTCTCTCAAAAGTCCCATCATCTCACACAGATGGTGAACCTCCAGCGCCACAAACTTGCCAATGCAGCATCCTGGAAGCATCCGACCACAGTCCAACTCCGAGTCCGTCTGAAAACTCCGAGCCTCTGACCAGCTCTCCGACACTGAGTACCGAGCACCATCTCTGCCGAGCGCTTCAACCTCAGCCCTGGCAACAGGCAATGGGCAAAGCCGAGGATCTGTGGCCTTCCCCTCCGGAGAATCTCGATCGCACAGTAGCATTGGCAGCGAAGCGGGCATTTCAGAAGTTTCCCCAGGTGTTCCTCTGTGCTTCTCACGGCTGTCTCCATCAAATCAGGATTGTGCACAGCCCCTAGTTAACACATATCGATATCATTTGGAACGGCCGCGCGCACTGCATTGCGCCACCATCTTCTCCTCCCTCAACAGAAACTAAGAAAGAATATGGCAGACTTGCTCTCAAATTGTCCAACAGACATTAAGGTTACGTCCACACTACGGCGGATAATTTTCAAAACGCCGGTTTCGAGTAAAAACGACAGGTGTCCACACTAAGCATTTTTCAAAATATCTCTGTCCACATTAGATGTATATTTGGGTGAATCTCCTCCTACTGGGCATGTGCAAGACACACAGAAAACAAGCGAAGAGGAAACAATATACTTGGTTCACGTTTGTCCAACTACGAGTAGAAAAAGTTAAAAGGAATTGCTCTTGGCTCTCGTGCAGGAGAACTTAAAACTAAAAAAAACAAATACTGGAGCGTATGGAGGCAACCGACAGGGAGTTCACGGACAGTATGACCCGGCTGACGACGAACATTGAAAAACTGACTAACTCTGTTGCATTAAGAATATACCTTGTTAAATGTATAAAAACATGTCTGCATCAGTGTTATCTTGTATTTCCATACAATGTTACATTAGGCTGTTACACATCTATTGTCAGGGAAGTACTTGCATAAATAGGTAAACCACCTTGGTTCTTGATCCTCCAAAACATTCCACATGGAATTTAAACTGGAGGTGGTGAAGGGTGTTTTCTGTCCTTACCTTCATACAAGCAAGGACAGAAAACAGGGCAAAGTGAGTATACTTATTTATTCAGTAAGCTATGGGTCAAAATATTTGGTGAGTACATTTCTAACTCTTCTGGCTTCAGTCTCGTTGCCGTCGGTTCTGAAATTGTTAGTTTCTGCGAAGCAAAGAATCAAATATCGCTGTGATGATTTTATGCTCTAGTATCAATTGTTTGGCGACAATAAAGTAATAATAATCATAATAATAATAAAACAATGAAATGCTGTGCTGCTGCCATCTGTTGTGACGCGTCATGACAGCGGTTTTAAAAAGCTGTGGTTACCCTGTACACACTGCAATGGATATTAGGCGTTATCAGATTTATTCACTCTGGAGACCGTTTCTGAAAATCTCCATTTTTGGGGGCTGAAAATGCCATTTCAGTGTGGACGGAAGGTCAAAACGAAGAGAAAAAGCTTCATTTTCAAAATTATCTGGCGTAGTGTGGACGTAGCCTTGGTCATTAACGGACATTATCATGTTAATGGTGCCTGAGACTAAGAACAAATCCAGCTGCCATTAGCAAACATTTGACAGTAATGGTGTTTAATCTGTATAGACACTTCACTAATATTACAGATATAGAGACCCCACATGCTAAGGTTTCAGAAAGAGTTAGACTGTCATTTTGAAGTATTCAGACATTCATTCAATGTTTTACAAAATTTAATATAACTCAGTTTTCCAATGCCCTCCTTGAACATTAATGTGGCATCATCTAGTAACTTTCTTAATTCATTTTCAGTTGACACTCTGTTGAAGGGGATGTGGCATGCAAATTGTGGATGGATTGCCAGTCAAGTTGTAATTGTCTCAGCCAGTCAGGTTTTTACCACATATAAGCCCAACGTGGTTTGTTCGTTGTTGTATTTCACTGTTAGTATTTTTCCAGAATAAGTTTTTAGTTGAATATCTGCAGACTTCAGTTCAGTACCTTTGAAATAACATTCAAATTCATTTTGTGGAATAACTGAAACAGCTGAGCCAGTGCTCAAATCCATTTTAATTAATTTGCCATTCACTTCTGGTGTAAACCATATTGCTTGTCTCTTGTTGGTTTTCACATTGTAAACCTCAAGGCTACCCACTTCTGGGTCACTCCCTTCATTATCAGTTTTTTCATCCACAGTACTTAGCTTAGTGCTCTGTTGGAAACTGCAACTTGACTTTTTATTGTTTTCTCTTCCGCATGTAGCCCATTTATGTTTGTCCGCCTGTCATGCTCTTTGTATGTGACCAACTTTGCTGCATTCTCTGCACAGTCCTTCTTTAAATCTCCATTGGTCTGGTGTATGTGAGCCCCTGCCACAATGGCGACGCAATTTGTTCAGCTAAGCTGGTTTCTGTTTTGACCAGGGCTTCACAATCTGGGTCCATGGATCCCTCTGTTAATGGTAAAGCTCCATGATAGAGGTTGGGAACTCCTGCTTTAGATATTGCAATTTTGCTCACGCTCACTTTCATTATCGTGCTTCAGTTAGGAGCCATTTTTGAATGCTTTCCTGTGAGATTCCACAAACTAAACAATCTCTCAGTGCATCATGAAACCCATTATCGAACTGACAATGCTCAATCTCCTCAATTCAGCCGTGTATGCTGAAATGGACTCCCCTTCATTTTAATTCCAATTATGAAACATAAAACATTCTGCAATCAATAATGGTTGCGGTTCTAAATGTTACTGAATTGCCTTCATGGTATCAGCAAAGTTCATAGCTCTTTTGTTTGCAGCTGTTAAACTTCAAAGCAAACTGCATGCCTTTAAATCCAATGCACATAGCAAAATTGACACTCACTTTTCATTGGCCATTTCATTTGCTTCAAAATGCTCCTCAATTCACACAGTATACAATATCCAGATCTCTTGTGCTCCTTTTTAAAATTTGTGATTATTATTACCTGGTACACATTGCTTACGAACCCATGAATCTGTCTGTTTTTGTGCCTTTTTTTATACACAAATGTCTCATTCCTTCTGACAAAAACATGTTGCAAATTTTTTTAAACTCAAGTATCTCATTGTGCTCTTTTAACTCGAATGCTTCGCCGCACTTTTTACAACTGGAAAGTCTCGCTGTGTTTCAACAGGTAGGTAGCCATCTCTCATTCATTTAAAACTTCCTCCTCATCACAGTTATGCTTTGTAACTCCAAAATATAGAAACTAATTGAAATAAGAAGACAGAGCCGGGAATGCGTGTACGTTAGTTTCGTTTTTACTTTAACGAGACATGTCCAGAACGAGGGGTCACAGTTTGAGGATAGAGGGGAAGCCTCTTAGGACCGAGATTAGGAAAAACTTCTTCACACAGAGAGTGGTGAATCTGTGGAATTCTCTGCCACAGCAAACTGTTGAGGCCAGTTCATTGGCTATGTTTAAGAGGGAGTTAGATATGGCCCTTGTGGCTACGGGGGTCAGGGGGTATGGAGGGAAGGCTGGGGCGGGGTTCTGAGTTGGATGATCAGCCATGATCACAATAAATGGCGGTGCAGGCTCGAAGGGCCGAATGGCCTACTCCTGCACCTATTTTCTATGTGTCTATGTTTCTATGTACATATGATGTGTTGGAATAATGGCCGATGCTATTCACATACTTTTACATATAACCCACAATTAATTATTTAAACAAATAAGAATGCTTAAAGAAACCAAATATTTTCAATATTACTCAAATATTACTGAAATATTAAATACACTACAGTGGGGAGGGCTTTGCCTGTAATATCTTGAGTAATTCTGAGTAGTCAAAGTTCAAAGTAAATTTTATTATCAGAGTGCATACGTGTCACCACATTCAACCCTGAGATTCATTTTCCTGCGGGCATACTCAGCAAATCTATAGAATAGTAACTATAACAGGATCAATGAAAGATCAACCGGAGTGCAGAAAACACCAAACTGTGCAAATACAAGTATAAATAAATAGCAATAAATAATGAGAACATGGAATAACAAGATAATGAGTCCTTAAAGTGGGATCAGTGTTTGTGGGAACAACTCAATGGATGGGTAAGTGAGTGCAGTTATCCCTTGTTGTTCAAGGGCCTGATGGTTGTGGGATAGGAACTGTCCTTGAACCTGGTGGTGGTAGTCGCAAGGCTCTTGTCCCTTCTACCTGATGGCAGCAGCGAGAGAAGTGCATGGCCTGGGTGGTGAAGATCTCTGATAGTGGATCCTGCTTTGCTGCCACAGTGTTTCATGTAGATGTGCTCAATAGTTGGGAGGGTTTTACCTGTATCCACTATCTTTTGTAGGATTTTCCATTCTAAGGCATTGGTATTTCCATACCAGGTCATGATAAAGTCAGTCAATGCAGTGTCCACTACACATCTATAGAAGTTTGTCTAAGTTTTTGATGTTATGCCGAATTTTCAGAGATGCCCACGGAAGTAAAGCCACTGCTGTGCTTTCTTCGCAATTGCATTTATGTTCTGGGTCCAGGACACATCCTCTGAAATAGTAACACCCAGGAATTTACAGTTGTTAACCCCCCCCCCCCCCACCTCTGATCCTCCAATGAAGACGACCTCTGGTTTCCCTCTCCTAAAGTCTTCAATCAATTCCTTGGGTCTTGCTGACATTGAGTGAGAGGGTGTTATTATGACACAACTCAGCTAAATTTTCAGTCTCCCTCCTGTATGCTGATTTATCATCACCTTTGATACCAGTGGTGTCATCAGCAAACTTGAATATGGTATTGGAGCTGTGCTTAGCTACACAATCACAAGTGTAAAATGAGTAGAGCAGAGGGCAAAGCAGACAGCCTTATGGTGCACCTGTGCTGATGGAGATATTGTTACCAATCTGAACTGACTGCGGTCTGCAAATGAGGAAATCCAGGATTCAATTGCACAAGGAGGTATTGTGGTCAAGGTCTTGGAGCTTAATGATTAGTTTTGAGGATGATGGTATTAAATGCTGAGCTGTAATCGATAAAGAGCATCCTGATATATGCATCTCTGCTGTTCAGATGTTCCAGGGTTGTGTGAAGAGCCAATAAGGTGGTATCTGCTGTGGACCTATTGATCCTATAGGCAAATTGGAGTGGATCCAAGTACGTCTCAGGCAGGAGTTGATATGTTTCATCACCATCCTCTCAAAACACTTAATCACTGTGGATATAAGTGCAACTGGATGATAATCATTCTTGGGCACTGGTGTAATTGAAGCAGCTGTGTACCACTTTGCTGAATTATGTGGTTAAAGATATCAGTGAACACACCAGCCAATTGGTTAGCACAGGTCTTTAGTACATGGCCAGATAGCCCGTCCATTCTGTGTGGTTTCCTTGGATTCACCATCCTGAAGAGAGCCCATGCATTAGCTTCAGATACTGAGTTCAAAAGATCATTGTGAAATTTGGGGGTGTGCAATGGTTCCTCCATAATCTGATGGTCAAAGTGATCACAGAAGGCATTGAGCTCATCTGGAAGTGAAGCCCTACTATCCCCCATGTTGCTTGATTTAATTTAGCAGGAGTTCATAGCATTCAAATCCTGCCACAGCTGTTGAGCATCCCTTGTTGATTCCACTTTGGTTCAGAATCTCTACTATGCCCATAAGATGACTTTCTGGAGATCATACCTGCACCTTCTGTAGCATTCTTGGTCTCCGGACTTGATTGCCTCTGATCTGGCTCTCAGCAAATTTCAGATTTCATGGTTCATCCAGGGCTTCTGATTGGGGAAGACTGCGTGATTTAGTTGGGGGATTGTCACTTACAGCTGTTTTAATAAAGTCCGTTGCAACCCTGCTGCATTCATTCAGACCTCTAGATGAGTGCTCTAGAAGAACACAGCCCAATATTCTGGCTCAAAGCAATCCTGTAATTGTTCTTCTGCCTCCATTGCCACCTCTTAATTGTCCTAATCTCTGGAGCCTTGCTTTTTAGGTTTTGCCTGTATACAGGTAGGAGGAGGACAGCCAAGTGACCTGATTTACCAAAATGTGGTCTTGTAAAGGAACAGAGGTATTTCTTATCTTTGTGTAGAGGCCTGGTTGAAGTCTCCAACTAAAAATTGTTAGTGTCGCAATGGGCTGTCAGGATAGTCCCTGAATCCACCCTGAGTAGTTATACTAATAAAGTAAGACAGTTCAGGAACTGCATTGGGAACATAGTGGGTAGAAATTTGTGTCTCAGACTATCACATTTGCAAGACAAATCTTGAAGTACTTCAATTCACAGTGGCAGAAGCAACCTAGGGCACAAAAATGAGGAATTTTTGATCAGTTGACTCTTGAGGACAATCACACACCAGAGAAAAGGGTGCAACAGCAATATCCTCATCAGGACTCTAGAAGTCTTTCTGACCCACTAGTGCATGGACATGTGACTTGCTGAAGGAGGATGTCACCAGAGGAAAGTAAGTGAATGGTAAAATGAATCAGCCTTGATCAGCGACTATGGAAGTGCTAGTGAATTTACATATATCCATCTGTACAACATGTTCAAAGCACCTGATTATTGTGGGGATACAGAGAAAAACTGTGAGAGGGGTAATTTTATTGACTGTGTGAATGAAGAGTTTGCAAAAGCAAAGGTGAAGAAAAGGTATTCTGTTGGTCAGGCAATTCTACAATTAAGGTATTTGCAGATTCGGTCAAGAGTCACAAAGGAAGCATGGTGCCAGGATGAAAACATCTAAAGATGGATTGAAAAGAAACTCAGAAAGGTGGGATTCAAGCTAACAAAGTCTGAAGAATTAGACAGTAGCTTGACAAGTAGGACCTAAAGCCTAGCCCTGGCACTGGGTGCAATGCATCTGCAAAGTCATTCTGTGTTTAAGACACGTTCTATTTCAGGGGTGATTGACAGCAGTAACGGGACATGAAGGAAGCCAGGAATCTAATGACATGGGGCGGGGGGGGGGAGGTGGAGGTTGAAATACGACCATTACAGAATGAGGATAAGAAGGTGAAAGCAACCATTGAGAGATACTAGGGTAGCACAAATGATCAAACATCGGAGAAACTCAGATCATAAAGTTCTATATTGGAGTAACTCAGAACAGAAAGGTAAAATAATCATTAAAACCAAAATGGTAGAATTATTAAATTTAATAATAATAATTTAATTTAAAGCACTGATGTTCCAGCATACACAATAATTACAACAAGCTGTAAGAACAGGAAGTAATAATTTGTGTAGATGGCAATTACATATTGTATAGTGCAATACAATTAGGAATGAGGGCAAGAAGCTGATCTAAGTGAAGCACATAACGTCTGTAGCCAAGAAAGGATGCAATTGACAGCAAGATAAATATAAACCAAGTTTTTTAATAAAGAAAGATACATCATCCTGAATGACACTCTATGGGTACCCATAGAGGACATCCCATGTCCTTACAGTTACAGCGAACTTTGTGAATAAGTATATGGGTTGCTAGGAGAAAATGACATAAAGTTTATCAGAGTTAGATTTGAATTTTTAACACAACTTTATAGCATACACAAAATGTCTATGCAATAGATATGCAGAAAAATAGTAGAATCTCTGTTTTCCTCTGGGTGGAAATAAAATCTCTTAAAATCTCACTCTGCAGAAAAGGGAAGCAATGTTTGCAGTTTTTTTTTTACAGATCTCTAGACATGCACTCTACTCACCCTCCTAGATGATGTTTTATGCCCAGAAATCAGAAGGTCCCTACAAAACACTAACACGTTTATTATTCAAGACGTAAGTTGTTGTCTTGATTTCATTGTCTCTTTTTTATATTTCACAATTACTATGGTTATTTTGTGTCAAATATAGTGATAAAGATAGAATATTGGACCCTAACTTTGCTCAGGTGCAAACATCCGTCCTATATCGGTATCCCATTATTAATTTTATGCCAGTACAATACAGACTTGTACTCATCCATGCATGTAGTTCCAGGTTTAATCTCATTCAATGTATTTTTCTAGTCCAATAGGAAGGAAGCAGCACTGGATTTGGCTTTGAGAAGTTAAGTAGGACTAGCATAATGCACAAGCTATCAGTGACTACAACATGACTCGGCTTAATGTAATTCTGGAAAGGGTACAGTTATCTTAGAAGATCCAAGGTAAAAATGCTTAGCTGTAGAAGAGCTAATGTCAGTGATTTAAATAAGGCCCTGACAGAGACTTATTGGAAAAGCTGATTACAGAAATAAAGCAGTAGTGGCAACGAAGGACATGAATACAGAGAGTGTAACTCAGGTGCAAGCTAATCATTCTGTATTGTAGCTGAAGGTGCAGCATTCCATATTAATGCACCCTGTAAGTAGAAGTTAAAATAAAATAGTTCGTAAGAAATGTTCGGAGCAAGATTCCATTAGCGAGCAAGGAAATTATGAAGAATACAGATAGGAATTGAGAAAACAGATTAATAGCAAGCATTAAACAGAAATGCAATAACTTATAAATATGTCTTCGTGAAGAGAATCTTTGGAATTGTTAGTGAGGAAGCTCTTCAAGTGGTGGCAGAGAAAGCAGCTAAATTATTACTTAAGCACTTTGCATGTCTTCACAATAGAAATTAATAATAGGGAAAGCAACACTAAAATTGAAAATAGAAACTATGAAAAGGATCAAAGTAATCAAAGACACATTATCAAGTTTATAAGCACTGGAATTGTGATTGATTGCTTGGCCCTTATGGAACACATCCGTGGTTGCTGAAAGAAATAAAAGCATTAGGTAAACGATCGTTTTTACTTCATTGAATGGACTGTGCACTGGGCATCATCTTTCAGTTCTCAGTGAACACAGGACTAATGAATGAGGACTGGAGGAATGCTGGTACTATTCACTTCAGGATAGAGCAGAGTGATAAGCAACGGACCATTTATTAATTTTTAGTGGACAAGTTATTGAAACTCATCACCTGAGATGAAATGAATGTTCATTATGAGAGGCACAGTGAATGAGCATTGAGTTTTTAAAGTCATGATTAATTTTATTGAGTATTTTGATGAAGTGCAGGGAAGATCAATCAAATAGAGTTATCAATGCAATTGGATTCTATGAAATTTTACCAAGTATTCGACAAGTGCCACAGAAGCTTATAAAGGAAACATAAGATGGGCATATAATCACTATAGCTTGGGAGCCTAGAACTAGGGCTACCCACTTGAATGAATGTACCTTGTGCGAAGAGATTAAGTTTCTTACCCTGAAGTTTGGAAATTCTTGGAATTCTCTATCCCAGAGGATTTGATATTCACTTTTTGAGCACCTCAAGATAGTTAGGTTTCTTGAATACAATAGAAATCAGAGCATATGGAGATAGCTTGTAAAGTTGGATCAGGTTGAGCCTATTGAAGAGCAGGGTTGGCGATCCACATGAGCTACTGTTCCTATTTGTTGTGTTGTAATGTACTCAGGTGGAAACCAATGGAACTAGACAGAATTAGCCTGTGTGATATACAATCCAGCTGGCAGAAAGAATGGTGGTGTAGGCAATAAAACAGTTTACAGTGGTGTTCTCTTCAACTCCTTTTGGGATCTACTGCTTTTTGGCATTTTCCGAATGTCCCAGACTTGTTGCACAGAGCAGACGTATTGGACCTTGGCAAAATTATCAATCAAAATGAATGAGAAATTTGAAATGCAACTTACTTAGGAGAGCAAATCAAGTTTAGATAGTCTATTTTGTTTGTTTAAAAACATCATATTATAGGTAGGCCCAATCACATATACTGTAATTATATCTCCCCATATCAAATAAATCAATATTGTGGGTTTCCTCTATCTGCACCAACTTGGAATCTTAAAGGATGGTCTTCAAATTAAGCTATTTTAATATATAAGAGTATTACGAGATAGCTTTTTGAAAGGTTTTACTCTTAAATTTGCTGTATCAGATTACTATCCTCGGATGCAATCTGTAAGTGATGCATTCATTTTCGCTTTGACTTATATTTACTCAAAAATGGACCAACATTCATTTAGTAGATTCAATGAAAAGTATTTAACTTTGGTAATAAGCCCATAAGATGGCAACTAGTATTCTTAAAAATGTCAAGGAATATGAAAGCAAATCTAAAAATATTTAAAATATATCACCCAAAAGAATCGTCTCATGGAAGACTTGGCCTGGTGATATATAAATGAATTTGAGCACATAAGTGACAATATAACAACAAAAAACATTTAATGCAAATATAAACATGAGGAAGCCTGCAGTCGCAGGAAATCCAGAGCAACACACACAAAATGCTTGAGGAACCCAGCAGGCCAGACAGCATCTATGGAAATGAACAACAGCCTGATGTCTCAGGCCAAGGAAGTCCTGAGAATGTTTCTTGGCCCAAGGCATCAACTGTTTGTTCATTTCCATGTATGTTGCCTGGCCAGCGGCATTCCTCCAGCATTTTATATGTGTTGTATTTAATGCAAATGTAGTTTAGAGCACAATATGTTCCTAAAGCTCTATAGTACCCTAAATGGAAATTCTGCCAGAAGATTTTAATTTATATACTATCATCAATCAGTTTTCTATTTAGTGATTTTGTGATTTTTATAAAATTGAAGTATTTGAAAGCAATTTTATTTTCCCCCTCCTGATGATCAAAGATTAACTGTGTTCTGCACCTTGGGTGTAACTGCCTCCCTGAATGTCCTGTTTTCCGAAAGCTCAACTGCCCAAATGATCTGGAGTTCATCCATTTCCAGCTCCAATTCCTTAATGCAGTCTGAAAGAAACTACAGCTGGATGCACTTCCTGCAGGTGAAGTCATTAGGGATACTGGAGGTCTCCGTTCCTTCCCGCATCCCACTAGAGGAGCAGTCAACTCTCCTGCCCAGAATTCCCACTGTTCTAAAAATGACCATAAGACCAGAAGAGATAGGAGCAGAAGTAGGCCATTTGGCCCGTCGAGGCAAATCCACTATTCAATCATAGGCTGAACCAATTCTTCCAGTCATCCCCACTCCCTTGCCTTCACCCCATACCCTTTGATGCCCTTGCTGATCAAGAACCTATCTATCCCTGCTTTAAATACACCCAATGACTTGGCCTCCACAAGCCACTTCTGGTAACAAATTCCACAGATTTACCACCCTCTGACTAAAGTAATTTCTCTGTATCTCAGTTCTAAAAGGACGTCCTTCAATCCTGAAGTCATGCCTTCTTGTCCTAGAGTCCCCTACCTTGGGAAGTAACTTTGCCATATCTAATCTGTTCAGGCCTTTTAACATTCAGAATGTTTCTATGAGATCCCCCTTCATTCTCCTGAACTCCTGGGAATACAGCCCAAGAGCTGCCAGACATTCCTCATATGGTAACCCTTTCATTCCTGGAATCATTCTTGTGAATCTTCTCTGAACCCTCTCCAATGTCAGTATATCCTTTCAAAAATAAGGAGCCCAAAACTGCACACAATACTCCAAGTGTGGTCTCATGAGTGCCTTATAGAGCCCCAATATCACATCCCTGCTCTTATATTCTATACCTCTAGAAATGAATGCCAAACTGCGTTCACCTTCTTCACAACAGCGGTGTCGAGACTAGCGCATAATTTGGACTTAAGTGAGGGAGAGTTGCTCAGCATCAGCCTCACTCTGTCTTCCCAATTCCCATCTGGATCCAGTGGCAAGACAGGAATAGAGATGACTGGAGATGGGACTTGGAGCAGTGGATGACCAGGATGTCTACTATGTCTTGTCCTGCTCTACACGTTCCACAACGCTTGCAGAGACCGCCTTCTTGACCGTTGGACCTTCCATTGGTCTCGTTCGCTCAATCCGCCAGAGTCTGTCTTCACATGCTGGGATAGACAACTCCCTATCACACCGAGGGTTTGAGACCCGTTGGCTACCCTCACCTGGTTTAGCCGGTTTGTCGAAGCCGTTGCCCGGGGTGTGGCCACTGTCGCATGCAAACAGCTACAGGGAGCCACAGGTGAGAGCTGAGTGCCAGGTGGGGACCAAAGGTGGGCTAACCGCCTTGAAAAGGACGCGACATGGTCCCCCACCAGGGGTGCTACCCCCTCCCTGACACCCCATACACCCTGCACAGTATGAAAGAAAGAAAGAGTCGTTAAGGGAATGTGCTGGTATTTCTTTAACAAATTTGAGTAGGAAGCCAGTGAATATCATTGTACAAGCTATGTGCATGTGTCTGCAGAGATACCCTGCAAGATATATGATCAGCATCTAAAGTATATGAGAATTATGAAGTGAAGAAAAGCAGTTGAAAGTTACTCAACAGAAGCTTGTGGAATTCAGATCCACTTTATTATCATCTGGGAACACAATTATCCTGAAGCACAACTACAAAGGCAAGCAAACAGGTTCTTATGATTTGTGGTATTCAAAGTGACCATTACAAAGATCACAATATTGTATGATTCACATACGATCACAGGTGTTCATCCTTCAAACCTTCAAAATAACCATTTAATGTCAATGAACCCAGAATGGAAAATCTCAGGGTTGTTGAAAATAGTTGATCAAATCCTATGTAAGGGGTCTCTTCTTTTATGTTACTGCAAAGACTAATAAAATTGCTTCTTTGTTATGTTAACTGCTGAGAAAGTGCTTCACTCTTGCAGCTTGTTTGGGTTATAATTACTGATAAGAGAATTGTATTCATTTGCTAACCAATTGGGGTAGATGTTATTCTTTCTTGTGTGTCTGTAAGCTATTGTTTTCGAGGGCTTTGGGGTAGAAGGCATGAGAGAGGAGACATGATGCTGTAAGCTGGCCAATGGAACAGACCCTGAGCGGGAGTCCGAGGCCCAGGGTCTTCGGCGAGGAGAGGAGATGAAGACAGTCTCATATAGAGCGTCTGGCCGACCACCGTGGTTGGTCCTAGGTGGTGGGTCGAGGAGATCGGAGGGGATCGAATGGTGGAAAGAAGACTCCATTAATTGAGCTCCAACTGTTGTGCACAAAGTGGTTGAACTTTGATAAGTTTGGAACCTTTTACTTTTCCTTTTATACTTTATTAATTACATAGCTCCAGTAAGATCTATAAAGTGTAATCATTTAATCGCAAATGGTGTATTGTCTGTTATTTGGCAGGGTGGGGTACACCACACAGCGTCCACACAAACTTGATTACCCAGATTGGTGGGGCCGAAGGCTGCTCCCCCTACACGAAAGTGAGCTGAGTGAGCCTGAGGCTTACCGGGGGGCTGCAACTAGTTGTTATAACACTCATTGCCCTCATATGCAGCATCATTTGGGATTATCCACTGCATGCACAGAAGAAACTCACATGATCTAAAGTAATAATAAATTAACATCAGGTGGAATCCATTTCTAACTGCGGGCAGTGCATTTTCTTTTTAACAAGTGTTTATTTCCCATTTAAGATTGCACTTAGCTCTCAGCATGTTCAGAATCTCTGGTGTCTCAATCATTAAATTTAGTTTTGTTTACACTGTGCTCAGCAGTGAGTCTGTATAATTAATTTCTGGTTCAAACACTTGCACTTCTGGGAACTTAATGTGATTCTTGACTCTGACTATTTGATGCACTGTGGTGGGAGATTCTGAGGTACAAGTGCCACATCTTGCCTGTTGCATCTGTGTAGTGATTTGAATGAAGAGGTATAATTCCAAAAGAAGCTGTAAACTGTTCAGGGCAGGAATCAAGGAAAAAATGCCTTCAATAGAGTATAATAAGTCTTTAATATTCACCTCCCAAAAAGGTGAAACCATTTAGTATGTTCAAAATAGAGAACTACAAATATTAAGGAAATCAGTGTTGAGTGCAATAAAGATAAGAGATTATCCAAGATCTTATAAAAGTGCAGTGCACACCATGAGAAGTCAAAAGGCCTGCTTTGATTTCTTATGCTTTTATATTATCTCAGCACACTAATTACTAACCAAGTCATTCGGTAGAAACATATCTCTTCTCCCATATAAGCATTAAATATTAAAAGCAAGGATGTCAACAGTTAAAAATTAATATGTTCTTTATTTATATTTTTTCCATTTTTCCCTTCTGTTCCCCTTCTTCTATCGAAACAATATTCCTATTGCGAGTCACTTGGTGATCTTCTTATGTACAACTTTCTAGTTCAAACTACAAGTGGATTTGGAAACCCAAATGGAAAACCTCGCAAATTAAAAAATACTACCTGAGATGAATTAACCCAGCAAAGCTTCCATGACAACATCAAGAAAAAACTTAAATTATTTAATAAGAGTTTATTAAATTCTCAGATGTGGTTTCTGCCTAGAAATAATATCTCTCACTTGCAATGAACACAAGGTATGCCACATTTTATATTTTGATAATTTAGCAGGAATAATATCAAAAATATCTAATTATTCTATCTCTCTCAACTTGCTGTATTCATGGCTTGTATGAATATTTATATATGGCATAAGCTGAATGCTAGCTTAAAAGAGTATTTTCCGGCCTCTTGGTTACAACTGATGAACTTCTCTTGATTTGGATAATGAAAAGCACATTGGAATAAGCAATATGAAATGTATAGTAACTGCAGTCAAGAAAATTCATTTAGCAGCAGGAAAATTGAAGTGGTTTAGAATGAGATCACTGACCACTCTTTAGCTATATCTATTTAGTTTGTGTTTATCAGTTTGATACTCAGGAGTTGAAATTGATTCTTGTAGTTGAACTATTCAGGAAACTGAAGATTAAGAATGAAGCCCTGGGAGTCAAAAGAAAGCAAATTAAACAGTTGAAATTTTCTTATTCCCAGCATCATGACATAAATTCTGATGATGTTTCTGAATTTGTTCTGTTTCATTAAGGAATCAGAACTCCAAAATGTTCACACAATTTTAAAAGTTCCTTTATCTTTTACATTTAAAAGCTATTCTGCATTTCTGTTCAGTTGTTTGGTATTCTACCTTCCAAAATGAATATTAGTCTGTTGGAGCATCATGGACTAATGGACTATGCAGTATTTCATACCTCATAGGACTCTGTTCTAACTTCTCAACTTTTCACATAAGTAACATAATTTATGTAAAATTAATTTTAAATGTTAAGGACTGTATATCAGTAGATGTTATAAAGAATTATAAAGTGCAGTCTTGTTCTGGCCATTCCCCTCAACAACATGCATGCTTCGGTAGGACTAGAGAGCAGCAGGGATCACAGCAGGGGAGCAGTGAGCGAGGGTTTCACTGAACTCCTGTCGAAGGGAAGATTTAAACTTCTTCAGAGTAGGCATTGGACAGCAGCAGGGATCACAGCTCTCTCAAGTCCTGCCAAAGGGTTTCAGGCCAATACGTCAACTGTACTCTTTTCCTAGATGCTGTCTGGCCAGCTGAGTTCCTCCAGAATTTTGTGAGTATTGTAAATGTATTTTTTGATTAAGCATTCTTTGTTCACATCATTCATTATGAGTTATATGTATGTGAATGGCGTACATCGTTATACACCTATTTCATATGTCAGCATCTTACATAAAAAGGGAAAAGAAAAACTAATTAGACAAATATCCTGGTTCTTACGTTCTTCTTTCACTTAGTTTCTGGAGTTACAAAACATAACATTGGCGACGAGGAAGTTTTAAAGTGAGCCTGAGAAGACAACTTACGTTTTGAAGCACAGCAGGGTACAGAGATGTTCGAGTTAAATAAAAGCAGAAAATGGATGAAATTAACAAATATGGCCATGGGTTCATAGACAGCAAGTACCTGGTGATAATAATAACATATTTTAAAAAAAGCAGGAATGGCTGGCTACACCGGAAAGGTAGATGCGTTTGATTGCAAAATAGATAACTGGCTGAAAAATCAAGGAGTATTTTGAAGGAAATGAAATAGCCAATGAAAAACAAGTGCCAGTGTTACTGAGTGCAATATGTGGAAAAGGATGCCATTTGCTTAGAAGTTAAACTGCTCCAACCAAAACAGCCAAAATGAGCTTTGCTTATTTTGTGAACTTAATTCAGGAACATTTAGAATCAAAACCATTACTGATTGCAGAACGCTTTAGGTCTCATAAGCAGAATCAAAAGGAAGGGGAGCTCACATGGCTGAATTGAAGAAATTGACCGAGCTTTGTCAGTTTACTGATGGGCTTAATGATGCACTGAGAGATCATTTAGTTTATGGAATCTTACAAGAAGGCATTCAAAAATGCTCCTAACTGAAGCACAACTTACATTTAGAAGAGCAGTTGAAATAGTTGTGTCAATGGAAACAGGAGACAGAGATAGTTGCTGGAAGGAATGAAAGTGAGTGTGAATAAAATCGCAATATATATACAGAAACCTGTCTGGCTGAACAAATTATATTGCCGTTTTGGCAGGAGCTCACGTTCACCAGACAAATGCAGGTTTAAAGGCGGAACTTGTAGTAAATGCAATGAAGTAGGACACAGAAACAAAGAGCATGTTGAGCAGACAAAAATAAATGGACTGCTTGGGGAAGATAAAAAGATAAAAAGTCAAGTTACAGTTTCAAAAAGAGCACTAACCCGCATGCAGTTGATGAAAAATCTGATCGTGAGGAGAGTGACACAGGACTGATAGCCTTGAAGTTTACAATATGAAAACTAGCAAGAGACAAGCAATACGGCTCACATCAGAAATGAACAACAAATTAATTAGAATGGAATCAGACACAGGCTCAGCTGTTTCCATCATTTCACAAGATGAGTTTGAATGTCATTTCAAAGACACTGAACTAAAGCCTGCAGACATCCAGCTAAGGAATTATACCAGAGAAAAGACAGCTCCTGATGCAGTGGCATTTGTAACAGTGAAATACAACAACCAACAGTAAACATTGGGCCTGAATGTGGTAAAAACAGGAGAGCCAGCATTGTCGGGCCATGATTGGCTGAGACAGTTACAAATTGATTGGAGATCCATTTGCCACTACCATACCACATCACCTGTAATCGTGTGAACTGAAAGTGAATTAAGAAAGGTATTGGAGGATGCCACAACAGTATTCAAGGATAACATTGGAAACTTATCAAGGATGTCTGAACCCTTATATCATTTGTGATAAAGTAGCCACTGAACTAGAACATATGGAGGCTGAAGGAATTCTTTTCAAGGCTGAGTTGAGCCCATGGGCAATGCCAGTGGTCCTAGCAACAAAGAAGAATGGGGCAGTCAGGATCTGTGTCAGTTTTAATGTAACCATCAACCCAGTACTGAACATACTGTAGGTCAATACCCTCTGTCCAGGATAGAGAGGGGATATCTTTGCAAACCTTTCTAGAGAAAATCACTTCAGCAAAATGAAATTGGCTGAGGTCTACTTGCAGTTGGAGATGGAAAAAGAGTCCGGTGTTTCCCACCATATACACTCACAAAGGGTTTTATTGCTACATTAGGCTTATTTTTGGAGTAGCATCTACACTTGCATTCTGGCAGAAAGTGATGGACCAAGTGCTGTAAGACTGCCCAGGTACTCGGTGATTTCTGAATGACATCATTGTTACAGGTGAGGATGACAAGTAACATCTTCAAAATATCAAGACAGTGTTAAAAAGATTAGAAGATTATGGACTCAGAGCACAGCGTGGCAAGTGTGAATTCTTTAAACCAAGTAACTGTGGTCACACCATTGCTGCACAAGGATTTACGCAAGTGTGCTGAAAAAATTAGCAGTAATGGATGCACCAAGAGCAAAGGACATGTCACAGTTGTGGTTCTTTATAGTATTTATCAATTAGAGATCAGGAAGAAATGGCAATGAACAAAGCAAAGTGAGGTGGCTTTCCAAAAGGCAATGGAGATGCTGAAATCAGACACTGTACTCACACATTAAGACCAGCATCATTAAGTGAATCAGTGATGCCTCGACTTATGGTATAGGTGAGTTATGTCACATGTTATGAGTGATGGAAGCGAATGCCCCATAGCTTTTGCATCACATTCCCCTCCACTGCAGAGTAAAATTACACCCAGTTTGACAGAGGCCTTGAACCTGGTTTGTGGATCATCATTGATCATCAATCATGGGTGTCCATTTTCAATCCATAGAAGGGTGTTCCACTAACAGCAGCAACATGAATACAGAATTGGGCTCTCTTTCTTGAAGGATATAATTATAAGATCAAATTCAAGAGGTGACCATTCATCAAATGCAGATAGATTGTCCCATTTATCCTTGGAAAAGGAAATACCTGAAAAATTTACTAAAGAGGACACTCCTCTTGACGTAGTCTCCCTAATGCAAATTGAGAGTCTCCCTATTACGACAGAGATGATCCAAAGGGGAGCAGAAAAGAATCCATGCGTTTTCAGGTTTGAAATGGCTGGAATGGGAAACAGAAATTCCAGTTCCCCTACTTTTACCATCCAAGTTGAGAGCTAAAGTGTTCGTGGAATTATATGGCAGTCATCGAGGCGTGGTCAAAATAAAAGCACTGGCTCAATGATTTGTCTTGGGATAGATCAGCAGTCGAGCAGTCTGCCGTGGAACGTTTGGGATACCACTGTCCAGAAGATGCCAAGAGCAGCGACTCTCCATCTGTTGAAAGTGTTGAGAAACCCCTTCTTAAGGAACAGTGTTCCAGAGCACTTACCTAGTTAGTTGCGGAGCATTTCAGTCATTCCTGCAAATGAATGGAATAAGACACATTACATCTGCACCTTACCACCCACCTACAAATGCCTTTGTGTCTAAAGAATGTACTGTGAGCAACGTCTGCAGAGCACACTACACTGACTCAGAACCTCACCAGTTTCCTCCCTGCATATTGTAATACAGCACGCTCCACAACCAACAACTCACCAGTTAGAGATGACCTATCAATCAGTTGAGGAGAGCAGAGTCAATTGTGAGAGAAGAAAAGTGTCCAGGTTTGTCAGTACCACTTCCTGCAGTCTCAGAGTCAACTCTTACAACCACCACAAAGGAGGCATCAGAATGTGAGATTGTTTCACAGCCTCAAGTCTCACCTGCCAAGCAGAGTGACCTTCTCTTGTCAGGGGAGAGTAAGAAATCCTTCATAGCATTTAAATCTTTAGGCTTGAATGGGCTGAATGGGACAATTTAAAATTTATTGTGCTGTGAATGTCTATATAGTGATTGCATTATATACAGTTGTATACTATATATATACTTAAAGGGGACTAGAGAACAATATGTTACTTAAAAATTTGAGTTGAGATGCATTCTGTATTGAGTTGGAATTCATAGCTTAGCGGGGAGGAATGTTGTGTATTAGATATTTCAGTAATATTTGAGTAACATTGTAACTGATTACACATTCTTTGTTTATTTACAAAATTCATCATGGTTTATATGTAAGAAGTACATCATTACACCGCCATGTCATATGTGAGTGCCTTAGGAAAAATATGGAAAATAAAAACTAAGTAGACAAATATCCTGGCTCCTGTGTTTTCCTTTTGATTAGTTTCTGGAGTCACAAAACGTAAAAGATAGCTGCTATTTAATACTCAGTGATTAATTCAAAACAATTTTTTTCCCTGTCACCACTACCTTTGGTTTAAACCCGATATTTGTGTTGTCTTTTTTTTCATTTATGGCCACTTACCAATTAAATATGCAAAAGAACGCTGATGCACAATATTTTATTAACAGTTTTTGTGTAATTGGAAGTACTGTTGATTCTGATTCAATTTCCAGTCTCAGCTATTGTACTTTTGAGAGATGGAGCAGCTACTGATGAGATCCTGGTCATAGCTCTGTACTGAACCACTGAGGTATAGGATGAAGCTAGCATAAACCCACGTTAATGAATCTGTGCATTTCCCCTGAGCTTCAGATTCTTTTTTTTTGCCATTCATCTCTATTTAATATCCCTTGAGCCTTGTACCTTCAGTGAGATGGAGACACAAACCTCGGATTACTTTATAATTAGAAGACTTCAGACCACAACTTAGCATTTTGTTTTATGATCATTTAATTTTTAAGTTTTTCTTGCATGGCTTTATTAGCATCAAGCTACCCTACTTCATGGTAAATACTGCAGGCTTGGAAAGTGCATTTGAAGTAACCAGGCTGAATAACTGTCATGCATTTTATAGATAGAACACTTTGCAGCCACTAACAATGCTATGGAAGGAATGAATACTGAGAGTGGAGGATTTAATGCCAATCGAGTGGGCTGCTTTGTTCTTAATGTATTGAGCTTCTGGTGTGGTTTCATTTTTCACTTATACCCTCTCCCTTTGTGTGAGATATGATTCCAATCTCTGGGGTGATATCCATTTCGTGTCTATTGACTTCAGTTTAGCCATGGTGCCATGACACCACACTAAATCAAATGCTGCTTGAAGCTCAAGCACAAACATTGTCATCTTACCTCTAGAATGCTGCTCTCTGGTCCATGATCAGATGAGTTCTGGACCTAAGTGATCCTGGCAAAACCCAAACTGAATATTGGTTATTGATGAACATTATCAATGATGGCTACCAATTCTTTGCTAATTATTGTGAGTACATTGATTTGATGATGAAGAGACATTGAATAAGACAGCTTTCCATGTTATTAGGTAAATATCAGTGTTACATCTGTACTGGAATAGCTTGGTTAGAGGCAGATAGTTCTGGAATGTACCACTGCCAGGATGTTCTCTGGACCCATGACCCTGGCCACATCCAGTTCTCTCAGTCAATTCCTGATATCACATGGAGTGAATTATATTGGCTGGAAGTTGATATCCATGTTGATGACAATTCCTAGAGGAAACTAAGGTTCACCAGCTATTTGATACTTCTGACTGAGGACGATTATAAATAGTTCAGCCTTTCCTTTGGCATTCACAATGTAGGCCTTGTCAATGAGGATGGGGACATTCTGAGAAGTTCCTCCTCCCATTAGCTGTTCAGTTGTCCAGCATGATCATGACTATATGTAACAGGATTACAGAAATATCTTCTTATCTGTTCGTTGTTAGATTGCTTAGCTCTCTTTATCACATGCTGTTTTAGCTCTTTGTTAACTGCAACAAACAAAATTGCTTTTTGCTTCAAGGGGATAGTGTTAGTAAGAGACAAACATATATTGATGAGTGTGTCTTTAGGTAACAGCTGTGACATTCAGCAAAGCTTTGTTTTGTCTCCATCAGTATGCTGTCATTGGCCATTGGTTTATTATTGTCCCATGTACCAAGATGACAGTGAAATGTTTTTGCATGCCAATCAGACAAATCATTCAATCTATAGCTATATTGAGCTGGTACAAAAGGGAAAACAATGCCAGATTGATGCAATATCTTCCGGTCAAGCTGGTGCTTGTGTACAACACTCCTTTGGTCGACATCTTCTGGATAAATCATGAAGCCATATGTTTCACTTCTTTTATGTCGTTTACATTTGTTTTTCATCGTGAATGTGGTTCTGGAACTGCAGAAGCCTGTGATTTGCTATTTGGAGATCGCTTGGATATTCCAGTGCTCTGCAGTCTCCAAGTGGACTCTGGGAGGCGGAGGCACGTGCAGGGGGTTAGGCTGCAAGCCAACGTTTGACTCCATTTCACTGATTAAAGTTTCCATTGTTCACTGATTAAAGCGATGAGGGAGATTGAAACATGGAGGCAAATGTAGAAGCTTGGAGATCGTTTGAGTGCTTTAGTGCTCTGCGGTGTCTGAGAGGATTAGGGGAGATGGAGGCAGCGTGTGTGAATTTTATGGCAAGAATGCTGCAGGATTTGTTGCAAACCGATGTTTAACTCCATTTTGCTAATTAAAGTCTCTATTGATCGCCAGTTAAAGCGACAAGGGAGATTGAAGCATCAAGGTGAATGCAGAGGGCAAGCGCCGGCTGCCTGTCTTTTGATGATATGCTACAGAGAGAGAAAAGTCTGCCGCTGTGCCCAGCTTTTTCTGCGTTTTGGATGTAGACTTGGACTAAAGACTTTTTTGCAATTTTATAGTTTTTTTATATTCTGGGTTTTTCACCTGATCTTTCTTGTTTTTTTGGTGTGTGGGGTGGGGGATTTTGGAGGTTGATGTACCTGTTCTGTTTTATTTATTTTTTATGTGGAAGGAGTGATTTTGGGGAGCGTGGGTTGCTGGGCCTGTTCTATTTTTGTTCATTTTTTTTGTGCAGGGAAGGTTTCTTCTGGGGGGTGTTGATGATCATGCTGCCTTTCTTTTCTTTCTTGGTTTTATGGCTACCTAGAGAAGAAGAATTTCAGAGTTGTTCACTTTGATGATAATAAAATAAACCTTTGAATACAGAACATAATGTCACAGTTACAGAGAAAGTGCAGTACAAGTATTCAGTAGGATGCAAGGGTTGTGATAAGATAGACTTTTATCAGCGAGTATAGAGTTCAAATCCTTGTTTGTTGTTATCAGTGACTCCTGGGTTGGTAACTGAAGCCTGAAGGTTGCTTGGAGTCTGGAAGTTGAGACCTAATTGCTGGAAACCTGCAAATCTCTGCAAGTCCACTGGAGAAGTCAAAGGCTCAATGTTTGTGAATCCATGAGTCTGCTGAGTCTCTCCTAGAATTAGAAATGCGTATATGTGTGGGTGGGTGGGTGCGTAGGAGGAAGGAATAGGATCTGTTTTGCTGCTGTTTCTTTCTCGCTCGGTATATTCTGTTTTGTGGTGTTCTGTGTTGTTCTGCTGAGCACGGCAGGCATGTTAGGTTGGCATCAGAATGTGTGGTGACATTGGCAGGTTGACCCCAGCACATCTATGGCTGTGCTGTTTGTTAATGTAAATGACACATTTCACTTTATATTTCAATATACTTGTGACAAATACATCTGAATCTGAATCTGACTAGGTCATCAGAATTATTTATCATACTGTTGTAGAATGGCCAGCAAAGTACTATAAAACCTCCTTCCACAAGCAATTCCAGGCAACTTAAGTGGCATATTGAGCCTTAACAAGGCTTTAGATTGGGGGAATTGATGAAGAGAAGAGATGAGAATTCTGAACACAGACATCTCAAAACCTTAATTAAGAAGGGTCAAAATGTCCCTTGGTACAATCCCAAACAGAAGTGTGCTTTGCAGATGAAAATTGGTTTTCCTCCAACACTACAAATTTATAGCCAATTCTGTGTAACTTTACACCCATTGGCAATGTGATCCCTGAATTTCTGGAAAGATCTTTTTGACTTAGTATTTTTTTCCCTAGAATAAAACTACTTTAAATATTTTTAACATCCGTAGAACTTTTATCATTTATTTGCAGTGACATTGTCAACCTCACTTGTCTGAATAATAAAACTTCTCACGTAAGACCATAGGAGCAGAATTAGGCCATTCAGCCTATCGAGTCTGTTCTGCCATTCCATCATGGCTGATCCCCGATCCCACTCAACCCCATTCACCTGCCTTCTTGCTATATCCTTTGATGCCCTGACTGATCAGAAAATGATCGCCTTCCACCTTAAATATAGGCCGGACTTGGTCTCTATTACAGTCTGTGGCAGAACATTCCACAGATTTACTATGCTCTAGTAACAACATTCCTCTTTACCTCTGTTCTCAATTTTGAGGTTGTGCCCTCTAGTTCTGGATACCCCTACCATAGGAAACATCCTCTCCACATCCACCCTATCTAGTCCTTTCAACATTCAGTAAGTTTCAATGAGATCCTCCCATATTCTTCTAAATTACAGTGATTACAGGCCTATACTTACAGAAAAGATCAAAAGATTGAAAGAAGGCAGAGAAAATTTACAAAGAAGTTGCCAGGATCTGAGGACTTGAGTTAATAGAGGAAGGTTGAACAGGTCAGGATTTTATTCCCCAGAGTGTAGGAGAATGAGGGAAGATTCGACAGAGGTATACGAAATTGTGGGGGCATAGATATGATAAACACAAGTATGCTTTTTCCTTTTTTTTTGCGCGTGCCTGCGTGCGTGTGAGCCTGTGTGTTTGCGTCTGCATGTCCGTGCGTGTGTCCGTGATGATGCATTTTTCATGGCTTTTTTTACAAAGTGCAGAGCGAGAGAGAGACTGTGTGGCATGTCACTCATCACACAGTCATTTTCGCAGTATTTTCCCTTTATTTTACGAGGTTAAGTTGTGATCTCAACACTCAACCCGGCACGGATGGAAAGCGTACTCCGGGGCAGACCCGACTAGTTTCGAATCCGGGAACCTCTGCTCCCGGGTCCAGCGCCGATGTCGTTGTGCCACCAGCCGGCCCGAAGTAGGCTTTTTCCACTGAGATTGGGTGAGACTAAAACTAGAGGTCATGGGTTAAGGGTGAAAGGTAGAATATTTAAGGAGAACATGAGTGGGAACCTCTTCACTCAGATAGTGGTGCGAGTGTGGAATGAGCTGCCAGCAGAAATGATGGATGCTGGTTCAATTTCAACGTTTAAGAGAAACGGATGGGAAGGGTATGGAGGGCTATGGTTCAGGTCCAGGTCGATGGAACTAGGCAGATTAATATCAACAGACACAAAATGCTGGAGGAACTCTGCAGGTCAGGCAGCATCTATGCCCATCTTCAGGACTGAAAAGGAAGGTGGAAGATGCCAGAGTAAAAAGGTGGGGAGAGGCAAAGGAGGTGTGAAGGTAATAGCTGCTTCTGCATCTTCTGTGTGTTGCTTTGGATTTCCAGCATCTATCGACTTTTTTGTGTTTATTATAGACAGATTAATAGTTTGGCGTGGCTGGAAAGGGATGAAGGGCTGTTCCTGTGCTGTAGTGTGCTATAACTCTCTGACTACATAAGTCTAACATCTTTGCATGACCAACCCTGATTACACTGATAAAAGGCCAACACTCACACTACATTTTTTGTCCGAACTGAGACCTTGTACCTTAATACAGAACTCACTCATCAATGGAAGTTGTAGCAAACTAAGGATGAAGATAATGTCCAGGTAAGGCTAGCTTACAGATAGTGTGCAGTCATCTAGGCAAGAGAGGTCCATGAAGAGCATAGCTTCACTTTGCACAGATTGGGTTTGGAGCCGTTTGGTATACTGAGACAAGGTAAATATACAGATGAGGAATCATAGAGTAACACTTACTATTGGTCTTTTAGTTTACTAATTCAGAAGCATTATTGGCCTTTAACATGTAGTGCAGTGGTTAACTCGACGCTATTACTGCTTGGGGCATTCTGAAGTTCGGATTCAATTCCGGCACCATTCTGTGAGGAATCTCTGTGCATTCTCTCTGTGGAATGCACAGGTTCCCCTTATGCACGTATAAATAAAGAGTGTTTGTGGAGCGAGTGCAAGTTTTCAGGGTCCAGTTAATCAGTGACAACATGTGTGCCTGGACTGCTTTGCCAATGATAGGCAGTCACAGTTACACTCACCTTCTAAGTCTCAGATTATTCTAGGATGTTGCTAATTCCTGCTGCAGCAACACTGTAGGACCTCACTCACTTTCCCCTTAGCCTTAGAAACAGACAGAAAAGACCTGCATCTGGCTGCATTGCAGGCTTCCTCAGGCTGCTGGCATTCAAATATTACCCTCATGTTTTGACGAGAGAAATTCCTGGCAAGCTTCTGAGAGGATACCTGTTAAATCTTTCTGTGGCCCTCATGCACAAAAAAAAATGCCTCTGTGAGCACTGCCCAATTCAGCCTAACAACTGAGGAGAATCCTCCCATTCTCTGCCAATTATTCTGACATGCAATCATTTAACAGCCACACTCATGAAGCTGGAGCTGTGCTCTCCTCATATTCTGCTTTGTCTCAAGAGCTGTCTGCAGAGATCACATCTTATGGCTAAAACCTGGGAACTACATTAACCTGCAGTAGATCTGTAGGACATCTGTGCTGAAATTAATATTACGAGGCATTAAGTGGGTAATTCTGACAGTCTGCTGCATGAATCTTGGAAATGAACAGTATGATCTTTACAGAAGTCTTACAAACAGCCTGTGTCCCATAACACTGCTCTAATGCCATTAGTGTAAAAGAATGTTTAATGACACCTAGGTTAAAGTGATTTTTGATAAACCAAAGCTAAGCAGGACTTTCATGTTAAAAGAAGTTTCTTTACTGCCTAAAAAAACGTTGTTTACAATGTTTACAATGTAAACATTCCCACCCTCCCCAAACTGAAACTCAGCAAGACAATATTCATAAAAACAATAATGAAGAATATAAATATGAATTAAAATTACCATTTCAAACAGGAAAATATTTTATCCAGCCCTAAGACATTATATTTTAATCAGTTTCAAATGTAAATCAATGAGAGATTTAATCAAAAACACAGATTTCAAAGTTAAACATTTTAATATCAGTTTACCCAGTGTAAAATTGGGAAATTGGGAAATTGGAAATTCCACATCAGCTGCTTATCCACAGCTGTGCCTAAAATATACTCGCTTTCTTCTATGACAACATTCTCCTTTTCTGTTTATTATTTCTCAAGTCAGTACGGGCTAAATATGTTTAAAATGTAGTTGCAATGCCTCCACCTAGACAAGTTCTCTTGGTGACACCTCGATGTTCTAAAAGCACTAAACAAACTGAACTAAACTCCTGGGAGCGCACATCTCATGCAGCCTCTGACGGTTGCAGAACACATCGTTCACAATCAAGAAAGCTCACCAACGCTGGTCAAGAGAGCTGTTCAATGCACGTCAATTTTCTTAATCCTCTACAGACCAGCAGTAGAAAGAATCTGAACAAGCTGCATCACCACATGGTATAGAAACTGCATTGTGGCGGATAAGAAGGCTCTACAACAGGTAATCAAAACTGTCCAATACATCAGCAGAACCAGCTTACCCACCATCAAAGACATATGTACAGAAAGGTGCCAGAAAAAGGCCAGCAATTATGAAGGATGCCACCCATCCTCATCGTGGACTCTTCGTCCAACTCCCATCAGGTAGGAGACCACATAGCATCCTTGCCAAGACCACCAGACTCTAAAACAATTACCTTCCCTAAGCAGTAAGGCTAGTCGATACCTCCATCCACTAACCCACCCCAGCACTAACCCACCACAAAAGCACACGTGAGATCCTGGAGGAACTCAGCAGACCAGGCAGCTTCTATGGAAAAGAGTAAACAATCATTGTTTCGGGCTGAGATGCTTCATCAGGACCCTGATGAAGGGTCTCAGCCCGAAATGCCAACTGCTTACTCACTTCCCTAGATGCTATCTGGCCTGCTGAGTTCCTCCAGCATCTTGTGTGTGTTGCTTTGGATTTCCAGCATCTGCAGGTTTTCTCCTGTTTGTGACTAACCCACCACCACTACTTTATTATTTCCTGCCAGAATCACCCTATATGCAGACACTGCTGTGGCTAGTGTCACAATGTGTACATACAATCAATCTATGTATATAAGCTATCTTATGTATTTATATTTATTGCATGTTTTTCTATTGTGTTCTGTATCTTAGTATGTTTTCTTTTACTGCATCACAGTCAGAGTAACAATTATTGCATTCTCCTTTGCAGTTGTGTACTGGAAATTACATTAAACAATCTTGAATCTTGAATGTTCCAGGATTAAAGAAGAAGCTGTTAACAATAAGACAGCATCATGACATTTCTAGCCCTCAGACTCCCTTTTATGGTTTTATTTGAAGTCAGTTAATGTTTAGTTCAGTCTTTGTCTTATTCTTTCTAGAAAACTACCCTGCTAAATCTCGAAGCCAGAAATCATTGCACTGTTTATATTCTTTGGAACATCTCACTAATCATTACTTTAATTCAGACCAAGTTTTTCCTATTAGTTGCAAAAAAATTGTGTTATATATTGCTTAACTATTTGAGAACTTTTAAAAAGAATTTCTGCTTATCAAGAGGATAATTTTAAACTGTGCAAGTTTTCAGTTTTGACGATGGTAACATCCTAAAAGTGAAAGATTGCAAATGCTGGACTTCTGAATTCAAAACAGAAGATGCTGGAGATGCTCTGTAGATCAGGCAGCATTTGCAGAGAGTAAATCAGTTTTAACTCTTCAGGTTAATAATGTGAGGATGAGTTAGAAATCAACCATGTTTTACTTTGTAAAAAAGGGGGAAAGATGGAGAGAAAGAAATAAATGTTTGCAAAGACCATAAGAGACTGAATGACATACTTGGTAGTGGTGTATTGTTGGATGATGTTGAAGGCTTATTACAACTGAATAGTCTAAACAGGACCTTGTATGGCACATGCCTGCTTCAACATTTTTGAGGGTTCAAGGTGGTTGCCACAATTTGAAGAGAATGGAAATTGCATTTACTGGAAATCTGAAATAAAATCCTGCATTAATCAACATCAAACATTGATTTTACTACGCAAACAACAGGAATTCTGCAGATGCTGGAAATTCAAGCAACATACATCAAAGTTGCTGGTGAACGCAGCAGGCCAGGCAGCATCTGTAGGAAGAGGTGCAGTCGACGTTTCAGGCCGAGACCCTTCGTCAGGACTAACTGAAGGAAGAGTGAGTAAGGGATTAGAAAGTTGGAGGGGAAGGGGGATATCCAAAATGATAGCAGAAGACAGGAGGGGGAGGGATAGAGCCGAGAGCTGGACAGGTGATAGGCAAAAGGGGATACGAGAGGATCATGGGACAGGAGGTCCGGGAAGAAAGACAAGGGGGGGGGTGACCCAGAGGATGGGCAAGAGGTATATTCAGAGGGACAGAGGGAGAAAAAGGAGAGTGAGAGAAAGAATGTGTGCATAAAAATGAGTAACAGATGGGGTACGAGGGGGAGGTGGGGCCTTAGCGGAAGTTAGAGAAGTCGATGTTCATGCCATCAGGTTGGAGGCTACCCAGATGGAATATAAGGTGTTGTTCCTCCAACCTGAGTGTGGCTTCATCTTTACAGTAGAGGAGGCCGTGGATAGACATGTCAGAATGGGAATGGGATGTGGAATGGGATCTGGCGGACAGAGCGTAAATGTTCAGCAAAGCGGTCCCCCAGTCTGCGTCAGGTCTCGCCAATATATAAAAGGCCACATCGGGAGCACCGGACGCAGTATATCACCCCAGTCGACTCACAGGTGAAATGTTGCCTCACCTGGAAGGACTGTTTGGGGCCCTGAATGGTGGTAAGGGAGGAAGTGTAAGGGCATGTGTAGCACTTGTTCCGCTTACACGGATAAGTGCCAGGAGGGAGATCAGTGGGGAGGGATGGGGGGGACGAATGGACAAGGGAGTTGTGTAGGGAGCGATCCCTGCGGAGTGCGGGGGGGGGGGAGGGAAAGATGTGCTTAGTGGTGGGATCCCGTTGGAGGTGGCGGAAGTTACGGAGAATAATATGTTGGACCCGGAGGCTGGTGGGGTGGTAGGTGAGGACCAGGGGAACCCTATTCCTAGTGGGGTGGTGGGAGGATGGAGTGAGAGCAGATGTACGTGAAATGGGGGAGATGCGTTTAAGAGCAGAGTTGATAGTGGAGGAAGGGAAGCCCCTTTCTTTAAAAAAGGAAGACATCTCCCTCGTCCTAGAATGAAAAGCCTCATCCTGAGAGCAGATGCGGCGGAGACGGAGGAATTGCGAGAAGGGGATGGCGTTTTTGCAAGAGACAGGGTGAGAAGAGGAATAGTCCAGATAGCTGTGAGAGTCAGTAGGCTTATAGTAGACATCAGTGGATAAGCTGTCTCCAGAGACAGAGACAGAAAGATCTAGAAAGGGGAGGGAGGTGTCGTTACTACCCTTGTTTGCCTGACCTGTTGAGTACTTGCAACATTTTAGTTCAAAGTCAAGGTAAACTTACCAAATACAACTCTGAAATTCATTTTCTTGCAGGCATTTTCAGAAAAAAAGAATGCAATAGAATTTTATAAAAGACTCAGCATAAACAGACAAAGATTGACCAACACCAACATGCAAAAAAAAACAAACTATGCAAATAAAAATAATACTGAGAACATAAGTTGTAAAGAGTCCATAAAAGTGAAACTGTAATGGTGAGGGAAGTTCAAGAGCCCGAAGATTTTAAATTTCCCTAAACCTGGTGGATGGGTCCTAAAGCTTCTGTTCCTCTTACACAAAGGTAGCGGCAAGGAGAAGACATGCCTGGATGGTGAGCGTCTTTGATGATGGAAACTACTTCCTAGTGACAGCATTTCACATTAATATACTCAATGGTGGGGAGTGCTTTGCTTGTGATGGACTGGGCTGTGTGCACCACTTTCTACAGCTTCTTCCATTCCTGGGCATTGGTGTTACTACACCAGGCCATGATGCAACCAGTTAGGATACTGTCTAGTGTTCATTTATAGAAGTTTGTCAAAGTTTTTGATATAATGCCAAATTTATGCAAAATTCTAAGAAGTCGATAGACTTCTTTGTGATGACACCTACATGATGGTCTCAGGATAGATCCTCTGTATGGTAACATCAAGGAATTTAACGCCACTGATCCTCTCCACCTCGGCTGTTTGGTCATGATGACTTTCAGTGAAAGGTTGTTGTGGTGGTACCAAAGTTCAAAGTTCAAAGTAAAATCTATTATCAGAGTACATACATGTCATCACATGCAATCCTGATAGTCATTTTCCTGCGGGCATACTCAGCAAATCTATAGAATAGTAGCTATAAACAGGATCAATGAAAGAGAAAATAGAGAATAGAAGAAAACAGACTGTGCAAATGCAAATATACATAAATAAATAGCAATAAATAATGAGAGCATGAAATAACAGCATAAAGAGCCCTTAAAGTGAGATTATTGGTTGTGGAAACATCTCAATAGATGTGTGTAGTTATCCTTGTTCATTCAAGAGCTTGATGTGTGAGGGGTAGTAACCGTTCTTGAACCTGTTGGTGCGAGTCCTGAGGCATCTGCACCTTCTACCAACCAAATTTTCTATCTTTATCCTCTATGCCGATTTGTTATCATCATTGATTTGGCCAACATCAGCGATGTCATCAGCAAACGTAAATACTCAATATATAGTTATTTAAAAGCGTATGGTGCAAATCATCTCCATTATGGAACAATAATCGTTTTCTATCTGGGGGGAACCATTCACTAACAGAACTTGAAGATATTAATGGGGCAAGTACTATCCTTAGCTTTCAAGAACTGATATCTCAATATAATATTGATAAACACTCGCTTTTCTTCTACTTTCGAGTAGATCAGCTTGTAAAGCCTACAGCGTTCCCTGGGGGTCAGATTTAAAGGACCATCCAATTTTAAGTTGGATACAGTGTGTTCCAAGACAGATAGTGTCATATATCTATGATAAATTAAACTCTCAGAAATATATGCCTACATTGGGAATGAAAGCCTGAGATAGGGATATATCTGAATTGGGACAAGACTTAAACTGGGATGCGATTTGGGATAATGCTGCCGGTGCTTTGAAAAACCCAAATCATCGGTATATACACTTGAAATTTTGTGATAGAGCATATTTAACACTGAGAATTAGACATCAAATGGGACTGGTTCCTGACCCATATTGCTCATTTTGCCCCCATGGAACCGTTGGCTCTTTTATACATGTTACATAGAAACATAGAAACATAGAAAATAGGTGCAGGAGTAGGCCATTCGGTCCTTCGAGCCTGCACCGCCATTTATTATGATCATGGCTGATCATCCAACTCAGAACCCCGCCCCAGCCTTCCCTCCATACCCCCTGACCCCCCGTAGCCACAAGGGCCATATCTAACTCCCTCTTAAATATAGCCAATGAACTGGCCTCAACTGTTTCCTGTGGCAGAGAATTCCACAGTTTCACCACTCTCTGTGTGAAGAAATTTTTCCTAATCTCGGTCCTAAAAGGCTTCCCCTCTATCCTCAAACTGTGACCCCTCGTTCTGGACTTCCCCAACATCGGGAACAATCTTCCTGCATCTAGCCTGTCCAATCCCTTTAGGATCTTATACGTTTCAATCAGATCCCCCCTCAATCTTCTAAATTCCAACGAGTACAAGCCCAGTTCATCCAGTCTTTCTTCATATGAAAGTCCTGCCATCCCAGGAATCAATCTGGTGAACCTTCTTTGTACTCCCTCTATGGCAAAGATGTCTTTCCTCAGATTAGGGGACCAAAACTGCACACAATACTCCAGGTGTGGTCTCACCAAGGCCTTGTACAACTGCAGTGGTACCTCCCTGCTCCTGTACTCGAATCCTCTCGCTATAAATGCCAGCATACCATTCGCCTTTTTCACCTCCTGCTGTACCTGCATGCCCACTTTCAATGACTGGTGTATAATGACACCCAGGTCTCGTTGAACCTCCCCTTTTCCTAATCGGCCACCATTCAGATAATAATCTGTTTTCCTATTTTTGCCACCAAAGTGGGTAACTTCACATTTATCCACATTAAATTGCATCTGCCATGAATTTGCCCACTCACCCAACCTATCCAAGTCACCCTGCATCCTCTTAGCATCCTCCTCACTGCTAACACTGCCGCCCAGCTTCGTGTCATCCGCAAACTTGGAGATGCTGCATTTAATTCCCTCATCCAAGTCATTAATATATATTGTAAACAACTGGGGTCCCAGCACTGAGCCTTGCGGTACCCCACTAGTCACCGCCTGCCATTCTGAGAAGGTCCCGTTTATTCCCACTCTTTGCTTCCTGTCTGCTAACCAATTCTCCACCCACACCAATACCTTACCCCCAATACCGTGTGCTTTAAGTTTGCACACTAATCTCCTGTGTGGGACCTTGTCAAAAGCCTTTTGAAAATCCAAATATACCACATCCACTGGTTCTCCCCTATCCACTCTACTAGTTACATCCTCAAAAAATTCTATGAGATTCGTCAGACATGATTTTCCTTTCACAAATCCATGCTGACTTTGTCTGATCATTTCACCGCTTTCCAAATGTGCTGTTATCACGTCCTTGATAACTGACTCCAGCAGTTTCCCCACCACCGACGTTAGGCTAACCGGTCTATAATTCCCCGGTTTCCCATATGTTGTATGGGAATGTCCAGGGGTTTTTGATTTGTGGGGGAAGGTTATCAGTACTCTTACAGAGCTAACAGGGGTACAATTACCAATGGACTCTGCTGTACATCTTCTAAATGATGACTCCCACCTTTCCCTTATGGGAAAAACACGCAAAATCTGGCAGGCAGGCCTAACTGCAGCTAAGAAGATTGTAGTCCAGTGTTGGAAACCTCCCCATGATATTTCAAATACTCACTGGCTTCGGAGCTTTTTGGACATTTCTTACCTGGAACTTTCATCAGCAAGAGTAAATGATGCACGACCAAACACAATCTTAATGTGGACAAATTTGATATCTAACTTAAAAGATCTATCGTTAAAATAGGAATATTTTGTCTGTGTATGTACTACTATTCAGTTGGTTGGCGGAGGGGAGAGGGATGGGGGAGAAAGGGCTGGAGGGGGGATGGTGATGAAAGTTGGGGGGTGACTGTATTAAACAGTCAAAATGTAATTGGCAATTGGTTGTATTGAATGTAATTTGTTGGTGTTTCAATAAAAAATTAATAATAAAAAACATAGTTATGTCTGTGTGACTAAGCACTTATCCCATGCCAAATCTGAGTTTAGTAATTTCACCATTGTTGTGGGCAGGTGGCCAAGTGGTTAAGGCATTGGACTAGCGACCTGAAGGTCATGTGTTTAAGCCCCTGCCGAGGCAGCGTGTTGTGTCCTTGAGTAAGGCACTTAACCACACAGAGCTCTGCGACGACACTGGTGCCAAGCTGTATCAGCCCTTGCCCTTCCCTTGGACAACATAGGTGTCGTGGAGAGGGGAGACTTGCAGCATGGGCAACTGCCTGTCTTCCATACAACCTTGCCCAGGCCTGCGCCCTGGAGAGTGAAGACTTTCCAGGCGCAGATCCATGGTCTCGCAAGACTAACGGATGTAGGCTAAATCAAAGGTGGTGACAAATCATCATACAGGAGGGAGATTGAAAATCTAGCTGAGTGGTTCACAGCAACAACCTCTTACTCAATGTCGGCAGAACCAATGAGCTGATTGTTGACTCAGGAAGAGGAAACCAGAGGACCACGAGCCAGTTCTCATTGGAGAATCAGAGGTGGACAGGGTCAGAAACTTTAAACTCCTCAGTGTTCTCTTTCAGAGGACCTGCCCAGGACCCAGCATGTAAGTGCAATTACAAAGAAAACACAACAGTGTCTCTACTTCCTTTGGAGTTTGTGAACAGTTGGCATGAGATCGATAACTTCTATAGATGTGTGTTGAAGAGTATATTGACTGGTTGTATCACAGCCTGGCATGGAAACACCAATGCCCTTAAATGGAAATCCTACAAAAAGTAGTGGACCCGGCCCAGTCCATCACAGGTAAAGCCTTCCCCACCATTGAGCACATCTACATGGAGTGTTGTCACAGGAAAGCAGCATCCATCATCAGGAACCCCTACCACCCAGGACATGCTCTCTTCTCACTGTTGCCCTCACGAAGAAGGACCATGAAGTTCCCTTCCTGTTCTTAGGTCAAAGAGAGCATAAGTGACATTGACCTTATCTAGGAGCCGAACTTTGTTGCTATTTACTGGATGTTCATTGTTTTGTTTTGCAGGAGATAATGGCATTCAAGCCCTACCATGGTTGCTGAGCATCTATGATTTAATGTTAGTTTCGAATTGCCACTTCGTTCATGAAGTGACCTTCCAGAGGTCATACCTTGAACTCTTGTACTTTCCCAGATGACCACTTCTAAGCTTATATTTTAATGTCAGCAGGAAGTGCTTGGTTGAGTTATTTGAAAGGTATGGTAGAACACAAAGATGGTGTCCTGCAAATGAAGATCATTCTACTTCACATGGTGCTGAAAAGAGAAACAGTACTTGCAATTTCATGATTAATTGATAATGGGAATAGAAGCCATAATGCAATAAAATGGAAACATAAGAAGAAAAATACTTTAATTGCACATTCTTTTTAAAACATGTTTATCTGAATGGTGCGTTTATCTGAAAGGTAAACACTTTCAAATCTCTTACTAGCTCTTCCTTCAGTTAGTCCTGACGAAGGGTCTCGGCCTGAAACTTCGACTGTACCTCTTCCTGGAGATGCTGCCTGGCCTGCTGCATTCACCAGCAACTTTGATGTGTGTTGCTTGAATTTCCAGCATCTGCAGAATTCCTCGTGTTTGCGAATAGAGAAGGAGGTCATTTTGAACATCTTGCTAGCCTGCTGTAGTTATCAGAAATTAATTAGTCATCAGGCAACTATCCCTGTCTCCCTACATCCTTAATTTGAGAAATCTCTTTTGAAGCATGTGGCCACTCTGTGCCATTAGAATTTGGGTCCAAACAGACATTTCACTTATTGATCCTAACATTTTTTTCAGGGTTAACACTTGAATCTATTAGTCTAGGTATAACTTGCTGACTTTGGTTCTGCAGCAACTTAAAATCTGTTACCCAGTTTATTTAATGGTTCAGCCAAAATACCTTTGTGTACAATTCTATATATATAGTGTTACAACCCTGCATAAGATTAATACTATCCTGAGACCTGAATCAGATACATTGTGAAAGTGCCTCTTTAATCTTTCTATGGACTGATAATAAAAAAATCTAAGAAGATGCAAACGGACAAAAATTCTTAAGCTGCTGTGTATTGCAGTGAGGGAATGGACAGTTGGGGGAGGTGTGATCAAATTCACTTGATACAATGAGTTAAACATAGCTTCAAAACAAAATTGAGGTCATGCTATGTTTCTCTGCTTCTTTTGATCACCTTGTTTCATTTGAAGAACATAACCAAATTCTTCCACTTATTTTTCCGTGTCTCCTGAGAGCCTCTCACTGGTCTGAACCCTGAGTGGTAGCTTTTATAAGAGGGCCTTGAACATAGAAACATAGAAGACCTACAGAAAAATACAGGCTCTTCAGCCCACAATGTTGTACCGAACATGTACTTACTTTAGAAATTACCTAGGGTTACCCATAGCCCTCTATTTTTCTAAGCTTCATGTACCTATCCGGGTGTCTCTTAAAAGACCCTATTGTTTTCGCCTCCACTACCATCGCTGGCAGCCCATTCCATGCACTCACCACTCTCTATGTAAAAAAAACTTACCTCTGAAATCCCCTCTGTACCTACTTCCAAGCACCTTAAAACTGTGCCATCTTGTGTTAGTCATTTCAACCCTGGGAAAAAGTCTCTGACTATCCACACGATCAATGCCTCTCATGGTATTGTACACCTCTATCAGGTCACCTCTCATCCTCTGTCACTCCAAGGAAAAAAGGCCAAGTTCACTTAACCTATTCTTGTGAGGCATGCTCCCCAATCTAGGCGACATCCTTGTAAATCTCCTGTGCACCCTTTCTATAGCTTCCACATCCTTCCTGTAGTGAGCTGACCAGAAATGAGCACAGTACTCCAAGTGGGGTCTGACCAGGGTCCTATATGTCTGTAACATTCCCTCTCAGCTCTTGAACTAAATCCTACAGGTGATGAAGGCCAATGCACCATATGCCTTTTTAACTGCACAGTCAACCTGCACAGCAGCTTTGAGTGTCCTATGGACTCGGACCCCAAGATCCCTTTGATCCTCCACACTGTCAAGAGTGTTACCATTAATACTATATTCTGCCATCATATTTGACCTACCAAAATGAACCACCTCACACTTATCTGGGTTGAACTCCATCTGCCACTTCTCAACCCAGTTTTGCATCCTATCGATGTCCCACTGTAACCTCTGACAGCCCTCCACACTATCCACAATATCCCCAACCTTTGTGTCATCAGCAAATTTACTAACCCATCCCTCCTCTTCCTCATCCGGGTCATTTATAAAAAAAACAAAGAGAAGGAGTCACAGAACAGATCCCTGAGGCACACCACTGGTCACCAACCTCCATGCAGAATATGACCCATCCACAACCACTCTTTGTCTTCTGTGGGCAAGCTAGTTCTGGATCCACAAAGCAATGTCCCCTTGGATCCCATGCCTCCTTACTTTCTCAATAAGCCTTGCATGTGGTACCTTATCAAATGCCTTGCTGAAATCCATATACATTATACCTACTGCTCTACCTTCATCAATGTGTTTAGTCACATCCTCAAAAAATACAATCAGGCTAGTAAGGCATGACCTGCCTTTGACAAAGCCATGCTGACTATTCCTAATCATATTATGCATCTCCAAATGTTCATAAATCCTGCCTTTCAGGATCTCCTCCATCAACTTACCAACCACTGAAGTAAGACTCACTGGCCTATAATTTCCTGGGCTATCTCTACTGTCTTTCTTGAATAAGGGAAAGACATCTGCAACCCTCCAATCCTCTGGAACATCTCCCGTCACCATTGATGATGCAAAGATCATTGCCAGAGGCTCAGCAATCTCTTCCCTCTCCTCCTACAGTCGCCTAGGGTATATCTCTTCTGGTCCCAGTGACTTATCTAACTTGATGCTTTCTAAAAACTCCAGCACATCCTCTTTCTTAATGTCTATATGCTCAAGCTTTTCAGTCTACTGTAAGTAATCCCTACAATCATCATGGTCTTTTTCTGTAGTGAATACTGAAGCAAAGTATTCATTAAGTATCTCTGCTATATCCTCCACTTCCATACACACTTTTCCACTGTCACACTTGATTGGTCCTATTTTCTCACGTCTTATTCTCTAATGCTCGTCACATACTTGTAGAATGCCTTAGGGTTTTCCTTAATCCTGCTCACGAAGGCCTTCTCATGGCCCCTTTTGGCTCTCCTAATTTCATTCTTAAACTCCTTCCTGTTAGACTTATAATTTTCTAGCTCTCTATCATTATCTTGTTTTTTGAACCTTTCGTAGGCTCTTCTTTCCTTCTTGACTAGATTTTCAAAAGCCTTTATACACCATGGTTTCTGTACCCTACCATCCTTTCTCTCTCTCATTGGAATGTACCTATGCAGAACACCATGCAAATATCCCCTGAATATTTGCCACGTTTCTGCCATACATTTCCCTGAGAACATCTGTTCCCATTTTATGCTTCCAAGTTCCTGCCTGATAGCTTCATATTTCCTCTTACTCCAATTGAACACTTTCCTAACTTGTTTGTTCTTATTCTTTTGCAATACTATGGTAAATGAGATAGCCTACCTCAGGTAGTTGGAGATAAATACAGTACCTATTGTCTTGACAACGCAATATCAGGAGACTGAAATGTTTATTCACTGCTGAAACAGACAAACTCATACATTATTACTTGTAATCTTTAGAAAAAATATATTTAACGATTGACCCAGTACCATTAAAACAATCCTTCATTTTTGTTTACATCTGATTTACATCAGTGTTATATCAAGGTACATCCCTTCAACAAAATTCTTTCCAGATCATTTTAGTGTAAAATAGATTTTTTCACTGAGACCACATATTTTCAAAATAAAAAAGCACCTGCCTCTATTCCTGCATCATTTCATCTATGCTGAAACTTCCTTCTATTTATAAATTTGCCCATTACAACACCCTCCCAGCTAAACTTTTGCCCACTTTGCATGCCACTATTCCTGAGGAGACATTGGCTTTTGCATAATTAGACACTTGGCAAGGTCCAATAAAAAGAAGATAACTTTGAGCAGAGTGGCCATTGTGTGAGTGGGCCAGTGGTAGAGTGGGGGGCTGAGGCTTTGGCGTGGAGAGACTTAGGCTGTAGGTATATTGTTTTTGTTATATATCCTTGTTTGTTCTTATTGCACATTTACAACAGTGGTGATGCCAGACAGGATATTGGAATGCTCCCCAAGCAGGATGTGTGAAGGCATGGAGACCTCTTGTGACCCTGACACTGACACCTGCAGGAGTGCATCCAGCTGCAGCCTCTGACAGAGCATGTCAAGGAGTTGCAGCTGAAACTGGATGAACTCTGGATCACTCGGGAGTCTGGGGGTTTGATAGACCAAATATACTCGGCAGTAGTTACACCCAAAGTGCAGGACACAGGTATCTTTGTGATTGGGGGAAAGGGGGTAAGTAGCCATTGCAGAGTATCCCTGTGACCATTATCATTAGCAACAGGTGCATCATTTTGGATACCGTCGGCGGGGAGTGACCTAGCAGATGAAAGCCACAAAGGTCAGGTCTCGGGCACTGAGTCTGGCTCTGTGGCTCAGAAGGGAAGGGGGAGAAGAGGTGTGCTGTTGTGATAGTGGATACATTGATTAGAGGAACAGGCAGGAGGTTTTCTGGATGCAAACAAGATTCCTGATGGAATGTTGCTTCCCGGGTGCCAGAATCAGGGACATCTCAGATCGCATCCACAATATTCTTAAGTGGGATGGTGAGCATCCAGGGTTCCTGGTTCACTTCAATACCAATGTCATGGGGAGGATGGGTGACAAGGGCCTGCAAAGTGTGTTCAGAGGATTAGGTGCTAAGTTAAAGGACAGGACCTCCAGGGTTGTGACCTCAGGATTGCTACCTGTGCCACTGCCAGTGAGGCCAGAAGCAGGAAGATTATAGAGCTTAACATGTGGCTAGGGAGATGGTGCAGGAGGGAGGGCTGAATTTTTGGATCATTGGGCTCTCTTCCAGAGAAGATGGAACCTGTATGGAAAGGATGGTTTGCATCTGAACTGGATGAGGTCCAGTATCCCAGCAGGAAGGTTTACTAGTGCAGCATGGGGTAGGGGGTTTAAACTAGAGTTGTAGGGGTTTGGGAACCAGATTGCCAGAATAGATGGAAGAGCGGTTGTGGAGAAAGATGTTTTTAAGCCTGCATACAAAACCAGGGTTGATTGTGATGGAATGAATGTTCTGAGCTTCACATATTTCAATGCAAGGAGTATTGTAGGAAAAGCAGATGAGCTTATGGTATGGATCAGCACCTGGAATAATGACATTGTAGCCATCAATGAGACTTGGTTACAGGAGGAACAGGTCTTGAAGCTTAATATTCCAGGGTTCCATTGTTTTGGACATGATGGAGCAGGAAGGATTAAAGGTGAAGGAGTGGCATTACTGGTCAGGGAAAATGTCACAATAGTGCTCCGACAGGACAGACAGGAGATCTCATCTAGAGAGGCCTTCTGGGAGAAATAAGGAATAAGAAAGGTTTGACCATGTAAATGCGATTATATTAAAGACAACCCAACGGAATTAAGAGGAACAACTTTGTACAGATCCCAGACTGCTGCAAGAAGCATAAGGTTGTCATAGTAGATGATTTTAACTTTCTCCACTTATTGACTGGGACTCCCATATCGTAAAGATGGGAAAGAGCTTGTCAAATGTGTTCAGGAAAATTTCCTTAATCAGTACATAGTTCAAAATTCAATGTTCAAAGTACATTTATTATCAATGTATGTATGAAGTTTACAACCTGGAGATTCATCTTTCAACAGACAGCCATGAAACAAGGAAATACCGTAGAACCTGTTCAAAGAAACCATGAAACACCCAACGTGCAAAAAAAGAATAAATTGCACAAACACACCGAATATAAAAAATCAAACGACAAATTCCTTGCCTCGGTATGTTCAGTTTAGTTCAGTTCATTTCAATTTAGCGTCTTGTCGTTCATTGACTGCAGGACACAGAACCAGACCGACCCAATCAAAATCGCACAAAACAGCCCAAACTGTGTCGACTAAACCTTGCCGAAGACCCAAGACTCTGGCAGCAGCAATTGAGAGGGAGAGAGAGATTGGTCAAATGCAGGCACTTTCCTCCAGCAGCACTGAGCAAGGGTGGGGTGGGGGGAGAGAGAGAGACCAGTCAAATGTAGGCACCTTATTCTAGCAGCAACGAATGAGAAGGAGGACAGAGACCATTCAAATGCAGGCAGACCAAGCTGAACTACAGCTTGCCTTCCACTCTCATCCTCGTTGATTTCGATCTTGCTCGACACTTTAATTGGCAAAATCGGTGAGTAACAGAGTTCAGGTTTTGTGGCCTCAGGGCGTCACACTCTGCTCCAAATCTGACCAAAATCCCTCGGAGACAGCAAAGAGCCAGATTGCTCAATCAGCCCGAAAACACGCCATCACAAGTAAATCACAGGTTCCAATTGCATGCAGATTAGTAGCAGAATCGTATTTGAAAAAAGAAGTCAATGAAATAGTTTTGTGAACTGTCTGAAGGATGATGCTGTTGGTCACGTTATTCACAGATGCCATCTTCCATAGATGTGTGAACAAGAGAAAGTGTGATACTAGATCTCTTATTAGGGAATAAGACAGGGCAGGTGACAAAAGTTTGTGTAGGGGAATACTTTGCATCTAGTGGCCATAATGCCATTAGTTGCAGAGTAGTTATGGGAGAAGGTAGTTCTGGTTCTGGAAATAGACAGGCCAAGTTTAATGGTATCGGAAAGGATCAGGTGACTCCTCCTACTGGCATTGCATGGAGTAGACACGATTCTCGAAAGGCTCCGTTCTTTTTAAATTACTGAATCCAAAAAACTTACTTTTGGAGTATTATGATGTCTCATGCTAAAACTTTTAAAAAAGAAGAGGATCCTTCTGTAACTATGGAAGCTATTGCGGAGTTAATTCAGAAAGCTCAGAGCGAAACGTCTGAACAACTTTCGGATGTATGTTTAAAAGTTACCACAAAGCTTAAACGAATGGAGATTCTGCTGCAGATTTTGCAGAAAACTTTACAGGAACATACTACTCAGATTCAAGAACATGAAGATACTTTAACCAGACTGGACACTAAGACGGATGAATTGGAAAAGCTCAGAGATAAACAATCGAAAATTGTTGAATCTTTAAGACAAAAGATTGTTGCTTTGGTGAATAGATCAAGAAGGAACAATATACAAATTTTGGGTCTTCCTGAGTTGGTCGAAGGCAAGCGACCTGCAAATCTGTTGGCTCGTTTGTTTTCTGATGTTTTGGAGACTCCACCAAGAATAGACAGGGCACACCGAATTCCAATGTTTAGACCCCCTTCTCAACAAAAACCTTAACCTGTGATAATTGCTTTTCATATCTTCCAAACTAAGGTTTCTATAATTCACCAATCTTGTCAGTTAGGTATAATTAACTTTGAAGATTATAAGATAAGGCTGGTCAAAGATTATTCGCCTGAGGTATTAAATGAACGTTTTAAGTATATAAAAAGATTATGGTGGAGTTATATAACAAAGGCTATAAGCCTTCACTAAATTACCTCGCTCGCCTCAGGATCATTTTGGAAAATGGCTCTCCTAAGTGGTTTCGTTCGATTGAGGAAGAGCATGAATTTCTTCAGGCCAAATTAAGTCCAGAAGACTAATTGTTTAATACTGTATCATATAAATTACACTTCCTTAGCTTGACCGATTCTCTGTTGTTGGATGTTTGCAATCTAATGGTTTAGTATGTCTTTTATTTTGAACAATTCTCTCTTCTATTCTCGTAAACTCTTATAATTAGTTTCTGTTCTTATCGTATTTTCTTTGCCGAGTTAATTTTTTTTCAACATGATGTTTTGAACTCTTGTTTAGCTCTTTGGAATAATATTTAGTCTATCAACTCCAGAAGTTTAAATGTTTGTTTCTGCTTCATATAACCTTGTTTCCTTAGTTTGACTGATCAATTCATTGTAATTGTGCAGTTTATTTGTTTATTACTTTTTTCTTTGAATAATTCTTTTTTCGATATATTTTCATAAATAATTCTTCTTTTTCTTCTCTTTTTTATTTTTTCTATTTAGGAAATTAATAGACTTAACTTCAGTAAGGTTTCTTTCTAATTATTTTTTGCAAACATTACGTTTTGATTTTTTTTAGTTCTTTTGAAGGTTATTAGTCTAGGTTGGAATTCATTCTGTACTAATCTTTTCTTCTTTTGAAGCTTTGCCAGTAGGATGTTGGGGGAGGAATTTATCAGTAGATTAGCTTTCGCCCTCGCTTGGGTGATTTTCTTCCTTGGGAGGGGGGGTGGACAGCAGTGGGCTTTTTTTTTCTTTTTCCTTTTTATCCGCTGTTTGGTTATCCCTGCCTCATCTATTGCTTTGTCAAGTATTTTGAATTTTAAGGTTTGGATTTTTGGTATATTCCAGTGGTTTATATGTTTAACCTCTTTTTTAAACATAATCAAATGGTATACAATATTAATTTTCTTAGTTTAAATGTGAAAGGTTTAAACCACCCTGTGAAACGCAATAAGATTTTAACCTATATTAAGAAATTGAATGCCTGAATTATTTTTTTACAAGAGACACATGGTTGCAGATGACTGTGGGCTTTTGTTCAAATGTTGAAACGGTCTAGCTTTTCATTCTTCCTTTCAAGCCAAGGCCAGAGATACTTTGATTTTGATTGACAATTCAGTTGCTTTTGTTCAACATGATGTAATGTCTAACCCCAGTGAGCGGTTCATTATAGTCTCAGGGAAACTAGATAACAAACTAATGATTTTTACTAATCTCTATGCTCCAAATATAGATGATCCTGGCTTTCTTGAATTTTTTTTCCTTTTTACCAGACTTAAATTTGTAGTCTTCAATCTTGGGAGGGGATTTTAATTGTCGTCTTGACCCTGTTTTAGACCGTTCATCTTCGAAACGATTGAATATTAGTAGATCTGCCTCCTATATCCAATCTTTTCCAATGAAATGTGACATTATTGATGTTTGGTGTTTTTTATACCCAACAAGTAGAGAATATTCCTTTTTTCCTCATGTTCATCATACCTGTTCCAGGATTGATTATTTTTTTGTCGATAGTCATTTGATACCCTCTGATCGATCCTGTGATTATAAAGAAATTGCGGTTTCAGATCATGCCCCTGTTTTTTTAATCTTTAAATCTTCCGGGTGTTTCTCAATGAAACAAATTTTGTCATTTTAATCTAATTTTATATCGGATAAGGCTTTTTTTACAATTTTTAGAGAGTCAAATTACTTATTTCTTTGAAGAGAATACATTAGATGGCACTTCTAGCCTTATTATTTGGGATGCTTTCAAGACTTATATTAGAGGCCAAATTATTTCCTATATAGCAAATATTAAGAAAAAAGCTAATAAGGACAGAACTGATTTAGCCAATCAGCTGAAACATCTAGATCAAAAATATGCTTCTGATCCAGATCCTGTTTTGTATAAAAGACGCGTGGAAGTTAAAACTAAATATGATCCGTTCTTAACTTACCCTGTTGAAACTCAACTTTTAAAAGATAGTCAATTTTATATTCATGGTGATAAAACGGGCAAACATTTGGCTAATCAACTCAAAACTTTAACAGTTAAACATCGAATTAAGGAAATCTCCAAAGCGAATGGTGATAAAACTTCTGATCAATTAGAAATAAACGATACTTTTAGAGAATTTTACTCTAAACTGTATAGTTCAGATTCCCCTAAAGCCAATTTTGCTATGAATAATTTTCTAGATCGTTTAAACATTCCCTCACTTTCTGACGTTAATTGAAAATGGTTAGATCAACCTTTTTCTTCTGAGAAAATTGCCCAGGTTGTCCATTCTCTGAAAGCCGGGAAGGCTCCCAGTCCTGACGGATTTTCTGGAGAGTTCCACAAGGCTTTTTCTCCTTTGCTTATTCCTCAGTTACTTTCTGTTCTTTCTGAATCTTCTAAATTAGGTAGGTTGCCACAATCTTTTTATGATGCCTCTATTTCACTTATTCTCAAAAAGAATAAAGATCCAACTGATTGGTCTTCCTACAGATGTATCTCCTTACTTAATGTTGATGCTAAAATTTTATCTAAACATTTGACTTATAGGATGGAAAACATTCTGTCTTTTATTATCTCCGATGACCAGACTGGATTTATTAAAAATCGTTATTCTCATTTTAACATTCGTCATTTACTGAATGTTATTTATTCTCCCTCTAAAGAAACTTCCGAATGTGTGATTTCTTTGGATGCTGAGAAAGCCTTTGACGGGGTTGAATGGAATTATCTATTTAAAATATTAGAAAAATTTAAATTTGGCTCCAATTTTATTCAATGGATTAAATTACTTTATTTATCTCCCACTGCACAGGTTCTTACTAACTCTCAGAGTTCTAAACCATTTAATCTCCAATGTGGAACCAGACAAGGATGTCCTTTGAGTCCTTTGCTTTTCGATTTGGCTTTAGAGCCTTTAGCCATCATGTTTCGTGAATCCGTTGACATCTTGGGTATTTTAAGGAGGGGTATCACTCATAAGGTGTCACCTTATGCTGATGACCTTTTGCTCTACATTTCTAATGTGGAGTCCTCTCTACCCTTAATACTCTCTTTACTTTCTGAATTTAGTCAGTTCTCAGGATATAAACTTAATCTTCATAAGAGTGAACTTTTTCCTTTGAATAATTTGGTATCAGTCAAGTCTGACCTTCCTTTTAAAATAGTAAGAAATCAATTTATGTATTTGGGTATAACAATTACTAAGAATTATAAATTTCTTTTTAAAGAAAACTTTTCACTCTTTTGGAATACGTTAAGAAGGTACTTTGTACTATCATATTGGTCTCCCCTTTCTTTATCGCTGATTGGACGTATTAATTCTATTAAAATGAATATTTTGCCTAAATTTTTATACTTATTTCAAGCCCTACCTGCCTTTATTCCTAAATCCTTTTTCGACTTTAGATTTGATTATATCTTCTTACTTATGGAAGAATAAAACCCCCCGATTAAACAAAGTTCATCTTCAGAAAGCTAAAAAAAATGGGGGATTAGCCCCACCCAATTTTAGGTTTTACTACTGGGCAGTCAATAGACTGCCTTACGTTTTGGATATACTACAATAATTGTGAAGACTGTCTGGTTTAGGTTTCTTCAGAAGTTAATTCTGTTAATAAATTTTCTATTATTTCTCTTCTTGGTTGTTCAATTCCTCTATTCTTAAATAATTTAACTGATAATTTTGTAGTTAAACATTCTTTGAGGATTTGGTTACAATTCAGAAAATTTCTTTGGGTTATTAGGTTTTTCACTCTCTAGTCCCATTTTTTTCTATTTTTTTAAACTTTCTTTGTCTGATGTAGTTTTTAAAGAGTGGAATAGACTAGGTATTAAATGTTTTCAGGATCTATTTGTTGGAGATAGCCTTACCTCATTTGAACAACTATCTATTAAATATGATCTTCCTAAAGCTCACTTTTTTTAGATATTTACAAATTAGAGACTTCTCACATTCTCAACTTTATACATTTCCTAATTGTCCAGATAAGAATTTACTTGATAAAATTTTTACTTTGAAACCTTTTCATAATGGATCTATTTCTAATATTTATAGTAGGTTGTTGGCATTGAGAAACATTCCATTAGACAAAATTAAAAACCTCTGGGAACATGACCTACAGATTTCAATTGATGAGGATACTTGGAATGAAATTTTTAAACTTGTTCACTCCTCTTCGTTATGTGCGCGTCACCCTCTTTTACAATTTAAAGTGGTTCATAGAGCCTATATGACTAAAGGTTGGCTCTCTCATTTTTATTCAGATTTTTCTCCATACTGTAATAGGTGTAATGTCGAAGAGGCCTCTCTAATTTATATGTTTTGGTCCTGCCCGCGGCTTGATGAATTTTGGAAAAAAGTATTTCAAACTTACTTGGAGCTTTTTAAAGTAAACTTTAAACCCAACCCTCTGACTGCCTTGTTTGGCATTGTTGGAGGAAATGATTTTACTCTTAAGCTGAATGATTTGCATATTTTGGCTTTTATTTCTCTTTTAGCCAGAAGAGTTTTGTTGCTTAAATGGAAAGATGCCACTCCACCTACTCAAGCCCATTGGTTGATTGATGTTATGTCATGTTTAAATCTAGAGAAGATTAGCTGTTCTATTTCTATACCTTGACAAGATTTTTTCACATTATGGGGACCTTTTTGGAACTACTTTTACAATTTTCAATTTGGTCAGCAATGATGATGGCTATTATATGTTTGAATTTATGATTATATGTCAGAGATTTTTTCTTCTTTTAACCAAACAGCTGTTTTTTTCTCTCTTTTTTTCTGTTTTGTTATGGGGTTTTGATTTTGCTTTAGATTAGAATAAAATATACCTTTTCAATATTATGGTTAATTTACTATACGTAGTTATGGGGCAATTCAATCTTGTTTCTGTTTCCATAATATCGTCTATGCAAGTAATTAACAAAAATATTGGAAAAGAGAAAGAAAGGATTGGGCAAGTGCAGATTGATATATGTTGTTTTCTAGCAAAGTTGTACTTCGTAAATGGGAGCCCTTCAAAAGTGAGATTTTGAGAATACAGAGTTTGTATGTTGCTGTCAGAACAAAAGGCAAGGATGATAGGTTTCTGAGAGATGCTGAGGTCCTAGTTAAGAGAAATAAGGAGGTGCATTGCAGGTATAGGCAGACAAGAACAAATAAGGTACTAGAGGAGTATTAAAATACAAGAAGACACTTAAGTAGGAAACCAAGAGGATTAAAAGAAGACATGAAGTTGCTCTAGCAGAAGAGGCAAAGGAAAATCTTAGGGGCTTCTACACGTATATTAAGAACAAAAGGATAGGAAGGAAAAATTGTTCTTCTAGAAGATCAGAAGGGGGAGATCTTAAATGGACCTTTTGTATTTGATTAAAGATAGTCAACATGGCTTTGTACATAGTAGGTCGTGGAGGCCTAATTTGGATTATTGTTTGCAGTTTTGGTCAGCTACCTACATAAAAGATGGAAATAATATAGAAAGTACGCAGAGAAAATTTACAAGGATGTTGCCTTATTGACTTATAGACCTGAGTTATAGTGAAAGATTAAATAGGTTAGAACTTCATCCCCTAGAATGCAGAACACTGAGGAGAGATTTGATAGAGGTATACAAAATTATGAGGGGCGTAGATAGGTTAAATACAAGCAGGCATTTTACACTGAGGATGGGTGAGATTACAACTAGAAGTCATGGGTTAAGGGTGAAAGGTGAAATGTTTAAAGGGAATATGAGGGGAAACTTCTTCACTCAGAGGGTGGTAAGAATGTAAAAGGACTGCCAGTGTAAGTAATGGATGCAGATTTGATTTCAACATTTAAGAGAAATTTGGATAAGTACTTGGGTGGGAGGCATATGGAGCACTATGATCCAGGGGCAGGTCAATGGGACTAGGCAAATTTATAGTTCAGCATGTAGATGGGCTGAAGAGCATGTTTCTGTGCTGTAGAGTTCTATGACTCTATGACTTTAAACTTCCTTAATTTACTCTCTATTACCGTCATCTATATTGTATCAAGTTCTGGTCAACCATCATCTCTGTGCTTGGTAACCTATATAAGCCTCTGTTTCATTGAAGGTGCTATTTTAAAATGTTTTAGGTATGATTAAATCTATCACCACAAAGAGTTGTAAGACATCTCTAGTAATCTGTAGTTGACTAGATTTGTCATTCAGTGAATCAGATGGTTGTTTCTGCATTCTCATTTTTGCAACACTGCCTTTGAGGGTAAAGGAGAGAGTCAGAAGCATCTCATCAGTGAACCATCTCTTTTAGAAATATATGTACTGTATCCTACTTAATTACAATGAATGTCATTATTCCTTTAATCTCACATGGTAACTTGTTTGCAGAATCATCAGGCTCTGTGAATCTCTAAACTATTAGACAGCACGGTGATATTCAGATGTACTGTTGCCATCTTGGCTGTCATACAGATTGTAGAGAATACTTCTTGTCAGATATTATTTGTGCTGCGTGATTATTCATCACATCATTCAAGTTGCTGCCTCTGTTTCCTGTAGAAGAAAACATGCAGGGATGTGTCTTCAGTAATGTATTGTTTTTCTAGATTACCTTCAAGGTAATATCATTAACATCCCATCTTTTTGTCTTCCCAGAATAATAAGATTAATATAACTGCCTGACAGGTCACCAGTTTTAAAGACAACTTGGTACTTAGGATAATTACATTCCCATTTGTGTTATGTTATTATTCATGTTGACTAGAATATTGATCATGAGGACTGCTTTCAGTTAACTCCTGATGCAGAAAATCCTCTATTAATAAAACAAATGGATGGAGCAAGGGCAGAACCTCACTCTGTTCAGTGACATCATGAATGCATTCAAATCTTCTGTGGTAAACAAAGTAATTTCTTTCTCCATAAGACAAAAGACAGAAAACACGGGGATAGATAGATAAAGAGTGAGAGAGGAAGAGAGAAAGAGATGGAAATAGATACATATAGACAGATACAGAGAGACAAGGATAGAGAGAGAGAGAGAGAGGAGAGAGAGAGAAACAGTGAGAAAGGGAAAAGGGGAAGGCAGAGGGAGGAGAAAGAGAACCAAACTGAACGAAAAGCACCATCAAATTGATTGTTCGCACAGTGATATGCTTTTCCATGGTTTTTGTTTCCATTTAGTAGTTAGCTTTGGGGTGTTATGCTACACTGTGATCTGGTGAAGCCGAAAGAAAATGATGTTAAGACAGATGTTGCCAATGCAGATCATATTGCTCTGTGATTTTCTATCAATGATTTAAAAAGAATCATTAGGATGCTGGTCACACTCTTTAGAGAGATCCTTTATTTAGGATAAAGACAAGACATAAGCTGACCTATCACAGACCTCTTTTGGCAGGAGAATCTATCTGTCACACTTGTTTTGTACAGGACTGGATCTGCCATGAGAAAGATGTTTCTTCTGTGATTTAACTATTCAGCTATGTAGCTAAATCTCTATCTAAGGTTGTGTTGGTCCTACCTTATCTTCAAAACGTATTTCTATTTCCATTTGCAAACATACTGAATCACTGCTATCACCTTCCCAAGGAATGTGCATTAATTTCCTAAAGCAATCCCTCCACAAAAGTGGTGTGACACCTTCTTGTTGTAATAATTGTTGTATTCAATTAGCTACTTGCAGGGAGTTAAAATAAAAAAAGGAATTTACTTCTTATCCAGCAGAGGGAGCAAATAAGAATGTTGCATTACATTCCATCAGTTTGTGAAGTACTATTACACTATGAAGTTACGATATTACAAAGGCTTATATTTTTGGACAAATATGCCTAGATTAACTGTTCATTGAATCTTATAATGTAGTTCACATTGATTATAACATCACTTCACTTACCTGAAACTTTACCAAAATGGAATATATTTAAAAAAATGAGAGGCAATATACAGTACTTTAAATAACATAGATTTAGAGCCGTAGGGGAAATTGGGGATTAACATAATTTTTTGGAAGAGGCAGAATTAATTGATTAACTTGTGCAAAAGTCAATGGCATTCTTGGTTTCAGATATATTTGCACTGGGAGAGATGGGGGAAGGGAAAGTGGGTGAGAGTGTGTTTCTCGAGCTGATGCTGTTGGCCCTTGAGCAAAGAAGTTAAGGGGGCATCAAGTTTCAAGACTTTGGCCTCAATATCCCCTTGTGCAATTGGATGCTGGAAATCCTCACTTGCAGACCCTGGACGGTTTGGATTGGCCACAGCATCTCTTTTACAATGTCCCTCAGCACAGGTGCATTGCAAGTCTGTGTGCTTAGCCCTCTGCTCTACTCGCTTTATACTTATGACTGTATGGCTAGGCACAGCTCCATAGCTATATTCAAGTTTAATGTCGTAGGCTAAATCAAAGGCAGCCCATATAAATCAGCATATAGGAGGGAGATTGAAAATCTGGCTGAGTGGTGCCACAGCAGCAACCTCTCACTCAATGTCAGCAAGACCAAGGAGCTGACTATTGAATTCAGGAGGAGGAAACTAGAGTTCCAAGAGCCAGTCCACATTAGAGGATCAAAGATGAAGCGTGTCAACAACTTTAAATTCCTCAGTGCTATTATTTCGAAGGACCTGTCCTGGGCCCAGGATATAAGTGCAATTACGAAGAAAGCACAGCAGTGCCGCAACTTCCTTAGGAGTTTGCGAAGATTAGGCATGACATCTAAAATTCTGGCAAACTTCGTGCAGTGGCGAGTATATTGATTGGCTGCATCACAGTCTGCTAAGGAAACTCAATGCCCTTGAATGGAAAATCCAACAAAGTAGTGGATACGGTCCAGTCCATCATGGACAAAACTCTCCCTAGCATTGAGCACATCTACACAGAACCTTGTTGCAGAAAAGCAACATCCATCATCAGGGACTCTCACCACCAAGGTCATGCTCTCTTCTGGCCGCTGCCATCAAGAAAAAGGTACAGGAGCCTTAGGGCTCGCACCACCAGGTTCAGGAGCAGTTATTACCCCTCATCCACCAGGCTCTGAAACCAAAGGGGATAACTTCACTCCACTTCACTTGCCCCATCATTGAAATGTTCCCACAACATTTCGACTCACTGTCAACGTCTCTTCATCTTATGTTCTCAATATTTATTGCTTATTTGTTTCTCATTATTACTTCTTTCCTTTTTTATTTGCACAGTTTGTTGTCTTTTTGCACACTGACTGAATTCCCAAGTTGGTGTAGTCTTTCACTGAATCTATTATGGTTAGTCTTAACCCAATCCCTTCCAATATCCAGATCTGCCCTTGTAACTCAGTCCCTCCCAATGCCTGGACCTGTCCTTGGAGCTCATCCCATTCCAATGCCAGGCTTTGGATATTCAGAAGAGGTTGTCATTGAGCTTACCCGCTGAACTCTATGATTCCGTGAAAGACTTCCCCCTAGTCCTGCTTCTCAATTTGTGAAAAAAAATCTGAGGAAGAGAAGCAGATATAGGCTTATAGAGGCAATATGAGGGAATAGGTGTGGCAAAATGGAAGGTAATGCAAGAAGCTGAGCACAGTGGGAAGAGAACAAAGATAGAGGGAGGGGGTGAATGGGGTATCATGGAGGTGGCAGAGTGGGGATGGTTGGAGGAAAAGGGGATGTTTGGAATAGGAATGAAAATTGTACGATAGGTTCTGTATCTCACAACATTACACAAAATATTGGAGTGAAATAAGCAGTTAACGTTTCTGGCTGAGACCTTTCACCAATTCCTTTTCTTAGATGCTGCCTGATTTGCTGAGTTCCTCCTGTATTTTGTGTGCGTTGCTTAAGATTTCTGGAACCTGCAGCATCTTTTGAGTTCTATCTCACTTCCTGTTTCTCCCTTGCACTTTCTCCCTCTCCGTCACTCTCAGTAACACACCATTTCCCGTTGTTTATTTTCTATGCAACCTCATCCCCCCCCCCAGCCTGTCCACCCCACCCCATCTACCAGATACTAACTCCCTTGTTCTCTTTTCATGCTTTTCAAGCTAATTGATTTTGCAAGGCCTGCACAGGCAAGCCCTCCAGGTCTCCACCCAGCTAATTGGAGTCACTTTCCACTTATTTCCAACTCATCACCAGCAACCTATTTAAACTCAACCCTCATCCACAGTCCTTGTTCACCCATCGAACCAGCCAGCCTCAACCACTTGTTCCTAGCCTTCAGTTACCTTGTTACTTTGTCATGTTAAGTATCCATTCTCTCCTGTTTCGTAGTCCCTCACGGCATGTTATTATGCAGTTTATTATAGACATGATTGCTCCCTGTTACATTGTGACCACTGCATTGCATTTGGTCAAGACTCTTCTACACTTCCTGACAGGCTGGGTGAGTCAGTGAATGAACCAGCACCTTAACAAGTACGTGATCCAGAAGCAGCAGGAAACCATTATCCATCTGTTCACCACTCTCAACCAACTCTCTATCTCATTATAACAACCCAACACCAGCCAACCACCTCCCTCAGAGCCCTTTGATTCCAGTTCCCTAACCCTTCGACGAATCCCCAAACCAATACTGCATCTTTCTGTCCCAGTGCATCTTCCACTTCGAGCTGCAGCAATCTTTGTATTCTTGGACCGAGACTAGATTGCCTACGTCATCTTTCTATCGACTGGGCGAGCTCTGACATGGGCTGCTGCTAACTGGGACAATAAAATGACTAACTGCAATAAATATAAGGAATTCACCGCTGAGATGTGCTGGGTGTTTGACCATCTGGGAAGTGGAAGGCAGGCAGTGAATTAGATACTTCGCCTGCGTCAAGGCTCACACTCGGTGATCGATTACACTGTGGAATTCAGGACCCTCACGGTGGAATGCGGCTGTAATGTGAATGTGCTGTGCGCTTCCTGCCCATTACCGTCGTTGCCTCTCAGAGCACTTAAAAGATGAGCTAGCAGCCCAGGAGATACACACCAACCTTTGGCTCTCTATGTTGACAAGCATATTATGGACCACCCCTACAGATTACCAGCCAGAAACCCAGTTCCCCTCCCAGAAGCATTTCAGGCTGCAGAACACTTATCAACAATACCTGCAGAACCCTTGCTGTTTAGGAGAGCTCACCTAACACCTCGGCCCCCACCCCCAAGAGTGCGAGCGTCTGTGGAGAAACAACTTGTGCGCTTACTGCAGAGCAGCCAATCACTCACGTATCAAATGCCCACCGAATCTGAGAAAACGTTATTACCAGATAGAGACGAGGGGCCTCCTACCTGCTGAGCTCCGTCCTGGCAGCTTGTCCAGGACCATAGCTCTGCCTGTTCTCCTCAACACCCTGATGACTCTATGCGCACAGGGGGCTCCGGTGGATTCCAGTGCTGCAGGCAACTTTCTAGGTCAGATGCTGCGGTGTAGGTTGGACACCGTGCTGAGCCTATCTCACACCCCTTTCTGCATCACGGCCATTGATGAGTGTACCTTGGGGTTTGAGATGGTCAGAACATGAATATAGTCGGTGCTCATGAGCATTGGAGAGCACCATGAGTCCGTCCAATTCTCATCGACTCACCCAATACTTCTCTCATCTTGAGCTACCACTGGCTCTCCACTCACAACCCTCACTTCGCCTGGTCATCCGGTTCACTGCTGAGTTGGGGACCTGCCTGCTAAACCATCTGTCTGCAACCACAGGTAAATCAATAAATCAATGGAGACCCGTAAATCAGTGGAGATGGAAGAAACTCTCGACCTCACCAAACTCATGCAGAATACCATGATTTAGCCATTACCTTCATTAAAAGAGAAGCCAGCAATTGCTACCTCACAGACTACATGACTGCACAATTGAACTCCTCCCAGGCACCAGCTCTCCCCGAGTTCATCTGTTCTCCCACTCCACTCCTGAGATCCAAGCCATGAATGACTTCATCACTGAAGCACAACAGCACAGCTTCATTCAACCATCCCAGTCTCCAGCTAGTGCAGGATTCCTTTTTTGTCAACAAGAAAGAAAGGTGTCTCCATCCCTGCGTCAACTACCATGGATTCAACAAAATCACCACTAAGAACTGCTACTCTTAATGGATAGTGCATTTGAAACACTCCACAGGACCCAGATCTTCACCATATTGGATCTACAGCACCCTTACAACATGTTCAGAATAAAAGGTAAAGATAACAGGTGAAGGGAACTTTGGTTTTCAAGAGATATTGAGACCCTGGTTAAGAAAAAAAATGGAGGTGCATTGCCGGTATGGGCAGATAAGAACAAGTGAGCTATTTATGAAGTATAAGAAATGCAAAGGAACACAAGAAAGAAATCAGGAGGGCTAAAGAAGGCATGAGGTTGCCTTAGCAAATAAGGGATTCTACAGATACGTTAAGAGCAAAAGGATTGCAAGGGGCAAAATATTGTAGGTCCTCTAGAAAATCAGAAAGGTAATCCAGGTTACAGAGGAGGAGGTGTTTGCTGCTTTGAGGCAAATTAGGGTGGATAAATCCCCAAGACCTGACAAGATGTTCCCTCGGACCCCATGGGAGGCAAGTGCAGAAATTTTTGGGGCCTTAGCAGAGATATTAAAATCATCAAGAAAGGCTCTAAGAATAAACTAGGAAATTATAGGTCAGTGAGCCTGACTTCAGTAGTGGGAAAGTTATTGGAAGTTATTCAAAGGGATCTTGACATGAGACGTCAACTGTTTATTCTTTTCCATAGATGCTGCCTGGCCTGCTGAGTTTTTCCAGCATTTTGTGTATGTTGCATTGGATTTCCAGCATCTCATGTTTATGACAAATACTTAGTGATGCTTTTCAGAATTTCCAACAGTTCAGCTATATTCCATGTCTTTATTAATGAACTCCTCTGAGACATGCTAAACAGGCACATGCTCGTCTACCCCGACGACATCATCATCTTCTCCTAAGACCCCCAGAAACATACCTGTCATGTTTGTTCAGTCCTTCAGCATCTCCTTGAAAATCAATAATACTACAAATTAGAAAAATGCCAGTTCAACACCCCAATCACTTTCTTCCTGGGTTACATCATTTCACTTGAATGCGTAACTATAGTTCCTGAGAAAGTGCGCACTGTCATTGAATGACGTTGGCTGTGTTTCCTCAAACATCTACGCTGTTTCTTGGGTTTCTTCAGAAACTAGCTGAATTGCTGCTGCTTTCACCTCCATCACCAAAACACCTATCTCATGAATAACCTGGTTGGTAGCCATAGCCAATGGCTTTGAGCAGCTCAGGAGATGCTTCACCACTGCTCCCATTCTCTACCAATCAAACTCTTCCAGATGTTTATGGTAAAGGTGGACATATCTGACATGGGTGCTGGGGCCTTCCTTTCCCAGTGAGAACTTGATAGTGTCCAGCCAGATTACTCCAGCATGGGGACCATGTCTGGCTGTCCACTTGAGATCTGCTCCATGCACTGACTCCCGCAATTTCTTTCCCAAGTTCATCAGTCCCTTCAGGTTCACCCATCTTATCAATCCACTCACTTACCATCTCGAGCTACCACCATCCTCAGGATCACGTCTAACTTCCATGTTTCCTGCCTAAAGCCCGTTGTCCATGGACCATTCAAACCACCAGAGCCTGCACCTCCACAACCTAGGATGATGGATGGTGGTCCAGTGTATATATTTCATCAGTTGCTGGATTCATGTCACAGTATATGAGGTGGACAATACCTAGTCAACTGGGAAGGGTCTGGGGTGCCGTCCAGTTTCACTTTGCACCTTGGATCCATCAATCGAGGTAACATCTTTATCAATCATTTTTGCCCCTTTCCAGCTTACCTATATGTACATGGTAGCGTAATTGTTAGTATAATGATTTACAGCAGCAGCAATCACCGATCAGAATTCAATTCCTGCTGGTGTCTGTAAGGGTTTTGTATGTTCTCCTCAAGACAGTGTGGGTTTCTTCTAGGTGTTCCAGATTCCTCAAGCACTCCAGATGTACGAGTTAGGGTTAGTAAGTTGTGGGCATGCTATTTTGGCACAGGACGCTTCATGACACTTCTGGGCTGCCCCAACATGTACTCTATTTGGTCATTGACGCAAATGGTGCATTTTACTGTATGTTTTGATATTTTGATATCGGTAAATGTGACAAATAAATCATCATCATTATATGCTGTGCCATCTGTCATAGGTGATCGACTGTTCTTTGCAAATTTTTTTACAGGTGGTTTGCCATTGCCTTCTTATGGGCAGCGTCTTTACAAGGTGGGTAAACCCAGCCATTACCAATACTCTTTCGAGGTTGTCTGATTGGCCTCAGTGCTCACAAAACCAGGGCTTACGAAATTCACCAGCTACTTATACAGCCATCCACCAACTGCTCCCATGGCTTCATGTGACCCTGATTGAGGGCTAAGCAGGTGTTACATCTCACCCAAGGGTGACCTGCTGGCTAGCGGAGGGCAAAAGCACCTGACAACTCCTTTGGTAGAGATGTATCTCCACCCACCCCACCCCCCCACTCATGACAAAAAAAGTTAACTTCTCAATCTTTCTGATAGTGTTGTGACCAGAACTACACACAATCCTCCAAATACATTCTAATCAATGTTCTGTACACGTGTAATAGCACATCTTGTACACAACTGCTGTAGACAGAATCTCAGATGGCGATGAGGAGGCATACAGAAGTAAGATAGATCAGCTGGTTGAGTGGTGTTGCAATAACGACCTTGAACTCAGTGTGTGTAAGACCGAGGAATCAACTGTGGACTTTAATAAGACCAAGAAATTGACTGTGGACTTTAGGTAGGGGAAGTCAAAGGAATACACACCTGTCCTCATTGAGGGCTCTGCAGTGGAAAGCATGTGCAGTTTCAAGTTCCTTGTTGTCAACATCCCTGAAGATCTAACCTAGATCCAACAGATTTCAATTGATGCAATTGCAAAGAAGGTATGTCAATGGTTTTATTTCATTCAGATTTTGAGGAGATTTGGTATATCATCAAATACACCAGCAATTTTCTATAGGTGTGTCATGGAGAGCATTCTAAATGGTTACATCACCATCTGGTACAGAGGGGCCACTGGATAGGATAGAAAGTGTTGTAGAGCGTGGTGAACTCAGCCAACTCCATAATGAGCACTAGCCTCCCCCGTGTTGAGGACATTTTCAAAAGGCAATGCCTCAAATAGGCAACATCCATCATTAAGGACCCTCATTACCCTAAACATGCCTTCATATTATTACTACCATCAGAGAGAGGAGGTACAGAAACCTGAAGACACACACTTAATGCTTTAGGAACAGCTTCTTCACCTCTGGCTTCAGATTTCCAAACACAAAATGAACCAATCCATAAATACTACAACCCTATAGTATTTTTTATATATTGCACTGTATTGTTTCAGAAATAACAACAAATTTCACAACACATGTCAGTGATATTAACAGACATGAGAAAGTCTGCAGATGCTGGAAGTCCAAGGCAAAACACACAAAATACTGGATGAACTCATCAGGTCAAGCAACATATATGGAAATGAATAAACAGTTAATGTTTTAGGCCAAGACCTTTCTTTAGTCCTAATGAAGGGTCTCAGCCTGAAACGTTGACTGTTTATTCACTTTCATAGTTCCTGCCTGACCTTCTGAGTTGCTTCAGCATTTTGTGCGTTTTGCCTCAGCGATAGTAAACATGATACAGATTTAGATTCAAATTTTGTACACAGTGCCTCAACTGATGAAGGTAATTGTATCAGATATTTTCTTCATCACACTGTCTACTTATATTCCAGTTTTCAGGAAATGATGTACTTGCAGTCCATGGTCTCTCTCTGTTGAAGAAGTCTCCCCAGGGTCCTGCTATTCACTGTGTATGTCCTACCGAAGTTTAACTTCACAAAATGCAATGCTTTCTACTTACCTGAGTTAAATTCAATTTGACATTCCCTCTCTCACTTTCCCAGTTGGTCTAGATTCTGTTATAAAAAGTATTTTATTGTGTTATAAGAAATGTATGTGTGATAAGACCATAAGACCATAAGACGTAGAAGCAGAATTTGGCCATTCAGCCCATTGAGCCTGCTCCTCCATATCATCATGGCTGATCCCAGATCCCACTCAACTCTATATTCTCACCATATCCTTTGATGCCCTGACTGATCAGGAGATGATCAACTTCCACTTTAAATATGCCCATGGACTTGGCCTCCTCCACAGTCTGAGGCAGAGCATTCCACAGGTTCACGAGTCTCTGGCTAAAAAAATTCCTCCTCACCTCTGTTCTAAAAGGACACACATCAATTTTGAGCAGGTGCTCTCTAGTTCCGGATACCCCAAACAGAGGAAACATCCTCTCTTCATCCACCCTATCTAGTCCTTTCAACATTCAGTGAGTTTCAATGAGACCTTCCCGCATTTTTCTAAATTCCAGTAAGTACAGGCCCAAAGCTGCCAAACGCTCCTCACATGTTAACCCCTTCATTCCCAAAATGATCCTTGTGAACCTACTCTGGACTCTCTCCAATGACAACACATCGTTTCTGAGATATGAGGCCCAAAACTGTCGACAATACTCCAAGTGCAACCTGACTAATGTCTTATAAAGGCTTAGTATTATCTGCTTGACTTTATATTCTGAACTCCTTGGAATAAATCCCAGCATTGCATTTGCCTTCTTTCCCACAGACTCTACCTGTAAATTAACCTTCAGGGAATCTTGCATGAGGACTTCTAAGTTCCTCTGCATCTCTGATGTTTGAACCTTCTGCTCACTCAGATAATACACTGCACTATTGTTCCTTTTACCAAAATGCATTATCATACATTTCCCAACACTATTCCATCTACCACTTTTACCCATTCTTCCAAATTGTCTAAGTCCTGCTGCAATCGTATTGTTTTCTCAGCATTACCTACCCCTCCACCTATCTTCATATCATCCGTAAACTTTGCCACAAACCATCATTCCATTATCTGAATAATTTACAAACAACATGAAAAGTGCCAATCCCAATACTGACCCCTGCGGAACACCACCAGTCACTCACAGCCAACCAGGAAGGGCCCCTTTTATTCCCATTCGCTGCCTCCAGCAAATGGAGTGACTGGCACTATCCATGCCAGTATCTTTCCCATAACGCCACAGGAGTTTATCTTGTTAAGCAGGCTCATGTGTTGCATCTTATCATATGCCTTCTGAAAATCCAAGTAAATGACATCTACTGCCTCTCCTTTGTCCACCCTGCTTTTTACTTCCTCAAAGAACTCTTAACAGATGTGTCAGCCAAGATTTCCCATTACAGAAACCATGCTGACTTTGACTTTTTGTCTCCAAATACTCCAAAATCTCATCCTTAATAACAGACTCCAACACTTCTCCAATCACTGAGGATAGGCTAACAGGCCTATAATTTCCTTTCTTTTGCCTTTCTCCCTTCTTAAAGAGTGGAAGTAACATTTGCAATCTTCCAGTCCTCTGTGACCATGCCAGAATCAAGTGATTCTTGAAAGATCATAATCAATGCATCTTTCATCTCTTCAGCAACCTCCCTCAGAACTCTGGGATGTCGCCCATCTGGTCTACTGTGTTAAGTACTGGTTATTGAACAACGAAATATGGAAAAAGATACAAAGCTGTTTATCGTTTGTGCTATTGGATATTTTGTAACAGGAGTGTAAGTGTAAGTGTAACTTAACAGCTTGTGGGTTGAGTTAAGCAACTGCAAGGATAAAAGGACCCTGATGGCAGTTATATACAGGCCTCCCAACAGTAGCTGGGATGTAGACCACAGATTTCAAAGGGAAATAGAAAAGTCATGTCAAAGGGCAATGATATGATAGTCATGAGAGATTTTAACATGCAGGCTGATTGGGAAAATTAAGTTGTTAATGTATCTTGAGAGTGAGTTTGTTGAAGGCATTTGAAATGGCTTTTTAGAGCAGTTTGACATTGAACCTTCTGGGGGCTCAGTTATACTGGACTGGGTTTTATGAAATGAACTGGAGCGATTAGGGAGCTTAAGGTAATATGATTAAGTTAAAATTCAAATTTGATAGGGAGAAAGTAAAGTCTGATGTAGCATTATTTCTGTGGAGTAAAACAAATTACAGCGCTATAAGAGAGGAGTTGGCCAAAGTAAATTGGAAGGAGCTGTTGGCAGAGATGACAGCAGAGCGGCAGTGGTGTGAGTTTCTGGGAAAAGTGAGGAAGGTGCAGGATCGCTGTATTCCAGCAAAAAAGAAATACTCAAATGGTGAAATAGTACAACTGTGGCTGACAAGGGAATTCAAAGCTAATGTTAAAACAAAAGGGAAAACATACAACAAAGCAAAACAGTAGGTAGATAGAGGATTGGGAAGCTTTAAAAACCTACAGAGAGCAACTAAAAGAATCATTTGAAGGGAAAACATAAAATATGAAAGCAAGCTAGCAAACAATATCAAAAAAACATCAAAATAAAAGCTTTTTCAAGTGTGTAAAAAATAAAAGAGAGACGAGAGTGGATATAGGACCACTAGAAAATGAGGCCAGAGAAATAATAACAGGGGACAAGGGGATGACAGCTGAACTAAATGAGTATTTTGCATCAGTCTTCATTGATGAAGACACAAGCAGTGTGCCAGATGCACGCATAGAAGGGGAAGTGGGTACAGTTACTATTACAAGGGAGAAGGTACTCAAATAGCTGAAAGACTTAAGGATACATAAGTCACTCGAACAAGATGAACTGCATCCTAGGGTTCTGAAAGTGGTCATGTTAGAGATTGTGGAGGCATTAGTAATGATCTTTCAAAAATTATTGGAGTCTGGCATGGTGCCAGAAGACTGGAAAATTTAAGATGTCAATCCACGCTTTAAGAAAGGAGGAAGCCAGCAGAAAGGAAATTATAGGCCAGTTAGCCTGACATCAGCGGTTGGGAAGATGTTGGAGACAATTGTTAAGGATGAGATTATGGAGCACTTGTTGACACAGGACAAGATAGGACAAAGTCAGCATGGTTTCCTTAAAGGAAAATTTTGCCTGGTAAACCTGTTGGAGTCCTCTGAGGAGATTACAAGTAGGATAGATAAAGGGGATGTAGTGGATGTTGTATGTTTGGACTTTCAAATGGCCTTTGACAAGGTGCCACATATGAGGCTGCTTACCAAGATAAGAACCCATGGTATTACAGGAAGGTTACTGACATGGTTAGAGCATTGTCTGATTGGTAGGAGTCAGTGTCTGGGAATATAAGAATCCTTGTCTGGTTGGCTGCCAGTGACTAGTGGTTTTCCATAGGGGTTGGTGTTGGGACCACTTTTTTTTCAGCTGAATAGCAAAGATTTAGATGATGAGATAGATGGCTTTGTTGCCGAGTTTACAGATGATATGAAAATTAGTGGAGGGGCAGGTAGTTTTGAGGAAACAGGTAGGCTTAGACAGATTAGGAAAATGGGCAAGAAAATGGCTAATGAAATACAATGTTGGATAATGCATGGTTGTGCACTTTGATAATAGAAATAAATGTGCAGACTATTTTCTAAACAGGGAGTAAAGCCAAAAATCTGAGATGGAAAGGGACTTGGGAGTCCCTGTGCAGAACACACTAACGGTTAACTTGCAGGTTGATTTGGTGGCAAGGAAGGCAAATGTAATGTTAGCATTCATTTCAAGAAGGCTTGAGTACAAGTACAGGGATGTGATGCTGAGGCTTTATAAGGCACAGGTGAGGCCTCACCTTGAGTATTGTGAACAGTTTTAGACTCCTCATCTAAGAAAAGATGTGCTGGCTTTGGAGAGGTTTCAGGGAGGCTCACAGGGATAATTCCAGGAATGAAAGTGTTAACATACGAGGAACATTTGATGGTTCTGGGTCTGTACTCACTGGAATTTAGAAAGATGGGGGGGGGGGTGCTCCTTGAAGCCTTGCGAATGTTGAAAGGCCTAGACAGAGTAGATGTGAAAGGATGTTTCCCATGGTGGGGTTGTCAAGAACAGGGAGAGCACAGCCTCAGGATAGAAGGGCGTCCATTTAAAAAAGAGATGCAGAGAAATTTCTTTAGCCAGAGGGTGCTGAATTTTTGTAATTTGTTACCACAGGTAGCTGTGGAGGCCAGTTCATTGGGTGTATTTAAGGCAGAGATTGCTATGTTTTTGATTGGACACGGCATCAAAGGTTACAGGGAGAAGGCCAGGAAATGTTTTGAGGAGGGGATAAAAGGATTAGCCATGTTCAAATGGTGGAGCAGACTCAATGGGCCAAATGGCTTAATTCTGCTCCATTATCTTATGGTCTTATAGTCTTAACAAATATTGGAGATATTTAATCACTGTTATTGACCATCCACCATTTTTTTGACCTTCATGATTTTATTATAAGTTTATTATTCTGCCTTCTTAAGGGGAAATAATCCCTGCTTATCCAATCTTTCCTCATTATTCATACCCTACAGTTTGGCAATATCCTTGTGACTCTTCTGCATAATTTCTAGCATAATTTCATCTTTCATATACTATAGTGACCAAAACTGCACAGAGTACTCCAGGTGTGATCTCACCAATGTCCTGTATATCTTTAACTTGATATCCCCTCCCTTATTTTTAATGAAAGCTAGCATGCCAAATTCCTTCTTCATCACATTGCCTACAGTGTCGCCACTTCAACAAACTATGTATTTGTATTCCTGGGTCTCTCTGTTCCACAACACTCTCCAGGGCTCTGTCTGGCTTTACCTCAAAATGCACCACTTCCCACTTGTCTGAGTTTCAATGAGATTTACAGAAAGATATTTCCTGCTTGGCATTGCTACCAGCTGCACCTCCAAATGTGCCCTTGTAACCAGCTGCCAGCTGCAGGGTCATCATTGGAGGAGGGAGGAGAAGATGGCGGCGCAGTGCAGTGCACTCAGCCGTTCCGAATGAATAGTGTACGTGTTAAGTAGGGGGCCGTGCACAATCCGGATTTGATGGAGACAGCCGTAAGAAGCGCAGAGGAACATCTGGAGTAACTTCTGAAATGCCTGCTTCGCTGCCGCTGCTACTGTGCGATCGAGAATCTCCGGAGACGAAGGCCCCAAATCCTTGGCTTTGCGTATCGCCTGTTTCCGGGGCTGGGGTCGAAACGCTCGGCAGAGATGGTGCTCGGTGCTCGGTGTCGAATAGGAGGTCGGAGGCTCAGAGTTTTTCGGACGGACTCGGATGATTCCAGGATGCTGCACCGGGCTGGAGGTTTACTGTTTGTGTGAGATGATGGGACTTCTGAGAGACTTTGAGACTTTTACTGTGCCATGGTCTGTTCTTATCAAATTACGGTATTGCTTTGCACTGTTGTAACTATATGTTATAATGATGTGGTTTTTGTTAGTTTTTAAGTCGTTTGGTCATGTGTTTTTCGTGATATCATTCTGGAAAAACATTTTATCATTTCTTAATGCATGCATTACTAAATGGCAATAAAAGGGCACTGCGTATCCTCATAATCATAATCATAATAATCAGTCAGGGAACAGCATTCATTGATGTTTCACTCCCTTAACCCTGGTACATCTCCTGGTGGCGGGGAAGTGGTAGGGACATTTCCCTGCCACCCCTTACAGCATCCAGTGAGGTTAATCAGTCCCCCATTTTCTGTCCTCTGTCTTCAGCCACAGCCAAGGTTAAATTCTATCTGACTTTCCTTTTGCTGTTCATCTAGCTCCTATTGTAGCTTCAGACAACCTGCTTCACTGTCCACCACTCCACCACTTTTGGTGCCATCCCCACACTTTTTGCAACCCACATTTTCACCAAGTTATTAATGTACGTGACATGCAGCAGTGGGCCCAGCACTAAATTCTATGGTTCACCACTGGTCAGACCTACTTTAATTGTTACATGTAGTAAGGTCATTAACATGTTCTGTTGGACCATAATTATAAAGATGTGTCAAAAGGGTGGGCTTCCTTCAACTATTGTGCGTGATTGAAGTTTATGATAAAAGCTTGTATTATCAATAACTTGTTAATTTAATGTAAACCACATCAAATGACTAATGAATGGAAAAGCTGATTTTATATTTTGCATTAACATTATATGTATCTTCTTCACAAAACAAATAACAGAGGTATGAAAGAAAAGGTGGATTTTACTTTGTCAATGTTGGCTTAAGAAATATTTTCCTTTTGAATGATGCTCAAATACAAAAGTTTAAATAAAAGAAGATGTTACTTGAATATTTAGTTGACTTCATGTCCACTTGTCAGGGAGAATGATATGAAATAGAGGGTCGAACTAGCATGCTAATACTTTCTCAATCCTCCTTCATTATCCAATGTGAGGAAATAATGCCGTGGAATATCAATCATTGAACGCACCTTGGTTAGAACAGAAGAGTATGAGAGGAATTAGATCAGAATGAGTTGTCATCTAACAACAGTACTGAAGTGACAAAAGATATTAACCCCAAATTGTACAGACTTACGGCAAAAGCAGTGTGATTTTGAGGAGAGACTTTGGAGGGAAGGAATTTGCCTTGGGTACCTAGTTTTCAGCTCATAAGGAATATCAATCAGCATCTATATTCACTTCCATACATACCATTCCTACTTTGTACAAGATTGCAAAGATGTTCACAATAACAAAGTCAGACAATTGCAATCAAAATTTGTTAAATTATGTGTGCACCAATCCACATAGTGTTTGGTTTAAAACAAGAAATGGAGGCCAAACTGTGCTACAAGGAACCAAATATAGGACTGGTTAATTATTGCAGGCTGAAAATGAAACAGGAACTAAAAATACTGTAAATAGAAAACACCTTTTTGAAAGGAAATACAGAAAATGCTATAAATATTCATCAGATCAGGCAGCATCTGTGAAGAGACAAAATCAGAATTAATTTTTCTGAATATTCAATATATTCAGATTGATGATTTTGTATTAGACTAGATAAAGCACAAACTTCAAATGTGCTTTAATTACCGAGAAGTGGAGAGCACAAAGGAATTCTTTTTACCTGGAGAGCTGTAAAGCCATTGAACAAATTTGAAGGTTCAAAGGTTCAAAGATCCAATTTAATGTCAGAGGAATGTATACGATATACATCCTGAAATACTTTTTCTTAGCAACCATCCACGAAAACAGAGGAGTGCCCCAAAGAACAAATGACAGTTAAACGTGAGAACCCCAAAATCCCCCCCAGCTCTCCCCTCCCTCGCATAAGCGGCAACAAGCAATGATCCCCCCCCCAGCAAAAAAAAACGCTTGCTACTGAGCACAAGTGTGAGCTAGGCAATAGCAAAGACACAGACCTTGCAGTTACCCCAAGACAATTGCATTTCATCCGGCATTCTATAAACCACAGGTTCTCTCTCTCGCTAATAAGGGAGAGGGATGTGTCCCTATTTTTACAGCGTGTGGGAGACATAACAACAACCCGCTGGCTTACGATGTTAAGAAGTCCATTTCATTGCTTTTTTCGAGCTCTGTGCCTGAAGATCTCAAAGAGCTCGGGTCTTTGGGCCTTCCTGATGACACATGGATCTCCTACCGTGACATTGACCCATGATCCGCCCATCTCCAGAGCCCCGAGGTCTTAGGCTTTCGAACACGAGCCAGACTCTCAGGCCAAACCCTTGGCATGCCGAACAACAACGGCCCGTCTTGAAACCCCAAAAACAGGTTCCATCCCGGCAAAGAACTGAAGTCTGCGTGTAACTCCAGGTCAGGGTCTTCAAAAGAACCCTGAAAGGGAAAAATAAAGATATTAAAGATGGACGTAGATCTGTTTCCGAAGATGCAAGTAAAGGCGTCACTGTTTAGCGCCATGCAAGCAAAGGAGTCGCCATTTAGCATCTCCAATTTAAATTGGAGATCACTAGATTTTGAGATACTCAGGGAATCAAGGAATACATGTTTGCACAGGAAAATTGAGATGATGCTCAAGATCAGCCATGATCAGCTGATTTAAAGAGCCAGATCACCTGTTCCCAATTGCTATGGACAATGTGATACAGAACAACTAACAGTTCTCGGGTTTCAGTGTCAAAGTTGTTGGGCCTGGGTAAGAATGTAATGAAACATTATCTGGAACTTTGTCAAGCCTACCAACGGAAGGGTATACCTGTATCTGAGGGAGGGCAACAAAGGTTTATCAGGTCATTTACTGGAATGGTAAGCTTGCCCTATGAGGAGTGGTTAAGCAGTGGGGCAATTGTAGGGATTGAGAGGGTATTTACACATTTGTTGTCTTTTCTGGCTAGTGTGTCTAGAACTAGAAATTAATGTCTCAGAAACTGAAATCAACCACTCATTGTGGAAAGGAGAGGCTTTGTGAAGGGCAGATCGTGTCTAACAAGCCTGATAGAGTTCTTTGAGGAGGTGACCAGGCATATAGATGAGGGTAGTGCAGTGGATGTGATATATATGGATTTTAGTAAGGCATTTGACAAGGTTCCACACGGTAGGCTTATTCAGAAAGTTAGAAGGCATGGGATCCAGGGAAGTTTGGTCAGGTGGATTCAGAATTGGCTTGCCTGCAGAAGGCAGAGGGTGGTGGTGGAGGGAGTACATTCAGATTGGAGGATTGTGACTAGTGGTGTCCCACAAGGATCTGTTCTGGGACCTCTACTTTTCGTGATTTTTATTAATGACCTGGATGTGGGAGTAGAAGGGTGGGTTGGTAAGTTTGCAGACAACACAAAGGTTGGTGGTGTTGTAGATAGTGTAGAGGATTGTCAAATATTGCAGAGAGACATTGATAGGATGCAGAAGTGGGCTGAGAAGTGGCAGATGGAGTTCAACCTGGAGAAGTGTGAGGTGGTACACTTTGGAAGGACAAACTCCAAGGCAGAGTACAAAGTAAATGTCAGGATACTTGGTAGTGTGGAGGAGCAGAGGGATCTCGGGGTACATGTCCACAGATCCCTGAAAGTTGCCTCACAGGTGGATAGGGTAGTTAAGAAAGCTTATGGGGTGTTAGCTTTCATAAGTCGAGGGATAGAGTTTAAGAGTCGTGATGTAATGATGCAGCTCTATAAAACTCTGGTTAGGCCACACTTGGAGTATTGTGTCCAGTTCTGGTCACCTCACTATAGGAAGGATGTGGAAGCATTGGAAATGGTACCGAGGAGATTTACCAGGATGCTGCCTGGTTTAGAAGGTATGCATTATGATCAGAGATTAAGGGAGCTAGGGCTTTACTCTTTGGAGAGAAGGAGGATGAGAGGAGACGTGATAGAGGTGTACAACATAATAGGAGGAATAGATAGAGTGGATAGCCAGCGCCTCTTCCCCAGGGCACTACTGCTCAATACAAGAGGACATGGCTTTAAGGTAAGGGGTGGGAAGTTCAAGGGGGATATTAGAGGAAGGTCTTTTACTCAGAGAGTGGTTGGTGCGTGGAATGCACTGCCTGAGTCAGTGGTGGAGGCAGATACACTGGTGAAGTTTAAGAGACTACTAGACAGGTATATGGAGGAATCTAAGGTGGGGGCTTATATGGGAGGCAGGGTTTGAGGGTCGGCACAACATTGTGGGAAACTCAGTCAATGAGTATATTCATAAAAGGTGACTGATAGATTTTTATCTACTCAGTAGATCAATAGTTCTGGGATTAATGCAGGAAGGTGGCACTGAGGGCACGCACACACACACACAAGTCTGCGTTCTCAGAGTTTTTTGATATCCAAGGCTTGTCTCATTGCACAATTACACCAGATTCTACAGAACACGGCAGCATTTATAAGTATGCTCAGATTCTTTGTTTGTTCCTAAAGTAGCATGCTGCATTAGAGTGAAAGCTAGCAAGAGCTTTATTGCAGAATTATAGCCTCTTGAGATTTTTATGTGATTGTTAAATGTGTTGCAGTCTTTCTGAGTTCTAAAAGATTGCATCAGTTTTGAGGACTAAATAGATTTTATTTCAAAACTATCTTAAATTAAATCTGTACCTTTTTAACTAACTTCTTCCTTTCTAAAAAAAGTTTGCAATAGCATCCTTTTATATAAAAAAATCAATTTAACTGCATCCTCACACAAAAAAAAATGCAGTCAATTGCGGTATTACTCTAGTACAGTCATCTTCCTTGATTTGATTCCATGAAGCCACTGCAAAGATGTGGCATAAAAGCTGAGGCTTTGTGATTTCTAAAATCTAATTTTAGATAGACCTGTCCCACACACATAACAAAAGGTCAGAATGGATGTTCATTTCTTCAGTGTGTTCCAGCTGGTGTATAGGCAGAATATAGCTGCAGATGCAAGGTGTTGCTGAGCTCTATTAAAACATGTAGCCATGGAAAAAAAGAAATTCAGAAAATGTTGAAGAATTCAGTAAATGTATTTCGCTCTTACAATTTGGATTTCCAGCATCCATTGTTCCTGTTTTGTTTTGTAATATGAAGTAATGATTCTATTTCCCACACTTGACCTTCTTTTGGTTCTGCTTATTTCTGTTGCCCTTTCTCAAGTTGCACTCATTTTTATCATTTAAGCTTTCCTGCCTACCTTCAATCACACACATTCCTTTTTAACTCTTCTCTACTTTCATATTTGTTGCATATTGCTATTTGTTTTATCATTAAAGTTTCCCAGTTCTGGCAAAAGGCCATTAAGAAGAAGCCTTAGCTCTATTTCCCAGTTCTGGTGAAAGACCATTAACGAAAAGCAACATACATCAAAGTTGCTGGTGAATGCAGCAGGCCAAGCATCATCTATAGGAAGAGGCGCAGTCGACGTTTCAGGCCGAGACCCTTCGTCAGGACTAACTGAAGGAAGAGTGAGTAAGGGATTTGAAAGCTGGAGGGGGAGGGGGAGATGCAAAATGATAGGAGAAGACAGGAGGGAGAGGGATGGAGCCGAGAGCTGGACAGGAGATAGGCAAAAGGGGATACGAGAGGATCATAGGACAGGAGGTCCGGGAAGAAAGACAGGGGAGGGGGGGTGATCCGGGAAGAAAGACAAGGGGGGGGGTCCTATCACCTGTCCAGCTCTCGGTTCTATCCCTCCCCCTCCTGTCTTCTCCTATCATTTTGCATCTCCCCCTCCCCCTCCAGCTTTCAAATCCCTTACTCACTCTTCCTTCAGTTAGTCCTGACGAAGGGTCTCGGCCTGAAACGTCGACTGCGCCTCTTCCTATAGATGCTGCTTGGCCTGCTGTGTTCACCAGCAACTTTGATGTATGTTGCTTGAATTTCCAGCATCTGCAGAATTCCTGTTGTTTGCATTAACGAAAAGCCTTAGCTTTATGTTTTTCCTTACATATATTTCCTGACTTCTCAATATTATCAGCATTTTGCTTTCTTCCCTCCAGATTTTTCACATAAGGAGTTTGTTTTTAAGCTGTTTTGGGATATTTCACTGTACGTGATTTCAGAATTTTGAAAGGATAGTGATATTCAAGAAAAGGTAAGTAGCAACCTTTTTGTTATATCATCACAATTACTGATGTGATTATACTCATAAGCAGCTTGGTTCTAATCTGTCACTACACATCATAGTAATAAGCTATGATTTATGAAAAGTAATTCGTTGAGGATCTCTGACTGAGAATGAATATCTCACCCAAGAAAATTGAATAAATGTGCTTCTTAATGTCTCACTGAAATGCCAGTGAGGAAATAGAATTTCAGTCTGCTTGTAATATTGATTGTTATATTTGCATGCCTTGGCAATGATGGAAGATTACCCATGCAGTTTAAAGGCCAGAGATGCCAATCATTTTGTTTCCAGTAGTCTGAGTAAGCAATCTCTTCAAATTGTGAAAACCTCAATCAAAAAGCCTGAGAGGAGAGCAATTGCTTTCCTCCTCTCTTTATTATCACCGTCTTAAATAGTGCAGTAGGGTACACAGCCAGATGGTAGTTTTCCAGTTTCACAAGGCTGTCTAAATCGCTGGTTAAACTTTGTCTGCATGACTGAATGTGTAGATAGCAGTCTATAAGATTTGCCACTTTTCTCAGTAACAATTCTGACAATTTATTGTGCAATGCTTGGCTGATGAAAATATTCCTATACTAAAAAATCTATAGACAATAGACAATAGGTGCAGGAGTAGGGCACTCGGCCCTTCGAGCCAGCACCACCATTCACTGTGATCATAGCTGATCATCCACAATCAGTACCCTGTTCCTGCCTTCTCCCCATATCCCTTGACTCCGCTATCATTAAGAGCTCTATCTACCTCTTTCTTGAAAGCATCCAGAGAATTGGCCTTCACTGCCTTCTGACATAGAGCATTCCACAGATCCACAACTCTCTGGGTGAAAAAGTTTTTCCTCAACTCCGTTCTAAATGGCCTACCCCTTATTCTCAAACTGTGGCCTCTGGTTCTAGACTCCTCTCCAACATCGGGAACATGTTTCCTGCCTCTAGCGCGTCCAATCCCTTAATAATCTTATATGTTTCAATCAGATCCCCTCTCATCCTTCTAAATTCCAGTGTATACAAGCCCAGTCGCTCCAATCTTTCAACATATGACAGTCCCGCCATCCTGGGAATTAACCTCGTGAACCTCTGCTGCACTCCCTCAATAGCAAGAATGTCCTTCCTTAAATTTGGAGACCAAAACTGTACACAATGCACCAGGTGTGGCCTCACCAGGGCCCTGTACAACTGCAGAAGGACCTCTTTGCTCCTATACTCAACTCCCCTTGTTATGAAGGCCAACATGCCATTAGCTTTCTTCACTGCCTGCTGTACCTGCATGCTTACTTTCAGTGACTGATGAACAAGGACACCAAGTTCTCATTGTACTTCCCCTTTTCCTAACTTGACACCATTCAAATAGTAATCTGCCTTCCTGTTCTTGCCACCAAAGTGGATAACCTCACATTTATCCACATTAAACTGCATCTGCCATGTATTTGCCCACTCACTCAACCTGTCCAAGTCACCCTGCATTATCTCAACATCCTCCACACATTTCACACTGCCACCCAGCTTTGTGTCATCTGCAAATTTGCTAATGTTACTTTTAGTCCCTTCATCTAAATCATTAATGCATGTTGTAAATAGCTGCGGTTCCAGCACCGACCCTTGCGGTACCCCACTGGTCACCACCTGCCATTATGAAAGGGACCCGTTGATCCCTACTCTTTGTTTCCTGTCTGCCAACCAATTTTCTATCCATGTCAGTACCCTACCCCCAATACCATGTGCTCTAATTTTGCCCACTAATCTCCTGTGTGAGACCTTATCAAAGGCTTTCTGAAAGTCCAGGTACACTACATCCACTGGCTCTCCCTTGTCCATTTTCATAGTTACATCCTCAAACAATTCCAGAAGATTAGTCAAGCATGATTTCCCCGTCATAAATCCATGCTGACTCGGACCGATCCTGTTACTGCTATACGAATGTGCCGCTGTTTCATCCTTTATAATTGACTCCAGCATCTTCCCCACAACTGATGTCAGGCTAACTGGTCTATAATTCCCTGTTTTCTCTCTCCCTCCTTTCTAATAAAGTGGGATAACATTAGCTACTCTCCAGTCCTCAGGAACTGATCCTGAATCTAGAGAACATTGGAAAAATAATTACCAATGCATCCACGATTTCTAGAGCCACCTCCTTAAGTACCCTGGGGTGCAGACCATCAGGCCCTGGGGATTTATCAGCCTTCAGTCCCATCAGTCTATCCAACTCCATTTTCTCTCTAATGTGAATCTCCTTCATTTCCTCTGTTACCACTGGGTCCTCCAGCCACTGTTACATCTGGGAGATTGTTTGTGTCTTCCCTAGTGAAGACAGATCCAAAGTACTGTTCAACTTGTCTGCCATTTCCTTGTTCCCCATTATAAATTCACCTGTTTCTGTCTTCAAGGTCCCAACTTTGGTCTTAACTAATTTTTTCCTCTTCACATACCTAAAGAAGCTTTTACTATCCTCCTTTATATTCTTGGCTAGCTTGCTTTTGTATCTAATCTTTTCTCCCTGTATTGCCTTTTTAGTTATCCTCTGTTGCTCTTTAAAAGTTGCCCAATCCTCTGGCTTCCCGCTCATCTTTGCTATGTTACACTTCTTCTCTTTTATTTTTATACTGTCCTTGACTTCCCTTGTCAGCCACGGTCACCCCTTACTCCCCTTAGAATCTTTCTTTCTCTTTGAAATGAACTGATCCTGCACCTTCTTTATTATTCCCAGAAATACCTGCCATTGTTATTCCACTGTCATCCCTGCTGGGGTATCTTTCCAGTCAACTTTGGCCAGCTCCTTCCTCATGGCTCCATAGTCCCCTTTGTTCGACTGCAAAACTGACACTTCCGATTTTCTCTTCTCCCTCTCAGATTGTGGTTTAAAACTTATCATTTTATGGTCACTACCTCCTAATGGCTCCTTTACCTCGAGTTCCCTTATCAAATCTGGTTCATTACACAACACTAAATCCAGAATTGCCTTCTCCCTGGTAGGTTCCAGTACAAGCTGCTCTAAGAATCCATCTCGGAGGCACTCCACAAACTCCCTTTCTTGGGGTCCAGTACCAACCTGATTTTCTCAGTCTACCTCCATGTTAAAATCCCCCATAACAACCATAGCATTACCTTTGTGACATGCCAATTTTAACTCTTGATTCAACTTGCACCCTATATCCAGGCTACTGTCTGGGGGCCTGTAGATATCTCCCACTAGATCCCATTTGATAGGTAGCATTTGACTTAGAATTATTTCACATCTGACGTTCATCACTGAGGTCAGTTATTCAACCTAAAATCCTTACCACACCTCAGCAACAAAAGAGCTAGGAGTGGTTTATTGCACCAACAGAGATAAAATACATACTAGATGGCTGGTGATATTAATCAAAATACTGTGTCAAAGAAAATTTTAAATAAGTTTTTCACTGCTGATGCATCATATTGACCTGCTACTGGGGCTCATCAGAGTTTTTAAAATATATTCTCCTCTTGTAACACTTATACCAACATTAAAATTTCTCATTTAAAATTGCTTATTTTATTTAGAGATACGGCATGTTTGCAAGCCCTTCTAGACCAATGAGCCCATGCCACCCAATTGCATCTATGGAACCTACTAACCCATACATCTTTGCAATGTGGGAAGAAAACAGAACACCTAAAGGAAACCCAAGTGGTCATGGGGAGATTACTCCTTACAGACAGTGGTGGAATTGAACCCATGTCTCAGGTGCTGTAATGGTGTTATGCTAACCACTATGCTATCATGTCACACCAATCAAGTAGCATTCTATCACATCTCTCTCTTTGTGATTCTAAACCCAATTGTTTCCTTTATTCCTCATGCTAGCCTTTCTATCATTTCTAAGAAGAAGGGAGTATTTCGTGTAGGCCATGTACAATAACAAATAGGTTACTAGCTTAGCTCTGTGTCATGTTTCCCATAATCCTGCATTCTACTATTTGGGCTTTAACATGAGATTTTTTTTGTCCAATTTACTCAAACAAAATTGGACAAAAAATAATATCTTAGGTTAAAGCTCAAAGAGTTGTGCAATTTCCTGTTGCATTCATATTGTTTTTCCTGAACTTCTTTGTTTCATCTATTTGCCTCATGTTTTTAATTGTCTTTATCAAGTTTTGCTTATCATTATCCATCTTTACCTGGAATTGTATGAGGAACAAGGGAAATCAGAGTGCTTATGTTTGTAAGTCCAGGATGAGGATGAGCATGGGGATAAATATCATGAAGGTGTGATAGTGTGAGGCTGATGTTGTTTCTAACTTAGAGTGGGCATTTAATAGTTTTAGTGTTCAGGTTCTCATGGTGGCGAATTAGGTTTCGAGATCTGATATTAACAGCTGTGATGGGGATTTAGGATTTAGACGAACTTTGGACAGAATAAGCCTTGTTTCATTGGTGAAAACTTCTTGAAAAGGAACAATTATTTCAGAGTCAGGGATCTACTGTGAGCTATAAAGATGCTCTGAGCATGGAAAATGAGTTTCTTCTGAACTTTGTGTTTTTTTGTATTTGAAGAAAATGATTATTGGTCTGATTATTTTTGTGGATATAGCCAAGTTATTGTAATATTCCAAGTAAGGATGACACAACATTTTGGAATATGGGCTAAGTGTATTGTGCAATTTCAGAAGTTTGCATCAACCATGGTGTTACCTCTCTTTACTTGACCTTACTTCCGGTTACATCATCATTGTAGCTTTGAATGTAGAGTGTTTCCATCATATGCCATTACTTTCCATAATAATTTGAAACAATAAATATTACCTTCTTAATTAGATGAATATCTCTAACAGCATGAACGCATTAATTTCACTCTTGCACCTTTCAATGTGGATCTGACAGTTTTCATTGCTTTCATAAATTATACATTGTATTGTTCATTTTTTCTCTTTCCTTTGTGCATGAAGAATTCTTATTTTCAGTTGCAACACATCCATTCCACAAACCTTCATCATTAGCATTGTACAGGAATTCAACTCTGTTTGCTAAAGTGGCACTTATAAATAACACAACTGCTTTACAACGTGGCTGAAAAAACTCCTCAGAGCATTGTCAACTAATAACGACATAAACTAAAGAGTAGAAGCACCAAAGAAAGGCAAACAATAGCAATTACTTATTTATTTCCAAAGATATGTCTTTTCTGCAGATAAGAAAATTAAGTTAAGAACAGAACACTTTTCAAAATCATTTGAATACATTATTTCCTGTGCAGAGTAATTTTCTTTGGCAAAGCAAAAATGGAGAAGAAAACTTAATTTAAATGCATTATACTATATCTTGCCAACAGGTTCATAAAGCGGGGGGGGGGGGGAAGAGGGTGAGCAGTCAGAAGTCCTGGTATATATTGGCACCAATGACATAAGCAGGAAAGATGAGGAAGTCCTGAAGAGCTGAAAAACAAGATCTCCGGAGTAGAGCTCCCTGGATTTCTTCCTGTGCCATGTACCACGCACCGCGGTGAATGTGTGGCTGAGAAACTGGTGCAGGGGGCAGGGATTAAGAATTCTGGAAAATTGGGATCCCTTCTGGGGAAGCTACAATCTGTACAAAAGGGATGGGTTACACCTGAGCCTGAGGGACCAATATCCTTGCAGGCAGGTTTGCCAAGCTGTTCGGGAGTGTTTAAACTAATTTGGTAAAGGAATGGGAACTGAAGTGATAGGACTGAGGATGGGGTAGTTAGTATACAAACAGAGGTAATGTGTAGTGGGACTCCTAGCAAGGAGAGGCTGATGTTAGGGCAAAATTGCAGTCAACGGGATGAGTTGCAATGTAAAATAAAAGGGTGACAAAATCAAGAAGGTTGATGAATACAGACTGATGCTGTTATATTTGAAGCACACAGTGTACGGAATAAGGTAGATGAACTTGTAGCACAATTACAAATTGGCATGCACGACATTGTGGCCGTCACTGAATCGTGGCTGAAAAAAGATGATAGCTGGGAGCGTAATGTCCAAGGACACACATTGTTTCAAAAGGACTGACAGGTAGGCAGAGTGGGTGGGGTGGCTCCGTTGGTGAAAAATGAAATCAAGTCATTAGAAGGAGGTGACATAGAATGGTAAGGTGTAGAGTCATTGTGGGCAGGGATAAGAAAATGCAAGAGTATAAAGATCCTGACAGGAGTAATATATAAATTTTCCAAACAGTAGCAAGTATCTGGTCTACAAATTACAATGAACGATAGGAAATGTGTGTCAAAAGAACAATGATACAATGGCTATGGGGGATTTCAATATGCAGGTAGATTGAGAGAAACAGTTTGTTGCTGGATCCCAAAAGGGGAAACTTGTAGAGAGCCTAAGAGATGGCTTTTTTTTTGACCAACTCACGGTAGAGCCTACCAGGCTATCAGCTATTGTGAAATGAATTAGAAAGTGATTTGGAAATTATTAGAGAGCTTAAGGTAAAGGAACCCTTAGGGGTACAATGCTCATAATAACATAGAGTTCACCTTGCAGTTTGAGAAGGAGAAGCTGAAGTCATTTGTATCAGTCCTACAGTGGAGTGAAAGGAATTCCAGAGCCATGAAAGAGAAGCTAGCTAAAATTGATTGGAAGTAAACACTAGCAGGGTTAAGAGCAGAGCAGCAATGGCAAGAGATGCTGGGAACAATTCGGAAGGTGCATAATAGATACATCCCAAGGAAGAAGTATTCGAAAAGCAAAATGATGTAACCATGGATGACAAGAGAATTCAAAGCCACCATGAAACCAAAGAGAAGGCATATGACAGAACAAAAATTAATGGGAGGTTAGAGGATTGGGAAGCTTTTAAAAACCAACTAAAAAGTCATTAAGAAGGTAAAGGTGGAATACAAAAGTAAGCTAGCCAACAATATTAAAGAAGATACCAACATTTTCTTCAGATATATAAAGTGTGAAAGAGAGGTGAGAGTAGACATCAGATCACTGGAAAATGATGTTGGAGAGGTAGTAGTGGGGGATAAACAAATGGCCTCAGTGGTTAGGAAGATGATGGAGTTGCTTGTTAAGCAGGTTGTTTTGGGGTAATTGGAGTTACATGATAAAATAAGCCAAAGTCAGCATGGTTTCCTTCAGGATACTCCTTGCTTGACAAATTCGTTGGAGTTCTTTGAAGAAATAACAACAGGATAGACAAAGGTGAATTGGTGGATGTTGTGTACTTGGATTTTCAGAAGCCTTTGACAAGGAACCATGTATGAGGCTATTTAACAAGCTATGAGCCCATGGTATTATAGGGAAGGTTCTAGCATGGATAAAACAGTGGATGATTGGCAAGAGGCAAAGAGTGGGAATAAAGGGAACCTTTTTTGGATGGCTGCAGGTGACTAGTGTCATTCCATAGAGGTCTGTGTTGGAACTGCTTCTTTTTACATTATGTGTCAATGATTTGGATGATGGAATTGATGACTTTATGGCCAAGTTTGCAGATGATACAAAGATAGGTGGAGAGGCAGGTAGAGTTCAGCAAGCAGTGAGGCTACAGATGGACTTAAACAGATTAGGACAAAGGCATGGCAGATAGAACACTGCATTGGGAAGTGTGTGGCCATGTATCTTAGTATAAGAAATAAAAGCATAGTCTATTTTCTAAATAGTGAGAAAATTCAAAAATCCAGGGTTCTTGGGAATTATTGTATAGGATTCCCTAAAGGTTAATTTGTTGCTTGTGTCTGTGGTGAGGAAGGCAATTCGTTTTGCAAGAACCAGAATATAAAAGCAAGGATGTAATATTGAGGATTTATAAAGCACTGGTGAGGCCTTACTTGGAGTATTGTGAGCAGTTTGGGGCCCCTTATCTAAGAATAGAGGTGCTGACATTTGAGTGTGTTCAAAGGAGGTTCATGAAAATAATTCCAGGATTGAAAGGCTTATCATATGAGGAGCATTTGATGGCTCTGGGCCTGTACTCACTGGAATTCAGAAGGATGAGGGAGCATCTCATTGAAATCATTGAATGTTGAAAGTCCTTGATAGAGTGGGTGTGGAGAAAATGTTTCCTTTGGGGGGGGGGGTGTCTAAGACCAGAGGACACAGCCTCAGAATAGAGGGACATCCATTTAGAATGGAGATGAAGAGAAACTTCTTTAGCCAGAGAGTGGTGAATCTATGGAATTTAATTGCCATGGGCAGCAGTGGAGGCCAAGTCACTGGTTATTTTTAAGGCAGAAACTGCATTAAGGAGTTGAAGCTGGAAATGGATGAACTCTGGATCATTCCGGAGGCTGAAGGGATGATAGATAGGAATATAGAGAGGTGGTTACACTCAAGGTGCAGGGCACGGGAAACAGGAAGGGGAAAAGGGTTAAGGAGCCAGTACAGTGTACCCCTGTGGCCATCTCCCACAACAGCACGTATATCTCTTGGATACTGTCGGGGTGGGGGGGGGGGCATGACCTAACAGAGGAAAATCACAGTGGTCAGGTCTCTGGCATTGAATCTGCCTCTGTAACTCAGAGGAAAAGAGGGAGGGGAGCCACGCTGTGGTGGTAAGGGATTTGTTAGTTAGATGAACAGACAGGAGGTTTTATGGGCAAGAACAAGCTTCCCGGATGGTATGTTGCCTCCCGTGTGCCAGGGTCCAGGATATCTTGAATCGAGTCCTTAGCATTCTTAAATGGGAATGTGAACATTTAGAAGTCATGGTCCATGTACGTTCCAATGGTATGTGTCAAGTGATGAGGCTCTGCATAAGGAGTTCAGGGAGTTAGGTGCTAAGGTAAAGGGCAGGACCTCCAGGGCTGTGATCTCAGAATTGCTATCCATTCTGTGTGCTAGTGAGGCCAGAACTAGGAAGTTTAGTACATGGCTAAGGAGTTGGTGTAGGAGGGAGGGCATGAGATTTTTGGATCATTGGGCTTTCTTTTAGGGAAGCTGACACCTTTACAGAAGAGATGGTTTGCTCCTGAACAGGAGGGGGACTAATATCCTAGCGGATGTTGGTAAGATCTCAGACAAAGTTAGGAATCAAAAGATTGAGCATGGTGCAACTAGCGTCCTATGTGGCATATATTTCAATGCAAGAACTAACATAGGAAAGGTGGATAATAGTGTTGAAGATGAGGTAGCTCGTTTACAAACAGAGGCAATGTGTAGTGAGGAGAGGCTGTTAATAGGACAAAATTGCAGTCAATAGGATGAACTGCAATGTAAAAGGGAGGACAAAATTGTAAAGGGTGAATACAGGGCTGAAGGTGTTATATTTGAATATGTGCAGTATACGGAATAAGGTAGATGAACTTGCAGTGCAGTTGCAGATTGGCAAGTATGATGTTGTAGGCATCACTGAAAAACGGCTGAAAGAAGATTATAGCTGGGAGCTTAATGTCAAGAATACACATTGTATCGAAAGGACAAGCAGGGAGACAGAGAGAGCAGTGTTGCTCTGTTGGTAAAAAATTAAATCGAATCATTAGAAAGAGGTGACATGGGGTTGGAAGGCGTTGAATCATTGGGGATGGGGCTAAGGAACTGCAAGTGTAAAAAGACCTTGATGGAAATTGTATACAGACCCCCAAACACTTGTAAGGATGAGGCTTACAAATTACAATGGAAGATAGAAAATGCATGCCCAAAAGGTAATATTACAATAGTAGTGGGGTACTTCACTATGCAGGTAGATTGGGAAAATCAGGTTGGCTGGATTCCAGAAGGGGGAATTTCTAGACTGCCTATGGGATAACTTTTTAGAGCAACTTGTGGTTGAGCCCACTAGGGGGTTTAGTTATTTTGGATTGGGTGTTGTGCACTGAACCAGAATTGATTAGAGAGCTTATGGTTAAAGAACCCTTGGGGCAAGATATCATAATATGATCAAATTCACCCTGAAAATTGAGAAGGAGAAACTAAAGTCAGATGTACCAGTATTACAGTGGAGCAAAGGGAATTACAGAGGCATGAGAGAGGAGTTGGCCAGAGTTGATTGGAAACTACACTGCTGGGATGGCAGCAGAGCAGCAATGGCTGGAATTTCTGGAAGCAATTCAGAAGGCACAGGATAAATACCTTCCAAAGGGGAGGAAGTATCCTAAAGTAAAGATGACACAATCATGGCTTCAAGAGAAGTCAAAGCTGACATAAAAGCCAAAGACAGGGCATAAAACAGAACAAAAATTTATGTGGTTAGAGGATTGGGAAGCTTTTAAAAACCAGCAAAAGGCAACTAAAAAGTCATTAATAAATTAAAAATAGATAGATAGATACTTTATTGATCCCAAAGGAAATTACAGTATCACAGTAGCATTACAAGTACACCAATATAAATATTAGAAGAGAAGTAGAAAGAATGAAAAACAAGTTACCAAAAAACATTCCAGTGGCAGGTGGGGTCATCACTTCCCTAACTATAGGTTGATTCATTACAGAGTCTAAGAATGACCTCATTTTGTGCTCTTTGGAGCAGCACAGTTGTCTTAGCCTATGACTAAAAGTGCTCCTCTGATCAGCCAAGGTGTCATGCAGGGAGTGAGAAACATTGTCCAGAATTGCCAAGACTTTCTGTAGGGCCCTTTGTTCTACCAGAGCCTCCAGTGTCCAGTTTGACTCCTCCTATAATAGAGCCGGCTTTTTTAAATCAGTTTATTGAGCCTGTTAGCATCACCCGTGTTGATGCCATTGCCCCAGCACACCACCGCATAAAAGATTGTACTGGCGACAACAGACTGATAGAACATGTGAAGGAGAGGCCTGCATACTCCATAGGACCTCAGTCTCCTAAGGAAAAAGAGGCAACTCTGGCCCTTCTTCTACACAGTTTCTGTGTTGGTGCTCTACTCAGGTCTGTTATCCAGGTACACCCCTAAGTACTTGTAGGTTCAACACATCCACATCCTCACGTAGAAACATAGAAAACCTACAGCACAATACAGGCCCTTCAGCCCACAAAGCTGTGCCGAACAGGTCCTTACCTGAGAAATTACCTAGGATTACCCATAGCCCTCTATTTTTCTGAGCTCCTATACCTGTCCAGGAGTCTCTTAAAAGACCCTATCATTTCGGCTTCCACCACCATCGCCGGGAGCCCATTCCACACACTCACTACTCTGTGTAAAAAATTAATGCTGCTATCTCCTCTGTACCTACTTCCAAGCACCTTAAAACTGTGCCCTCTCATGCTAGCCATTTCAACCCTGGGAAAAAGCCTCTGAATATCCACATGATCAGTGACTCTCATCACCTTATACGCCACTATCAGATCACCTCTCATCTTCCGTCACTCCAAGGAGAAAAGGCCAAGTTCACTCAACCTATTCTCATAAGGCATGCTCCCCAATCCAGGCAACATCCTTGTAAATCTCCTCTGCACCCTTTCTATGGATTCTACATCCTTCTTAAAGTGAGACGACCAGAACTGAACATAGTACTCGAAGTGAGGTCTGACCAGGGTCCTATATAGCTGCAACATTACCTCTCAGCTCCTAAACTCAGTCCCACGATTGATGAAGGCCAATGCACTGTATGGTTCCTTACTACCTCATACTTATCTGAGTTGAACTCCATCTACCACTTTTCAGCCCAGTTTTTCATCCTATCAATGTCCCGCTGTAAACTCTGACAGCCCTCCACACTATCCACGATACCTCCAATATTTGTGTCATCAGCAAATTTACTAACCCATCTCTTCACTTCCTCATCCAGGTCATTTATAAAAATTACGAAAAGTAGGGGTCCCAGACCAGATCCCTGAGACACACCACTGGTCACCGACCTCCATGCAGAATATGACTCATCTACAACCACTCTTTGCCTTCTGTGGGCAAGCCAGTTCTGGATCCACAAAGCGATTTCCCCTTGGATCCCATGCATCTTTGCTTTCTCAATAAGCCTTGCATTGGGTATCTTGTCAAATGCCTTGCTGAAATCCATATACACTACACCTACTGCTTTACCATCATCAATGTGTTCAGTCACATCCTCAAAAAATTCCATCAGGCTCGTAAGGCACGACCTGCCTTTGACAAAGCCATGCTGACTATTCCTAATCATATTATGCCTCTCCAAATGTTCATAATTCCTGCCTCTCAGGATCTTCTCCATCAACTTAACAACTGCTGAAGTAAGACTCACTGGTCTATAATTTCCTGGGCTATCTCTACTCCTTTTCTTGAACAATAGAACAACATCTGCACCCTTCAGTTCTCTGGAACCTCTCCCTGTTGCAAGGAGCGAAGGAAGCAAACCCAAGTGCAGGACATGGGCACGGAGATTGAGTTTGGATGCTTACATGGGCACAAATGCCGAACAGCAGACAGGAGGGATTTTCGACGGAGCCCTGATATGGAGCCTTGACACGGAGCCTTGACTCAGAGAAACAGAGTCTCATAGGTAAACCTTGAAACTGGAGCTAAACTTAGAACAAATGGTTCTAAGAGGTCGGGAAACCTAGTTATCTCACAGGAAAAAAACAACAATCTGGCAACTAATGGTTGTAACCCTAGGGTTCTTATGCTGCAGGTCTTGATCGAAACCAGGTGTGCCATCATCAAAGAGAATTAGCAGTAAATGGCAAATTAATGATTGGAATCAAGGCATAACCAAAGGAAATTAGGAGCAAGATAGAGAATTAACGATCTGGACCATGACAGTATTCCCCCTCCCCCAATGGCAGCCTCCTGGCGATCCACCAGGCTTGTCTGGATTGTCCCGATGGAAATCACGGATGAGGGAAGGGTCCAGAATGAAGAAGCGGGGAATCCAGAAACGTTCCTTTGGGCCATATCTCTCTCAATCGACCAGGTATTGGAGGCCCCTGCCTTGGCGGCGCACATCCAGTAGTCGCTGGACGGTATACGCTGGGTGGTCGTCAATGATCCAGGTGGGTGGAGGGGGTTTGGCAGGAGGGCACAAAGGGCTGACAGATACCAGTTTCAATTGGGAAACATGGAATGTAGGATGGATATGCATAGATTTGGGCAGTTTGAGTCTGACTGCTGAGGGGTTGATAATACTCTTAATCTCGAATGGTCCCAGGTAGCGAGTCGTTCGTTTCTTGGGCACATTCTTGAGGGGAATGTCTTTAGAAGAGAGCCAAATCTTCTGCCCAGGCCGATAATCAGGTGCAGGAATTCTATGACGATTGGCAATCTTCTGGTTGCGGTTGGTGAGTCTTTCCAGATCTTGCGGCACCGGTGGAGCTGGGCCTGAACAGAAGGTGCAGCGACGTCATCTTCATGAGCGGAGAACAGAGGGGATTGGTAACTGAGAGAGCATTCAAAGGGAGACATTTCTGTGGTGGTGCTGACCAGGGCGTTGTGGGCGAACTCTACCCAAGCGAGACGGGTGCTCCAGGAAGACGGGTTGTTGGCGGTTATGCAGCGCAATGCTGCTTTCAAGTCCTGGTTAGCTCATTCTCTTTGACCATTCGTCTGCAGAAGAAAGTCGGACGACAGACTTACTGAGGCTCCAAGGGCTTGACAAAAAGATCTCCAGACTTGAGAGACGAATTGGGAACCCTGAAATAATGTCAGAGGGAATCCCGTGAAGGCGGAAGACATGGTGGATGAGAAAGTTGGCTGTTTCACGAGCTATAGGGAGTTTGGGAAGGGCTACGAAGTGCACAGCTTTGGAGAAGCGGTCCACCACGGTGAGTACGGCAGTGTTCCCATGTGAAGGGCGTAGTCCAGTAACAAAATCCAGCGCAATGTGAGACCAAGTGCGGCTAGGGACAGGTAGGGGACGAAGCAATCCAGCAGGTGGTTGGTGGGAAGCTTTTCCGCAGACACAAACAGAGTAGGCAGAGATGAAGGAACAGGTGTCAGCTTCCATGGAGGACCACCACAAATGTCTCTTCAGAAGGGACAGAGTCCGATCGATGCTGGGATGGCAGGCAAAACGAGACGTGTGCCCCCACTGGAGAACCTGAGACCGAACAGAATCAGGCACAAAGAGGCGATTGGAGGGTCTGTTGCCTGGGTCAGGTTGAGTCCATTGGCCCTCTTTGACTATGGCCTCGATCTCCCAGGTGAGGGCAGCCACTACACAGGATGGTGGCAGGATGGTCTTGGCGTTGGGAAGGCCCTTCTCAGAAATATATTGAGGGGAGAGAGCATCAGGCTTCCCGTTCTTGGACCCTGGACGATAGGTGAGTGTAAATCCGAACCGGCCAAAAAATAATGCCCAACAAGCTTGGTGGGAATTCAGGCGTTTGGCGGTTTGGATGTATGCAAGGTTCTTGTGATCGGTCCAGACGATAAACGGATGCTCTGCTCCCTCCAGCCAGTGCCTCCACTCCTCCAAAGCAAGTTTGACTGCCAGTAACTCCCGGTTCCCTACGTCGTAATTTCGTTCAGCGGGGGACAGCCAGCAAGAAAAGAAGGCACAGGGATGAAGTTTTTGGTCAGGGCTTGAACATTGGGAGAGGACCGCTCCCACCCCAGAGTCGGAGGCATCAATCTCCACAATGAATTGACAAGAGGGGTCTGGTTGAACAAGGATGGGAGTGGAGGTGAAATGCCTCTTCAGCTCCAAGAAGGCAGCGTCCACTTCGGGGTCCCAGTGAAAAGGGGTCTCAGGAGAGGTGAGTCGAGTAAGGGGCGTTGCCAACCGGCTGTAATCTCTGATGAAATGACGATAAAAGTTTGCGAACCCCAGAAATCGCTGGAGTTGCTTGAATGTTGTGGGATTTGGTCACTCCACCACCACCCGGATCTTTTCGGATCCGCCCTCACTTGCCCGCCCTCGATGATGTATCCTAAGAAACTGACAGAAGGAACGTGAAACTCGCACTTCTCAGCTTTCACAAATAGTTTGCTCTCCCAAAGCAGCTGAAGAACCTGACCGACATGGTGGGTGTGTTCCTGAAGACTGCTGGAGAAGATTAGGATGTCATCCAAATAAACAAACACGAAGCAGTTAATAAAATCACTAAGGACATAATTTATCAGAACTTGAAAAACAGCGAGGCCATTGGTGAGACTGAATGGCATGACCAGGTATTCTAAGTGACCAAGAGGGGTGTTAAATGTTGTTTTCCACTCTTCTCCCTTCCTTATCTTGACCAGATGATAGGTACTTCGTAGGTCCAACTTGGAGAAGATGGTGGCTCCGTGAAGTGGTTCGAAAGCAGAGTTGAGAAGGGGTAGTGGATATTTGTTCTTTACGGTTAGTCAATGCAGGGGCACAGTGAACCGTCTTTCTTCCCCACGAAGAAGAAATCTGCGCCGACTGGCGATAATGAGGGTCAGATAATGCCCACCGCGAGAGATTCATTTAAGTAAGCTCCATTGCTTCCCTTTCTGGCCGGGACAAGTTATACAAGCCGACTGGTGGGTTTAGGGGCTCCAGGGAGAAGGTCAATAGCACAATCATAAGGGCGGTGTGGAGGCAGGGAAAGAGCCCGTTGTTTGCTGAACACTTCTCCCAGATCGTGGTACTCAGCTAGAACCTTGGATAAGTCATAGTCATAGTCATACTTCATTGATCCCGGGAGAAATTGGTTTTCGTTACAGTTGCACCATAAATAATTAAATAGTAATAAGACCATAAATAGTTAAATAGTAATATGTAAATTATGCCAGGAAATAGGTCCAGGACCAACCTATTGGTTCAGGGTGTCTGACCCTCCAAGGGAGGAGTTGTAAAGTTTGATGGCCGCAGGCAGGAATGACTTCCTATGATGCTCTGTGTTGCATCTCGGTGGAATGAGTTTCTGGCTGAATGTACTCCTGTGTCCAACCAGTCCATTATGTAGTGGATGGGAGACATTATCCAAGATGGCATGCAACTTGGACAGCATCCTCTTTTCAGACACCACCATCAGAGAGTCCAGTTCCATCCCCACAATATCACTGGCCTTACGAATGAGTTTGTTGATTCTGTTGGTGTCTGCTACCCTCAGCCTTCTGCCCCAGCACACAACAGCAAACATGATCGCACTGGCCACCACAGACTCGTAGAACATCCTCAGCATCGTCCGACAGATGTTAAAGAACCTCAGTCTCCTCAGGAAATAGAGATGGCTCTGATCCTTCTTGTAGACAGCCTTAGCGTTCTTTGACCAGTTCAGTTTATTGTCAATTCGTATCCCCAGGTATTTGTAATCCTCCACCATGTCCACACTGAACCCCTGGATGGAAGCAGGGGTCTCCAGTGCCTTAGCTCTCCTCAGGTCTACCACCAGCTCCTTAGTCTTTTTCACATTAAGCTGCAGATAATTCTGCTCACAGCATGTGATAAAGTTTCCTACCATAGCCCTGTACTCAGCCTCATCTCCCTTGCAATTATGGCAGAGTCATCAGAAAACTTCTGAAGATGACAAGACTCTGTGCAGTAGTTAAAGTCCGAGGTGTAAATGGTGAAGAGAAAGGGAGACAAGACAGTCCCCTTTAGAGCCCCAGTGCTGCTGATCACTCTGTCGGACACACAGTGTTGCAAGCGCACGTACTGTGGTCTGCCAGTCAGGTAATCAAGAATCCATGACACCAGGGAAGCATCCACCTGCATTGCTGTCAGCTTCTCCCCCAGCAGAGCAGAGCGGATGGCGTTGAACGCACTGGAGAAGTCAAAAAACATGACCCTCATAGTGCTGGCTTGTCCAGGTGGGCATAGACACGGTTTAGCAGGTAGACGATGGCATCCTCAACTCCTAGTCTGGGCTGGTAGGCGAACTGGAGCAGATCTAAATGTGGCCTAACCTTAGGCCGGAGCAGCTCCAGAACAAATCTCTCCAGGGTCTTCTTGATGTGGGAGGTCAATGCCACCGGTCTGTAGTCATTGAGGCCGCTGGGGCGCGGCGTCTTCGGCACAGGGACGAGGCAGGACATCTTCCACAGCACAGGAACCCTCTGGAGCCTCAGGCTCAGGTTGAAGACATGGTGAAGTATTCCACATAGCTGAGGGGCACAGGCTTTGAGCACACTGGTACTGACACCATCCGGTCCTGCAGCCTTGCTTAGGTTGAGACGTTTCAGCTGTCTTCTCACCTGTTCAGCCGTGAAGCCCACCGTGGTGGTTTCATGTGGGAAGGGGTATAGACATGAGAGCAGGGTGGGGGACTGTGAGGAGGGGTAGTAGGGGAGAGTGGAATATGTGTTGGTTGGGGGCCGACAACAGATGACTCATGTGGGGGATGGGCAGGGGCCACAATGTCAAATCTGTGAAAGAACAGGTTAAGTTCGTTGGCCCTGTCCACACTGCCTTCAGCTCCTCTGTTGCTAGTTTGCTGGAACCCAGTGATGGTCCTCATCCCACTCCAGACCTCTCTCATTTTGTTCTGCTGGAGTTTCCACTCAAGCTTCCTCCTGTACCTATCTTTAGCCTCCCTGATCCTGGCTTTCAGGTCCCTCTGTATTGCCCTCAGCTCCTCCCTATTTCCATCTCTAAATGCCCTCTTTTTAGCGTTCAGGATGTCCTTAATGTCCTTTGTCACCCATGGCTTGTTATTTGAATAACAAAGGACAGTTCTTGTCGGAACATTGCCGTCCACACAGAAGTTGATGTAATCAGTGATGCACTCTGTGAGCCCATCAATATCCTTTCCGTGTGGCTTACAGAGTGCCTGCCAGTCTGTCACCTCAAAACAACCCTGGAGCACCTCATAAACCTCCTCCGACCATTTCCTCACTGTCCTCGAGGTTGCAGGTTTACTCTTCACCAGAGGCACGTAGCAGGGTTTTAGATGCACCAGGTTGTGATCTGACCTTCCCAATGAGGGGAGGGGAGAGGAGCTGTATGCATCCTTAAAGTTAGCGTACATCAAATCCAGAGCCCTCTTCCCTCTGGTTGTACAGCTCACATACTGCAAGAAGTTGGGTAGTGTTCTAGCCATGGTAACATGGTTGAAGTCACCCGAGATGGTAATGAGGGCATTCGGGTGCTGGGTTTGTAATCTGGCTATGACAGTGTAACTGATGTTACATGCCGACGTTGGGTTGGCAGAGGGAGGGATGTACACAACAACCACAATTGCATGTGAGATTTCACTTGGCAAATAATATGGCCAGAGTCCAACAGCAAAAAATTCAATATCCGGGCTACAAACACGTTCCTTGATCGTAATATGACCAGGATTACGCCATCTGTTGTTTACCAGAACAGCAAGCCCACTTCCTTTACGTTTACTGCTCTCAGTGCAATTCCGGTCAGCCCGACTGGTCTGGAAGCCCTCTATGGAAACGTTTTGATCGAGTATGTCCTTGTGCAGCCACGTTTCAGTAAAACACATGACACTGCTCTCCTGAAATGTTCTCTGACTCCTGACAAGCACCGTCAACTTGTCCATTTTATTACACAGCGATCTCACACTGCCCATAATGAGAGAGGGGAGACATGGCTTATAACTTCTGTTCTCCATAAGCCTCTGTTGTCTCGACCGGGTCCTCTTCCCTTGCCTTTTTGATCCCCCTCTGCATCCTCTGTGGTTTCAGTGGCAGACGAGGTCGCGGTGACTTTCACAGGGGAAAGGGCCGATTGAAGACAAGTGGAGTGACAGAACGGACTCCAGCTGGCTATCTTCCCAGTGGACCAATCAATGTGAGGATTATGGCGGCTTAACCAGGGATACCCAAGAACGATAGGAGCTTGAGGAAAGGAAATTAGGTTAAATGTACCTGCTCCCGAAGGTTTCCAGAGAGAATAAGAGGAAGGGGTGGTGTGCAGTGTGTGACTCGGGCCAGAAGTCTTCCGTCTAGTACCCGGGTTTCCAGAGGGGCACTCAATGGCTCCTGAGGAATTCCGGCCCAGGAAGCTATGTCTTCATCCAGAAGGTTTCCCTCAGCACCGGAATCCACTGGAGCTGACAGAGGCAGGGAATGTTGGTTGTAACATAAAGCAGCCTGGATTTGCATCCAGGTTCAGGGGACGGAAGGGAATGTTGTCTGCTTCACCAGGGTCCCCCTTTCTACAGGCGGGCCTTCCCTTTTTGGCTGAAGGGGACAGGTAGCACGGAAGTGGCCGGGATGACTGAAATATATGCACTCACCCGCTCTGAATCTCCATAGTCATTCGATGTGTGAAAGACCGTTCTGACCCAGCTGCATGGGTTCCTCTCCTGGGGCGGTAGAAACGGCCGGGCTGGGAGCTACTCCAGGAGCAGGAGGAGAAAGAGAGAGGCTTGTTCTTGCGGGAGGTGGAAATGAGTGCCGTAGAGCGGCCAAGGGTGGTAGACAACCAGTTCTTTCTCTCTGGTGTTCGCAAAGATGATTGTCTAACTTGATTGCTAGGGAGATTAAGGAATCCAGGCTGTTGGTCTCATCTCTTGCTGCCAACTCGTTTTTCACCCTGTCACTGAGACCATCGTGAAATACCCGATGGAGTGCCTTGACGTTCCACTCCGAGTTGCCGCTAACGTCCAGAACTCTACAGAATATTCGGCAACGCTGGTGAGCCCTGATGGAGAGAGAGTAAACGCTTAGCGGCATCTTTACCACGGACGGGGTGGTCAAAAATTTTTCTCATTTCCGTGATAAAGGTGGGGAAATAAGAGCAGATCTCTGATTGATTATCCCAGATAGCTGTAGCCCACGCTAAGCACTTCCCCGCGACAACCCCATGATATAAGCTATCTCTGATTTATCTGTGGAATATGTGGATGACTGCTGATCGAACACCAAGGAGCATTGCAGAAGGAAGGCCTGGGACTTCCCCAAATCCGCAGCGTAGTGTTCTGGTTCAGGTATTGGCGGCTGTCTTGATGGGGGTGTTGCTGACATGTAGGGGGTTGCCACTACAGACTGTCTGGACTGGTTTGACAGAGTTCCAGAAGCGGAAGGGATAAGATTAGTGGATACACGGTCCACCTGGTCACCGATCTTCATTATGTTAGCAGACTGGGAACAGAGGTTCTCCACGACATCCCAGAGAAGTTGATCATGCAGACCCAGTAGTGAACCCTGGCTGCCAAGGGCTTGTTGCAGGGTCTTCATGTCTGCTGGGTCCATAGTGGTCAGATCGTTCCGTGACAATAGAGGAGGCAAACCCAATGGCAGGACACAGGCATGTAGATTGAGGTTGGATGCTTACACAGACGCCAACGCCGAACAGCAAACAGGACGGATCTTGACACGGAGCCTTGATATGGAGCCTTGGCACGAAGCCTTTACTCAGAGACTGGACATGGCGCCTTGACAAGGAGCCTTGACTCAGAGAAATGTAGTCTCATAGGTAAACCTTGAAACTGGAGCTAAATTTAGAAGAAATGGTTCTAAGCGGTCGGGAAACGTAGTTATCTCACAGGAAAGAAAAACAACTATCTGGCGACTAATGGTTGTAACCCCAGGCTTCTTATGCTGCAGGTCTTGATGGAAACCAGGTGTGCTGTCATCAAAGAGAATTAGCAGTAAATAGGAAATTAATAGTTGGAATCAAGGCATAATCAAAGAAAATTAGGAGCAAGATAGTGAATTAACAACCGGGACCATGACACTGCCGTCTCCATTGATGATGCAAAGCTCATCGCCAGAGGATCAGCAATCTCCTCCCTCATCTCCTACAGCAACCTGGGGTACATCCCGTCTGGTCCTTGTGACTTATCCAACTTGATGCTTTCCAAAAGCTCCAGCACATCTTCTTTTTTAATATCTACATGCTCAAGCTTTTCTGTCCGCTGTAAGTCATTCCTACAATCACCAAGATCCTTTTCTGTAGTAAATACTGAAGCAAAGTAGTCATTAAGTCCCTTTGCTATCTCCCCCAGTTCCATACACACTTTTCCACTGTTAAACTTGATTGGCCCTATATTCTCACATCTTATCCTCTTGCTCCTAACATACTTGTAGAATGCCTTGGGGTTTTCCTTAATCCTGTCCGCCAAGACCTTCTCATGGCCCCTTCTGCCTCTTCTAACTTCTTTCTTGAGCTCCTTCCTGCTAGCCTTATAATCTTCTAGCTCTCTATCATTACCTAGCTTTCTGAACCTTTCGTAAGCTCTTCTTTTCTTCTTGACTAGATTTACAACAGCCTTTGTACAGCACGGTTCCTGTACCCTACCATCCTTTCCCTGTCTCATTGGAATGCACCTATGCAGAACTCCATGCAAGCATCCCCTGAACATTTGCCACACTTCTTCCGTACATTTCCCTGAGAACATCTGTTTCCAATTTATCCTTCAAAGTTCCTGCCTGATAGCCTCATATTTCCCCTTACTCCAACTAAACACTTTCATAACTTGTCTGTTCCTATCCTCCTCCAATGTTATGGTAAAGGAGATAGCGTTGTGATCACTATCTCCAAAATGTTCTCCCACTGAGAGATCTGACACCTGACCAGATTCTTTTCTCAATACCAGATCAAATACAACCTCTTCTCTTATAGGCTTATCTACATATTGTGTCAAGAAACCTTCTTGAACACACCTAACAAACTCCACCCCATCTAAACCCCTCACTCTAGAGACATACCAATCAATATTTGGGGAATTAAAATCTCCCACCACGACAACCCTGTTATTATTACACCTTTCCAGAATCTGTCTCCCTATCTGTTACTCGATGTCCCTGTTACTATTGGGTGGTCTATAAAAAACACCCAGTAGAGTTATTGACACCTTCCTGTTCCTAACTTCCACCCACAGAGAATCTGTAGATAATCCCTCCATGTCTTCCTCCTATTCTACAGCCATGACACTATCTCTGATGAACAGTGCCACTATCAATAGTAACAGGGAGCAATGCAGACTTAGACTACTTAAAGTCCATCACCATCTCCTTTGCTAATGTTGAACTGCAGATGATTCAGCTCGCACAATTTGACAATTTCCTCCACCAGGGCCCTGTACTCATCCTCCTGTCCTCCATTTATACACCCAACTGTTACTGAGACATCAGAGAATTTCTGTAGATGACATGACTCAGTGTTGTATCTAATATCTGAAGTATACAAGGTAAACAGGAAGGGAGCTAATACAGTCCCCAGTTAGGCCCCAGTTCTGCTTATAGCCATGTCTAACACACAGCTCTGAAGCTGCACAAACTGTGGCCTGCCAGTCAGGTAGTCCATTATCCAGGATACAATGGAAGTGCTAATCTGCATTGAACGGAGCTTTCACCCCAGCGACGAGGGATGGATGCTTTTGAAGACACTTGAGAAATCAAAAAACATGATCCTCACAGTGCTGGCTTGCTTATCCAAATGGGAGTAGGCTCTGTTCAGCAGGTAGATGACAGCATTGTCCACTCCAGTGTCCTCCTGGTAGGCAAAATGCATGAGGATTGAGGGCTGATCTGGCCAGGGGTTGGAGGTGAGCCAGGATCAGCTTTCATGATGTGTGAGGTCAAGGCCAACGGACTTTTGGTTGGCACTTCTTGGGTAGTGGGACCACATATCAAGTTTTTCACACAGATGGGACCCTTTCTGGGTTGAGACCCAGATTGAAAGTTCATTGGAAAACTTCACAGAACTGATCAGCACACTCCTTCAGGAGCTTGGGGTTCACACCATCTGGTCACAGTGCTTTACAGTGTGAGTTTCCCTAGGGCCCTTCTCACCTGTTCCATCATGAAGGTGAGTCATTGATTACTGGGGAGGTAATAGAAGATGGGGGCCGGGGGATGTGAAGATTGGGACATTAGCAGTGGTATGTGGAGGTGTGGATCGTAGGTATAGGGCAAGGAAGGGGTATAGTCAGTGGGTAGCCTGTGTTGTTTATTCACATGTAGGGGGAAGGAGGGAGGAGGAGAGGTGTTGGTGCTGAGGGAGCAGTGAGCAGCGAGCAATCCTTGATAGTATTACAGTGTCCACACGGGAGTTGATGTAGCCAGTGATGCTATCAGTAAGTCCGTTAATGTCCTCCCCATATGGTTCATGAAGCAGATTCCTGTCAGTAACCTCAAAGCAGCCCTTCAAGGCCTCGATACCCTCTGGAGACCATGTCTTTACTATCTTAGTGGTAGCCAGCTGTTGTTGTACTTTGGGTTTATAGAAGGGCGTGACATGAAACAGGTTGTAATCTGATCTTCCAACTGGGGGAGAGCTGTAGAGCTGTATGCATCTGTAGCATATGCATAAAAGAAGTCCAATGTTTTATTTTCTCTTGTGTGACACTTGACCAACTGATCGGAGGAGGGTAGGGTTGTCGAGAGAGAAACATGGTTGAAGACTTCCGATACTGCAATGAACGCATTGGGGTGTTGCGTCTAGAGTCTTGCGATGGTAGTATGAAGGACGTTACACATGGCATCAGCACTGCATTGGGAAGGTGGAATATAAACAACGAGCAATATGACATGGCTGAACTCACTCGGTAAACAAAATGGTCACAAACTCACAGTGAGCATTTCGATGTCTGGACTACAGATTCATTCTTTCACAGAAATGTGACCTGGATGACACCATCTATTGTTCACAAGCACTGCAAGCCTACCTCCCATCCTCTTACTGCCCTGGAGATGAACTCTGTCTGCTCATATCATTGAAAACCCATTCCCAGTGGCAATGGAATCTGGGATTTGCTCCTGTAACCAAGTTTCAATGGATGGTGAAAATGCTCATGCAACCAAGTCAGAAGGATGGTGAGAATGTTCTTAACCAGATTAATGTCCATTTTTATTTTGCAGTATTGTTAGCTAGTATAAAAACAAACAAAAGAAACGCATTAAATAGCATTAAGACAAACAAACACAATTGAATTGAATTGAATTAACTTTATTACTCTCATCCTTCACATACATGAGGAGTAAAAATCTTTATGTTACATCTCCATCTAAATGTGCAATGTGCAATTTATAGTAATTTGTAATAAATAGTATGTACAACAATCAGATTCAGAATCAGACTCAAGTTTATTATCACCGGCATGTGACATGAAATTTGTTAGCTTAGTAGCAGCAGTTCAATGCAATACATAATATAGAAGAAATAATAATAAATCAGTAAATCTTATTCAGTACACTTTGTACAGTATACGTATATTGAATAGATTAAAAATCGTGCAAAAAACAGAAATACTGTGTATTGAAAAAAAGTGAGGTAGTGTCCAAGGGTTCAATGTCAGGAATCGGATGGCAGAGGGGAAGAAGCTGTTCCTGAATCGCTGAGTGTGTGTCTTTCGGCTTCTGTACCTCCGACCTGATGGTAACAGTGAGAAAAGGGCATGCCCTGGGTGCTGGAAGTCCTTAATAATAGACGCTGCCTTTCTGAGACACTGCTCCTTGAAGATGTCCTGGGTGCTTTGTAGGCTAGTACCCAAGATGGAGCCGACTAATTTTACAACCCTCTGCAGCTTCTTTCAGTCCTGTGCAGTAGCCCTCCCATACCAGATAGTGATGCAGCCCGTCAGAATGCTCTCCATAGTATGTCTATAGCAGTTTTTGAGTGTATTTGTTGACATACCAAATCTCTTCAAACTCCTAATAAAGTATAACCGCTGTCTTGCCTTCTTTATAACTACATAAATATGTTGGGACCAGGTTAGATCCTCAGAGATCTTGACACCCATGAACTTGAAACTGCTCACTTTCTCCATTTCTGATCCCTCTATGAATATTGGTATGTGTTCCTTTGTTTTACCCTTCCGGAAGTCCACAATCAGCTCTTTTGTCTTACTGACAGTCAATATAACATAGCAATACAATTGTATCAGCGTTAATTAATCAGTTTGATGGCCTGGTGGCAGAGGCTGTCCCGGAGGCTGTTGGTCCTGGTTTTTATGCTGTGATACTGTTTATCGGATGGTCGCAGTGGGAACAGCTTGCAGTTGGGGTGACTCGGGTCCCAAATGATCCTACAGGCCCTTTTTACACACCTGTCTTTGTAAATGTCCTGAATAGTGGGAAATTCACATCTACAGATGTGCTGGGCTGTCCGCACCACTCTCTACAAAGTCCTGCAATTGAGAGAAGCACAGTTCCCATACCAGGCAGTGATGCAGCCAGTCAGGATGCCACCAATTGTGCCCCTGTGGAAAGTCCAACAGACCATAAGACCATTAGACATAGGAGCAGAATTGAGCCACTTGGCCCATCGAGTCTGCTCTGTCTTTCAATCATGGCTGATCCTTTTTTCTTTTCCTCAACCCCATTTTACGGCCTTCTCCCCATAACCTTTGATGCCATGTCCAATCAAAAACCTATCAAGCACTGCCTTAAGTACACACAACGACCTAGCCTCCACTGCTGCCTGTGGTAACATATTCCACAAATTCACCACCCGCTGGCTAAAAAAATTAGAATTAAATGGGCTAAAGAAAGTCCTTTGGTATTGGGGGCCCACACCAACCTTCTTGGACCATCTGAGGTGAAAGAGGCATTATGCTTTTCTCATCACACAGCCGGTATATACAGATCACGTGAGATCCTTGGTGATGTGTATGCTGAGGAATTTAAAGCTGTTCACCCTCTCAACCCCAGATACATTGATGTCAATAGGGGTTAGCCAGTCCCCTCTCAACCCCTGATCCATTGATGTCTATTGGGGTTAGCCTGTCTCCATTCCTCCTGTAGTCCACAACCAGCTCCTTTGTTTTTGCATCATTGAGGGAGAGGTTGTTTTCTTGACGCCACTGTGCCAATGTGATGACTTCTTCTCTGTAGTCTGCCTCATTATTGTTTGAGATAAGGCCAATCAATGTAGTATGGTCAGCAAATTTAATTAGCAGATTGGAGCTGTGGGTGCCGACACAGTTGTGGGTATACAGAGAGTAAAGGAGGGGGCTTTGGACAGCCCTGAGGGGCACCTGTGTTGGGGGTCAGAGGGGCAGTGATGAGGAAGTCCACTCTTATCACCAGCTGGTGATCTGACAAGAAGTCCAGGATCCAGCTGCACAAGACTGGGTGAAGGCCGAGATCTCTGAGCTTCTTGTCGAGCTTCTATGGAATTATGGTGTTGAATGCTGAACTGTAGCCCAAGAACATAAGCATCTTCTCCAGATGTGTAAGGATGGTGCGTGGAGCTGTGACTATTGCATCATCTGTTGATCAGTTGTATCTGGAGGTGAACTGCAGGGGATCCAGTTTGGGTGGTAGCATGCTGCAGATGTAGTCCTTGACCAGCCTCTCATTATTGAGGTGAGTGTGACAGGACACCAGTCGTTCAGACATGTTACCTTGTTCTATTGTAACATGCTGCTGCCTCGCATGGCGCACACAGTCTGAGTAAAGATGGAATATGAAATTAAGCTAGACAGTAATATTAAATATTGTACCAAAATTTTCTTCAGATTCATGAAGAGTAAAAGAGAGGTGAAAGTGGATATCAAACCACTGGAAATCATTGCTGGAGAGGTAGCAATGGAAGACGATCTGAATAAGTATTTTGTGTCAGGCTTCACTATGGAAGACACTAGCAGTAGGGAGGAAGTTCGAGGTGTCAGAGGTCATGAAGTGCCTTAAGTTACCGTATCTAGAGAGAAGGTTCTTGGGAAACTCAAATATCTGAAGGTAGATAAGACACCTGGACCAGATGGTGTACATCCCAGAGTTCTGAAAGAAGTTGCTGAAGAGATTACAGAAGCGTGAGGAATGATCTTTCAAGAATTACTAGATTCTGGAATAGTTCTGGAAGACTGGAAAATTGCAAGTGTGATTCCACTCATTAAGAAGGGAGAGAGGCAGAAGAAAGGAAACTATAGGCCGGTTAGTCTGATTTCAGTGGCTAGGAAGATGTTGGAGTTGCTTATCGAGGTTGAAGTCTCAAGGTACTTGAAGGCACATGATAAAACAGGCCATAGTCAGCATATTTTCCTCAGGGGAAAATCTTGCTTGACAAATCTGTTGAAATTCTTTGAAGAAATAACAAGCAGGATAGACAAAGGAGGATCAGTTGATGCTGTGTACTTGGATTTTCAAAAGGCCTTTGACAAGGTGCCACACATGAGGCTGCTTAACAAGCTACAAGCACGTGGTATTACAGGAAAGATTCTAACATGGATAAAGTAGTGGCTGATTGGCAGGAGGCAAAGAGTGGGAATAAGTGGGGCATTTTCCAGCTGGCTGCTCGTGACTAGTGTTGTTCCATAGGGGTCTTTGTTAGAACCGATTCTTTTTACATTACATGTCAAAGATTTGGATGATGGAATTGATGGGTTTTTGCAAAGTTTGCAGTCCATATGAAGATTACTGCTACGGCATATAGTTTTGAGGACGTAGGGAGTCTACAGAAGGACTTAGACACATTAGGAGAATGGGCAAAGAAATGGCAGATGGAATACAGTGTCACAAAGTATATGGTCATGCACTTTGGTAAATGGATAGAAACTACCAAAAACATGGAAGATTGCCTGAAGGTTAATTTGCAGGTTGAGCTTATAGTGAGGAATGCCAATGCAATGTTACCAGTCATTTCAAGAAAACTAGAATATAAAAGCAAAGATATAATGTTGAGACTTTGTAAAGCACTATTGAGAGCTCAGTTGGAGTATCATGAGCAGTTTTGGTTGTGCTGAAGCTGGATTCCAGCATTGAAAATGGCTTGTCATATGAAGATTGATGGCTCTGGGCCTGTATTCAGTAGAATTCAGAAGAATGAAGGGTGATGTCATTGAAACCTATCAAATGGAGAAAGGCCTTGATAGAGTGGATATGCAGAGGCTGTTTCCTATGGTGGGATAGTCTAAGACCGCTTCAGAATAGAGGGGCATCCTTTTAGAACGGAGATGAGAAGATTTTTTTTAGCCAGAGAGTGGTGAATCTGCTGAATTCTTTGCCACAGGCAACTGTGGAGGCTAAGTCTTTATGCATATTTAAGGCAGAGGTTGATAGATTCTTGATTGGTCGGAGCATGAAGGGATATGGGGAGATGGCAGGAAACTGGGGCTAAGTGGAAAATTGGTTCAGCCGTGATGGAATGGCGGAGCAGACCAGATGGGCCAAATGGCCTAATTCTGCTCCTACATCTTATGGTCTTATAGTCTTATGATAACATGCTAGAACAGAGTCAATGGGCCAAGTGGCCTAATTCTGATTCTATATCTTGTGGTCTTAAAGTTTTATTCCAGAATTCATGGCATGATGTGTCTGTCTGCATGCTTTCAGACTTTCTACTATGAGTGACATAAATAAAAGACTTGGCCTATAACTATAAAAAGTGAACGGAGGGCAATTTGAGGCAGGGTATTTTATTGCTCATTTCAAATATATCCATTGATGATCTAAGAAAGTTTAATTCCTATGTCTCATTAAATAGTCACCAAGTACTCACCTTTCCAGAAACAGAATTAGGTGGACAGGTATTGTAATTTCACTTGATTCAGAGTTGCACATCAGAGACTGATGATCTGACTACAAGAATACCCTGTGAAAGTCCACCGTGATCAGTAAGTACAGCATGATCAAGAGAGTGGGGGGCTAAGCTTGCCATTTTGGATTCAGAGGGTTACTTCTAGTCCTTCTGCCCATACACAGATTTTTAATAGAACATAGAACATCGTGGATCCCATGCATGTTAATCCTCTGAATGAGCCTCCCATGAAGGAACTTGTCAGATGACTTCCTAAAATTCTCGTAGGCAACATGCACAGCTCTTCAACAATCATCCTTGTCATCTTGTCAAAAAACTCAATCAAGTGTGTAAGAAAAGAGCTGTCCCACACAAAGCCATATTGGCTTTTCCTAATTAGGCCATAGTTTTCCAAAAGATCATAAATCCTATCCCTAAGAATTTTCTCTAATAACTTCCCTACCAGTTTTCCCATGTGACTCACCAGTGGTTTCCGGGATTATCCCTTGTTTCCTTCTTGAATATTGGAACAACAATAGCTATCCACCAGTCATCTGGGACCTCACCTGTGGTGAGAGAGTACACCAAGATATTGATCAAGGCTCCAGCAGTCTCTGCACTTGCCTCTCTCAATAACCTGGGGTATATCCCATCAGGCCCTGGGGACTTATCCACTGTAATGCTCTTTAAGAGATAGAACACTACCTCCTCCTTTACTTCGAAATGCTCTGGTATATTAATACTCTTGGCATTGATCTCCGTATCCTCCACATCCTTCTCCTTGGTAAATACTCAGGTAATGTATTAATTTGGACTTAACCCAAATCCCTCCGCACCCAAGCAAATGTTTCCCCTTTTATCCTTGAGTGGCCCTAGCCTTTCACTAATTATCTTCTTGCTCCTGACGTATTTATTGAATGCCTTAAGGTTCTCTTTAATCCTATTTGCCAAGGATTTTTCACAGCAGCTCCTGGATTTCCTAATTTCTTTGTTGGCTTTGCCATAATTCTGAAAGGCTCTGTTTCATTCTAGCTTCCTAAGATTTACCTAATTTTTCTTTTTCTTTTTGACTAAATTCATTACTTCTCTCAAAATCCAAGATTTTCGTACCTTGTCATCTTTTTTCCACCTTATGACTGGAACATACCTGCCCTATATTCTGTACATTTGGTATTTAAACACCCTCCACACGTCCAATGTAGACTTGCACTCCTGCATAATGCTTTCATAATTTTCCCATGCTCTTCTTCAATATTCTCCCACAAAGTCCATACATTTCTTTATCTATAGATGCCTTAAAACTTAAGGAGCTCTGGTCATTGTTCCTTAGCTACTCAACCACTGAAAGGCTGAACACTCGACCAGATTCATTACACAACTACAGCTCTCCCTCTTGTTGCAATATCTACTTATTGATTTAAGAAAGCCTCCTGGATGCAGCCAGCAAATTCTGCCCCATTCAAACTCTTGCACTAAGGTGGTCCCAGTTAATATTAGGGAAGTTGATTAGTTTTGTGGGAATGATGGCATTAAATGTTGAGCTGTAATTGATAAAGAGCATCCTGTGTTTTCGCTGTCCATATGCTCCAGGGTTATGTGAAGAGCCAATGAGATGGCAGAGTGCTGTGGACCTGTCGCTATGGTAGGCAAATTGGAGTGGATCCAAAATGCCACTCAGACAGGAGCTAATATGTTTCAACACAGTCTCTCAAAACATTTCATTACTGTGGATGTAAGTGCCACTGGGCGATAGTCATTGAGGCAGTTACCATACTCGTCTTGGGCACTGGTTAGATTGAACCCTGCTTGAAGCAGCTGGGTACCACACATTATTGAAGTGAGGGGTTGAAGATATCTGTGAACACACCAGCTAATTGGTCAGCACAGGTCTTCAGTGCTTGGCCAGGTACTCCATCTGAACAGGATGCTTTCCTTGGATTCACTCTCTATTGTTCAAATAAATAATGACAAATTGTTTTATTCACTATTAAAACACTTATAGAAGACACTTATTATAAAACTAGCCGAGAAGTTAATCTCAGCCAGTTGTGCCAATAAGTGTTCTATAATGGAGGGAGTGTTTTGTCTTCAGCAACACAACAATTTGAACGCAGTGTACTTCTTTTGCAGCATAACATTTCTCATGTTAAAGGATGGGGATAATCTCTTGTCATCAATCTTGATTTTGAAAATTCTAATTGGTCTATTTATTATTTAACCCAATTATTTAAATAAATCCCCTTTGTAACTTTATGCACAACTTTTTGTCGTTCCTACTTGAAGTTTTCTGCAAATTTGGATCTATAAGTAGCTTTTCATTTTAACTATAGATATACTGAATATTACGAGAATACAGTGTCCATAAAAAGTATTCACCCCTCCTCCCCCACCTTGGAAGTTTTCATGTTTTATTGTTTCACAACATTTAATCACAGTGGATTTAATTTGGCTTTTTTGACACGGATCAACAGAAAAAGACTCTTTTGTATCAAAGTGAGAACAGATCTCTACAAAGTGATCTAAATTAATTACAAAAATAAAACAAAATATAATTGATCGCATAAATATTCACCCCTTGCTTTAATATGACACACCAAATTGTCACTGGTGCAGCCAATTGGTTGTAGAAGTCACATAATTCATTAAATGGAGATCACGAGTGTACTGTTCAGGTGTTTCAATTGATTGTAGTAAAAATACACCTGTATCTGGAAGGTCCAGCTGCTGGTGAGTCAGTATCCTGACAAAACCTACACTATGAAGACAAAAGAACACACCAAGAAACTCCATATAAAGGATATTTACAAGTGCAAGTCAAGAGATGGATACAAAAAAAAAATTCCAAGTCGCTGAATATCCCCGGAGAATAGTTAAGTCAAACATCAAGAAATGGAATGAATATGGCACAGCTATATATCTGCCTAGAGCAGGCCGTCCTCAAAAACTGAGTGACCATGCAAGAAGGGGACTAGTGAGGGGGGCCCAAGACACCTATGACAACTCTAGAAGAGTTACAAACTTGAGTGTCTGAGATGGGACAGACTATGCATACAACAACTGTTGCCCGGGTGCTTCACCAGTCGCAGCTTTATGGGAGTGTGGCAAAGCGAAAGCCACTGTTGATAAAAACTCACATGAAATCTTGGCTAGAGCTTGCTAGAAGGCATGTAGGAGACTCTGAAGTCAGCTGCAAGAAGGTTGTATGGTCTGATGAAACTAAAATTGAGTTTTTTGACCATCAAACCAAACACTGTGTTGAGCACATCATCAAAAACACACCACCCCTACCATGAAGCATGGTGGTGACTGTATCATGCTGTGGGGATGTTTCACTGCAGCAGGCCCTGGAAGGTATGTGGAGGTAGAGAGTGAAATGAATGCAGCAAAATACAGGGAAATCCTGGACGAAAACCTGATGCAGTCTGCAAGAGAACTGCAACTTAGGAGAAGATTTGTTTTCCAGCAAGACCATGACTCTAAGCATAAAGCCAATGCTGCATAGGAATGGCTTAAAAACAACAAAACTAATGGCCTGGAGTAGCCAAGTCAGAGTCCAGACTTCAATCCAATTGGACATTTATTGCTGGACTTGAGAAGGGCTGTTCACTCACAATCTCCATGCAATCTGACAGAGCTTGAACAGTTTTGTAAACAAAAATGGGGAAAAACTGCAGTGTCCAGATGTGCAGAGCTGACAGAGACCTATCCACATAGACTCAAGGCTGTAATTGCTGCCAAAGGTGCATCTACTAAATACTGACTTGAAGGGGGTGAGTAATTATGCAATCAATTTTTTTGTATTTAACAACTGAAATAAATTTAGACCAATTTGTAGAAATTTGTTTTCACTCTGACACAAGAGAGACTTTTCCATCGAACGGTGTCAAAAAAGCCACGTTAAATCTACTGTGATTCAATATTGTAAAACAATAAAACATGAAGATTTCCGGGGGGGGGGAGGGGGTTGAATACTTTCTCTAGGCACTGTATATCTGTAGCGAACAGCTTTTGTTACACCTTGCCAATCAGACTCTATCTTACGTCTCTAAATCATTTACAAACCCATATTATGAATTTACCTTCAATCTTATTCACTATCAATATTGGTATAATTTATTAAGAAGCAAGTTACAAATTGCATTCTGAATGTCCATGTGGACAATCCCCATGAATTTCATATCTGCATTCTGTATGCATCTCATCTATAACATTCTGAAAATGATCTAACCCTTTAAAAATCCATGCCTACTCTCTTAGATTATCTCATTATTACAACATAATTGTATAAGGGCTAAGAGAGCTGTAAAAGAGCGCCTGAAGGCTTTGTGTGTCAATGCAAGGAGCATTTGTAACAAGGTGGATGAATTGAAAGTGCTGATTGTTATTAATGATTATGATATAGTTGGGATCACAGAGACATGGCTCCAGGGTGACCAAGGATTGGAGCTCAACGTTCAGGGATATTCAATATTCAGGAGGGATAGACTTGAAAGAAAAGGAGGTGGGGTGGCGTTGCTGGTTAAAGAAGAGATTAACGCAATAGAAAGGAAGGACATAAGCCGGGAAGATGTGGAATCGATATGGGTAGAGCTGCGTAACACTAAGGGGCAGAAAACACTGGTGGGAGTTGTGTACAGGCCACCTAACAGTAGTAGTGAGGTCGGAGATGGTATTAAACAGGAAATTAGAAATGTGTGCAATAAAGGAACAGCAGTTATAATGGGTGACTTCAATCTACATGTAGATTGGGTGAAACAAATTGGTAAAGGTGCTGAGGAAGAGGATTTCTTGGAATGTATGCGGGATGGTTTTTTGAACCAACATGTCGAGGAACCAACTAGCGAGCAGGCTATTCTAGACTGGGTTTTGAGCAATGAGGAAGGGTTAATTAGCAATCTTGTCATGAGAGGCCCCTTGGGTAAGAGTGACCATAATATGGTGGAATTCTTCATTAAGATGGAGAGTGACACAGTTAATTCAGAAACAAAGGTTCTGAACTTAAAGAGGGGTAACTTTGAAGGTATGAGACGTGACTTAGCTAAGATAGACTGGAAATGACACTTAAAGGATTGACGGTGGATATGCAATGGCAAGCATTTAAGGATTGCATGGATGAACTACAACAATTGTTCATCCCAGTTTGGCAAAAGAATAAATCAAGGAAGGTAGTGCACCCGTGGCTGACAAGAGAAATTAGGGATAGTATCAATTCCGAAGAAGAAGCATACAAATTAGCCAGAAAAAGTGGCTCACCTGAAGACTGGGAGAAATTCAGAGTTCAGCAGAGGAGGGCAAAGGGCTTAATTAGGAAGGAGAAAAAAGACTATGAGAGAAAACTGGCAGGGAACATAAAAACTGACTGTAAAAGCTTTTATAGATATGTAAAAAGGAAAAGACTGGTAAAGACAAATGTAGGTCCCCTACAGACAGAAACAGGTGAATTGATTATGGGGAGCAAGGACATGGCAGACCAATTGAATAATTACTTTGGTTCTGTCTTCACTAAGGACAACATAAATAATCTTCCAGAAATAGTAGGGGACAGAGAGTCCAGTGAGATGGAGGAACTGAGCGAAATACATGTTAATAGGGAAGTGGTGTTAGGTAAATTGAAGGGATTAAAGGCAGATAAATCCCCAGGGCCAGATGGTCTGCATCCCAGAGTGCTTAAGGCAGTAGCCCAAGAAATAGTGGATGCATTAGTGATAATTTTTCAAAACTCGTTAGATTCTGGACTAGTTCCTGAGGATTGGAGGGTGGCTAATGTAACCCCTCTTTTTAAAAAAGGAGGGAGAGAGAAACCAGGAACTATAGACCGGTTAGCCTAACGTCGGTGGTGGGGAAACTGCTGGAGTCAGTTATCAAAGATGTGATAACAGCACATTTGGAAAGCGGTGAAATCTTCGGACAAAGTCAGCATGGATTTGTGAAAGGAAAATCATGTCTGACGAATCTCATAGAATTTTTTGAGGATGTAACTAGTAGAGTGGATAGGGGAGAACCAGTGGATGTGGTATATTTGGATTTTCAAAAGGCTTTTGATAAGGTCCCACACAGGAGATTAGTGTGCAAACTTAAAGCACACGGTATTGCGGGTAAGATATTGATGTGGATAGAGAATTGGTTAGCAGACAGGAAGCAAAGAGTGGGAATAAACGGGACCTTTTCAGAACGGCAGGCGGTGACTAGTGGGGTACCGCCAGGCTCAGTGCTGGGACCCCAGTTGTTTGCAATATATATTAATGACTTGGATGAGGGAATTAAACGCGGTATCTCCAAGTTTGCGGATGACACGAAGCTGGGCGGCAGTGTTAGCTGTGAGGAGGATGCTAAAAGGATGCAGGGTGACTTGGATAGGTTGGGTGAGTGGGCAAATTCATGGCAGATGCAATTTAATGTGGATAAATGTGAAGTTATCCACTTTGGTGGCAAAAATAGGAAAACAGATTATTATCTGAATGGTGGCCGATTAGGAAAAGGGGAGGTGCAACGAGACCTCGGTGTCATTATACACCAGTCATTGAAAGTGGGCATGCAGGTACAGCAGGCGGTGAAAAAGGCGAACGGTATGCTGGCATTTATAGCGAGAGGATTCGAGTACAGGAGCAGGGAGGTACTACTGCAGTTGTACAAGGCCTTGGTGAGACCACACCTGGAGTATTGTGTGCAGTTTTGGTCCCCTAATCTGAGGAAAGACATCTTTGCCATAGAGGGAGTACAAAGAAGGTTCACCAGATTGATTCCTGGGATGGCAGGTCTTTCATATGAAGAAAGACTGGATGAACTGGGCTTGTACTCGTTGGAATTTAGAAGATTGAGGGGGGATCTGATTGAAACATATAAGATCCTAAAGGGATTGGACAGGCTAGATGCGGGAAGATTGTTCCCGATGTTGGGGAGGTCTAGAACGAGGGGTCACAGTTTGAGGATAGAGGGGAAGCCTTTTAGGACCGAGGTTAGGAAAAACTTCTTCACACAGAGAGTGGTGAATCTGTGGAATTCTCTGCCACAGCAAACTGTTGAGGCCAGTTCATTAGCTATGTTTAAAAGGAAGTTAGATATGGCCCTTGTGGCTACAGGGGTCAGGGGGTATGGAGGGAAGGCTGGGTTCTGAGTTGGACGATCAGCCATGATCATAATAAATGGCGGTGCAGGCTCGAAGGGCCGAATGGCCTACTCCTGCACCTATTTTCTATGTTTCTATATATCTCATTACTCTTCTATTTCCCAGGCACTCTGTCCTCAATGACAGGTTCCTATAACTCACCACGAGTTTTCAATAATAACATCAAAATGAATGTGAAACTAACATGTCTATTTCCAATTACTCCTGTCTTTCCTTCTTTTTTAAATAATGGAGTGACATTTGTAATTTGCTAATCATCATTTTAAAAGCTCCAGATAATTATGATAAATGCATCTGCACATCTCTCATTTTGTTTAATATTCTGTGGTGGTAACCATCAGGACTGAGAAATTTGTTCGTTTTAAGCACATTTTATCATTTTATTTATCAGCTTACCGCTTTTTTGTCATTGCTAAATCAAGTAACTTCTTTTGGTTAATCTGTTGACTCATTAGCTTTCACTTGAAACCATTTGGTACCATTGATAGCTTGCTATGACTTTATAGTGCTATAATCTCTCTTGACCTCTTCACCATATCAGATTATCACACAGCTTCCCGGATATTCAGTGCTGGAAAAGCAGCTAAATGCCTTGAGTACCGAAGCTGTTGTCCACCTTAAGTGTTTGTTCTTTGGTGTCTAATGTTGATCTGCACTGTTCCAAATGTTGGTGTTGTGTTTGACTGAGGAGTGCTTCTAGTCACAAATCCAAACCAACAGCCTAGCCTACATTCTTCCCTGTGCATCACTTGAATAAATGCCTGATTCAGGCTCACTGTAAGCTTTGATATTTCCAATGCACAGCTGCCCTTTCTTGTTTTCTCTGCAATGACTCTATAATTTCTTCAGCTCTCTGCTGCTGTTGTTTCAATGAACACCATGTTTAGCCATCACTCCATCTTTATTGAATAATTCCTAGATAAGTGTAGAAACATAGTTCCTTAGCTGATAGTATTTGAACGTTTGTAAGCTATGAGATAAATATTAGTCTGGGTCACCAGGGATAACCTACCTACTTTCTTTCAAAATAGAACCAGAGGATTTGTTTAACATTTATCTGAATATATGATCTGTTCTTTGCTTTAACAGCACATTCAAAGGATAAGATCTCAAGGAATGCAACCAGTCATCAGCACTCCAATGGAATATTAGCCTACATTTTTGTGCTGAAAACTTGCACAGTCAACTGGGTCAAGTGCTCAAGGACTGTGATCTGAGGTTCCCAACTGCTTCAAGATGACATCAGTTGTACTGGTGCCCAAGAAAAGCAAGGTGAACTGTCTTAATGACTACTGTCCAGTAATGATTACATCCACATAATAAAGTGCTTCGAGAGAGAGGTTGGTTATGGCTGGAATTAACTCCTGACTCAGTAAGGACCTGGACTCATTCCAATTTGCTTATCCCCACTTTAGGTTTATAGTATATGCTGGCTCTCTGTCCTGCTGTGGAATGCCTGGACAACTGGACTACATATGTGAGACAGTTACCCATTGACCACAGTTCGATGGCATGAACTCCTTAAAACTTATCATCAGGCTCCAAGACCTGGGTCTCTGTACATCCCTCTGCAATTGGATCCTCTACTTCCTCACTGAGAGACCACAGATTAGAAACCTCATCTCCTCCTTGCTGACCATCCACACAGGTGCATCCAGTGCCATGTGCTTAGCTCCCTGCTCTACTCTGTCTGTACCTGTGATTTGACTGGTAGTTGGTGACATGGGGGCATACAAGAATGGGATAGGTCAGCTGTTTGAGTAGTGTCATAACAACTTTGAATACCAGCAAGAAAATGACTCAGGGTTATATACGGTGACATACATGTACTTTGCTAATGAATTTACTTTGATCTTTGAAATTTGAACAACCTTGTACTTGATGCCAGCAAAACCAAGGAACTAATCGTAGACTGTAGGAATGGGAATTCAAGTGAGCTAACAACAGTCCTCATTGAAGGGTCTGTAGTGGAAAGGGTGAGCAACTTCAAGTTCCTGAATGTCAACATCTTGGAGGATCTATCTTTTTCACAAGGTGTCTTGCAAATGCTGGAAATCCAGAGCAATACACACAAAATGCTGGAGGAACTCAACAAGTCAGGCAGCATCTATGGAAATGAAAAAGTACTCAAATTTTCACGTCAAGACACTTCATCAGGACTAGAAAGGAAGGCAGAAGATGCCAGAATAAGTGTGTTGGGGAAGTGGAATGATGACAAACTAGAATGTGATAGCTGAAGCCAGGGATGTGGGGGAATGGGGAATGAAGTATGAAGCTTGGAAGTGAAAAGAGGAAAAAACAAAGGGCTGGAGAAAAAAAAAATCTGAAGGGAGAAGAGAGTGGATCATGTGAGAAAGGGGGGAGGAGGGGCACAAGGCAGATGTGGTAAACACGATGAATTCTGCAGATGCTGGAAATTCAAGCAACACACATCAAAGTTGCTGGTGAAAGAGAAGATTTAAACTTCTTCAGTGTAGGCATCACGGAGAATCTCTTACTAGCTCTTCCTTCAGTTAGTCCTGACGAAGGGTCTCGGCCCAAAACGTCGACTGTACCTCTTCCTGGAGATGCTGCCTGGCCTGCTGCATTCACCAGCAACTTTTATGTGTGAGGCAGATGTGGTAGACAGGTAAAGAGGAGAAGTCAGAGCCCAGAGTGGGGAAATGAAGAGGGAAAGAGAAGGGAAAAATGCAGGGTTAGAGAAGTTGATGCACATGTCATCAGTTTGGAGGTTACCAAGTGAGAATACGAGGTGTTACTCCTCCAACCTGTGAATAACTTCATCATGGCAGATCAATCCTGGGCCCAGCACATAGATGTAACTATCAAGAAAGCATTCCAGTATCTTTACTTTCTTTGAAATTTGTGGAGATTCAGCATGTCATCAAGACTCTGACAAACTTCTTCAGATGTACAGTGGAAAGCATTCTGACTAGTTACATCACAACCTGATATGGAAACTTCAATGCACAGCAATGCAAGAGACTACAGAGAGTGGTGGACTCAAGCTAGTTCCATCCTAGGATTAAGGATCATTAAAGATCCCTACCATGTGGGCCATGAACACTGCTCATTGCTGCCATCAGATAGGAGGTACAGGAGCCTGAAGACCCACACCTCAACATTCAACTCTTGAACCACCCTGAAGAACCCTAATTCTTTCCTGGACTATATTTCCTTCAACTTGTACTAATGTTGTTATGTTTATTTTTGTTTATTTTGTCATATGTTATCTATAATTTATGTTAATGTAATCTACATTTATCATGTCTGTAATGTAGTGTGCTGTTGTTACTAAAAACTAGTGTTTATGGTATTTATACCCTGAACATATATGCCCATTACAATAAAGTTGAACTTATGTCCTGGACAGCTCTTGAATCTACAACCTTGTGACTCAAAACTAAGTAGGCTGTCCACTATAACATAGCTTACAATATATACTGCAACTAACCTGTATTAGTAGTTCCCAGTTTTAATGACAGGCTTTACATTATCGGAAAATAAAATATTCCATTGAAACAGAAGTGGACACAATAATTGAAGTGGTTGATACGACAATGTCTCTCGCATCTGGTCCAGTTAATAAAGGACTTCTCTGCACTGTCATTTGGCTGAATGCTCCAGTTGTTAGTAGAAAACCCAAAGGTATTGATGATTTTACACTGGAAGAACTTGATAATTGCTGTCAAACACAACACAGAAGGTTGAACCGTTACATGTTTAGGTGTTGCATCACCAGCATTTTATCATCAGACACCAGCTGCTTCGAAGTGAACAAAGATAATTTTACCCCTTGTGCTCAAAGCTCTAGTTAGCTATCAGATTACTGTCTAGGTTTAATTTCAGACCCAAGTAGGTAATTAAAAAAAAACATGAAATTGATTATTCTAATGAGCGCATTTATTTATTTTTAATTTCTTGATCCAAGTTTGTCTTTAGAGACAAATACACTTCCACACTGTTGTGTATGTGGCCTGGTTACACGACAATGCTATTAATAAAATCGCTGGAGATGGGGGCTAAGGTTCATGGTTCTTTACTGGCAGAAACCGAACTTGGCACACATGTACAGATCAATATGTGCCTAATAGCGCATGCAACAACGTGTCCCTGCAACATAAAGTAGCCCCTTATGATACTGAAGGCCATACAGTACACACATATCCACTGGAGACCTACGCAATTTCCTCCAGTTCATCTGCAAGGCAGCTTATTTTTCTTCTCTCATGTCTTTCTTTCCTTTTCAAGGTGGCTGGGGTCCTGTCAGAGTCCGTGATCTACAGCTACAACTTAAACTACAGTTCTCCGCGAGCAGTGGATTCTTCGATTGGCCATGTGGCCTGGCATTTCAATATCTCCAGAAGAGGCCTGGAAGATGTGTGCCTTTAGGGTGCGGTCCCGTAGATGATGTCTCCGACTGAAGTCTGAAACATCAGGAGAGCAGGCAGTATGCAGTGTTGTCGGAAGAAGACCCTGTACTTGAACAATCCTCTCTCTCTCTCATTTTTATGGTGAGTGAGAGCCTGTTGGTCCTCAAGTCGGGGGGTTTGGAGAAGCGATGCAGAAGATTGTAACATCAGAACAGCAAGTTGCTGGTCTGTCACTCTTGTTGCGGGAGCGATATCTCTGTACCTTGCCGGTGAGAAAGAGCCTGCCTGAGATACCAAGGTGTTAGGTTATGAACTGTAGTTTTTTAATGGACTCTAGATCAAAGTCTCTTTGGGGGCTTTAGCTATTTCTTGCACGACGGTGGTGTCAGGGCTTTTGCTGATGCAAGTGGGGGGAGGGGTGTGGGAGGGTTGATGCTTCAGTGTGGTCAGGGGGGAGGGGGCTTTGGGGTTCTGATAATTCTTTCATTCATTCTTCAGGGTCTTTTTTTTGTGGATGTCTGCAAAGAGTAAGAATTTCAGGATTTATACTGTATAAATTCTCTGTTATTAAATTGAACCACTTGAACCATTTGATTTAAATATGCTGCTCTAAACAAATGGCTAAAGGAAGAATTTAAGATTAAAAATAAAGTCTTCATACTTATTTTAAAGACATAAAGTCCTCTAAACAAGTTTGTATTTTTCTGTCTGTGAAAATCATTCTTTATTTCCAAGAAGAGCAATAATTAGTGGAAACACCAATGCTATTGAATGGAAAAGCCTAAAAAGTGGTGGATTCAATCTCGCTGGCTCTGCACTCAACCTTGATTCATATGGACAACAGTAATAGCTATGCTAGGCTGCTGATTATTGACTACAGCTCAGTGTTCAACACAATAAGGCCCTCACTTCTAATCAACAAGGTCCAAAACCTGGGCCTGTACAACTGTATCCTTGCCTTCCCCACCAGGAGACCACTGTCTATGTGGTTTAGAAACAACATCTCCTCCTCGTTGACAATCAACACTGACATACTTCAAAGATGTGTGCTTAACCCACTGCTCTACTCTCTCTACGCCCACAATTATCTGGCTAGGCACAGCTTAAATGCCATCCATTAATTTGCCGATGACACAACTATTCTTGCCAGGATTTCAGATGGTGACTGACAAGGATGTGTACAGGAGCAAGATACATCAACTGGTTGAGTGGTGTTGCAACAATAACATTGCATACAATGTCATTAAGACCAAGAAATTGATTATGGACCAGAAAGGGGGAGTTAAAAGAACACACACCAGTCTGCACTGAGGGATCAGAAGTGGAAAAGGTGAGCATTTTCAATTTCCTTGGTGTCAGAACCTCTGAGGACCAATCTGGGCCCAACATATTGATGCAATTATAAAGAAGCTAAGGCAGTGGCTATATTTCATTAGAACTCTGAGGAGAACTGATATGTCAACGAAGACACAAATTTCTACAGATGCATCATGGAGAGCATTCTAACTGGTTGTATCACCACCTGGTATGGAGGGGCTAATGCACAGGATTGGAAAATACTACAGGAAGTTGTGAACCCTGCCAGCTCCATCATGGGTACGTGCCTCGCAGCATCCAAGACACCATCAAATGGCAATGCCTTAAAAAGGCAGCTTCCATCATTAAGAACCCCATCACCCAGGACATGCCCTTTTCTCATTGCTACCATCAAGGAGGTGGTACAGGAACCTCTAGAGTGTTTCAGGAGCAGCTTCTTCCCCTTTGCCATCAGAGGTTTGAATGAACAATGAACACTATCTCAGTAGGTTTTTTTCTTCCTCTCTTTGTGCATTACTCATTTGATTTCATTTTCTTTTATATTGTTCTTATTGTAATTTATAGTTTTTATTATTAGATATTGCATTGTACAAGTTTCACGGCATATGTCAGCAATATTAAGCCTGATTCTGATTCTGAATTGGATACAGACCAGTCTATCACAGTTAAAGCCCTCCTCCCCACTGTGCACATCTACTGTGAATGCTGACAAGAAAATTAATCTCAGGATAGTATGTGGTGATATAAATGTACTTTGATAATAAATTTAATTTGAAATTTGAACATTTTTAACTTTCAAACATGAGGTTGGCAAGGGATAAAATGTCCCACTGTACCTATCTAATTTCATCTCAATTATTTTTCTTTTCGCAGCCAAGAATTCCCCGAAATGAAATACAGAAGACCCTTGACTGTGTACACACACTTTTATACTCTATCTCTTGTTTCTTCTCTCATAGTTGCTCTGCTCATCTCTTGGAAAAAGCCATGACACAGAAGTTTTGCCTTCAGTTTTGATCCCATTAGTATTTGTCATGAGCCTTTCAATCATCATTGTCTAAAGTGTTTTTTAACACAGATTACGGCTCTTTCACCAACTACGTCCATGCTGACTGTTTTATCCATCTACTCAAAGGACATTTATCCACTTTAAATCTATATCCTTCTATACCTCTCCTATTCATTGCCTGTCCAATGCCTCTTAAATGCAGCAGTTGTGTCTGATTCTACTGCCTCCGCTGGCAAGGCATTCAAAATGTCAACTTTTTCCTCTCTGTATAAAAACTTTACCTTCTAATTCCCTTTCAACCCCCACACTCTCACCTTAAACTCATACTCTCTCATTTTTATATGTGTAGCATGGGACAATGTATATGATTCTCTATGTTGTCTATGCCTCTCATAATTTTAAACACCTCTATTAGATCTCCTCTCAGCCTCTTTTGCTACATGGAAAAACAAGCCCAGTCTACCCATTTTTTTCACAACTAAAGCCATCCAGTCTGGGTGACGTCCTGATGTATCTCCTCTGCACTCCCCATTGTAATCACTTCCTTCCTACGTTATGGTGATCACCCTATGCACCCATGCACCAAGTGCAGTCCAATCAGTGTTTTGTAAAGCTGTGTCATGACATCTCAACATTTATGTATATTCTATGCTCTGACCTATGCAGGCAAGCATGGCATATGACATTCTGCATCCACCTGTATTCCCTTTTTCGGGGAACTATAAACTTGAACCTCAAGGTTCAAGAAAATGAATGTTCACAAGAAAACAAACCTTGGGATTGTATGGTGACATATATGTACTTCAATAATAAATTTACTTTGAACTTTGAGGTCTCATTAACATTCTGTAACACACTTCAATTTACAATATATGATCTTCCCTTATTTGACTCCCCTTATCCCTATTGGGCTTAAATTCGACGTGGCATGTTCTATCCAACCGTCTAATTGATCTCTATCCTGCTGCAGCATTAGACAACCTTCCTTGCTATCCAAAACACAGCAATTTTCACGTCATCTGTAAACATGTTAATCATACCTCCATTCACATCTGAGTTAGTGATATCATTTCCTGCACTGATCCATGTGATACACCACTAGTCAATCATAAAAAACATTGTTCTGCAATTACGTTCATCCTTCTATCAGCAGGTCAGTATTGATCCAATTAGCATTAATTTTCTTATCACTGTTGCAGGATTATAGTTACTTTGAATATAGTGTTTTGTTCATTTCTGGTCACCTCATTATAGGAATTATATGGAGGATTTAGAGAGGGTGCAGGGGTGATGTATTAGGATGCTGCCAGGATTAGAGAAGATGTCTTAAGAGTATAAGTTGATCAAGCGAGGGCTATTCTCTCTGGAGCAAAGGAGGATGTGACTTGATGGAGGTGTACAAGATGATCAGAGGCATGGACAGAGTGGATACCCAGGAATGAAATGGATAATACAAGGGGGCATAATTTTAAGGTGATTGGGGGAAACTACAGGGGAAGGGGCAGCACATCAGAGATAGGAGCATAATACCAGAGTTGGTAGTGGAGGCATATACTCATTAGAGACTCTTAGATAGGCATATAGATGAAAAGAAAATGGAGAGCAATGTTAGATCAATCTTGGAGTAGGTTAGAAGATCGGTACAACATTGTGGGCTGAAGGGCCTATACTGTGCTACATTGCCCTATATTCTGACCTGCCTTAGTCCTGCTGCCCTTCTTAAATAAAATAACATTAGTCATCCTCCTGTCTAGTGGAACCTCACCTGGGGCTAATGAAGATGCTGAAATCTTGAGCAGGGAAAGTCTGTACTTGTCAAGATCAGTGCAACATCATGGCCGAATGGCCTGCCCAGTGCTGTACTATTCTGTGTTCTCTCCATTCTATGTTCTAAAGCTTACAAGCTTGAATGGAACAAATGAATGAAGGCTTATATTAGTTCCGATAAATGCGAGGTTATAATTTTTTTGCTTCAGTGGTACATTAATTTGATGCAATTGCATTTGGATACTTGGATTGCACTTTATGTTGAAATGCTTTGAACCAAACCCTGATCAGTAGACAGCTACAGAAAAGGTTTTAAGTATTCCTGATTCTTTCCTGTTGCTGACGAATAAGGTCTCTCCCTTTCAAAAGTTTTCATAAGGAGCAGAAGGATGTAAAAACGTAGTGACATATAAGGAGTGATGAATATGTCCTATTGAAATGAACACGAGGTAGGCTGTGAATCTGATATCACTTCATTCACCACATCAGTGTAATCCCACCACCAAGTGCAGCTTCCTTCTACTTCTTACTCACACAAAAAACAATGTTTATTCCTTGATGCCCTTACCGCCTGCTCTCGTTAACTTGGTATCTTTTTCATTGGCTGTAATTGTAGAATGTGCAGTCACTGGATCTCACACCTTACAAAAGGTTCATTCAACGTTACACTTGTTTTCTCCACGGCAATCTGATTCTACACTCATTCTGTTTTTGTTATCTTCTATTGACATCCTAAATTAAGTGAAAGATTTCACAATTTTCAGTGTGCATAAGTCCTTCCACATCCTCATAAATCTTGATCTCCATCTGTTCCAGTTTATCATGCAAGGTAATCAGTATTCAGATCTGAGGCATTTTGTATGTTCAACTGGCTTTTGTCACCTTGCAAATCAGCCTTCTTGGGGCACCATTCTGGTCCCTGCTCTGTTTAATTAAATGCGCCAGGGGCCTCTCAATATTTGTCACATTAAGAGTATCTAATTGTTTCAAGCAGTTCATTATCTGCTTCTCTTCAAAGAAAACATCCTGAATGCTTTACTACATTACAACGGCCTAGTGGGAGAGACTTACTGTAGATAGAGCGTAATGCTGACATGAACTAGTTATGCTGAATGGCCTTCTGTGCTGTTCATTGTATGTAATACAAAATCCAATTTATTGTAATCTCTGATTATTGGCGTGTGACAGGAACAACATTGATACATTGATATTGGACTTCAGCCAGCATGATAATGATCCATCAGGCATACAGAAACTAAGGTGAAAGCGCAGAGCTTTTACAGTGCCATTGCAGATTATTCAGAGCTGCTGCTAACATAAATTATGATTCCGTGCATCACGAGGGTAAGAAGGCAATTAGGCAGATGAAGTGGGATCTGTGAAAACATTCATCCACAATCATGTGCATCCACATGAAAACAATCCTGAATTGTTTCTCTGTTGGCTAAAGCCCAAAAACATTTCTCTGAGTTATTGCCAATTATTGACAAGCCCTGGTATTCCTGCAAACTTGTGAGAATATTCTCAGGGGCAGAAGACAGCAATGAACTGACAACTGGTCCAACTGGATGCACATACATGAGGGTAGGAAAAGCTGCAGAAATACATTGCACAGATAGACAGGCTAAAGGCTGATTTATACCTGTGCCTACGGGTTACGCCGTAGGCCTGATTTATACTTTTGCGTAGCCCTACGCCGTAGCGAGCATGCGTAGTTGTGTCTGCGTCACTCTGCAATTCACCGCCAAAACATTAGTTGGTGGTGGGGTTTCTATGCCACTGTGTTGAGTTTCTTTGTGAGAGACGTGGACGAGAAAATGCATTTCAAATATTTTCGGATGTCGGCAAGTAGATTTGACAATTTGGTTCATCGTCCCCAGCCATTTATTTCGCATCAGTGTACAGATATGGCGGAGAAAAGCAACCGGAAATGCAATGTTACCAAACGGACTAATCACAGTTGTTGCAGTCTGCGTCGCTGTGACGCGTCAGTTACATTTTTGGGGAGGTGCACGTCACCCTACAGCGTAGGGTACGCGGTACCAACAGCATACATTTGACGCAGAAGTGTAAATTGGGCTTTAATGGAAATAACTCAAGTGCAACAAATGGGCTTCACAATATTGTCAGTCTCCCTTGAAAGAGTCTCATCCAAATATCTATAATGAAAATCAAAAAAATTGTAGATTTTATTGAAGAGCCCAAATGAGAAACATTAACTGCTTCTCCTTCCACAGATACTGTGTGAACTGTCAGCATTGTCTGCTTTTATTTCTGAATTCCAAGAAGCCCTTTTGGGTAGAAGAGAAAGAACTGTTATAGTTCTGTAAATCTGCTTGATGATTTATGTATATTGTTCCTTAGAGCAGGGGTCCCCAACCTTTTTTGCACTGTGTACCGGTTTAATATTGACAATATTCTTGCGGACCGGCCGACCTGGGGAGGGGGGGTGGTGGTAGGGTTGCCAACGGACAAGAGTACCAGTCAAATACGTTGTGTTTACCCTGAGAAAGACTACCATGACCATGATGAAGCCTTGCGCGGGCACCAGTACGCATGTGTGTACGTGCCGATTTTTTTCTACAGATCATTTCTGGCGATTCTGTCTGGGGGCTGGGGGGCAGTGTTAATCACAACCGGAATATAGGTGATAAGTGGCTAATACACTCAATTTTGTTTCTAAAAGGCTTTCTCTAACGAATTTAATATTAAACTCACAGCGCATATTTTCCTCGCATGAAAATAGCGATAGGTCAATGATCAGGGGAGGACAGGGGAGCTTGAAGTAAGTGTTGAACGAACTTCCAGTAGAAGTGGTAGAGGCAGGTTCGATATTATCATTTAAAGAAAAATTGGATAGGTATATGGACAGGAAAGGAATGAAGGGTTATGGGCTGGGTGCAGGTCGTTGGGACTAGGTGAGAGTAGCGTTCGGCACGGACTAGAAGGGCAGAGATGGCCCGTTTCTGTGCTGTAATTGTTACATGGTTATATAAGTCACTTATAAGTCAATAAAATCATAACATTTTAAGTAACGTTTGGATGTTAAACACACAGCACATATTTTCCCCATATGAACATATAAAATCACTGCAATACACCAATATCGCTGAATTAGTGGGAGCCCTGGGCTGAATACTTGTTTCCCTGCAACAAGGCGGTGCATCGAAAGGTGGTGGAAGACAGAGATACTTGAAGGGGATTCCTTATGTCCAGTCTATTCCTCAATTTAGTTTTCATTGCATTCATTGCAGAGATATGTTGGAAATGGAAGCAATGTTTTCAGTTCTTCATGGCTATCTCAGGTCATTTAGCCTTGACTTTGATACAGAATGCCAGCAGAGATGTTATGTCAAACATACTTTTCAGCCCGCCGTCATTTGCAAGCTCGAGGAGTTGATCTCCTTCCCACACTGACATGGATGACGCGCGGGTAATGACCTCGCGTGCGTTCAAGTTCAACAGTGGGCGTGACAAGGAATGAGGAAAAGTACAGCTGACTCATATCGCCAAATCATATCGTTTCCTCGCGGCCCAGTAGCACATGCTATACGGCCCGGTGGTTGGGAACCGCTGCCTTAGAGCTATCATTTTGAAGTTGGAGAACAGGTTAGTTTGACCTTGGATTTTCAGAGTATTGAATACTGAAATATTTTTCAATATAAAACAATTAAAAGTAGAAAACTAATGAAGCAGCTATATAGGATCAACCTCAACCTCCCATAGTGAATGTCTTCCATGATGAGGATGTCTCCAAGTTTACGAAAAGGTCACGAGTTTCATCTGGAAGTGCATTGAGGATGTTGTCCTCCAGAAATTGGTCAGGGTCTTTCCAAACCAGAAACATGGATCAACAGTTCCATGCAAGCAGCAATTACTGCGTGACACAGAGCTTACGTTGCCGGTAATTAGCAGAAGCTCAAGAAATATAGCTACGATCTACACAAAGTCATCAAAGCAGTGAAACAACAATATAGAGACAGGATTCAGACTCAACTTTCAAACAACAATGCACTCAGCTTATGGCAGGATCTGCACACCATCTCAGACTTCAAAGCTAAGTGCAGTTCCAACATCGATGCCTCCCTCCCAGACGAGCTAAATCTTTTTTACGCTCGATTTGATGTCACCAATACTGAGCCCCTGAGGAGACCTGCAGATGATGCAATTGGCAGCTTTATCATCTCTGAGGCCGAAGGACGCAGGTGTTTCCAATGGGTGGACAGTCACAAGGCCACGAGACCGAATGGCATCCCAGTGCAGCATAACTGGCAAGTGCACTTACAGATATTTTTAATCTCTCCCTCTCCCAGCGCAGAGCACACCCTTGCTTCAAATTATCCACCATTGTCCCTGTACCTAAAAAGATCATAGAAACATAGAAACACAGAAAATAGGTGCAGGAGTAGGCCATTCGGCCCTTTGAGCCTGCACTGCCATTCAGTATGATCATGGCTGATCATCCAACTCAGAACCCTGTGCCAGCCTTCTCTCTATACCCGCTGATCCCTTTAGCTACAAGGGCCATATCTAACTCCCTCTTAAATATAGCCAATGAACTGGCCTCAACTGTTTCCTGTGGCAGAGAATTCCACAGATTCACCATTCTCTGTGTGAAGAAGTTTTTCCTAATCTCGGTCCTAAAAGGCTTCCCCTTTATCCTCAAACTGTGACCCCTCGTTCTGGACTTCCCCAACATTGGGAACAATCTTCCTGCATTTAGCCTGTCCAATCCCTTTAGAATTGTATACATTTCAATCAGATGCCTCCTCAATCTTCTAAATTCCAATGAGTATAAGCCTAGTTGATCCAGTCTTTCATCATATGAAAGTCCTGCCATCCCAGGAATCAATTTGGTGAAACTTCTTTGTACTCCCTCTATGGCAAGGATGCCTTTCCTCAGATTAGGGACCAAAACTGCACACAATACTCTAGGTGTGGTCTCAACAAGGCCTTGTACAACTGCAGTAGAACCTCCCTGCTCCTGTACTCGAATCCTCTTGCTATGAATGCCAGCATACCATTCGCCTTTTTCACCGCCTGCTGTACCTGCATGCCTACTTTCAATGACTGGTGTATAATGACACCGAGGTCTCGTTGCACCTCCCCTTTTCCTAATTGGCCACCATTCAGATAATTATCTGTTTTCCTGTTTTTGCCACCAAAGTGGATAACCTCACATTTATCCACCTTAAATTGCATCTGCCATGAATTTGCTCACTCACCCAACCTATCCAAGTCACCCTGCATCCTCTTAGCATCCTCCTCACAGCTAACACTGCCACCCAGCTTCGTGTCATCCGCAAACTTGGAGATGCTGCATTTAATTCCCTCATCTAAGTCATTAATATATATTGTAAAAAACTGGGGTCCCAGCACTGAGCCTTGCAGTACCCCACTAGTCACCGCCTGCCATTCTGAAAAGGTCCTGTTTATTCCCAGTCTTTGCTTACTGTCTGCCAACCAATTCTCCATCCACATCAATACCTTACCCCCAATACTGTGTGCTTTAAGTTTGCACACTAATCTCCTGTGTGGGACCTTGTCAAAAGCCTTTTGAAAATCCAAATACACCACATCCACTGGTTCTCCCCTATCCACTCTACTAGTTACATCCTCAAAAAATTCTATGAGATTCGTCAGACTTGACTTTACTTCCACAAATCCATGCTGACTTTGTCCGATGATTTCACTGCTTTCCAAATGTGCTGTTATCACATCTTTGATAACTGACTCCAGCATTTTTCCCACCGTCAATGTTAGGCTAACCGGTCTATATTCCCTGGTTTCTCTCTCCCTCCTTTTTTAAAAAGTGGGGTTACATTAGCCACCCTCCAATCCTCAGTAACTAGTCCCGAATCTAAAGAGTTTTGAAAAATTATCACTAATGCATCCACTATTTCTTGGGCTACTTCTGTAAGCACTCTGGGATGCAGACCATCTGGCCCTGGGGATTTATCTGCCTTTAATCCCTTCAATTTACCTAACACCACTTCCCTACTAACATATTTTTCCCTCAGTTCCTCCATCTAACTGGACCCTCTGTCCCCTACTATTTCCGGAAGATTATTTATGTCCTCCTTAGTGAAGACAGAACCAAAGTAGTTATTCAATTGGTCTACCATGTCCTTGCTCCCATAAAACCATAGAACCATAGAAACTACAGCACAGAAACAGGCCTTTTGGCCCTTCTTGGCTGTGCCAAACCTTTTTCTGCCTAGTCCCACCGACCTGCACACGGACCATATCCCTCCATACACCTCCCATCCAGGTATCTGTCCAATTTATTCTTAAATGTTAAAAAAGAACCCACATTTACCACCTTGTCTGGCAGCTCATTCCATACTCCCACCACTCTCTGTGTGAAGAAGCCCCCCCTAATGTTCCCTTTAAACTTTTCCACCCTCACCCTTAACCCATGTCCTCTGGTTTTTTTTCTCCCTTTGCCTCAGTGGAAAAAGCCTGCTTGCATTCATTCTATCTATACCCATAATAATTTTATATACCTCTATCAAATCTCCCCTCATTCTTCTACGCTCCAGGGAATAAAGTCTTAACCTATTCAACCTTTCTCTGTAACTGAGTTTCTCAAGTCCCGGCAACATCCTTGTAAACCTTCTCTGCACTCTTTCAACCTTATTTATATCCTTCCTGTAATTTGGTGACCAAAACTGAACACAATACTCCAGATTCGCCCTCACCAATGCCTTATACAACCTCATCATAATATTCCAGCTCTTATACTCAATACTTTGATTAATAAAAGCCATTGTACCAAAAGCTCTCTTTACGACCCTATCAACCTGTGATGCCACTTTTAGGGAATTTTGTATCTGTATTCCCAGATCCCTCTGTTCCACTGCACTCCTCAGTGCCTTACCATTAACCCTGTATGTTCTACCTTGGTTTGTCCTTCCAACGTGCAATACCGCATACTTGTCTGCATTAAACTCCATCTGCCATTTTTCAGCCCATTTTTCCAGCTGGTCCAAGTCCCTCTGCAGGCTCTGAAAACATTCCTCGATGTCTACTACACCTCCAATCTTTGTATCATCAGCAAATTTGCTGATCCAATTTACCACATTATCATCCAGATCATTGATATAGATGACAAATAACAATGGACCCAGCACTGATCCCTGTGGCACAACACTAGTCACAGGCCTCCACTCGGAGAAGCAATTCTCTACTACCACTCTTTGGCTTCTTCCATTGAGCCAATGTCTGATCCAATTTACCACCTCTCCATGTATACCTAGTGACTGAATTTTCCTAACTAACCTCCCATGCGGGACCTTTTCAAAGGCCTTACTGAAGTCCATGTAGACAATATCCACTGCCTTCCCTTCATTCACTTTCCTGGTAACCTCCTTGAAAAACTACAATAGATTGGTCAAACATGACCTACCATGCACAAAGCCATGTTGACTCTCCCTAATAAGTCCCTGTCTATCCAAATGCTTGTAGATTCTGTCTCTTAGTACTCCCTCCAATAACTTACCTACTACCGACGTTAAATTTACCGGCCTATAATTTCCCGGATTACTTTTCGATTCTTTTTTAAACAACGGAACAACATGAGCCACTCTCCAATCCTCCGGCACCTCACCTGTAGACAGCGACATTTTAAATATTTCTGCCAGGGCCCCTGCAATTGCAACACCAGTCTCCTTCAAGGTCCGAGGGAACACCCTGTCAGGTCCCGGGGATTTATCCACTTTAATTTTCCTCAAGACAGCAAGGACCTCCTCCTTTTCGATCTGTACAGTTTCCGTGATCTCACTACTTGATTCCCCTAATTCCATAGACTTCATGCCAGTTTCCTTTTTAAATACGGACGCAAAAAACCTAGTTAAGATCTCCCCCATTTCCTTTGGTTCCGCACGTAGGCGACCACTCTGATCTTCAAGAGGACCGATTTTATCCCTTACAATCCTTTTGCTCTTTATATACCTGTAAAAGCTCTTTGGATTATCCTTCACTTCGACTGCCAATGTAACCTCATGTCTTCTTTTAGCACTCCTGATTTCTTTCTTAAATATTTTCTTGCACTTCTTATACTCCTCAAGCACCTTATTTACTCCCTGCTTCCTATACATGTCATACAACTCCCTCTTCTTCTTTATCAGAGTTGCAATATCCCTTAAGAACCAAGGTTCCTTATTCCTATTCACTTTGCCTTTAATCCTGACAGGAACATACAAATTCTACACTCTCAAAATTTCCCCATAATCAATTCACCTGTTTCTGTCTGTAGGGGACCTACATTTGTCTTAACCAATCCTTTTTCTTTTCACCTATCTATAAAAGCTTTTACAGTTAGTTTTTATGTTCCCTGCCAGTTTTCTCTCATAATCTTTTTTCCCTTTCCTAATTAAGCCCTTTGTCCTCCTGTGCTGGACTCTGAATTTCTCCCAGTCCGCAGGTGAGCCACTTTTCCTGGCTAATTTGTATGCTTCTTCTTTGGAATTGATACTATCCCTAATTTCCCTTGTCAGCCACGGGTGCACTACCTTCCTTGATTTATTCTTTTGCCAAACTGGGATGAACAATTGTTGTAGTTCATCCATGCGATCTTTAAATTCTTGCCATTGCATATCCACCGTCAACTCTTTAAGTGTCATTTGCCAGTCTATCTTAGCTAATTCACAACTCATACCTTTAAAGTTACCCTTCTTTAAGTTCAGAACCGTTGTTTCTGAATTAACTATGTCACTCTCCATCTTAATGAAGAATTCCACCATATTATGGTCACTCTTACACAAGGGGCCTCTCATGACAAGATTGCTAATTAACCCTTCCTCATTGCTCAATACCCAGTCTAGAATGGCCTGCTCTCTACTTGGTTCCTCGACATGTTGGTTCAAAAAACCATCCCGCATACATTCCAAGAAATCCTCTTCCTCAGCACCTTTACCAATTTGTTTCACCCAATCTACATGTAGATTGAAGTCACCCATTATAACTGCTGTTCCTTTATTGCACACATTTCTAATTTCCTGTTTAATACCATCCCCAACCTCACTACTACTGTTAGGTGGCCTGTACACAACTCCCACCAGCATTTTCTACCCCTTAGTGTTATGCAGCTCTACCCATATTGATTCCACATTCTCCCAGCTAATGTCCTTCCTTTCTATTGCATTAATCTCCTCTCTAACCAGCAATGCTACCCCACCTCCTTTTCTTTCATGTCTATCCCTGCTGAATATTGAATATCCCTGAATGTTGAGCTCCCATCCTTGGTCACCCTGGAGACATATGTCTCTGTGATCCCAACTATATCATATTCATTAATAACAATCTGCACTTTTAATTCATCCACCTTGTTACGAATGCTCCTTGCATTGACACACAAAGCCTTCAGGCTCGCTTTTACAGCTCTCGTAGCCCTTATACAATTAAGTTGAAAAGTGGCCCTTTTTGATTTTTGCCCTGGATTTGCCGGCCTGCCACCTTTACTTTTCACCTTACTACTTTTTGCTTCTACCCTCATTTTACACCCCTCTGTCTCTCTACACTGGTTCCCATCCCTCTGTTGTGAACTAACTTCCTCTCTCCTAGTCTCTTTAATTTGATTCCCACCCCCCAACCATTCTAGTTTAAAGTCACCTCTGTAGCCCTCGCAAATCTCCCCGCCAGGACATTGGTTCCCCTAGGATTCAAGTGCAGCCCATCCTTTTTGTACAGGTCACGCCTGCGCCAAAAGAGGTCCCACACATCCAAAAATTTGAATCCCTGCCCCCTGCTCCAATCCCTCAGCCACGTATTTATTCTCCACCTCATTGCATTCCTACTCTCACTGTCACGTAGCACAGGCAGTAATCCTGAGATTACTACCTCTGCGGTCCTTTTTCTCAACTCCCTTTCTAACTCCCTATATTCTCCTTTCAGGACCTCTTCCCTTTTCCTACCTATGTCATTGGTACCTGTATGTACCACGACCTCTGGCTCCTCACCCTCCCACTTCAGGATATCTTGGACATGATCAGAAATATCCCGGACCCTGGCACCAGGGAGGCAAACTACCTTCCGGGTCTCTGGACTGCGTCTACAGAATCGCCTAACTGAACCCCCTTACTATCAAGTCCCCTATTACAACTGCCCTCCTCTTCCTTTCCCTACCCTTCTGAGCTACAGGGCCGGACTGGAGGCACGGCCACTGACACTTCCCTCAGGTGAACTGTCCCCCCAACAGTACTCAAAAAGGAGTACCTATTGTCAAGGGGCACAGCCACCGGAGTGCTCTCTAGTACCTGACTCTTCCCCTTACCCCTCCTAACCATGACCCACTTGTCTGCCTCCCGTGGCCCCAGCGTGACCACCTGCCTGCAACTCCTCTCTATCAACTCCTCACTCTCCCTGACCAGACGAAGGTCATCGAGCTGCAGCTCCAGTTCCGTAACGCGGTCCCTTAGGAGCTGCATCTCGGCGCACTTGGCGCAGATGTGGACATCCGGGAGGCTGGGAGACTCCAGGACCTCCCACATCTGGCACCAAGAACAACAAACTGCCCTCACACTCATACTGCCCCTCTCCTCAAATAACAACAAAAAATGAATACCAAACCTTCCTCGCCTCGCCCGTCTCCGCCCAAGCCTGTTGATCCGAAGCCCTTAAGCCTCCACTCTGCTCCTGGCTCACTCCGCCGCCCGCAAACTACGCTGCTCGCTGTATGAGGCTGTGTTCCTTTTAAATCTTCCGGGCTTCACTGCCCGACATCACACGCCTGCGCAGTCCTGCCTCTCTGAACGCCGATGGAAAAAAACCCGAAAAATTCAAAAATGGCTTCCTCCACACTCCCGCTCCGAATCTCAGACTTCCTTCTTCAAATGTTACCAAGGCAGCATGTCTGAACAACTGGCGTGCTGTCACACTCACCTCAATAATAAGCAAATGTTTTGAGAGGCTGGTCAAGGCCGACATTTGCAGCATGCTGCAGTCCACACTGGATCCCCACAATTTGTCTACTGACACAACCGACCAACAGATGATGCAATAGCCTCAGCTCTAACGACTGTACTTACTCATCTGAAGAAGAAGGATGCTTATGTGAGAATGCTATTCTTGGACTACAGTTCAGCATTCAACACCATAATTCCCTCCAGGCTTGACAAGAAGCTCAGAGACTTTGGTCTTCACCCTGCCTTGTGTAATTGGATCCCTGACTTCCTGTCAGATCGCTAGTGGGTAGTAAAAGTGGACTCCCTCACCTCTGCCCCTCTGGCCCTCAACACAGGTGCCCCTCAGAGCTGCGTACTAAGCCCCCTCCTTTACTTTCTGTATACCCATGACTGTGTCGCCACCCACAGCTCCAATCTGCTAATTAAATTTGCTGACAACACTACACTGATTGGCTTAATCTCAAATAATAACGAGGCAGCCTACAGAGAGGAAGTCATCACCCTCACACAGTGGTGTCAAGAAAACAACCTCTCTCTCAATGGTGCAAAAACAAAGGACCTGGTTGTGGACTACAGGAGGAATGGAGACAGGCTAACCCATACAGACATTAAAGGATCAGGGGTTGAGAGGGTGAACAGCTTTAAGTTCCTCAACATAAGCATCACTGAGGATCTCACATGGTCTGTACATACTGGCTGTGTGGGGAAAAAGAGCCTCTTTCACCTCAGACAGTTGAAGAAATTTGGTATGGCCTCAAAACTATTTGCCCAGGAACCTATCTTCATATGAACTGCAAACTTTGCAAAAACCCATCAATTCCATCATCCAAACCGTTGCTATATAATGTAAAAAGAATCGGTTCCAGCAAAGACCCCTATGAAACACCACTAGTCACTGGCAACCAGCTGGAAAATGCCCCACTTATTCCCAATCTTTGCCTCCTGCCAATCAGCCACTACTTTATCCATGCTAGAATATTTCCAGTAATACCACGTGCTTGTAGCTTGTTAAGCAGCTTAAGCAGGCCTTCTGAAAATCCAAATACACAACATCGACTGATTCTCCTTTGCCTATCCTGCTTGTTATTTCTTCAAAGAATTTCAACAGATTTGTCAGGCAAGATTTTCCTTTGAGGAAACCATTCTGACTACGGCCCATTTTATCATGTGCCTCCAAGTACCTTGAGACTTCACCCTTTATAAGTGACTCCAACATCTTCCCAGCCATTGAGATCAGACTAACTGGCCTATAGTTTCCTTTCTTCTGTCTCTCTCCCTTCTTGATGGGTGGAATCACACTTGCAATTTTCCAGTCTTCCAGAACCGTTCCAGAATCTAGTAATTCTTGAAAGATCATTCCTCATGCTTCCATAATCTCTTCAGCAACATCTTTCAGAACTCTGGGGTGTACACTATCTGGTCCAGGTGTCTTATCTACCTTCAGATATTTCAGTTTCCCAAGAACCTTCTCTCTAGATATGGTAACTTAAGGCACTTCATGATCTCTGACACCTCGAACTTCCTCCATACTGCTAGTGTCTTCCATAGTGAAGCCTGACACAAAATATTTATTCAGATTGTCTTCCATTACTACCTCTCCAGCAATGATTTCCAGTGGTTCAATATCCACTCTCACTTCTCTTTTACTCTTTATGAATCTGAAGAAACTTTTGGTACAATATTTAATATTACTGGCTAACTTAATTTCATATTCCTTCTTTACTCAGACTGTGTGAGCCGTGCGAGGCAACAGCATGTTACAATAGAACAAAGTAACATGTCTGAATGACTGGTATCCTGTCACACTCACCTCAATAATAAGAGGCTGGTCAAGGACTATATCTGCAGCATGCTACCACCCACACTGGATCCCCTGCAGTTCACCTCCGGACACAACTGATCAACAGATGATGCAATAGTCACAGCTCTACACACCGTTCTTACACATCTGGAGAAGGTGCTTATGTTGTTGGGCTACAGTTCAGCATTCAACACCATAATTCCGTAGAGGCTCGACAAGAAGCTCAGAGATCTCGGCCTTCACCCAGTCTTGTGCAGCTGGATCCTGGACTTCCTGTCAGATCACCGGCTGCTGAAAAGAGTGGGCTTCCTCACCTCTGCCCCTCAACACAGGTGCCCCTCAGGGCTGTGTCCTAAGCCCCCTCCTTTACTCTCCGTACACCCACAAATGTGTCACAACTCACAGCTCCAATCTGCTAATTAAATTTGCTGACCATACTACATTGACTGGCCTTATCTCAAACAATAACGAGGCAGTTTATAGAGAAGAAGTCATCACCTGGCACAGAGGTGTCAAGAAAACAACCTCTCCCTCAATGGCACAAAAACAAAGGACCTGGTTGTGGACTACAGGAGGAATGGAGGCAGGCTAACGCTATAGACATCAATGGATCAGGGGTAGAGAGGGTGAACAGCTTTTAGTTCCTCGACATAAGCATCACTGAGGATCTCACATACTGGTTGTGTGGTGAAAAAGGCACAACAGGCCCTCTTTCACTTCAGACGGTTGAAGGAATTTGGTATGGCCCCCAGATTCAAAGAACTTTCTATAGGGGCACAATTGAGAGCACTCTGACTGGCTGCATCACTGCCTGGTATGTGAACTGTACTTCCCACCATCGCAGGCCTCTACAGAGAGTTGTGTGGTCAACTCAGCGCCTCTGTAGATGTGAACTTCCCACTATTCAGGACATTTACAGAGACAGGTGTGTAAAAAAGGCCTGAAGGATCACTGGAGATCTGAGTCACCCCAACCACAAGCTGTTCCAGCTGCTACCATCTGGGAAACGGTACCGCAGCATAAAAACCAGGACGAACAGGTTCCGGGACAGCTTCTTTCACCAGGCCATCAGACTGCTTAATTCATGCTGACACAGCTGTATTTATATGTTATATTGACTGTACTGTTGTACATACTATTTATTATAAATTACTATAATAGCACATTGCACATTTAGATGGTCAAGTAACGTAAAGATTTTTTACTCACGTATATGAAGGATGTAAGAAATAGAGTCAATTCAATTCAATTCAATACCATAACAGCAAATGCTACTAAGATTCTTTAATTTCTTACATATACAACAAGTGTTTCACAGATGGAATAAAGTCAAAGATGCACACTTAAACTGCTCTGAAGAATGAGATACTTGTGGCTTGTGGACTGCCTGTCAAATGCCTTAAAACCCTAGCAACCATTCTGAAAATGCAGACGGAATGGAATTGCTTTCTAAATCTTAGAATTTCCTTGAGATGGTCAACTCCAGCTCCAGGATCCCACTAAAGCAGTTGCAAGATTCATAGTCTGCTCAAAACAGAACTGAGGAAAGTGTGTGCATGACCAAGCAACCTATTAAATATCTCCTCCTGGAGAGTGTTGGACAACTATATAACAGAAGTGGAATATTTCTACCCATAGCTTATACTTTTAATGTAATGGCTCCAAGATATGTTTAGTCTTCCACCTTTCTTCACAGTTTCACAGAAGGTTGCATGGACTATTGTGGAACCACGCCTCTGTGGACTGAAATTGCGCTGTCTTCTCTCTGGATAACAGCATCAATGATTTTCTCCCAGCCACTCAAACAGTATCCTTCCACAGTCACCATGTGTGAAAAGTGCAGACCAATGTTGTTTCGTCCTGGCTTAGGGTTGCATGAGGTCACCCTTAAAAGAGATATCTGCAGTCTGTCAGCTTGCATATCAGATGCCCTACTGAGTCTATGCAATTACTGCATAGGAGCACTACCCCAGCCAAAGTTAACTGGAATCTAGGCAACACACATAAAAGTTGCTGTTGAACGCAACAGGCCAGGCAGCATCTCTAGGAAGAGGTACAGTCGAGGTTTCGGGCCGAGACCCTTCGTCAGGACTAACTGAAAGAAGAGCTAGTAAGAGATTTGAAATAACAGATGGGGTACGAGGGGGAGGTTGAATACCTACGCTCTGTCCACCAGAGAAAGCAGGATCTCCCAGTGGCCTGCATGCCTCTGGTCAGTGAACATATAATTATAACTGAATGTTGAATTGTTGCAGACTTATGTACTGCCCTGGTTAAGAATTCTACCGCTATGCTGTGAGGCCTTTTATTTTAGCTGTTTTCTGTAAAAGCAGCGTGTCCTGCTGATCAGGAGTCAGAGCTTCAGAAGATGATGGTGCCTAATTGTGACTCCTTTGCTTACATCTTCAGAAACAGCTCTATTTCAATCTTTAATATCTCTTTTCTTCTCTTTCAAGGTTCTTTTGAAGACCCTGACCTGGAGTTACATGCTGACTTCAGTTCTTTGCGGAAATGGGACCCGCACTCAGGGCCTCACGACCGGCTGCTTTTTGATATGCCAAGGATGTGGCCTGGAAGACAAGCATGCCTTCAGGGTCCTGGATTTTCATGGATATGGAGGTGGGTGGATTTAGGGCTGGTGTCACTACCTGATGCATCGTTACAGACGGAAGATCATAAGCAGCGAGCTGGCAGCTGGCTGTGTGCCCAGAGACCTGAGCTCTTTGGGCACAGAGCTCGGAAAAAGCAACGCAACAGACTTCAACACCATAAATCAGTGAGTTGCTCTGTTATGTCTCCCCCCTCACTGTGAAATGGGGACACTCCTTTTTCCCTTATTAGGGAGAGAGAGATCCTGTGGTATGTTGAATTAACAGGTGAATGAGTAGTCTTTGAGATACTGTAGTCTGTGTCTTTATTGATGCTTTGCTGCAGACTTGAGAGATTGGTGGGGGGGGCACCAATGCTCTTTTGCTGGTGGGGTAGGGGGGAGTTGGGGGGAGCCTTGGGGTTATAACTGTCATTCATTATTTGGGGCACACCTCTGTTTCTTTAGATGTTTGCAAAGAAAAAAATTTCAGGATGTTTATTGTATATATTTCTCTGACATTAAATGTACCTATTGAAACCTATTTAAGGAGTGCTTTGGGTTTGGCTAAAGATAAGGAGCCATGTTATCCAAATTAGGAATGTTGTGTCAGTCAATCAGGATTGTGGGATACATGAAAAAGTTCTAGAGATAAGAATTCTGAAGGACAGAGTCTGGTTTGGGGGCTTTTGGCGGGACATAAGGGGAGAAGAGCACCTAGGAAGACGCCTGAAGGACTTGCTCCGAAGGGGAGATACTTTTGCCAGGAGTCCTTTGTGAGACGGAGGATTCCTAGAAGGGAAGTTCTACCTGTGGGTGCTGATGAGAATTCAGCGCTATGAATAAAGCAATACACCCAGCTACTATAGAAATGAGCTCCAATGTTTATGTGCACGTTTAGACTAGTTTTACTGTAGTGGACCCTTTTGCTGTATCTTTCTTTTTCTTTCTCTGTTAACTGTTTGATACAGTTGAAAATTAGTAAATATCCTGTACTTTCCTTATAACTTTATGCTGGAGTACAATCTGTTATTTTTGGAAACATAATTGTGTACGGCCAGTATTTACTCAGCTTTCCCTCAAATTGAGGTTCCTTTAATCGGAACATTCCCATGTTCCTGTTTGGTTCAACCCCAAATCACACCATCCCTAGGTGTATATTGCTATGACAGGTGACCTTCTCACTGCTGAGTCACGTGGCTGTTGGCAAAGTTAGCTAATGAGCCCCAGTGAGAGGGTACACATATTTTGACATTGTGGTCAAGTGGTAATGATATAATCAGCAAAAGAAGAAATATATTTAAAATTTTGTAATAAGACCCTAAGACATAGAAGCAGGACCAGGCCATTCAGCCCATTGAGTCTGTTCTGCCATTCTATGACAGTTGATCCCGGAGCCCACTCAACCACATACATCTGCCATATCATTTGATACCTTAACTGATCAGGAAACAATCTACTTCCACCTTAAATATACCCACAGACTTGGCCTCCTCGGCAGTCTGCGGCAGAACATTCCACAGATTTACTACTCTTTAGCTAAAATAATTCCTCCTTACCTCTGTTCTAAAAGGTCACCCCTCAATTTTGAGGCTGTGCCCTCTAGTTCTGGATAAACCCTCCGTAAGAAACATCCTCTCCACATCCACCCTGTCTAGTCCCTTCAACATTCAGTAGGTTTCAGTGAGATCTCCTCACACTCTTCTAAATTCCAGTGAATACAGGTCCAAAGCTGCAAACAACTCTCACATGTTAACCCTTTCATTCTGGGAATCATCCTTGTGACCCTCCTCTGGACTCTCTCCAATGACAACACATCCTTTCTGAAATATTAAGCCCAAGACTGACGACAATACTCTAAGTGTGGCCTGACTAGTGTCTTGTAAAGGTGCAGCATTATCTCCTTGCTTTTATATTCTATTCCCCTTGAAATAAATGACAACCTTGCATTTGCTCTTTAGCACAGGCTCAACCTGTAAATTAACCTTCTGGGAGTCTTGCATGAGGGCTACTAAGTCCCTTTGCACCTCTGATGTTTGAAATAGTATCCGTTTCTATGTCCATCCCTGGCAAGTCATTCTAGATATTCACAACCGTGTGTATAAAACTTTACCTAAAATCTCTTTTGAGTAGTGTAACTTACATCTGACATCCTTCTGTTCATCTTTCCTATTGGACCATATCTTAGATGAGCTTCTTCCCTATCCATATCCCACAAATGTTCATTTTGTCTACAAATGTACTAATCATACCCTCTATATTTTCAGCCACACTTATTATATGTAGGCCCCAGTAGTGAATCCTGCATTATGCCACAGATCTCCAGTCAGAAAAACACCAATCAACCACTACACTCAGCCTTACTAAAATCCACGAGGACAACATTTACCACTCTACCTTCAACTCCATGTTGCAAAATGATAGAATTGTGATTATCCTCTGGGTACCCAGTAATTACCATAGTGAGGGACCATCACAAGGACTAGCTTGACAGTCAATGAGAGAAATCCCAATTGTTACTCTTCCATGGCAGCCTCACACCAATGGATATAAGCAGTTGTTCCATGCAATGTCATGCACGCTCACTGCCTGTTGTTCCCTTCAAAGAGATCGGCTGATAATTCAGCACTTCTGGTGAAAAGAGTCTCAGTTAACCTTTCTATTGCACTGGTGACTTGCCAAATGTGAAATATTGCTATCTCCCCCTATATCAGTGGAGGCAGGAACATTCACTACTGCTGAAACTGTGGTTCTGGGCCTGCTCTGCAAGTGCAGTATTACCTGTAACGTATGAAATAGTTCTCTCAACAGCTTTCTGGAAGAGTGTAATTTCCTTAAGCATTAAGCAAAAATCACGAGAAATCCTTTGTGGGAAAAGCCCTTTTCAGCCTCCGTACTCTGTCGGCCATGCTCCGTGACCCTCTCCTCATTTGCTTCTCAGCACCAAGCTCAAGCCACCACAGCTAGTAGCAATAATATGTGATTGACCTATAAAGGTCAAGTCCAAAACAAGCTCCTGCCATGCTACTTCCTGTGAGCTACAAAAATTGAGCAAAGGCCAAGCAGTTCTTCTCTCAACCCAAATCTACTATAATCACTCACCAACAAACCTGTAATAACTGAATGTTTCCTTGAAGTAGAGAGGGTGCCATTAACTATAGGGTTCTTTGTAAGCTGAACCTTTATTGCTAGCTGCATCATCATTCAGCATTTCTCACTGATATATCTCGCCTGCTACTTCCATCATATAATTGCTCCATCATCCCTAACAATAATGAAGTCAATGCCTTTTCCAATTTCGCAGTAGCATACAGTAACACCCAAACAATGCTTGTTACAGATCCTGATTTGGTAGACGATATGTACAAAGTCTAGAGAGGGTAGGAAAGTTACTTGACTTCATTTTTATTTCCATTTTGAATGATTTGCTTCGGAGGCAGTCAGGGAACACAAAAATTAGAATTATGGTAAGGTCAGACTGGGTAAGGATTGCAAATTCCCTTCTCAGAAGGGTGTTAATGAGCCAGCTGGATTTGTTTGACTGTCTAGCAGCTTTCATTAGCAGATTTAAAATATTCAGATGTATGTTTTGCCAAGCTGAAATTTGAAGTCTTAGTAAGAGTTTAAAAGACTGATATTATGACACCAACACTGCTATAAACGATGCATTTCTTCAACCGAGATTTCTAATCCAAGCTGAACTTTAGCACCTCCAGCAACACAAAACACTTAATTAAATCTATATGGATAACTGATAAATATTTCTGCCTATCAGAGAAACTTAAAAATATTAGGACAAGTTTGACAACCAGCAAGTTGGGGCACTTGGGGAAAGGCCTCAGGTTATGATGACTGAGGCTTATGTGCTACTCAATGCTCACTCTGTCCAACAAAATATCTATCAGGAATGGAATCTCAGTTCATTCATTCCTCTGCCTTTGGAGAAACACAAGTGTGAAAGGCAGGAATCATGGTGAGTGGTTCTGGTCAATACTCTGAGCGCAGAACACCTCAATCCAATGTAGAGGTACAGTGCAACCTGTAGGTGCTTAACTAAACCCCACAAGACATCAATGGAGCTCCCAGTTCTTCAGCTAATAGTCTAGAGACTTTGACAACAATCTAGACATGAATATGCAAGTTAGATGTAAGAGACAGGCACTCAAACCTTTAAGCTTGTTCCGCCATTATACAAGATCCGGGCTGATCTGCTTGTAACCTCATTTCTTCATTCCCATCCATCCACAGTAACCTTTCACCTATTTGCTTACAAAGAATCTATCTGTTCTACCTTAAAAATATGCAAAGTATCTACCCAAAGCTTCATGGCCCTCTTATCTATCTTAAATGGGTGACCCCTTATTTTTAAACTGTATCCCTAACTTCCAGAACATTTTATAAACAGAAACATTCTCTCCATATCCACCTTGCAATCAGCATGTTATAGATTTTAATATACTCTCCTCCTGAAAACCAGCCATTCCAGGTATTGATCTTACAAACCTTCTCTAAATTGGTTCTAACATTTTTAACATCTTTCTTGTTATAAGGAGATCAGTACTGTGTATGATACTCTAAATATGGTCTCTTGAGTGCCCTGTGTAGCAGAAACAAAATTTTGTATTCAGATTCTTTGTCTATAAACAATATCATTCTGTTAGTCCTCCTAATTGCTTACTGTGGCTGCATAATGATCTTTGTGTATCCTGCAATATGTCACACATCCCAGAGCTCTGCAATCTTTTCTCATCTAGATAACACAATTCTTTTTTTCAGTTAAATGGGCAAATTCTCATTTTCTCACATTTCTGTTGCAGATGTTTGCCTTCCAGTTAACCTCTCTATGTCCATTTGTCAATCCTTGAATTATCTTGACAACTCATCTGCAGGAGCAATCTGTTACATCAAAAAAAGCATATGTTTGCTTATCCTATGAATCAAAATAAAATTCTGATATATGAATAATTGGACTGTTCCTCGTTTAAAAGTTCTTTATTACTATACTGAAATATACAATAACACGGATCCATGGATACGAGTGGTATTGAGGACAGTGGTCTGGGTGCAAGTAGATGAGGTTAATTAGAATACCGGACCAATCCATACTAGATGGGCTGAAGGGCTTACTTCTGGGCTGTGTGCTCTAGGACTCCATGACTCTAACCTGGGCAGTAGCTTAAATGCAGTATCTTCAGACCCAATTGAGGTTGTATTAAAGGAGAGATTTGCGTGCGTTCGGGCATTCCAGGGGCCCAATCAGTTGAGTTAGCAGACACAGCAAATTAAATAAAAGTACAGAAGGCATAAGTGGGGTGGGCATTGCCGTGGCGACCATTGTTGGGAGTAGGCTAGCGGTGTGAGTAGGAGCATCAGGATTTGACTCAAAAAGCTTTGATGAAAAGAGGCTGAGGCTAAAGAAATGGGTTAGAAGGATGAGTTTTTTTCTTTCATTATTGCTGATTTGGTCTTGGTTGCCCATTGTATAGTGCAGGGAGGATTACAGATATGGCAGTGGTATACTCCTGTAAGATGTGGGAATTTATGGAAACTATGGCCATTCCATTCCCCTCAGCAACAGGTATACCCCTTTGGATACTGCTGAGGGGGTTGACCTAACTGGGCAAGGCGGCAGCAGCCAGATCAATAGCACTGTGGTCAGCTCTGAGCCTCAGAAGGGTAGGGTGAAGTCAGGTGGAGCAATAGTCATAGGGGACTCAATAGTAGGGGGACAGATAGGAGATTCTGCAGAAGCAAAGGAGACGCCAGGGTAGTGCGTTGTCTCCCAGATGCTAAGGCCCAGGATGTCTGTGAGCAGTTGCAGAATATCCCTGCAGGGGAGGGTGAGCAGCTGGAGGTTGTGGTACATGCTGGTACCAATGACATAGGCAGGAGAGGGGTAGAGGTCTTGCACAGTAAGTTTAGGGAGTTAGGAAGGAGGTTGAAGAGCAGGACCTCCAAGGTGGTAATCTCTGGATTACTCCCGGTGCCACGAACTAGCAAAGGTTGGAACAGAAAGATAGTGCAAATGAATGAGTGGCTGAGGAGATGGTGCAGGGGGCAGGGTTTCAAGTTCTTGAATCATTGGAACTTTTTCTGGGGCAGGGATGACCTGTACAAGTGGCAACCAATATCCTGGGAGGGAGGTTTGCTGATGCTGTTGGGGAGGGTTTAAACTAGATTTGCAGGATGGTTGGAACCGAAGTGAAGAGGCAGAGGATGGGGTGGTTGGCACACAAGTAGAGACAGATTGTAAGGATTTTGTATGGAAGATAAACATATTATTGAGCAAAGATGCATGCAGCCAGATGGTTTGAGATGTGTCTATTTTGGTGCAAGAAGTATTATAAACAAGGCAAATGAGCTTAAGAGCGTGGATCAATACGTGGAACTGTGACGTTGTGGTCATTCAGAGACTTGGATATCTCAGGAGCAGGAATGGCTGCTGAGTGTGCTGGGCTTTAGATATTTCAAAAAGGACAGGGAGGGAGGCAAAAGAGGTGGAGGATGGCATTGCTAATCAGGGATAGTATCACGGCTACAGAAAAGGTAGAAATCATAGAGGGTTTGTCTAAAGAGTTATTGAGGATGGAAGTCAGAAACAGGAAGGGGGCAATAACCCTACTGCATGCTTTTTATTGACCCCCCCCCCCAATAGTAACAGAGACATCGAGGAGCAGATAGGGAGGCAGATTCTGGAATGGTGCAATCATAATAGGATTGTTGTGATGGATAATTTTGACTTTCCTAATATTGACTGGCCTCTCCTTAGAGCAGAGGGTTTAGATGGGATGGAGTTTGTTATGTATGTTCAGGAAGGTTTCCTGAAGCAATATGTAGATAAGCCAACTAGAGGAGAGGCTGTGCTTGATCTGGTATTAGGAAATGAACCTGGTCAGGCGTCAGATCTCTTGGTGGGAAGGCATTTTGGAAGGTAGTGATTCTAACTCTAAATCCTTTACCATAATGCTGGAGAGGAATAGGAGCAGACAATTTGGGAAAACACTTAATCGAAATAGGGGAAGATATGATGCTATTAGGCAGGAACTTGGGAACATAAATTGGGGACAGATGTTCTCAGGGAAATGCAGAGACGAAGTGTGGCAAGGGTTCGAATGAGGCAGGGAAAGGATGGTAGGGTGTAAGAACCATGGTGTACAAAGGATGGAGAAAATCTAGTTAAGAGGGAAAAAAAAGCTTCCAGAAATTTCAAGAAACTAGGTACTGTTAGAACTCTACAAAATTACAAGAGCGCCAGGAAGGAGCTCAAGAATGAAATTAGGAAAGCTAGAAGGGGCCATGAGAAGGCCTTGCTGAGCAGGATTAAGGAAAACCACAAGGTATTCTACAAGTATGCGAAGAGCAAGAGGATGAGCTGTGTGAGAATAGGACCATTCAGGTGCTATAGTGGAAATGTGTGCATGGAGTCGGAGAAGGTAGCAGAGGTACTTAATTAATACTTCACTTTGGTATTCCCCAGTGAAAAGGACCTTGGTAACTGTGGGGATGACTTACAGTAGACTGATATGCTTGAGCATATAAACATTAAGAAAGAGGATATGTTGGAGATTTGAAAGGTAAAAAGTTAAATAAATTGCTGGGACCGGACAAGAAATACCCCAGGCTACTATGGGAGGTGAGGATGGAGATTGCTGAGCCTCAGGCAATGAACTTTGCATCATCAATAGGGATGGGAGATGTACCAGAGGACTGGAAGGTTGAAAATGTTGTTTCCTTGCTCAAGAAAGAGTATAGATGATCAAGGAAATTATAGACAAGTGAGTCTTACTTCAGTCATGGGTAAGTTGTTGGAGAAGAGCGTGAAGGGTAGGATTTATGAGCATTTGGAGAGACATAATCTGATTAGGGATAGTCAGCCTGGGTTTATCAAGGGCAGGTCATGCCTTACAAGCCTGATTGCATTCCTTGAGGAGGTATCAAAACATATTGATGAAGGTAGAAAAGTGGATGTAGTGTATATGGATTTCAGTAAGGCATTTGATAAGGTTCTCCATGCAAGGCTCATTCAGAAAGTAAGGAGGCATGACTTTCAAGGGGACCTTGCTTTATGGATCCAGAATTGGCTTGACCGCAGAAGGCAAAGGAAAGTTGAAGGGTGGTTTAGTAAGTTTACTGATGACACAAAAGTTGGGGGTGTTGTGGATAGTCTGGAGGGTTATCAAAAGTTACAACAGGACAATGAAAGCTAGTAGAGCTGGGCTGGGAAGTGGCAGATGAAGTTCAACGCAGGTAAGTGTGAAGTGGTTCATTTCGGTATTTGAAGACAGCATATAATACTAATGGTAAGACTCTTGGTAGTGCGGAGGATCAGTGAGATCTTGAGGTCCATGTCCATAGGACACTCAAAGCTGCTGTGCAAGTTGACAGTGTTGTTAAGAAGGTGTATGGTGTATTGGCCTTCATCAACCATGGGATTGAGTTCAAGAGCCGTGAGGTAATATTACAGCTATATAAGACCTTAGTTAGACCCCACTTGGAGTACTGTGTTTATCTCTGGTCATCTCACAAAAGGAAGGATGTGGAAACCATAGAAAGGGTGCAGAGAAGATTTACAAGGATATTGCCTGGATTGGAGAGCATGCCTTATGAGAATAGGTTTAGTGAACTTGACCTTTTCTCCTTAGAGTGACGGAGGATGAGAGGTGACCTGATAGAGTTGTATAAGATAATGAGAGGCATTGATTGTGTGGATAGAAAGAGGCTTTTTCCCAGGGCTGAAATGACTAACATGAGGGGGTATAGTTTTAAGGTGCTTGGAAGCAGGTACAAGGGGGATCAAGGGGGATGTCAGGGGTAGGTTTTCACACAGTGAGTGGTGGGTGCGTGGAATGCACTGCCAGTGATAGTGGTAGAGGTGGATACAATGGGTCCTTTAATTGACTCTTAGATAGGTACATGGAGCTTAGAAAAATCGAAGGCTATGCAGTAAGGAAATTCTAGACAGTTTCTAGAGAAGGTTACATGGTTGGCACAGCATTGTGGGCTAAAGGGCCTGTAATGTGCTGTGGATTTCTATGTTCTCTGCTCTATGGAATCAAGTCTAAAACAGTATGCAAGGATGACTGATCTCTCTCATTGCTATGGGAACTCAGTGATTAGATGTTCTGCTTCAAGTTCCAGAGATCTGGGTTTTGATCATGATCTTGGCTGCATTTTGCTGTTTTCATGTTCCCTCTGTGACCTTGTACCTTTCTTCTAGATTCTTTGGTTTCCTCTTATTGCTATAAGCATGATGATTGGTAGACTATATAACATAGAACAGATAGCGCAGTTCAGGCCCTTTGGCCCTGATGTTGTAACATCCTTGTAACCTACTCCACAATCTATCTAAACCTTCCTTCCCACACAGCCCATAAAATTCCCTTTTTCTTTCATCTAGGTGCCAAGTAAGAGTTTTTTAAATGTTCCTGATATATCAATCTCTAAAACCTCCCCCAGCATTGCGCTTCAGGTGCCTACTAATCTCTGTGTTAAAACCATACTCTGACATCTCCCTTAAATTTTCCTCCACTCACCTTAAAAGTACTTTGCCTGATATTACTCATAGCTATCCTGTCAAAAAGAGTCTGGCTTTCCACTCTACCTATGCCTCTTATAATCTTATACTCTTCTATCAAGTCATTTCTCATCCTCCTTCACTGCAAGAAGAAAAGCCCTAGCTCACTCAACCTTTCCTCATAAGACATTATTCTCTAATCCAGACAGCGTCCTGGAAAATTTCCTCTGTACCCTCTCTAAAGCTTCCACATCCTTTCTATAATACGGCAACCAGAACGGAAGGTGATACTCCAAGTTTATAGGGTTCATAGTGTCATAGAACTCTATAGTACAGAATAGGCCCTGCAGCCCACCTAGTCCAAAGCAAACAGTTAATCTGCCTTATCCCATGGATCTATACCTGAACCATAGCCCTCCATACCCCTCACATCTATGCACCTGTCCAAATTTCTCTTAGATATTGAAATTGAATCCACATCCACCACTTGCACTGGTGGCTAGTTCCACAATCTCACCTTCCTCTGAGTAAAGAAGTTCCCCTACATATCCCCCTTAAACATTTCAACTTTCACCCTTAACCTATGACCTCTGGTTGTTGTTTCACCCAACTTCAGTGGAAGAAGCCTGTTTGTATTTATCATATTTATACCCCTCACAAAGTTGTTGACTTCTATCAAATCTCCCCTCAATCTTCCACATTCTAGGGAATAAAGTGCTAACCTATTCAACCCTCCCCTATAACTCAGGCCCCCAAGTGCTAGAAACATCCTTGTATATTTTCTCTGTACTCTTTCAATCATATTTTAAATTTTCCTGTAGGGAGGTGACCACAACTGCACACAATACTCTTAATCAGTCGCAATTATTACTCCTCAACCATCAAGCGCTTGAACCAAAGGGGATAAGTTTACACAACTTCACTTTCCCCATCACCAAACTATTCCCACAACCTTTGGACTCACTTTCAAAGACTCTGATATCAATTGTTTATTTTATTTCATTTTATTTTATTTTATTTTATTTCATTATTTCTTCATGTGTTTGTTTATTTGTTTTTAATTAGTTTTCTTTTTATTTTTGTATTTGCACAGTTTATTGTCTTTTACACACTGCTTGTCTCCCCCAATAGTGCGGTGTTTCATTGATTCCATTGTAGTTATTGCATTTATTGAGTATGCCTGCAACAAAATGAATCTCAGGGTGGGATATAGTGACATATATATACTTTGATAATAAATTTACTTTGAAGTTTGAACTTTAGAACTTCGAAATTAGGCCTCACCAATGTTTTCTACAATGTTAACATAACAACCCAACTCCTGTATTGAATACATTGACTTATGAAGGCCAATCTACGAAAGACTTCCTTAACGACCCTCCCTGTGACACCACTTTCAAGGAATTATGCATCTGTATTCCCATATCCCTCTGTTCTACCACAGTCCTCAGTCCCCTGCTGCTCACCATATAAAACCTACCCTGGTTGGTCTTCCTAAACTGCAACACCTTACACTTGTTTATATTAAATTCCATCTGCCATGTTTTAGCCCATTTTTCCACATGGTCCAGATCCTTCTGCAAACTTTGATAGTCTTCCTTGCTGTCTACTGCAGCCCCATCTGCAAATTTGCTGATCCAATTCACCACGTTATCATCCAGAATGTTCGATATAGATGACAAATAATAATGATCTAGTACTGATCCCTGTGGTACTCCACTAGTCACAGGCCTTCAGTCAGAGAGGCAGCCATCTACTACCACTCTTCTCCCCCAAAACCAATGTCTAATTCAATATACTACCTCATCTTGAACGCCAAGCAACTGTAACTCATTGACCAACCTTCCATGTGGGACGTTGTCAAAGACCTTGCTAAGGTTCATGAGGGGATCATCCACTGTCTTGCCTTCATCAAATTTTCAAAAAACTCTGTATGATTGGTTAGACACAAACTACCATGCACAAAGCATGTTGACTATCCTTAATCAATCCATATCTTTACAAATACTTATGTATCTGGTCCCTTAGAATACCTTGCAATAACCTACTCACAACTGATGTCAGGCTCACCGGCCCAGCTGATTCCATACTTACCAGCCTATAATTTCCTGGCTTATTCTGGGAGTGTTTTTTAAACAACTAGACAACATTGGCTATCCTCCAATTCTCCAGCACCACAGCAGTGGCTAAAAATGTCTTAAATGTCCTTGCTGGGGCCCTGGCAACTTCTGTACTAGCCTCCTACAGGGTCAAATAGAACGCCATGCCAGGCCCCGGGGATTTATCCACCCTAATTTGCCTCAGAATAACAGATACCTCCTCATCTGTAATTTGTATAGGGTCCATTAAGTTGAAGCCACTTTGCCTCACTTCAATAGACTCTGTACCTGTCTCTCAAGTACATATTGATACAAACAATCCATTTAATATCTCCCCCATCTCCTTCTACTCCATGCATGGATTGCCACTCTGATCTTTCAGAGGACTAATTTTGTTCCTTGCTCTCCTTTTGTTCTTAATATATCTGTAGAAGCCCTTAGGATTTCCTTCACCTTGTCTACTAAGCAAACATATGCCTTCTCTTGGCCCTCCTGATTTCATTCTTAAGTGTTCTCTTGCATTTCTTATACTCATCAAGTACCTCATTTATTCTACCTTCCCATCCTACCATGCACCTCCTTCATTTTCTGAACTAGGGCTTCAATATCATTCAAAAACCAAAGCTCCCTAAAACAGTTATCCTTGCCATTTATTCTGATAAGTGGAGGGCCTCCCAACTGCCAAATACACTTCTGCCAGAAATCGACCTATGCCAAATGCACACTTGCCAGATTCTTTCTGATACTATCAAAATTGGCATTTCTTCAATTTTGAATCTATTCTTCTCCATAATTATTTTTAAATTAATGGGAGTATGATCACTAAATGCATTTAGCAAGTTTGGACTAATGATCTGAAATTGGAGGATAGGATTGAAGGATAGCCAATATTGTTCCGTTGTCTTAAAAACGCTCTATGAATAAGCTGGAAATTATAGGCCGGTGAGCCTGACATCAGTCACATTTAATAAGTATTGAAGGTCTTCCCCCTCGCAAACTTCTGTCACCCTCCTTGTTTCATTCTCTAACAGGAGATTTAGTGTCACATTCTCACTAGTTGGGACTTCTGTGAACTGAACATATTTGAAAAACTCTTTCCCATCGAACCATTTTACAGTCAATATGTGGCAAGTTAAAATAACCTACTATCACAATTTCAAGTTTCTTGCAACAGTCTGCGATCTTCCTGCAAATTTGCTCCTCTAAATACTATGAACTGTTTTATAATATAATCCCATTAACGTGGTCATGCCTTTCTTATTTCTCAGCTTTACCCATAGAAAGTAACCAGATGAGCTCTCCTGTCTGTCCCGTCAGAGCACAGCCATGACATTTTTCCCTTACTCGTAATGCCACCTTTAATCCCTTCTGCTCTATCACATCTAAAAAAGCAGAACCATGGAATATTGAGCTACCAGTCCTGCTCCTCCTGCAACCAAGTCTCACTAATAGCTGCAATGGCATAATTCCACATGTTGATCCATGCCCTACATTCATCTGCCTTTCCTGTAATACTCTTTGCGTTGAAATATACGCAGCTCAGAACATTAGCCCCACCATGCTCAGCCTTTTGATTCCAGACTTAGTGTGTAGGCTTAACACCATCTTTCTCCACAACCTCTCCACTATCTGTTCTGGGGCTCTGGTACCTGTCCCCCTGCATCTCTAATTTATACCTTCCTGTGCAGCTCTAACAAATATACCTGCTAGGATATTAATCCCCCTCCAGTTCAATTGCAAAGCATCCTTTCAGTACAGGTCCCATCTTCCCCGGAAGAGAGCCCAATGATCCAAAAGCCTGAAGTCCTCCCTCCTGCACCACCTCCTTAGCCACGTGTTAAACTGTATAATTTTCCTATTTCAGGCCTCCCTAGCACATGTCACAGGTAGCAACCCTGAGATCACAACCCTGGATGTCCAGCCCTTGAAGTTAGCACCTAATTTCCTCAACACACTTTGCAGGACCTTGTCACCCCTCCTACCCATATCATAGCTAGTGATGTGGACCACAACCTCTGGCCCCCATATAAGAATACTATGGTCCTGATTCGAGATGTCCCTGACCTTGGCATTTGGGAGGCAACATACCATACGGGGATCTCATTCTCGTCCACAGAACCTACTTTCTGTTCCCTGAATCAACGAACCCCCTATTACTACAGCTCACCTCTTCTCCCCACTTCCCTTCTGAGTCACAGAGCCAGACTCAGTTCCAAGATCTAACTGCTTAGGCTTTCCTCTGCTAGAGCATCCCCCCAACAATACTCAAAGCCATATACTGTATATTGCATACTTTCAGGTTGAAAGTATCACTAATTTTATTAACACGTGGTAAAACCACACACTTCAACTGAGGCTGCTTCTAATCAGTCTTTCCAATAACACCATCTGATTTTTCAGTCAGCTATCAGAGCACAAAGACATGAATTATTTCCTGAGGGTGTGATCTCAGGGTATAAATTACATTCATTTCATACAGCATTTGGAAACCATATCTGAAAATTGTCAAAATGGATGCTTTACAAATAGGAATGAAGCATAGATTAAATCTACGAACCAAATTAAGTATGAAGTGGAATCTCTGAGCTCTCATTTTTCACGTCCTGTTAGCTCACAACAGCTAATGCACTAAGATATGCAAAATGCTACCGCAAGTAGCAAGATGATCGCAATTGTTGAGCTTCAGTACTTCAGTATATTTTCCAGTAGATATTCTGAAGCAAAGCAAACTTTTCTTTCCTGTTAATGGCTGCAAGAATATTAATCTCAAAATAGTATATGGTAACATATGCATACATTGATAATAAGTTTATTTTGAACTTTGAAATAAAAAGTCATGAAAAGTTAATATTCTGTATGATATTTCCAGTCAGGGAAGTGTTACAACCGGTCTACAAATAAACTCTTCTCGGGCTTCCAGCTGGGTACAGGTATCAATTATAACCGACATTTCGATGACAAACTCTGCCATCTTCGACTGAAGTTTGTCATTGAAACGTCATTTATAATCGATACCTATACCCAGCTGGGAAGCCTGAGAAGAGTTTATTCATCATATACACCGGGAAAGCACTAGTTACTTTTACAACTTTTCTCTTTATTCCAGTAGCTCTCCTGCAACTTACTATAAATTAATTTTTCCATAATGAATTTCATAAGCTTTACTATCTTCTGATTAAAAGGGTAGGTTCAGGAAAATAACATCTACTTGTAGGATAACTACTTGGTGCTAATTCAGCAAAATATTTCTTTTCATTTTGATTCCTCCTCTTGTCCTCGTCCCGATACCAATACTTCTGGAACTATGTCATGACTGAAGTATTTCCAGACCCCAGTACCGCACTCAGAAGTTTAAATCCCAATAGTGATCATTCATATGCTACTACACTGTGGGAAACATCGGATTCACCTACAGCCAGGTCTCACACACTTGCACATGATGAACCGGAGGAATAGCCTACTCACCTTCCAATCTAGAATGCTAAGAGAAATTGTGATTTCAGTATTCCATCAGCAGAAAGTGCCCAATACAGAACAAATTAGTAATTAAAATACAGAACCTTCTAATCAATGTGAATCCAAACTAAACCAATTTACTGAGTAAGCAGCAGATCCCTTCACCACAATTACCAATAGTTTCAATGTATTTAAGAATATCTTGAAAAATAGTGGAACATTAAGTTAGTTTAATTCAATATATACAATATATTTACAGAATTTAATTCAATATATTTACAGAACTTGCAGCATGCTGGCATTGTGAAATCCATACAAATGTAATTAGTTATAGAGTTATAAATCTTACAGGCCCAATTCATGCAAGCTATCTCTGTTGCTCTGAGAGCTAGGCCCATCTGTCTACATTTGGCAATAGCTCTCTTATCATTTCTTATCCATGTACTTATCTAGATGGTTTTTAAAGCTTGCTGATGTGCTTACCTTAATCACTATTTCTGTCAGCTCATTTCAAATACATACCTCCTGTTCTATGAAGAAGCTGCCCCGATGCCTCTTTGAGCTAAAACTAAAGCTAAAATCCCTTGCTTTTTGCACCTCCTCCCTAGGAAAAAGACTTTTTCACCCACTCTCTGTCCCTCATGATCTTATATATCTTTATTAGGATACTGCTTAAATATTCCAGGAAATAAAGATCTAGTCCTTAGAACCCCTCCTTAAAACTCAGCCCCCTCAAGTCTTTTCTGCATTCCTTTTAGTTTAATGACATTTTTCCTATAACATGATGACCAAAACTATACACAATACTTCAAGTACATCCTCACTAGCCTCTTATATAGCTGCAACATGACTTCCCAACTCTCACACTCAATGAAGGCTGGCATACTAAATGGATTCCTCATCACCCGGTCTACCTGAGATGCTGCTTTCAATGAATGATGCACTTCCACTCAGGGCCCTCTGTTCCAACACACTCCCCAGGATCCCATCATTCACTGTAAAAGTCCTACTCTGCTCTGATTTCCCAAAATGCAATACCTCACATCTATCTGGATTTTCTCAGCCCACATACTTAATTGATCAAGATATCGCTGTAATGTTTCATAATCTCCTATGCTGTCTACAACAGAATCTACTATAAATCATGCCTTGACATTCTCATTCAAATTGTTTATACAGAGTACAAACAACAAAGGCCTCAGAAATGACCACTATGGCAAAACACTAGATACACGTCTTCAGCCTGAAGTAACAACTTTTGATCATCACCCTCTGCTTCCTAGCACTGAACCATTTATGAATTCTATCAGCTTTTGAGTCCATTTCTCTGGTGATCAACATGTCAAAATATGGGGGTCGATAAAATGTTATCAGATGCGTTATATATCATGATAGATGGAAGCAATCATATGAAGAAGAGGGCATGAGATTGGAATTACAACTCTAGGTTGAAAAGAATGATGATGTTGTAAGCCAGAGATAGTAAGTGAAGAAGAGATGAGTATCTATGGTGGGAGTTGACATTGTTCTTCCCAACATTCAATGTGAGGACAAAAAGTGGCTGACACAGGATTAATGTAAAAGCAACAGCTTGAAAACAAACCGTGAAGGGAAGAGGCAAAGACAAGTGCTATCAACAAATAATCAAAAGGTAATGCAATATTCAGAAATTAACAACAGGTTTGCTAAGGATAGTTTCCGAGGTGATACAGCTGGGATGGAGTGAGAAATCAGGCTGCGCTGTTTAAAATAAGACAGGCAAGATTCAACTGTGTGTTAGCAGTGCCATTAAATTAGAAATCAAGATAAGAATATTAAATAATCCCTGTGAAAGGCTGCTGTGAGAATCTTAGTAATTTTTTTACTAAGAGATCACCGTTTAGCTGCTGTGAAGGAATGGTAAGTGCTTGAAGATGTTAGGTCAGGGGATTGTGACAGATGGACATGAATCTTGAAGATTGCTCATTACAGCCCTGATGAAGAAATACAAGTAGAGTGATGTTTTGTAAAGAGACAAGCTGAAGTACTTGATGAGATGATAATGGTATTTTTTGAAAGGGAGCAGCAAATTATTAATGTATTATTAAAGTTCAGAAAGGGAAGGGAAGTTAGAAAGCCAACAATTTAGTGGAATAGGAAAGAAGACATGGATTGCATAGACAAGAATGAATTTATAAAGGACATGAAGAGAAACTAGAAGAAAGTAGTGACCACATGGAAATGATGTGTATCTTATTAATGAGAGTGCAGTATAAGTATAACGCAATTATAATGGAATTTCAGCATTTGATAGATTTTTTTCTTTTTAACTATATTTAGTGAAAAACATTATTTATTTAAAATTGCCGTAGGTTATCAATTGTAGGTTCTAGTTGTATATTTTGTTATTAAATTTGAACATACAGGCAATTTTGTTTCAGTGTTTATGCAGAGCTATTATCAATGTTTCACAGAATGAATGCAGATACCTTAAAAAATCTATCTTCTGCAGAAGAGTCCCATTGTCAGTATATTTTATTTTTTATTTTATTTTTATATTGCATTACGTAAATACATTTTTTAGGGTGGTGGGGTAGCAATATGTCTCTACCGAAGAAGGTGTAAGGCACTCTTTTCCTCTGCTAGGCTGCAGGCCACCCTTGGGCGAAGTGTAGCACCTGCTTAGCTCCCTCGAACAGGGTCACGTGAAGTGATGGGAGCAGGTGATGGATGGTCGTATGAGCAGCTGGTGCATATCATGTCATGATTATGTGAGCACTGACACCAAGCAGAAAATTTTTGAAGGGTATTGATAACGGCTGGGATCACCCATCTTGTAAAGACACTGTCCAGAAGAAGGCAATGGCAAACCACTTCTGTAGAAAAATATGCCACGGACAATCATGGTTATAGAAAGACCACGATCATTCATGTCATACATCATGGCACTATCTTTTAAATTAAGTGCAATCGTGAACAATAGCCAGATCAGAAATGCTGATCAAGTCAACTAGTTCCTAAAGAGAACTCTGCTAGGCTAATCAGATGGTTCACTGCTGCTCAGCGATAGAGTACAAAAAAAAAATAACAGGCACAAGGGTCGCTAGCCCCTGTGCCCCAGAAACACACCTGATCGGTGCGGCGGAGGTATGTGCTATGCATGACCTGATCTGAAAGCATCTTTTTAACTCTTAATAGATTGTGTTCACGGTGGAACAGCTTAGTCAAGGATGGGGTGATCAGCACAGATGGACAAATTATACCTCCACTACCCCTTAATAACGAATGAACAATTATATATTTTTTATTGGCCTGGCTTACCAAAATTCACATACTTTCACATCAAATGTTGTCATGCTCTGGATTTTAACTCTGACACATGCGTGTATTAGAACTGTAAGAGATTATATGCTTCCTGTTTGATATTTTTAATTGTTCAACTGAGAATTTGAAGTGTGAGAATACATGCTCCACAAATGTTTTAAAATGTACCACAACTTTTCAAGATTTTTCAGTTACATAGTTATGCAATGACATTTATACATTAAGCAAAATTAGGTATTTATCTTAGACAATTATTAGTGACCATTTTAAGGTTTGACTCCATGGATCCATTGTACTCAGCCAGTTGGACATCCATCAGGAAGTGTATTGGACATTAACAAACACAAAGCGAAATGTCTCATTAGTTATTCAACAGCAGGAAACAAATCAAACCAAATACAAAAGCAATGAGGTTGACATCAACAGGCTCTAAGGAACACATTGAGTTATTCTTAACTCTTTATCCCGTACAAGTCATAAATTTGCTTGTCTATAGGTGCAGCCAAACTCTGATATTCATGAGTACTTTAATGAGCTTCCTTGCAGTGATTTCTAGAGATTTTTTTTGGTTCTCAGGAAAGACCATCTCCTTGAAATGTTAACTCTATTCCTATCCCCATTGATGCTGCCTGTCTTTACAAGCATTTTTATTTTTAATTCTTCCAACATCTGTTATAATTTTTGTCTAGCAATTTCCTTAGGTCCCAAGTTTGCCAAGACATGTTGGTCAGATAGAACATAGAACATAGAAAACCTACAGCACAATACAGGCCTTTCGGCCCACTAAAGTTGTGCTGAACTTTAGAAATTACTAGGCTGATCTATAGCCCTCTATTTTACTATCTCCATGTACCTATCTAAATGTCTCTTAAAAGACCCTATCGTATCCGCCTCCACCACTGATGCCGGCAGCCCATTCCACGCACTCACCACTTTCTGCGTCAAAAACTTACCCCTGACACCTCCTCTGTATCTACTCCCTAGCACCTTAAACATGTGTCCTCTTGTGGCAACCATTTCAGCCCTGGGAAAAAGCCTCTGATTATCCACACGATCAACGCCTCTCATCATCTTATACAGATATACCAGAGCTCCTTTATTAACCCTTTCTCGTTATCCCAAATTCAGTAGTGTGGCTTTAGAAAACATTTTAAGAATTAAAACAATAAAATAATAAAGAATAGGATAAAACTTAATTAGAAAGATATTAGAGCACTTACAATTATTTTGTTTTAAATTACAGTAAAGTGAATGACTTAAAAAACCATAATTTGTGGAAAGAGACATGGTTACTCTTTTAAAGCCCAGCTTAGGTATGACAAGCTGAATGCCCTTCTTCTCTATTGCAAGGTCCTACAAATCCATATTATTCTCATAGTTCTCTTTGATTAACAAGTCTCACCAGAATCAAAATCAGAATCATGAAATTTGTTAAATTAGCAGCAGCAGTACAATACAATACACGATTATATAGGAAAAAATAAGTAAATCAATTCTGTAATTTTATATCTATAATTATATGTATGTATATTAAGTAATTAAATTTAAAATAGTGCAGAAACAGAAATAATATAAGTGAGGTAGTGTTCATGGGGTCAATGTCCATCTAGGAATTGGATGGCTGAGTGTGTGCTTTTAGGCTTCTATACCTCCTCCCTGATGGTAACAATGAAAAGAGAGCATGTCCTGGGTGACAAGGGTCCTTAATAATGGATGCAGTCCTGCTGAATGCTGCTTCTTGAAGATGTCTTGGATACTACGGAGGCTAGTACCCAAGATAGAGCTGACCGATTTTACAGCTTTCTGTAGCTTCATTCGATCCTGTACAGTAGCTCCCCACCCCCACGTCCCCCCTTACCAGACAGTGATGCAACCTGTCAGAATACTCTTCAAGGTACCTCTGTAGAAGTTTTTGAATGTGCTAGGTGACAAACCAAATCTCCTCAAACTCCGAATGAAATATAGTCACCGTCTTGCCTTCTTTATAGCTGCATTTATATGTTGGGACAGATTAGATCCTCAGAGATCTTGATACCCAGAAACTTGAACCAAGGAACCCAGTTCTCTCTTCACTTCTGATCGCTCTATGAGAATTGGTTCATGTTCCCTCGTTCTCCCCTTTCTGAAGTCCACAGTAGGCTCTTCGGTCTTGCTGGCATTGAGTGTAAGGTTGTTGCCGCAACATCACTCAAAAGGCTGGTATATCTCGCTTTTGTACGCCCTCTCATCACCATCTGTGATTCTGTCAGCAGTAGTTATTTCATTAGCAAAATTATAGATGGCATTCAAGCTATACCTAGCCACACATTCTTGGGTATGGAGAGAGTAGAGTAGTGGGCTAAACACACATCACTGAGGTGCACCAGTGTTGATCATCAGTGAAGAGGAGATATTATCACCAATCCGCGCATATTGTGGTCTTCTGGTTAGGAACTCGAGGGACCAGTTACAGAGGGAAATACAGAGGCTCAGGTTCCGTAGCTCATTGATCAGGTCTGTGGGAATGATAGCGTTAAACACTGAGCTATAGTCCAATGAACAGCATCCTGACGTAGGTGATTGTATTCTCCAAGTGATCTAAGGCTATGTGAAGGGCCATTGAGATTGCATCTGCTGTTGATCTATTGTGGCAATAGGTAAATTGCAATGGGTCCAGGTCCTTGCTGAGGCAGGAGTTGACCAAACTCTCAAAGCTTTTCATCACCGTAAATGTGGGTGCTACTGGACAATAGTCATTTAAGCAGCTCACACTACTCCTGGGCACTGGTATAATTGTTGCCCTTTTGAAGCAGGGGAACTTCTGACCGTAGCAGTGAGAGGTTGAAAATGTCCTCAAATATGCCCACCAGTTGGTTGACACAAGCTTTCCGAGCTTTACCATGTACTCCATCGATGTCTGCCACCTTGCGAGGGTTCACCCTCTTGAAAGATAGCTTGACATTGGCCTCTGAGACAGAGATCACAGAGACACCAGGTGCCCTGGGATCTTCACAACTGCAGTTATATTCTCCCCTTCAAAGCAGGCATAAAAGGCATTGAGTACATCTGGTAGTAAAACATTGCTGCTATTCATGCTATTGGGCTTTGTCCTGCAAGTCAGGAGCATGTGCACAGCCCCCCTTGATGTCCTGCAAGCCCTGCCAGAGTTGCCATGCATCCAATGTCGCCTCCAACCTTGACTGGAACTGTTTTCTTGCTCTTGAAATGGCCCTCCACAGGTCATATCTGGTTTTCTTGTACAGACCTGGGTTGCCAGACTTGAATGCCACAGATCGAGCCTTCAGCAGATGATGAACTTCCTGGTTCATTCATAGCATTTGGTTTGAGAATGTACAGCAAAGTTTCATCAGCACACACTTAAACACACAGGTTTTAATGAAGTCAGTAACAAGTGTAGCATACTCATCCAGAGTCGAAGATGAATTCCTGAATACAGTAAAGTCCACCGATTCAAAGCAGTTCTGTAAGTGCTCCTGTGCTTCCCTTGTTCATACCTTCTTGGTCCTCCTTACTGGCATGCCAGTCTTCAGGCTCTGCCTATACTCAGGGAGGATAAGTACAGCCAGGTCATCAGACTTTCTGAAGTGAGGGTGTGGAATAGCACGGTAAGCACTCTTGATGGTGGTGTAACAGTGGTCCAGTGTGTTGTTTCCTCTGGTACCTCAAGTGATTTGTTGATGAACACCATCTGATGCTCATGGATGCCTGACTTTCCAGTTAAAATCTCATTCATCAGGGTCTTCATTTTTTGCTGGATGGGCATGCTAAAAGCTTTACAACATTTTTTAATAGCAAAAATAAATTTAGACCTGCAGTACATTACAACTCAAGTCATTATTGTTATACTTCTAAATGCTAAGAACTTACATTTGGAGAACATCTAAAACCTCATCTGGCTGTGGCAGCTTCACACAATGTTTGCACTTTATCCACTGTTTTTCATGTTGCCTCATCTCTCTAGTTCTACACTTATCTCTGGATCATCTGTACAGTAAGGATATATACCTCAGACTATTGTTATTAAATACTGTTATTAAAAGTATACTCATCACCTAACCCCGGACCCTGGGCGTTGATGCCTCCCTGTGCAACTGGATCCTTGATTTCCAGACCAACAGACTGCAATCACTAAGGATAAACAGCAACAGCTCCGCCATATTGTGTCCTCAGGTCCCAACTCTACTTGCTGTACACTCAGAACAGCAGAGGCAGATTCTGCTCTAGCTCCATCTACAAGTTGACAGATGATAGCATTATCATTGACTGAATCTCAGGTAATGTTGAGTTGGAGTACAGGAAGGAGATAGAGAATTTAGTGACGTGGTGGCATGACAACAGCCTTTCCCTCAATGTCAACAAAACAAAACAACTGGTCATTGACTTCAGAAAGGGGGGCTGTGCACATGCTCCTGACTTTGTCAACGGTGTTGAAGTTGAGAGGGTTGAGACCTTCAAGTTCCTAGGTGTGAACAACATTTTTAGCCTGTCCTGGTCCAACCACATTGATGTCATGACCAAGAAAGCTCACCAGCGGCTTTACTTCCTCAGATGGCTAAAACAATTTTGCATATTTCCATGACTCTTATCAATTTTTATCAACGTACCATAAAAAAAGCATTGTGTCTGAATGCATAGCACCTCAATATGGTAACTACTCTGCATTTGATAGCCAGGCAATGCAGAGAATTGTGGACACAGCCCAGCACATCACAGGAATTAGCCTCCTCTGTAATAATTCTAACTGTTCTTCATGCTGCCAGCATAATCAAAGACCCCACCCACTTGGGGCATTCTCTATTCTCCCCTCCCACATTGAGTAATAGATTCAAAAGTCTTAAAGCACGCACCACCAAGCTCCAGGACAGCATTTACAGGTATCTCACTAATATCAGACTCACAAATAGATGTCTTGTAGGATAAGATGGACACTTAACCTCACAATCTTCCGTGTTCTGACCTTGTACTCTATGTTTACTTGCACTGAACTTTTTCAGTAGGCTCTGCACTTTTATCTGCATTGTTATTGTTTTACTTTATTCTAGCTCAAGGCATTGTGTAATGATTTGATCTGTGTAAACAGCATGCTAGACAAGATTTTCACTGTATCTTGAGACAATAATAAACTAATAGCAATACTAATACTTGTTCTCAGGGTGTGGGTGTTGCTAGCACGATTGGATTTATTGATTCGCGTTAACCAGATAACTTGGTGAGGTCATCTGCCGAATCTGCGTCATTTTTTTTTATTGATGGTGTGCTCAGGGTTCATTCTAGCATCAAGTCAGCAACAGCGATAAACTCTGTTAAATATTCATCCTCAGATGGAGCATGTCATGGATGCTATTCTCATTTTTGGAAGTAAGGAGGACCTAATAAAGAAACGCTTGTGATTTAGTACAGTCTCCGTGATTAGATAACTCAGCGTAAGGGAGGAATTTTGGGAAAAGGGAGTTGAAGATTAAATAACTCTTATTTCTGAATTGCTACGCTTAGTCATCATAATCCTATGCATTTCTCAGTATTTCAATGCAGACTAAGAGGATACTGTTCTCTACATGCATGCAAAGTAAGAAAAGTAGCTGTAATAGGAAGTTGCAATCAATCAAATGGTTGCACTCATTGACAACCGACCTGGGTTATTAACGACCAAACACTATTAAAGCCATATTCCCCGGAGATAAGGGATAAAGTATGGGCAAGATGGCACCGATGGATGCCGGCAATATTCTGTGGGTTACGTACAATACTTCTAAATGTACAATACATCTTTTGATTTACTCTCACTGAGATCTGAAGCATGTAATTTCCCTTTAAACAATGAATTTTAAATCAACTTAATGGACTATAGATTTCATGATTTTCTTAACTCTTGATTTAACTCTCAAGCAAGCAGGTATGGCATTTTCACTGCCATGGCCGGAAGTAAGGCGGGGGGGTGGGTTGTCCCAGCCAGGCAGAAACACAGAGGAAGGAGAGCCCTTGACCTAACATCCTGTTAGCAAATGTGCAGTTGCTGGTGAACAACTGCATCGGAAGGAAACGAGTTACTCTCAACACGCCAGATATGGCGATCAGACCCAAATGCTTCTTGATTCACAGGATGGACTGAAGTGTGATTTGGAAAAGGCAGAATGTGGAGGTATGTGCTTCATGAAAAGCTCTTGGTGGTGCTCCGATGCGAAAGTTTTGTTGAACTCGTGTTACCCTGACATTGAACACCTAATGATAAAATGCCATCTGTTCTACTTACCAAGGGAATTCTCATCCATGAAGCCCATCACTGCTTACATACCAGTGTAGCCCCCTGGTAAGCCTCAGGCTCGCTCAGCTCACTTTCGTCTAGGGGGAGCAGCCTTCGGCTCTGCCAAACTGGGTAATCAAGTTTGTGTGGATGTCGTGTGATGTACCCCACACCGCCAAATAACACACCATATGCAATTAAATGATTACACTTTATAGATCTTACTGGAACTATATAATTAATAAAGATAAAATATAAAAGGAAAATAAAAGGCGCCAAACTTATCAAAGTTCAACCACTTTGTGCACAACAGTTGGAGCTCAATTAACGAAGTCTTCTTTCCACCATTCGATCCCCTCCGACCCCCTCGACCCACCGCCTGGGACCAACCACGGTGGTCGACCAGACGCTCCACACGAATCTGTCTTCGTCTCCTCTCTTTGCCGAAGACCATGGGCCTCGGACTCCTGCTCGGGGTCCATCCCGCCACCCAGCTTACAGCATCGCATCCCCTCTCTCTGTCCCCATCCACCTTCTCCCTCAAAGCCCGCGAAAAACAATAGCTTACAGACACACAAGAAAGGAGAACATCTATCCCAATTGGTTCATTCACTCTCTTATCAATAATATAACCCAAACAAACTACGAAAGAGAAACATTTTCTCAGCAGTTAACATAACAAAGAAGCCATTTTATTCTAACATAACAAAGAAGCCATTTTCATTAGCCCTAGCAGTACACAAAAGAAGAAATCCCTTACACTCTCCGCCCACCAAATTTAGTCATGTCTTCATGACTTCTAAATAACTCGCCAACCATTCCTGCAGACACAAAAACCCAATCCAGGTACAAACAGTCACATGGCTCCCCAAACAGTAGACCTTATGCCCTGTTCCACGGGCACTACATAGGCCAACCTATCTGGGAGTTTCCTAATCCTCTGAGACCTCCATACCTCCTCACCTAAACCCTTCAGGCTCGCACACTACTGGGGATACCTTGGGTTTGCTTGCCGACTCCTCTCTCAATCTATCACTCATGCCCCCACTGCAACTCGGAGCCCCCTGTCCCATGTCCAGGGCCTCACTTCTTTTCCTTCAGGGTCCTGCTGTAACCCAGGCTGTCCACAGCTAGCCCTCCCCACTGCCCTGACTCAGTGGGAGAAGGGCCAAAAGTCTCTTCCTCAGTCAAAGGGAAGTTAGCGAAAGGCAGCATGTACCACACATCCCGCACCTTATCCTTCAAATCCATATTCTTCCTCATTCCCTCGGTTGGTAGCTGCTGTTTGATTTTCTCCAAACTGAAGCACTTAGCCTGGGCTGCCTCTGCAGCCTCTTCAGCCTCCTGCAGTCGAGACGTCAGCGTCTTCTCTGACTCCTCCAGCTCTCGCCCCAGTTTCAGTGCTTCTGACTCACGCTTCGTGCCCATCCCTATCTGGGATGCAATTACATCACCAGCTTCTTCCAATCTGTTCTGGATTGATTTCTTGAGTTTCTGCTGATCCTTTTGAAGGTTGGTCATTGTTTCGTCTCTCTGGATTAATTCATCAGTAAATGAACGCAGTTTTGGCTCGGAATTACGTTTCCCTGTCTCCACTTTTTTGAGTGTGAACTCCAATTCTTCAGTGGTTGTCCAGGGCTCCGGCACTCGCCTCACATCATAGTCCCCCAAGGCGAATCCAAATCCTAGGTGATCATCCACATACACCAAAACTCCAAACGCCTCCACATCCCCCATGGTCTTCCTCATGCCCCACAGGAAGGTTGCAGGGGCTCTGGATATGCCCTGTGGCATCTTTTCCAACCAGAAGAATCCTAGGGGACCTATAACGGCCATCTTCTCCTTGTCGGCCTCACTCATCAGGATCTGGCAACATCCACTCCTGAGATTCAGCACATTAAACCACGTTGCACTATTCAGACAGGCCATTGCGTCCTCGGCCCTCAGGGCTGTATTTCGGTCAATGACAGTGCGCCTGTTCAGAGTTCTATAATCCACACACACGCTGCCTACGTCTTCCACGGCTACAGGGTCCAGTCGCTGTGACCTCTCTCTCACTGAGGTGTCTTCAGCGGTCAACTCCCCTCCCTCGTGGCATTTCGGAGCGTCTGCTAAGAGGGTCTCACCGTCAAATACTTCCCCGAGGCCGTACCACAATAGGCTCTCGTTTAAATTCAGTACCGGCCCAAGGCTGCTACACAGGTCGACACAATCAGCTCGAAACACTGGGTGCACAGACTATGCCCCCATGAACTCCAATTTCACTGACCAATAATCGTCTTCTGGATAATCACTGGCACTGGTACCCCAAATCTCCAGTGCCCTTAAGGTTGTCAAGGGTAAATGCTTCAGAAACTAGTTGTAAAACGAACTGTACAACAATTTGACCTGCGCCCCGGTGTCGAGGATGGCTTTAGCACAGCTTCCATCTATCCGTAATGACACATCGGGGCGTGGTCCCTCTAAGCCTTCAGGAATAGGGTCTTTTTCTTTTGGAAGTTCCTTGGTACATTGCTGGGAACATGCTCCCCCAGAGACCCCAATCCGTACCCCCACTGGGCCTCTACTAAGTTTCCCAACACCTCTCTGATCAGCTGAACAACTGGGGGAGGGGCTGATCCCCTTAAATGATCCCCCTGGCACTGCAAGCAATTTAGATGCCCTCCTAGCCAGAGAAGATACACGCAAAGCTTTTCCCCAATCTCCTGACACAGGTATGGAAAGCCCCCCAGGCACTGCATTTTACTTCCAGTCGAACCAGACGCATTTTCCCCCGCGTTCAGATAACTGGCAGCTGTCACTACGGGGTAATTGAACCTGATAGTTCTAACACTGTCAACAGCCTGCCTACTCAAACTTTCAACCAATCCCTGTCACTCTTCCTCAACCGAGCATTGTCACTCATCTAACAACTGAGAGATCTGCTCTGCCCACATCTCGTACACCTCCGCCCCTTTAGGGGTGGACAATATCCCAAAAGCCAAGAGGAGCCTACCATAGCTGGAACATTTATTCGCAGACACTACCTCTGAATCAGACCGCTCTTTCCTCTCTCTCCTAACAGTATGGACAGCCCATGGTCCCACCTCACCTGGGGCACCAACAGACACTGGCAGTCCCACCACCAACTCGTCAGTGCTAGTCTGAACTTGAACAAAGACCTCCGGGGTACCAACAGCCACCCCACCCAATACGCATGCAGTAATAACCAGTAATCCCACAGACACACATTACTAACTGCAATCCCACAGAGACACACATTACTAACCGCAATTCCACAGAGACACAGCAGCACTGATTTAAACAGGGCAATCACACAGCACACCACTGAATCAAATCCTGGATGAGCCCCCAAGTGTAGCCCCCTGGTAAGCCTCAGGCTCGCTCAACTCGCTTTCATCCAGGGGGAGCAGCCTTCTGCCACGCCAATCTGGGTAATCAAGTTTGTGTGGATGCTGTGTGATGTACCCCACCCCGCCAAATAACAGACAATACACCATATGTGATTAAATGATTAAACTTTAGAGATCTTACTGGAACTATGTAATTAATAAAGATAAAATATAAAAGGAAAATAAAAGGCGCCAAATTTATCAAAGTTCAACTACTTCGTGCACAACAGTTGGAGCTCAATTAATGGAGTCTTCTTTCCACCATTCGATCCCCTCTGACCCCCTTGTCCCGCCACCTGGGACCAACCACGGTGGTTGACCAGACGCTCCACACGAGTCTGTCTTCATCTCCTCTCCTTGTCGAAGTCCCTGGGCCTCGGACTCCTACTCGGGGTCCGTCCCGCCACCCAGCTTACAGCATCGTGTCTCCTCTCTCTGCCCCTATCCACCTTCTCCCTCAAAGCCTGTGAAAAACAATAGCTTACAGACACACAAGAAAGAAGAACATCTATCCCAATTGGTTCAATCACTCTCTTATCAATAATATAACCCAAACAATCTGCGAAAGAGAAGCACTTTCTCAGCAGTTAACACAACAAAGAAGCCATTTTCATTAGCCTTAGCAGTAACATAAAAGAAGAAACCCCTTACACTAGTATCAACTGATTATAATCATGCGCTTGAGATACTGCATGATGCCATGCCCAAACAAGAAACAGTCCATCCTGACACACTTCAAATCAAACCAGGAACTTCAACCAGGCTTGTTTGAAGAAATTCCTGCCCAGTTGTCATCAGCGTATAATCTGTAGCATCATAGGTTCCAACATACTAGACCACTGTTATACTAAGGTAAGGAATGCCTCCTGTACCATGGTAAATCTAATCATTTGGCTGTCCTTCTCCTACCTGCATGCAGGCAGAGGCTAAAGAGCAAATATCCGGAGTTTAGGACAAAGAGGTGTACGCAGGAGGCAGAGGAGCAGCTATGGTATTGCTTCGAGTTGGTGGACTGGGGCATGTTCAAGGGCTCATCTGTGGATCTGAATGGTGGTCAAGGACATTATACAAACACTTGTAGACTAGTGTGACTCCATAAAATCATTCAGTCTTCCCCAACCAGAAGCTCTGAATGAACCACGCGATCCACAATCTTCTGAGGCATTCAAGTCTAGTGACTAAGAAAGTTACAAGAGGTCCAGGTATGATCTCCAAAAAGCCCTTTCATGGGCAAAGTGGCAATTCTGGATAAACTTGAATCAACAGACATGTTCAACAGTTGTGGCAGGGCTTGAATGTTATCACCTCTTATAAAGTATAATCACGCAACATAGGTGACAGCAGGGCTTCACTTTCAGATAAGCTCAATGCCTTTTATGCTTAATTTAACTGTCAAAACATGGAGGAACCATCACAAACTCCCACTGCCCATGATGACCCTGTGATTTCAGACTCCGAGGCTGGCGAGTAAATAGCCTTCGGGAGGCTGAACCCATAAAAAGCATTTGGCCCAGATGGGGTACTTGGCCAAGTAATAAGGTCATGCTGATCAGGTGGCTGGACTGTTCACTAAGGTCTTTAACCTCTCGCTTTCGTAGTCTGAGGTACCCATCTGCTTCAATAAGACTTCACGTAGACCGATGCCTAAGAAGAATGTGGTAAGCTTCCTCAATTACTATTATCCAGTCGCACTTGGATGATCGCAGTAGGTGTAAGTGTTTTGCAAAGTTGGTGATGAAGCATCAACTCTTGTCTGAGAAGCGACTTGTATCTGCTCCAATTTGCCTACCTGCACAAAAGATCCACAGCAGGTGCCATCACCTTGGCTCTTCACTCAACCCTGGAACATCTGGATAGCAAAGATACATACATTAGTAATGCTTTTTATTGACAAGCATCCAATACCAGCAACCCCTCAGAACTAAACAATAATCTTCAAGACCTGGGCTTTAATACCTCCTTGCCCAATTGGATCCTTGATTTCCTCACTTGCAAACCACAGTCAGTTTTAATTGGCAATAATATCTCCTCCACAATCTCCATCAGCACAGGTGCACCACAAGGCTGTGTGCTTAGCCCCTGCTGTACTTGCTTTGCACTTATGACTGTATGGCTAAGCACAGCTCCAATATCATATTCAAGTTGGCTGAAGACACCACTGTCATTGGCTGATTCAAAAGTGGTGATGAATCAACATATAGTGGGAAGATTGAAAATCCGGCTGAGTGGTGCTTCAACAAGAACATCTTACTCAATGTCAGCAAGATCAAGGATTATTGAATTCATGAGGAGAAAACCAAAGGTCCTTAAGCCAGATTTCGTCTGAAGATTAGAGGTGGAGAGGGTCAGCAACTTTATATATCTTGGTTTTATTATTTCAGAAGATCATTCTTAGGCCCAGCACTTATGTGCAACTATGAAGAAAGCATGGCAGCACCTCTGCTTACTTAGGAGCTTGCAAAGATTTGGCATGACATCTAAAACTTTGACAAATGTCTATAGATGTGTGGCATAGAGTATATTGACTGGCTGCATCGCAGCCTGGTATGCAAACACCAATGTCCTTGAATGGAAAGTCCTACAAAATGTAGTGCATACGGCAGAGTCCATCACAGGTAAAGCTTCCCCCACCACTGAGCACATCTACATGAAGCATTGTCGCGGGAAAGCAACATCCATCATCAGCGACTTCCGCCACCCAGATCATGTTCTCTTCTCCCTGCTACTATCAGGAAGAAGGTATAGGAGCCTCAGGCCCCATACTACCAGGTTCAGGAACAGTTATTACCCCTCAAACATCAGGCTCTTGAACCAAAGGTGATGACTTCACTCAACTTCTCTTGCTCCATCACTGAAATGTTCTCACAATATGTGGACTGACTTTTAAGGAATCTTCCTTTAATGTTCTTGATATTTATTGCTTATTTAATTATTATTTTTATTTCTTTCATTTTGTATTTACACAGTTTGTTACCTTTTGCACATTGACGTAATGACCAATTTGGAATGTTCTTCCATTGATTCAATTGTGAATGTAACTCCGTTTTGGATTTATTGAGCATTCCTGCAAAAAAATCAGAATCAGAATCAGAATCTCAGGGTTAAATATGGTGACATATATGTACTTTGATAATAAATTCATTTTGAACTTTGAACTTTAGACAGCCCAGGAATTTAAGATATCATTAATGAAACAACATAGAATGGAACCTTAAAATTAGGGATAGTGTCAATGAAACTACTGAATTATTGCGATAAACCTCTGGCTGTCTAATGTTCTAATCTACCCTGTGTACGCGGCTTTAGTTGCAGTTGCATAACTATTTCTATGTTAAGAAGACATTAATTCCAACAAAAGGATTAGAATAGAAGAAAGCTCCCCACAACCTTCTCAAAGGTATTTAGCAATGGGCAGCGAATTTTACCCTTACCAGTGAGCATCACATCCTGAGAATAATTAATAAGGTAGTGTTGATCTAATGTCATATGAAAAAAGATAAAGTTCATGTCACTAAGCAACTTCAGAGTTCTCTTTCGCTTCTAGTTTATTAGATATTTGGAAGAACATAAGAATACGGTGCAACTTTTAAGCTGTATATCGTTTTAAGGCAAGTGCGTCATTCATTATCATTATAGATGATTCATAACTTCAACTAACCTCTCCACCTGATCCAGATATTCATGAGTTTATTTGGAATTAAAAAATCTATCCTTCCCAGTGCTGAAAATGCTCAGTTATTGAGTAGTCTGCTCAGTCTTTCCTGAATTGCAGCCCTCAGTGTAAGGGCTCTTTGTGGGGCTATCTCAAAAATGTAATATTCTTTCTTTCCATTGTGTCCAGTACTGCACAATGCTCCAACCACCCCCACCGTAATAAAACACACTTATCATATTTCAGTTTGCTGATCATTTGGTTTAACTCAGCTTTAACTTTTAAATCTTTGTGTAAAGAAAGAGCTAATAATTTCTCACCATTTAAAATCGATTTTCTACACTTACTTCTGAAATAAATAGCCTCATGTTTCTCTGTGCACGGTCTACTGCCTCAGTCACATAATCTGTCTATTTCCTTTTGCAGGATCATTAAGTTCACTTCACTACTTATTATCCAACCTGTCTTTGCAGTGAGAATAATATACTCAGCTCCTTCATCTAAATTATCATTCTGAATTGTAAATAACCAAGAGCCAGGCGACCAGACTAGGAATACTTCGGGTTTGGTCCTGTCTCTAATTGGTTAATGGATGATACCCAAGCTCTGTTGATACTGGTGTGAATTTAATTTATCTCTTCAGTGTGGACCTAAACTAAAGAATCAAGAAAACTTCAGGATCAAAGTATTAAAAACTTGTTTGTTATCCTTCTGTAACAGAGAAATAACTGGGCTCTATTAAAACTCCTGAATGGTGTGCAAATTCTTCCTAGACTACTCTTCACTTTCATCTTGGCAATATGTAGATCATGGGCTTGGGAGGCTACATTAGTAATAGTTTGAAGAGCTTGCACACACCAACTCCTTCTCCTCCTCCTCCAGATGCTGCTGCTAGTTGAATTGATGCTTATGTTTTCTGCATCTGAATTCAATAATGTGTCAGAAAAGGCATGCTGAGCATGTTCAAACTGTAACAAAATAGTCTTTTCACTTCTAGATCCCACCATGTCAACTTGAAATATACAGCTTGAGTTAATGATGCCACTAAAAATTAGAAATCAACTTCAAGTATCCGGCAAATCATAAACACAAGTGATTCCACAGATGCTGGAAATCCAGTGCAAACCACACAAAATATGATAAGGATTCAGCGTCCAGAAAGTTGTTTTTTTTTTCTCTGGCACTTTTCCTATCATCAAAGGGAAGTGAAAATGAACACTAGGTATCAAATCCTCCAGAACAGAGAAATTCCAGAAATGCAAACAAGAACCCTGCCACATTCGTTGAATTAGTTGTGCTTTCCAATTTCTCAAGAGAGCTTTATCAGGGCCCAGTTATTTTTCTGTTATGTGAAGATGACTAACATGATTTTCGTACTTTTAGCCTGCAATCTTCACATCAAAAATATAAAGAAAAGTGAAATTCCATTTATTTATCTATTTATGTATCAAATTTATTTATATGTTTATTCATTTATTTGTTTTGTTTGTTTATTTATTTAGAGATTCAGTGCAGAACAGGCCTTTTCAACCTAACAGGCTACTTTACCCAGCAACCCACCAATTTAACCCTAACCTTATCAAAGTACAAGTTACAATGACTAATTAAGCTATTAACTGGTACGTCTATGGACTGTAGGAGGAAACCAGAGCACTTGGAAGAAACCCATGTGTTCATGGGAAAGATATGCAAACTCCTTACAGGGGACACCAGAATTGAACTCTTATCTCCGACGCCCCAAGCTGTTATAGTGTTGCGCTAACCACTATACTACCATGAAATGATGCTGTAATATCTTGTAAAACTACCTTAGCATATCTGGATAAATACATGGTGATCTCTTCAAGCATGATGTCTCTCAATCTTGCACATAAAAAGCTACTTTAATTAATTTTCCAGTACCTGCCTGCTATCAGCAAAGTCAGCATGCACTGTTCATTTTAAATTTCCTTTGTGAAGGTAATAAGAATGCCTTCGGAAAACACTAGTCATTTCAGTCATGGTGTTACCTCAGTATGGCTTGACAGAGAATATCAAGATTTAGACCAAGTGATAGGTCTGACTGTTTCTGAGTGGCCTGTCTGATGTTCACATTCATTTACATTTTGGTGAGCTTGATATAACATAAAGGTGATTCCAGATACAGATACCGATTTTCCACTCTGAAGGCCATTAATAACACAGACAATTCAGCAGATTCACGGTCATCATCACTAGGACTAAAGTTTATTTTTTTACACATTTCTGGATTATTTAATTAGCTGAATTAAAATTCAGCAGCTGTCGTCATGGGATTTGAATTAATTTCCCTGCAATGTTAATACAAGCTGCTCGAATGCTAGTCCATTAATTTAACTGCTGCCCCTGCAGTACATAATTTCTGTGATGGGTAAAGTGACACTGGTAAGGTTGTGCTGCAGCCAATGGAGTTTAATCCAGTTGAGTGTAAAGGGTCTTACATTTTGGCAGTATTCAGGAGATAAGGCAGTGTGGCATGAATGGTAGAGTCTAGAGAGTATTGAGGAAATGTGTAATCTTTGTGTATAAGGTGGAGCATAGATAAAGAAACTAGTTAAAAAAGCATATAGGATACTGGCCTTCTTTAGTTGGGGCACTGAAGACAAGAGCAGGGAAGTTACTCTCTAACTTTAGTAAAACTTCAGCTGAAGTACTTCATGCAATTCTCATCACAGCATCAAAGAAAAGAGATGATTTTGCAGGAGATAGTGCAGAGGAGTTTCATTAAGATGTTGGTTTTCAATTATGAAGATTAACTGGAGAGATTAGGCCAGATTTCCCTGGAAGAATTAAGAGGGCATGTGATTGGCGTTTCTAGATTACGAGATATATAGTAGTTAGAGAAACTGCGGGAAACATTTTCCCCATTTCAGATGCAGATAAAACTAGCAGAGGGGATATGAATTTAGATAAATAGATCTGAGGGGAAAAAATCCATGCCAATTTGTGGTGAGTGCCTGGAATCCAATGCCTGAGAGAGTGGTGGAAGTGTCAGGAAGAGCATTTGAAGTCTATGGGCCAATTGCTAGATGCATAGTGGTCATTAAGGAATGGTAGGCAAAACAACTTGCCTCCTTGCTATATGACTCTATGATCTTATGACTATAATCAGCAGAGCTAGTCACAATGATCTTCTACAATCATTCACCAGGTAATTGTAACTATTTTTTATTTTTCATGTATTTTACCTATTAACTTTTTAAATGGGAAAAATGCTACTGAATATATGGGAGAGAATGTTTCCTTTATTAATATTTCAGTTACCTTGGTCACAAATAATTACAAGTAATAAATCTGCCAGATGAAAACTTTATCACTACCCTGTGTCATAAGGGCAGGGGGCATTGATGGCAGACCCAAATGCAAGACACAGACACTGAAGTACTAGGAACAGGACTAGGTTTGTCGAGAAAACAAGGGAAGAAACGACACAGGACATTGACACAGGCCCCTGACGAGACCAAGATTCAGGGCCTGGGCTAGGACTTGGACTAGAAGCACTGGACCCAGATGTGGAACTAGGAACAAGGAGCCTGGACTAGGAACTCGGAACTCCAGAACCAGAGTTTGGACAAGGACTCAGAACCTCGGTCTTGTTTTGGACTCAGAACCAGAACCCGGGTCTAAGCTAGGACTCGGGACTAGAATCTTGGCAAGGACTCAGAACTAGGATATTGGCAAGGACTCAGGACATGGCTACAGGACAGGACGAGGTACCCCAGCACAGGACGAGGAATCTCCAGCACCGGGCTGAGCGAGGAACTCCTAGGCTGGGCGAAGAACTGGAACTAGATGAGGACACAAAGCTCAGATTTGGGCAGAGCTAGAACACAGCACCTGGACTTGGTCTTGGAGCACAGGAACACAGAGCCTTGGTCTTGGAGCACAGGAACACAGAGCCTTGGACGTGGACTGGTCACTCAGAGCCTTGGACGTGGACTGGACAAGGTACTCCAGGGCAGGATGAGGCTCTTGGACTAGGTTTGGCTTGGCTCTTGGACTTGGCTTGTTTAGGTTCTTGGGTACGGAGCCAGGACTTCTCCTTGGAGAACAGGGCCGGGACCCTTTCTAGGACGCAGGGCCGGGATGTCTGCTGAGGGAACTGCAGAGGTAAACTGCCGAGGGACTCCTGGACTGGACAAGGCACATGGACAGGACAAGAACACAAAGCCTTGACTTGGACAGGACTAGAACACAGCACCTGGAACTTGGAAAACAGGAACACAGAACACAGAGCCAGGTCCCTTCCTTGGGATCAGGACTTAGGGCCAGGGCTTTACATAGAGTCAGGACCCCTCCTTGGGAACAGGACCTAGGGCTGGGACTCTTCTTTAACACAGACACTAAACACAGGGACACAAAGGGATAGTTCCAAACTCAACAATAGATAGTTCCTTATCTTGGCATGGCAAGGCACCAGTCTCACTCCAGCAGCTAAACTTGACAGGGATGCAGACAAGGCTTCAAAAGGAAGAGGAAGGGAACAGTCCCACCAGGAATCCTTGGTTTGAGAGGTATTTATGTGCCAGCCCAAAACGAGAATCAGGTGTCTCAATTAAGGCACACAATGGAACAATGGAAAACAGGAAAATCTGGAATAAGGAGTCAACGGACTGGACCATGAACCGGAATGCGGACTTCACGGACCGGATCATGACACCCTATTTTCTTGTCTCTTAACAGCATATTTCCCTTTGCCCCATTTATCATAATGAAGATATTACATTTGAAGTTCAGGCCAATTAAAGGAGATAGATTAAGAACGTACAATGATGTTGCGACAACCTTTCAACCTTCTCAAAGATCAATGTAACCCTTGCCTTCCATATACCCCTCCACTGTGCGTTTATCCATGTGCCTATCTAAAAGTCTGTTAAGTGTTCTTAATATATCTGTTTCTACTGCCATCCCTGGCAGTGCATTCCATGCACCCACCACTCTCAAAGTAAAAAACTTACCAGTGATATCCCCTCTATACTTTCCACCAATCATCTTAAAATCATTCTTTTCATAATAGCTATTTCTGTACTAGGACAATGTCTCAAGCTGTCTATGCCTCTTATTATCTTGGACACCTCGATGAAGTCGCCTTTCAATCTCCTTTGCTCCAAAAGGAAAAGCCATAACTCACTCAACCTTTCTTCACAAAATATGCTCTCCAATCCAGGCAACATCATGGTAAATCTCCTCTGCTCCCTCTCTATCCCTTCTTATAATGAGATGATGAGAACTGAACTCAAATTTCCAAGTGTGGTCTAACTAGAGTTTTATAGAGCTGCAGTGTTACCTTATGGTACTTATGAATAGGATCATTCAACAGGAGACTGTCATAGACCCAATCTTAAGTAATAACATTTAATGTGGCTACTTAACCATATTCTGGAAGTTCCATATATTCTGCATCAACTTGTTTTCCACTTATCTGTTCCACTGTGTACATTCAGAAAAAAAAACTGAAACTTAGCAGGTATGATCTTCCATGTTGCCTTTATCATTCAACGACTTTTTAAAGTGCAGAGTTACAAATCCCCTTACCAATTCTCTTTTCTTGAAAAGCTGTGTTTTATTTATATTATTGCTTTGTAGAAACTGAGGCCAAATTTTGAGATTGTGATTTGGAAGAATGAGACTAATGACCATCCTATCATCCCATAGACAACCCACCAGTTTTCCTGTGGCCAGTAGTGGTTGATAACTCATTCATGAATAAGTATCCAGTGAGAGACAAGGGTTGAATTTGGTGTTCATTAAGGTTCAGAGATTACTTACGGTTGAGCTTCAGACTTAAAACCCATTGTTTCTCCCAGAACAGGAAGACAACAAGCTAAAGATATGAATCTGAATTTGATCAGAAGGGAAAGAAATTAAATTTCTCAGTGGCAGAAATATTCTTCCAACCTAAGCATTTACAGCTCCAGTTGACCAGAGATGAATTTTCAATGCAGTATCTTTTTCATCATAACTGACATCTGCATTCACCTACTTTCACTCCTACCTGTACATGTAGTCCGTCACCTACTTACTTCTACATGTAGTCAATCTACGGCATATTTCTATTTGAAGGTGCTGAGTGAAGGTTAAACACATTTAGTATTGTTTCCCATGGAAAGAAAAGTCCTTTATTGACAGGACTGGGCCAGACTTGATTTTTTTTACATCTTAATCTTATTAAAACAGCAGGAAGCATTTCACAAATACTCCAAATTCCAGGGAAAAGTTCCATTTCTCAGCCCACAAAGGAGCCTTCAGTTCTTCTACTTCACCAGTGAGAACAGGCAATGCACAGTAGCCTGTCTCTTCAGTGCTGCATTTTATCCAGGAATGCCTAAAGCAGGGGTTCCCAACCTTTTTAATGCCATGGATGAATACCATTCATCAAAAGCTCCATAGGCCCCAGGTCGGGAGCCCCTGGTCCAAAGGATGGACTCATTAAAGTTCTTCGGTTCTTCTATCCAGCCCACAAGCAGAACACATATCCCAAAAGAGGCAAATGAATGAATCATGCCTCTTGGCTTCTTGATAGAGCATACAGCATTGCAAAATGTTTTGCATATAGTGTATCCTATTGGAATTTAGCCCTCTTGACTTCAGGCTGTACTTAAAATTTCCACCTATGCCTCCAACCATTTTCTACCACTATTAGTTCTCCCATTCTGTAGTCTCACGTTATCAAGAATCTGTTCATTTCCCATGCATGTCAATGGGTTGATGATATTGCTCACTCTGGAGTCCATGCTGGTGATGCAGACAAAACCCAATTCATAATGGGACAAGTAGCAGCCTGACAAAACTTGCAGAGTCCTCATCATTTTGCGAAGAATGAATGTGCTTGGCTCTTCCACTTGCTCTAGAATTCATTCCGCAGGACAGAGTTGATCCCTCTTTGAGCAGATATTACTGGCTCCCTCTCTTTTTCATTACTTAAGTGATATACTTTGGATGCCCCAACTTATGCAAGGCAATAAGTTGAACAAACATAAAGAATGTAGCTGAAGAATTTATTGATTTTTGAAAGCTGTTCTATTTTTGCACAATCTATAGGAAAGATAGTGAGGATGAAATGCCACTTCTGTTTGTATTACATTCCAAATACAACATTACTATCAACTTGGATCGTTTGATTTTGAAAAGTAAATAAACCCAAGGTTGTGTAGAAGCAACCCATGGTCTGTGGGCATAACTGTATTGGAAAAGGATTTGTCTGACACTGGAATCTCTTGAAATTACTCACTGAATAATTTAAATATCTTTCTGCCTGTTTGTCATGCATACACTGAGTACAATGGGGTTGGGGGGGGGGTTGAACAATGGAGGATAGCCAACTGTGAATATTGCACTTAAAACAAATAATAAAGTCTCAGTGCAGAGGAATGGAGCATCCATCCAGGTCCTGGGAACCGTGCAAATATTTAATTGGGCCTGGCAGATTAAGGGGACATTAAAGGCAGTTGAGAAAAGCACAGGCATTTAAAATCTAAGCACCGGAGCCCACACAGATTTTCAGTGTTAATCTACACTATTGAACAGATGGTGAGGGAACTTGCCAGGAGCCACAGGAGTTCCATCAGTCGGCTGTGGCTCAGTGGATAGCACTCCTGACTCTAAGTCAGAGGTTAGAATTTCAAGTCTGACTTCAGGAATTGAAGCAAATTAATTCATGCTGATGTTTCATAGTAAAACTGAATTCCAAAATTCTTACCTTTCATTTAAAATCCTTATCCTTTCTAATGTTACAAGTTTTATAAATATATTCTTAGTGAAATAATTCCTTCTCAGTCCTCTTCTCTGGGAGAGTCCTCACCATCAGTGATTTCAGAAGTTTCTTCAATCCATTCTCCTCTTCCTCCTCTGTGTTCACTCCCATTAATCCTCCCTAAATCTCTCTCAACATAAACTCTTCTCAAATCATACTTATGGCCACCTGCTTGGCGTTGCTGCTTCATGTAACCTAAATACCCCTCTTTATCTCAATCATTTCTGCTTTCCCCTCTCCTTTCCCAACCATGCCTTCATCACTGTCAGAATCTGGAGCAAGATCTCTGAACTTTCAAAGTGTCACTTAACTTGATTTTGGTATGAGATGTTTGCATTTCCTATGATATCTCTGAGGCCTCCATTCTGCCTAACCAAAGATTTACTGTTCTCTTTGATGCCATGGTCCCATTAAATACTCACCTCGTCAGATTTGTATTACCCTTATTTCTGCTCATTTAAGTCCAAAGCACACTACACTATGTGGATAATATGGACAACTTTTAAAATTAATTTATTTATCTTTGAGAAATGGTGGTGAGCTGCCTTTTTAAACCTCTGTAGTCCTCCTAGTGAGTAGTATACTGTTGGCTAAAAGGATTTTCAGGACTTAAACCCAGCAACATGAAGGACTGACAATATATTTCTACATCCAAATGTTGTGCATTTCGGAGGGAATCCAGAATGTGGAGGTGATCTCAAGTGTAAATCTACTGATTATTCCAGGATCACCTTGAAATTAAAAAAAACAATTGCTTATATCTGATTCGCAAACATGAGGAATTCTGCAGATGCTGGAAATTCAAGCAACACACATCAAAGTTGCTGGTGAACGCAGCAGGCCAGGCAGCATCTCTAGGAAGAGGTACAGTCGACGTTTCAGGCCGAGACCCTTTGTCAGGACTAACTGAAGAAAGAGCTAGTAAGAGATTTTTGTAAATCTCTTTTGTAAATTTTTGAGCTAGTAAATCTCTTACTCGCTCTTCCTTCAGTTAGTCCTGACGAAGGGTCTCGGCCTGAAACGTCGACTGTACCTCTTCCTAGAGATGCTGCCTGGCCTGCTGTGTTCACCAGCAACTTTGATGTGCGTTGCTTATATCTGATTATTCCATTCTCATCTCCAAAGCCCATACCAACAGTCCCCCGTCTTCTTTTGACAATAAGATTAAAATCATATGCTCAGTCATAACTCTTGCTTCCATCCCTCTTCATTGCTCTCTGGGCTAAATATTATAGTTATCTTCACTTATCTTCTCTGCCTTTGTGAAATCTCCCTTTTGCCTGAGAACTACTTTCCACTCCTTTGACGATATTCCTACTAAGCTGCTGTTCTTCTAACATCCTTCTTGTCCACCACTCCACATGTTCCCATGCACCCATACCCTTCCCATGAGCTGACATTTTTATTTATCTGTGCAGGTAATCACCAACTTGAATCAAAAACAAGCCTTTGATCTTTCTATCTTTAAGTAGCTTCAAATCTCCTTCCTTTCAAAGATTTCTGAAGTCATTCACTGCCTTTCTGTAAATTTCTCCTTTCAGTCTTCCTTTTCTCATTTCAACTCCTAACATTGCACCTGAACAGCTCTTATGAAAGTCACTATTGGCCCCTGATATGTATCTGTCCTTTTTGGTCTGAATGGTAGATAACACCACCCTGCTCACTCCTTCTAAAGTAGTTCCTCAGGTCTGAGGATAAGTTACTTCTATGATCCTGAATGCCATTTCCATACTGCCAAAAGATGATGTTATGCAGATACTCAGGGTATTGAATGTCGTAATCAGCAAACAACGAACAGCATATCCCCACACTTTCAATACATTGTCAGGGACTTCAGTTAGGCTCGTTTGAAGAAATCTCTGTCCATTTATCATCAACATATCACCTTCAGCCTAAGAGGGCCTAACACACTCAACCTCTCTTATACTATGATTAATAATGCTTACCGTTCTGTCCCTAGACCACATTTTGGGAAAACTGATCATCTGGTTGTCCTACACCTACCTGCATACAGGCAGAGGCTAAAGAGCAACACTCCAGAGGTAAGGAAAACAAAGACCTGATCATGGGAGGTAGAGGAGCAGCCAAGGAAATGCTTCAATTCAATGGACTGGGCCATGTTTGAGGAATCATCAGGTGATCTGAACGAACATGCCACAGCTGTCATGGACTTTATAAAGACAGTCATAGATGAATGTGTGCCCACAAAATCCTCAACAAGAAGCTCTGGATGAACCCTGAGATCTGCAATCTGCTGAGCGCCAGATTAGTGGCATTCAGGTCTGCTGACCAAGTAAAATGCAAGCAGGCCCAGGTTTGACCTCCAGAAAGCACTGAATCACTGAAGGACGCGTGAGAGCTGTGGGAGGGTTTGAATGCTATCATCTTCTACAAAATGAAACCAAACGAGGTTTTGCTCCCAGATGAGCTCACTGCATTTTATGCTCACTTTGACCATCAGAACATGGAGATACCTGCAGGCACTTCCACAAGCCCTGATGACTCTGTGATTTCAGTCTCTTCAGCCAACATGAGAACATCCTTAAGGAAGGTAAACAGACAGAAAGCATCTGGTACCTGGCTGAGTACTAACGACTTGTGCTGATCAACTGGCTGGAAAGTTCACTGATATCATTAACCTTTCACTTCAGTAGTTTGAGGTATCTATTTGCTTCAAGAAGGCTTCAATTATATTGGGTCCCAAGAAGAACGTGGTAACTTGCCTCAATAATTATTGTCGAGTAACACTTACATCCATGGTGATGAAGTGTTTTGAGAGATTAGACATGAAACATGTCAACTCCGGATTGAGAAGTGACTTGGGTCTGCTCCAATTTGCCTAATGTCATAACTGGTCAACAGCAGATGCCATATCATTAGTTTTTCTCTTAACCCTGGAACACGTGGGCAGTGAAGATGCACACATCAGTATGTTCTTCATTGGCTACAGCTCGGCATTCAATACTATTACCCCCTCAAGTTGTATCCTAGATTTCTTGACTTGTAGACCCTGTCAGTTCAGATTGGCAACAACATCTCCTCCACAATCGCCATCAGCGCAGGTGCACCATAGGTTATGTGTTCAGCTCCCTACTTCACTCTTGTTATACTTATGATGGTGAGGTGAATCACAGCTCCAATGTCATATTTCACTGTGCTGATTGCATGAATCAAAGGTGGTGATGAATATAGGATGGAGATTGAATATCTGGCTGTGTGGTGCCACAACAACCTCTCACTCACACAATATCAACAAGACCAAGGAGATGATTTTTGAATACAGAAGGAGGAAATCAGCCAGACTTCATCTGGGGATTAGAAGTGGAAAGGGTCAGCAATTTTAAATTCCGAAGCGTTATCATTTTAGAGGATCTGTCTGGGCCCAGCACATTACAGAGTGCTGTTACAGAGAAAGCAAAGCAGTACCTCCAGTTTCATTGTAGTTTGCAAAGACTCAGGATGTAATCTAAAACTTTGCAAACTTCTATAGAGGTGTGTTGGAGAGTATATTGATTGGTTGCATCATGGCCTGGTGTGGAAACATTAATGCCCTTGAATGGAAAAGCCTACAAAAATAGTTGATATAGCCCAGTTCATCATGGGTTAAGTCCTCCCCACCATTAGTACTTCTACTTGGAGTGCAGTTGCAGGGAAGCAGCATCCACCAAGAACCCCAACCATCCAGACCATTCTCCCTTCTCACTACAGCCATCAGAAAGGAGGTACTGGAGCCTCAGGGACATCATCACCAGGTTCAACAGCAGTCACTACCCCTCGACAGTCAGGCTCTTGAACTAGAGGGATTAACTTCACTCAGCTTTGCTCACCCCTACACCGAACTATTCCCAGAAACAGCGGATTCACTCTCAAGAAACCTTCATCTCATGTTCTCAGTATTTATTGTTTGTTTGTTTATTTATTTATTTTTGTATGTGTACAGTTTATTGCCTTTTGTGCATTTGTGCTTACCTGCCTGATTTTATTGAGTTTCTTTGCATTTACTGTGAACACCCACAGCAAAATGAATCTCAGGGATAAATAAGGTGACATATATGTACTTTGAGAATAACCTTACTCTGAACTTTGGATTTGTGGATTCTGAGGTGGCTGATGAGGCCACTACAAGAGCTAATAACTCAGCTGCAAATTGAGCAGTAAGTGGGCTTACTCGGTAGACAGGCCAGCAGTTTGTAAGATTTTGTGCTTCTTCAGCTGCTTGCGTCGGGCTTCTTCATGTTCCCAAAGCAAGACGTTCATATTCTCTAAATAATCCTGAATGCTCCATCTACAGTATATCGGGGTGGTCATGGGCCACAAATTTTCAGGAGTGTGGAATGTTGCATTTTATAAAAGGGGCTTAGAACACATTTTTGAGTAATTTTTCTTTGCCCGTCTGGTATTCACTTCCAAAGACAATGCTTGGAACAGAAGGTTAGTTTTGGGAGCCTGGTGTCAGGGGTAAAAATTATGTGACCCACTGTGGAAGTCACTAGCAGTACAGTGGAAGTTTCAGATGTCAGGAGTCACGAAATGTGTGAAGTTACCATTACTAGGGAGAAGGCTCTTGGGAAACTGAAAAGTTTGAAAGTAAATAAGTCACCTGCACTAGATGGTGTATAGCCCAGGATTCTGAAAGAGATGACTGAAGAGATCCTGGAGGTTTTTGTAGTGATCTTTCAAGAATCTCTAGATTTTTGAATGGTTCATCGAAGAATGGAAAATTGCAAATGTCACTGCAGTCTTCAAGAAGGAGGAGAGGCAGAAGGAAGGAAATTATAGGCTAGCTAGTCTGACTTCAGTGGTTGGGAAGATGTTGGAGTCAATTGTTAAGGATGTGGTTCAGGGTAGTTGAGGGTACATGATGTAATAGATTGTAGTCAGCATGGTTTCCTCGAGGGAAAATCTTGCCTGACAAATCTATTGGAAAGATTCTAGCTTGGATAAACCAGTGGCTGATGGCAGGAGTCAAAGTGTGGGAATAAAGGGAGCCTTTTCTGGTTGGCTGCCAGTGACTAATACTGTTCTAAAGGGAATGATTCTTTTCATGTTATATGCCAATGATTTGTAAAAACAGAATTGATGACTTGGTTGCAAAGTTTGCAGACAATATAAAGATAAATGGAAGGACAGGTAGCTTTGAGGAAGTAGAGAGACTACAGAGGACTCAGACAGAATGGGACAATGGACATAGAAGTGGCAGATGGAAGACAGTGTCAGGAAGTGGTTGTTCATGCACTTTGGTAGAAGTAATCAAAGGGTAGACTATTTTCTAAATGGAGAGAAAATACACAAAAAAAATCTGAGGAGCAAAGGGACTTGTGAGTCCTTGTGCAGGATTCCCTAAAGGTTAGTTTGCAAGCTGAGTCTATGGCATTGAAGGTAAATTCAATGTTAGCATTCATTTCAAGAGGACGAGTATATAAAAGCAAGGATGTAATGTTGAGATATTATAAAGCACTGGTAAGTACTTACTTGGAGTATTAAGAACAGTTTTGGGCCCCTTGTCTTAAAAAGGACATTTTGAAACTGGAAAGGATTCAAATGAGGTTCATGAAAATGATTTCAGACTGAACTGCTTGTCATATGAAGAGTGTTTGATGGCTCTGAGCCTGTATTCACTATAATTTGGAAGAATGAGGGGTGACCTTTTTGAAACCTATCAAATGTTGAAAGGCTTAGATAGAGTGGATGTGGAGAGTATGTTTTCTACAGTGGGAGAGTTTAAGTCCAGACAGCACAGCCTCAGAATAGAGGGGTGTTCTGATGTGTCACTGCAGGATTCAATTGCAAGTTTATCTTCCACTCCTGGTAGCATCATTCCTTCTAGTATCCTGCAGGATCTAAAAATCCGGCCCCTCTTTTCTATGCAAGTTGTCCCACAGCATGTCATCTGGGTCCATGTAGAGATTCTGATCTAAAGGCCAATCAATAGGTCAAGCACAAGGATGTGGACAATACCTTAAATAAATTTTTCTCATCTATATTCACTAATGGAGAAAGACATTATAGTTTGAGAATTCATGGAGATCAACAGTGAAATTTTACATATCATTAAAAAACTGGAGGTACTAAATAACCCATTAAAAGTGGATAAATCACTAAGACCTGTGGAGCCTTATCCCCTACAGCTATGGGTACAACGGTGGAGTTTGCTGTGATCCTGATACCAAAGTTTCTGTTTCTCTGCTCTATGACTGTTAGATGGTTACTCTATCATTAGAAGGCATTACTTCAGTTTCAAATTCTACTGAAACACTAATTTACTTTACTAACAATTTGTCAGACTGTTGAGCAGAACATGATGAGAAAGATCTTCCCTCAGATTCCAAATTTCATTTTCTAGTCACTATATCAACCCTCTCCTGATCCGGCAGCATCTCTAGGAAGAGGTACAGTCGACGTTTCAGGCTGAGACCCTTCATCAGGACTAACTGAAAGAAGAGATAGTAAGAGATTTGAAAGTGGGAGGGGGAGGGGGAGATCCAGAATGATAGGAGAAGACAGGAGGGGGAGGGATGGAGCCAAGAGCTGGACAGGTGATTGGCAAAGGGGATATGAGAGGATCAGTTTTTTGATGTATGTTGCTCCCCTCCTGACCCACTTTCTGGAATGGCTCTGGTTGGCTTTTTTATACTTGCCTCAGATGACACCCTAAACTCTTTATCAGCACAAGGCTGCCTATTTCCATATAGATGAAATCACAGATTCCAGTTCTGTTTCAGCTAATACATTGCTCAAACCCTCACCTACAACTTGTCTTCTATTTTTGGGCACTAGCGGCCAACTACTATCATTCTAGCTTCCATAATCCTGTACTCATTCAACAGTCTGCAGCCAAGATTCTCTAAAAAGTTAAATTGAGCGTGAAATCATAACTTTGTTTATTGATCTACACTAGGTCCCAGTTGATTTTTCAATATCTTGATTTTTCATTTTGAAATATTCCTTCTTGTTTCCATATCCTTTCATTACATTGCCTCTACCGCTCTATTTACTGACCCCAGTTAAGGGTATCTGGGTATCTTCGGATTTCACTGTCTTTAATATTAATTACACTGCCATTGGCGATAAATCTAGAATTGTCTCTCCCTGAGCCTCTCCACCACTCTTTTCTTAATATGCTCTTTTTAAAATGCTGCCACTGACTCATCCTTTGTCCACCTGCCCTAAGGTTCCTTTTCATGACTGCATTTAAATTTTATATTACTTTTGCTCCATGCAACACCTTGCAATATTTTATATACCAGCTATTTTTCCTCGTGCAGAAGAAATCCTATAGGATTCTTTTAAATGAGGGCATCATGGTTTCTTCTAGTGTCCTGGAAATAAAACCTGGATTATTAAATTCTTCCTGCATTGTGACATTTTCAAAGTTTGTGTGCAAATTTGTACAATGACCTATGACTGTGCAATATCATTGTTGGATGTGTGCTGTGGGATATTTCAAGGATATGAAAGGTGCTCTATAAAGGCAAAATTTTCTTTGGTTAAAATGTTGCTCATGGTTTTTGCATTGTTATTGGCTTGGTTTTCACTCAGGCTTAATTGGTGAACCCAATATGATTTCTCACCAGGCAAAAATTAGTGGAAGAAGGCAGAAAATCAGAGGTAGATTAATCTGTTAAAACTTGGTTTATTAGGCAGCTGTACGCAGTGTAATACAATTAACAATTAATCATCTACTGCTCAGTTCTCAATTTCTTCTTGTGGGATCCTCCGAAAAGATCTTCTCATGACATCCCTTTCCCCCACTGTCCTCTTTCATGGCAGATTAGTCAGCCCTAACCATTTACTTACTGGGGAAACAACCATCTGATTGGTGGGATTATAATCAATATTGCCTGAGTATGGCTTCATTCCTTTTGGAATGGTGAAGGTGGCAGGTTTTGTCATCTATTGAAACCCTCACCCTCCAGACTGCAATTCCACTTGGTAATCTGGCTTTCCAGTGAACTTGCTCACATTTGGTGATGCTGTAGGGTAATGTAATTGGTGGATATGTATATAATTCACAACCAATTACATTGATTTGGGGTTTCACTTTAAGAGATTGGTCTAATGTAAAAATGCAATAATGTAAAGGGTTTTTAATGCACCTTGTGTACAGGTTTTAGGAATTCAATAAAATGTGTTACACTTTTGTCTGAAACATAAAATACCTCATTTAATTGTAATTATGAAAACCTATGCTGCTCTAGAATGATTCCAGAGTTATTAAACCTGTTAGTCAATGCGGTCGCTTTGAAAATGCCAAAATTTTGGGAGCAAAATGCCGTCACTTGGTTTGTCCAAGCTGAGGCCCAATTCACGCTGTGAGAAATTACCACTGACAACACCAAATATTTCTATGTGGTGGCATTGCTCAGAAACTCGATAACTGTGAGAGAGGAGACTCTACTAGAATATCTGCCCGGACACGATAAATACTAATCAGTGAAAACTCATCTTTCACAGACGTTTGGATTATCAGAGTTCGGGCACACTAAACAGTTGCTCTGGCCTCGGCGATGCTCGACCTTCAGAGCTAATGGACCAGATGCTCTCTTTCCTGGGAGATCACCATACTTCTGTTATTTTTAAAGAACTCTTCATGCAGCAAATGCCTGATCAAGTTAGCTTAGCCCTCACTCATCCCCAAGTCCAATGGTAGTTGCCACCCACGTGGCAATTACCAACGCATTTCCCAGTCACCACCTCCCGATCGTTACCTGGACCCACGCATCCAAGACTTTTCGGCTCATATATCCAGAAAGTTAATTTTTTCCAAAGGCGATCTTGTTAGGGGCTATCATCAGGTGCCTGTGTGCTCAGAGGACCTTCACAAAATGGCTGTGATAACTCCATTTGGCCTCTTTGAGTTTCTGTGTACGGCGTTTGGGCTGACAAGTGCAGCACAGACTTTCCAATGGCTTATGGACTCTGTATGAGAGGACTTAGATTTTCTTTTTGTTTACCTGGATGACAAGCTTGTCATCAGTGCATCCAAATCCATGCACATATCTCATCTCTGCACACTTTTCAAGCACTTAAGCCAATAGCAGGTTGATTATTAACCCTGCTAAATGCCAGTTTAGGTTGTCAACCATTGACTTTCTTGGCTATCATATCTCTACAAAAAGTGTGAATCCCACCCTTCAAAAGTAGCCGCTATTATGGATTTCCCACCACCCTGCACTAGAAGAAACTACAGGAGTTTTTAGACATGGTGAATTTCAATCACTACTTCATTCTGCCAGCTGCTGAACTTAAGCATCCTTTGTATAGTCTGCTTAGAGATAATACCCATAATCCTGTAATTGACTGGTCAGTGACTAAGACCAAGGCATTTGATGATACCAATAAGCTCTTTTAAATGTGACCCTACTGGTGCACCTGATCCCCAATGCACACATAGCCATAACGATTGACACATCAGACTATGCTGTCGGTGCTGTGCATGAACAGTTGGTCAGAGGCGTATGGTAGCCATTCTCCTTCTTCAGATGGCAGCCCCAAAAGGAAATACAGCATTTTTGTCCATGAGCTTCTCTGTCTTTTTGGAAGTGTGTCAGTTTTGCTTTCTTCCAGAGGGTCACAATTTCACAGTATTTGTTGACCACAAACCCCTCATGCGTGGCTGGTTGCCTTTCGCAGCCAGTTGTTGAGGCTGTACACATAGGGGATGACTATGCCGGCATGGCAACAGACCAAGCTACTGACCCAGGGGTCCAAGCTTAACAAACAGCTGTTATGGATTTGCAGTTGGCTTACACTAAGTTCAAAGAAGCTGGGGTTTCTCTCCTGTGCAATGTCTCAACCAGTCACCCTTGCCCTAAGCTGGAGACAGACTGTGTTCGACTCCACACATGACCTCTCGCATCCGGGCCGGAAGCCTCACAGAAGCTGATTGTAGTAAAGTTTTTGTGGCACAGCCTTAGAAAGGAAATGTGTATTGGACTGCAGCTTGTGTTGAGTGCCAGCGGGCAAAAAGTAACCATCATGTTCAGGTGCCATTGGCACCTTTTGAGGTCCCTGAGTAATGATTTGACCATGTCAATGTAGACCTTGCTGCTCCTCCTCCCCGCTGCTTCACGCACCTCCTTACCATGGTGGACCGTACCACCAGGTGGCCAGAGGTTGTCCCTCTAGCATCGATGATGGCTGCAGGCATGACTTAGGCATCCATCAGCATCAGGGTTAAACATAAGAACATAAGAAATAGGAGCAGGAGTAGGCCATCCGGCCTATCGAGCCTGCCCCGCTATTTAATAAGATCATGGCTGATCTATCCATAAAGTCAGCTCCATCTACCCGCCTTTTCCCCATAACCCTTAATACCCTTACTATGTAAAAACACATCTAACTGTTCTAATTGCTCAGTTTGGCACCCATCTGATATTTTCTCTGACTGTAGTTCCCAAATCATAACAGAACTCTGGGTTATGATGCCCCAGAACCTTGGCATTAGACTATATCACACCACGACATATCACCCACTGTCCAGTGGTCTATTCAAACAGTTTCACCGCTCATTAAAGGCTGCTGTGAGGGTTTCCCTGATGGATGAGTGTTGGCATGATCTTCTCCCATGGATCCTGCTGGGGCTCAGAACAGCTCCAAAAGAGGACCAGCAGAACTGAACTGGTATGCAGGCAACTATTACGATTGCCAAGTGATTTTATTCCTGATCTCCTGTGCAATGTCTCAACCAGTCGCTCTTGTCCCATAGTGCCTGCAAACTGGAGACAGACTGTTTTTGACTCCATACCTGACCTCTTGCATCCGGGCCAGAAGCCTCACAGAAACTGATTGTAGTAAAGTTTTTGGGGCACAGCCTTAGAAAGGACACGTGTGATTGGACTGCAGCCTGTGTGAGCCGATCAACAATATTCCATTGCACCCATTCAATTCCTTCGCACCCACTCCTACCTCCCATCATGGCATATAGCACTCTTGGGTTCCTGTTGACCTACATTCCACCTCATTTCTTTTCATTTGTCATGATGCACACCAACATCCCCTTTGACCCCCCCCCCTTACGATGGCCCGTTCCGTGTTTTGGAACAGGGAGAAAAGACTTTTATCGTAGATAGGAGGGGTAAGCCTGAATGCGCTTTGGTATATCTCCTTAAATCCATCAACAAAGTTTTGGAGGATTCTGCTACCATGTCCTTGCCATCAGAACAAGACCATGAGTGTGTCAACACACTACTGGATGAGTCTGAGGCAGCTGCTGTTCCTCCACCCACGGAACACGGTACCCAAGCTGGGCGGCTTGTCTGAGCTCCTGACAGTCTCACCTTACTGGTTTTAGTGAATTCTGGGGCGGGGGTGGAGAGGAGCCTGTGTAGGATAATGTAATTGGTGGAAGTGTACATAATTCACAACCACCAACATTGAGTTTGGGTTCCCTTTAAGAGGTGAGTCTGCATAATGACATCATTACTTAAAGGGTTTTTAGTGCACTTTGTGTTCAGGTTTCGGAGTTCAATAAAATGTGTTATGGTTTTTTCTGAAACATAAAATGCCTCACTTTGTTTTATTTGCGAAAACCTGCAATGCTAAAACAGAGGTCATGAAATGCTTTTCTGGGGAGGTGCTTGATAGAGAAGGAGGGTTTACAATTTTTGGAGGCAACCTTAGGACATGGATTTTACATAGCTAATACTTGAGAAATTTGATTGTGAGATTAGTATCAGGGAATTAGATTTCAGTAAAATGTTTTGCAAGGATATGGTGTCTCTCGATCTACTTCCTAGAGTTTTCAGGTATATTATAATACATTTTGGGTTTCCGTGAGACAGCGGGCTGGTGCTGGAAACAAGAAAAAGATGCGTGCAATTCATTTGTTCTTCTAAGAACAAAAGTTGTGAGAACAATTATCTGGCTGACAGTTCATCAACACATAAATACAAATTACGATATAAGATATAAGTCACTCAGTTGTGTTCATAGCATTCTTCATATGCCTGTAGGCAAGATGCTCCCTTTTATTTATAGGCAATCTTTAGATCACTACTCATTTGGAAGAAAATTGCAGGTCTTGGTGGAAAGAGGGAATAGAGCAAATAGTAGGACTAAGTGAATATTCCCATCACTGAGGTGACATCGGCATCCATCTGTACAGTAAGCTTCAATAGGGAATTCTAATAGTATATATTTTATAGCCTCAGCGCTGTGAAAGTACCCTTCAGATTGCTTCAGCACTATGTAAGATTTAACTGATCACAGTGTCTCCTGTGCATTCTTCTTTTATTCTTCTTTGATCATCATAACTGCAACAATTGAAAGCTATGAAAAAAGGAAGCATTTGGATCATTGGTCCTATTTCCTCATCAGTAGAAACTATTGATTTTTCAACAAGTGAATTAAAGTAAAGGATCAATTATCAAACAAACTCTGAGCATCACAGAAAAATCTTTATTTCATAGTTCAAAGTACATTTATTATCTAAGTATGTATGAATTATACAATCTTGAGATTCCTCTCCTTACAGACAGCCACAAAACAAGAAACCTGAAAGAACCCTTCAAAAAAAAGTCTAACAAACACCCAATGGAGAGAGAGAGAGAGAAAAAAACACAGACTGTGCAAGAAATGGCACTCAGAACTGAAGTGAGTCCGTAGACATGAAGCCCGGAGCAGCTGGAGCTGGTCCACAGACCCAGCGTCAGCTCATCACACAGTGGAGCAAAATGGAGCTTGCGCAGACGTGAAGCCTGGAGCAGCCGGAGCAGGTCATAGCCACAGCCTCAGAGCTGCGGAGAGCACAATAAACATCGTGGTACAGCGAGCAGAACAGGTCCGACACTTGCCTCCATTCCCAACCCCCTACCCTTCCAATCCATCCAGCCTGGTGTTCCCATTGTCCACACACTGGGTCATTCCTTGTACTAGGACCGGGGCCCTGTCGCTTCAATGTGCTCTGGGTCAGGACCTCGCCACCATATTTCAGACTCTACCTGACCTTTCCAAATTGGCCAAACACTTAGATTGATCCAAACTTGCTCTTGATTTCGGTGAACAGGCTCCAGAGCTCCTCCACTCTGACCTTTCTCTGCTTCACATGCCCCAACTCCATTTCGACCATACTTCAAACTGGCTCCAACTTTGCATTGCACCCACATGCTTCGACCATCGATTCAGCCCCGCCTTTGCTCGACTCTTCATTATTTACAATGATCGCTTACCACAATTTTCCACAGAAAAATTGTTATTAATAAAATATCTAGTTGTATTTATTTGACATGGTATTTGTGAACTAGTTTTTGTTATAGGGATATTAGATATCTATGCCTACCAGGGCTAATGTTCTGAGCAGCCAATCAGCAAAGTTATCAGTCTTTCACACTACAAATAAAGAATTTTCATGATCCTCAAAAAGATCCAGTAGGTTACTGTAGTTTTGAGCTTGATGTCTTTGGAAAGTTATATTTGATTTCTTTGTGTTTGTTAAATCTGTAGTTTAGGCTACCTTGTACATCCATTTAAAAAAAATTCCTAAACAGACATTTCAACAGATTGATGAGGACCCAACTTTAAAACTAATCAGTCCATTCAATGCAACACTGCACAAACTCCAGCAGGTAAATAAATTACCAAAGAATGCTTCCAGGTGAAAGCAGATGATGCCAGTATCCCACAATTCTACAGACTACCTGAAGTTCACAAGCCAGGTGTCTGATTACGTCCCATCATATCACTGCCAGAAACACCAGCATACAAACTAGCAAAAGAACTTTGGAAAGGGTTAAAACACCCGGCCTGTGGCTCCCAACATTCCATCAACAGCGCACATTTCTCAGACAGGATAAAGACACAAAAATAGAAGACGACAAAATCATGTTTTCTTTCAATGTCACCGCACTGTTTACCTGAATCAACCTAGACTTGATAAGAGAAACTGTGGCAGAATTACAAACAGAAACTGAACACACAGCACAGATACTGAAACCCAACAGCACAGGTGAACCACCTTTGTCCATAAACATATTTCCAGTTTGAAGGGGGATTTATAAAAACAACTCAAAAGGAACCCCAAACAACAGGAATTCTGCAGATGCTGGAAATTCAAGCAACATACATCAAAGTTGCTGGTGAACGCAGCAGGCCAAGCAGCATCTATAGGAAGAGGCGCAGTCGACGTTTCAGGCCGAGACCCTTCGTCAGGACTAACTGAAGGAAGACTCTTCCTTCAGTTAGTCCTGACGAAGGGTCTCGGCCTGAAACGTCGACTGCGCCTCTTCCTATAGATGCTGCTTGGCCTGCTGCGTTCACCAGCAACTTTGATGTATGTTGCTCAAAAGGAACCCCAATTGGATCACCAATATCAGGCTTTATTGCTGAGGCCGTTAGGCACTTCCAGTCCTCAAACCCAAACTCTGTGTAAGGGACGTGGATGATACCTTTCCCATAGTCAAAGGAAATGAAATAGAGAATACCTTTAACCAAATCAACATCATATTCTGTGGCATCAAGTTTACAATAGAAAAAGGAAGTAAGATCCAACTCACCTTCCTGGATGTAATTGTTACGAGAAGGACAGACGGTACATTAGAGATATCCAACCACCAGAAGGCTACACACCAAGTATTAAACTACCTTAGCTTCACCCAGCCTGCCACAAGAAAAGCTCTATTTGCATCTTATTTAAGAGAGCACAAACACACTGCAGCACTACTCAATTTGGGCCAGGGAAGAGAAGCACTTATTTAAAGTGCTCCAGAGCAATGTTACCCACAGAATTTCATCAGGAGATGTTTACTAAGGAGAGAAGGTCGCGCAGATGTTACCCAATGTACATGGAAATGGGCAACCTTGCCCTTCATTGAGAACATATCAGAAATGGTAGCTGAATTGCCCGAACCTCATGGTATCACAATGATTCAGAAACCAATGGCAAGTTTAAGGAAGCTTGTCTCAAGAACCAAGGCACCATTAAAGATAACCAACAAAAGCAATGTGATGTACAGGAGCACTTGTGGAGACTGCAACAAGAACTATGTAGGCCAGGCAGGACATAAACTCTCAACTTGTTTACAGGAACGCAAACTGGCGATATGGAGACATGATTCATTGTCGCTGATCTCGGTACATGAAGACCAAAGACACTACTTTAACTGGGACACCACAGAGGTTCTGGCAGAGGCAATCACGAAGCATGCACGGGTATGTTTAGGAGCGTAGTTCTGTTCCGATAACTCCATAAACAAAGATATTGAAATAGATGCCATCTACAAACCACTAAGAGCCATAGAAATGTGAGCCAATAGAATTCGAAGTGGTAGCTAATCAGGACTGAGGCACGTGAATGGAGGACGATATAAATATGAGCTGTCCCAGAGAGTAACACCAACAACTGCACACTGAGGATGTCACCTCGACTGGTGATGAAACGTCTGCAAGCTACTTGCCAAGCCCAGCAAACACTCAGACTTTCTCTCCCATTTCCTAACTCGCTACTTGTCACTCTGCTACTCACTCTCATTCTCACCCTCCCACTCTCTCCCTCGGTCATTCACTCCCTGTGTCTCTCACTTTCTTGTTATCTTTGACCAAAAATCCAAATGATCATTGTATGACAACAAACACCTCTGTGATCCTCTGAGAGATGCAGAAGGAAATCTTCATCTTCATAGGATTGATTATGACTGAATGCAAGTTGATGTAAAACCACTGAGTAAGTTGAAAAATCAATGAAGCCTTAAAGTTTCTGAGGGTCCTTTCACTGCTGTAGACTAAAATTCTTGTCTCTACTGGGTCCGAGCTGATGGACTTGTCTTGTATATAACTGATTACATTATTAGCACAACCAATATGATGTACCAGTGGTGTTCCCCACATTAGCAGATGAAGCTTCGAAGTAGCCTCATGATGCTTTGGTGATGGACAAAAGTCCTGATAAAAGCCCATATATGGCTTTCTTCTCTTTATCTTCTCTTGATTAAGTAACTATTGTTTCTTTTCAAGTTAATAATTCTCCAGTATTTTTCCTTGGAAAAAGTTTTTTGGTCTCCAAAACTAATCATGGAACTTGTCATTATGCCCCATGTTAAAGGAAAAAAATGGAGACTGATGCACAATTGGGCCTTCAATGGAATTTATAGGGCTAATATAAATAATGCAGCACCCCCAATATACCTGGGTTACAATGTTTCTACACATCATTCAAAATAAATCATTTTTCTTCTTAGATTTTGGGCTTTGAATTTCTGCTTAACTTCTAGTACAAGATTTTTTTCAGCCTAAAATCCACTCCTCCTTGACGCTGATCCTAAAGGAAACTATTCTGGATCTTGATGGTCAATGGCTTAGCCTAGAATGCTAACTTTGAAGGGAACCAGCACACTGTTTCTGATTCAGTTTATTGTATGTTGGGTGTTCAATTTAGTTTTCTTCATACAGCTGCTGCTTCTTTAACCACAAGACCATAAGACATAGGAGCAGAATTAGGCCATTTGGCCCATTGAATCTACTCTGCTGTTCGATCAAGGCTGATTTATTATCCCTCTCAACCTCATTCTGTTGCCTTCTCCCTGTAATCTTTACTAATCAAAAAACTATCGACATCTTTTTTAAAATATAACTAATGACTTGGTCTTTACAGCTTTCTGTGGTGATGATTTTCACAAACTAACCACCCTCTGTCTAAAGAATTTCCTCCTGTTCTAAAGGGACATCCCTCTATTCTGAGACTGTGTCCTATCTATTATGGTCCCTCAATATTTAGTCAGCTTCAATGAGATTCATTCCCCCACCCCACTCCTCATTCTTCTAAACTCCAGCAAGGACAGGCCCAGATCTATCAAATGCTCTTCATGCATTTACCTGTTCATTCACAGGATCATTCTTGTAAACCTCTTCTGAGCCTACTCCAATGCCAACATAAGCGCTCTTAGATATGGGGCCCCAAACTGATCACAATGCTCCAAAAAAAGTCTGGCCAATATAACAGAGGATCAGGAATCTGGATATTTTAACAAATTCTACTTAATATTAAACAGTGTCATAGGAAAATGTCACAGTTCAAAAATGGAATTTCAAAATTGTAGAGTGTCATGTAGAGCTGCACACTAAAAAGCAAACTAAAGGTATTCTTTAAGAGACTGCCATTGACCAGTGAGAAGCTGAAAGTTGAGCTTTATGGCATGAAAAATGAATGATGAAGCTGACTTTTTTTAATGTATTCTGAATTGCCATTGTATTGAATTTGTCAGGGTCACTCAATTAATGGTCTGGCCTTATTATTTTAGGTCAGGATAGCAGATATAAGTTAAGTATTAATATTACACAGTCCTAGCTATGATTTTAAAGATTATTTCATAATTCAGGGAGAAAACCTTAAATGTTCATTTTCATCTGGAAGCAAGATGAGGTTTGAAGTTTGACATCTATGTATGTTACATCTATTTGTGAGTCTTTATGATAAGAACGGTCAAACGATCAGCAGAAATGTTAATAGTCATCCAGGAAAATGTCAAATCAGCATTGTCTACCCTAAAAAGTGCTCATCTGGGTTTTGTAAGAATCCTTTAATCTCTGAAATAATGTCCCCCTTTCCCATTCATTATTTCCCAATTAAATTATATAAGCAAACACTATTGTTCCAAATTCTTACTTTTTCCATCTTTTTATTAATTTTATAATAATAAACATAACATGGAAATGGTACAAAGTTATTGGGAATACATTGTTATCATTAACATAAGTGATTATAAAGCCAGTTGACACTTAAAGGATAACGCTCCCAATCATATAGGATACAGATGAACAATATAAAACAGAGAAAAATGTCTAAAAAAAATCATGAAAAAGGAAAAAAAAACTATACCTCCCCAAAAAAAACCTAATCTAAACAGAATTAATCAACTAAACTGAAAAAAAGACATGGGCTGTTATGTAACATCATAAAAAAAAGGAAATCCTAGTGTCGAGGACGCCATTCCTCTCAACCAATATTACAAAGAAATAAAATAAGTTTGGAAAAGGTCAAATTATGTCATATGAAAATGATGAATAAATGGCCTCCAGGTCTTTTCAAGTTTAATAGAGGTATCATAAACAACACTTCTAATCTTTTCCAAGTTTAAACACATAGTTTAAGAGAACCAATGAAATGTGATAGGAGGATTAATCTCTTTCCAATTCAGCAAAATGGATCTTCTAGCCATTAATGTAAGAAATGCAATCATCCGACGAGCTGAAGAGGTTAAGTGACTTGATTCTATCATTGGTAACCCAAAAATAGCAGTAAGTGGGTGAGGTTGTAAGTCAATATTCAAAACAGTTGAGATAATATCAAAAATATCTTTCCAATATTTTTTCAACAAAGGATATGACCAAAACATATGAGTTAAAGAAGCTATCTCAGAGTGACATCTATCACATATAGGATTTATATAAGAGTAATAACGTGGTAATTTATCTTTGGACATATGAGCCCTGTGCACTACTTTAAACTGTATCAACATATGTTTAGCACATATAGAGGATGAATTAACTAATTGAAGAATTTTTTTCCCCATTTTTCAATCAGTACAGTGATCTTAAGTTCTCTTTCCCAATCAGTCTTAATTTTATTAGATATATCAGGACATAAATTCATAATTGTATAAATAATTGCTATAACACCTTTCTGAAAAAGATGAAAATCTAAATATTTTCCCAAAATATCCATTGAATATAAACTTGGAAAGTTAGGAGAAACTGTATTTTAAAAGTTTCTAACCTGTAGATATCCAAAAAAGTGAGATCTAAGCAAATTATATTTATTAGATAGTTGTTCAAAGGACATAAAACAACTATACAAAAATAAATCACAAAATTGTACTATACCTTTGATTTTCCAGTCTAAATATGCTTGATCCGTAATGGAAGATTGAAAAAAGAAACTAGATATAATAGGACTTGCTAAAATAAATTGGTTCAACCCAAAAAATTTTCGAAATTGAAACCATATACGTAAAGTATGTTTAACTATTGGGTTATTCATTTGTTTATACAATTTAGAAAGAGTAAAAGGAAGCAAAGTCCCTAAAATAGAACCCAGTGAAAACCCTTGTAAAGAATTACATTCAAGATTTACCCAATGTGGACTTGAAATTACTTCCAAGTCCCATAACCAAAATTTTAAATATCGAATGTTAATTGCCCAATAGTAAAATCTAAGATTTGGGAGCGCTAACTTCACCTCTTTTTTAGATTTCTGTAAATGTCTTTTACCTAACCTAAGATTTTTGTTCTGTCATATATATGAGGAAATTTTTGAATCAACATTATCAAAAAAGGATTTCGGAATAAAAATTGGTATCTTTTGAAATACATATAAAAATTTAGGCAAAATCATCATCTTGATAGCATTGATGCGACCGATCAGTGACAGAGACATTGGTGACCATTTAGTAAACAAAAGTTTGATCTAATCAATTAAAGGTAAAAAATTAGCTTTAAATAAATCTTTATGCTTTTTCGTGATTTTAACCCCTAAATATGTAAAAGAGTCAGTAACCAACTTAAATGGTAAACATCCATAAATAGGAACCTGCTTATTTAGGGGAAATAGTTCACTCTTACTAAGGTTCAATTCATAACCAGAAAAGTTACTAAATTGAGCCAACAAAGATAAAATAATGGGAATTGATTTCCCCGGATTAGAGATATATAATAACAAATCATCTGCATATAATGATAACTTATGTATTTCATTTCCACTTGTAATACCAAAAATTTTAGGTGAGTCTCAGATGGCAATTGCTAAAGGTTCAAGGGAAATATTAAATAATAATGGACTAAGAGGGCATCCTTGCCTGGTACCCCGAGATAGACGAAATAAGGGAGATCTTTGATTATTAGTGAAAACCGAAGCTACAGGGGTATGATATATCAATTTAATCCAAGATATAAATATTGGACTACAATTAAATTTCTCGAACACGCTAAATAAATATGGCCATTCAACTCTACCGAAAGCTTTCTCAGCATCTAATGAAATAATACATTCCTGAGTGTTAAGTGAAGGAGTATAAACAATATTCATTAATCTCCTGATATTAAAAGATGAATAACAGTTTTTAATAAATCCTGTTTGGTCCACAGAGATAATTTGAGGTAATACCTTCTCTAACCTAGTTGCTAAAATATTTGAAAACATTTTTGAATCTACATTCAAAAGAGATAATCTGTCTATATGATGCACAATCAGTAGGATCTTTATTCTTTTTAAGAATTAAAGAAATAGAAGCTTCATAAAACGATTGTGGTAATTTACCTAACCTGATTGCTTCTTTGAATATTCTAGACAACCAAGGAGAGAGAATAGAGGAAAAAGACTTAAAAAATTCCACCGTAAAACCATCAGGACCAGGTGCTTTACCGGAATTCATTGAGGAGATTACAGCTGTTATTTCTTCCTCTGTAATAGGAGTTTCTAATGTTAAACAATCTTCGGGTGATAATTTCGGAAAATTCAATTTTCTTAAAGTCATGCATGATGTTAAAATCCTGAGGAAAGTCAGAATGGTATAAAGAGGTATAAAATTCTTGAAAAGTTTTGTTTATCTCGTCATGATTAACTGTCAAAGTATCATCATGTTTACGGATCTTAATAATTTGACGATTAACTGAAGTAGTTTTCAGTTGATTAGCTAATAATTTACCCAATTTATCACTATGAATATAAAACTCACTTCTAGTTTTCATTAATTGATTTTCAATCGAGGATGTTAATAATAAACTATGTTCCATTTGGAGTTCAACTCTCTGTTTATAAAGCACCTGTTTATAATATTGTTCCAAATTAAAGCTTGTGGTAGGTGCTCTTCCTCCCAACCTTAGTGAATAGCTTACTATCTTTCATACTTATTGTTTAAAAAACTGGAAATATTTCTGAAAGCTGAAATAGAAAACATCCACAGAAAAACTTCATTTCATGTAACAACATTCTTCATATTAATTGATTTCTTTCCTTGTTATTCGAACTTCTGTCACCATACACTAGAAGTAACTAGACACATTAAACATTCCTTAAAGCATAACAGTGCTAGAACAACAATTATCATCCATGGCCCAATTTCACATAGACGACAGCAGATATGACAAGCATAGCTCTTTGAAGAGTACACGGTTTCTTCTCTTGAAGACATTTACACTCAGTGACCACTTAATTAGTTTCAGGCGTGAAACCCATGTGGTCTTCAGCTGCTGTAACTCATCTACTTCAAGGTTTGACGTATTGTGCATTCAGAGATGCTCTTCTGCACATCAACGCTGTAATACATCGTTATTTGAGTTACTGTTGCCTTCCTTTCAGCTTAAACCGGTCTGGCCATTCTCCTCTGATCTTTCTTATTAAAAAGGTGTTTTCACTGACAAAACTGTTGCTCACGGGATGTTTTACTTGTTCTTCACACCATTTTCCATAAATTATAGAGTCCCAGGAGATCAGCAGATTCAGAGATATTCAATCCACTCTGTCTGGCATTAACGATCATTCCACAGTCAGAGTCACTTGGATCGCATTTCTTCCCCATTCTGCTGTTTGATCTGAACAACAATTGAACTTATTGATCATGTCTGCATGCTTTTATGCATTGAGTTGCTACCACATGATTGGCTGATTAGAGATTTGCATTAATGAGCAGGTGTAAAGGTTTACCTAATAAATTGGCCACCAAATGTATATTTTATATTTTGAACAGAACAGTCTACTGACTGTATCTATATTCCATTGAATTCAAATTATTCTGTGCCAAAAAAGCGCACTAAACTTGTACCCTGTGGTCAGCACATAGTTTAATGGCCAAGTGGTGACAGACAGCTGCAGAGGGTGTGGAGGACTCTGTATTATTGTTTGGAATTGGAAAGGAGACTGTGTCTTAGGTTTGTGGTTGGGCCAGGATATGTGGGAAACATTGAGATCTGCAGAAAGGTGTAAATGTTTAACTTAAATGATTGTTGCCTGCCGATCCATTCAAATGCCAAATATCGCAGACTCAAACATAATTAGGCAAGTTCCTTGAAAGTCTCAATGAAACAGGTCTCATATTCATCGCAAAGGCCTGTTTCTGCATCCTGTATGTATAGAGAGACTTTTGGAATTGCTGCCAGACGAGTGTTGTTGCACAGTGTTAGATACCACTGCATGTTCCTGGGCTCCCTTGTGTACAATTCTTGTAAATGTATGCAGGATTGAGAAGCCATCTGGCAAGTTTCCTGAAACATGTGGTGAGTACCCAATACTTTGCAGTTTGTGGTTTCCTCATAAAATTCCATGCAAAGTTCAAAAGATCAGAATTCAAAGTGCATTTATTATCTAAGCATACATACCTTATACAACCTTGAGATTCATCTTCATACAGACAGCCACGTAACAAGAAACCCAAAAATAATATTAAAAATAAGACCAACAAACAGCCAATGTGCAGAGAGAAAAAAACAAATCAGGCAAGCAATGAAAATAAGCAAATAGCAATTAGAACAAAGATAAGCCCTCAGACATGAAGCCAGACAGCCTCAGTCTCAATGCAGTGAAGAGCAAAGCAGCGAGCAGAACTGGCCCGACCTTTGCCTTTGGTCCCAACACCCTGCCTTTTCAATCCATCTGGCTTGACATTTAAGTCGTCCAATCATCGGTTTGTTCCTTGCACTAAGACCTAGATGCTGTTGCATCGATTTGCTCTTAGTCTGGACTTCGTCGCCACGTTTCGGCCTGTACTGAACCTTTCCAAATGGGCCCGGCTCTTAGAGTAATAATACCTCTCACTTGGTTCAGGTGAATGGGCCAAGAATCCGACTATCCTCTGCCCCACTTGCCTTGAACTGACCTTGACTTTCCTCGAACATGCTTTGACCTCGCACTTTGCCTCACACCCGCACACTTCAACCTCCTACCTGGCCCCACCTTTGCTAGCCTCTTCATTGTTTGCAGTGATCATATACCATAATATTTTTCTTACAAGAAAAGTGTTATAAATAACGTATTTCGTTGTATACCTTGTTTTGCACTAACTTGTCGCTTGCTCACAGCAGAAGTGCTGCACCATCTTTCGCTTTATAAATTAACTTATGAATTGTATGTGATACTTTTATGCTAGTACTTATTGCTCTTCCCTACTTGTCCCTTAGAAAGTGGCAATGGCCCACCTGAATTACTTCATTCCTTGTGGACAAGTTGCCACAAAGATGTTTACTAAAGCAAGAAAATTAAACCCCAAAATAACCACGTGCTTTAAATGATTGCAATTTTATCTCCATTATCACTCATAATGTTGTTGCTGTTATCATTAAGTATTTGTTATTTGTAATGTTTAAACCTAACAACATAAATAACAGCATAAAGTTTTGCACATTTTCCAGGAATATTTTAAGTACAACGGAAGACTTGCAGAAAATACACAGAAGTACTTCACACAAAAACTGCTCAAGTTCTGAACTGGTAAAAAAAATTAAGTTTTATAATAAAAATGCAATACCACTGTTGTCCAATTGCCAGATTTGTTAATAGCATGGCAGAAACTATTTCCTCTTTGAAAAAAATTGCTATCTGCTCTTTCACAAACTAGGCCCATCAATCCACTTCTCCACACTAATGCTGTAAATGTGTTCTATGTTTTTTTTTGTTTGCCAAGTAAAACAACCTCAATATTAATTTAGTCTCTTGAGGCAAAAAAAAACTGCTTCTAACTAAATCACCTTTCTGGGAAACTGCATTTTGGTATTATTTCCCTACTTCTCATTCCAAATCTGAGACCGGACCAGTTGGCACCTTTTTGTTGTGTAATAGTCCAGCAGCTGCTTCTGACTGTGAAAATTAAGAATGATTTCACCGGAAAGAGTTCTGCTGAGAAAATAGCATTCTCTATTATCAATATCTTTGCTGGCAATAGTACTGCAGGCAGGACTATTCTATTGCATTCTGTTCAGTCATCTTGTTACCATTCCTTCTAGTTTTTGCTTGACATTTCCAGACCAGCTGCTAAATTGTCCACAGAAATGAAGTGGTATCCAGTGAGCTTACAGATAACAGTGTATTGACTCTACAAGAGTAGATTCATTGCCAATAGATGGAAGACCCAGCATTTCTTTTCATATTGTATACTTTGGAAGATGCAATAACTCCTTCATCAGCAAATTTGGAAGTTAAGATTAACAGAAAATAACATTCAAAGCACAGCAGAAGTTCACAGTAGGCTGCACAGTGGTCAAAATTTCTGTGTTTTAAGCAAAACTATTTATTAACATTGATCGAAACAAAATGAATAAAGTGCTAGTTGTTTACAATTATATTTCTTTTTATTTTTATGTCCAGCACTTTTAGTAGGTTATATATAATGGATTTGTTTTCCAATTAGAATTAATGAGCTAAGAATTTTGTTTTTGTGTGTTGTGTAATGTCTGTATGTGCCACATGAATGAATTCCACTAAATTGTATAAATGAAATAAATCTGCTTAATTTGCAAAATTGTACCTCTGCACCGATTATGGACATTGCACAGATGACATCAATTCTGGTGCAATATTCACTTAGAACATGTCAGGATCATGTGGGTCTGATTGAAAATTTAGGGGAAAAGTTTTTCTTAACACGTGTAATATTTCAGAGTCCATTCACTTTTTACATAGATGCATAATGATCTGGGCATGCCCAGGCAACTGAAGGAAGCTTTTCTCCATTTAATACTTTTTTATGGATGACTCAAAGATGATCACCCTGCCAGAGGGTGGGAGTCATGAAGAGGGTCATAGTTTGGCAGATATGCCCAGTAAAGAGGAGGAGAAAGATGAGAAAATATGCAGATGCTGGAAATCCAAGCAACACACACAAAATGCTGGAGGAATTCAGCAGGCCAGGCAACATCTATGGAAAAGAGTAAACAGTCAATGTTTTGGGTCCTGCTGAAGGGTCTCGGGTTGAAACATCAACTGTTTACTCTTTTCCATAGATGCTGCCTGGCCTGCTGCGCTCCTCCAGCATTTTGTGTATGATGCTTGGAGGTAGGAGGGGAAGAAGGGTTCTTCCACAGGAGTACAAATGGGGTTGTGCAGCTTTTAACTGATGGCTACTATCACCCTGAAAGTCCGCCTCTGTAGCTCTGCAGCTAGGACGTTACTGGTGCTCTCCTACTGAGAGAAAGGAGCTTGTTTCATTGAACAGAGGCCAGCAGACAAAGTGGCAGGCATTAGAATTACCAAAGATTTAGATGGCAATAAATTACACCCATGTGGTGTTCTGGCTCCCTATATGAACCTGGATCTCTACATGAATTGCAAGATATGTCTTGAATCGCCAACTTTCAGTATCAATCCCATTTCAAAAAACATCCAGTTCTCCAATCTAGTACTGGGAATTACTGTAAGCTGACCAATCAAACGCTAAGACAAACTGAAATGTTAATATCAATATACTGATAGAAAGTATTTCCCGTAATGGCATAGATACGTGCATGTAGGCAGAGGTATGTGTTTGTATCTTTGCTTTTTGACTTGACTTTCCATCTATTGAATCACTTTCAGTCAGCACTCCACAATAACCCGTGTTCTGTACATCTCCAGTTACAGAGTTCTGACCTCTGGCCTCATAATACAGTTGTTTTTAATCAATTGGTGAAGTGTGAGCTAGAAAACGCAGGTGTTTTTCCCCATACATACCTGCTAAAGATTGTCTAAGTCTTCTCCTTCCTTAAACTTCCAAAGATGTAAATTTCTAAGTACTTCAAGGAATCTAATATCTTAGCAAATGGGATTCCTCATGTCACATCCGAATGAAATGCCACCGAGCCAGATGGTGGTTTGATAATTGGACAGGTACAGGTTGTGTTGAAGGTTATGGGTGAAGTGGCCGCTGGATGAAATGTTATGGCAAATACTAGATCATTAATGATAGTCTTCCTTGAAGCCATAGAGCTGCTCAGGTAAATTGCCTACAAGAAGAGGGAAAGGGTTCACGATTTGAAGCTGAATATGGCATTGTATACTCATACCTATTCAACAGTTTATCTTAAACATTGTATTTTTTAACCTCAAAAACACCAGAGGAAAAAAAAACTGCCAAACCTCTGTAGCTGGTTTTGTTTTATTGTCCAAGAACAAAGTCACCCTTAGCAACTGCTGAAGGAATCCAGAGCAGGAAATTACATTTTGGTCAGCTTTTTTATGAGACTTGAGCCATTACAATCTGCAATTGTGAAACAATAATCTGAGCATAAGAATTAGAGAAGGTGTTGGGCATCCAGATCCTTGTACTTGCTCCACAATTTAATAAATTCATGGCAGATCTTTTACTCCACTACCACTTTACTGTGTGCCCTTCCACCCCTTGATCTCCTCAGTATCTAAAACTTATCGATCTGTTTTGAATGTACTCTGTGAATAAGATTCACAACCTCTTGTTGAGGTAATTACATCTATTCACTGAACTCTAGGTGAAGAACTTTCTCCTCATCTCTGTCCTGAATGATTAATCCCTAATGATGAGATGCTGACCCCTGATTTTAACAAAGGGAGCAATAACTTTGCATCTACTCTGTTGAGGTTCCTTAGAATTGTGTACAAAGAATGAAACCACCTATCATTCTTCAAAACTTGATAGCATACAGACCTAGTTCCGTTTATCACTCCTCATTCAACAAACCATAATTCCTGAAATTATTCCAGTTAATATCAAGCAGCAGTAAATCAAGGCAATTGGACTTGATGTGTTGTCTAGAAGACATTTTGCCAATCATCTGAGAGGCTTCTTCAATTCTGATCCAGGGTGTGTATTTTCCAGTTTAGAAATTCTGTGAGTTGTTTAAAAGTCACATCACATGATGTTTAAATGTCACATCACAAGCAATCTCATGAGGCTCATTAAGAATCGTAGATGTAATGAGAGGGTCATTAGTCTTATCTTTGCATGAATGGAGGTGTGAAGTGTTGTGGAGATGCAGGGTAGAAATGTTAGAAATGCATTATAAGCAGCTGATAAGTGGTGTCATATCCCACCTCCTCTGTTCAGGGATGGGTTTTCCAGTTTGACAAAGATGGCTTCTTTAACCTCTCTTTCAAATCACGTGTCCTCCCTGTCCAAAATGTGCACTTATTTATCATGAAAGGAGAGTCATTTGCAATATTGTATATGCTATCCAAAACAATCAGAATTGCACAGATCTGTATATCGGTGAGACAAAACAACCACTTCTCAAATGGATGGTCCAACATAGGAGCCTAACACCTCAGGCCAAGACTCAGCTGTATATCAACACCTAAAGGACAAGGGATGCTCCTTTGATGACCTGGATGACTGAAAATCTTCATGGACATATTCCAGTTAATTTTACTTCACCCTTTGAATTTCAGAAATAATTTTCCTATGTATGGAGACCAGACCTGCTCAATATTCCTGATGCAGTCACAAGATGTCTGCAGGGTGCTTACCATACGTCCTCCAATAGTCTTGCAATAAACACCAACATACTATCAACCTTTCTAATTTCTTGTTGAGCTTGTACATTAACTTTCAGTGTTTCATGCACTAAGACACTCATGCCCCTCTAAACATTTCAATCTCTTAGCATTTAAAGATATAATCTATTTGTCTTTGCTGTCGGAGGGACCTCAGATTATGTTATTAATCATTTAACCTATCTATATTTCACTGAGGTTTTGCTGCATTCTCCTCACAGCTCACTCCACTGCCTAGCTTTATATTATCACCAAACATGACTTTACTACAACACACATAAAAAATGCTGGTGAACGCAGCAGACCAGGCGGCATCTATAGGAAGAGGTACAGTCAACGTTTCGGGCCGAGACCCTTCGTCAGGATTAAGGATCTCGGCCCGAAACATCGACTGTACCTCTTCCTATAGATGCCGCCTGGCCTGCTGCGTTCACCAGCATTTTTTATGTGTTACTTGAATTTCCAGCATCTGCAGATTTCCTCGTGTTTATGACTTTACTACATCTGATTTCCTCAGGAAATCTTTGATACAAATTGTGCTTTACTATATTTGATTTCCTCATCAAATCATTGATACAGATTGTTTTTGGACAATTTAAACGCTGGCCAGGTGGATTGAAGAGGCAGGGTGTCAGGACAAAATAGAGAGTTGGGCCAGTTCAGCTTGCTGCCCCATGACATTTACTTGGCTCTGTGCTGAACCAAGGATGAGGCTGTGGCCTGCTCCGTGCTCCATATCTGAGGGCTCTGTGACATTTACATGGCTCAGTGCTGAACTGAGACTAAGACTTTGGCCTGCTCCATGCTCCATGTCTGAGGGCTCCATGACATTTACTTGGCTCTGTGCTGAACTGAGACTAAAGCCTTGGCCTGCTCCATCCTCCATGTCTGAGGGCTCTGTGACATTTACTTGGCTCTGTGCTGAACTGAGACTAAAGCCTTGGCCTGCTCCGTCCTCCATGTCTGAGGGCTCTGTGACATTTACTTGGCTCTGTGCTGAACTGAGACTAAAGCCTTGGCCTGCTCCGTCCTCCATGTCTGAGGGCTCTGTGACATTTACTTGGCTCTGTGCTGAACTGAAACTAAGGCTTTTGCCTGCTCCGGCTGCTCCAGGCTTCTTGTCCATGCACTCACTTGTGCTCTGAATGCCATTTGCTTACTTTTATTGTTTGCACAAATTGTTTATTTTTCCTTTGTACATTAGATGTTTGACTGTCTTCTTGTTTATGGGTTCCTTTGGGTTTCTTTATTTTGTGGCTGCTTGTAAGGAGACAAATCTCAAGGTTGTATAATATATACATACTTTGATAATAAATGTACTTGAACTTTGAACTTTTGAACATTAAATAGCCTGGCCAAATGGCACCCAGCTAGTCATCATCTCCCAACTCTAAAATAGCCATTTAATATTTCTCTGGATTCTGTCCATAACCAATATTTAGTCTATTCCAGTATATTTCTCTCAGTTCTTTGTGGGCGCAAGTATTGTATGTGCTTATTAATATTGTGAACATTACAGCAAGGAGATTTATTGATCAGCAATTTAACATCAACTTGAAATGTAAGTAGCTTTGTATTATCAATGGAACACTTTTAAAGCTAATTTAATAAAGCGTAAAAAATGTCTCATTCAGAATGTTTGCTAGTTAATGTGACCTTTAGCCTATGGTAGTTGAGATTAACCAGTAATGTAAAAGATAACTTAAGTTTGGTAACTGCTGCATTGGTTGCCTGATTCGTGGGATTTCAACAAGTACAGAAATAAACCTCCACTTTCACATGAAGATACGATTTAGACAATGTTCTCCAATTTTAAGTTTGATAGTGAGCAGGATTGTTTCAAACTGACCACTGAAGCTTAAAGTTGAGAGAGTTGTCAAAGCTCATTTTAAACACATTACTCGTCTAGCAATGGATAAGCTGTGTAGGAAGATATTCCTTTACTTCAATGTGAAACAGCTGGATATAATTTCAAAAAATCTGCAACATTGGTCATGCTGTCTACATTATTTTTCAAAAGAATATATTTTTTTTACCTTTCTGTCAGCATGAGCTTGATAGAGTTCTGTGATTCCCCATAGAAATGCATTGATACAGAAACCCATCTGTCTTACCTAGTGCTCTGATAAGTTTAATTGCAGTTTCACTGAAATGGCATGTGTGTATAAATGCAATCTGTGCAAAATGTTTGCAAAATCAGGCTTTGCTGACAGTAATCAAGAAGAAAGATTGTGTCCCTTGGACGGTGACATTCATCTTCTTGATTTCAACATGTTTGACATGGCCACTCTCTAATTCATGAACTGCTAACATTTTCAGTGCCTTGAAGCTTCACATTAATTTTGTATGGAACAAATCAGTTTCTAAAATATGCTGCTTTTATTTTAGACTTTGAATAAATCAAAACAAATGTATCTCACACATGAGCATAGGAATGAATTCCCAATGGGGATGGGATCACACATTATTAATTTAATGGGCTTGTCAGATGTCACCTTGTGCATGAATTCTGAATCCAGGTTTTTATGCCTCAGAGACAGTGCAACCCGTCTTAGTGTCATAATGGGTATATGTTACAAATTTTTGCTTGCTCTCCAAGCCAGTATGCTGATACTACTGCTCTGAGGAAGCTAGGTACAGTGGAATAATCATTCATTAATCAACAGGGCATGCTTCATTATCACCACGTTTTATGTGCAAATACTGGTTTTCCATAGCAACAAATTAATGTGTTATATAATCTACTCCATAATGATTTATGCTGGAAAGTTGGATAAACCTTGCCTTTCTATGGGTTACAATAATCACCTTTATTTTCTGCAAGTATTAATTAAACTAATACCTTTATTATATTGCATAATTCCATATTAATACATCTGCAGCTATTATGGATCATGTGTATGCATGGGTACAACATGTGACAATAAGAATTTCTATGCATGAAGTGGCTTTTGTGTACTAAAATGCTACACAAGGGTAAAAATCATACAATGAGCTACTACAGCTTCAAAGAAACAGATTTTAAAGAGCATTTTAGGGGGTCAACATGAACTAGGGAAGTAATGTGGTCAAGGAGGAGAATATAGTTGGAAACTGGATTATATAGGAGACCAGGATTATAGGTCCGTGGTATAGAATTAATTAGCATGAAGAAGTAGCCTGTTCTTATTAAAGACACAATGGCAATATACAATATCTATCTCCAAGTGGTTAGAGATGGCTTGGTGTGGTGGAATTTCTTAGGCTAGAGGTAAGGCAACATGTTTGTATAAGATAAGGATCATTGTACTTAGCAATAATGCCTGCTGAATTTGGGACACCTTGGTTCCATCTAGAATGCAGTTGGAGATAAGGGTTATGTAGTTGGACTGTGTCCATGGCAACCAGATGACTGCTCCAAGCTCTTATACATACAAATGTCTCTTAAATTTAGCATTCATTCTGGGAGAACTAGAATATAAAAGCAAAGATGTAATGCTGAGTCATGATAAGGCATTGATCAGACCATACTTGGAGTATTACAAGCAGTTTTAGGCCCCTTAATGAAGAAAAGATGTGCTGGGATTGGAGACAGTCCAGAGGATGTTTACGAGAATGTTTCCCGAATGAAAGAGTTAATGTATGAAGAGTATTTGATAACTTTGGGCCTGTATTCACTGCAATTTAGAAGAATGAAGGGGGATCTTATTGAATTGAAAGACCTAGATAGAGTGGATGTGGAGATGATGTTTCCTATATTTGGGAGTCTAGGGCCAGAGGGCACAACCTCAGAATAGACGTTCATTCCTTACAACAGAAATAAGGAGGGTGTTGAATATGTGGAATTCATTGCCACAGAAGATTGTGGAGGGCAAATCATTGGGTGTATCTAAAACGGAAGTGGATATGTTCTTGATTTGTAAGGGAAACAAATGTTATGGGGAGAAGGCAGAAGAATGAGGTTGAGAGGGAAACTAAATCAACTGTGATGGAATAGTGAAGCAGACTTAATGGGCCAAATAGCCTAATTCAGATCTTACGTCTTATGGTCGTAAAGAATGCAATTGTACCAATCTCAAACTCGTCTTTTGGTAGTTTATTCCAGGTACTTACTGTCCTCTGTGTGAAGAAGTTACCTCTCAGGTCTCTTTTACATCTTTCCCCTCTTACCTAGTCTCTGTGTCCTCTCATTTTGAACTCTCCAAACCTGGGAAAAAGTCTACGATCATCCCCATACCCCTCATGATTTTTAAACTTCCATGTGATCATCCCTCATTCTCCTATTCCCCAAAGAATAAAGAGCTAGCGTGGCCAAGCTCTCCCTATAAGTTCAACCCTCATAAACTTCTTCTGCATCCCCTCTTGCCTGCCAATGTCTTTTCTATAACAGGTCGGCCAAAACTCTACACAATGCTCCAAGTGTGGTCTTAACAAAGACTTACAGTGCATTACTGGAATATAATGCCCCTACTCCTACGCTCGATGTCCTGACTGATGAAGGCCACAATGCTATATGCCTTCTTTACCATCCTGTCTACTTATGCGGCTGCTTTCCATGAATGGTGCGCTTGTACCTCTGGTCCCTCTGTTCCACAGCACCCGTCTGTGCCCTGCCATTCCCTGTATATTTCCTATTATTGTTTGAATATCATACATGCATCACCTCACACTTACCTAAGTTGAAAACCATTTTCCATTCTTAAGCGCATCTCATTAACTGATCAATTTCTCTTTGTAGTTCATTATGATGTGCTTCACTATCGACTAGACCCTTTAATTTAGTATAATTAGCAAACTTGCTTATCGTGCCTTCTGCATTCATATCCAAATTATTTACATAAATAATGAATAACAGGTCTAGCACTGTCCTCTGTTGTACCCCATCAGTCACTGGTCTCCAGCTGGAGAAATGACATTCAACCAGCATGCTGTGCTTCTACCATTAAGCCAATTCTGAATTCGCCTTGCCAGGTTCCCCAAATCCCTTGTGATCTAACCTTCCAAATCAGCTTGCTATGTGCAACGTTGTCAAAGCCTTACTAAAATCCATATATACAACATCCATGCTCCTACTTACATCTGTCCCTTAATTACCTATTTGAAAAGCTCCACAGATTCATCAGACATGACCTCCCATACATAAAACCATGATGACTATTCCTGATCAGACCTTGACTATCCAATGATGGTAAATCTTGTTCCTCAGAATTCCCTCTGGTGTCTACCCTACAGCTGAAGTCAGACTCATCTGCCTACAGTTTCCTGGCCAGTCCCTGCTACCCCTTTTGAACAACGGACCAACAGTAGCCCCTTCCAGTCTTCTAGAACTTCCCTAGTGTCTAATCACAAAGCATTTAACTTTGCAAAGACCTCCATGATTTCTTGTCTAGCCTCCCATAAGGTCCAGGGGTGCACTTTGTCACATCTGGGGATATCCTCATGGTAATGCACTTTAAGGCTGCAAATTACCCCTTTCTCATAATACAGTATGTACAGTGCTTTGTAAAAGTATTCATCTCCTAGCCATTTGCTAATATAAACGTGTATTGCAACCAGGGATTTCGATAAATTTAACTGAGAAGTTTCATTTATGAATCGCCTGCTCTTTTTTTTTTCACAGTAGGGTCCAAAAGACAGGGAAAATTGTAAGGCATGAAAAGCTAAATATTCAAAAGCTGAAAAGACAACATTTCAAAAGTAATCATCCTCCTTTGTTCAATACTTCATTGCACCACCTTTCATAGCTATAACAATCATTCATCCATTTGGATATGTCTCTATTAGCTTTGCACAACATGATGGAGTATGGTATGCCCATTCCTGCTTGCTAAATCGCTCAAGCTGTGCCAGGTTAGTTGGGGAGCTGTGTTTGCCAATAATCTTGACATCTTGCCAGAGTTGTTTAATTGGGTTAAGGCCAGGACTGACTGGGCCACTCAAGGATATCAAGTTTCTTCATTTGAAGCTATCATGATTGTTTTGGCAATGTGCTTTGGGTCAATTACCCTGCTGAAAAAAAGCATCTCCATAACTTGTTTTTAGTGTTGTAGTGGTACCCTACATGTACCGCTAGAAAAAAAAGCTTCTCCTCGCCCATAAAGACTTCGCAGAGAATCACTTAGAAGATACTGTAATAATGTGGAAGAAATTTTTGTGGTTAGATTAGACTAAAGTGGAAATTTTTGGCCTCAACACTAAATGGTACACGTGGCATAAATCTAATACTATGCATCAACTAGGTAACTGCACCCCCACAGTAAAGTATGGTGAAGGTAGCATCATGCTATGGAGATGCTTATCAGCAGCAGGAACTGGGAATCTAGTCAGGTTTGACGGGAAGATGAATGCTGCCAACTACAGAGAGATCCTGGATAAAGACCTGCTAGAGTCTGACAGAAAGATTAAACTGAGGAGGAAGTTCATCTTTCAGCAGGACAACAATGGCCTTTAAGAGTACCTAGTATCTCCCTTGCCAACCTTTTGGTTGTTTATATAAATGAAGATCACCCTTAGCCCTGCTTGTCAAATCCACCTCTTACCCTCTTTTTGCGTCCGTGATTTGTCAATTGTTCTTTTGCCTTTAAATAGATTTGCTCACTCAGCCCCAGCTAGATCCTGCCTAAGCTTCCCTGCCGCAGATCAGGACCTTAATCTATGGAGCTGTTCCATCTTTTTCCCCAGTACTATTTTAAAATGAATACAATTGTGGTCACTGGAAGCAATGTACTTCCCATCTGCCATTTCAGAGATGCTGTGATCTGTAGTGAATCTCTTAACGGTGCTGTCTTACTGCTAGAGTGACCCAGATTTGATGTTGAAGTTGATGCTGTCCATGTGGAATTTTCTACAACCAAGTTGGTTTCCCTCAGATGCACTGGTTTCCCCTCATATCTCGATGAGGTTTTAGTTGGTAGGCTAACTGGCAACTGTAACTACCCTCAGCTGTGGTTGACAGCTCATCTAGGAGAAGGAAAACTCTGACCTCAAAGCTCTGCTGCTTTGTAGCTAGGCCCACACATGAGGCAGGCTTTGGGAGTAAACCCTGTGGAAAATCCGGAGCTGGAGTCCCAAAGGCAATCCGACATTGAGTCCAATTCTGACTGGCAATGCCAATGATGCTGCTGGTGCCGAACAGCATCGGTCTCTGATGTTCCTTTGGATTCATCAGCTGCATGGAGAGGGTAAGCCTGCTACACAGGCGACAGGTTGCTCTTTACACTATATTGTACTGCTGTAGCTTGTGTAGTGGCTTGCGTATCATGTAGATAGCTGGGATGCAACATCCACAGTTGGCCCCGTGCAACAGAGGTCCTCAATAACTTGCCCAAGTGTAGGTGCCTGATGAGAGAATCAATGGAATATTGACTGACATCAGCAGGGATTGCTCTTAGGGTTGATATTGGCTTGATAGGCTGAGTGGCCTTCTATGTTGCAAGGAAATATAATATTGTTGACAATTTTTGGTGAGGTCGGCCTGACACTGGAAGTAAAACCTCAGTTCTCGATAACACTGAGAGCTATAAATTGTTCTTATTTACAATCAGCTGAATTGTACTTATATTCAGCACAGGAATACTGTAGGCTTATAGCTGGTTAAACCTGAACAGTATGACGACTCAATCCTGGACAGTTCCTAACATTTTCTCGCATCCAGGCCTCAACATTTATGATTTTAGCAAGGAGAGGAAGAGTGAGATGGGGAGGTAGAATTGTGAGTGATACAAAGTGATAATAAATCCTAAGGAAAAGAGAGGAATGAGTCTTAGAACATAGAACATAGAACATAGAATAGTACAGCACAGTACAGGCCCTTCGGCCCACAATGTTGTGCTGACCCTCAAACCATGCCTCCCATATAACCCCCCATTTTAAATTCCTCCATACACCTGTCTAGTAGTCTCTTAAACTTCACGAGTGTATCTGCCTCCACCACTGACTCAGGCAGTGCATTCCACGCACCAACCAATCTCTGAGTAAAAAACCTTCCTCTAATATCCCCCTTGAACTTCCCACCCCTGACCTTAAAGCCATGTCCTCTTGTATTGAGCTGTGCTGCCCTGCGGAAGAGGTGCTGGCTATCCACTCTAGCTATTCCTCTTATTATCTTGTTCACCTCTATCATGTCTCCTCTCATCCTCCTTCTCTCCAAAGAGTAAAGCCCTAGCTCCCTTAATCTCTGATCATAATGCATACTTTCTAAACCAGGCAGCATCCTGGTAAATCTCCTCTGTACTCTTTCCAATGCTTCCACATCCTTCTTATAGTGAGGTGACTAGAACTGGACACAGTACTCCAAGTATGGCCTAACCAGAGTTTTATAGAGCTGCATCATTACATCGCGACTCTTAAACTCTATCCCTCAACTTATGAAAGCTAACACCCCATAAGCTTTCTTAACTACCCTATCCACCTGTGAGGCAACTTTCAGGGATCTGTGGACATGTACCCCCAGATCCCTCTGCTCCTCCACACTACCAAGTATCCTGCCATTTACTTTATACTCTGCCTTGGAGTTTGTCCTTCCAAAGTGTACCACCTCACACTTCTCCGGTTTGAACTCCATCCGCCACTTCTCAGCCCACTCCTGCATCCTATCAATGTCTCTCTGCAATCTTTGACAATCCTCTACACTATCTACAACACCACCAACTTTTGTGTCGTCTGCAAACTTGCCAACCCACCCTTCTACCCCACATCCAGGTCGTTAATAAAAATCACGAAATGTAGAGGTCCCAGAACAGATCCTTGTGGGACACCACTAGTCACAATCCTCCAATCTGAATGTATTCCCTCCAACACCACCCTCTGCCTTCTGCAGGCAAGCCAATTCTGAATCCACCTGGCCAAACTTCCCTGGATCCCATGCCTTCTAACTTTCTGAATAAGCCTACTGTGTGGAACCTTGTCAAATGCCTTACTAAAATCCATTTAGATCACATCCACTGCACTACCCTCATCTATATGCCTGGTCACCTCCTCAAAGAATTCTATCAGGCTTGTTAGACATGATCTGCCCTTCACAAAGCCATGTTGACTGTCCCTGATCATCTAAATGCCTATAGATCCTATCTCTAAGAATCTTTTCCAACAGCTTTCCCACCACAGACGTAAGGCGCACTGGTCTTTAATTACCCGAACTATCCCTACTACCTTTTTTGAACAAGGGGACAACATTCGCCTCCCTCCAATCCTCTGGTACCATTCCCGTGGACAACGAGGACATAAAGATCCTAGCCAGAGGCTCAGCAATCTCTTCTCTCGCTTCGTGGAGCAGCCTAGGGAATATTCTATCAGGCCCCGGGGACTTATTTGTCCTAATGTATTTTAACAACTCCAACACATCCTCTCCCTTAATATCAACATGCTCCAGAACATCAACCTCATTCATAATGTCCTCACCATCATCAAGTTCCCTCTCGTTGGTGAATACCGAAGAGAAGTATTCATTGAGGGCCTCACTCACTTCCACAGCCTCCAGGCACATCTTCCCACCTTTATCTCTAATCGGTCCTACCTTCACTCCTGTCATCCTTTTTTTCTTCACATAATTGAAGAATGCCTTGAGGTTTTCCTTTACCCTACTCGCCAAGGCCTTCTCATGCCCCCTTCTTGCTCTTCTCAGCCCCTTCTTAAGCTCCTTTCTTGCTTCCCTATATTCCTCAATAGACCCACCTGATCCTTGCTTCCTAAACCTCAGGTATGCTGCCTTCTTCCACCTGACTAGATTTTCCACCTCACTTGTCACCTATGGTTCCTTCACCCTACCATTCTTTACCTTCCTCACCAGGACAAATTTATCCCTAACATCCCACAAGAGATCTCGAAACATTGACCACATGTCCATAGTACATTTCCCTGCAAAAACATCATCCCAATTCACACCCACAAGTTCTAGCCTTATAGCCTCATAATTTGCCTTTCCCCAATTAAAAATTTTCCTGCCCTCTCTGATTCTATCCTTTTCCATGATAATGCTAAAGGCCAGGGAGCGGTGGTCACTGTTCCCCAGATGCTCACCCACTGAGAGATCTGTGACCTGACCTGGTTCATTACCTAGTACTAGATCTAGTATGGCATTCCCCTGGTCGGCCTGTCCACATACTGTGACAGGAATCCGTCCTGAACACACTTAACAAACTCTGCCCCATCTAAACCCGTGGAACTAATCAGGTGCCAATCAATATTAGGGAAGTTAAAGTCACCCATGATAACAACCCTGTTATTTTTGTACCTTTCCAAAATCTGCCTTCCAATCTGCTCCTCTGTTGCTACCAGGTGGCTTATAGAATACCCCCAACAGAGTAACTGCTCTCTTCCTGTTCCTGACTTCCACCCATATTGACTCAAAAGAGGATCTTGCTACATTACCCACCCTTTCTGCAGCTGTAATATTATCCCTGACCAGTAATGCCACCCCCCTCTATCCCTCCCTCTATCCCTTTTAAAGCACTGAAATCCAGGAGTATTGAGAATCCATTCCTGCCCTGGTGCCAGCCAAGTCTCTGTAATGGCCACGACATCATAATTCCATGTGTGTATCCAAGCTCTTAGTTCATCACCTTTGTTCCTGATGCTTCTTGCACTGAGGTACACACATTTCAGCCCTTCTACCTTACCGTCTTTACACCGTTTATTCTGCTTCTCTTTCCTCAAAGCCTCTCTGTATGTTAGATCTGGCTTTACTCCATGCACTTCTTTCACTGCTCTATTGCTCTGGGTCCCATCCCCCTCGTGAATTAGTTTAAACTCTCCCGAACCATGCTAGCAAACCTACCCACAAGGATATTGCTCCCCCTCGAGTTCAGGTGCAACCCATCCAATCTGTACAGGTCCCACCTTCCCCAGAAGAGATCCCAATGATCTAAAAATTTAAAACCCTGCTCCCTGCACCAACCCCTCAGCCACGCATTCAACTGCCATCTCCTCCAATTCTTATCATCACTATCACGTAGCACTGGCAGCAATCCTGAGAACGCCACCCTTGAGGTCCTGTTCTTCAGCCTTCTGCCTAGTTCCCGAAACTCACACTTCAGGACCTCATCCCTCCGCCTGCCTATGTCGTTGGTTCCAACATGTATCACGACTTCTGGTTGCTTTCCCTCTCGTACCAGGATGTCGTGCACCCGGTCAGAGACATCCCGGACCCTGGCACCCGGGAGGCAACAAACCATGCGGGTGTCCTTCTCACGTCCACAAAATCTCCTGTCTGCTCCCCTGACTATAGAGTCTCCAATGATGACAGCTCTCCTCTTCTCTGTCCCACCCTTCTGCACCACAGGGTCGGACTCAGTGCTGGAGGCCCTGCCACTGTGGCTCACACCTGGTCGGTCGTCCACGCCAACAGTATCCAGGACGGTAAACTTATTATTCTGGGGAATGGCTACAGGGGTGCTCTGCACTACCTGTCGGCTCACCTTCACTTTCCCTCCTCTGACTGTCACCCAACGACCTGCTTCCGACAGCCTAGGTGTGACTACCTCCCTGTAGCTCTCATCTATGACTGCCTCATTCTCCCTTATGAGTCGAAGGTCATCCAGCTGCTGCTCCAGATTCCTTACACGGTCTTCCAGGTTGCCCAGCCATATGCATTTCTGGCAGATGTGATTCTGCAGGAGAGGGGCGTTCCCCGAAGACTGCCACATCTCACATGAGAGGCACATCACCGTCTCAGGAGACATTGTAAAAACTAACTGCGAGCTAGCTTGTCCTCCGCCTCTTCTCATCGAAGCCTCTCGAGTCAAAGCCTCAAAGCTCCATTCCTTCACTGGCCCACTCACGCTCTGGCCACTTTCCACTGGCCGTTTCGCTTGAGCTATCCCTCTATTTATCTGTTTGAGCTTTTCAAAATGTTTGGTCACCTGACCTTGACTGCCCAATCAGCTGCTTTCTGCTGAGTCTGAGCTATTCAAATCTTGAAGGTCTAATCAACGGCTTACTGCTGATCTATTCAAATCTTGATTGATTTGATTGCACAGAACAACTGCCAAAACTGCCAGAATCTCTCGAGTCAAAGCCTCAGAGCTCCTCTCCTTCACTGGCCCACTCACTCACTGGCCGCTTTCTTAGGTTGCAGAGAAGTTGCAATTCACCAAAGCTGGATTTATCATTGAAACAAATGCGTGACAGTTGCTGCCAAAAATGTGGAAGGACAAATGCCAGTTCCAGACTTAATGTAGTAAGCATCTCACACTACCACCATCAAATACCTGAGAATCGTGACTGAATAATGAAAGTATTTTTAAACTCCTTTTAAAAAGTGAGTTTAGTGAAATACAAAAGGAAGTTATGTTAATATTGGCAACGATTGCTACTCTGTGGAGAGACTGGCATTTCCTGAAGCAGCAGAATTATTGTACTAATTTTGACTTTTGAAAGGAAAAGTGGAGGCACGCACCATAGATTATACATGAAATATTAGTTTCCATTTCCCTTGTGATATGTAACAATTCAGTTGTTTCCTGCACAGCTGAAATGTAGAGATGAGGCATTTTTGAGGGAGATCAAGCATAGACTTAAAAAAAATGAAGTGATGTTTATTTTCAAAATTTGATTGAATAAACTACCACAATTCCAATGAGTTTTTAATAGTTTCCCAAAAAATTCTCATTAAATAAATTGTGCATAAAAATCATGACATTTACATTCCTGTCATTTATTCCCCTTTGGTGAAAGTGACTGTTCACATTGAATTGCAGAAATCTAATTATGCTGCACATTGTAACAAACATATTACTAAATTACAGAACTGAGATCATGGAGTAATTTAATATATTATATCATAATATATATAATAAACACACACACACACACACACACACACACACACACACGTATCGATACTGTACAAACATGCATACACCAGCGTACCATCTCTGCCAGCCCCTGAAAATTACAATAATTTTCAATATGGGATAATAAAAATTTCAAACACAAATAGAGAACAAATTCAACATTAATTATCAAAATGCAGTTTTAAATTAATGTTATAGAGCCTGCCAATGGTTATACTTATATCTGCACTAAATTCTATAATATACAGTGCATCAAAATAATTCCATTGTTTGTGAAGAGCTGAAGTATGCACAGTAAATTGGAATTATGTGGACATAGACCACACTGCCATTATTAGAAGTTCATGGGATAAGCTGTGATTATCCATAAAGTAAGTAATGTCACTAGAAAGTGAGACATTACACCAAAAAAACACTTACAGATAAAAAGCAGTCTTCAAAATGTGAACTGATATTTTTGAAGTAGCATTGGTAAATATTCCAAGTGCACTGAAAAGCTCTAGCTCTAATTTTAACATTGATAGAAGGAGATGGTGGTGGATGCGTGTGCTGGGGATGGGGGTGGAGGGATGTGCTGGGGATGGTGGTGGAGGGGTGTGCTGGGGATGGGGGTGGAGGGATGTGCTGGGGATGGGGGTGGAGGGATTTGCTGGGGATGGTGGTGGATGCGTGTGCTGGGGATTGGGGTGGAGGAACGTGCTGGGGATGGGGATGGAGGGGTGTGCTGGGGATAGGGGTGGAGGGATGTGCTGGGGATGGTGGTGGAGGTGTGTGCTGGGGATGGGGGTGGAGGGATGTGCTGGGGATGGTGGAGGAGGGGTGTGCTGGGGATGGTGGTGGAGGGATGTGCTGGGGATGGGGGTGGAGGGGTGTGCTGGGGATGGGGGCGGAGGGGTGTGCTGGGGATGGTGGTGGAGGGATGTGCTGGGGATGGGGGTGGAGGTGTGTGCTGCGGATGGTGGTGGAGGGGTGTGCTGGGGATGGTGGTGGAGGGATGTGCTGGGGATGGGGGTGGAGGGGTGTGCTGGGGATGGGGGTGGAGGGGTGTGCTGGGGACGCGGGTGGAGGGGTGAGCTGGGGATGGTGGTGGAGGTGTGAGCTGGGGATGGTGGTGGAGGGGCGTGCAGGGGGTGGGGGTGGATGGGTGTGCTGGGGATGGGGGTGGAGGGATGTGCTGGGGGTGGGGGTGGAGGGGTGTGCTGGGATGGGGGTGGAGGGATGTGCTGGGGATGGGGGTGGAGGGATGTGCTGGGGATGGGGGTGGAGGGATGTGCTGGGGATGGGGGTGGAGGGATTTGCTGGGGATGGTGGTGGATGCGTGTGCTGGGGATTGGGGTGGAGGAACGTGCTGGGGATGGGGATGGAGGGGTGTGCTGGGGATAGGGGTGGAGGGATGTGCTGGGGATGGTGGTGGAGGTGTGTGCTGGGGATGGGGGTGGAGGGATGTGCTGGGGATGGTGGAGGAGGGGTGTGCTGGGGATGGTGGTGGAGGGATGTGCTGGGGATGGGGGTGGAGGGGTGTGCTGGGGATGGGGGTGGAGGGGTGTGCTGGGGATGGTGGTGGAGGGATGTGCTGGGGATGGGGGTGGAGGTGTGTGCTGTGGATGGTGGTGGAGGGGTGTGCTGGGGATGGTGGTGGAGGGATGTGCTGGGGATGGGGGTGGAGGGGTGTGCTGGGGATGGGGGTGGAGGGGTGTGCTGGGGATGGGGGTGGAGGGGTGTGCTGGGGATGCGGGTGGAGGGGTGAGCTGGGGATGGTGGTGGAGGTGTGAGCTGGGGATGGTGGTGGAGGGGCGTGCAGGGGGTGGGGGTGGAGGGGTGTGCTGGGGATGGGGGTGGAGGGATGTGCTGGGGGTGGGGGTGGAGGGGTGTGCTGGGGATGGGGGTGGAGGGATGTGCTGGGGATGGGGGTGGAGGGCTGTGCTGGGGATGGGGGTGGAGGGGCGTGCTGGGGATGGTGGTAGAGGGGTGTGCTGGGGATGGTGGTGGAGGTGTGTGCTGGGGATGGGGGTGGAGGGGTGTGCTGGGGATGGGGGTGGAGGGGTGTGCTGTGGATGGTGGTGGAGGGGCGTGCTGGGGATGGTGGTGGAGGTGTGTGCTGTGGATGGTGGTGGAGGGGAGTGCTGGGGATGGGGGTGGAGGGGCGTGCTGGGGATGGGGGTGGGGGTGTGTGCTGGGGGTGGGGGTGGAGGGGTGTGCTGGGGATGGTGGTGGATGCGCGTGCTGGGGATGCGGGTGGAGGGGCGTGCTGGGGATGGGGGTGGAGGGGTGTGCTGGGGATGGGGATGGAGGGGTGTGCTGGGGATGGTGGTGGAGGGGCGTGCTGGGGATGGGGGTGGAGGGGTGTGCTGGGGATGGTGGTGGATGCGTGTGCTGGGGATGGGGGTGGAGGGGCGTGCTGAGGATGGGGGTGGAGGGGTGTGCTGGGGATGGGGGTGGAGGGATGTGCTGGGGATGGGGGTGGAGGGGTGTGCTGGGGATGGGGGTGGAGGGCTGTGCTGGGGATGGGGGTGGAGGGGTGTGCTGGGGATGGTGGTGGAGGGATGTGCTGGGGATGGGGGTGGAGGTGTGTGCTGGGGATGGTGGTGGAGGGGTGTGCTGGGGATGGTGGTGGAGGGATGTGCTGGGGATGGGGGTGGAGGGGTGTGCTGGGGATGGGGGTGGAGGGGTGTGCTGGGGACGCGGGTGGAGGGGTGAGCTGGGGATGGTGGTGGAGGTGTGAGCTGGGGATGGTGGTGGAGGGGCGTGCAGGGGGTGGGGGTGGAGGGGTGTGCTGGGGATGGGGGTGGAGGGATGTGCTGGGGATGGGGGTGGAGGGGTGTGCTGGGGATGGGGGTGGAGGGATGTGCTGGGGATGGAGGTGGAGGGATGTGCTGGGGATGGGGGTGGAGGGGTGTGCTGGGGATGGGGGTGGAGGGATGTGCTGGGGATGGGGGTGGAGGGATTTGCTGGGGATGGTGGTGGATGCGTGTGCTGGGGATTGGGGTGGAGGAACGTGCTGGGGATGGGGATGGAGGGGTGTGCTGGGGATGGGGGTGGAGGGGTGTGCTGGGGATGGTGGTGGAGGGGTGTGCTGGGGATGGTGGTGGAGGGATGTGCTGGGGATGGGGGTGGAGGGGTGTGCTGGGGATGGGGGTGGAGGGGTGTGCTGGGGATGGTGGTGGAGGGATGTGCTGGGGATGGGGGTGGAGGTGTGTGCTGCGGATGGTGGTGGAGGGGTGTGCTGGGGATGGTGGTGGAGGGATGTGCTGGGGATGGGGGTGGAGGGGTGTGCTGGGGATGGGGGTGGAGGGGTGTGCTGGGGATGGTGGTGGAGGGGTGTGCTGGGGATGCGGGTGGAGGGGTGAGCTGGGGATGGTGGTGGAGGTGTGAGCAGGGGCGTGCAGGGGGTGGGGGTGGAGGGGTGTGCTGGGGATGGGGGTGGAGGGATGTGCTGGGGGTGGGGGTGGAGGGGTGTGCTGGGGATGGGGGTGGAGGGCTGTGCTGGGGATGGGGGTGGAGGGCTGTGCTGGGGATGGGGGTGGAGGGGCGTGCTGGGGATGGTGGTAGAGGGGTGTGCTGGGGATGGTGGTGGAGGTGTGTGGTGGGGATGGGGGTGGAGGGGTGTGCTGGGGATGGGGGTGGAGGGGTGTGCTGTGGATGGTGGTGGAGGGGCGTGCTGGGGATGGTGGTGGAGGTGTGTGCTGTGGATGGTGGTGGAGGGGCGTGCTGGGGATGGGGGTGGAGGGGCGTGCTGGGGATGGGGGTGGGGGTGTGTGCTGGGGATGGGGGTGGAGGGGTGTGCTGGGGATGGTGGTGGATGCGCGTGCTGGGGATGCGGGTGGAGGGGCGTGCTGGGGATGGGGGTGGAGGGGTGTGCTGGGGATGGGGATGGAGGGGTGTGCTGGGGATGGTGGTGGAGGGGTGTGCTGGGGATGGGGGTGGAGGGGTGTGCTGGGGATGGTGGTGGAGGGGTGTGCTGGGGATGGGGGTGGAGGGATGTGCTGGGGATGGTGGTGGATGCGTGTGCTGGGGATGGGAGTGGAGGGGCGTGCTGGGGATGGGGGTGGAGGGGTGTGCTGGGGATGGGGGTGGAGGGATGTGCTGGGGATGGGGGTGGAGTGGTGTGCTGGGGATGGGGGTGGAGGGCTGTGCTGGGGATGGGGGTGGAGGGGCGTGCTGGGGATGGTGGTAGAGGGGTGTGCTGGGGATGGGGGTGGAGGGATGTGCTGGGGATGGTGGTGGAGGGGTGTGCTGGGGATGGTGGTGGAGGGGTGTGCTGGGGATGCGGGTGGAGGGGTGAGCTGGGGATGGTGGTGGAGGTGTGAGCAGGGGCGTGCAGGGGGTGGGGGAGGGGGGAGGGGTGTGCTGGGGATGGGGGTGGAGGGATGTGCTGGGGGTGGGGGTGGAGGGGTGTGCTGGGGATGGGGGTGGAGGGCTGTGCTGGGGATGGGGGTGGAGGGGTGTGCTGGGGATGGTGGTGGAGGGGTGTGCTGGGGATGGTGGTGGAGGTGTGTGCTGGGGATGGGGGTGGAGGGGTGTGCTGGGGATGGGGGTGGAGGGGTGTGCTGTGGATGGTGGTGGAGGGGCGTGCTGGGGATGGTGGTGGAGGTGTGTGCTGTGGATGGTGGTGGAGGGGCGTGCTGGGGATGGGGGTGGAGGGGCGTGCTGGGGATGGGGGTGGGGGTGTGTGCTGGGGATGGGGGTGGAGGGGTGTGCTGGGGATGGTGGTGGAGGCGCGTGCTGGGGATGCGGGTGGAGGGGCGTGCTGGGGATGGGGGTGGAGGGGTGTGCTGGGGATGGGGATGGAGGGGTGTGCTGGGGATGGTGGTGGAGGGGAGTGCTGGGGATGGGGGTGGAGGGGTGTGCTGGGGATGGTGGTGGAGGGGTGTGCTGGGGATGGGGGTGGAGGGATGTGCTGGGGATGGTGGTGGATGCGTGTGCTGGGGATGGGGGTGGAGGGGCGTGCTGAGGATGGGGGTGGAGGGGTGTGCTGGGGATGGGGGTGGAGGGATGTGCTGGGGATGGGGGTGGAGGGGTGTGCTGGGGATGGGGGTGGAGGGCTGTGCTGGGGATGGGGGTGGAGGGGCGTGCTGGGGATGGTGGTAGAGGGGTGTGCTGGGGATGGGGGTGGAGGGATGTGCTGGGGATGGTGGTGGAGGGGTGTGCTGGGGATGGGGGTGGAGGGGTATGCTGGGGATGGGAGTGGAGGGGTGTGCTGGGGATGGGGGTGGAGGGATGTGCTGGGGATGGTGGTGGAGGGGTGTGCTGGGGATGGTGGTGGAGGGGCGTGCTGGGGATGGGGGGTGGAGGTGTGTGCTGTGGATGGTGGTGGAGGGGTGTGCTGGGGATGGGGGTGGAGGGGCGTGCTGGGGATGGTGGTGGAGGGGTGTGCTGGGGATGGGGATGGAGGGGTGTGCTGCGGATGCGGGTGGAGGGGTGTGCTGGGGATTGGGGTGGACGGATGTGCTGGGGATGGAGGTGGAGGGGTGTGCTGGGGATGGTGGTGGAGGGGTGTTCTGGGGATGGGGGTGGAAGGGTGTGCTGGGGAAGGGAGTGGAGGGATGTGCTGGGGATGGTGGTGGATGCGTGTGCTGGGGATGGGGGTGGAGGGGCGTGCTGGGGATGGGGGTGGAGGGGTGTGCTGGGGATGGGGGTGGAGGGGTGTGCTGGGGATGGTGGTGGAGGGGCGTGCTGGGGATGGGGGTGGAGTGGTGTGCTGGGGATGGGGGTGGAGGGGTGTGCTGGGGATGGTGGGGTGTGCTGGGGATGGGGGTGGAGGGGTGTGCTGGGGATGGGGGTGGAGGGGGGTGCTGGGGATGGGGGTGGATGCGTGTGCTGGGGATGGGGGTGGAGTGGTGTGCTGGGGATGGTGGTGGAGGTGTGTGCTGGGGATGGGGGTGGAGGGGCGTGCTGGGGATGGGGGTGGAGGGGTGTGCTGTGGATGCAGGTGGAGGGGTGTGCTGGGGATGGCGGTGGAGGGATGTGCTGGGGATGCGGGTGGAGGGGTGTGCTGGGGATGGTGGTGGAGGTGTGTGCTGGGGTTGGGGGTGGACAGGCGTGCTGGGGATGGGGGTGGAGGGGTATGCTGGGGATGCGGGTGGAGGGGCCTGCTGGGGATGGTGGTGGAGGGGTGTGCTGGGGATGGTGGTGGAGGTGTGTGCTGGGGATGCGGGTGGAGGGGTGTGCTGGGGATGAGGGATGGAGGGGTGTGCTGGGGATGGGGATGGAGGGGTGTGCTGGGGATGGGGGTGGAGGGATGTGCTGGGGATGGTGGTGGAGGGGTGTGCTGGGGATGGGGGTGGAGGGGTATGCTGGGGATGGGGGTGGAGGGGTGTGCTGGGGATGGGGCTGGAGGGGTGTGCTGGGGATGGTGGTGGAGGGGTGTGCTGGGGATGGGGGTGGAGGGGTATGCTGGGGATGGGGGTGGAGGGGTGTGCTGGGGATGGGGGTGGAGGGATGTGCTGGGGATGGTGGTGGAGGGGTGTGCTGGGGATGGGGGTGGAGGGCTGTCCTGGGGATGGGGGTGGAGGTGTGTGCTGGGGATGGGGGTGGAGGGTTGTGCTGGGGATGGTGGTGGAGGGGTGTGCTCGGGATGGTGGACGAGGGGTGTGCTGGGGATGGGGGTGGAGGGGTGTGCTGGGGATGGTAGTGGAGGGGTGTGCTGGGGATGGGGGTGGAGGGGTATGCTGGGGATGGGGGTGGAGGGGTGTGCTGGGGATGGGGGTGGAGGGGTGTGCTGGGGATGCGGGTGGAGGGGTGTGCTGGGGATGGTGGGGTGTGCTGGGGATGGTGGTGGAGGTGTGTGCTGGGGATGCGGGTGGAGGGCCGTGCTGGGGATGGGGGTGGAGGGGTGTGCTGGGGATGGTGGGTGTGCTGGGGATGGTGGTGGAGGTGTGTGCTGGGGATGGGGGTGGAGGGGTATGCTGGGGATGCGGGTGGAGGGGCGTGCTGGGGATGGGGGTGGAGGGGTGTGCTGGGGATGGGGGTGGAGGGGTGTGCTGGGGATGGTGGTGGAGGGGTGTGCTGGGGATGGTGGTGGAGGTGTGTGCTGGGGATGGGGGTGGAGGGGTATGCTGGGGATGCGGGTGGAGGGGCGTGCTGGGGATGGGGGTGGAGGGGCTTGCTGGGGATGGGGGTGGAGGTGTGTGCTGGGGATGGGGGTGGAGGGGCATGCTGGGGGTGGTGGTGGAGGGATGTGCTGGGGATGGTGGTGGAGGGGTGTGCTGGGGATGGGGGTGGAGGGCTGTGCTGGGGATGGGGGTGGAGGTGTGTGCTGGGGATGGGGGTGGAGGGGTGTGCTGGGGATGGTGGATGAGGGGCGTGCTGGGGATGGGGTGGAGGGGTGTGCTGGGGATGGTAGTGGAGGGGTGTGCTGGGGATGGGGGTGGAGGGGTATGCTGGGGATGGGGGTGGAGGGGTGTGCTGGGGATGGGTGTGGAGGGGTGTGCTGGGGATGCGGGTGGAGGGGTGTGCTGGGGATGGTGGGGTGTGCTGGGGATGGTGGTGGAGGTGTGTGCTGGGGATGGGGCTGGAGGGGTATGCTGGGGATGCGGGTGGAGGGCCGTGCTGGGGATGGGGGTGGAGGGGCGTGCTGGGGTGGGGGTGGATGTGTGTGCTGGGGATGGGGGTGGAGGGGCGTGCTGGGGGTGGTGGTGGAGGGATGTGCTGGGGATGGTGGTGGAGGGGTGTGCTGGGGATGGTGGTGGAGGGGTGTGCTGGGGATGGTGGTGGAGGGGTGTGCTGGGGATGGGGGTGGAGCGGTGTGCTGGGGATGGTGGTGGAGTGGTGTGCTGGGGATGGTGGAGGAGGGGCGTGCTGGCGATGGTGGTTTTGAGGCGTGCTGGGGATGGTAGTGGAGGGGTGTGCTGGGGATGGTAGTGGAGGGGTGTGCTGGGGATGGGGGTGGAGGGGTGTGCTGGGGATGGTGGTGGAGGGGCGTGCTGGGGATGCGGGTGGAGGGGTGTGCTGGGGATGGTGGTGGAGGGGTGTGCTGGGGTTGGTGGTGGAGGGATGTGCTGGGGATGGGGGTGGAGGGATGTGCTGGGGATGGCGGTGGAGGGGTGTGCTGGGGATGGTGGTGGAGGGATGTGCTGGGGATGGGGGTGGAGGTGTGTGCTGTGGATGGTGGTGGAGGGGCGTGCTGGGGATGCGGGTGGAGGGGCGTGCTGGGGATGGTGGTGGAGGGGCGTGCTGGGGATGGGGGTGGAGGGGTGTGCTGGGGATGGGGGTGGAGGGTTTTGCTGGGGATGGGGGTTGAGCGGTATGCTGGGGATGGTGGTGGAGGGGCGTGCTGGGGATGGGGGTGGAGGGTTGTGCTGGGGATGGGGGTTGAGGGGTGTGCTGGGGATGGGGGTGGAGGGGTGTGCTGGGCATGGGGGTGGAGGGGGGTGCTGGGGATGGGGGTGGATGCGTGTGCTGGGGATGGGGGTGGAGGGGTGTGATGGGGATGGTGGTGGAGGTGTGTGCTGGGGATGGGGGTGGAGGGGCGTGCTGGGGATGGGGGTGGAGGGTTGTGCTGGGGATGCAGGTGGAGGGGTGTGCTGGGGATGGTGGTGGAGGGATGTGCTGGGGATGCGGGTGGAGGGGTGTGCTGGGGATGGTGGTGGAGGTGTGTGTTGGGGTTGGGGGTGGCGGGGTATGCTGGGGATGCGGGTGGAGGGGCCTGCTGGGGATGGTGGTGGAGGGGTGTGCTGGGGGATGGTGGTGGAGGTGTGTGCTGGGGATGGGGGTGGAGTGGTATGCTGGGGATGCGGGTGGAGGGGTGTGCTGGGGATGAGGGTGGAGGGATATGCTGGGGATGGGGATGGAGGGGTGTGCTGGGGATGGGGGTGGAGGGATGTGCTGGGGATGGTGGTGGAGGGGTGTGCTGGGGATGGGGGTGGAGGGGTGTGCTGGGGATGGTGGTGGAGGGGTGTGCTGGGGATGGGGGTGGAGGGGTATGCTGGGGATGGGGGTGGAGGGGTGTGCTGGGGATGGGGGTGGAGGGATGTGCTGGGGATGGTGGTGGAGGGGTGTGCTGGGGATGGGGGTGGAGTGCTGTCCTGGGGATGGGGGTGGAGGTGTGTGCTGGGGATGGGGGTGGAGGGTTGTGCTGGAGATGGTGGTGGAGGGGTGTGCTGGGGATGGTGGTGGAGGGGTGTGCTGGGGATGGTGGACGAGGGGTGTGCTGGGGATGGGGGTGGAGGGGTGTGCTGGGGATGGTAGTGGAGGGGTGTGCTGGGGATGGGGGTGGAGGGGTATGCTGGGGATGGGGGTGGAGGGGTGTGCTGGGGATGGGGGTGGAGGGGTGTGCTGGGGATGCGGGTGGAGGGGTGTGCTGGGGATGGTGGACGAGGGGTGTGCTATGGGGGTGGAGGCGTGTAGTGGAGGGGTGTGCTGCTGGGGATGGGGGTGGAGGGGTATGCTGGGGATGGGGGTGGAGGGGTGTGCTGGGGATGGGGGTGGAGGGGTGTGCTGGGGATGCGGGTGGAGGGGTGTGCTGGGGATGGTGGGGTGTGCTGGGGATGGTGGTGGAGGTGTGTGCTGGGGATGCGGGTGGAGGGCCGTGCTGGGGATGGGTGTGGAGGGGTGTGCTGGGGATGGTGGGTGTGCTGGGGATGGTGGTGGAGGTGTGTGCTGGGGATGGGGGTGGAGTGGTATGCTGGGGATGCGGGTGGAGGGGCGTGCTGGGGATGGGGGTGGAGGGGTGTGCTGGGGATGGGGGTGGAGGGGTGTGCTGGGGATGGTGGGGTGTGCTGGGGATGGTGGTGGAGGTGTGTGCTGGGGATGGGGGTGGAGGGGTATGCTGGGGATGCGGGTGGAGGGGCGTGCTGGGGATGGGGGTGGAGGGGCGTGCTGGGGATGGGGGTGGAGGGGCGTGCTGGGGATGGGGGTGGAGGTGTGTGCTGGGGATGGGGGTGGAGGGGCATGCTGGGGGTGGTGGTGGAGGGATGTGCTGGGGATGGTGGTGGAGGGGTGTGCTGGGGATGGGGGTGGAGGGCTGTGCTGGGGATGGGGGTGGAGGTGTGTGCTGGGGATGGGGGTGGAGGGTTGTGCTGGGGATGGTGGTGGAGGGGTGTGCTGGGGATGGTGGACGAGGGGCGTGCTGGGGATGGGGTGGAGGGGTGTGCTGGGGATGGTAGTGGAGGGGTCTGCTGGGGATTGGGGTGGAGGGGTATGCTGGGGATGGCGGTGGAGTGGTGTGCTGGGGATGGGGGTGGAGGGGTGTGCTGGGGATGCGGGTGGAGGGGTGTGCTGGGGATGGTGGGGTGTGCTGGGGATGGTGGTGGAGGTGTGTGCTGGGGATGGGGCTGGAGGGGTATGCTGGGGATGGTGGTGGAGGGGGGTGCTGGGGATGGTGGTGGAGGTGTGTGCTGGGGATGGGGCTGGAGGGGTATGCTGGGGATGCTGGTGGAGGGCCGTGCTGGGGATGGTAGTGGAGGGGTGTGCTGGGGATGGTAGTGGAGGGGTGTGCTGGGGATGGGGGTGGAGGGGTGTGCTGGGGATGGTGGTGGAGGGGCGTGCTGGGGATGGTGGTGGAGGGGTGTGCTGGGGATGGTGGTGGAGGGGTGTGCTGGGGTTGGTGGTGGAGGGATGTGCTGGGGATGGGGGTGGAGGGATGTGCTGGGGATGGTAGTGGAAGTGTGTGCTGTGGATGGTGGTGGAGGGGCGTGCTGGTGATGCGGGTGGAGGGGCGTGCTGGGGATGGTGGTGGAGGGGTGTGCTGGGGATGGTGGTGGAGGGGTGTGCTGGGGATGGTGGTGGAGGGGTGTGCTGGGGTTGGTGGTGGAGGGATGTGCTGGGGATGGGGGTGGAGGGGCGTGCTGCGGATGGGGGTGGAGGGGTGTGCTGGGGATGGGGGGGAGGGTTTGCTGGGGGATGGGGGTTGAGGGGTGTGCTGGGGATGGTGGTGGAGGGGCGTGCTGGGTATGGGGGTGGATGGGCTGTGCTGGGGATGGGGGTGGAGGGGTGTGCTGGGGATGGGGGTGGAGGGTTGTGCTGGGGATGGTGGTGGAGGGGTGTGCTGGGGATGGTGGACGAGGGGCGTGCTGGGGATGGGGGTGGAGGGGTGTGCTGGGGATGGTAGTGGAGGGGTCTGCTGGGGATTGGGGTGGAGGGGTATGCTGGGGATGGCGGTGGAGTGGTGTGCTGGGGATGGGGGTGGAGGGGTGTGCTGGGGATGCGGGTGGAGGGGTGTGCTGGGGATGGTGGGGTGTGCTGGGGATGGTGGTGGAGGTGTGTGCTGGGGATGGGGCTGGAGGGGTATGCTGGGGATGCTGGTGGAGGGCCGTGCTGGGGATGGTGGTGGAGGTGTGTGCTGGGGATGGGGCTGGAGGGGTATGCTGGGGATGCTGGTGGAGGGCCGTGCTGGGGATGGTAGTGGAGGGGTGTGCTGGTGATGCGGGTGGATGGTGGGGGGTGCTGGGGATGGTGGTGGAGGGGTGTGCTGGTGATGCGGGTGGAGGGGCGTGCTGGGGATGGTGGTGGAGGGGTGTGCTGGGGATGGAGGTGGAGGGGTCAGCTGGGGATGGTGGTGGAGAGCGGTGCTGGGGTTGGTGGTGGAGGGATGTGCTGGGGATGGGGGTGGAGGGGCGTGCTGGGGATGGGGGTGGAGGGGTGTGCTGGGGATGGGGGAGGAGGGTTTTGCTGGGGATGGGGGTTGAGGGGTGTGCTGGGGATGGTGGTGGAGGGGCGTGCTGGGTATGGGGGTGGATGGGCGTGCTGGGGATGGGGGTGGAGGGGTGTGCTGGGGATGGGGGTGGAGGGTTGTGCTGGGGATGGGGGTTGAGGGGTGTGCTGGGGATGGGGGTGGTGGGGTGTGCTGGGGATGGTGGTATGGCAGAACGGGGCAACTATGAAACTCACACAATTTCCTCAAGTTGAACTCCTGCTTTATTAGAACGGATAGAATTGTCTTTCACCAAAGACCAGGAAGCTGTAGGATAGCAAAAGAGATTCAAATGAATGGACACGGCAGGACTGTGCTGATGTTGGTGGGGCGGAAGGGTCGATCAGGATGGGATTGAGGAGTATGTAGAGCTGTAGTATGGCCCTAGTAGGAGTTCTTTAAATTTTGAGGAAGTGCTGCCATCTTCATACACTTGCAGGATGAGAGCATTACTGACAAGACTTACATTCATTGTCCATCCTTAACTGTCCACTGGAAGATGAAGATATGCGCACAAATTTGTTGGGGAGGGAGTTCCCATATTTAGACTCAGTGATGATAAAGGACAGGATGTATTTCCAAGATGCATTGCTCTGGATGGTGTGAAGTATTTTTAAAAATTTGTTGGAGCTGCATTCACCCAGGCAGATGGAAGGTGCACTACCACACTCTTGGCTTCTGCCTTGAAGAAGTTGGGAAGGCTTTGGAGTCACTCACGGCAGGATTCCCAGCTTCTGGCCTGCTCTTTTGGCCAAAGGTTTTGCATAGCTAATCTGGCTGGGTTGTAGTCAAAGGGGATCTTCAGAATGTTTATAGCGAGGGCCTCTGTGAGCCCGATGAATAAGGTAGATGAATAGTCTCTCTTGTTGGAGATTGTCATTGTCTTTACTAGCCCATACTTGAATATTATCTAGGTCTAGCAACATGCTGCTAAGGACTTCTAAATTGAATCATTGCACAGTTATTTTTAAATGGAATGTTGATCCCTCCCCTGTACTCTACATCATCTACACACTAGGGATAGTTTTACAGTGTCAAATTAGTCTGCCAATTTGCGCATCTTTGGGCTATGGGATAAAAAGCACACAGTCACTGGGACAGCATGCAAATTCCACACAGATTTCATTAATCCTTGGTCACACTGGCGGTGTGAGGGAGCAGCGATACTAGATCTTCTACCCATTGGTTAAGCAAGCTGATCTCTGCTCCCTTCTTTCTTAACAGCTAGGACTCCTAGTATGTTAAGATGCAGATAGGTATTTGATAGTTATTCAAAGCTTAATTTAAGTAAAAACCAGTGAGATTGGTATCTAAAAGCAAAATCCTGAGCAATTCTTAGGTTTCTTCGGCATTTTGTTCCCTCCTTTACCTTCCACATTATCTTTTTGGTGGGTGAGCCTAAATGTTACATTTAACATATTCAGCTGTAATTTTCGAGATGAGTATAGTTGTTCTTAAACTAGCCTGTGCAGTGATGTTTCATGTGACAGTCACATTGAAAGTGGTGCACAGAAAGCTGATAACACCTCTTTAGTGAGTCATCAAAGCAAATATCTTGTCAGAGATGTAGTATGTCTTTCATCTTCAGAAGGATGATTGCTACTGATACATTATTCCGTGCTGGATTCAATCTGTCGCGGACTGTTGCCAAGGGTTCAACCTTCAAAAGATATATCACTGAAAGAGAAATTTAGCAAAAGGAAATAATTTACCATGCAGTTTTTTAAAAATGAAACATTCTACTTATGCACTCCAGATAAAATATGACAAAGTGAGCAATAAAATTAGAAATGCTGAATCCAACTACAGGTCTTGGGATCATTCTTGTGGTATTAAACAGGCTAGTCACTAAGGTAATTGGATTTTTATTGTCACATGCAACAAGGTAGAGAGAAGAACTTACCCTGCACGTGGTTCATACAGATCAATTCGTTGCAACTGTGTATTGAGGTAGTACAAGTTATAACTACAACCGAATGCAGAATACAGTATTACAATTATAGAGCAAATACAGTGCAGCTAGACAGTAAGTTTCAAGATCCTAACAAGGTAGATCGTGAGATCAAGAGTCTACCTTATCATACTAGGGAACCATTCAATAGTCTTATACCAGTGAGGTAGAAGCTATCCTTAAACCTGCTGAAGAGCTCAGGCATAATGTCTGAGGATCAAAAAGGTGACCACATCATTGAATGATGAAAGTATTACAGAGCAGGAATAGGCTATTTGCCCATCATGCCTCTACCAGCACAACTTTCTAGTTCCAGCTTTCTAGTTCCACCTATAGGACATTTTCCATAGGCTTGCAAATTGTTCCTTTGCATATACATCTAATTCCGTCTTGAAGGCGACATTGCCTCCACCAAATAAGCAGGGTATCCAGTCACATATCACTATATTTCTCTACCCCTTTATCTTTTGCCTGTGAGCTTGAGTCATCAATGCTTCCACCAAAGGGAAGAGCTTCTCATTTCCACTGCATCCAGACTCCTCCACACTAACACACTTCCATCAGATCCCCACTCAGCTTTTCTTCTCTAAAGATATCAATCCCAAGCACCTTCAATCTATCCTTGTAATTGTTAATTCTCCATATCAGGAATCATTCTCAAAAGTCTTACCTGGACCATCTGTCCTGTGTTCACATCCTTCCTGCACTGTTCCATGGAAAATTGAAAGTAATTGTTCAGCTGATGCAGGATCAATGTTTTCCAAAAGTTCAGCAGAACCTTCCTCAGTCCATACTCCGTCTGTCTATTGGTTAAAGCCCGGAATTGCAGAATTGTGTATAATTTATTATCGGTAATATCAGCCCACCCTGCTACTTTTAGTGATTTGTGCACATTTATTGAAAGGTCTTTCTGCTCTTACACTCCTTATAGAACAAATTTAAAATTACGAGGTTGGAGGAATTTCACCATTCATTTTCCTCCATGCTAAAAAAATCAATCTTTCACTATGAAAAAACAGACATTCATTATGACCTCCTTGTTTATTTATTAACACACTTCATACCTATGTTATTAATGTTCCTTTATGCCATACACTTCAGTTTTGCTGATATGTTTGTTATGTTATTCCAGTCATAGGTTTTTTTTGGAGGGTCGCCTGTGGCCTCATCGCTGCAGTTAGCATGATCCAAGTCTCCAGTAAGGTGCTGGGGGCTTGAGTGGAAAAAATTCCCAGACTTCAGGGGTGCTTTTCGAAGCAGTAGGCAAGAAGATCTCAAGCTTGTCAATTGTATTTTGGAGTAGCAATCAGATTGATTTCAAAACTTTGATATGTTGACAGAGGGAATGGATGGATTCATTGCAGGTGTGAAATTATTGTTGATGAAAACTGAGTTGGGAAAATCACAGTTTTTGACAGTGGTGTTGAGTATTTATGAATGCACTCCAAATCATCCAGAAGGTCAAAAAGAGATCAAGTGAGAGGAATCCAGCATAATGAAGACTAGAGGCTCGAAGATGATTGTGAAAGCTGGAATATAGTCGTGCCAGCATTTGATCCAGGAATCAGGCCCTTATTTGAAAATTCTTCAGCAATGAGTTGAAGATGACATTTACCTCATTGATAGCTTATAATAAATAAATAAGTATCTGAGTTCTGATGAAGAGCCTCAGCCTGAAACGTCGACTGCTTACTTTTTTCTATAGATACTGCCTGGCCTGCTAAGTTCTTCCAGTATTTTGTGTGTAATAAGATTTTTTTTGTTGACAATTCTTCTATAAATAGCACTTTCCTAAAAATCTTTCCACATTGCTTTCTCTGGATTTCTGCGTGACCTCCACCAATGTAAGTTGGCCTAGTGTGATCAAAGGGCTATTCTTGAAGAAACACACCTGAAAATCTATGACCACAGTAGTCCAAACACAGATCAAAGTTAAATTACTCACAGAAGTTCGATAATGTAACACTTTACCAGAAGAACTAAATAACTTTGAACTCAGTTATCAAATGACAAAATAGATTAACAATGTTCAACAAGTCAAATCTAAATTGTTAATTTACTCTTAAAAGATTTCAAGGGATGGAATGTGCTTTTTTGTCCCTGGGTTTTGATTAGATTTTTAGATTTTGATTTCTTCACTTCTTCCTTGATGATTAGATTCAGTAATGTGTGACTAGTTTGAGATTGTGTTGGAAATGGGTAACAAAAGACCTAACAGCAGTTGCTCACAATGTTTCTTGCACAACTAGCCTATATTTCGACCTCAGTCAAATGTGTGGACTCACTCTGAAGAAGAGATGATCTGTGAGCTATTCTATACTGGCTCTCATACACGGGAACTCTCCTGATTTAACCAGAGACTCCAGTAATTTATGTAAATGAAGTGGCCCTGAGCACAAGAGCACAACTTGAAGAGGATGAAACTCCTCCAACAACCCATGGCCACACACGACCCTGATGGCGCAGCTGGGCACGTGAGAGGTGGCGACCTGTAGCTTAAAAGGATTCAGATACAGTCTGTGATCAATGGGAGTGTTTGTATTTGCGTTCATTGAAGGAAAATCCAGTTTCATGGAATTTTTTGGTTACATGGCTGGGAGAATTCCATGGAATTAATGCCATTAAATTTAGTTGGCCGTACGTTGCTATGCAAAGTGAGCATTTTCAAGGGAAATGCACAACTTTGTGTTTTGTTTGTTCGATGTACTCTTTAGAGACACTGAGGAATTTTGTTAACGAGATGACAGGGAACATGTACAGTTGGTTACAAATTCTGCCACAGCCTTGCAAGACCATGGCAGAATTTGTAACAAGCTGCTACTTTGGGGTGGGGTGGATAGAAGGGACAGTGGGAGGAGTATGAGGCTTAACCTGTCATTGATCAGTGAGGTGCATTTTTTCCAGGAATTATTGCTAGCTTTAAAAGAAATTTTACTTGCAGAATACTAGAATACTGATTTGACTGGCTTGGTCATTAGTGATTTGAAACTTCTCAACTGTGTGTTCATTTGCATAAATTTAAATACTAATTATTAGACATTAATGCTTAAGATCAGCTTAAGAGGTACAAGGCATAATATGTAATCAAAGGGAGATATCCACAGAGTCCCATGCATTTCCCAACATCACTTCAGTAATGTTTCAGTAGAAACATTGGCAAAGAAACTTCACTGTGTTCCTCTAGGAATTCTACTGGTTCCCATTTGGAGAATGTGAAGAGGAAGTCCAGCATTGCTATTTTTGTAATGCAAATAACTATAGTGTGGAATTGTAATGTGAAAAATTTTCTGTGGTATAATAGAAAAGAATTGTCATTCAAACCTTCTTCTGTCCAGAGATTGAAACTCTAATCAAATATACCATCCCAGGAAAGAACATATTATGTTTAATAATTCAAATTGTTATTTATCCTTAAAGCTTTCCATGATTGACTTGATATTTTAAGTTTTGAAAATCATGTCACTTCAGATGTTGCTGACCAGGTAGATTTAACTTGAATACATTTCCCATCGGAATATTATTCTTCCATGTTTGTCTAAGGATTAATATGTGTGACCAAATAAAAAACCCACAATGTCATAGTTAAGCCAGTTCTTTTGTTTAATCAGAATTCAGTCTGTTTACCAAAATGGACTCTAGTTGTAATTGTAGCAAAAGTGCTCAGAAGAAAAAACAAACAGCAAAAACAATAATTTAATCTGGATGCATACAAAGGAAAATCCATCACTGTCAATTGAGAATCTTGTACCCATTGATCTCAACCGGAACGTACACAGAGGACAGTAGAAATATAAGACAGTGAGCAATATAGCAAATGCAAAACTTAATTTTAAACTAAATTTTGATGTAAGTTCAAACTGATAAAATAATACTTCTGGAATTTTACCAGCCAGCGAGTCCAAAGTCCTTTCTCTCAATGAAGGGACCAGCATTTGTGAAGGTGTTCCAGGAATTGAATGGAGGAAATTGCTTTTTAATTAAATAAAAAAATCTACTGATAGAGTGCTTAATGTACTATTCAGGATGTCCCAACACTCTTTATAATTAATGAAGAACCTGTAAAGTGGAGTTATTACTGCAGTAATGCGACAGCTAATGCCTGCATAGACAGGACCCATGATTAGAACTGTGGTATTGACCATTATTATTGATCCTTAATAATACTGAGCCAGAGAGAAATAATTTACTGGGCATTCTAGTGTGTTCTTAACCCATACTGATGGCATGCCAAATGCATGTTGGCTTCATATTTAAATAATTACTTACCCAGAATATACCAACCACATTTCATTGCCTCAGTCAGGGCCCAAATTTGTGGTTGGCTAACAGCAAGCAAATGGGAGGCTTGGAATGTGGTCTTCGTTGGCAAGCGAAAAAGAAGAGCTGAAGAGGATAAGGGAATATTAAATTTTGGATCTACATTGGAAAGGATAAACTCCACCTTCTTAAGCTTGGGTGCAAGAGTTGGAGTAGGTTTCTGGTTGACTCAGGAGATATTGAAACATGCTCAGAAGGGGATGGGAGGAGACACTTTAAATTTGTCTTTTCAGGGTATGGGTTCCACTGGTTAGACCAGCATTTATTGCCCATTCCTAAATCATCCTTGAGAACTTCACCTGAAAGATACATGCATGTACATAGACACCATCAACAATACTAACCCCCCTATGCTCTTATATATGAATAAGGACAGGCAGCAACAGCCAAATAAAATATTGCATCAACCAACTACCTCACACTTGGCATAACTGAAGTGACCTTTTGACAGCAGGACAACAGTATGAAAATCCACAGCATGTTCAGATCAAATAATCCTCTTAATTTGCCCCCTCCCCACACACAAATGGTGTAAGCATTTTACTTTCCATCTTCCTCATTGGCATTTGCCATTACCTTGTAGATTGTAGACTGAAAGGAGGAAATGCAAGAACAACTTCAAGCTGGCCACGAGCTGGTAGAAGAAAAAGGAGGAAGTAAAGGCAACACCACAATTCACTTGAACTGAAATTTGGCGCAGGTAGCAGCAATGGCAGTTAAAGAGAGACTAACCGAGAAGAGACACACCATGATTGTTTGAGCAGGTGGCCTGGTGTCAGAGAGGGATAAATGACAGTGTAGGTGACAGCTTCCATGAGAGGAAGATCCCACCTAAGACCTGCTGTACTTCGAAGGGGGAGCTTATAGAAAAAAGGCTGCTGATCTAAACACATGCCTATGTTTTGGCTGCTGATCTAAACATATGCCTGTGCTTTGATAGACCTACCACTAAGCCGACTGGAAAGGTTTCGGCACCATTTCCAGCAATAAGCAGTGAGCAGCTCCGATCCTTGTTTTACATCTGTTGGCCGATCACCCACTTCCACTACCTCACACCTACTGCCACAGAGGAAGGTTGAATAACTGCCATACAAGCTCACAATACTCGCAAGCAAGTTAAGACACTTGCAATTAAAGTGATGAACACTAGTATTTGAAGGAAACTGCAGACTGTGCTCCAATAGATTGTGTGAACTACTGAGGGACCGAAACCTGATGCATGAACATGCTGTATCCTCAAGGGTGATAACTTTCTCAGATCCATCTCATCAACTTATGATGTAGGATGGCCATTCATTCAAACAGGTCCTCAAAAACAAAATGAAATCAAAAGTCAAACATTTAGGTTTCAAGCTGCTCAAGTTCGCCCACAAAACTGAGCTGCCACCTTGAATATTGGTAGTGAACAGCTGGTACGGTTACTGGAGTAACACTGCATAAGAGTGGATGCGTAAGCAAAATTGTTTGGAGAAGGCATAAGGTTATTCAGTCAGTTTGGTTTGCAAGCTTATTTCATATTGACTTTAATTTGTGTTGTCCATTTGGTGGCCAACAACAGAAGTTGGTCTGGGACCTGTTATGGAAAGGGAGTTGCTTATGCTAATTGGTATTGTCAACATGGTGCTCTTTACAGGCAGGTCATCTTTCCCTCCTCTTTGCTTCTCCTGCAATGCGGCAGCTTGACCTATAACTGATGGCATGTTCTGAGCCATTATCACTAAGCATAAATAATAATGTGATAAAGCAATCCTGTTGTCATGGTGATAACTATTTGGTCAAGTACTGCATGATTGCTCCACAGCAGTCCAGTCAATGGAACTGTTTAAGGAATGTCGGTGGTCAGCTCCAGGATATTTCTATCCCCCAATACATCAGTAAGAGTGAAACTAAAAGAAGCAACTTCTTGTACTCACATTTGAAACAGGCATTGCCCTTTTCCAAATGAACATAAATGGCCCAGCATATACTTTAGTTCTCCACCTCAGGACTGACATACTGTGCCTAAAGCAGAAGGTGCCAATGATTCTGCCATGATTAAGGGAACTACAGAAGATATTCACAGATAAGAAGGACTGGATATTAAGTGAGATCTACATTTGCACATATCAGTGGTTATCAGTGCCACTGCCATATTTGTATTGTTTTAGTTGGTCCAGCTTTGGATTGTATGTAGCCACGAGATGAAAATACCTACCATTGTATAATTCAGTTGGTTACAAACTAATAATGTTAATTATATTTACATGTTTTAATTAGAGTACAATTAAAGTACCACTAATAATAGTTCATAGATATAGAGGTCAATCTTGTAAACCTGTATTACCAGTTATTTCCTTCAAGATGACCAAAGGTCAACTTTTACTTTGGTTGTATTCCTAACAAAATTAACAATTATAATTAAATTTTTTTTTGTGAGAATTCTGCTTGTGAGTCTCAATGATAGTCAAATTCATTGTCTCTCTCATCTAACTATTAAACAATACGTGTCAGTTGGAATGTGTCAGAATGAATGCAGATTACTAGCTGGTCTTTTGAAGTGTGAAAATAATAAGTTGAAGCTTTTCATAAATAATTCATTAAAGCACCCAACCATAATAATGTAAAGACAGCAAGGTAGCTCTGTAATGAGATGATTTCACCCTGTCAGATTATATCAATTTATTAGCTATATTCCAACTTGTTGCTAGGCAATGCTTAATGCGAACATGATAACTATTCTGATGATTGCAGTTACCAGGAGGTTTCCTCTTTGCCAGGTGGCAAGGAATGGAGGTCAGGTCGGAGACAGCAGGACTAACCAAATCTTTTTAAATTCAATAGTTTGAAAATCATAATTAATTTGTTTTATTTAAATATCACACTTTACTTGATTTATCACAGTAAATATCTTCTTGTCCTTTGCCTCAAATATTATTCAAAGTTTGGTATAATATTCACATTTCTTTTCCCATTACAAACTGATTTGTTGTGCTTTTGCACCAGCCATACTTTGTCCATAAACTGCAAAAAAGGATATCCACAATCAAAGAGTGGGTTACGGTTAATATGGTGTTATTTCAATTATTCTATATGTTAATGTACTACTCCACTTCACTTTTTTCCTATTTCCTTTACAGCAGTTAGAAGTTTTCTCCAGCACAATGGATAGAACATCATGGTACCCAAGTGTCTCTCCATTTTCTCAGCAAATACTGGTAAGCAGGAGTGCAAGTACTAATGGGGGTGTTTGATAGACTAAGTTAGTGCACAAAACTTCAGCAGACACAGTATAATGTACAAAATGTGAGATTATCCTCTTTGGGAGGAAGGCTATAAATGCAGGAATTGCTTAAATATTGAATAATGATGTAGAGATGGATGCCTTTTTACCTGAGGCAATGAAAAGCTAACATTCAACAGGTAATTAGGGAAGCAAATGGATGAGTATGAAAGTAGAGAAGGCTTGCCACAACTGTACAGGATGCTGATGAGACCAAACCTGGAATCCTGTGTATGGTTCTGGACTCTCTATTCAAGGAAGGACATACTCGCATTGGAGGTCAAACTAGGCTGAAGAAGTTTGTGAAGAGAGATTGACCAGGTTGTCTTCATAATGATCAAAATTTAGAAGAATAATAATAAGTAATCTTACTGAAACAAATAAGTTTTCAAGAGGGATTGAGAAGGTAAGTGCTAAAATCTACTTTATCCCCCTTAAGGGAATATAGTTTCAGAAGAAAAGAACATATCTGTTATATTAAAAAAAATAAGTCAGATGCAGAAAACAATTTCTTTCAGAGAGAAATTAATCTTTGGATTTCTCTACTCTACAGAACTGAGAATGGCATATCAGTGAAATACATTCAGCCTAGATGGACAGATTTTTGGATTCCAGATTCAAGGGTTATGGGAAACAGGTAGGAAAGTAGAACTGAGGCCAAAATCAGAACAGTATCATCTTATTGAATGGTGGAGCAGCTGGCAGGAACCATATTGCTGCATCTTTGTTGAACATGCTCATATATTTAATGCATGATAAATAAATCAGGCAGAGTTTGAAATATGAAATCAGTGAAATGTGTGGTTAGATTCTTTGTAAGAAAAAGAGAGAGACATAATACAATACTTGATAAGTATCATAATTTTAAAGAGAAGGGATTTACAGTATATTGTCTGCATCATACATTTGTGACAGAGAAGGTCAACAAAGCAACTTCTAGCATTATAGGATTTGGGGCTACTAAGTAGAGAAATTAACCATAAAATCCAGAAAATTATGCTAAATACTCATGTGTGAGTACTGAGCACATTTCTGGGTTCAAAATTTTGAAGGTGCCACAAAGCATTGGAGAAGGAACAGAGGGAATATCCCAGCATGATGCTGAGTGTAAGGGATGAATTACATGGATAGAATAAAAACAAAAAAGGCTAAGAGAAAAAGCTGATACTTTAGATTATGAAGAGTTTAGACAGATGTAATTAAAGAGAACCTTTTCAACTGCTACATAGTAAGTTAGAGAATATAGGTTTAAGATGATTGACAAAATAGCAGTTGTAAGATAAAATATTTTCCCTGCACAGTGACTGGTTTGGATTTGTCACATGTCATTTCATGCAGATGTAGATATAAGGTTAATGATAATCTTTGCACAGCAATAGAATAAACATTTGAAGGGAAAAAATTCCAGGTAACTGGAGTGTTCCTGGTTATTGGGGGAGAAACATTGTTTAAAAATAAGGGAGAACTCATTTTAGATAGAGATGAGTCAAGTATTTTCTGAGAGTTAAAAGTCTTCGTTACACTTCGTCAAACAAGATTTTGGTAAACTTAGATAGATATTCAACAAGGGTGTGAGAAGTTACAGTGGATGGAAAATAAAATATTGGAGTTATAATCCTATCTGCCAAAGGTTTATTAAATGCCAGAGCAGATTTAAGGAGTTGAGCACCTTCTTCAAATCCTTGTCTTTGCAGGTTCATAGACATTTCTTTTCTAAACTCCTCCATTTCCCTACCTCTTCTCTTCAAGATATTTTTTAAAATGTAACTTTCAACTGCTTTGGAATAATTGTGTATTTATGAAGTGTAGTGCTAGCTTCAGCAGTCATTTCTGATCTTTCCTTAGTACGTAAACCTAATCACAGTTCCTTTTCAAATCAACTGGGATAGAACAACCTTTGCAAATGTTATAGTCCATCCGTTGCTATATTCTCTGTTATAGATTGTGCAAATTAACTCCTGAATTCTTCACCATTCTTGCTAGAAAATACGTTATTTATGCCACTCAAGTGTAAAAACTATACAACTATGTAATTTTTCAACCTAGAATTGATCCCTATAACTTGAATTTACTCAGTATCAATGCATAATGTCAGTGAAGTGCGCACATCAGTTCTGCCTGTCACATACTGAAGGTTGTTCCTCAGTGCTAGGATGCCAGATGCTCTTCTTTAAGTAGCAGACATAGGATTCAGTCACTTTCAGGGTAATTATTTGTGAAACTTTTATTCATTCAAAGTATTTACATCTGTCTTTCCAAAATCATTCATCTACTTAAAGCTAAAGATTTCTGATCACAAAAGCTCAGTTTCACTTTTCTACAAAATAGTGAATATTATCACAAGAAAATTAACCTGGTTTTTGAATTAAAATTGAATAAAAATATAAAACATCAAATTAAAATAATCTCCCTGTGATTCAGTTACTTTAATTAGGTATTTTGATCGCTTCCAAATTCAGAGAAGGTAATAGAGTAGATTTATATAAAGTTGTAAAGTATTTATGCTGTGTACCTCAAATTTAGGCCACATCATCTTTCTTAAGAGACATTTTGTGAATTGAGTTCTTTGAGAATTATAAATAGTCTAAATTTCCAGGTAATTGCTAAAGTCCTCTAGGTTCTTAATGCTTTAGAACCATAAGGAACTGAACAACTAGGATATACATGATGACATTGGATATGTGGACATCAGTTCTGGGATTTGGGTTTCATATACATATTCCAGGTGCAACATGGACGTCAAAAGAAGAATAGGGATGGCAAAAGACACCATTATGAGAATGAAGAATATACTGACCAATCCTAAACTATGCATGAAAACCTTCCTCAGAGTACTGAAATGTTACGTTTATTCAGTTATGTTATATGTCTCAGTATGTTGGACAGTATCTAGTAACATGAGGAAATGAATTGAAGCAGCAGAGATGTGTTTTTTGCAGAGGATGCAAAGAATATCATGGATGAAACAAATATCTAACGTGGATGTCATGAACAGAGCAAACACAAAAAGATCCTGATCACAAAAATATAATGTATGAGATCATGAAAAGGCAACGTAACTTCATTGGACATGTGATTAGGAAAGAGGAGTTAGAATGCACGGTAATTATGGGAAAGATTGAAGGGAAGAAAGCAAGAAGAAGACAAAGACAAATGATGATGGAAACAGCAGCCAGAGAACTGGAAATGAATATCAATGAATTGATCCACTTGACCCAAAAGAGGAGTGTGTGGGCCATGGCAGTCAAAGCTCAAACTGGGCACGGCACCTGATGATGATGATGGTGATAGATTGTATTACAATTATTATCCAAAAATTAAGGTACTTTCTTACTCAGTCAAGAGTTGTTACATTTTCCCAAAGAAAATAATAACGATCAATGATTAGTGTACAGTAGAAGGAATCTGAAATTTGATTTTTCAAATTTCAGCCTATTTGGATATAGAAATGTCATTATTCTTTTGAACGTAATTTCATCACACATGGTCTCTCGAGAGATTGAAGGGAAGAAAACAAGAGGAAGACAAAGACAAATGATAATGGAGACAGCAGCCAGAGAAATGGAAATGAATATCAATGAATGGATCCACTTGACCCGAAACAGGAGTGTGTGGGCCATGGCAGTCAAAGCTCAAACTGGGCATAGCACCTGATGATGAAGCATGATGTACGTCACCAGTGGACTGAACATGCAGAAGAAAATCTGAACAGCGAATGATTCCTCCTTCAGTGTTACTTAAAGATAACTTGCTGAACAGACCTCAATTTGTGGAATCCAGAGCTCGACCCCCACCCCCCAACCCAGTAAATATGATCCCCTTCTGAAATGCACACCCAATCAATGAATGATTACTGACAGAGATTTCCAACTTTGGTCAATTCACAATAGGTGCAAGCTTTTCCATTACTTCTGAACTCTGAGAAATTGACTCACATTATGCACAACATATTGATTTGGTTAGTCCCAAATTCTAGGCATACACACTTTCCAAGCAGTTATAAATCTAGTCCTTATCATCTTCTGTTATCATGGATCATATTGTAACCAATCACAGTAAATGAATTATAAATAGGTTGTTTAAGTTTGCCAACCCTCCCCAATGGCAGTTAACTACCAGCCTCCCCCACAAATCCCAATTACCCTGCTCCTTCAAACTCCCAACCCTACACCAACCTCTAACACCATCACCAACAAATCCCTCCTCCTCACCAGATGCATTCCCTTCCTTGACCACCAATGATACAACTAATACCAATACCCCATCTCACTTACCTCCCATCTACCAGACCACCCCTCATGACTCCCGATCACCTCCTCTTGACTACAGAGTCCTCTTAACTCCCAATCATGCCCAACTACACATTCAACCACCAACTACAGGAAGATCCTAATTACCAATCCTCTGATTTCAAGAGACACAACTAACTGCAGTTGATACTTGACCCACAGAGATCCCAGAGTAACTCGTTTCTTGCCTCTGATTTCATAAATAATATTTTAACCACAAATCCCTCAAACAATGATTCTTCACCCTATCTGACTTCTAGTAGCCCTGTGAATGTTGACTATTCCCCAATATTGCTATCTCCTGATACTGACCACTCCACTGATCCACTGACATCATCTCAAACAGTCCCCTACTGCTATCTACCAAAAGCAGAAATCTCCCTTTCACTGACATCCATGTCCCAGCTATACCCCATCCAAACTTTACTCTCTGTTATGGAAAATTGAAGGATTATAAGACCATAATGTATAGGAGCAGAATTAAGCCATTTGGCTCTGCCATTTCATTATGGCTAATCCAATTTTACTCTCAGCCCCAGTCTCCTGACTTCTCCCTGTATCTCCTGCCCTGACCAATCAAGAGTTTATCATCCTCTGCCTTAAATATACATAAAGACTTGGCCTCCACAGCTGCCTGTGACAAAGAATTCCACAGATTCACCACTCGCTTGCTAAAGGAGTTCCTCCTTATATCCATTCTAAAAGGACGCCCCTCCATTTTGATGCTGTGTCCTCTGGCCTTAGACTCTCCCACCATTGGAAACATCCTCTCTACATCCATTCTATCAAGACTTTTCACTATTCAATAGATTTTTATGAGGTCACCCCTTATTCTTCTGAATTCTAGTGAATACTGGACCAGATCTATCAATGTTCTTCACATGATAAGCCATTCAATCCTGGAATCATTTTCGTGAACCTCCTTTGAACTCTCTCCAGTTACAGCACATCTTTTCTAAGATATGGGGATCAAACATGTTTATAAGTGAGGCCTTATTAGTGCTTTATAAAGTCTCAACATTACACCCTTGCTTTTATATTCTAGTCCTCTTGAAATGAATTCTAACACTGCATTTGCATTCCTCACCACAGACTCAACCTGCAAATTAACTTTTATGGAATCCTACAGAAGATCTCTCAAGTACCTTTGTGTCTCAGTTTTCTTTTGTAACTTTTTTCCATTTTGAAAATAGTTTACCCTTTCAATTCTTGTACCAAAGTGCATGACCATATACTTCCTAACACTGCCATTTATTTGCCCATTCTCCTAATCTGCCTGTCCTTCTGTAGCATCTCTACTTCTCAAAACTACCTACCCCTCCAGCTATCGTCATATCTTCTGCAAACTTTACACACCCAGACCCATCAATTTCATCATCCAAATCATTGACATATAATGTAAAAAGAATGAAGCAGTGCCTATATAGATTCCTGTGGAACACTACTGGTCACCGACAATCAGTCAAAAGGTCTCCCTTTATTCTCACTCTTTACTTCCTGCCAATCAACCACTCCTTTATCCAAGTTAGAACCCATCCTGTAATACCATAACCTCACAGCTTTTTAAGCTACCTCATGTGTGGCACCTTGTCAAAGGCTTTCTGAAAATTCAAGTGGGAAACATCAATCAATTCTCCTTTGTCTATCCTGCTTGTTATTTCTTCAAAGAATTCCAACAGATATGTCAGGCATAATTCTCCCTTGAGGAAACTGTGCTGACTAAAGCCTATTTTGTCATGTGCCTCCAAGTACCCTGAGACCTCATCCTTAATATTCGACTCCAACATCTTCCCAACCACTGAGGTCAGACTAACTGGCCTGCAGTTTCTTCTCTTCTGCCTCTTTCCCTTCTTGAAGCCTGAAGTGACATTTGCAATTTTCCAGTATTCTTGGACTATTCCAGAATCTTGTAATTCTTGAAAGATCATTATTAATGCCACCACAATCTCTTCAGCCATCTCTGTCAGAACTCTGGGGTGTACACCATTTGGTCCAGGTGACTTATCCATCTTCAAACCTTTTGGTTTCCCAAGGACCTTCTCTCTATTTATGCTAATGTCACACCCTTCATGCCCTCTGATACCTGGAAATTCCACCATATTGCTAGTGCCTTCCACAGTGAATACTGATGCAAAATACTTATTCAGTTTGTCCGCCATTTCGTTGTTCCACATACCTACCTCTCATTGTTTGCCAGCAGTCCGATAAGAAATCTCGTCTCTCTTTTACACTTTATGTATCTGAAGAAACTTCTGGTATCCTCTTTAATATTATTGGCTAGCTTACTTTTGTATTCCATCTTTACCTTCTTAATGACCTTTTTTATTTGCCTTCTGTTGGTTTTTAAAAGCTTCCCAATCCTCTACTAACTTCCAACTAATTTTGGCTCTGTTATATGCCCTCCCTTTGGCTTTAATGTTGGCATTGACTTCTCTTGTTAGCCACGGTTGTGTCATCTTTCCTTTAGAATACTTCTTCCTCTTTGGGATGTATAAATTCTATGCCTTCCAAATTGCTTCCAGAAATTCCAACCTTTGCTGCTGTGTGTCATCCCTGCCAGCGTCCTTTTCCAATCAATTTTGGCCAACTCCTCTCTGATGCTTCTGTAATTCCCTTTACTCCACTGATACATCTGACTTTATCTGGATAATGGAGATCTGTTTTGTTGGCAGGATACACTCCATGAGTTTGTTCTATATCTAACATGCTGGAAAGTAGACCATAAGATAAAATATCTGACTCAGCAACTCTGTGCTCCCCTTGCCTGAAAATGGATGTCTTTTTATGATTTTGAAGATAAGCATATCACTTTCAGGTACAAGGCTTCTGAAGTTTTATTCTGCTAGACTCTTAAGTACATTTTTCTTGACTGCAATCTCAGAGGTCCATTGTTGATATCTTAGTTCACGCTGTGATCTTCTTCCTTCACCTGCACCTCAACATGCTGAATTCAAATCTCTCATCATCAGTTACATTCTCTCCATGACCACATGCTACTGAGCTTCTGCAGCCTGTGTCAGACTAGTATACAAGCTCCATTGATTTTGCATCCTAACTCCACATTCACAGAATGATAGATGGTGACAACAACAAAGGCCTTTTGGCCTATTGTGTCTATGCTGGTTCTGCACAGAAACAATCCTGGCTTCCCAGTTCTCTTGATTGCTCCAAAGTTCTACTTTTGGTGCAGGCACTTCTGGGTCAGTCTAGAATGCTTTTCTTAATTCTCCTAACTTCCCTCCTCCAAGTCTGTATGATATTATTGATGGGTCTCTGTGTCTTCATTTAAACTTAACGTAGTATCTTCATATACTTTCACTGAACTCTTCTTGTTTGGCATAGCTGACAATTTCTTCTGACCCAACAGTGTAATTATGATTGAATGCTGCATATATCAATTTAAATGTGTTATTAATATGAGGCCACTACTGAAGCTCCAATTTTTTTTTCAAATTGTATACCAGGATATAATAATAAATGCTCCAAAATAATGTTTTTTTTTTGCTTTTTTTTATAGATAATTCCATCAGACACTTTCTATAATGTGCTGAATCAAATCATAAACATCATCGGAAGTAATTCATTCTAAGTCAAACAACATATTTTAAAAAGGTCAGACAGAAAACTAAATGAAGAGTTGGATGTATTCTGCAGCAAAATTTAATCACTGACTGCCAGAGTAAAATATTGCCTTCCGATTTCCTCAGTTTTCTCTCATTTGCCTGAAATATTTTCCACTAATTTTATTTTGCATATTTGATAGCAAGGTGAAACTAAAGCTGCTTACGTTGAAGCATCTTGCATAGTACAACTTGTTTATAGAGACAGCAAACTTGCTGCTTCAAGGATGTAAGCTGACCTCTCTCTTTGATTTTGCTATTAATTAAAGTACTACAGGTTGCTTCTCCTTAAGTGGAATATGGACAATTTATTTTCTATTAGAGACAACAACTTGAAGCCTTTTTCTTTGGGTCCATTATCTTCAGTAATTCAAATAGAGCACTTTCAATGAAAGTGCTTTTCAATAAATGCCTTTTGCCCATATTATTTAATACCTATTCAAATACTGGTTATAAATAACATGGACAAAAGGCATAGCTAGCACAGTTTATTTTCCTACATTATAACTCTGTTACATTTCTGTTTTATTTATAGTCTTTTAGGGCTACTCTAAAAGATAATTACTTAAAATCCTAGAAACAGAAAGTGACTATTTGACCTATTGTGCCTTCAGAATAGGATATTCAGCTACCTAATTAGGTCTGCTTACTAGGTCTGTTTTGAAGTCTTGCTCTTAAAGGATTTTTTTCCTGAATAAATGTCTGTTCCTTCACATCAATATCAACATCGCTCTTTATATAAAATCTGGCCAGAAGTCCCTATACAATGTTCAAGTACAGAGGGAAACCCATGTCAGTTCTTTGATTGAGCTATCCAATTATTCCTACTCTTTTGTTTTTCCCCAGTCTACCAGTTCCCTGCCCCCTTTATGCCTAACCCAAGGAGTGTCTATTAACCAACTGAAACACCATGCCCAAAGGTGCATGGAAAGTAGAATGAAAGCATCATTTGAAAATGCAATAATGATTGACATCAGCATTTATTTGGATGGGCATTTCAATTTGCATAATTTTTAATATTGCATTATTAATAAGTATAAAACAAAATATGCATTGGGAGCAAATATAGGCCCAGCATAAATAATGGAAGGAGTACCATAACTCACAAACCAGTCCCCTGCTAGTCTTAGCAAATACTCCCTACTCCATCTGTAGCAGAATCTGTGGGTGAAACATTGGCCTCAGTCACGTTAGAACTCACAAAATGGTGGAAGAAAGTCATATTCAACCCCAATGTATCCACCAGAAAGAGGAGAATTCATACATTATATTTATATACATTTTAATTAACTGACTTCAATTTTCTCAGTTACTTTTGTGGGATTTGACCATTTTAGTGCTAGTAATCTGGATCATTCACCCATTAACACAAAGTACTAAACAATCAATCTCTACATAAAACCCAAACTGTGAATGGTCTGAGCATTGATTCATATGGAACATCATTGCCCAGCTTGACTAGTCTGAATAATTGCTTTTAACTCCTTGTTTTGTTGCTATTTTCCTCTGATCCCTGCATTCTTGCTTTGGAATATAGATTTAGATTATGAAGACACTCAGTCCTCTTTTATTGTCATTTAGTAATGCATGCATTAAGAAATGATACAATATTTCGTTCCGGTGTGATATCGCAAAACACAGGACAGACCAAGACTAAAAAAAACAAACAAAACCACATAATTCTAACATATAGTTACAACAGTGCAACAATACCATAACTTGATGAAGAAGTTCATGAGCACAGTAAAAAGTTCAAAGTCTCTCAAATGTCCCACATCTCACGCAGATGGGAGAAGGAAGAAAAACTCTCCCTGCCATACCCGACCACGGTCCGACTCTGAGTCATCCGAAAACTTCGAGCTCTGATCAGCTCTCTGACACCGAGTACTGAGCGTCACCTCTATCCGAACGATTCAACCTCCATCTTGGTCGCCAACAGCAGGCAAAGCCGGGGATTTTGAGGCCTTCCCTCCGAAAGATTCCCGATCACGCGGTAACAACAGCAGCAAACTGGTGTTTCAGAAATTTTTCCGGATGCTCCTCTGTGCTTTCACGTCCGTCTCCATCAAATCAGAATTGTCCATGACCCCTATTTAATGGATACGATATCATTTTTCACCCAAGGGCTGCGCACGAGAGGCACGCTGCTCTCTCTCCTCCTGCCTTATAAAAACACAGGATTATGAAATTAATTTTGAAATTGAATTTATTGGACTGTTTGTTTAATGCTTGTTATTTAGAAATATATATATATATATATATGTATTTTTCATTTGTAGACATTTCTCTGTTACATCATAAGGAATTGGTCCAACAGCTTTCCTGATTTCAATATTAAGCTCTAATGTTTAATTGCACACATACAGCAAAACATCAATGTTTTGCTACCTGTGTGTTACCTTCTACTGGAATATCAAAGTATTGCTTATTAATAGGGCTTGGTTAGAATATACAAATGAAATCATATGGGATCTTTCAACATACTTACTCTTGGCATAAAAAAGTTTAACTTTCTTTTTTCCTTACACTTTGGAAGCAAAAATCCCTTTTGATCTGTCTAGAGATGTTAAATTCACTCGGTTATCCATCGTGTCTCAGGTGGCAGCATTCTAGCCACTGAATTAGAAAGTTGTAGGTTCATAACACACACCACTAATTTCAGCAGAAAATCCAAGATAATGTTTGTAAAGTCTTTTGAAGAAATTGAGACATCAGTAACATATGTCCAAAAGTGATACATGTTTTATTGACAAGACAGCACACTTATTTGCATATTGAGCCTCTAAGATGTTGCTGTAAATTTACTGTGTAAAAATTATAAAATTTGAAAAGTAGACTCCATATAACAGTGGTGCAAAACAAGATTCAAATACAAACATATACCATTGGAAAAAATTTGTAGTTCTGGTTGGGGAGTGGCTCACCGAGCTCACATTTTAGCTTGCAGATGCTTCATTACCCAGCTAGACAACAAGAACAAAGTGGACGAGCCTAGAGCATGGGTCAGTACTTGGAGCTATGATGTTGTGGCCATGTCAAAGACCTCGATGGCTCAGGGGCAGAAATGGCTACTTAGAGTGCCGGGCTCTAGGTGTTTCAGAAAGGACAGGGAGGGAGCCAAAAGAAGTGGGTGAGTGTCACGGCTGCAGAAAAGGAGGAAGTCATGGAGGGATTGTCTACGGAGTCTCTGTGGGTGGAAGTTAGAAACAGGAAAGGGTCAATAACACCACTGGGTGTTTTTTATAGACCACCCAATAGTAACAGGGACATCGAGGAGTAGATAGGGAGAGAGATTCTGGAATGGTGCAGTAATAACAGGGTTGTCGTGATGGGGGATTTTAATTTCCCCAATATTGATTGGCAGCTCCCTAGAGTGAGGGGTTTAGATGGGGTGGAGTTTGTTAGGTGTAATCAGGGAGGTTTCCAGACACAGTATGTAGATAAGCCTGCAAGAGGAGAGGCTCTACTTGATCTGGTATTGGGAAATGAACCTGGTCAGGTGTCAGGTCTCTCAGTGGGAGAACATTTTGGTGATGGTGATCATAATTCCATCTCCTTTATCATAGCATTGGAGAGGGATAGGAACAGACAAGTTAGGAAAGCCTTTAATTGGAGTAAGGGGAAATTCGAAGCTATCAGGCAGGAACTTGGAAGCATAAATTGGGAACAGATGTTCTCAGGGAAATGTATGGCAGAAATGTGACAAATGTTCAGGGGATATTTGCATAGCATTCTGCACAGGTACGTTCCAATAAGACAGGGAAAGGATGGTAGGGTACAGGAACAGTGGTGTACAAACACAGTTGAAAATCTAACAAAGAAGAAAAGAAAAGCTCACAGAAGATTCAAAAAACTAGGTAATGATAATTATAAGGCAAGCAGGAAGGAGCTTAAGAATAAAATTAGGAGAGCCAGAAGGGGCCATGAGAAAGTGTTGGCAAGCAGGATTAAGGAAAGCCCCAAAGCATTCTACACATATGTGAAGAGCAAGACGTGAGAGAATAGGACGAAACAGGTGTGACAATGGAAAAATGTGTATGGAACTAGAGGTGGTAGCGGAGGTACTTATTGAATATTTTGATTCAGTATTCACTACAGAAAAGGAACTTGCCGTATTCACTACAGAAAAGGAACTTGGCAATTGTAGGGATGACTTACAGTGGACTGAAAACCTTTAGCATATAGGCAATAAGAAAGAGGATGTGCTGGAGCTTTTGGAAAACATCAAGTTAGGTAAGTCACTGGGACTGGACAAGATGTAACCCAGACTACTGTGGGAGGCAAGGGAGGAGATTGCTGAGCCTCTGGCAATGATCTTTGCATCATCAGTGGGGATGGGAGAGGTTCTGGAGGATTGGAAGGTGTCATGGTTTTTACAAATGACAAGGAAGCACCGAAGATTCTTCAAGAAATGTTTAAACTTTAATTTGCAAAGTAAAGCTGAGACAGACAGTGGGCTAGCCTTTGAATGCCCACCACTGAATGCCTGGCTATTTTTTCACACAGCATTCTTTATAGCACCCCTTCTGGGTTAACAGCATTAGCATATTGCTGTAAGTTTCAATCTAGCTAATAAATCAATTACTCTTATCTCTCTTACTTGGCTACATTTTCTCGAGGGGTTAAAAGTACACAGGTTTCATTCAAACACTTGAATCAATGGTTACATCCCAAATACCATAGTAATCCCATGCACTCAGTAACAGACACTTAATGCATAGTAAAGGTATGGTCAACATCTGAATAAACACTTGATGTACAATAAAAGCACACTTAAAATAAACACTTAGCAAACAGAGTTAAAATATTTTCCAACACAATCTCTCCTTTGAAACTTACAAAGTCTCACATAGAGAGAGGAAACTATGAGTCCACACACAAAAGCTCAAATAAACTCCAGAATTTACTCCCAAATCTGGGTCAAACTATAATTTCTTGTGCTTAGAACTCAAAGTGTTCTCTCCATATCTTCCTAGGCCACTGAGCCAAAAACCTGTCCCTTCATGTCTGAGACAGGATAAAAGACCCAGGAGCCTTTACAGTCTACTCCCACATTATCATTTCCCTCCTGTACATCTTGCATGTCGTGTAAGCTGTAACAATACATCATCGGTGTTTCTCTTTCCACTGGGCTTGATTCAGCAATTTCCAGGAGCATCGGAAAGTGTTTTGTTGTGGCCCGCACTATAAGAGACTTGCGACACAGAAGAAAACAGCACAAAACAATCACACAGCTTACCAATACAATACCTACAGTTATCGCTATCTTGGTTAGCCATGTTCCCCATCCCTCTAGTTTACTATCTAACCAGTCAAATAGCTGATGTCCAAACTCTGCATTCTGTCTAACTTCTCTTCTCAGACTTTTCAATTTGTTCATTGCTCTGGTAAATGATCCCTCCGGACTAGGGTTATTTGGTATAAAAGTACAACACTGTTCTCCAAACATTACACAAACCCCTCCTTTTTCTGCCAACAGCCAGTCTAACACCTGTCTATTCTGCCACACCACCCTACTAGTTCCATCCAGCTGTTGTCCTAGTGCCTCCAGCGCATCATCGGTGTAGTTAATGAATCTCTGCTGATTATAATATATATAATTTATTCACTCAATGTTTTTGCTAACCCTTATTATAGGTATAATCGCTTCCCAGCCAGCAGCAATCTCGTTTCTTGCCTTAAACTTGTTAGGTATACCTCTCGGCTGTCCTATACTGTCGATTCGGATCGTTGGGTCAGGTTCATATTTTCGCCTCTTCCGCCGCAATGTCTGCTGCTTCGGAGAGTCAAATTGTACTTCAGGGGATACTACAACTTCTAGAATCAGCATAACCCGTGTACATGTACCTGCCCAGCAAAGGGAAAAGATGGATCTTAGGCCTTCCTCCATTCCGCACAACCACCAAGTGTCCGCTAATGGGATGTGCTGGACATTCAACGCACCTTCGGGTGGAGGGGTACCTACTGTGTATCTTCGACCTGGGGTTACATCCCAAGTCTGCCTGCAGTTACTCCTAAAATGGCCAACCGAGAAAGCACCTGTCCATGTAAAGCATTCATAATTCAAATGATCCTGCATTATCAGTTTTCCCACTATGGAGGTCTGACTTCTTTTATTAATGGCCCAAGGTCTGCTGTAATTACATTTATGGGCAAGCACATTTCGATGGAATTGCGAGGAGGCTTGGGATAGCATACACCAATAAGGGCAATATGGGGTGTTATCAATACATTTCTGATAACAAGGATCCATCCCACTACAAATTCCCATGCTGCAAGTCTTGACTACACTTGGACACTGCCACACACACTGTCCCCTCCGCTCCTTTTGCCATTGCGTGTAGGTGGAGGAGTTATAAGGCATGGGGGCTACGTGTTGCACGGGCTTCGCCCTGGAGCACAGATAACAATTCTGTTTCTCCATCATTCCTGCTGTGTATTGTGCCCATTGGTACCACTGGCTAGTACGTGTCTGCTGCCACTGCAAAGGGGTAACTGTTGCGCTCCGCTTACTCCTTTCTTTTAAGGTTTGCGGAGTCCTAACATTCCTATGCCATATCGGCCAAATTAATGGTTTCCAAGTCCGTACAGGGGTTTGTGGGTGTATCATAACAAGGGGCAAAACTTGTCTCTCCAAAGTCATCCTCACTGTCTGAAGGAGTACTACTATCCACAACCCCATCCTTAGGGTTGTCAGACCAGTTCTCAAAACCAAAAACTTCTCTTATCGTCTGATCACACTCCTGTGGTACAGTGACAACTTCTTGTTCTTCTTGTCTGTCCCTTGCTATCCGTTCCTCTTCACCACTTACCTGGGGCTCCACACCTGGCTGTACCTGCGGGTCTGCTCTGGTGCAGTGATTGAGATGGTACCAGGTGGAACGTCCCTCTACTTGAACGGCAGTGGGTGATGCCTTGGTTACCGTAAAAGGTTTCCCTTCTTGGTTCGTTCCACTTTCTTCGAAAAGCTCGCACATAGACCTGATCTCCTGGCTTGATTGGTCCTTCCCTTTGCACGATCTCCGGCTCTTTCCGTTTTTCCTGTGCATAGATAGACTTATGTATCATGATTAGTTGCTGCATGTATTGTTTTAGTTCTGCTTCCAGTTGTTCCAAGCTAGGCCCTTTATATGATCCTCTCCACTGGGGCACTGGCATGGGCCTTCTGGTTAGCATTTCATGTGGTGTTAGACACGTCACTCGATTAGTTTGCATACGGTAACTCATTAATGCTAATGGCAGTGCGTCGATCCAGTTGCGTTTAGTACCCACATAAATTTTATTCAGTTTGGTTTTTAGAGTCCTGTTAATTTTTTCCACCATGCCTTGCGACTGAGGGTGATACACACATCCAAACCTCTGCTTTATTCTCAGTGCTTGCAATACTAATTTGACCACTTTTTGGATAAACGCTGTTATCACATCCTTGATAACTGACTCCAGCAGTTTCTCCACCACCGACGTTAGGCTAACCGGTCTATAATTCCCCGGTTTCTCTCTCCCTCCTTTTTAAAAAAGTGGGGTTACATTAGCCACCCTCCAATCCTCAGGAACTAGTCCAGAATCTAACGAGATTTGAAAAATTATCACTAATGCATCCACTATTTCTTGGGCTACTTCCTTAAGCACTCTAGGATGCAGACCATCTGGCCCTGGGGATTTATCTGCCTTCAATCCCTTCAATTTACCTAACACCACTTCCCTACTAACATGTATTTCACTCAGTTCCTCCATCTCACTGGACCCTCTGTCCCTTACTATTTCTGGAAGATTATTTATGTCCTCCTTAGTGAAGACAGAACCAAAGCAATTATTCAATTGGTCTGCCATGTCCTTGCTCCCCATAATCAATTCACCTGTTTCTGTCTGTAGGGGACCTACATTTGTCTTTACCAGTCTTTTCCTTTTTACATATCTATAAAAGCTTTTACAGTCCGTTTTTATGTTCCCCGCCAGTTTTCTCTCATAATCTTTTTTCCCCTTCCTAATTAAGCCCTTTGTCCTCCTCTGCTGAACTCTGAATTTCTCCCAGTCCTCAGGTGAGCCACTTTCTCTGGCTAATTTGTATGCTACTTCTTTGGAATTGATACTATCCCTAATTTCTCTTGTCAGCCACGGGTGCACTACCTTCCTTGATTTATTCTTTTGCCAAACTGGGATGAACAATTGTTGTAGTTCATCCATGCAACCTTTAAATGCTTGCCATTGCATATCCACCGTCAATCCTTTAAGTGTCATTTGCCAGTCTACCTTAGCTAATTCACATCTCATACCTTCAAAGTTACCCCTCTACTTAAGCTATCCTTATCTTCTATTCTGTTCTGCCCGGGCAGACCTCTTTCTCAGGCGGTATCCACAGAACCTTCTTTTTGCACCTCGCCTATTCAGACCCTTACTTTTCTTCAGGCGGTATTCACGAGGATTTTCTCTTTAGCACCTCGCCAATGCAGACCCTTACACTTCTTAAGGTGGTATTCACGAGGATTTTCTCTTATTTTCTTTCTTTCCCTGCCCGTTCAGACCTTCGTCTCATACGAAGCAGTATCCACAGGGACTTACCAACACCACGTGGAATTTTTCTTACTTAACTTCTCATTACTTTATTCATACTCACCCCCCACTGCAGTGTTCTTGATTAATCCTCCAAGCCTCCTTTTAACCCTCAATTCTGCCAGATTCTTTGAATCAGAGAGACCCTTCGGCAGTTGTTTCACACTTCTGAGTACCCGAGATCTCCCCAAAAACCAACAGAATTCTTAGTCTAAATTGTCGCTAAAAAGAACTTACCTTTGTTTGGGTGCACCCTGAATTCCGTTAGCTCAGTGGAGGTCCCCCAGGGACTGGGAAGCGCCCTCAATCTGTCGTTTTCTTCTTCCATGGGTCTCTTCCCGATCCTGCCCTACTACGCCAGTTTTGTCGTGGTTTTTACAAATGACAGGGAAGCGTCGAAGGTTCTTCAAGAAATGTTTAAACTTTAATTTGCAAAGTAAAGCTGAGACAGACAGTGGGCTAGCCTTTGAATGCCCATGACTGAATGCCTGGCTATTTTTTCACACAGCATTCTTTTTAGCACCCCTTCTGGATTAACAGCATTAGCACATCACTGTAAATTTCAATCTAGCTAATAAATCAATTACTCTTATCTCTCTTACTTGGCTACATTTTCTCGAGGGGTTAAAAGTACACAGGTTTCATTCAAACACTTGAATCAATGGTTACACCTCAAATACCATAGTAATCCCACGCACTCAGTAACAGACACTTAATGCATAGTAAAGGCATGGACAACATCTGAATAAACACTTGATGTGCAATAACAGCACACTTAGAATACAGAGTTAAAATGTTTTCCAATAAAGGTTGCAGATGTTTTTCCCTTGTTCAAGAAAGGGGGTAGAGATAGCCCAGGAAATTATAGACCAGTGAGTCTTACTTCAGTGGTTGGTAAGTTGATGGAGAAGATCCTGAGATACAGGATTTATGCACATTTGGAGAAGCATAATATGATTAGGAATAGTCAGCATGGCTTTGTCAAAGGCAGATTGTGCCTTACGAGCCTGATTGAATTTTTTGAGGATGTGACTAAACACATTGATGTAGGTAGAGCAGTTGATGTAGTGTATATGGATTTCAGCAAGGCATTTGATAAGGTACACCATGCAAGGCTTATTGAGAAAGTAAGGAGGCATGGGATCCAAGGGGATATTGCTCTGTGGATCCAAAACTGGCTTGCCCACAGAAGACAAAGAGTGGTTGTGGATGGGTGATATTCTGCATGGAGGTTGGTGACCAGTGGTGTGCCTTAGGGAACTATTCTGTGACCCCTTCTCTTTGTTTTTTTTCATAAGTGACCTGGATGAGGAAGAGGAGGGATGGATTAGTAAATTTGCTGATGACACAAAGGTTAGGGGTATTGTGGATAGTGTGGAGGGCTGCCAGAGGTTACAGTGGGATATCGATAGGATGCAAAACTGGGCTGAGAAGTGGCAGATGGAGTTCAACTCAGATAAGTTTGAGGTGGTTCATTTTGGTAGGTCAAATATGATGGTGGAATATTGTATTAATGATAAGATTCTTGGCAGTATGGAGGATCAGAGGGATCTTGGGGTCCGAGTCCATAGGACACTGAAAGCTGCTCAAAGAGCCGAGAGGTAATGTTACAGCTATAGAGGACCCTGGTCAGACCCCATTTGGAGTACTGTGGTGAGTTCTGGTCACCTCACTACAGGAAGGATGTGGAAACAATAGAAAGGGTGCACAGGAAATTTACAAGGCTGTTGCCTGGATTGGGGACAATGCCTTATGAAAACAGGTTCAATGAACTTGGCCTTTTCTCCTTGGAGCAATGTAGGACAAGAGGTGACTTAACAGAGGTGTATAAGCTGAAGAGAGGCATTGATCGTGTGGATAGTCAGAAGCTTTTTACCAGGGCTAAAATGGCTAACACAAGGGGACACAGTTTTAAGGTGCTTGGAAGCAGGTTCAGAGGAGCTATCAAGGGTAAGTTTTTACACAGAGAATGGTGAGTGCGTGGAATGGGCTGCTGGCGATGGTGGTGGAGGCGGAAACGATAGAGTCTTTTAAGAGGCTCCTGGATAGGTATATGGAGCTTAGAAATATAGAGGGCTATCGGTAACCTAATGTACTTTCTAAAGTAAGTACATGTTCAGCACAGCATTATGGGCTGAAGGGCCTGTATTGTGCTGTAGGTTTTCTATGTTTCTGTGTTTCTAACATCATCAGTGCAACTTCGAATGAAATGTTGGTGATCTACATTGTTTGTCTTTTATATGTCCTGTGATTAGCCTGTTTGTGTGTGTGTGTGTGTGTGTGTGTGTGTGTGTGTGTGTGTGTGTGTGTGTGTGGTTTGTGTGCCATTTCTATTTGCTACTGATTATGTAATTGGCGAATGGTTCGTTAAAATCGGATTAGGTGATTAGGTGTCCGGGCTGTGTTAGTCAACCATTATGTAGGATTAACGTCGTCCTCGTTGATTGACAGGTGTAATCAGGTGTGAATTGGCTCTTAGCTCCGAACTGACGACTTGACGCTGAAGTGGGATGTAAAGTGGGTTCATTTTGATGTTCTTGTTGATAGAATTCTGTGTGACAGCGAAACACATCAATTCGACTCGACTAATGCCACTATTTTAAGCCAAGCCCATCAACGACAAGCCCAAGAATTCTTAGAGGCTTTGTTCTCCACACAGAATTATATCAACTTAGGACCCAAATATTCTCAATAATATATAAGGGAACCCATGGTACCATTTGCAGGACAGGAGAGTTCTCTTGGTCAATATTTATTCTTCATTCGATGTCAGTATAACAGATTAAATGACAATATCTCAAAATGGTTGTTGCAGCTTGTTCTGTCAAATTGATTGTAATATGTTGACTCTTATAAAACTCACTACACTGTAAAATAATTTTAGACATCTTTCCTTGACGAGTGTCGATCTTCTTGAGCTAAATATCCAAGGTGAAATAATAACTAGATTTTCAATTTTGATTGTTTAACAGTTGATTCAAACTATTATGTTAATTCCTCAGATACAAGATTTTCCCCCCTAATGTCTGTGCTATATTAACAATAATATCTATATTACCAAGAGAGTACTACAAACTTTGCAACGCTGGTTCTTTAGATGAGACCTCATTTGACTGTTCAGACACACAAGGTACACTCAGTGGCCACTTTACTAGGTACAGGAGGTACCTTAACAAATGGCCACTGAGTGTATTTCTGCATACTCACGGTCTGCGGCTATTGCCCTTTCACTTCAAAGTTTGATGGGCTGTGCATCCAAAGATGCTCTTTTACACACCACTGTTGTTTAGGATTAAAGTCTGTCATAAGCCTTGTGGCCCATCAGGCCAGTGCTTATGCCAGTTTTCGTGGCGTGAAGCAGCTGAGAGTACGAGACTCCTCCCCCTCACCCCTGCATAGGATGCCAGTTTATCGCGAGGTTAACCCCCAGAATTTTTGCAGTACCCATTCTCAGCTGGGTAGACTGAAACATTGTGTGGTAAGTGCCTTGCTCATGGACACACACGCTGCCTCGGAGGAGGCTCGAATCCACGACCTTCAGATCACTAGTCCAACGCCCTAACCACTTGGCCAGGTGCCACACATCACTGTTGTAACATGTGAATATTTGGGTTACTATTGCCTTCCTGTCAGCTTGAACCAGTCTGGCCATTGTCCTCAGAACACTCTGCTTGACAAGGCCTTCTTTGCCCACAGAACTGCCACTCACTGGGTGTTTCTTGTTTTTCACACCATTATCTGTGAACTCTGGAGACCACTGTGCATGAAAAGCCCAAGTGATCAGCAGTTTCTGAAATACTCAAACTACTCAGACTGTCACCAACAATCATTCCATGGTCAAAGACACTTAGATCACATTTCTTCCCTATTCTGATGTTTGGTCTGAACAACAACTGAGCCTCTTGACCATGTCTGCATGCTTTTATGCATTGGGTTGCTGCAATGTGATTGGAGGATTAGATACAGGTGTATTTCCATTTACATGCAGATGTAGAGGTGTAACTAATAAAGTGGTTGCTGTTGTCCGAAGCAATTGAGAGCAGTGATTTCTCCTGCTAACATGCCCAATCAAGATGATGAACGTTAGACATGACATTCTTTAGATGCTGGAAATCCAGAGTAATACACTCAAAATGTTGGAAGAACTCAGCAGGTCAAGCAACATCTATTGAAATGAATAAAGAGTTGACATTTTGGGCCATCGGGTTCCTCCAGCATTTTAAGTGTGTTGACTAAATAGAGATTGACTTTATCATTCATTACACTTCAAGCTTTTATACTTTGAATAATTTACAGTATTGTAGTTCTGGTCACCTACCTATAGGAAAGATATCAGTAAGTTTGAAAGAATTTGGGGAAAATTTACTAGAGCGTCAACAGGACTTGAGGACCTGAGTTATAGGAAAAGTTGAATCGGTTAGGACTTGATTCCCTGGAATGCAGGAGTATGAGAGGAGATCTTATAGAAGTGTGCAAAATTATGAGTGGTTTAGATAGAGTGAATGCATTTCCCTCATTTTGGGAGGAACTAGAACTAGCATTCATTAGTTTGAATGAAATCATTGTGTACCTACATAAAAAGTATACGGAGTATTAAGTATTACATGTCGAAGAGATGTTTGTATAGATACATGGTTAGAAGGGTTTGGAGAGATATCATCCTTGTGCAGATAGATGGAACTAGCCAGAGGATCATGTTGGCATGGACTAGATGGGCCAAAAGTCTTTTTCTGTCTTGCAGTACTCTATGATTCTATGATTGTCAGATCTTCCAAAAGTATGGTAACTGAAATAATTAATTGGTTAGACATTATTTTGAACACCCTGACCAGGTATTAACATTTCCAAGTAAATCTACCTATCTCAAGATTATTTGCTTCAGATTTTTAAATCAGGAAACTACAATCCTTGAAAAATCGTCATTTTCAACTTTAAAAAAATCATTAATTGAGGAGGGGGACGGTACAGCAGGCAGTGGGTGATACTAGTGAGAAAGATGAATTGAATGGCTCACCACTCAGGTTTTCCTGTTGCATGGCTGGAATAGTAAGCACAAGAAATGGATGCTGATGATAATGCCTGCTTTACCAAAATCATCTGATATCATCTGCTTTAAAGCTTTGTTTAGATGTCAGCATACCATCATATTTGCAGACAGTTTTCATGAAAGGAGCATCATTGTTGAGAGGAATTATCAGGAATATACACTTTGGTACAGAATAGATGTTTATTTTCTATATAAAATCTACATTTAATCTGTAACTTACAGAATATTGTTGAGATCCAAGTTCTGACTGAAACCTGGACAGATTCAGGTGTATATTCTGATAAATCAATTTCATTGAGTTACTCTGCTCTGTTTAGGCTGGTTTGCTTTCTACTATCATGTCTTTCGATCATTGTTATTTATTTGCGAATGATCAATTGCATGAGATTGCTGGGTTGGGTCGAGGTCAGATTGGCCAGAATTGGGCTCAGATCAAGGGCAAGTTCAAAGATCATGAGCATGGCTGATTTTTAACTTGCAGAGTTGTAGCTGCCTGGAAGGTGCTGCCAGGTGGGGTGGTAGAGGCAAATACAAAAGAGGCATTTGAGAGGCTCTTGAACAGGCACATGACTGTACAGAAATGGAGAATGGATATTGGTGTATGCAAGACAGATTAGTTTAGTTAGTTTGGAACAACTTTGCTTTACTGATATCTTCTTTGTTCTGTCCTGGATCGAGTTTTAATTTTATAACCAAGTAGAGCTTTATTTTTTAAAAAATGTGTCCTCTGCTTCTTTCTGGAGGAAAGACCCAATATTTCTTTCTATTAAATCACTTAACTGTCTGAACGATTTCTTTTGATTCCTCCCACCTTTTACAAATAAAATACTTCCCATCTTTTATGTCTTTTACATTTGTTTTTCATCTTGAATGTGATTCTGGGATTTGCAGTTTGGAGATTGTTTGGGTGCTTCAGTGCTGTGCAGTCTCTGAGGGGATTACAGGAGACATAGACAGTGTGCAGGAATCTTGTGGCGAGAAGACTGCGACCTGGCATTCAACTCCATTTCTCTGATTAAAGCCTCCATTGTTTGCTGATTAAAGGAACGACTGAGACTGGAATGCTGGATGCTTGCCTTTTTATTGCTGAGGGATGAGTCTGCTGCTGGAGATGGGAGACTGCCTTCTTATTGCTAGTGTGATCACTCTGCTATGGAAAGGGGAGACCGCATTTTTATCCCTGGTGAGATTGCTCTGCTACAGAGAGGGAGAATATTGCCTAGGTTTTCTGTGGACTTGGACTGTTGACTTTCTTTCAGGCTTATGGCTTCTTTCTATTCTGTGTTTTTCGCCCAATCTTTCTCGCTTTTTGTGTGTGGGGAGGAGTGATTTAGGGGTTGATGATCATTCTACCGTTCCTTTCTTTCTTGGTTTCATGGCTATTGGAGAATAAGAATATCAGGGTTGAATACTTCAATAATAAATTAACCTTTGAAAAGTTGTAGCCCTGTACTCTCAAACAAACATATTCTTTTGTTGTATAGATGGAAAAGTCCTCATTCCAAAGCTATTCTGTCACCCCTCCCCAACTCTCCCTACCCTATTGCTGCTACATTCTGTACTTATGTGGAACTCAGTTTTATTACCTTTCATATGAATTTCTGCCCTGCTCTTCTGACAGATCTCTCCCTTTTCTTTATCTTCATCTGTATTTCAGGATGCTAACCATCCACTGATTCCTACTATATGCCCATTCCCATACCATGACTACACTCGCTACTCACCTCCTTTAAGGATACAAATTCTTTCAGTTTCTGTGTCCATGCTGCATGTACTAAAGACAAGACTTCACATTCCAACACTCCAAAATGTCCTTTTTCAGAAAAATTAGCTTCCCTTCCACTGTGGTTTGAGTGCTTACTTGCATTTCCTCCCTTTCGAGATATCTGCTATGAACTTGATCCTTCTCCAGACAGAATTCCCGTTCTCCTCACCTTTCACTACACCATTCTCTGCAGATGATTCTTCCCTATTTCTGCTGGATGCAACAGAATCCCACCACAGGTCACATCTTACCCTCTTCCCAAGCACTTTGCCTTTTGCAGGAATGAATCTCTCACCAGTCTGTTCATCCCTTCTCACCTATCCATCCTTCTCATCCACCTAGGTCTTCCTTCCCTCAGACACTATCCCCTGCAACAGTAAGAGATGCATCCCTACATCTCCGCCCTCAGCGCCATCCAGGGATCCAAACAGCCCTTCCAAGTGAGGCAGAAGATCACATGAAGCCCTTCCAAACTGGTTATTCCATTTGGTGCTTCTTAATGTGGGATTCTCTACATTGGTAAGATTGAACTTAGACCATATAATGCTTTGCAAAGTACCTGCACTGACTGGAATAGCCACCTTTAGCATTGGGTTGTTTGTCTCATTCCCACACAAACTTTAAGACCATAAGACATAGGCAGAGTATTAGGCCGTTCAGCTCATTCAGTCTGCTCCACCATTCCATCATGGCTGATTCTGGATCCCAATACACCTGCCTTGTCACCATATTCTTTGACGCCCTTACCGATCAACAAACGGTCAACTTCCACCTTAAATATATGCACGGACTTGGCCTCCACCGCAGTCTGTGGCAGAGCACTCCACGGATTCACCACTCTGTAATTCCCTTTATTCCATTGTGATACTGATATATGTGACTTTTGCTTCTCGCCTTCATATTCAATCACATGAATTCAATCATATTCTGATCACTGCCTTCTAAGGATTCCTTTACACCTAAGCTCCCTCATGAGATCGGGATTATTACACAACACCTAATCTAAGATAGCCTTTCCCTGAGTAGGCTCAAGGACAAGCTACTCTCAAAAGCTATCCCGTAGGCATTCAACAAATTCCCTCTCTTGCGATCTGACACCAACCAGATTTTCCCAATCCCCTTGCATATTGAAGTGCCCCGTTACAATTGTGACATTACCCTTAGTACGTGCCTTTTCCAGCTCCCTTTGCAACCTCAACCCCAGATCTTGGCTACTATTTGGAGGCCTATATATGATTAACATAACGGTTTTTTTACGCTTGAGTTTCTTAACTCCATCCACAAAGATTCAACATTCTCTGACCCTATGACACCTCCTTCTAAAGACGTAATTCCATCTCTTACCAACAGAGCCCTCCACTGCTTATGCCGCTCCTTTCGATACAAAGTACATCCGTTGATATTAAGTTCCCAACTGCGGCCTTCTTCCAGCCACAACTCAGTGATGCCCACAACGTCACACTGACCAATGTCTAATTGTGCCACGACATGAGTTTGACAACCTTATTCCGAATACTACGCACATTTACATACAGCATCTTCACTCCTGCATTCTTTGCCCTTTTGAATTTTGCCTCTGTGGTACAATTTAACTCTTTGCTCTGTCTACATTTGTAGCCAATCATTGGCTTGCCCTTCCTTACATTCATGTTACACATCTCATCTACTTACAAACCTGCTGGTTCATCCCCAGCTCTATCATACTGGTTCCTAGCCCCCTGCCATATTAGTTTAAACCACTCCTAACAGCTCTTGTAAATTTGCCCGCATAAATATTGGTTCCTCTCAGATTCAAGAACAACCCATCCCTTTTGTACAGGTCACAACTGCCCCAGAAGAGGTCAATTATCCAGAAATCTGAACCCCTGTCCCCTACTCCAATTCTTCTGCCACACACTTAACTGCCAGCTCATTTTATTCCTATCTTCAACGTCGCATGGCACAGACAGCAATCCTGAAATTATTACCCTTGAGGTCCTGCTTCTCAGCTTCCTTCCTAACTCCCTGTATTCTTTTTTCAGGACCCCCTCTCTTTTCCTTCCTCTGTCATTGGTACCAATATGTACCACAACTTCCAGCTGCTCACACCCCCTGCCATTTCAGGATATTGTGAATGCACTTAGAAACATTGTGGACCCAGGCACCTGGGAGGCAATCTACCATCCGTAAATTCTCCAATGCCACAGTGAGGGCAAATGCAAACCAAAACAATAGCACCTCAGATTCCTCTTGGGTAGCCTGCAACCCAATGGTATGATTATTCAGGTATCCCACTCCTCCTGTGTTCTCTTCCTACCCCTACTAGAGCAGCTAGGTTCTCTTACCATTGCTTATCTTTGCTACTTCATCACACCCCACACCACCATTACCACAGATCCATCTGTTACCCTTCCCACTTGTTTCCATCAGCCTGTGACCCAGTCACTAAGGGATTCTTCTCCTTTGACCTATCCTGCATATCTCTCCTCCTCACCCCTATCCCCAATTTCACTAGCTCAATTAAAAAGACAAATAATTCAACTGAAGAAAAAAGCTTTGCACCAACTAGGTTGAACCAAAAGACAAAAATAAGTACAATGTTACCTTATTAGTGTAACTATAATTGGCTAGATCTCACATTGTTTGATGCCTGTATTGAAATAATTAAAATGCTTCACCTGTGTGGGAACATTAAAAATAGGACATGTACACAGATTAGTTTGAATAAATGCACCCAAGGCTTAGATGAGATTCAAGTTTCTCACCTTCATATTTAATAATACACCTGACTTCTTCCAACCTAAATTCCCTTTCCTCCAATAATACAGGTGTTAGTTTTTCACATACAACAATCTAGTAGGAAAGGAATTTTTCATCCCAGTACCCACAAATGGCAAAGTTTGGCTTGGCAATTAAAAGGATCTTTGTTTTTTTTTGTCATTGACATGCTAGAGAACCCTCGTGGGAGTTGTGATCAGACAGCATTTGGAAGCTCAGTTATCATTTGCAGACATTGGTGGGTTTGGCTCACTGGGGCATCAAGTTCATCTATGAGTTGTGTATTGGGGAATCAGGAGGCAAGACCACAGATCAAGCACTGGGTCAGACCAGTCTAAATCTCAGTATCCTGCGGGGAGCAGGAGGTTGAAGTGCAAAGGATAGAAGGCTATTATGGGACTTGCCTTACTGTGTGATCACAGCTCTGGTTCTGCTTCCAAGTCACTGACAATGATCACTCCAAGAATAATGCTGAATTACACCAAAATTGCCCCAAACTTTTACCAAATGGTTATCACCATCATCTCTGTCTAGTTTATATTTTAAATAATATATCCTGCAATTAACAGCACTACATGATCCAGTTTGTAAGCTACTAAACATTTACAGCCACAAAGTGAAACCTCTGATCCAAAATATCCGAGCATATGTGGGCACAATATAATTCACTCAAATGGCAAAGAATTTTAAAATGTGTATTCTCCCATAATTATATGTTTCAATCTCTGTTTAGTTAACTGAACAGGTAGCTATGCTTCCTGACATACCTTCTGCAGATTTCTTCAGTGTGATTAACTACTCAGTCCCTTTGCTCGTAGCACAATTGCTGGGCCCTGTGGAGTCTCTTTGAATTGATCTGGACAGCAGCAGTTACTGGACACCAGGAGTCTTAACCACAGAGATCACTAGATCTTTGTGAAGAGCTCTGAAGGTCAATGCCTCCCAGGTGAAAAAATTCAAGCCAAGAGTTAAAGAATATTTAATGTAAATTTTGCTAACACTGTTGCCAGCAATCCTCGGTATACTCATCTAAGAAGAATATGTGTTGATATCCAAGTGTGAATCCCCTAAGCAACTGACGGGAGAATGGCAAATGCGAAAAATGGAAGGTATTGAATAATTCCTGTGGATTATTACGCAAATCATGCAGCCGAGGAACTGTTATCGTAATGCTGCTTCTATTTGTGTTTATCAATGTGAACAGGGTTATAGGAGTCATGCAGCTGCAGCAGAGTAAATCTTGCTTCAGGCAGTTGATCACGCAGAACTTGAATAAAACACACATTTCCCTTTTTTCCACATGTAGTTTCAAGTTCATTCCACTGCTAATTTAACTTTTCAAAAGAATCCTAGCAGCATGGAAGGTGATTCAGCTCAGTCTTATTTCCCTCCTCTTTCCCCAGAGACCTGAATATCATTGTGTCCTCCCAAAGCAATTCTCTTGAAAGCCCCGTTATAATATAATGGGGCACCATGGTAGCTTAGTGGTTAAGCCTGATTTATACTTGTGCGTACGGGCTACGCCGTAGCCTACGCCATAGGCCTGATTCATACTTCTGTGTAGCCCTACGCAATAGCGAGCATGCGTTGTTGTGACTGCGCCGCTCTGTAATTCACCGCCAAAACACTAGGTGGTGGTGGGGTTTCTATGCCACTGTGTTGAGTTTCTTTGTGAGAGGCATAGACGAGGAAATGCACTTCAAATATTTTCAGATGTCGGCAGGTAGATTTGACGATTTTGTTCATCATCTCCAACCATTTATTTCACTTCAGTGTACAGACATGGCAGAGAAAAGCATCCGGAAATGCAATGTTACCAAGCGGACCAATCACAGTTGTTGCAGTCTGCATCACCGCGACACGTGAGTTACATTTTTGGGGAGGTGCACGTCACCCTACGGCATAGGGTACGTGGTACCAACAGCATACATTTGACGCAGAAGTATAAATCAGGCTTTAGTGTGATGCTATTACATTCCAGGGAATTCCAGATTGTGGAGTTCAATTCCTGTATCATTCTGTAAGGAGTATCTGTATGCCCTTCACATAGAATACATGGGTTTTCCCCCAGTGCTCTGGTTTCCTCTCAGTCCGTAGGTGTACCGGGTAGATTAATTCAATATACAAAATCAATTTATTATTGAAGTACATACTGTATGTGTTACCATATACAACCCTGAGGATCATTGTATTGTGGGCATACTCAATAAAACCATAGAATGATAACAATAATGAAATTGATGAAAGACTGCACGGACTTGGGGATTCAACAAACTATGCAAATACAAAAAGAAATATATAATAATAATAAATAAATAAGCAATAAATATCGATAACAGGAGATGAAGAGTCCTTGAAAGTGAGACCATAGGTTGTAGGAACATTTTAATGATGGGGCAAGTGAAGTTAAGTGAAGTTATCCCTTTTGGTTCAACAGCCTGGTGGTTGAGGGGTAGTAACTATTCCTGAACCTGGTGGCATGGGTTCTGAGGCTCCTGTACCTTCTTCATGATGGCAGCAGTGAGAAGAGAACATGTCCTGGGTGGTGGGGGCCCCTGATGATGGAAATTGTTTCTCTGTGACAGTGTTTCATGTAGATGTGCTCAATGGTGGGAAGGGCTTTACCTGTAATCTACTAGGCTGTATCCATTACTCTTTGTATGTCTTTCCATTTAAGGGCGTTTATGTTTCCATACTAGGCTAGTCAGTGTACTCTCCACTACATATCTATTGAAGTTTCTCAAATGTTTCGAGATCATGCTGAATTTTTGCAAACTGTTAAGCAGAGGCGCTGCTATGTTTTCTTCGCAATGGCCCTTAGGTGCTGGGCCCCAGAAAGGTCCTCCGAAATAATATCACAGAGGAATTTAAAGATGCTGACCCTCCGATGAGGGCTGGCTCATGGACCTCTGATTTCCTTCCCCTGAAGTCAATAATCAGCTCTTGGTGTTGCTGATGCTCAGTGAGAGATTACCATTATGGCACCACTCAGCCAGATTTTCAATCTTGTTCCTATGTGCTGACTCATCATCACCTTTGATTCGGCCTTTGACCGTGGTGTGATCAGCAAACTTGAACACGGCATTGGAGCTGTGCTTAGCCACAGAGTCATAAGTGTAAAGAGAGTGGAGCAGGGGGCTAAGCACACCGTCTTCTAGTGCACCTGTGCTGGTGGAGATTGTGGAGGATATTTTGCTGCGAATCTGAACTGACTGTGGTTTAAAAGTGAGGAAATCGATGATCCAATTATACAAGGTGGCTTTGAGACCATGGACTTGGAGTTTATTGCTTAGTTTTGAGGGGATGGTGAATGCTGAGCTGTAGCTGACAGAGAGCATCCTGATGGATGCATCTTTGCTATCCAGGATTCAGGATTGAGTGAAGAGCCACTGAGATAGCATTTGCTCCGGTAGGTAAATTGGAGTGGATCCAAGTCGCTTCTTAGGCAGGAATTGATATGTTTCATCACAAACCTCTCAAAACACTTCATCACTGTGGATGTAAGTGTTACTGGAAGATAGTCATTGAGGCAAGTCACCATGGTCTTAGGCACCAGTAGAATTGAAGCCTGATTGAAACAAATGGGTGCCTCAGACTGCCAAAGTGAGATGTTAAATATCTCAGTGAACACTCCAGCCAGTTGATGAGCACAGGTCTTTAGTACTTGACCAGATACCCCACCTGGGCTGCATACCATTTGCACATTGGCCTCAGAGTCTGAAATCACAGGATCATAGGGGGTTGTGGGAGTTTGTGATGGTTCCTTCTTTTTTTTACAAATTGAGCATAGAAGGCAATGAGCTCATCTGGAAATGAGGTCTTCTCACCTATGTCACTTGATTTAACTTTTTGAGGTGATAGTATTCAAGCCCTGCCACAATAGACAAACATACTTTGCCAGTTTAAGTTTAGTCCAGAAATACCACTTTGCTGATGAGATGGCTTTTTGGAGATTGTATCTGGACCTCTTGTAACTTTCTTGGTCACCTGACTTGAATTCCCTTGATCTGCCCCTCAGCAGATTACAGATCTCATGGTTCATCCAAGGCTTCTGATTGGGGAAGATTCTGAATGATTTTTCTGGGGACACACTCATTTACAACTGTTTTAATAAAATCCATGACAGCTATGGCGTATTCTTTCAGATCCACAGATGAGTGTTTGAACATGGTCCAGTCCACCGACTCGAAGCAATCCCCTAGCTGGTCCTCTGCCTCCCATAACCACTTCTTTGCCCTAATCCCTAAAACTTTGCTCTTTAGCCTCTGCCCGTATGCATGCAGGAAGACAGCCAAGTGATCCGATTTACTGAAATGTGGGCTGGGCATGCAACAGTAGGCGTTCCTTATCTTAGTATAACAGTGGTCTAGTGTGTAGGGACCATGGTCCTACAGGTTATATACTGATGGTAATTGGGCAGACCCTGTCCAAACCGTGCCCAACTGGTCATTGTAAATTGCCCCATGATTATATTAGGGTTAATTGGAGTTGTTGGGTTGCTAGGATGGCATTGCTCAAAGGGCCAGAATGGCCTACTGAATAAAATAAAAATAGAATTAGAAAAATCCTGACCTGATCTTTGTTAAGTGCTTTATATTTGAATTGTATTAATGAGATTTTTGTCCAATCTGATACTAACATTGTACATTGGATTCACCAGAACTACCAGCATTTTATTGAACTGAATGCTTTTCTTTCATGAAATTCTTTCTTTAAAAAAAGACAACGCAAATGTAAACAGAATGCAAGTTTCAAATCATTTTGGCTTATGTACAATATAAGCAAATGTTTCAATTATAACTCTTTGTTGAACTGAAAACCAAAAGATAAGCACTTTTAGATGCTGAATTTCTAATATCACTCATCATTCATCAACCCCTATGCATTATTACTCTTGTCATTCTTTTTAACACCTCATTCTATTTAGAAATCTTCTGATGTGTTTTGAAGTTAGAATTGACTGCAGCACTCTAAGTAGTCTGACCAACAGTGAAAAACTTTTGATATTATCTCCAGAGCCTTGTATGTTTTTGCTCCAGCTATTCATCCAATCCTTCAGTTTTCTTCCTCTCTTATTCCACCCACTAGTCTGAGTTTGAATGATCGATAACTGTATGATAGAGTTTTGTCAGTAAGTTGGAAATGTATCTCACTTCTTGTGCTGTGGTTATCCCCTTGGGAGCTTAAAATGTAACACAGAAAATAACTGATCCTCAAATTTCTACAAACTATTCCCTAATAACATATGGAGATGGCATCAAAGTCACTTGTAATATTTTTGCTGTGATTTATGGCAAATAAAAACATTAGATTGTCTTCAGTCTTCTCTTTGAAAAGTACTTAAATATTGTAAACTGGAAATGGAAAAATTAGGACATTGGACTGGTCTGACAATGTACTTTTGAATGAGGCCGAAACAATTCTTCAGAATGTTTGGCTTTGAGATTTCTGCATGGGTCACTTACGATATTCCCCATCACATTACGTACTCCAGCAAACAATGGCAAAACCTGAACTCATGGGTCCAGTTACAAGTATTTGAGCCAATGTTGAGTAAAAGAAAATAGGAAAATTTAAAAGTTTAGAAATGCATTGCTCAGAAAGCTGAGATCATAAGGCAATCAGATTTGGGCCAGTTTTATTTTCCCCTTTGAAATTCACAATGAATATTAATAAGCAAGGATCTGATATTCACTGATAATACCTACCCAGTTTCAATGTCAATGTCAGGAATTAATTCACTTCTCACCCCCACCACAATTACCACCTGTCATACCACAGGACTGCCATTGGTTTCAAGTGTGTAATTTACCCACAGGAGTGAAGGCCAAAGTTTACTTTGTCACCAGATGATCTGTGGTAGGAGCAGATCCAAAGTATACTAAATAGAGGATGTGGGGCTTGTATGTGCAGTAGTGAAGTTACCACCTTTGGTTCAAGAGCCTGATGGTTGAGTGTAATAAATATCTCTGAACCTAATGGTGTGAGTTCTGAGGCTCCTGTACCTCTTTCCTGATGGCAGCAGTGAGAAGAGGGCATGGCCTGGAAGACGGACAGCTGCTGGTGGACTCCTAGAATGTCTCGGAAATCGAAGTAAAAACAATTTATATGCAATAGCCCATGACTTATACAAAAGGAAATCAGAAATACCTTTGAGCCAAGGCAACTGATCTAAAACTCTTTCTGGCACAATAGTGCAGGCAGCAAATCTACGCTTTCAGTCCTGAAGAATAGTCTCGACTGGAAACGTCAACTGTTTATTCAATTCCATAGATACTACCTGACCTGCTGAGTTCCTCCAGCATTTTGTGTGTGTTGCTCTGGATTTCCAGTATCTGCAGAATCTATTGTGTTTTAGATCTTTATTTTAACACCTGGAAAGGAACTATTTTTCCCGTGGAGGTGATATGTATTTACCAGGTGAATTAATAAGTGCTTGTAATAAACTGTTTGTTTAGGTCTTGGGAGCCATTCAAGGAGAAGGTGCTTGGAAAGCAGAAAGGTCTGAAGGTAGCTAAGTTATCTGGACCAGATGGACTGCAACCCAGGGTTCTGAAAGGGGTAGCTGAATAGATTATGGATGCAGTAATAATGATCTTCCAAGGTCCACTGGATTCTGGAACGGTTATGAAGGACTGGAAAATTGCAAATGTCACTCTACTCTTTAAGTAAGAAGAGATGAAAAAAGGAAATTATAGGCCAGTTAGCCCAACTTCACTGGTTGGGAAGATGTTGGAGTTCATTATTAAGAATGAGGTTTCAGGGTACTTAGAGGTGCATGATAAAGTGGGTCAAAGTCAGCATGGTTTCCTTGAGAGGAAATCTTGCATGACAAATCTGTTGGAATTCTTTGAAGAAGTAACAGACAAGATGGACAAAGGAGAGAATCAGTGGATATTGTTTACATGGATTTTCAGAAGTCTTTTGACAATGTGCCGCATATGAGGCTGCTTAATAAATTAAGAGCCATGGTATTACCGGAAAGATACCAGCATGGATAGAAGATTGGCTGACCAGCTGGAGGCAAATGGGAATAAAGGGGGCCTATTCTGGTTGGCTGCCAGTGACTAGTGGTGGTCTGTATGGGTCTGTACTGGACTGCACTTTTCATGTTATATTTCAGTAATTTGAATGACAGAATTGATGGCTTTATGGTCAAGTTTGAAGATGATACAAATATATGTGGAGAGTGAGGTGATATTGAGGAAGCAGGGTGTCCGAGGTAGGAAGTAGACAATTTGGACAAAGAAATGGAAATGAAAAGTATACTGTTGGGAAGTGTGTGATCATACACTTTGGTAGTAGGAATAAATACAAAGACCATTTTCTAAACAGGGAGAAAATTCAGAAATCAGAGGTGAAAAGGAACTTCAGAGTTCATGTAAAGGATACGCTAAAGGGTAACTTTAGGTTGAGTCAGTGGTGAGGAAGGCATGTTAGCATTCGTCTTGAGAGGACTAGAATATAAAAGCATGAATGTGCTGTTGAGGCTTTATAAGCATCGGTCAGACAGCATCTGGAGTATTGAGAGCAGTTTTGGGCTCCTTATTCAAGACAATGTTTGCTGACATTGGGGAGGATCCAGAGGAGGCTCATGAGAATGATTCTGTGAAAGAAAGTGTTCAAGTATGAGGAGAGTTCAATGGCTCTGGCCCTGTACTCACTGGAGTTTAGAAGAACGAGGAGGGATCTCATTAAAACCTATTGAATATTGAAAAACCTAGATAGAGAGAATGTGGAGAGGATGTTCCCTGTAGTAGGTGAGCCTAGGATTAGAGTGCACAGGATCAGAATAGAATGATGTTAATTTAGAACAAAGATGAGGAGAAATTTTTTTTAGTGAGAGGGTGGGAAATCTGTGGAATTCCTTGCCATAGATGGCAGTGGACATCTTTGAGTATATTTATAGTGGAGTTTGATAGGTTCTTGATTAGTCTGGGCGTCAAATCAGCCACGATGGGATGGTAGAGCAGACTCGATGTGCCATGTGACCTAGGTCTGCTCCTATGTCCTATTGAGCTATGGATGTTGTTTTTAACACAGAGTGGTTACTGCCTGGAATAAATTGCCAGGGGTGGTGGTAGAGAGAGACACATTACAGACATTTTATAGACATTTACACAGGTACATGAATGAAAGAAAAGTGAAGGGCTATGTGGCAGGGAAAGAGTAGACTGATCCTGGCGTAGGTTAAATAGTCAGCACAACATCATGGGCTGAATGGCCTCTGCTGAGCTGTACTGTCCTATGTTGATGAATATCAGAGAGATTTATTCAGCATGCTAACAGACCCCAGCCTACCAAGTCTGCAGCAAACATCAAGCCCCTAGTTACATCAATACCAATTTAATCTCTCCTCAGTTCCACAGACTGTACCACTGACCTACACACGAAGGTATGTTCTACCACAGACTTACACGACACTTAATTCACATCTCAGCAATAACTCCCTGTCCACCCACCTCCAAACAAGTTTTAAAGGCCTCATGACATCACGATCAGTGGCGCTGGACATTTACAGAACACTGCTCTGTTACCTGACTCCCGTCCAGTCAAACTATTGAAAACTATTAGAAATAGTAACGTGACTGCTGTCTATGACATTTAACATCAATTTTCACCTGTTTGTTGTTCATGTTGTAACAAAGGAAATAGGCATCTGGACAGCTTCATATAGGCTGTTTCTTCACTCAGAGTGTCATGAGAGGGTGGTGCATGTGGGCTCGATTTCAATGTTGAGGAGAAATTTGGAAAGGTACATGGATGGTAGGGATATGGAGGGCTAAGATCGGTGCAGGTTAATGGGAGTGGGCAGTTTACATAGTTTCAGTATGGGCTAGATGGGCCAAAGGGCCTGTTTCTAAGATGTACTTCTCTATGACTATTAAAATACTGCTGATCTTCATACAAAAGCACAGAAGTACAGTGGGTGCCAGAAAGTTTGTGAACCCTGCAAAATTTTCTCTATATCTGCATAAATGTAACAAATGTGATCTGATCTTCACATAAATCCTAAAACTAGATAAAGAGACCCCACTTAAATAAATAACACAAAACATTATATTTGTTCATTTACCTATTGAGAAAAATTATTTAATATTACATGTATTTGTTGGAAAAAGTATGTGAACCTTCGAGGTAATGCCTTCTACAAAAGCTATTTGGAGTCAGGTGTTCCACTCAATGAGATGAGATTGGAGGTTTGGGTTGTAGAGGCGCCCTGCCCTATAAAAAAGACACACAAAGTCAGGTTACTAACAGAACCTGATCTTTTCAAGAAAGATCTGCTTATGTGCACCATGCCTCGATCAAAACAACTTTCAGAGGACATTAGAAGAATTGTAGAGATGCATGAAGCTGGAAAAGGCTACAAAAGCATTTCTAAAGACCTGAATGTTCATCAGTCCAGAGTAGAAGAAATTGTCTACAAATGGAGGAAACTCAGTACTCCCTAGAAGTGGGCATCCTGCAATGATCGCACCAAGAGCGCAATGTGCAATGCTGAAGGAGGTGAAAAAGAACCCAAGGGTAAGAGCAAAAGACCTACAGAAACCTCTAGAACTTGCTGAAGTCTCTGTTCATGTGTACACATGAAAAACACTGAAAATGAATGGTGTACATGGAAGGACACTGCATAGCAAACCACTGCTCTCCAAAAAAAAATTGCCACACGACTTAAGTTTGCAAAAGACCAACTGGATGTTCCACAACACTTCTGGGACAATGTTGTGGACAGAGGAGACAGAAGTTGAACTTTGAACTATGAAGCATAGTAGAAGGAGCATCACACACAAAATGCTGGAGGATCCCAGCAGGGAGGGCAGCATCTGTGGAAAAGAATATTGATGAAGTTTCAGGCTGAAACCCTTCAGCAGGACTGGAGACAAATAGCAGAGGAGTAGATTTAAAAGGTTGGGGGAGGGGAGAGAGAAACACAAGATGATAAGTGAAACCTGAAGGGGAAGTTGATAGGTGAAAGAGACAGAAGGTCATGGAAGAAAGTAAAAGGGGAGGACCACCAGAGGGAGTCCCTTAGGAAGGCAAGGAGATAGGGAGAGAGAAGGAAAGGGGGATGGGAAATGGTGACAGAGGGGGCAGTGGGGTGGTGTGGGGCATTACTGGAAGGTCAAGAAATCGATATTCATGCCATCAGGTTGGAGGTACCAAATGGAATAAAAGGTGTTATACTTACAACCTAAGTGTGGCCTCATCACAACAAGTGGAGGAGACCATGGATAGACATCAGAATGGGTATGGGAGGTAGAATTAAAAAGAATGGTAACTGGGAGATCTCACTTTTTCTGGCGGATGGAGCATAGGTGCTTGGCAAAGTGGTCTCCCAATCTATATCGGGTCTCATTGACATACAGGAGGCCACACCGGAAGTCCTGCATACAGTAGATGACTCCAACAGACTCACAGGTGAAGTGTCGCCTCACCTGGAAGGACTGTTTAGGACCCCGAATGTTAGTGAGAGAGGAGATGTAGGGACAGGAGTAGCACTTGTTCCACCTTCAAGGATAAGTGCCAGAAGGGAGATCAGTGGGGTGGGACGAATGGACTAGCGAGTGCATAGGGAGTGATCCCTGCGGAAAGCAGAAAGTGGGGAGGAGGGAAAGATGTGCTTGGTGGTGGGATCCCATTGGAGATTGCGGAAATTTTGGAGAAAAATTATGTGCTGGATGCAGAGGCTGGTGGGATGCTAGGTGAGGACAAGAGGAACCCTATCCCTGGTAGGGTGGTGGGAGGATGGGGTAAGCATCATGGTTTGGGGCTGCTTTGATGCCTCAGGGCCTGGACAGCTTGCAATCATTGAGGGAAGAATGAACTTGAAATTGTATCAAGACATTTTACAGGAGAATGTCATGGTAGAAGTCCATCACCTGAAGCTTAATAGAAGTTGGATAATGCAACAAGACAATGGTCTGAAAGACAAGAGTAAATCAACAATGGAAGAAGAAATTTGTGTTTTGAAAGGGCTGAGTCAATGTCCTGACCTTAATCCTATAGGAATGTTGTGGAAGAATCTGAGGCAAACAGTTCATGCAAGGAAGCCGACCAATATCCCAGAGTTGAAGTAGTTTTGTAAAGACCAATGGCCCAAAACTCCTTCAAGCTGATGTGCAGAATCAACAGATACTGGAAACATTTGGTTGAAGTTTTTGCTGTACAAGGGGGTCACACCAGTTACTGTAAGGAAAAGCTCACATACTTTTATCAAAAAATACATGTAATACTGGATCATTTTTCTCTATAAATAAATGAACAAGTATAATGTTTTTATGCTATTTATTTAATTGGCTTCTCTTTATCCAGTTTTAGGACTCACATGATGATCTGATCACTTTTTATGTCATACTTATGCAGAAACAGAGGAAACTCTGCAGGGTTCACGGTGAACATATTAGCACCACTGTATTTGAAACATGGAGTAAAAGACGAGCAGTTTACCTCTCTGAGGTTCATTTATACTAATCCCATTTTTTATTCTTTTCATATTAGCATCAATTTCTCCAACTGTTTACCAACAAATTTGGGGTAAATTACAGTGGCTAATTAACCTACCAATACACATCTCAATGACACAAGAGGGAACCCAAGCACCCAGAGATAACTCAGTCACAAGAGAGCACTCAAATTTAACACTCTATGCCGAAAGTTTGTTTTGTACCAAGACCTCGAACACTGTAGCAACTTTACCAGCTGCCCCTCCCAACAGTCTTAACTTTCACCTTCATTAATCCTGAGCAGCTCGTACCACATTTATTAATACACAACTGTTATTGTCTTCCACATTTGAAATGGAGCTTTGAATGTTTTTTTTTCATTTATAACATCTTTCCAATTTGATTTATAGTCCTCAGGATTTTCTGGATGGGTTATTTCCATTAATCAATGCACACTAGCATGGAGCTTTTTCTATATTTCGAGACAGTCTCCAGGCAGCTTAATTTTTAAATCAATTACTGAGCAACAAGACTATACTCATCAAGTAGCATTCACTCCCACTACTCCTCTTGGAGGCCATTTCCTGTTCCACATAATGGCAACAGCCTGTCAGTCAAAGTTCTAAGTATATTTATTATCAAAGTATGTGTATGAAAACTTGCTTAAGGTTTCTTAACATGCTTAAAGCTAGGGAAGACGCACTCAGGCCCTGCCAAACCTGTGAGATTAAGACGACTGTCCCACCCCGAACCCCGGTTTGTGTGGAATGCTGTGTAATTTGCAACCCTGTTGCAACTCAGTGACAAGAAACAACAGACAGCGCACTGCATATGATTAAAGGAATAATATTTATGAATCTTAACTAAAGGGTTAAAGAAAATTTTATAAACATACAAGAAGAGTCCATTATAATTATAATTTGCACGAGTTGGAGCTCACTTTACCGATTCTCAGTTGATCTCACCGGCTGGCTCCATCGGATCACCATTTCCCCCCCAGGTCATATCCAATGACGAGCTCTCTCCAGCGTTTTCTCTCTTCATCTCACACTGAACAAAAGACTCAACTCACATTCCAAAGCATCTGTTATCTCTAACCATAACCCAAATGCTGTTTCTACAGAAAGATCATTATGTTAGCAGTGAAACCTTTCCCGGGGTGTTATACATACATTATGCAACCTTGAGATTCATCTCTAACAGGCAGCCACAAAACAAAGAAATCTAAATGAACACATTAAAAAATCGCCAAACACCCAAAGAAAACAAATTGAGCAAACAATAGAAGTAAGTAAATAGCATTCAGAACTAAAGTCAGTTCACAGAGCCGAAGCCAAGCATCACTGTAGCTGGAGCAGGCCAGAGCTTCAGTCTCAGTTCAGCACAGAGATGACTAAATATGTATGGAACAGCAAACAGAACTGGCCCCACCCTTACCTCTGGTCCCAACACCCTGTCTTTCCGATCTGGCTCGCTGTTTAAATTGTCCGAACATTGGGTCATTCCCTGCTCTAGAACCTGGGCCCACTTATTTCAGTACGCTCTGCGTCTGGAGCCCCCCATCATGTTTCGACCTGGACCCAACCTTTCCAAATCAGCATGGTGTTTAGATCAATCAAGCCTCACTCTTGGTTTAGGTGGATAGCCTTGACTCTTCCTCACCTCCCACTGCCTGACTTTGCCTCACCTCCATTTCCCCCGAATCTGCCTTGACCACATCTCGCACCCGCTTGCTTCAATTCTCAACTCTGCCTCATCACTGCTTGTTTCAACCTTGACTCTTCCTCTCCTCACCGCCTCTCCATTGTTTATGGTGATCATTTACCATAAATATTACCAAAACAAGTGCTATTAATAAAGTATTTAGTGGTATTCTTTCACAAGTAAGAGAAAATCTGCAGATGTTGGAAATCCATGCAACACACACAAAATGCTGGAGGAACTCAGCAGACCAAGCAAGGTTAACATTGATGTCGACTGTACCCTTTTTCATAGGTGCTGCCTGTCCTGCTGAGTTCCTCCAGCATTTTGTGTGTGTTAGTTGTATTCTTTGTTTTGTTTGCTGCCAGTAAGTAGTTGCTGGGTATCACCATGACGACAAAATTGACACACCATTGGTTTATTACAATTTGGTTCAAGTCCATTATGTTCAAGAACACGTTAGCAAAATAAAAGACTTACATTATTAAAGTAAGTGTAACACGCTGTAAGGTTTCACTGTTAATGTAATGGCCTCGATGTTATGTTTCACTGCTAAGGTAATCATTTCTCTGTAGCAGCAATGTTTGGGTTATGACTAGAAATGACAGGGCGTGTTAGCCAATGAGCGGGATGTTATTCTATCTTGTGTGTCTGGGAGCAGTGATTTCACGGTCTTTTGCGGGGGGGGGGGGGAGATGAGGAGAGAAGACGTGAATGGAAAGAGTTGGTAGACCGCTGGACAGAGTGGACTTAGAGCGAAGGTCCGAAGGTCAGCAACAATCAGTGGAGGTTAATGGTGGATGAACGGCCTTATCAGTGAGCTCCAACGTTTATGCATTAGACTGTTTCATGAAAATGGGCCCTTTTCTTTTTTTGTTTCTTCACTAACTATATAGTCAAATTGAGAATTATAAAGCTCAATTGTTTAATCGTATAATGTGTACTGTTTGTTATCTCATGTTACTGATTTGTACTAGGGGCACATAGCACAGCATCCACCCAAATGAGACTTCTTAAGTTTGGCCGGGCCGGGGGGCTATCATCCCCTAGATTAAGCCGCTAGCCGAACTGAGAGTTTCATAAACAATTCTCACATTCCCCTTCAATGATTACCTGTAAAATAGGAAGTCTGTTCAATTAATCCAGGAAACAATATTGCTCAAAAGAGAGCAAACACTGCAAAAAATCTTGTTTCTCTCCGTGCCTTGTGGTACATCTGGTGGCACCCTTGTCATTTCATCAGCATTTATCACCCAGCATGGATGGAAAGCAGGCAAGGAACCGGCCAAATTTCAACTCAAGACTGTTCGCCCTGAAGTCTGGTTCAGATGCCACTACACCACTGGCCAGCTAGGAAAAAATACCTTCTCTATTTATGCCTTTAACTCTAATCACAATCCCCAACTCAAACTGCTTCATTGGGCAGAGAATTCCATAGATTCACCACCCTCTGGGAAAAGCAGTTCCTCCTCATCTCCGTCCTAAATCTACTCCCTCGAGTCTTGAGGCTATGTCTGCAGGTGCATCGGATTCCAACTCAGAGAATGTTATTTCTCTTCATCTTACACTATAAAAACATTTCACGTGAATTATTTTGGAATACCTTCCCTTCTTTCTCTGATCCATTTACATCATTCAGGTCCATATTATTACAATGGAAGATCATCATATCCAAAAAGAGATGAAATCCAAAAGCTTTACATGTGCATTTCAACAAAAGAAGGGAATACATAAAAGTTCCATACAATATGATATGAAATTTAAATCACCTCCTCTTTTCAGAATTAAGGTGGGTAAGTGAAAGAGCTATGATTGTCCCACTTAGCTGTATTCTTGGATAATTAACTACATGAAAGACACTTACAGGGAGCAATTTTAACCCTTGTTTCCAATAAGAATTGAGTGTGGATGGAGTAGAATTGAAGGTTGAGTTCTCCTCAAGTCTGTGCTGCTTATACTCCTGCTCAGCCATGAGGAAGATCTTTGCCATATTAACCCAATTTCACCTAAATCAAAGGAGAGAATGATTCATCATATTGAGAACCCGGACACAATTTTATCGCACGGTCAGGTAAAGTGGGTGACATCTCTTAAATTAGTTTCCATGTTTTACCATGGATGTATGAGGTCCTCCCATCAAGGTATGTTAGGGTATCCGGTGTGTTATTAAATTAGAGGTGGGCACTCCTCTTGCAAAGCAAGGTGAGATTTAATCTTGCAACTCATCACCATTTTCAGTCATAATAACGGTGAGGTTGTAGGTTTCCGCAAATAAAACAAAGTGAGGCATCTTTTATTTAATGAAGCCCATAACACATTTCATTGAACTCCAAACCTACACAAGAAGAGCATGTTAAAAACTTTTTAAGCAATAATGTCATCATGTCTAACCGGCCTCTTAAAGCACAACCCAAAGTCAATATTGGTGGTTGTGGATTATGTACATTTCTCCGAATTGCATTACCCTACAAGGTAAATAATGATTTCTATGTGCACATGGTACAGCAATATTAGACAAGAGGTTGATGTGTATTTAAAGGTAAAGAACTAAGTTGTGCTACTTTGTTAGCTGTACAGAATAGTAACCAGTTCTCTTACCATTGAAACATCCTATTTTCCTTTCTGCTCCATCATCAGCTGACACCTTCAATAACTTTACATAAATATTACACCCTAATTAGGCCTATCATCAAATATCAGTATTATACAACAATGTATGCATTGTTCAACAATTAGCTTTCCAATCAGTGAGGCGTCCCACTTAAGGGAGCATATTTTTCACATTTTTCAGAGTGCAGCTTTTTGAAAGAGACCTCATTGCCTGAAATATTGCATCCGGGTGAAATTAGGAGGCCAAATATCCTCACTTTTCATGAAATGTTTGTGAGATGTGGTGAATGCTGGCAATTCTGTACAGACATTTATTAAAGAAAGACATTCTTTGGTTCATTGTTTGAGGGTGGGAGAAGGTAGAACCTTCAACGCTAAAGAGTGGCTGGTATAAGTTGTGGCCTGCCTTGATGTTTGATAATGTGCCTGAAGAAAAGCTTGAAGATGATTTTACAGATTTTGTGTATTAAAGGAGAAAGTAGTTGTTCATGATTTGCTTGTGTATGGAGAAGTGATACAAGACCTGCTTTCAAGGATATAGTAAATAGTCTTAATGAAGGAAATCTATGTGAATGGATGATTGTTGATGATGAAACACCTGTTGTGCATCACCTTATGGACTCAGAAATTATAGACAGTGTTCTGAACACTGACAAAAACATTGCAAGTGATGATGAAGCAGATGAAACTGAAGCATTTACTATTGATGAGTTAATTGAGTTGTTGGGTGATTTAATTAAAGGGTTAGAAAAATGTACCTTCAGGACAGAACAAGAGCTAATGAATTTGTATTTGATGCAAGAAAAATGACACAGGGAGAGATCAAAACACATAAAACAATTTTGTTGGGATGAAATGTTTAAAAACATAACCAAGAAGCAACATTCTTTGTGAGCACAGTAAATAATAAATTTACATTTAATCTTTGTTTAATTAATAATCCTTTCTAAGCTTCTACATTCCATTTTTGCCATTATTATTGAGTGACCTCTTTTAATCCGGCCAAAACAACAATCTAGCAAGGCTCAGGAACCAAGGGTGCTGGAAAGTCAGTGGTCAACCTGCATCATATTTAATGCCTATGTTTTCCTAGCTCTTATAAAAAGTTGTCAAAGTGAAATATTAGCACAGTTTCTCACTTTGCAGATAATGGTTGACAAGCTGTGAAATTCAAGTGTTGTCTGAAATTACACCACTGTTTATGCCTGAGATTAAGTGTTATTTAAGAAAGAGTGCTCACAATATGATAAAACTGTACATTAAACTTGAAAGTGCTTTAAGTCAATTTAAAGCTAATGTCTTAAAACTGAATGCATCAAAGCATCCCAGCATTCTGGACACCTTCAAAATGTAATGCCTCAAAAAGCTGATATCCATCACTGAGGACCCCCATCACCCAGGACATGCCTTCTCCTCATTGTTATCATCAAGGAGGAGGTACAGGAGCCTAAAGATCACACTCAACATTTCAGAAGCAGTTTCTTCCTCTCCACCATTAGATTTCTGAATGGACAATGAACTCATGAACATATATTTTTTCTCTCTTTCTGCGCTATTCATTTAATTTATATATATAGTAATTTATAGATTATTATGTGATGTGTTTCAATGTGCTGCTGCCACAACACAACACATTTCATAACATAGCCAGTTATATTGAACCTGATTCTGATTCTGAGTGATAGTATGAATGTACAAGGCCTAAGCTCTACAGCACATGTTATGATGGAAGGCAAGCACTGACTAAAATTCAACAAACTATATGGCACAAAAATCCACCAGTGTCCAGATTCAACAAAAATGGACCAAGATATTGATAAGGAAAGGGAATGTGGAGCATGAGTCCAGTGAGAATATAAGTGAAAAATAACACAAAAGGAAAAGGTGAGGAAAAGTTGATTTAGGCCCCTAATTTAAGGGGAGGAGAAGATGGCGATGCGACACAGCACGCGCGGCCGCTCCGAATGATATCGTATTTGTTAAATAGGGGCCGTGCACAATCCTGATTTGACGGAGACAGATGTGAGAAGCACGGAGGAACATTTGGAGAAACTTCTGAAATGCCTATTGCCTGTTGCTGGGGCCAGAGTCGAAGCGCTCGGCAGAGATGGTGCCTGTTGCTTGATGTCGGAGAACTGGTCGGAGGCTCGAAGTTTTTGGATGGACTCAGAGTCGGACTGTTGTCGGGGTGATTCCAGGATGCTGCATCGGCAAGTTTGCGGCGCTGGAAGCTCATGGCAGGGAAAGTTTCTCCCTTCAACCATCTGTGTGAGATGATGGGACTTTCGAGAGACTTTGAGACTTTTTTTTTACCATGCCCATGGTCTGTTCTTCATCAAATTACGGTATTGCTTTGCACTGTTGTAACTATATGTAATAATTATGTGGTTTTTGTCAGTTTTTTTTAGTCTTGGTTTGTCTTGTGTTTCTGTGATATCATTCTGGAGGAACAAATTGTATCATTTCTTAATGCATGCATTACTAAATGACAATAAAAGAGGACTTCGTGTCCTCATAATCTAATCTAATTTAATAGACTAAACAAATTATATCACTAAATAAGGAAATAACAGGATTGAAAGTGTTTAAATCCCAAGTTTATACCTGTCTCCTAAGACTTTGAACAATGTTGCTATGGATGTGGTGCACTCATTTGTTATTATCATTCAAAATTCCTTGGATTCTAAAGAGGTTGTCACATTTGGGAGGATAATAGATGGTAACACAAAATCCTTGAAAGAAAGGAGAAGAAAACAAGATGTTACAGTTTGGTTTTAGTAGTAGGGGAAATGCTTGAAACCAATATTGAGACATACTTACAGGACAATTGGAAAATTAATAATGTGATTGGCAAAAGCCAATATAGAGTTATGAGAGGGAAATCATGTTTAATAAATTTTTTGACTGTTACTTGAGGAACTAAAAAAGAAAAATATACAAACAGAAAGAACTGATCTGTTTCATTTGGATTTTTATGTCATCTTCAAAAGGACCCCAGAAGAGATTCTTAATAAAAACCAAACATATCCTTTGTTTTAATACTTCCGAATATGCTATTTTCTTGTCTAGGATCGGAAAAAAATGTATTGTAAAATTTGAAAGCTAGAGATAATTTAACAATTATGTTTAAGTATTCAGTGCATTCTCACATTAACTGAAATCTCACTACTCAGAATAACAGTCATTAAATTTCTGGTGCTATTAAACTATCACAGATATAAATAATAACATCTTAATTATTTCTAAAAAAATCTGCCCATAGTGATGTTGAAGTGACCAGTTAGAAATACTTTTTTTACTGCTTCACTGCATCAAATAGCATTATTGAATCCTATGAAAATGGAAGTGAAACAAATACATTGTAAAAGAGACATACTTAATGGGTGACTAGTTTGCGATTATTACACCAAACAAAAGCACTTTGCATTGAACTCTAAAGTACATTACAATGATGCAAGTTATTTTGTATATGAAAAAATAACGTGGAATAATTTATCCTCGTTATATTTACGTTTATAGCAGCAGTCAGGAATCTTGGGAACCATTAAAGGAATATGCATTTTCAATAGTGAACTATTATGTAAAAAAACTGCACAGACAGAACTGAAGAAAGTAAAATGTACACCTAGAGATTTTGTGGCACTCTCAAAAGCAACGGATTACACCCAGTGGCCACTTTATTAAGTACACCAATACACCTGCTCGTTAATGTAAATATTTAATCAGCCAATAATGTAGCAACAACTTAATGCATAAGAACATGCAGACATGGTCAAGAGGTTCATTTGTTGTTCATACCAAACATTGGGATGGTCTTGCAATATGATCTCAGTAACATTAATGGTGAAATGACTGTTGGTACCAGATGGCGTGGTTTGAGCATCTCAGAAACTGCTGATATCCTGGGATTTCCACACGCAGTAGTCTACAGAGGGCAAAAAGCAAACAATAAAAAACATCCAGTGAGCTGCAGTTGTGGGAATGTAAACACCTTGTTAATGAAAGAGATCAGAGTAGAATAGCCAGAATGGTTCAAGCTGACAGGAGCGGTGACAAGCATTACAACAGTGTTGTGCAAAAGAGCATCTCTGAATGCACAATATGTCGAACCTTGAAGTGGCTGGACCACAACAGAAGAAGATCACAACCATACACTCAGTGGCCACTTTATCAGGAGATACCCAATAAAGTGGCCACTGAGAGTATGTGTGCTAGTTGGAGCTAAATAAATAAGAAATCTCATTGTACGTCAATTTTTCCAAGATAGAAATAATTCTGAACATGATTTTAAAGGCAACGAGTTATAGCATTGGATTCAATGTAGCAAAGAAAATTTACTTGTAGCCCTATCACCTAAAGTAAGCAATGTCATCGGTATTCATATTTCCTGTCAGACCACTCGAATTTTGCAGTGTGTTATACCCATGCAGAATATGCAATCAAAATAAACAACAATTTTCTACCTTGCTATAGACAAACTCTTCCCCTGCACAAACCAAAAGTCAGTAACTGAATTTATCATCTTCCATCAGCTGACTCTGGGAACTAACCATTGAAAGAAATGACTTATCTTTACACTCTTTGCGGGTAATGAAAAGAGCAGGGAAAAGACATTTCATTCATTTCTCACATAAAGGGTATGTACTAAATACATTATTCAACAAGCAATATCCAACAGTTTTTTTTAGGAAATACAAGCTCAGATTAATACACATTTTTCTTAAAGTGTCAGATGGATTGATAGAAATCCTTAATCAAATAACAGCAACATGTCTCTGTGCCACTGCTGGAATAACGGACGCATTTTCATCATGTCCTAGTTAAAGTAAGGAAGCATGTTTCAAAATTAAGCTCATATTCAGCTCTTTGTTTTCTGTAAAATTTCAATTTCTTGGCAAGAAAGCTCAAGGGAGTTTCCTTCTAGTACTTGTTTTGCTCTTCAGGAATAAAAATAGCATTAACTCGAAAGTCACATCCAATTTACTGTGCTGTGATGCTAGGGATTGGGGAAGGGAGATAAATTATTAACTATTTATACTTGTCTTCATTCAAAATTCTGTGTAGAATTATTAATGTAACATACATTTTAATGGAACAACCATTGATCAATAGATAAAAAGCCTGGAGTGCGAAAAGAAGAAACCTCTCTTTTCCAATATCCAAGCAACACTTACAGAGCAGTCGTCGTCATCGTCGTGGCTATCCCTCGAGGTCGAGGATGATAGTCTTCGTTCTGTTGATCTACTAATGGACTCTCAAGAACCAACTACAGAGCAGTACTGCTAACACTTAAACCTGGGCATACTTGGGTATCCCTGCACAAATACTGGTTTCCAGCACTGGTCAGAGCCTCAGTGGACATCTAAACTCCTGGCCCTGCTACTGCCACAGAGGGTGCCGTGTGGAGTCCAAAGATGCTGCATGATCCCCTACTGGCTTTCCAGCTCAAACAGAATCACAGTTCCCAACGAAATTACAAAATGACATCAGCTACCAAGAAAGTGTTCAGAAAATTATTTAGTAATTACTTTCAATGTGTAATTGATTGCTGTTACTGAATGTTTCTAAGTTTGAATGGGAAACACTAAATTATTGTATTATCTTATACAAATTCTAAGCATTAAAATGTTCAGTGGTCCTGCCCTAGTCCCTAATCACAAGTCTGGGGATGGATCCTCACTATTAAAACTAAATGAGAGCCTCATTGCTGCACTGGTTGTGGCAAAGAGATGAAAACGAGGCTCCCTGTGACACACCTCAGTGAACACCAAGGTAAAACAACAACCTAGCCCTGGGGCAAACAAACAACAATTTTGGAGAAATGCCAGATTTATTCTCTTTTGGTAATGATTTTAAATTCTGGACAATTGTGTTATATTTCCATTTCCATTTGTGCCAGACAACAGTATATGTCACAGAAATGCTACTGAAATACTTTCAGAGAAGTAAGTACAAAGGACTAGAGACATGACCCGTTCCCCTTGTCCATTCGTCTACAGTCTTTTACAGAAAAAAGAACAAAGTGAAGTGTGGGTGTAATTGCAATATGCTTCTTGCTGATGTCTATTTTCCTGGGAATATTCGAGTAATATCATTGACTAAATGAAGCAGATATCACAGAGTGCCAGATCTTATGTTTCCCAGTCCAGCCATCAGCCATTGCAGGGTTACATACCATAATGGGTTACAAAATAGAGTTGGGCAGCATTGCCAACCACAGCACATTTCTTCCCAATGAGCTAAACGTACCCTATGCATGCTTTGAACCAAAATGAATGGGTATGTCACCACCCACCCTGAGAGTATCCAGTGCAACTAAATCTACAGTCACCATTGAGGACATCAGATTGGTCACCTGTAGGGTGAACCCACAGAAAGTATCAGTCCCTGGCCATGCTTTTAGATCCTGCGTGGATCCACTGGTAGAGGAATTTGCAAGCATTTTTAAACTCTTCCTACTTCAGATTGTGATTCCCTCCCTCATCCTGATAACCAGGAATAACAAGGTAACATGTCTTAATGACTACTGCCCATTCCCTCTGTCATCTACCATCATGAAGTGCTTTGAGAGTGCAGTCAAGGCACACATTAATTCCAGTCTCCTAGACAATTTCAACCCCCTGCAATTCTGTCTACCATTGAAACAGGTCTGTGGTGGACACCATCTCCCTGGCTCTGCTTTCTGGAGCTTCTGGACAGTAAAGACACCTACAAGAAACTGCAGAGAGTTGTGGACCCATTATAGAAACCAACTTGAAATCTATGGTTACCCATTGATGCTGCCTTCCCTGCTGTGATCCTCCAGCATTTTGAGTGTGTTGCTTGGATTTCCAGGATTTGCAGATTTTTTCTTGTTTGTGCATCTCTTCCATTTCACACGTGTGCCCTCACTCCATCCACTCACTGCATCACCAGGGACGGGGCTTCACCTGCCACCCCACCAGCTTCCGTGGCTAGCCTATAATTCTCTGTAACTCCTGCCATCTTCAACAGGATGCCACCATCAAACACATCTTTCCCTCCCCTCCCCCCAACTTTCCACATCCCTCAAGAATTGCTCCCTATGCAATTCCCTTATCAATTTGTCCCTCCCTACTGATCTCCCTCCTTGCATTTATCTTTGTCAGTGAAAGATGTACTATACCTGCCCCTGCATCTCCTCCCTCACTACCATTCAAGGTCCTAAACTCCTTTCAGGTGAGTTGACACTTCACCTGTGAGTCTGTTGGAGTCATCTACTGTATATGGTGCTCCCGGTGTGGCCTCCTGTATATCGGTGAGACCCAAAGTAGATTGGGAGACTGTTTCGCTGAGCACCTACACTCCATCCACCAGAAAAAGCAGGATTTTCTGGTGGCCACCCATTTTAAATCTACTTCCTATTCCCATTCTGACATGTCTGTCCATGGCCTCTTCAACCTCCATAATGAGGTCACTCTCAGGTTGGAGAAGCAACACCTTACATTCCATCAGGGTAGCCTCCAACCTGTGACATGAACACCAATTTCTCCAACTTTCGGTAAATGCCCTCCCCCCCTTCACCATTCCCCCTTCCCTTATCTCTTTACTTGCCCATCACCTCTCTCTGGTGCTCATCTACTTTTCCTTTCTTCCATGGCCTCCTGTCCTTTCCTATCAGATCTCCCCTTTATCTCTTTCACCAATCCACTTCCTAACTCTTTACTTCACCCTTCCCCCTCTTCTGGTTTCACCAATCACTTACTACCTTGTATTTCTTCCTCCCCTCCCCCCACCTTCTTACTCTGACCTCATCTTTTTTCTTCCCAGTCCTGATGAAGGGTCTTGGACTAAAACATTGACTGTTTACTCTTTTCCATAGATGCTGCCTGGCCTGCTGAGTTCCTCTAACATTTTGTGTGTGTTACTTCGATTTCCAGCATCTGCAGATTTTCTCTTGTATGTGACTGACCTCAGTGGTCACTTCTTTACTTCTTATTGCCTCAGTAATGCAGCTAGCATAATCAAACCACCCACTGCAAAAATTCTCTCTTCTCTCCTCTCCTATTGGTCAGAAGGTACAAAAGCCTAAAAGAACGTACCACCAGGTTCAAGCACAGCTTGAATCCCACTATTATCAGTCACTTGAATGGATCTCTTGTACAATAAGATGGACTTGACCTCACAATCTACCTCCTCTTGCACTTTATTGTTTCCCTGCGCTGCCCTGTCTCTATTGCTTTCACACTTTCTTTTGCATTGTTATCGTTTTACCTCAATGCACTATGTAATGTTTCGATCTGTATGAGCTGGATACAAAACAAGCTTTTCCCTGTACCTTTGTACAAGTGACAATAATAAACCATTACTAATACCAGTACTCTGGACAATGAGATCAAATATTGATTGCAGTATTGATTACCAGATTCCAGGTTTTTTTTATGTAATTGAAGTCTAGTCTCTGTCGCCGTATAGATAATTTTTGTTAGCTTAGACTTTCAATGTCTTCTTCATCAGACACTGCTTGGGGAAATGATTTTTTCATTGAATATGGCACATATTCTCTCTCTCTTCCTGTTAGTCACTAGAATAATCATTTGTTTCAAGATGTCTTGTAATGTCCTTGTAATGCAGAAATGTATTGTACAGTGTATTATTTGAGAGCCTTACATAATGTTCCAATTATCTTCCCTTTTTACCAGTGAAACACAAAAGCATTTGAACTTTCATCTTATCTGGTTTATCTGCTACAGTTAGCTCAATATAGAGTAAAAACACTTCCAACCATTGTCTCTGTCCATGCTTTGGATGAGTTAATCATCTGGAAATGCAGTGGCTTGGCAGCTTTATTTGTTCCAATCATGCACTATCTCAATTGAATCACTCAGTTCTTTGTCCTGTGTTATCTCATCTGCCAGGAAATCTACCCAGTGCTCAGCATCTGGATTCAGGCATGGAATAATTTTATAGTTTCATTAACTGGTGCTTCTGACACAACATCTCAGTTTCTTTCTCTCAGTTCACTCAGCAAGTTACTGAACGATATTTATTTACTTAAACTAACATATTACATTATTAAAGGGAAGCTGGAGACGAGCAACACTTCTACAGTGCTTACTTTACATGATCTCACTGATTCTGCCAGTTCTGCACTGAAGCATTTTAAATTAAGAGAGACAGAGAGAGAGAGAGAGAGAAAGTTGATCATGTCTTACATTTACCCAACGTTACTTTAGGCACGTGTAACAGCAGCGGCAATAAGTCCTTTTTGACTCGTTGTCATAGTTACATTTCTGAATAAATGCTAAAGAGTTTGAGATTTAGAACCATACGGATCTGCTTATTTTATCTTTAAATAGATTATTGGACAATTCCAATTACAGATATGTAATCCTCTTCCTTAACTGTTATCCTTTTGACTTCTCCCACTTTCTCCAAATTGAAGGTGTAAACCATCGGCATAGCCCCCAGCGTTGACTTTTCATTGGTTCTGTCAAGCAGTGCATATTCCAAACATTCTCCAGAACCCCTCACCAACTCCTTCTGTCACATTGATGACTAGATTGGTGTTGCCTCCTGCACCCATGTGGAACATGTCACTTTTATTAACTTAGCGACCAGCTTCTTCCCAGCCATCAACTTTACTCAGACCATTTATGATACCTCTCTTTGTTCTCTCTGTCTCAGGTGACAGAATATCCACTGACATATACTACAAACTCACCGGCTGCCACTGATACCTTGCCTACACCTCCTCCCATCCTATCAGTTATAACGATGCTATTTCATAGAAACATAGAAAACCTACAGCATAATACAGGGCCTTCAGCCCACAAAGCTGTGCTGAACATGTCCTTATCTTAGAAATTACCTAGGGTTACCCATAGCCCTCTATTTTTCTGAGCTCCATGTACCTGTCCAGGAGTGTTTTAAGAGACCCCATCGTTTCCGCCTCCACCACCGTCGCTGGCAGCCCACTCCATGCACTCACCACTCTCTGTGTAAAAAACTTACCCCTGTCATCTCCTCTGTACCTGCTTCCAAGCAGCTTAAAACTGTGCCCTCTCGTGCTCGCCATTCCAGCCCTGGGAATAAGCCTCCGACTATCCACACGATCAATGCCCGTCATCATCTTATACACCTCGATCAGGTCAGCTCTCATCATCAGTTTCTCTGTCTCCGCCACATTTGATCTCAAGATGAAGCATTCCATTCGAGGACATCTGAGATGCCCTCTTTTTTCATAAAACAGGTTTCCCCCACTGTTATTGATGGAGATCTCACCTCCATCTCTTCCCAGTAATTCTGCCCTTTCCCCACCTGCTGCTTCCCCAGACAGAACAGGAATAGAGTTCCCCTGGTTCTCACCTATCATCCCATCAGCCTCCACATCATGCTTTACACCATCTCCTAACTACAACTTGATTCCACTACCAGCCACAGCTTCCTCTCCCCATGCTTCTATATTTTCTGCAGGGATTACTCTCTCAGTTAATCACCACTCATTTCATTCCTCATACTCCACTGGCAGCTTCCCCTCTAACTGTAGGAGATGGTGTAATCACTACCTCTACACATCTTCCCTCACCACCATCCAGGAGCCTAAACAAATTTTCCCAATGAAGAAGGCATTCACATGCAAAACCACCACCTTTACTTATTGAATTTGGTAATCCTGATGTAGACATCACTACACTAGTGAGACAGGCTCACAAAAACTGGGTCGCTGTGGCCATCTGGATCTTCTGTTTGCCAGTCATTTTAATTCTTCCCTTATTTGCACACTGACACGATTGTCTTCAAGCCTCTTCCACTGCCAGGTTAAGGCCAAATGCAAACTAGAGGAAGAGCACCTTATACTCCACCTGGGTATTCTACAACCCAAAGGGATGAATATTGAATTCTCCAACTTCCAGTAAACTGCTTTTCAGACCCTGTTCTCTCTTCTTCTGATCTACCCATTTCTTCTTACACTCAGCCCAGCCTCCTTAACTCTGTTTTCCCCACCTCTCCACCCAATTCACCTTCCCATCACCCACATGCTCCAAGTTCAAAATAAATTGATTATCAAAATATGCACGTTACCATATATTGCATTGGCATTCACTTTCTTGTAGGCATTTATAGGGAAAAAAATACAATAGAACTTTATGAAAAACTGTATATAAACAAGGCTGAAAACCAATGTGCAAAAGAAGACACCGAGAACATGTGTTGTAGAGTCCTTGAGCCTCTCCTGTCACAGTTCACTTGCTCAATACTTTTCTCTGCCTGCCCATGTCTGTCACTTGATTCTATGCTTCCCCTTTCTCTCCTAATAGATTCAATCATCTTTAGCCTTTTGGTGTCTCCATCTATCATCACCCTGTCTCTGTTATTAATTTCAATTCAGCCCTCCACCAAATGCCGATCAACCCTCCTCACCTGGATCCACCTATTGCTCACTAGCTCTTATTCTACCTCTTCCCTTTGCATTTTTATACTGGCTGTTTCTCCTCAATCTTTCAGTCCAGTTGAAAATCCTGACCCAATACACTGACTGTCCTTTTCCCTCCGTAGATGCTGTCTGACCCGATGAGTCCCTCTAGCATCTTACCTTTAGCTTCATATTTCAGCAACTGCAGACTCCTGTGCCTCCATGTCACCCTGTTTGCACAATTTTTCACCCTCAGATCTATCCAGCAGATTATTGAAACCAGAGTGGAAATGAGGAATTTCAGCATCACTTGTAGGATGTTTAAGCAAATAGGCTTGACTTTATCATATAAGTACTGACAACAAAAGTAGCTTTCTTTTTCAGAACAAGTCTTTGTCTTCGGCCAGTCATCCAGTCATCTAACTATGCAAGTACCTTTCCAGTAATGTCATGGGCTCTTGTCCTGTTGAGTAGCATCATGTGTGGTACATAATCAAAGCCTTCTGAAAATCCAAGTAAACAACATTCACTGACTCTCCATTGTCTATCCTTCTTGTTATTTCCTCAAAGAATTCCAACAGATTTGATGGCAAGATTTCCCCTTAAGCAAACTATACTGTCTTTGGCCTATTTTATCATGTGTCTCCATGTACTTGAAACCTTATACTTAATAATGGACTGAAACATCTTCCCAACCACCGAAGTCAGACTAACTCACCTATATTTTTTTCTTCTTCTGTCTTCCTCACTTCTTGAAGACTGTAGTGACATTTGCAATTTTCCAGTTCTCCAGAAACATTCCAGAATCTAGTGATTAGAACATAAAACATAGAAAAGTACAGAACAGGAACAGGCAATTCAGCCCACAATATTGTGCTGAACCACTTAAAAAACAAATCAAAATACAAATCCATCCTACCTACACCACATCCATATCCCTCCATCTTCCTTACATCCATGTGCCTATCCAAACACCTCTTAAAAGCCTCTAATGTATTTTCCTCTATCACTATACCAGGAACGGGGGGATGAGGTCTGGGCCTGACGTCCCGCTCACCCAGGGAAAGTGTACGCACAATACATTGCCTCTCCTTTCCCGGTGTAGTGATCGCTGTGTGGTTACTGTCTGGCCTGCAAGGCAGAAGGCCACTGAAAATGGCCTCTCCTACATTACTGCATCTGTAGCAACACCTTCTCGTCGGTGTTCCCTGTTTCCACTGAGCTTGCTACGTGATGGCGTGACCGAGCGTCCGGCGGTATAACTGGATGGATAGGCTGGGCTCGTTAACCTTGGTTGGCAGCCAGCCCAAGAGAAGGACAACTCTGAATCCAAACCCGGGCAGATGGGGCTCGTCAGCCTTGGCAGGACATCCACCTAGGAGAAGAACACTCCGACATAAATCCTACGACCCGAGGACTTCGCTGTCACTGTCCCAGTTTGCTGGGCTATGGCAGGTGAACCCTGGGTGTAAAGGGTGGGGCCAGTACCGCACACACTGCACTCCACCTAAATTACCATTGCGCAGGCTGAAGCACATGCCCACATCTACAACCATCCTCCCCGACCATTCATCAAGCCCTGCAGCGATGGGAAGGGGGTGAAAACAGCAGGTGGAAGATGACACTGGAAGCCGCAGTTCCGATCCTGCATGCAGGCGGTTCAGATGTATGGGTCGTCTGATGTTGACCCCGGAGACGACGATATCACTCGGCAGCACCCGGAACGACCAAACAGCCTTCTCTAGGGACAGCACTGCTCGCTCCACATGGAGCGGTGCCTGGAAAAGGTGGCCTAACCAAAGCTCGTTTCCATTCCCCCAGTTGGCTAGGCGCAGTCAACGGGCATCCTCAAATATGGTCGAGCAACAATAAAAAGAAAAGGAGAACACCTGCCTCACAAGGAGTGCAAGGACTAACGCTCGCATGCTGGAACATCAGAACCACGCTCGATACAGCAGACAGTGGTCGCCCAGAACGACGATCTGCCCTAGTTGCACATGAACTTTCAAGACTGAATGTCGACACCACTGCTCTCAGTGAAGTCCGCTTCCCAGAGGAAGGCAACCTTCAAGAACATGGTGCTGGCTACACCCGCTACTGGTCGGGCAAGCCAGAGACTGAGAGATACCTTTCTGGCGTTGGCTTTATGGTCAGGAACTCCATTGCCTCCAATCTTGAAAACTTTGCCAATGGGTTACTCCGACCACATCATCTCCATGCGCCTCCCACTTCGAACCAAGCAGCATGCCACAGTCTTCAGCGTGTACTCTTCAAGTGGATCCTGCAGAAAAGATCAAGTTTTACACTGATCTGTGCAATCTCGTACGGAACGCCCCTGCAGACGACAGGGTCTTCATCCTTGGCAACTTCAGTGCCAGAGTAGGTCAAGATTCAGAAACCTGGAAAGGAGTACTTGGCAAACATGGTGTGGGAAACTGCAACGATAATGGTCGCCTTCTGTTAGAGTTTTGCGCGGAGCAGCAACTCCCCATTATTAACACCATTTTCCAGCAGAAAGACAGTCTGAAGACAACCTGGATGCACTCTCAGTCCAAGCACGTCATAGACTACATCTTGATGCGCCAGAGAGACCTTCGGGACGTCGTACTCACCCGAGTGATGCCCAGCGCAGAGTGTCATACGGACTATCATCTTGTCCGCTGCAAACTCAGTCTCCATTTCAAACCCAAGCCAAAGGGAGGAGGCACTCCAAGGAAGAAGTTTTAGGTTGGCAACCCCAAGTCAGCTGAAGTGAAAGCTGACTTTCAGACGAATCTTCAGTGGAGGCATTAGGATCCCAGTTTCCCTACAGACTCTTCTCCAGAAGTGCTTTGGAAACACCTAAAAACCACCATCCTGCAAATCTCTGAAGTCCTAGGGTTTTCCACAAAGAAGAACAAGGACTGGTTCGATGAAAACAACCAGGAGATCCAAGAATTGCTAGCGAAGAAGCGATCCGCCCCAGCGCACCTTGCCTTGCACTGACTTGTCTTGATAAGAAAGCACCCTTCCGCCTTGTATGCAGCAACCTCCAGTGTAAGTTTTGAGATATTCAGAACTTGTGGTGGACCAACCTTGAAAAGAGAACTCAGCTTTGCACAGACACTGGTGACTACAGAGGGTTTTATGAAGCCTCGAGAGCGGTGTACGGCCCTTTGCACTAGGCCCAGAGTCCCTTGCACAGTGCAGATGGTCAGGCGCTCTTCACAGACAAGGCATCCATCCTGAACCGGTAGTCAGAACATTTCCAGACTCTCTTCAGTGCCAACCGCATGGTCCAAGACTCAGCAATTCATTGCATCCCACAACAGCCAGAGAAAACAGAACTGGACAAGATTCCAACACTAGAAGAGACAGTCAAGGCCATAGAGCAAGGCCTTGAAAAGTGGCAAGGCAGTGGCAGTTGTTGGAATCCCACCTGAGATTTGGAAGCATGGGGCCCATCGTTATACACCAGACTCCACGAGTTCTTTGTCTGCTGCTGGGGACAAGGTAAACTACCACAGGACTTCCGTGATGCAGTCATCATCACCCTGTATAAGAACAAGAGGGAGAAGTCCGACTGCTCCAACTACCGGGGGATAACGCTTCCCTCTATCACTGGAAAAATCTTTGCAACAGTACTCCTGAATAGATTGGTGCCCGTCATTGCAGAAAAACACCTCCCAGAGAGCCAGTGTGGCTTCAGAGCCAACAGGAGCACCACCAACATGGTATTTGTTCTCAGGCAGCTCCAAGAGAAATGTAGGGCAAAGAACAAGGGATTGTACATGACATTTGTCAACCTTACCAAACCATTTGACACCATGAGCAGGGAAAGCCTGTGGCAATTCATGGAATGACTGGGATGCCCCCCAAAGTTCCTCAGCATGGTCATCCAGCTACATGAAGATCAGAGTGGCCAAGTCATACACAACAATGACCTCTCAGAACCCTTCCCAATAGACAACGGAGTAAAGCAAGGCTGCGTCTTCACGCCAACTCTCTTCACCATCTTCTTCAGCATGATGCTCGAAAGGGCCACAGAAGACCTTGATGATGAGGACGGTGTTTACATCCGATACCACACCAATGGCAGCCTGTTCAACCTGAGGCAACTACAGTCCCACACCAGGACATTGGAGCACCTCATCCGAGAGCTACTCTTCACCGACAATGCTGCTCTTGTTGCCCACACAGAGACAGCCCTGCAGCGTATAACATCTTGCTTCGCAGAGGCTGCTGAGCTCTTCGGACTGGGAGTCAGATTGAAGAAGACAGAAGTTCTCCATCAGCCTGCATCTCAAGAAGATTACCACCCTCCTCGCATCACCATCGGTGAAGTAGAGCTGAAGACAGTCCATCAGTTCAGCTACCTGGGTTGCACCATCTCGTCAGATGACAAGGTCGACAAACAGATTGACAAAAGACTGGCAAAGGCAAACAGCGCATTCAGCAAGCTGTACAAAATAGTTTGGAACAACAAGCATTTGAAGAAAGGCACAAAGTTCAGTGTGTACAGAGCCGTTGTACTGACCACCCTCCTGTATGGCTCTGAGTTGTGGGTCACCTACCGTCACTACCTACGACTCCTTGAGCGTTTCCACCAGCACTGCCTCCGCACCATCCTCAACATCCACTGGAGTGACTTCATCACCAACATCGAAGTCCTTGAACAGGTGGAGGTCACCAGTATCGAGGCCATGCTGTTGAAGACGCAGCTGCGCTGGGCAGGACACGTCTCCAGCATGGAGGATCATCGCCTGCCCAAGATTGTGCTGTATGGCGAACTCTCTACTGGCCACCGTGACAGAGGAGCACCGAAGAAGAGGTGCAAGGACTCTCTGAAGAAATCCTTTGGTGCCTGTCACATTGACCATCGCCAGTGGTCTAATCTAGCCTCCGATCGCGAGGCCTGGCGACACACCATTCACCAGTCTGTCTCCACCTTTGAGAATGCACGCAGGGATGGCATTGAGGACAAAAGGAGAAGGAAGAAGAACCATGACACAGCAGCACCAAACCCAGAACAGAATTTCCCTTGCAGCCACTGTGGCCGAACTTGCCTGTCCCGTATTGGCCTCATCAACTACCAACGAGTCTGGAGCAGACACAGGCAGCCCCCTTCCTAAATCTTCGTTCGCGAAGCCAAGCCATGATGATGATGATACCAGGAAGTGCATTCCAGGCATCTACGATTCTCTGAATAAAAAAACTTATCTCTCACATCCTCCTTGAACCTACCCCCTCTCACCTTCAATGGATACTCTCTGGTATTAGACATTTCAGTCCGAGGAAACAGATACTCTGTCCAGTCTGTCTATACCTGTCGTAATCTTCTAAACATCTATCAGATCTCCTCTCAGCTTCTGGCACTCCAGAGAAAACAACCCTACTTTATCCAGCCTCTCATTATAGCACATAACCTCTAAACCAGGCAGCATTCTGGTAAACCTCCTCTGCACTCTCTCCAAAGCCTCAATATTCTTCCCATTGTGGGGGTAACCAGAAATGTATGCAATACTTCAGATGTGACCTAACCAGAGTTTTATGACTTTGAACTCAATGAATTTTGACTGATAAAGCCAAGCATTCCATAAGCCTTCTTAACCTCTTTATTGACCTGTGTAGCCACTTTCAAGGAGCTATCAACCTGGATCCCAAGTTCTCCCTGTTCAGCAACACTGTTAAGGATCTTGCCCTTAACAGTGTACTGTCTCCCTAAATTTGCCCCACCAAGGTGCAATATTTCATATTTATCTGTGTTAAACTCCACCTGTCATTTCTCAGCCCATATCTGTAACTGGTCTATATCGTGCTGTATTCTTTGCCAGTCTTCTACAGTATCCACAAGTCCGCCATCTTGGTATCATCCACAGACTTACTTATCCACCCATCTACATTTTCATCCAAGTCATTTGTGTACATCACAAACCGCAGAGGTCCCAGCACAGATCACTGCAGAACTCCACGACATGCAAACTCCGAGCTTGAATAAGTCCTTTCAGTCACTGCCCTCTGTCTTCTATGTGCAAGGCCTTTCTCTATCCAAATGGCCAATTCACCATGGACCCCATTCACCTTAATCTTTTGGATTCACCTCCCATGAGGGACTTTGTCAAACACCTTACTAAAATCTATGTAGGCACTGTCCTACCCTCATCAATCTCTCATGTCACCTTATCAAAAAACTCAATCAATTTGGTAAGGCACGACCTGATACGCACAAAGCCATGCTGGTTCTCCCTAATTAGACAATGGATTTCCAAATGCTCCAAATGCTGGAGAATTTTCTCCAGCAATTTCTCTATAACTTGCATGAGACCCACCAGTCAAAAGCTCCCAGGATTCTCTCTTGTTCTATTCTTAAATAGCATTACAATATTCACGACTCGCGAGTCCTCTGGGACCTTACTTCTGGCTAGAGAAGATGTGAATATACTGGTCAAGGGCCCAGCAATCTCATCTCTTGCCTCCTTCAATAATCTGGGGTAAATCCCATCAGGCACTGCGGACTTATGAACCTTAATAATTATTAGGAGTCCCAACACTTTCTCTTCCTTGACCTCTAAGTGCCCTAACATATTTAAACACTCAGCACTGATTATCTGGTCTTCCATATCCTTTTCCTTGGTAACTACTAAAGCAAAGTATTGATTATATACCTCACTCATATTCTCTACATCCATACAAATGGTCCCCCCTTTATCTTTGTGTGGTCCCACTCTCTTTCTCTAGATATCCTTTCACTCTTGATATGTATAGTATGCCTTGGGATTCACCTTAATCCTACTTGCCAAAGACTTTTCAAAGTGCCCCCTGGCTTTCCTAATTCCCTTCCCTAGTTCTTTTCTGGCGTCTGTATACTCCTCATGTGCTCCAGTTGATCTGGGCTTCTGAAGCTTTACATGCTTTTCTTGATCCTTCTTGATTAAATTCATCACCCCTCAAGACATCTAAGGTTCTCTTATCTTTCCATCCCTGTGCTTCCTGCTAACAGGAACATACCTTCCCTGTACTCTGTACGATTGATGCTTGAAAGCTCGTTACTAACGCCTCCATCATCTCTTCAGTTACCTTCTTTCAGTACCCTGGAGTGCAGTCCATCTGTTCTGGGTAACTTATCTACCTTCAGACTTTTCAGCTTCTAATTTTCTATCCTTAGTAATAACAACGACACTCACTTCTGCCCTGTGACACTTTCGAAATTTTGGCTAGTACCTTCCACAGTAAATACCGATGTAAAATACTTAATAGTTCATCTGCCATTTCTTGCCCCACCCTTATTATTACCTCTCCTGCATCATTTTCCAGCACTCCCTTCTCACCTCTCTTTTACTGGATATATATCTAAAACAAACTTTTGATATCTTCTTCTATATGATTGGATTGCTAACCTTCATATTTCACCTTTTTCTTCCTTATGGCTTTACTAGTCGCCTTCTGCTGGCTTTTAAAAGCTTCCCAATCTTTAACTTCCCGCTAATTTTGCTCTATTTTTCTCTACCTTTTATGCTGGCTTTGACTTCCCTTGTCAACCACGAATGGCTCATCCTCCCTTTAGAAACCTTCATCTTTGAATGAATCTATAATGCGCCTTCCAAATTGCCTGCAGAAACTCTAGTCATTGCTTTTCTGCCATCATCCCTGCTAGTGTCCCCTTGCAATTAACTTTGGCCAATTCCTGTCGCAAACCTCTGCAATTCCCTTTATTCCACTGAAACACTGATACATTTGGTTTTTTCTTCTCCCTCTCAAACTGCAGGATGAATTCTATCATATTATGATCGCCACCTTTATATGATAGGCTTCAGTGCTTCATGTTGAATCAATAAAAGTTTATCACTTTGGAGGTTTGCTGCCAATTTTTCTGACCACTATTGAATTTAATCCATTGATCTTCAATGCATTATGTGATGCAGTGACTCTTCAGTCCATCTTATGATTCCTTCCACACTTTCTTACCTTCTTCATCATACACACTCACTCCTCCCAATCTATAAAGTAGCACTGCAATGCAAATTTATACACAATGGAACATGTGTTGTTCTTCAGGTTAATCGATCAATATTACAGAAAGTTCAATAGGATATTGAAACTCACAGGCTGGAATCTGCAGTTTGAAAGTATATTTGCATGTCAACTTAAAAATAAACAACTTGTTTTCTTATATGTTTTTCAGCCTTTGATGATAGATCTTCTAGGATTCTATGATTTCTTTCCAGAAAAATAAAAGAATCATAACCAGGTTATCATTGATTTATCTTTTCCATTTTCCCATTGGAGCTATTAATAATAACAGAATAATATTAGAATAAGCAACAGGATAGATGGAATACAGGCCACAAAAACCTAACTATGGATAAAATTTGAAATTCATTCTGACACAACCTGCATATATATGCAATAGGTGCTTTGAAAGTTGCATCTTATATATACTAAAATTGTCTTTGAATGTGAATCAGACCATGGGTAAATTCAGCAAAAATGTAAAGTAGATACCTTGTGTACTTAATAAATATATCGAGGTTGACATTACTCATTTTGTCAAAACTTGTTACAGACTTGCTATGGAGCTTGCTGTCTAAGCCTCATCTTACTCCAGGAATATTTAAATTGGCAGGCAGCAATGAGTCATTAGAACAAGTGTCTGCAGCTGTTCATTGATGTGCTTCTGATGGGGACATTGGAGGGATGACAAGAACTGGAAGAATGAAATAACCAAACTGATGGACTCTATGCCATTCAGTTTCGGAGCCACCTTCTCATTGATGAGTGTGGAGCTGGTTGAGTATGATATCTCCCCAAAAGAGCTGTGGACACAGCAGTCCCTGCAGTGAGGAGAAAAGTGTCACCAACTTTGTAGCAATGATAGGCTGGAAATTCAAATTTATCCATTATGTGAACTAATTTCCACCTACTTAAGTATGAACTATTGCAAGATCTCACTTTGACTCATTGGCTGCAAGGATATTGGGGCAAGGAAAAGCAGAGCCACATTTCAGTGAATTTTTGAATAAGTAACTAAATATGTTGATTAGGATAGTGTAGTTAAAGTAGTTAACATAGGTTTCAGTAAAGACTTTGACAAGATCCCACATAGAAGGTTGGTTCAAAAGATTAGAGCACGTTGGATCCAAGAAAGTTGGATTTAGATTTGATTTCATAATAGGAAGCAGAGGCATTTGATAGTGGATTGTTTTTGTGATTGGAAATCTGTGACCAGAGTGTGCCACAGGTTTTGGTGTTGGGACACTTGTTATTCATTACAGTATATACATTGATGACCTAGATGTGAATATAGGGGGTATGATTAAGAAGGTTGCATACTTCTTGAAATTGGTGCTGTTGTTGATCGTGGGGAGGGAAATCTAAGGCTACAGAATGATAATGATCAACTGGGACATGTGAGGTAATACATTTGCAGGTCTAATGAGGGTAGGACATATACTATACATGTTCGAGGCCAAGGTAGTTCTGAGCAACAAAATATGTTGATGTTCAAGTCCAAAGACCTGTTAGATTTGGAGATGGTATTGTCCAAAAGGCTATTCAGAAACCAAGAATGAGGTGTGAGGGTTGATCAAACTCAAACTATTGAAGTGTTCAGGAGATATGGTAATAATAGAGTAACTTAAGTCTAATTTATTATCATAAAATAGAAAGCACAAATAAACCACACAAAATACTACGTAGCAAGTCAGAAAGATTTCCGGGCTCACCATTCGTAGTCATCACATGATTGTTGCTGTTGTTAGGGGAGTCTCCCAATTCCAACTCACTCGAGAAACCACCCAAGTCCTAAGCACCAATAGCAATTTCCGGCCATTGGTTGAAGTCCAGAAAAACCAGGAAGTGCACCCAGATGAATACAAGTTTCACAAGCTTAGGGCAATCACGAGAGAGAGATGAACTGTTAGATCTTTTGTTCTCATGCCATTAACTTGGCCTGGTTTCTTTCAACCAAGCAACACCTGTTCTTTAACAATTTTCAGCATGACCTCATAAATCAATTAGACACCTTAATGGTAACTCCCTGTAGCACACGACGTTCCTTGGACTGACCAAAGGGTATTAATATTACATACAAGTGATAAGCCTGAATCTAAAAAAGAACCCATTAATCCAACTTGGCAGACTTTCACATGGTAACTGTGACTTTCAGGTTCTATTGGCTGTGCAAGTCTAGGGAAGACAATCCCTGGCCCCACCAAACGTGTGAAATTGAGGTGCAAACCCCTCATGTTTGTGTGGATGCTGCGTGATTTGTTCCCCAGTTACAAATCAGTCCCAGGAAATAATAGACAGTGCACCATATGCAATTAAACAATCTAGTTTTATAATTCTTAATTTGACTAAAGGGTTAGTAAAGAAAAAACAAAAGGCAGTGTGTACCAAACCCCCATTTCCTCATTCTCCGTATCAGTATCCCTTTCAGGGGCAGGGGCCGGTCTAATCTCTCCCGCTGTTGGGCCTTCAGTCACCCCGTATCGCCACAGAGTCCTCTTACAAGGTGTAGGTTCCAGGTCGGGCTCTGGGTCAACCCACACCTCTTGTCCCAAAGGCAGATGGTGGTTCCAATGGAGAATCTTGACAGGCCCATTCCCATCCTCTGGTTTCATCTGGAAAACTGGTAGGTTTGGCATCTGACTCTCCACTACATAGGGCGTAGCCGCACAGTGGTCCGCCAACTTATGCTTTCCAGGTAACCAAACATCAGATAATATGGTGAGTAATGTTTGTGGTGAAACCTTTCCCAGGGTGTTATATAGTGGTGTCCACAACTAAGAAAGAAACCAGCTGCTATCAGCAAACATTATACATTAACGGACCTACAGTGTTTACCCTGTACAGACACTCTGCAAACATTGCTCACAAACAAACATACGGACCCCACATGCTAAGGGTTCAGAAAGTGTTAAATTGTCATTTTGAACTGTTCATTTCATTCATTGTTCTACAAAATTTAATATAATACATGAGGTTCAAATCTTATAGTTACAGCCACAGTCATAAAGTATCAGCTTATACTAGCCATTGAGAGTAAACAAAGTAACAAAAAACTTGTGCTCTCCATTTACACTTTAAGACTACAAATTAGATAAGGAAGTTTGATAACAGCTCGTGAATTGTATTGTGGTGAGCATTTGGTCCATAATGATAGACCACAGTGGCGGTGCCAGAGATTTTTTCTTGCTGGTGCTACTGTGGGGCTGAATTATTCAGCGACAATGCTGAGAGATGTGCTGTATGGTAATATGTATTCACAAGGCCAGACGCGTGGCATTCAAAAGTCAGTTTCAAGCATTATGTGCCTACTATAAATGCCTCTGTTGATTCACAAGCAACAGCGATTGATAGATCTAATATAGAATTGAACTGTGACAGTGTCAACGGCATCGGAGACAAGCCGGGCTACACAGAGCATAAACAAACAAACCAACAGAGCATCCGACCCACAGCGCATAACGTGAATCACGCACTAATCCTGCAATCAGCATCAATTGTGTGCTTTTCAACTGAAAAACACAACACTAACCTCAATGTCCACTGCTATTCACATTACATAGACAGACAATTACATAGACAGGAGGAGGAGAAGATGGCGCGACGCAGTTTATGCGGCTACTCCGTTGAATGATATCTGTAATCTGTCAAGTAGGGGACCGTGCACAATTCTGATTTGATGGAGACAGACGTAAGAGAATGGAGGAAAATCTAGAGAAAATTCTGAAATGCCTTTTTCGCTGCCGCTGTTACTGTTTGATCCAGAATCTCTGGAGGGGAAGGCCCCAAGTCCTCGGCTTTGCTTCTTGCTCGACGGCCGGGACAGGGTCAAAGCGCTCGGCAGAGATGGTGCTCGGAGCTTGGTGTCGAAGGGCTAGTCGGAGGCTCGAAGATTTCGGACGGACTCAGAGTCGGCTGGGGTTGGGTGCTTCCAATGCATCGACAGTTGTCAGTGCCTGGAGGTTTATAGCAGAGAGAATTTTTCCCTTCTGCCGCCTGCTATCGGGGACTATCAAGAGTGGATTGGAACCTTGAGACTTTTTTTAACTGTTCCCATGGTCTGCTCTTTATCAAATTATGGTATTGCTTTGTACTGCTGTAACTATATGTTGAAATTATGTGGTCTTGTCAGTGTTAGTCTTTGGTTTGTATTTTTTTTTGTGATACCACTCTGGAGGAACATTATATCATTTCTTAATACATGCATGCATTTCTAAATGACAATAAACGAGGACTGAGTGTCCTCATAATCTGAAAAAAAGATGCACTGTTATTAAAGTCAAATAAGGCAAACAACAAATGCAAGGCTTTACCAGGAGTTGGACAAATCGTACTCTGACCATGCAATACCTCAATTAATTCAGCTCCTGAATTTAAAACAAAAATCCACAGAATCACCGCTTGGAAGTCTAAGCAAAACCAGTAGGCTTAATAGCAGTAAATGTAATATTTTAGGATTTGCAGGAAACATAAGGACTATGGGGTATCCACCACAAAATAATAATAATAATCAGCATGAGTCTTGGCCCAAATTTTTGGAAAAATCAACTGCACTCACCATTGATGTTTTCAGAGAAGCACAATCCATCTGTTGTTGTGATTGGTGGCGAAAGCATCAGTGATTTTAAGGATGTCAAGTGCTTTGGTCCTCCGGCTGTTTATGGCCAACAGGGCCAAGTTGCTGTTCCGAGCATCGCCGCTGCTATTCCTTAGGTAGTTTTTGAGGCGTCTGAGGCAAAAGAAACTCCATTCGCATCAGGCAGATGTCACAGGCAGAGTCAGTGATATGCAGATTAGATTGTATAAATCTATAACTGCATCACGGTAAGGTCTCATTAGAGCTAGAAATTCTACTGTGTCATTCACTGTCTGTCCTTGCTTTTGTTTTGTTTCCAGCAGACGCCGAACCTGATGTAGCTCTGCAGTCAGGTTCACTTCAGTCACTCCATAGTATTGGGCCATTGGCCAAAGACTATTCTTGTCTAGGAAGAGCTTGTGTTGGGGACTCAGTGCTGAGACTCCAGTCAAAACAACCCCCCCCCCCCACCGCCGTCTCAATTGAGAACTGCCTTTTCATTTCAGTCAGAAGTCTGTCTATAACTGGATAGAAACAGTGCTTGAAAAGGTCATCAGAGGATGTGACAGGTGTGCGTTCAGTTTGGGCCTCAACAACAAAATCATGTAGGCGGCAGGGTGGCTGGGCCTGTCTCCTTTCATGTGGTCTGCTCTGTATACCGGCCTTGACGCACAGCTCCCTAGCTCTTGCCTGAATTTCACTCCATGATTCCTCTCCCCGTTTTGCTGAGAGTGCATCGATAACAGACTGAGCCAATTCCACAGCTGATGAAAGCTCCAAACTGGGAGATTGTAGCTGGTCTGACATGAACTTGGTGACTCAGAATAAATCCTCAAACAGAGTGAGAAGTAAAGCAAACTGCTCATCAATCAGTCCATTTACAGCTCTGGCCTCCGTTTTCCACCGTGCATTTGGTTGACCTATAATATCCTGCTAGAATGGCAGGGAGTGATTTCCTTATAGCACACAAAACTGTATACTGCCATGCCCAGCGTGTATCTGACAATTTCTTCAACTCCACAGGCTGTGCAGTTGATTCCAGTTCTCTCTGTTTCTTCATGAAAAGATCATGGGCAACAGAGTTTGAAAAGAGGTTGTAAAGCAGCTGCACAGTTTCAAAAAACTCACCTGCCCGCTAGTTGTACATTGCTCACAACATTCACTAAAACAAGGTTAAGTCTGTGAGCATGGCAGTGTATATATAATGTCTGCGGGACCTCTTTCCTGAACCTCTCTTGTACCCCGTTATTGCACCCAGACATCACTACCGCCCCGTCCTAATACTGACCTATACACGCGTTCTTATCAATAACACACTGGGCGAGTGTCTGTTCAATGCTTTTAAGAAGCGACTCTGCGTCCAACCCTTCTGCTGGAGTGAAGTGCAAGAATTCTTCAAGCACTGTTTCGTTATTCAAATACCGCACCACCACTGATATTTGCTCCTTTTTACTCAAGTCTTTACTTTCATCCACCATGATCACAAAATGTCCAGCCTCCTTGATTTCTGCACATATTTGATGTCTGACCACATCTGCCATAATACCCATAATTTCATTTTGGATATCTTGATGGGTGTTTTTTGGAATTCCAGGATTGTCCTCTATTTTTTTAGCTACAGTCTTATCAAACTGTCCAATTACACTGAGCAACTCAACAAAGTTTCCCCTGTTGCCAGATACATCATCCTCCCGGTGTCCTCGCTGGGCAATGCCTTGGCACGCAGTATAGCGTAGAGACTCAACCATTGCTCTCATATACTCATGATTTTCCTGGACAATCTTTGCATGTCCTTTGTCAAGCATACTTCCCAATCTTGAACCGCCTTGTTTTCTCAATCTGAATTCGGCCCATGCCTCCATCGCAAACTTATGAGCTGCACTTACATGGTGGGTTTGAAAGCTGTTGTAGCTCTCCGCCAGTTGCAGTAACCGGTGACAGTGAAGGTAGACTCAGAATGGAACCCATGTCCTCCACACAGGAAATGCCTGCATGCGAAGCAGAACGTAGTATCTTTCGTGATCGAATATTCCAGCCAGTCAAACCGGCCATGAATAAAACTCTTTTGCTGATTGCCAAACTGTTGTGAACAGCGAGGATACTTTTTCAATGCTGGCCGACGGGGTCCTTCCTCAGGTTGCTGGCTAACATCGCTAACAGTATTCCCACTAGCACTAAGAGCAGCTTCATCCACATTCTCTTCTGAATCCCACTCCATTTCTTGTTCCTCTACTTCGCCCTCACACTCCTTCGATGAACTGCTGTCGTCCTCATCCCCACTTACTTCTTTCTGCATGTCACTTTCAATTAAGACAGGCTCAGGCTGCGACACCACTGATTCCTCTGGATGAGGTCGTTTTCTCACTAAAAATCAATCTATTTTTCACACCGGCCAAAATAATGCACGTGCCAGCCCCACGCTAGCTTGTATAAACACAATGCGTGTGTGTGTGACATCTGTTAGTCTTGCGAGACCATGGATCTGTGCCTGGATGTATACTATCAATCTCTTGCGTGAGTGAGAGTGACTGACATCACCACCTTCTGTGATCTTAGATCAGCTTAACTGATCTGAGGACAGCAACGGCAAGACAGTGACAACGAACGAATAAGCAGAAGTGTAGAGTGGATCTGACCTTAGTCCAGCACAGAGTTTATAACTTTATTGCTGCATAGCTGCTATGGTAATTGGGGGTGCTGTTTCAATAGATCAACTGGAGAAACAAGCTGTGTTCAAAACTATACAGAGAAAGCAAAGCAGCTGCAATTTATATATCAAATTTCAGTTATTTTCTTGGTGGTGCTACAGTGGTGCTATTGTAATTTCTAGCACCACCTTAGCGCTGCCCCTGACAGACTTGCTAAACTCAAAAACTGTTTCATTGTGATAAGCACTAAACAGTGCACACAACCAATCTCGTACAGATGGGGGAGATGACCATCACACACACCGGTTATAGTTAGTGTGCCCCACAAATACACAAGCAAAGAACTGTGTAAACCAAGCTAAAATTTAACAATAAATGAACTGGAACTTCCCACCGTAATCCCACAAAAGCATTTTAACACAGAACAATAAACAGTGCTGGTCATTAGAAATGCAGGGGCGGGCTGTCGATCACGACCCCCCCTCCCCCAGAGCGTCACACTGCCAACTCCAAAATGGCCGGCACCCACCAGACCATGCGCTGACTGTTGCACTGTGGTGCAGAGCCCCCGGGGGACCACCAGCTGCAAGAGATGTCTGCCGCCGTCGAACAACCACCATCGCCGGAACAGCAACCCATCGCGCACCTCCGGCGTTCCCCACTGCGAGTGTGGGGCTCTGTTCTCTGGGTCCAGGACAGGGACCTCTGCCTCACTCTGGCCGTCATCCCACACTCAGCCATTCCATCACCCGGGCCAACACGGGGTCACTCACCTGCCCCCTGCGCAGTTGCTCGTGGTCCTTTGTGGGGAGGTCATCGCTGGCTGTCACCTGAAGCGCCGTCACCGTCGATTGACAGTGGTTCAGCTGTGTTGAGTTAGGCCGCTGCTGGGTGTGCTGTACTGCCACGGGCTGCGGTGAAACCGGCGGTAGTTGCTGCCCCCGCTGGGACACTTCCTGGAGCTGCCCTGCCGCAGAGCCACGGATTCAGTACCGAGGTAGAGTGTTGCCTCTGACACATCCACATGGACCCCCTAGTGGGACAGCAGGTCCAGGCCAATGATGCAGGGCTCTCGGATGTCGATGAGCCACACCTCATGCTCCACTGTGTTTTTCCCCACTGCGATGTGCAGCCACCTCTTCCCTCGCAACATCGCACAGTTGCCGGGGGCTGCAGCCGGTTGGACCGCCATCGTTGTCCACCCAGACAATGATGGCTGGTCCGTGTCGGGGATGTAACTGGGATAGAATGTCTCAGTTAGAGGTGAGACTGCGGCAGAGCAAATTGGGGGCTACTTGTTAGATGTAATCAAAATTCGTGGATAGGATGGGTAATGGGGATAGCAGGTTGGTGGTTATTCCCTTTTGTTCTTTATCATAATTATCATGATCATATTACTCCTTCCATGAGTACTGTTGCCAGTCGATTTTATGAATGAGTGAACAGAAGTAACTATAAATTAAGGAGGGAAAGCGAAGGGTGAAAGCTTGTATCATCTCACTCTTCGCAAGCATGGGATGAAAAACTACTGAATGTCACAAATATGATGGCAAAACAATCTTGACTTCCAGCCTTCATTCCCATCTCCCATCACATTGGCTGCTCACCCAAGTCCCTTTAAGGTGGGGATACATCTAATCTGCATTTGTTCAGTTGAGCTGCAGAGGTGAATCACTGCTTGTTTTCTGATGCATTCTTGGAGGTTCTGCAAAAAAAAAAATTAGACTATTCAGTGAAGTGCCTGCTAATTACTGGTGAAGTTTCCATTCTCTGCATTTAACATGCAACAAAACTCACATCTGAGCCACATTCTCAAGACATTCAACAACTGATATAAAGTGACATTGAACCATCCATCCACTTAGTTGTTTGTGGTTTAACCAAAGCAGCAGTAGAAACTGATAATTTTCACTTCAGAACAGAACAAAGATTTTACATTGAATTACCAGAAAACTTCTGTAATTTTAGCTGAAGTTTTATCACACAGATGAACAATTTATGATGTTCAGTTATACAATAGCAGAAATGTGCCTTGTAGCAAGCAAGCATACTGATAGAGTAAGACACACAGAAGGGCTTGGGGATTGTTTTTACTTTGTTATTTTTCTGCCTTTTTCACCCTGACATTATCTTTTTCACCTGTGACATTATCTGTCAGAAAAATGACAAAATTCTTTCTGCAGACACTTAGTTACTGAAAAACATATTTTTTCTGTTCAACCTAGTTTTATAGTCACTTACAATGACAGATTTAGTTTCAGCATATTGCCTGAAACTTTGGATTTGTTTATTCCCCTTCATAGATGCCGCATGAAATGCTGAGTTCCATCAGCATTTTGTATGTGTAAGCCATCCCTCCTCATCGAATTAAAAAAAAATCTTCCATTAACTTTCTCTGACTTACAACTTATCATTTTATGGTTGCTGTGAGACAACTTGGGGTGGGTTGTCCTCTCATGATACACTACCGTTCCATGATTAAAGGGTTTATATCTGAGCTAGCCTGACCATTTATGGAAGCTGTTCTGAGAATCATGTGACTGTGACAGTTCAGACCCCCTTTAGGGTTTTCAGTCTAAAGATTTTGCTTGGAGTAACAATAAACTCTATTTTGAGCTGACAGACAATGGCCATCAGAATGTGACCAAACAAACAGAACATTTTCATCAAACACTTTCCACGACTATTCATGTGTTATAACCTTTCTATCCAACATAAAGCCTTAATTTCTAATATATCCTTGGCCTTCTCTGTTGACAACCGTTAATGTTGGATGTGTGTGATAAGTTAACACATTAACTTCCAATTTAAAACCTTAACAGGATCTAAGAATACTTAACATAGATGGTCAAAATCATGAAGACCATGCATAGAATTGAGATGGAAGCTGTTCTAATAAGCAAATGAGTTTGTGAATTTGAGGCATTTGGCAAAAGAATGAGAGCCAATATGATTGAAAGGGTGGTATAAACTGTTACCTTTCACAATGGAATTGGATATATATTTGAAGTATACAAAGCTATGAGGAAAGAATAAGCATGCAGGAATAATTGGATAATTATTTCAAAATTAACAAAGGCATTATCACCAAAATAGCATTTGCTCATCTCAGGAAGGAAAGGTTCTGGCGGAGGCAACATAGAGATGAAGAATTTTTCTGAAGGTACACAACCTCAAGGCACCATCTAGAACTGCATGGATTAGATATGGAGACAATGGCCCTGTACAAGTGGAAAATGAATGAACAACAGTGACTGGTTACAGCCTGCCCTGGAGAAAGAAGAGAACATCTGGTGAAACATGACATGAGGAAATCTGCAGATGCTGGAAATTCAAGCAACACACACAAAAAATGCTGGAGGAACGCCATCAACTCTGCTCTCAAACGCATCTCTCCCATTTCACACACATCTGCTCTCACCCCATCCTCCCGCCATCTCACTAGGAATAGGGTTCCTCTTGTCATCACCTACCACCCCACCAGCCTTCGGGTCCAATGTATAATTCTCTGTAACTTCCGCCACCTCCAACGGGATCCCACCACCAAGCACATCTTTCCCTCCCCACCTCTTCCTGCTTTCCACAGGGATCGCTCCCTATGTGACTCTCTTGTCCATTCGTTCCCCCCATCCCTTCCCACCGATCTCCCTCCCAGCACTTATCCTTGTTAGCGGAACAAGTGCTACACATGCCCTTACACTTCCTCCCTCTCCACCAGTCAGGGCCCCAGACTGTCCTTCCAGATGAGACGACACTTCACCTGTGAGTCGGCTGGTGTGATATACTGAGTCCGGTGCTCTCGGTGCAGCCTTCTATATATTAGCGAGACCCGACGCAGGCTGGGAGACCATTTCGCTAAACACTTACGCTCTGTCTGCCGGAGAAAGCAGGATCTCCTAGTGGCCACACATTTTAATTCCACATCCCATTCCCATTCTGATATGACTATCCACGGCCTCCTCTACTGTCAAGATGAAACCACACTCAGGTTGGAGGAACAACACCTTATATTCCGTCTGGGTAGCCTCCAACTTGATAGCATTAATATTGACTTCTCTAACTTCCATTAATGCCCCTACTCCCTTTCACACCTGATCCCTTATTTATTCATTTAATATATATTTTTTTTATTTTTTCCCCTTTTTTTTCTCTCTCTCTCTCTTTTTTCTCCCTCTATCTCTCTCGCTCTAACTCCGGAGGGTGCCTGCTCTCCACCCTCCGGGCTCCCCTCCACCCTTCTCTTTCTCCCCAGGCTTCCCATCCCATGATCTCTGCCTTCTCCTGTCTGGTATCCCTTTTGCCATTGATCTTCCCAGATCTTAGATCCTCCTGTCTTCTCCTATCATTTCGGATCTCCCCCTCCCCCTCCTACTTTCAAATCTCTTACTATCTGTTCTTTCAGTTAGTCCTGACGAAGGGTCCTGGCCTGAAACTTCGACTGTACCTTTTCCTACAGATGCGGCCTGGCCTGCTGCGTTCACCAGCAACTTCTGTGTGTGTTGGTAAAACATAATCTTTATTGTGTGTTTTGAGTCTAGATCAGATCCATACTGAGAGATTCAAATGACCTTGGATTAATTAAGTATAGCATGAAGATGATCTGTGATTTAGAAATTCAAAAACTTGCAATCATCCTGTCTTCTTGTCCAACAAAATATTTTCCAGATTATTCACCCCAAGAATCAATCCCTCCTTACCTTACTCTAGCAAATAATCTCCCTGTATTTGCCTTTCTCTCTGAGATTCTGCATCTAAAGAGAATCTTTACAGCTTATCTTCCGAAAGTCCAAAACATTTCCTCAACTGGCTGCAACAACATTCTTTTCCCATTCACCATGTACAAATAACAACGGAATGATTTCTAACCTATCCAAACATGGACTAACATTAAAACAGCGCCTGTTTATCTCCTTTCTCCAGAAGACCGTAAGACATAGGAGTAGAATTAGACCATACAGCCCATCGAGCCCACTCTGCCATTTCATCATGGCCCATTCAACCCTATTCACCTACCCTCTCACCATATCCCTTGAAATGTAGAACCATAGAAAACCTACAGCACAATACAGGCTCTTCAGCTGACAAAGCTGTGCAGAACATGTCCTTACCTCAGAACTACCCAGGCTTACCCATAGCCCTCTATTTTTCTAAGTGCCATGCATCCATCCAGGAGTCTCTTAAAAGACCCTCTCGTTTCTGCCTCCACCACTGCTGCCAGCAGCCCATTCCATGCACTCACCACTCTCTGCGTAAAAAACTTACCCCTGACAGTTCCTCTGTACCCCCTTCCAAGCATCTTAAAATTATGCCCTCTTGTGCTAGCGATTTCAGCCCTGAGAAAAAGCCTCTGACTATCCACACGATCAATGCCTCTCATTATCTTGTACACCTCTATCAGGTCACTTCTCATCCTTTGTCGCTCCAAGGAGAAAAGGCTGAGTTTACTCAACCTATTCTCGTAAGGCATGCTCCCCAATCCAGGCAACATCCTTGTAAATCCCCTCTGCAATGTTTCTATAGTTTCCATGTCCTTCCTGTAGTGAGGAGACCAGAACTGAGCACTGTTCTCCAAGTGGTGTCTGACCAGGGTCCTATATAGCTGCAACATTACCTCTCGGCTCTTAAACTCAATCCCATGATTGATGAAGGCCAATGCACTGTATGCCTTCTTAAGCACAGAGTCAACCTGCACAGCAGCTTTGAGTGTCCTATGGACTCGGATCCCAAGATCCCTCTGATCCTCCACACTGCCAAGAGTCTTGCCATTAATGCTATATTCTGCCATCATATTTGTCCTACCAATATAAACCACCTCACACTTATCTGGGTTGAACTCCATCTGCCACTTCTCAGCCCAGTTTTGCATCCTATCAATGTCCTGCTATAACCTCTGACAGCCCTCCACACTATCCACAATACCCCCAACCTTTATGTCATCAGCAGATTTACTCACCCATCCCTCCACTTCCTCATCCAGGTCATTTATAAAAGTCACAAAGAGTAGGGGTCCCAGAACAGATCCCTGAGGCATACCACTGGTTACTGGCCTCCATGCAGAATATGACCCATCTACAACTACTCTTTCTTTGCCTTCTGTGGGCAAGCCAGTTCTTGATCCACAAAGCAATGCTCCCTTGGATCCCATGCCTCCTTACTTTCTCAATAAGCCTTGCCTGGGGTACCTTATCAAATGCCTTGCTGAAATCCATATTCACTACATCTACGGTTCTACTCGCATCGATGTGTTTAGTCACACCCTCAAAAAATTCAATCAGGCTCGTAAGGCACGACCTGCCTTTGACAAACCATGCTCAATATTCCTAATGATATTATGCCTCTCCAAATGTTCATAAATCCTGTCTCTCAGGATCTTCTCCATCAACTTACCAACCACTCAAGTGAGAATCTGATGCCCAACCAATCAGGAATCTATCAACTCCCGCTTTCAGTATACTCACAGACTTGGCCTCAAATGCTGTCTTTTGCAGAGCATTCCACAAAGTCACCACTCTTTGACTAAAAAAGTTCCCTCTTACTTCTGTTCTAAAAGGTTGCTCCTCAATTTTAAGGCTGTGCCCTCTAGTTCTAGATAATCCCACCAGAGGAAAAGCCCTCTACACATCCACCTTATCTATTCCTTTCAACATTCAGTAGGTTTCAATCAGATCCCCACTCATTCTTCTCAATTCCGGTGAGAACAGGCCCAAAGCTTCCAAATGCTCCTCATATGTTAACCCGTTCATTCCTGGAATCATCCTCATGAACCTCCTCTGGACTGTCTCACATGATAATACATTCTTTCTGAGATATTGGGCCCAAAACTGTTGACAATACTCAAAGTGCAGTCTGATTAGTGTCTTATAAAAGAAGAAGAAGAATAGCCCTTAACTCGGCAGTGGAGTTACCGGGGCACCGTCATGAAGGTGTTTCCGTAGCAAGCTATTCTTGTTTTTATGAGGCCGAGTTGCTAGCTCGACGCTCAGCCCGACTTGGATTCAAATGCGGGAACCTTCGCTCAGGAGTCCAGTGCTGATATTATTGCGCCACCAAGTGGGGGAGTGTCTTATAAAGCCTCAGCATTATCTCCTTGTTTTTATATTTTATTTCCCTTGAAATAAATGCTAACATTGCATTTGGCTTCTTTACCACAGACTCAACCTGTGAATTGACATTCTGGGAGTCCTAAGTCCCTTTGCAACTCTGATGCTTGAATTTTCTCCTCATTTGGATAATAGTTTGCACTATTGCTCCTTTTACCAATATGCATTATCATATATTTCCCAACACTGTATTCCAACTGCCACTTTTTTGCCCATTCTTAAGTCCTGTTGCAATTGCACCACTTCCAGAGGGGGAGTACTACCTACCCCTACCTAGTTTCTTAATCATCTGCACACTTTGCCATGAAGCCATCAATTCCACTGTCTAAATCATTGTCAAACAATGTGAAAAGTAGCAGTCCCAATATTGATCCCTGAGGAACACCACTAGTCACTGGCAGCCAACCTGAAAAGGCCCCTTTTATTCCCACTCACTTCCTCCTGCCTGTCAGCCATTCCTCTATTCGTGCCAGTATCTTTCCTGTAACGCTATAGGATTTTATCTTTTTAATCAGCCTAATATGTAGCACCTTATCGGATGCCTTCTGAAAATCTAAGTAAATGACATCCACTACCCCTCCTTTGTCTACCCTGCTTGTTACTTCTTCAAAGAATTCCAGCATATTTAGAAGGCAAATTCTCCCTTTACAGAAACCATGCTGACTTTGACTTATTTTATCATTAGCTTCCAAATACACCGGAACCTCTTCCTTAATAATGGACTCTAACACTTTCACAACCACTGAGCTTAGGCTAACTGGTCTATAATTTCGCAAACGCGAGTCAATCTGCAGATGCTGGAATTTGAAGCAACACACATAAAAGTTGCTGGTGAATGCAGCAGGCCAGGCAACATCTCTAGGAAGAGGTACAGTTGGCGTTTTGGGCCGAGACCCTTCGTCAGGACTAACTGTGAGAAGAGCTAGTAAGAGGTTTAAAAGTGGGAGGGGGAGGGGGAGATCCGAAATGATAGGAGAAGACAGGAGGGGGAGGGATGGAGCCAAGAGCTGGACAGTTGATTGGCAAAAGGGATATGAAAGGATCATGGGACAGGAGTCCTAGACAGAAAGAAAAGGGGGAGGGGGAAAAAAAAACAGAGGATGGGCAAGTGGTAGAGTGAGGGGAACAGAGGGAGAAAAAGGAGAGAGAGAAAAAGAATGTGTGTATATAAATAAATAATGGGTGGGGTACAAGGGGGAGCTGGGGCATTAACAGAAGTTTGAGAAGTCAATGTTCATGCCATCAGGTTGGAGGCTAACCAGACGGAATATAAGCTGTTGTTCCTCCAACCTGAGTGTGACTTCATCTTTACAGTTGAGGCCGTGGATAGACGTATCAGAATGGGAATGGGACGTGGAATTAAAATGTGTGGCCACTGGAAGATCCTGCTTTCTCTGGCCGAAAGAGCCAACTTTCACCCTGCCCTCAAGTTTACCTGGTCCATTTCCAACACCTCCCTCCCCTTTCTAGATCTTTCTGTCTCTATCTCTGGAGACAGCTTATCTACTGATGTCTACTGTAAGCCTACTGACTTTCACAGCTATCTGGACTATTCCTCTTCTCACCCTGTTTCTTGCAAAAATGCCATCCCCTTCTCGCAATTCCTCCGTCTCCGCCGCATCTGCTCTCAGGATGAGGCGTTTCATTCCAGGACGTGGGAGATGTCCTCCTTTTTTAAAGAAAGGGGCTTCCCTTCCTCCACTATCAACTCTGCTCTCAAACACATCTCCCCCATTTCACTCACACCTGCTCTCACTCCATCCTCCCGCCACCCAACTCGGAATAGGGTTCCCCTTGTCCTCACTTACCACCCCACCAGCCTCCGGGTCCAACATATAATTCTCCGTAACTTCCGCCACCTCTAACAGGATCCCACCACTAAGCACGTCTTTCCCTCCCCCCCCCTCCGCTTCCCACAGGGATCACTCCCTACGTGACTCCCTTGTCCATTCGCTGCCCCCCCCCATCCCTCCCCACCGATCTCCCTCCTGGCACTTATCCTTGTAAGCGGAACAAGTGCTACACATGCCCTTACACTTCCTCCCTCACTACCATTCAGGGCCCCAGACAGTCCTTCCAGGTGAGGCGACACTTCACCTGTGAGTCGGCTGGGGTGAACCGTGCCTCCGATGCCTTGCTTTATGGTAAAGGTGTAGTCATGTCACAATATAAAGAGTGTTGGAAGTGAGCATCCCATCGCCTTTGCATCACATTCCCTTACCACTACAGAGAAAAATTATGCACAGTTTGACAGCGAGGCCCTGAGTTTGGTTTGAGGTGTAAGACATTTCAACCAGTATCTGTATGGAAGAGAGTTTACCCTCATTACTGATTATCAACCAGTAATGGCCATTTTCAATCCACAGAAGGGTGTTCCACGAACAGCAGCAGTATGAATGTGGAGCTGGGCTCTGCTTCTTGGAAGAACAATTAAAACATCGGATTCAAGAAGATGACTAATCATGGAGATGCTGATGGATTGTCCTGTTTATCCTGAGAAAACAGGAAATACATAAAAAATTTTCAAAAGGGGACACTCAGCTTGAAGTATCTCCCTAATGCAAAGCGAAAGTCTCCTTATTATAGCAAAGATGATCCAAAGGGAAACTAGACAAGACCCCACACTGTCTCAGGTCTACATGGCAACCCAAAATGGCAGGAAAGTACAGCAGGAATTCCAGTTCCCCCATTTTACCAGTGCTGGAATGAACTTGTCCTTGACGGGGGTTGCCTTGTGTGGAGATTGAACGTTGTTGTACCATCCAGGCTTGGAGCTAATGTGTTGGAGGAGCTACATGCCGGTCAGCTATATGTGGTCAAAATAAATGCATTGGCTCAAAGCTTTGTTCAGTGGCATGGGATAGACCAGCAGGTCGAGGAGTTTGTCATGCACTGTTTGGGATGCCAGCACGTCCAGGAGAAAGGTGCCAGAACTGTCAGAACCTGCTCCTGCATTCCCAGTGTCATGGTTTGGTCCGAAATCCGCATTCTGGTTCACGGTCCAGTCCGTGGACTCTAGACTCCGGGTCTTCTGGCTGTCCCTGATTTGGTTGGACTTAAACATAAGCACCTGATGCTCATCTTGGGGCTGGGAATATAACTGGCCCTGGGATCGAGTATGTTTGCTGGTTGTCTCATCAGTCTCCCTTTAGAGCAACCCACTGGTGGAAGGCTAGTGCAGTCATCAGGATATGGATTTGACTGTTCTGCAGCCCGCCGAGGTTACTGGCTGCCTTGAGTCTTGGAGCCACCCCAGGCCTAGCTCCCTTCCTGTCCCTTGCCTCAGTCGTTAAGCCAGGCTGTTTGCCGTTACCCTGCGGTTAGTTCTGCCCCTTCCTGTCCCTTGCCTCTATCGGGTAAGTCAGGCCAATTTCTGCTACTCTGCGGTTGGGTCCATCCCTCCCTGTTCTTGCCTCTGTGGGGGTGAGTGCCGCATCCTGCCCAGGAGTTGCCTCCAATCACCCAAGCCTTCAAGAACCCAAGCCTCGCCACGTCTTTGCCTGGTCTCTTAGGAACCCATGCCTCGCCAAGTCTTTGCCTGTTCTCTTAGGAACCCAAGCCTCTCCACGTCTTTGCCTGTTCTCCAGGAACCCAAGCCTCGCCACGTCTTTGCCTGGTCTCCAGGAACCCAAGCCTCGCCACGTCTTTGCCTGTTCTCTTAGGAACCCAAGCCTCGCCACGTCTTTGCCTGTTCTCTTAGGAACCCAAGCCTCGCCACGTCTTTGCCTGTTCTCTTAGGAACCCAAGCCTCGCCACGTCTTTGCCTGTTCTCTTAGGAACCCATGCCTCGCCAAGTCTTTGCCTGTTCTCTTAGGAACCCATGCCTCGCCACGTCTTCGCCTGTTCTCCAGGAACCCATGCCTCGCCAAGTCTTTGCCTGTTCTCTTAGGAACCCATGCCTCGCCACGTCTTCGCCTGTTCTCCAGGAACCCAAGCCTCGCCACGTCTTCGCCTGTTCTCCAGGAACCCAAGCCTCGCCACGTCTTCCCCTGTTCTCCAGGAACCCAAGCCTCGCCACGTCTTCGCCTGTTCTCCAGGAACCCAAGCCTCGCCACGTCTTCCCCTGTTCTCCAGGAACCCAAGCCTCGCCACGTCTTCGCCTGTTCTCCAGGAACCCAAGCCTCGCCACGTCTTCGCCTGTTCTCCAGGAACCCAAGCCTCGCCACGTCTTCGCCTGTTCTCCAGGAACCCAAGCCTCGCCACGTCTTCGCCTGTTCTCCAGGAACCCAAGCCTCGCCACGTCTTCGCCTGTTCTCCAGGAACCCAAGCCTCGCCACGTCTTCGCCTGTTCTCCAGGAACCCAAGCCTCGCCACGTCTTTGCCTGTTCTCTTAGGAACCCAAGCCTCGCCACGTCTTCGCCTGTTCTCTTAGGAACCCAAGCCTCGCCACGTCTTCGCCTGTTCTCTTAGGAACCCAAGCCTCGCCACGTCTTCGCCTGTTCTCTTAGGAACCCAAGCCTCGCCACGTCTTCGCCTGTTCTCTTAGGAACCCAAGCCTCGCCACGTCTTCGCCTGTTCTCCAGGAACCCAAGCCTCGCCACGTCTTCGCCTGTTCTCCAGGAACCCAAGCCTCGCCACGTCTTCGCCTGTTCTCCAGGAACCCAAGCCTCGCCACGTCTTCGCCTGTTCTCCAGGAACCCAAGCCTCGCCACGTCTTCGCCTGTTCTCCAGGAACCCAAGCCTCGCCACGTCTTTGTCTGGTTTTGGAGTCCGAGCCTAAGTCAAGACTCAGGTTCTGTGTCCTTGTCCAGTCTCTGGCTCGGAGTCCACGCCCAGGCTCCTTGTTCCCAGTCCCTCGTCCTGGTCCTACTTCCCTAGCCTAGTGTGTGTTCCTGTCCTAACTCCTTGTCTGTTTCCAGTCCCGTCCCTAACTCTAGTTCTCTGGTCAAGTCCTGTTCCTAGTACTTCAGTGTCTGTGTCTTGCATTTGGATCTGTTCCCAACGCCCCCACAATAACATCCAGAGTCAACTCCTGTTACCACCACAGAAGAGACCCCAGAACCTGAGATTATTTGGCAGCCACAAGATTCACCTACCAAGCAGGAAAGACATTATCCCACAAGAGTAAGAAATCCTCCACACTCTTGAAAGGAACAATTTAAAATTTGCTGTGCTTTGCATGTCTATATAATAGTTGCATTATATATGAGAGGTGATTGATCATTTCGTGGCCTAAGGTAGAAGGAGTCAATTTTAGAAAACCTAGCACATTTATTTTTCAATTTGGTCCCCTCCTACATTTACACGCTTAGTCCAGCGGTCGTGCAGCATACTGATCGTGGACCTCCAGAAAGTGCCTACAGCAGGGGTGATTGGTAAGTTTGTGGCCTAGGGTAGAAGGAGATGAGTTATACAGCTCTCGTCACATGCACATGCAATTCAACTTTTTGAATGACTACGCAGAAAGTTTGAAGTTAATAATTCATCTCCTTCTACCTTAGGCCACAAACTTATCAATCACCCCTTGTATAGTATCGCTGTGTGTGTGTGTGTGTGTATGTATATATATATTTTGTATTGAGTTGGAGTTTATAGCAAAGCAGGGAGGAGTCTTGTGTATTTAATATTTCATTAATACTTGAGTATTATTGAAATACATTGTTGGATTAAGTATTCTTTGTTATTTTTGGGTTATATGTAGAACTACGTAAATGGCACAGGTCATTACACCACTTCATTATAAGTGTGCACCTTACTAAAGTAAGAACAAAGTGGACATGTTATCTTCAGCTCCAAGTTTTTCTTTCAAATAGTTCCACACTTTGGAGTTTAAGAACATAACAGTGATGATCTGAAGGGTCTTTCTGTAAGACATTTGTTAATTCGGAGGGCCAAAGTGATGAGTCCTTCAATGTCGGTGGGCATCTCCTGGGTCTTCCAAGCACACCAAAAGATTGTGATGGTATGTGCCAGCAGTGCTTCTGCATTCCAGCTGCACTCCACGGCAAGAGTCCTAACTTCCACTGTAGAATCCATCACTAAACACCAGACATGGTGCGGGTGAAATAACTGATCTGCTGTCGACTTCATCTTCCTGGATGGACGTTTTCTTGTTTTCTGACTGCTGGGTCAATTTCTGGTTCACTCATCCTGTCAGGAAATGTTGAGGAGGCTTGGCCCAAATGCAGGGCAGCAGAGATAATTCAGCAGTGAGTGATAACTTTAATAATAAATTGCAAAATAACAAGCCACAGGAGGCCACAAAACAAGAGAGAACAGATACTTAACACAGCTGGAGGGTGGGAGCAATTGGTTGAGGCTGTGTTGTTCATAGGAGGGAACAAGGAATGAGAGCTGGGTTTCAATAGACTGCAGGTGATGAGTTGGAAATAAGTGGAAGGTGTCTCCTATTAGCGTAGGCCTGACATTGTCATCTCCTTTCTCCATCTCATTCTCTCAGTGTTTGGTGAGGAGACACATTCTCTGAAAAGTGAGAAAAGAAAGGCGTGCAAGGCAATGCTTTTGTGGAATTTGTCCAGGAGCCATGCAGATTCTCTCAGATAGAACAGTTATTCAAAAGAGGGAAGGAAAATAACATAGTAACCATGCATAGATATTCACTATTTTCTGTTGCTAGTGCTCGTCCCCTATTATGGGCAATTTATACTGGAAAGACAAAGGGAAGCAGATAATTACATAATTGCTTCAGCTGAACTCTGTTTAGAGATGTATTTAAATATATGTGCGTGGTCATAGAGTAATCGAGCATGCAGCACAAGCATGCTCTTCCGAAACAAGCCCTTCCGACCATCTAATCCATACTGATCTATTATTCTGGCCAGTCCCATTGACCCCGAACTGGACCATAGCCACCCATACTCCGGCAATCTATGTACTTATCCAAATTTCTCTTAAATTTTGCAGTCAATCCTGCATCTACTGTTTCCATTGGCAGCTCTTTCCACCTTCATGCCACCCTCTGGTTGAATACGTTCCTCTTCAGATTCCTCTTACGTATTTCACTTTTAACACTTAACCTATGACCTCTGGTTGTTCTCTCACCCAAATCTCAATGGAAGGAGCCTGCTTGCATTTACCCTATCTGTATCATATTTTTGTAGGAGGTGTGCATTCATATATTGCGGAACAGATCTATATTAGCACTAACTCTCTTTGAATGGGTGAGAATGTCTTTATCCATGCTTATGTTTGTGTGCGTGTGTGTGTGTATGTGCATGTGCATGTGCGCACTAGTCTTTAGTCAACTGTTTCCCTGTATATTGTGAGTGTGTGTGAAAACTCTGAGGTTGTGATTTGATGGGATGGTGGTTGAAAAGAGATTCAACTGCTGGAATATAATAAAAGCTACAATATTTTAACATTCCCATTGAGGAGCTAATAAACATCTAGGCCTTCATTTCTTTTCTGGTATGCATTTTTTATTGAACCTGGTGACAAACCAGTGATAAGTGCTGAGAGACTATATTTCAGGCAGAGATAGACAGAAATCATAATTAAAATTCAACTAAATTGCACACACTTGGCATTGTGAGAAGATATTTTGGAAACTGGATGCAAATTCCACCTGTATATCATCAATACAAATATAATAATCCAGTCAATGTACAAAGTAAACAACTTAATCCATAATTGGTATCAGCTGCAGCAAAAGTCAACTTCACTAAAAAAGAGAAGCATCAGTTGGTAGTCTATTTTTAAAAACAGTATTAAAAGCCTTTAAACCTTTATTTCAGTTAGGTTATTTTAATTAATCTTACACCTTCAGGCCTTTACCTTGGATGTAAGCACTCAGCTGACAGGCTTTGGGCTATTCTTTCCTGTCCAAAGTGATGTTACACATTTTTATAAGCTGAATACCATAATAAATTCAAATGCTTAGTCACATGCAGTATGTTGAATCATCTGGAATAGCCTAGTTGACTCTTGCAAATAAGATTACCATTTCTCTTCTGGCAGGAAGATGTGAAAAATGGCAGGTGATGTGAGGTAGTGGGGAGAAGTATTCAAAGGAAGCATTCCATGGAAGAAGGAACCATTCTGAAAGACCTAAAATCAGAATTAATCCATTTTCTCTTCTGGAATATTTATTGACTCCTTAGAGTTGCTGGGATATTAAAAAAATAGCAAATGAAATGTGTATAGACTGAATGTTGGACATGAAGCTCACAGACAGAACTGACATGTACTAGTAGGAGATGAGAAAACAGGAAGGACAAATGTACACTGAGAAAAGAAACTGAGACACTGACTCAGACAACCAGATGCCAAGAAAGAAATCTAGACAAACGAGATAGCAGGCAACAAAGAGATGGATCTTCCTGATCTGCCCTGTCACACATTGACTCCACTTAATGTGACATCCTCCTACCTGCACACACTTGGGTGATACGAGGAGGACGGATGTTACTGGTTGAGAACTGTCATTTATGCAAAGACACTGTCACTGACTGTCTCTGGCAAATATTTACAAAAGGCAATGGTTGGGTAGTCTTAGTTTTCTGTCAAAGCTTGAAGGATTTTAAATAGGTTGAAACATTTTTGGTGTTAGCTGTCATTTAAAAACTTCTCAACAAAATATAATAAAAAGTAAAATCTAGTTAAAATACTCAAAAGCCTTTGAAAATGCAGCCATTAGGTATTAAAATACTCATTAAAGATTAAATCAACAAAACAAAATTTAAAAAATATTTTTTCTATTCTACAGGCTGAGGATTTAATTGACATGAATAGGATGTCTGATCTTCCCCTGATCAGATGGGATATCGGTCAGAGAGCTGTTCTCCCCAGCTTGTAGTGAGGGGATTCCAGCAAGGAGCAGCTCCATCTCTCGACTTCATGTCCAGTCCTGCAGCACAATAGCAGTACAGATGTAGTGGCAGCTGTACTCAGCAAGCCACAGATTTACAATGCATCTGCTCAACTCTTGGGCTTACTGGATAGAACATAGAACACAGAACACTACAACACAGTACAGGGTACTCCAGCCCACAATATTGTGCTGACCTTTTAGCAAGAAAATGCTGGAAACACTCAGCAGGTCGGCGCGGCAAAGTGGATTTTCTAGAGGAGCTGCTGCCTCACCTCTCCATGGACTTGGTCTTAATCACAACCTTAGATGCTGTCAGGGTGGATCTTACATGTTCCCTCTGAGACGGCATGGACCCCTACTGTGTGCTTTAGCTTTCCACTACTTTCCAATGACGTGGCGGTTGGTATTAATAGGCTACTCTGTTAATTGCCTTCAGTCTGTTAATAGTAGAATCAGCCAGAAATGTAGAAGAAATTATGGGGAAGCTGGGAGAATGGTGCAAATGGCTGGCTGACGGTCAACATGATTCATTGGGCCCATAACCATGCTTCCCTGTTCTGCCTGACTCCATGAACTTATGTATTCTAAGCAGGGTAAGAAACTTAAAACTGTCAGAAAGAAGCAGGTCCAATGCAAATAAGATTTAATAAAGGCTGGCTTCTTTTTCAGTCTTACAGTTTTTTTTATATTCCGTTCTTTTCCTAATTTTTCTATTTTTCTGAGTGGAGAGGGTGATTTGGGGGTCGATATGTCTGTTCTGCTCTGTTCATTTTTGTGTGGGAGGAGGGACTTGGTGGTTGATGTGCCTGTTCCATTTTATTTGCTTTTCTTTTGTGCAGGGAGGGGGGATTTGTGGGCTGGTGATTGTGCTGCCTTTCTTTTCTTTCTTGATTTCCTGGCTACCCGGAGAAGAATTTCAGAGCTGTATACTTTGATAATAAATGAACCTTTGAACATTTGAAACCCTATTGATATAGGTGCATTTTCAACTGGACTTCACTCTGCTGACCACTCAAGACCCTTACAACAGGACCTCCAGTTTGCAGGGTACTGCTTATTTTTAATGGAGTGAAAACTTGAATTTAAATTGAAGTTAATTGTAAAAGTAAAGAGACAGAAACACAGAAGATCAGATGGAAGAAGACAAGCAGAGTTAGTTACATAATGAGAACCAAATGTTGACAATTTTATTTTGGGCTGTGAACTACATCACTGTGTTGAATAGAAGACGTGTCGTCTCAGTCTGTGCTGCTCCAATTATAAGCCTTAATTTAAATAAACACAATGATGCCAAAGCTCCCAAAGTCATACAGTCACATTGATGAGCTTATACATGCAAAATCTACAGTCTCTGTGGACTAACATCCAAAAGACCAAACATGGCTGAGGCAGATATGACAAACTCCCAACTATCCATGAAGTAAATTAGTTTTCAAAATCTTTTTAAAAATTGCTGAGGCACTAAACAAAATATCAAACACCAACTATTGGCATTTGTGTTTCTGGATTAGCTTTTTGATAACCATAAAACAAGGAAACTTATTGTGGCTGAAAACCATTTGTTATTCAGAACACATTGTGAAATATGCCTTCTAAGTTCTGTTATGCCTTTCCTCAAATAGATAACAATGCACAACTACTTAAGACAAAATTGAAGACGTTAGTTCATCTCACTACTAGAAATAACCTTCCCTGACACTTCAAAATTAACGTACATCCAGCAACTTTCAATATTTATCATAACAAGCACAAATGATTTTCAGCAGCTTAATTATGATAAATAAAACAGCACTAAACTTGCCCATTAGATGCAGCACAGTGATTACAGAAAATTAAGTTGCTTGACAGTTATATAACACATGGAAATCAAACTGGGTCATTTATAGTCTTCCTCTGGAATGCCTCTTCTGTACAAGAATTTATAACTGTATTCATGAACCATCACCATCATTATGTTTATAAATCCATTCTATTTGAGTTAGCCTTTCATATTTGCTTTACTCTCTTTCACACTTTATACTCTGGAGGACTTTATTAACATAATCATAATCAACATCCAGATAGCACAATGGCCATTTCTACACAGCCAGAGCAAGTCATTAACATTTGCAATACAATATTCATGGAAGGTCATGGAATCACAGATCCTAATAAAGTTCTATTCTGAACTATCCCATTAAACTCAGTTTTGGTACCAAACACCTGGTACCAAGCTGGTGCTACGGGCATGAAGACATTTGTGTGATGAATACCTCTTCTAAGAGTGGAAACGAGGTCCACCAATTTTGTTGTCATGGGTAACACTCACCAAATGCTGGAGGAACTCAGTAGGTCAGGCAGCATCCACGGAAATGAATAAACAGTTGACATTTCATGCTGAGACCCTCTGTCGAGATTGGGAAGGAAGAGGATACCAGAATAAAAAGGAGAGAGGAAGGGAAGGAGTACAAGCTAGAAGGTGATAGGTGAAGCCAGGTGGGTGGAGGAAGGGGGATGAAGTATAAGGTGGGAGGTTATAGGTGGAAAAGATCAATGGCTGGAGAAGAAGGAATCTGAAAGGAGAAGAGAGTGCATCATGGGAGAAAGTGAAGTAGGAGGGGTACCAGGGCAATGTGATAGGTAGTTAACGAGAAGAGGGAAGGGGAAGGGGGAACATTGCAGTAGGATGGAGAAATTCATGTTTAGGCCATCAGGTTGGAGACTACCAAAATAGAATAAGGTGTTGCTCATCAAACCTGAGAACGGCCTCATTATGGCAGAAGAGGATGCCATGGACTGACATGTCAAATGGGAGTGGGGAATGAAATTGAAATAGCTGGCCACCAGGAAATCCTGCTTTGTTGCTGATGGTGCTCAACAAAGTGGTCCTCCAATCTACGATGGGTCGGGAGCACCAGATACAGTGGACTACCTCAGCGGATTCATAGGTGCAGTGTTGCCTCACTTGGAAGGATTGGCTGGTGCTCGGTATGGAGGTGAGGGAGGAGGTGAATGGGCAGGTGTAACATTTCGGCCATTTGCAGGGATAAATGCCAGGAGGGAGGTCAGTGGGAAGGGACGGATGGACAAGGGAATCACAAGGGATCCCTGTGGAAAGCAGAGAGTGGGGTTGGGGGGAGCTAAATAGGTGTTTGGTGGTAGGGTCCTGTTGAAGGTGGCAGAGGATGCGAAGAATAATGTTGGATGTGGAGGCTCATGGAGTGGTAGGCAAGGACAAGACAAACCCTATAGCGCATATGTCCGGGGAATGGAGGAGGTGTGGGTGAGGGCAGGGAAACCCCATTCTTTTTAAAGAAGGAGGATATCTCTGATATCCTGGAAGTGAAAGCGTCATCCTGGGAATGGATGTGACAGAGATGAAGAAACTGAGAAAAGAGAATGGCTTTTTCCCAGGAGATAGGGTGGGGAGAGGTATAGTAAAGATTTGTTGTTTTTCATTGTTCACTCACAAGTTACAGTGGGCCCAGTCTGACAGCTATGTCCTTCAGGATTCAGCCAACTGAAATAGACATTGAAATTCCTCATGAATTATGTGCCCCATGCCCTTGCAGCCTTCAGGTGCCTTTTGCAAATGGTGTTTGGCATGGAGAATTAGCCCAGGAAGAGGAGGCTGGAGTGGATGTAGACATCACACACAGCTTTCTATTACACCACCTCCAAATAACGAACAATTAAGCAGTCACAGGTCGAAAACGAATTGTGCAAAAACATGCTGATGTGTATCTGTGATGAGTATAGGGTAGTTCCTTAAATGAGTATGCACTGATGTGGCTAAAATCTTTTCGCCCAATGATCAGTGATACGAAAATATTTGACTTAACTGGCACTGTAACACATTCTGACAGTTCATTTTGGCAGAAGCAGAATAAGGTACTTGCCGAGAAATGCTGTGCTGTTCATGGGTCTTCAGCAGGCAATTACTCTGCCCATTGCTCATGCAGACAAAAACAGACAGGGTGTTGTTAAGGTGCAAACAGCTATGGTGCTGAATTTCAAATACGTCACAAAGTAAGCAATGATATCTCAGTGTCAGGTTTTAATAGCAGCCAGGCTCTCCTGTAATGAAGTGGAACTCATATGCCTGACTATTTTAAATCCAGCATTCCTGTTCAGACACTGGGTAGACATTATGATTGATGTCATGAGAAAAATGGATCATCATTTGTTGAGATTCTAACAAGATTAGTGCACATACAGAACATTAATTTGTCCTCCAGGTAGTTCTCCATGGATGTTGGTCTGTAGGTGGAATGTAGACCCAGTTTTTGATGCAAGGAGTGTTACAAGTACTGCTATTTGCCTTTCTCCTTTGATACTGTTGGACTACTGTTGTATGCACCTTAAGTAGAATAATACTGTGAGAATTTGTGGTCACCATAAAGTTATCTTTAGAGGTTTTCGATGTTATTTTTCATTATGAAGTGATAAGAATTGGTTTACAATACTCGAAAGACACCTACAAGATCTGTTTTCACATTTCTAGCTTCACTCCAGCTCTGACATAACTAGCTATCCTATAATAATCCATGTATTTATTAAGTGCCTCTCTCCATGCTTATAATGCAAAATAATTTCAAGTCCCAGAGAGATAGATCAGATAATTTAAACTCCTGCTATATTTATTATTTCAAAATTCAAAGACCAAAGTAACTTTATTATCAGATAACATATATGCCATCATGTACATATAACCCTAAGGTTCTCTTTCTTGCAGGCATTCACAATAGATACAAAGAAACACTGAAGAATTAATGAGCAACCTCATACAAGATGGAGAGACAACCCATGTGCAAAAGGCAACAAACCGTGTGAATACAAAAACAAGCAGACAAACAAATAAATAAACAATAAATATTAACTGGTGGTGAGGGTCCTTAGACTCCTGTACCTCCTTCCAGATGGCAGCAGCAAGATGAGAGCATGACATGGATTGCGTAGGTCCTTGATGATGAATGTTGCTTTCCTACGACATTCTTGCAGATGCGCTCAATGGCGGGATGGACTGGGCAACATACATAAAATGTTGGGAGAACTCAGCAGGTCAGGCAGCAGCTATAGAAATGAACAAAAATTGTCGATGTTTCAGGCTAAGAACCTTCTCCAGGATCTGAGGTGGAGAGGGTCAGCAACTTTAAATTCCTCAGTGTTATCATTTCAGAGGATCCGTCCTGCATCCAGCACATGAGTGCCATTACAAAGAAAGCACAGCAGCGCCTCTACTTTCTTAGAAGTTTGCAAAATTCAGCATGTCATCTAAACTTTGATAAACTTCAGGATCTACTATTTTTAGTAGGCTTTTCTGTTCTAGGGCATTGGTGTTACCTTACTAGGTCATGATGCAACCAGTCAGTGTACTCTCCATTGCATATCTATAGAAGTTTATCAAAGTTTTAGATGACATACAACGTCTCTGCAAGCTTCTAAGAAAGCAGAGGTACTGCTGTTCTTTTTTTGCAATCACACTTACGTACAGGAGTCAGGACAGATTCTCTGAAGTGATAACACTGAGGAATTTAAAGTGACTGACCCCCTCCACCTCTGATCCCTCCAATGAGGATTGGCTCATGATCCACCAGCTTCCTCCTCCTGTTGTCAATAATCAGCTCCTTGACCTTGTTGACATTGAGTAAGAGGTTGAGGTTCTGGCACCACTCAGCCAGATTTTCAATCTCACTCATCACCATCTTTGACAGAGCCAATGACAGTGGTGTCATAGCAAACTTAAATCTGGCATTGGAGCTGTGCTTAACTTCATAGTCATAAGTAAAAAGCAAGTGGAGCAGGGCACTAAGCACATAGCCTTGCAGTGCATCTGTGTTAATGGTGACTATAGAGGAAATGTTGTTACCAATTCAAAGTGAATGTGGTCTACAAGAGGAGAAATCAAGGATCCATTTGCACAAGGAGGTATTGGGCTCTTGGAGCTAGTTGTTTAGATTTGAGGGGATGACCGTATTGAATGCCAAGTTGTAGTCAATGAAGAGCCTCCTGATGTATACGTCTTCACTGTACTGATGTTCCAGGGTTGAATGAAAAGCAAATGAAATGGCACCTGCTGATGGCCTGTTGTGATGGTAGACAAACTGAAGCAGATCAATGTCACTCCCCTGAAAGGAATTATTATTTACGTATATCCTGACATAGTTATGAACAGGAACACATGCAAGTGGGATGAGTTCTGCTGTGTTTACATTTGCTGCTGCACTGTAACTGCAGAAACAAGTTTCTCTGGACTATATTTCTGGAAATAGTAAGATCAGATATTCAAATTTTATAGTACATATTAGAACATAGAACAGTACAGCACAGTCCTAGTCCTTTGGCCTACAATGTTGTGCCAGCCCTTTTAACCTACTCCAAGATCAATATAACGCCTCCTACATAGATTTCCATTTTCCTATCATCCGTATGCTTGAGAGTCTCTTAAATGTTCCTGATTTTTCTGCCTCTACCATCACCCCAGTCATGCCATCAATGCACTTACCAATCTCCGTTGGTCATTGAGACAGGGGGCTTGGAGAAGCGACATGGAAGACTGAAACATCGGAACAACAAGTTGCTGATCTCCACTCTAGTTGTTGCAGGAGAAACCTCCCTCTCCATCACTGGGAGACAGAACCTGTCTGAGGTACAGAAGTGCTGGTTTGTAGACTGTAGTTTTGATGGACTCTGGATCAAGAGTTCCTGGGGCTTCTGCTGTTGCTTGCATGTTGGAGGTCTAATCCAGGCAGTATCCTGGCAAATCTCTGCACTCTCTCTAAAGTTTCCACATCCTTCCTATAATAAGGCAACCAGAAATGAACACAATACTCCAAGTGTGGTCTAACCAGCATTTTATAGATCTGGAACGTTACCTCACAAATTCATTCTCCTGACTAATAAAGGCCAGCACACCAAATACCTTCTTAATCACCCTATCAATTTATGCAGCAACGTTGAAGGATCTACAGATGTGGATCCCAAGGTCCCTCTGTTATTCGACATATGAAGCTCTTTAAGTTGGAAGGTCAATTTAAAGGCCTTTAAGTTTGAACTTCCAAAGTGTATCAATTAACCCTTTTCCAGGCTGAATTCTATCTGCCAGTTCTCAGTCCAGCTCTGTATCCTACTAATGTCTCATTGTAGCTTATAACAGGTTTCTATACTCTCCACAACACCGCCAACCTTTATGTCATCTGCAAACTTACTAACTTACCCTTCCACTTTATCATCTAAGTCATTTATAACAATTAGAAATATTAAGGGTCTCAATATAGATCTCTGTGGAAGACCACTGGTTACCTACCTCCAGTCTGAATACACTCCATCTACTACCACCCTCTGCCCTCCATGAACAAACCAATTCTGAATCCAGTCAGCCATGTTTCCCTGGATTCCAAGCCTCTCAGGGAACCTTGATGACCTCACTACAGAAATCTGTATACACCACTTTCACCACTCTAGCTTCATTGAATTGTTTTGACACTTTCTCGAAAAAGTTATTCAAGCTTGTGAGACATTACCTGCCCCTTAAAAAGCTATGTTGACTATCCCTAATCAGACTACGTTTCTCTATATGCTCATCAAACCTATCTCTGAGAATCCTCTCCAATATTTTGCCTACTGCTGATGTAAAACAGTATGCAAGTTATGAGCATTTCTATCAAGCTAACTTCCCATGAATAGCTTTCTTGAAATAAAGATGTTTTATATCATTGCAAATATGAATCTGCTTTTGTGTTAACTTTTGCAATGTCAGTCCATTATCAAGCACTTGCCTAGTTACATATTCGTTAACTGCTATCATTTCTACCATGATGAAAATGCTACTTTTCTCTCTCAATTGAACATTAACCAGGAAAAAGAATACACCAAATATGAATTATTGCATACTGTATTAGGGAAAATGTTGGATTTCATGTTTCTTGAGGAAATAAATAATCAAACTTCAGGACCAGGCTGCAGTCTTTGCTTACCCAAAAGCTGCAGTTGGCTGAGTCATCAGAAATTATTCCTGTTGTTTTCCCTTTAACTGAAAGTTAAATTCTTTGATGTTGGACTTGAAGAACAGACTTTCAACTCAAGTCCCTATGCCTCAGAATTGAAAGATTGGCCTTAGGATACGAAAAACAAACTCCCAATATGATTTAATCAAAGATATTCCTTGCTTTGAAATCCATCTATAATCATGTAATGGCATGAGAATTGTAAGCATTGTAACTCTACAATTAATTTTTGACTCTTCTGTAGTGACGATTCAAGAGCTTTTTACTTATTTAACCAAACAAATAAGGTTGCATGATATTTTCACAATTGATTGTTAATCTGAAGTGTGATTTGTGTACAACCTGTTCTGCTATAATGCAGTAGCTATGTTCTTAAGGAACCTAGTGCTATTGAAAATTGCAGTATACAGACAAATGGGATTAGAGGCTAGAGATAACCAAGTAATTTTCCTGTAGGACTTTTCAATAATTAAAGTGATTCTTTTACGGGTTTAAGTGTATTTTGTTATTGCAGGCTAATGGATACTAAATTGTTCGATCAAAGCCAATAAAAACAAGTCCAAACATCACTGAACATGTAGGACCAGACCAAATTCAATGAGGTCAATAATATTATTGTTCTACTTTAAATTAAGACATGATCCACAATGTAAGAATGACATAATGAATAAATATTTTTGAAATAAGTTAATAATTTAGCCTGTGTAGTTATGATGAGCACTTGATGAAAGGAGCGGAGAAGGAAGTAGAGGTCGCTGAGTATTGGTGTACAGAGCGGAGAGTCATCAATAACAGATGAAGCATTAGCTGGTGGTGCTGCAGGTCTGGAAATAAAGAATGAATACTGGATGTAGGCGACTGTTGTTTTCTTTCTTATTCTAGCAACTCTAGCAAATCTTAACTTCCTCCTCCTCCATCTCATTAATTTGACTTCTTTTTATATAGAGATACATTACAGAGTAAACCCTTCCGGAACTTTGAGCTGTGCTGTCCTAGCAAGCCTTGATTCAGTCCTAGCCTAATCATGAAACAATTTACAATGACCACTTAACTTACCAACCAGTACTTCTTTAGATTGTATGAGGAAACTGGAACACCTGGAGAAAACTCACACAACTGGATAACATCATCCATATGTATGTTTTCCGGATACCTTTGCTGGGACAAAGTAACTCACACAGATGGTCTTAAAAGCTTCCGGTGACATCCCCTATTAATGCTGTGAGGGCTCACCATCTGAGCACACACACATTCAAACATATAACCATGTTTGGTGTGCTATGTGTCATAACCCTATTGTCATTGGTTTAGCAAATGTAGACAAGAAGGCTCCTGGTCACTTTGCTTTGCAAACCACATCTCTTAGCAATCATTCCCCGTCTTCCATTGCACCCCCCCGCCCCCATTGTTGGCTAGCAGCCTGTATTCTGAAACACTGCTCAGAATCAGAATCAGACTTAATATCACCAGCATATATCAGAATCTGAATCTGAATCAGGTTTATTATCATTGGCATGTGATGTGAAATTTGTTAACTTAGCAGCAACAGTTCAATACAATACATAACCGAGCAGAGAAAGAAAATAAAATTAAAATAGTAATAAATAAACAAGTAAATCAATTATGTATATTAAATAGATTTTAAAAAACATGCAAAAACGGAAATACTGTATATTAAAACAAAAGTGAGGTAGTGTCCAAAGGTTCAATGTCCATTTAGAAAATGGATGGTAAAGAGGAAGAAGCTGTTCCTGAATCACTGAGTGTGTGCCTTCAAGATTGTGTACCTCCTTCCCAAAGGTAACAGTGTGAAGAGGGCATTTCCTGGGTGGTGGGGATCATTAAAGATCCTACGACACTATTCCTTGAAGATGTCTTGGATACTATGGAGGCTGGTACCCATGACAAGGCTGATTAGTTTTGCAAGTTTCTGCAACTTAGTTCGATCTTGTGCAGTAGCATACAGCTCCCACGCCCCCCCCCACCCCCAACCAGGTGGTGATGCAGCCAGTCAGAATGTTCTCCAAAGTACATTTGTAGTTTTCGAGTTCTTCAGTTGACAAAGTTCAATCACCCAGGACATGCCCTCTTCTCAGTGTTACCCTCAGGAAGGAGGCATACACTCAGCATCTCAGGAGTAGCTTCTTCCCCTCTGCCATATGATTCCTAAATTTACATTTAACCCATGAATACTATCTCACTTTTTGAATATATATTATTTCTGATTTTGCATTATTTCTTATCTATTCAATATACATAAATATATTTACTATAATTGATTTACTTTTTTGTTACTTTCTATATTATCACGTATTGCACTGCTGTTAACAAATTTCACAACATATGCTGGTGATAATAATCCTGATTCTGATTCTGAGCACATTGGGAACTTGAAGATGCTAATCTTTTCCACTGTTGACCCCTCAGTGAAGACTAATGTTTGTGTTCTCCCAACTTCCTCTTTCTGAGGTGCACAATTAGTTCCTTGGCGTTGCTGACAGAGACTGCAAGGTTGTTGTTGCAACAGCATTCAACCATCTGATCTGTCTCACTCCTTGATGCCAGCTGAAACTCTGCCAGCAACAATGGTGTCACTGCTGAATTTATAGATAGTGTTTGAGCTGTGCTCAGTCGCACATTCATGGGTGCAGAGAGTTGAGCAGTGGGCCTATAAGATATCCCTTTTTCATATTCATCTTCCACTACCCCTTCCCTGTAACAAAATACGAGCTTCTTTTTGGCCCTTCACAGTACTGATGAAGGGCCTTTGACTGAAATATCAACTGTGTCTTTTGCCACATGCTGTTTGATCTGCTGATTATTTGCAACAGTTTCTGTTTTTATTGAACTCTTAGTTCTCAAGAAAAATAAAAGCCTCCAGTCTCTTATGTGCTTTCAGCAAAAAAAATAATTAAACTTTGTTCAGATTTAATAGTTTATACACATCAATGCCTGATCATGATAGAATTTTGTACAGAGGAAAGCAATTTTACAAATATGGACAACTACATGATGAGCTCCATACTGCGTTAAGATACTGCCATCTTTACAGTGACCAGATAGGATAACCTTTTATTTTAGAATAGAAAAGAGTGGTGCATATGCTCCTGTTTACATTAATGGTACTTAAGTGGAGATGGTTAGAGATTGAAATTTCTATTTGTGAATAATTCCTCATTCAAATGCATAGATGCCACGGCCAGGGAAGTGCCCTAGTGCCTCTATTTCCTCAGAAGATAAATTCAGCATGTCCTCGTTGACTCTCACCTATTTTTATAGATACACCATAGAAAAAGCATCCTAACAATGTGTCATGGAGAGGATAGGTAACTGTTCTGCCCAAGACTGCAAGAAAGTGCATAGAGCTGTGGAGACAGATCATCACATCATGGACTCTGTCAATATTTTGATTGCCTTAGTAAAACAACTAACATAATCAAAGATCTTTCCCATTCCGGTCTTTCACCCTTTCCCTCCCTCCTATTAGGCATTCCAGTTTAAGATATGTTAATTATTGGTTTAAGCGACAACTTGTTGGTAGTCAATAAAACAAAGAAAGCAACTAAATACTCATTATTCACTGCATATCTGCAGTTGTGAACTTCCCATGATTCAGGACATTTACAAAGACAGGTGTGTGAAAAGGGCCTAAAGGATCATTGGGGACCCAAGTCACACCAACCACAATCGATTCCAGCTGCTACCATCCAGGAAACAGTACCGCAGCATAAAAGCCAGGACCAACAGGCTCCAAGACAGCTTCTTCCCCCAGGCTATCAGGCTGATTAACTCATGCTGATTTGAGTGTATTTCTATGTTACATTGACTGTTCTAATTATTATAAATTATTATAAATTACTATGATTGCACATCTAGATGGAGACCTAATGTAAAGATTTTTACTCCTCATATATGTGAAGGATGTAAGAAATAAAGTCAATTCAATTCACACTTTTTCTGGTAAATGATCACTGCAAACAGTGACCGGTCGCTTCCCTGTCAGAGCTGAGCTGAATCGCCTGTACAATTTGGCACTTTTGTGGTGTGGCTGGAACTTCACTGGGGCAGGACAGTCGCAGCATGTCCAAGCTGGAGTTGCTGAAGTGGACGTAGAAGAAATTCAATGAAACACAGCCAAGGTGAGGAGAGAAAATATCCAAGGCTTGATTGATTTAAGAGCAGAGCTGTATTGAAAAAGTTAGGTACTGGCCATATCGAAATGGCAGAGAACAAGCAATGACCCGAGGTTTGGATGATTTAAGGACTGGGTCAGATTGAAATGGTTGGGGTGTCAGGTCAAAGGCAAGAGTTGGGCTGATTCGGCTTGCTGCTCCTTGGGGTTTGCTAGAATCTGTGCTGGACTGAGGCTGTGGCCTGCAACTAGTGGACATCTAGATCAGCTGCTGTAATGTCTGGTGTTATGAACTTCGGTTCTGAGTGCAGCTTTTTTTATTTGCATGGTTTGTTTTTTTATCCTCTCTCACTGCAGAGTAGGTTTCTGGCAGTCTTCTTTTGTTTTTAATTGGCTCTTCTGGGATTCTTTGTCTCATGGCTGCCTCTAAGGGGACACTCCTCAAGGTTGTACAAGATACATACTTAGATAATAAAATGAACTTTGAACTTTGAAAATATAGAAGCCCAAAAGAATCTCCCAGCAGGCTCAAGGACAGGTTCTATCCCACTCTTTTAAGACTATTGAACAGATGGACAGGTTCAAGAAGATAGATTCTTGACCCACTTTATGACAATCTTGCATCTTACTGTCTGCCTGCACTGTACTTTCTCATTAACCGTATCACTATATTCTGCACTCTGTTATTGATTTTCATCTTGATGTATGGATGTGCTGAAATGATATGTATGAATGGTATGTAATGCAATGCTCTCCACTCTACCTCAGTGCATGTGACAATAATAAAGCCAACTTACCATTACCAATTAGACTGTAAGACATGTTGTGATCCACTTTGCAATTACGTAATCAATGAGCTTAGAATGAGAACACATTTCTTTTACTATCTTTTTACCCTTCACCGCGCTTTAAAAAGCTTTACATTTCATATTGTTCAGAAGTCATAGACGTAAGAACGAAATTTGTCTTAAAATATGACTTGAATAGGTTATTCACAAGAAAAGGCTGAGCAATTCAATCGTATCTCTAATTTAAATTGTAACATTTTTGTGGTATCTTCTTGACCATGCATTTCTTCTCTGCTGCTGTTTTATCTGGAGAGTAGATTACTAGAAATCTTTAATCTTCTGCACATAGTTTAAGAGAGTGTAGTCATTATTGCACAAAAGGAGAAGACTCTCTAAGATGTCGGTGTAGTGGGCTAGATTAAATCAGATTCTATTTTCCTCATTTCAAAAATACTATAAATGACAATTGAATTAAGTGTACTTCTGCAAGACAGTTGATGCAAGATTTCTACTTTATCAGTATAGCTTTATATTGAAGTGCTTATGGTGTGCAGTACTGGTGTGAAATCAGATATACGGAGATTTACGAGACATCTGTGAACTGCTACCCCTGACATTTCAATGATGGCCGCATTGATTTTGACATTTTTATTCAAAGCCGTCACAGATTTCACTTCCACATGATTCAGTTCACTAATTTTAATGAATGGTCTGCCTTGTGAAAAGAAATTATGACTTCAAATTAGGTTTTCAACAGCTTTTGAGTATCATGGAATCTGAGAGGTGTATAGCTCAGAAATGGGCCTTTGGCACATCATATCCTTCCTGGCTTTCTTTTTGTCTATCTGTACTAAGTACCATATGCCCACATTTGGGGCATATCCTTTTGTGCCTCAGCTATTTAAATATCAGTCTAAATGTCTCATAAATTGAGTGTTTTCAGTAACTCCTTTGGTAGCATGTTCTAGATATGAACTGCCCTCATTGTAAAAACCTATTCGCCCAGGTTCCCTTTAAAATCCTTCTTCTCACTTTAAAACTATTATCTTTAGGAAAAAATAGATCTTAACTATCTACCTATTTATGCGTCTCATAATTTTATATAATTCTGTCAGGTCACCTCTCAGCATCTAACTGTGTCTTTATTTTCAAAAGCTTTAATCTGTTTTGAGATTCCAAAAGTAATATAAGATCATCAGTCCTTTTATGTGTCATATGGCTGTGATTTGTAGTTCAGTGTCTTTTCAATTTTGCTGGAGCCATTGCTACATTTGTTAAGTTGTTTGCCACAGACTTGGCACAATGGAATAGGACACCAGTCCATGTAAAACCCATTGATAAGTAGCATTCATTGTAAAGATAGACTTTTTTGTGTCCGTTGTTGCACTACTGCAGTGAAACGACTCAGAAGATTGTAATTCTTCACCATTAGGAGGGAGGAGAAGATGGCGACGCGACGCAGCGCACGCGGCCATTCTGAATGATATCCATATGTGTAACTAGGGGTGCCATGCACAATCCGGATTTAATGGAGGCAGCCGTTATGAAGTGCAGAGGAACATCTGGAGTAACTTCTGAAATGCCTGCTTTGCTGCCATTGCTACTGTGCGATCGAGAATCTCCGGAGACGAAGGCCCCAAATCCTCGGCTTTGCGTATCGCTTGTTGCCGGGGCCGAGGTCAAAGCGCTCGGCAGAGATGGTGCTCGGTGCTCGGTGTCGGGAAGTGGTTGGAGGCTCGGAGTTTTTCGGACGGGCTCAGAGTCGGACTGTGGTTCGATGCTTCCAGGATGCTGCACCGGCAAGTTGGCAGCGCTGGAAATTTACCGTCTGCGTGAGATGATGGGACTTTCGAGAGACTTTGAGACTTTTACTGGTCTGTTCTTATCAAATTACGGTATTGCTTTGCACTGTTGTAACTATATGTTATAATTCTGTGGTTTTTGTTAGTTTTTAAGTCAGTTCGTCATGTGTTTTCATGATATCATTCTGGAAAAACATTTTATCATTTCTTAATGCATGCATTACTAAATGACAATAAAAGGGGACTGCGTGTCCTCATAATCATAATAATAATAATAGTAATCATTAACCTTATTGGGATTGTCTGTAGGCCTAGACCTAGAATTTTCCTCCTCCATCTCACACATCCTCTTAAAAAATTGCCATTCTGGATGGTCTTTAGAATGAAAATTTACCTGCAATTACCTACTACACTTGTAGTTTGTTTGCTCCCATAAGTCAGTTGATGGCACGTGAAGGGAAATTGAGGTAGTTAATTCAAGAGGGAGAGACTGACGTCACAGCCCAAGTTGGGCGAGTCCATTCAATGCTCAGAAAATCCACTTCTGCTTCTCAACAGCCTACCATTCTCTCCTCCGTGAAAATACAACGCTCACCAATTATCAACGGCCTCCCCTATCTTGTGTCAAAAACTGAGAATGGACTTAACCAAATAAACACGGTCCTACTGTGCACTGCCATACTAAGCTGAGAGATTGCTAATGGGGCTGCTTGGTCACTACCCACCACCGTGAGCACAAGCATCACGTGTTGCGCAAAGTTCAAAAAAATGATGTGATTTTTAATCGTGATTTCACGCGGAACCACTAGCGACCTCTCACGAAACCCTAGGGTTCTATGGAACCCTGACTGAGAAACTCTGGTATAAAGAGTAGGCTAAGCATGCATGGTTGATGTGTAGCAATGTTGGTTATCAGCGAGAAGAAGATGTTAATTCCAATCCACACTCTAATCCCCTAATGAGGAAGTTAAGGTTCAGCTGCAGAGGGAGGTAGAGAGGCCCAAGTTTTGGAGCTTGTTGTTTTGCACACAGGGTATGATGGTGTTGAATGCTGAGTTTTAATCAGTAAACAGCAGGCTGATGCAGGTGTTGCTATTGTCTAAGTGTTCCAAAGCCAAGTAGAGAGCTAATGAGATTGCATCCGTGGAAACCTATTGTGGCGATAGGTAAATTGCAATGGGTCCAGGTTCTCCCTTGCTATCTTGGTCTCTTTTCCAATATTAGATTAGATTAGATTTTGAGGACACTCAGTCCTCTTTTATTGTCATATAGAAATGCACACATGCATTAAGAAATGATACAATGTTCCTCCAGAGTGATAGCACAAAAAAAAATAGGACAAACCAAAGACTAACACTGACAAGACCACATAATTATAACATATAGTTAGAGCAGTGCAAAGCAATATCATAATTTGATAAAGAGCAGACCATGGGAACGGTAAAAAAAAGTTTCAAAGTTCCGATCGACTCCCGATAGTCCCCGATAGCAGGTGGCAGAAGGGAGAAACTCTCTTTGCCATAAACCTCCAGGCACTGACAACTGTCGATGCATTGGAAGCACCCGACCACAGCTGACTCTGAGTCCTTCCGAAAACTTCGAGCCTCTGACCAGCCCTTCGACACCGAACACTGAGTGCCATCTCTGCCGAGCGCTTCGACCCTATCCCGGCCACCGAGCAACAAGCAAAGCCGAGGATTCGGGGCCTTCCCCTCCGGAGATTCAGGATCACACAGTGACAGCGGCAGCGAAAAAGGCATTTCAGAAGTTTCTCCAGATGTTCCAATATGAATGAAAGAACAAATTTTTACTTAGGGCATTGGAGGCTTTAAACTTGGATTCAGGAATATTTGCAAACTAATTAAAGACCTCCAACTGTGAGCTGATTAAGAAAATCTAAACATTGCTGTTGAGTGAACATTAGTCGAATAATGTGATTTGCTACTCAGTGCTTCACCAACCCCTGAACCATCAATTGTAGTATGTAAACAATAAACAATTACATCAATTAAACGATCTAAAAAAAATCTCCGTCTGCTCGTGTTCAAAGACTATACTTGCTCTTTGAATCAGAATAGTCAGGAATATCACAAATTAATGTATATGATTAATCCTTTATAAAAAGATGTATATAATTTACAATATTAAAACTAAATTCTTATTTCATTGTTATTTACATTGCTAGTAAATTATAGGATATTTCAGATTTAAGATCCATAAAAATGACTGAAATTGATGAATGATGGACATAAAAATATTCTATTCATAAAATATTTCTTAAAATTGCAACAGCAAAATGAAAATTAAAGATATTGAATATAAGTTGTGACAGTAAATAGATGGAAACTCTATCAAGTCCAATTTTTTAACAACTCTTTTTTGAAAAATATAGTTTTACCAACATGCAACACTTCAGTGTGAGCAACTTCTGAAACTTTACGTCCTTCCTGTCAATGTTTTCAATGCTTTTTCAGAGACTTATTTAAATGCTTTGGTGAATACGTTTTTTAACAGTCATTGAGAAGACAGGAGATTTAGTTGCCTGGAATGCTGCTGATCCCCAGATGAAAAGAGAGAAAATATATATTTTTTGTGTTTTTTTATCCTTAGTTTTGTTTTTTTGTTGCTTATCCCCATAGAACTTATATTCAGTGTAAAGTCCAATACCATTAACTGAAGGGAGGCAGATAGATCCTCCAGGGTTCTTCAGCAATCAATGATTGTAGTTGAACTTCCACACAATCTTATGCCCTCTCTCCATATCTTTCGATTCTCTCAATGCTCCAAAATTGATTTCAGTCTTGAATATATTGTTCATCTCAATATCCACAGATATAGGGTACAGTGTACCAAGATTCAAAACTCTCTGAATGAAAATATTTCTCTTCATCCGAGTCCTAAAGAGACCATTCCCTGTGCTGAAATAATGACTGCTATCTTAAAATGGTCATTCAGGTGAACAGTCTTTTAGGATATACTTTGTAAAGCCAGCTAAGAATTTTGTACTTCTCAATGAGATTTCATCTTATTCATCCAAAATCTGGGAAATATAAGAAATGGTGCACTTACTGGATAATAAGTTTTATTACATTTTTTTACTCTTATACTCCAATCTCTTTGAAATAAAGAGTAAAATAATATTTACATTCACTGCTTGCCACCCACTGTCTACTTATATGTTAACCTTTTACTATCCACATTAAGAGCACTCAAATTTCATTCAAAGATCAATATGTAATAACTTCTCAATTTTAATATCTCTTTCCCGTCTTCCTCACAAAGTGAATAAATCTCTATTTGTATAGTCAGCTCTGCAGGAAGAACACATTTCATTCAAACCAGCATTAAGGGAAACAGACAACTGTACTATGAATACATGCTTGTGGTCTTTATCTGTACAAATTGATCAAGCTCCGTATTCTAGCAACTATACAAGTAAAACGGGTTTTTGATGAACTTTTACATTAAGCTGTGCACTGTAGGAAGTGTTAGAGGATTTACGTGTGTTGAGGCACAAACAGGATGCAAAGGAATTGGATTTCTCAGTTCTGTCGATTTGTTGAAGATTAACAATATACTTCCTGCTTTGGCTGATCATTTACAAGATTTACAAATCCAAAAGGAAATTATGCGCTTTGCTCCATAAAATCTGGATTCATCCCCAAAAGCCTCAAGGAATATTAATAATCAGATTGTTCCATTCTTCAGCCCTTCAATATCCTGATCAGCCCAGAACACTCCCCAGTTAAATTCTTCCATGTGATAATGATCGAACTTCACCAACATAATTGATATAGAATACATATTGCAGACTCTTGCAGAATTTCCTGTAATTATATTCCTTATTCCAAAAATAAGCCTTTACTTTAATTTTTTTGCTGTTTACCTATTACGTGTAAATCATATGAATATTATTGTTGTGGTCCAATTTATTTACCTTTATACCTATATTCTTAAACAGCTTTATTAGGTTTAGTAAACAAGACTTCCCTTTCATAAAACAATATTGGCAAAACCAGATTCAAGGACCCAACATGCTGAGCATCCATTTGCTTCTGCGGAGTTCCTTCTAAGTTCCCCTATTAGAGTGATATTTTTGCATTGTCTAAACCTAATGACGGCACAGTTCTGTGGATTTGTGGATGTTGCTCCCATTAATACCTCTTATGTTTTTTTGTTATAGAGTTATCGAGATTTACAATGCAGGTAGGACCACTGTCCATTAGTCATGTGGAAAATCTAAATTTGAGGTTATTCCCAGTTTCCAGATCTTGTTTTATAATGCTGCAAGTTATATTTGTTTAAATGTTAACATTTAACATATTATGGAGCCATTAGTATGATCTTTCAAGAATCTTTCGAGATGTGGACACTCACCAAGACGATGCGAAAGTCTCTCGATGGTTGCTATACACGAATGCTCCAGATGGCTCTTGATGTGAGTTGGCAACAGCACATGACGAACGTCGAGCTCTATAACAACCTACCGATGCTCACCACTAAAATCGAGGCGAGAAGACTGCAACTAGCGGGGCACTGTCTACGCCACCCTGAGCTACCTGCCAGCCTAGTCATCATATGGGAGACCAAGCACGGGAGGATGAACCCTGGGTGCCCTCCCAGGACTATGGTCAACACGCTCCTAGAAGACAGCAGCACGGCTAATGTAGATGAACTGAACACACTGATGAGGGAGAGGAAGAAGTGGAGAGTCCGTCATCGTGCCCGACGCCGGCCCCCTAGGCCTGAGTCGACATAATAGTAGTAGTAGTTCAAGAATCACTAAATTCTGGAATAGCTCTGGAGGAATTTCTTTATCAAGTGGAAGATGTATCTGTGGAATTTATTGTCACAGATGGCTGTGGAAGCCAAGTCATTGGGTATATTTGAAGCAGACATTGCTAGGTTCTTGATTTTCAGGGCTTCAAAGGTTATGGTGAGAAGGCAGGAGAATGGGATTGAGAGGAATAATAAATCAGCCACAATGGAATGGTAGAGCTTCTTTCTCGTATGGTCTTATCCCAATTTAAGTGTCAATTTAAGCATGCTGAAAGGCCTTCCAAGCCTCAAGCATCTAGTTCTTAATGCTCTGTAGCCTTGTTCCATGAGCTCCCTCGGCAAAGTCTTTATGCAGCCGAACTCAGGTGTGTCTCATTGTGTGGTCAGATGGCCCTGGCCTATCCTGTATAAAGATATTCATGATCATGCAAATCCTATTTCTAATCTAAGCTCATAATCATAGACAATGTTTGTTTCTGATCTTGTGACCAGGATATTCAATACAGTGATCCTGCACAGGGACTCATAATTGCCTTCTTCGGAAACTCATGCGATTTAGGGGGTGGTATTCCTCTGGGATTATTTTGGCCAAAGAAGTGGTGTTAGAGAGCAGTGGGGATCAGATGTTCTGACTAGCCATCACTGACATGATTGATAGTATGACATTTTTATTTCTGTGAGTAGTTGATGTGGGAATGAACTGGTAGGGAAACCAAATGTATTTGTTACATTCATGAGGGGACTGGGTATGTACATGAAAGGAAAGAACATTGCAGGGAAAGTGGAGTTAGCAAGAGAGTCTCAATGATTGAATGACCTCCTGTGCTGTAACCTTACATTGACTTGTGTTATGCTAGCACACCTTCAGCACTTCTTAGCCATCGAAGAACAAAGTAAAAGACAAAGCTAATGTTACGGTAAATGGAAGGGGAGTGAATAATGTGTGCAAGCATTCTTCTATTTTGTCAGAATTTCCTTTGCATTAATCGTAGGAAGGCGGTAAATTCTGAACAATGCAACCAAATACTGAAATATCACAAAAGGAGAATATTTTTAAATTGTGAACTTCACAACCTGTGGTCAACCTAATTTTAAATCATTGAAATTCTCCTTTCAAAAGTACAGAACGTACATACCCCGTAGCTGGTTATAGAACCAGCAGAAATGGAAAACAGCTGGAGTGCTGTTAGCTAATTCTATTTTATTAGTAACTATGCCATACAGTAATATAAAATCAGATAAATCAAACAGGTTAACAGTGTTACGTGTATCTATGTGTGTAAATATAACTCCCAAACTATTGAGATTGGGTGAAACAAGGCTTAGAGTCTTGAGATGGTAAAGTATGAAAGTTCAGTTCAACCACGGAATAGGTGATAAGAGGGAGATATTTGTAATCCACGGTAAATGCTGAGAGAAGGCAATTACGTCGATACTCCACAGATTCCACGACAGCAATATAAAATAACTATTGTAGTAGGTTGCATCTCCGAAGTTGTTCCTCTCCACTCACGAAGTACCACCGACAGTGACCTTCAATCAATAACCTTTCAACACAAGTGGTACCACACCCGAATTCAGCTACAGGTCATCCCAAATTAGTGGCCACAGGATATGCAAACAGAATCCACGTATGGATTATCACCAACAGTAGCTTATCACTGAGGTACCATCTTCAAGCGGTAAAACTACCAACCCAGGCAAGGATTATCACACGCAGGTAGTTTCCACACAAGGTTACCCCAAACACACAACTGTGATAGCCACTTATCCAGTTCCACGACATACGAAATAACTCCAACAGTGATTTGTCACAGGGGTGCCTTTCTTCAGTGAGCTATCACACCTAAATAAGGGTAACACACAAGTGGTATTCACAAGGTGCTCCCCACACCAGAGAACCCACTTCTGTGGATTAACTAAGTGACAATCACACCTTCGTATTCGAATGGAACTCAAACTCACCCTTACGGGCTACAGAGGAGAGAGTCCAAACAGTGACCTCTTTGTCACTAGGTTTCTTTTGTTTCAAACCTTCCTCTCCGCTCTTCTCTTCCTTTAAAGTCACTGAATGTGACCACATAAAAGGAGACCACCTTCTGGTGTAAAGTTATCAACCCAGGCAAGGGTTGGCAACACTGACAACTTCCCACCGGTCACTCTATTTCCACACTGCGAGAGCCACTGATCGATTCTCCCGATCGATCCTCCAAATCCCACCTTTCTGTGGGCACACAAAGCTCACCCAGTGTCCAAAACCATGTGTGTCTGTGTGTCTACCAGCTGACCTTGTATTTACCTCAGCATGCTGAACACCAGCTGTCCATCAAATAGCGCCGCCCTCAGTCACCATGATGACTCACGAGCTGCTCGTTGCTTTCTCTCTTTCTCTCTTTCCATGGCAACCCAAAAGCTGACAGTCAGTGTCCTTGTAAAAGTGTAAACACGAACTGAAAGGCAGACTCAGCCCCTTTCTCTCTCAGCAGAAATCCAAAAGTTAGTCTCAGTTCAATCTTGCGCCTTAAAGTGACAATCCACAGCAAAAAGGAACCCCAGGGGTACATAACACAGAACACTGTTTTCTGATAAGTTTAAACATTTAAACCATTGTTAAATATTACAAAGCCTTCCCTCTATCTAGAAGATGCATCTTACTATTGTTAATGAGCACAGTGAGTGCAATTCATCCTTGTTGTGAGCAGAGCCTGGAATTAACACTTAAACTATCATGGAAGGTTGTGATTACAACAATTTTGCTTGCTTTTAGACCAACTACAATGCCATTCTTGACCCTTTCTGTTGCTACAAAGGATCTTTAAATGATAGCCAAAAGTAATTTGATAGATCACATTGACGCCGACCCACTGGGTCTGCAGACAGTTGCCGTTTAGCTGCAATGCTCTTGTTTGGGACTGACAGTACATGTGTGCACTGAAGGCATTGAGACCAGGAAAAATCTGTATTACACTGAAACCAGGGTCCAAATGCACTTGGTGTCTGCTTGGCTGGCATAGTTAGTGCAACCCCATCTACTTGAATGTGTTTGGCAACCTTTACAAAAAGGTAAGTAAATATAACATTTTCATATTTCACTTTGCTGATGATAGTAATATTTATTTTATTTGCATAAGTTTAGTGTGGTGTTAAATGAATTTATTCTGTTTTAAATGTTTAGTTGCTTGCGAATATTTTTAATTATTTGCAATTATTTAAATGTTTTCAATAGAGACATTCTGACACGGTGCCAGTTCAGAAGACCATAGGGTTGTTAACCAGCAGATCCTCAGCAGCCTGGTCTTTGCTCGTGGTCCATTCTGCCTTGTGGAACTGCTGCTGTTGGGATGCCAGCAGGAGGCTGAGAACTACATGGTAACAAAGGGCAGGGAGTCATGGACTTACTGCAAGAAGTGCAAGCATATAATTTGGTCAACCTTCTCTACGGAATTTAGTACTGCTTCTATTACATCGCTGAATGGGATCCCACCACCAAGCACTTCTTTCCTTCCTCACCCCTCTCTACTTTCTGCTTTCACTCCATACATGATTCCCTTGTCCAATCACCCCTGCTCACTGACATCCCTCCTGGTACTTACCCTTGTAAGCAAAACAAGTGCTATACCTCCTCCCTCACTACCATTCAGGATCCCAAACAGTCCTTCCAGGTGAGGCAACACTTCATCTGTGAGTCTGTTGGGGTCATCTACTGTATGCAGGACTTCCGGTGTGGCCTCCTGTATATCAGTGAGACCTGATGTAGATTGGGAGGCTGCTTCACCAAGCACTAATGCTCCTCCCACCAGAAAAAGTGGGATCTCCCAATAGTCACCTATTTCAATTCTACTTTCCACTCTCATTCTGACATGTCAATCCATGGCCTCCACTATGTCTATGATGAGGCCACACTTATGTTGGAGGAGCAACACCTGATATTCCGTCTGGGTAGCCTTCAACCTGATGGAATAAACATTGATTTCTCAAACTTCAGGTAGTTGCTCTTGCCCTCCCCCCACCCCTTCACTACTCCCATTCCTGTTTCCCTCTCTCAACTCATCTCCCTACCTGCCCATCATGTCCCTCTGGCGCTCCTCCCCCTTCCATGGTCTTCTACCCTCTCCTATCAGATTCCACCTTTCTCCAGTCCTTTATCTCAATAGTTCAATAGTTCCATTTAATATCAGAGAATGTATACAATACACAACCTGAAATTCTAATTCTCTGCAGATGTCTTCGAAACAGAAGAAAAACCCCCAAGAATGAATGACAGAAAAAATGTAAGAACCTCAAAGCCCCCTGCTCCCCTCCCACGCACAAGCAGCAGTGAGCAGCATCAACCTCCCCCACTTATTCTAGCAAAAAGCATCTGCATTCTCACCACCTATCAAATCAGCTTCAGCAATGCCCTAAAGAGAGACCATGGTCTACAGTACATCAAAAATTAACTGTTCACTCCAGCATTTTCGACATCCCAGAGACTCTCTCTCTCACTAACAAGGGAGAAGCAGATATCACTCCATTCACATCAACGGGAGACAACAATCACTATTTTGATATTACAGTCAGTCTGAAGTATTGCTTTTTATTACAAGTTCCCCACCTCGAGAATCGGCAGCAAACTCTCCCTCACAATTGAAAGAGAGGCAGGGAGAGATCAATCAATTACCAAGTGCCGAGCTCTCCAACAGGTACACCCATTGCCTTCGATGTTCCGGCTTCCGCTATGCTTCAGTTCATGACATGGGCAAGAATTCGTGTCCACAGGGCTGAGCAGGCCCCATAGTCAATCAGCCTCAGGCCGAACCTGGACATACTGAAACATGGAAAATCGGTGAGCTCCACGAACGGGAACATGCCGCTATGCAGAACCATAGCTTTGAGTGCTGCTGTAGATCAAAGAACCTGATAGGACCCCAGCCACCTGAAGAGAAACATAGAGAGATTATAATAGGAAGAATTTAACTGTTTTGCTGATGAGCAGGGAGAAGTCACCCTCTCACATCATCTTTGAACTGAATATTCTCCAAACAGCTCCCCAGCTCTTTACTTCAGCCCTCCTCCTCTCATAGTTTCACCTATCACCGTGCAATTCTTCATCCCCTCCCCCCACCTTCTTACTCTGATTTCTCATCTTTTTTTTCCAGTCCTGACGAAGGATCTTGGCCCAAAACATCAACTGTTTACTCTTTTTCACAGATGCTGCCTGGCCTGCTGAGTTCCTCCAGCATTTTGTGTGTATTGCTTGGATGTCCAGCATCTGCAGATATTTCCCTGTTTGTATATCTAATTGGTCTATAATACCCTCACTTGAAAAGTTCCCCTTGTTTCATGGTTAGCTTTCCAGCAGTCCCTCCCTTAATATAACCTCTGCTGTGAACTAATTGAATTATAGACCCTCTGAAACTTACACAGTCCTTGTATATCAACCAACAGGAAGCAGCTTCTTCAAAGATCGACATAAACTTTAAACTTCTTAAATTTTGATACAGTCACATTAACCAAGAGCAAAACATTTAAGAAAAGTGAAAAACTGAAAAACTGCCAGACTCTAACAAATGGAATAGGTGAGATTGATCGAATCATCTTGGAATTGATAAGGTAAATGCGGTAACAGATAGGTGATTTTATGGAGCTGTTTAATGAGATTTTCCAGCTGCTTACTCCCCAGAGAAGCTTTCACCTGACAATCTGAACAATTTGTCTTCAGTATTTTAAAATGGCCCAGCGGTGGGGCAATTAGTGCTGTTGCCTCTCAGCTCCAGGATCTCCAGTTCCAAACTGCCCTTGGGTGCCGTCTGTGCAGATTTTGCACATTCTCTCTGTGACAATGGTGTGCACTGGATATTCTGGAATTTCCCCTATATCTCAAAGATAGTTGAGAAGTTCAACTCATTCCTATAAATATTCCACTGTGTAGGTTAATAACAAAAGAGTTAATGTGTTAAAAAGCATAAATTATAGACCTACAAAAAACAGGAGAGGGGGAATGAATTAATCAAATTGCTCCCCTGAGGTTGTCCCCAGAAGAGGTTCAATAGTCTCTTTCTCTCTATGCTTATAGGGTAAAGAATGGCTAAAGAGTGATGAAGTATAATGTAATATAACTCCCTGCAAAGGAATGACTGGATTACCTCATCCATGAGTAGAAATAACTATTGTTGCCTACAAATTTTAGATAAACTACAAAATATTTCAGAAAGCCGAACCTCTTGCCCTACCAACGTTACTGATTGCAATGTGCTATAGACAGGGTACCTGTTCTAGCTGTATTTGAATGATGACTTTTTGGTTCATCAGTGGTGAATAGGCTCTTAAATACTTCTGTAGAAAACTTAGTAAGGATGTACAACTTCTCAAAAGTAATCTGCAGTAATGCTGCAGCATCTAGTAATGCAACCCTGAATAGCCCAGTCATTGTTAAAATATTAAGGTTATAATATGCATAATTTTATGTTCCCAGAATCAATTAGCATGAATGAAGGAGCAAAGTTCCTACCATGTAACTAGTCAGAGGAAGAGTGAATGAATATTCAAGTTAATTGGTCCTCATTGGAAATCTCAATGGAAAATGTTAAGAAACCATCTCCCGTATTAACACATTATAAAAGACATATCCCTGCTTCTTTATTCTCAGCTGAGGACATGTCTGTTCAATTACTTAATACCCTGACTGTATATTCAGTGAGCTATCCCTCAACACTGTAACAAGAGAGGTATATCTTGGGTGTCTGATATTTCTTACACAGAACTCCTCAGACCAGATACAAGTTTTTGTATATTCAAAGCACAACACACCAGACTCTCATTCCACGTTATTCTGAAAACGTTACCAATCTACTCCCAAAACGTTGAAGTTAAGTGAGTAATTATCACCACTGAAACGGCAGTCAATGGTTTATTGCGTTCTTTATGTTTAAGAAGTATAAAACATTACTCTAGATTAAGCATGAGGAAAGGAGAAGTGCATTCTCCAAAAGGCCAGGAGACACAGGAACAGAGTTATGCCATTTGGCTCGTTGAGTCTGCTCTGTCATTCCATCACGGCTGATCTACTATCCTGCACATCCCCATTCTCCTGCCTTCTCTCCGCCACCTTTGGTGCCCTGATTAATCAAGAACCTATCAACCTCGTGTATACTCAAACACGAGGAATTATGCAGATGCTGGAAATTCAAGCAACACACATCGAAGTTGCTGGTGAACGCAGCAGGCCAGGCAGCATCTCTGGGAAGAGGTCTCGGCCCGAAACGTCGACTGTACCTCTTCCTAGAGATGCTGCCTGGCCTGCTGCGTTCACCAGCAACTTTGATGTGTGTTCCTTAAATATGCTCAATGATTTGGCCTCTACAAATATCTGTGTCAATAAATTTTGCAGATTCACCACCTTCTGGCTAAAGAAGTTATCCCTTATCTCTTTTCTAAAGGGGTGTCCTTCTATTCTGACACTGTGACCTTTACTACTAGACTTCCGAACTATAGGAAACATCCTCTCCATGTCTAAAACAGGTTTATTTGTGATGAATAAAGACCTTTTGTATCCACCAATTTGCAGTCTCCAGTATCTCAATCACAGTCACAATTTCAAGTATCACCTGTCCCACCTGCATTAGAGTCTAATGACCTTATGATGGCCTCAAAACCCACCTGAGCTTCTACAAAACTGGAACAAAACAATTACATACAAAATATCTTTTGATTTCAATCAGTCACCTTCTAATGCACCACACTTTAATATGCACCCAGAATGTTTAAGAATGCTAACCTTCATTTAACACAAGTTGATTTAGCACACAAGCAGCTTAAAAGGAATGCTTTAGCAGGATTTTCGCCAGGACAAAAATCACTGACCAAACTGAAAAAAGTCAAAGTGGATTTCGATGTTTAAGAATAGAACATGAAGGAAATAATTTAGACTTGAAATATATGGTGTTTTCTCTTTCCACAATGTTGCTTGACCAGTTAAGGGTCGATCTGACCCACCAAGACCACTGTGTGCTTATCTCACCGCAATGCTGTGCTCACCCTTCCTTTTTGTGGCTCAGCATCTCACAACAAACTTGAAGCCTCAGTGTACAGCTGCCCAGTGAAGCCTGGGCTCTCAAAGGCATGTTTGCATGTTTTCTGTGGGGAAAAAAAAATCCAAGCAATTTAAAGGATAATTATTTTTTAAAAATCTAATACATTTTTGGAAACATCTTAAGCTGGTTGTTTAATTAACAATGTATTTTAAGTACAGTATACTGTGTGATAACGAATAATAAACAAAACCTTAGCCAGATATTTAATGAGGTGCTGAGCACATTCAAAAGATGCTCCAAATGTGCAGTTGTGGTTGACACAAAGCTGATGATCCCAACACGGTGTGCTTGGCCATCCACAAAAGGACTTCCTGGGACCACTCTGCACTCAATGGTGAATCATTGGAAGATGTGGAAAGCTCAGACATGAGTCTGTCTGATTTCTGTAAAAAGATAAGAACATAAGACATAGAAGCATAGTTTTAATATTCAGCCCTTATGCTGACTCCACTATTCAGTAACAGATGGGTGATCCTTTCAGTATTATTCTCCTGCATTAAATCCACATTATTTGATTATCTTAATATTTAAAATCCAATGATCTGTCCTAAATGAGCCTTAGATACAACTGCGAACAAGGCCCAGGCGTCAGCCAGCCCGACTCCCTGCTTAGCGGGGCCTTGGACAGTTGTACGAAGGCACAGGTGTTTCATTCCTCCACCTACATGACAAGAAATCCAACTACATAATAGATTCAACGCACTGGACGAGCAAGAGTTCTCCCTGCTGACTGGTTCATCTCATCCTCAATTATCTGGGGTATCAGGGACTCAGTCGCAAGTGGCTGTACACTCACTACCAGCAGCTACGTGCCACTCTAGACCACTGGTAGGTAGCACCCTGCCTCCACTGTGTGCTAAGTGGGGTAGCTTTTGGGTTACTTCCCAGGCTGCACTGCTGCCACAGATTTCACAGACCTCTCCCCCACTCCCAACACTGATCATCTGCGACTCCATTATCAGTCAAAGCAAAGTGTAACTGGTTTCCCGGCACCAAAGCCTCCGATATAATATATGTGATTCCTTGCCTGCTAACTGAAACATTGAGAATGTTGGTACAAATGACATTGTTCAGCAACAATCTGAGTTGTTCAAATGCAACTTTTAGAGTCCTTTTGAATTTCTAAAAATCAGTGGCAAAGACATTTTTATCTCTGGACCAATTCCCATGATGGTTCACAGCTCCGGGCACTTAAGCAATTTTCTCAGTGTGCATGTTTGGCTTCAGACGCAATGTAGAGCACTGAACTTTGGTTTCGTTGACAATTGTAATCCATTTTGGGAATGCACCGCATTTTTCAAACCTGTCGGTCTTCACACAAGCCCTCTGGGCTCACGGATGCTGTCTGCAAACATATTCCACTCACCTCTTGCAAATCCACATGTGAACTATTTACAATAAATAGCAGATGTACATGTAGCCTGGGGAAAAGTACACACACAGGACAACAAATACTTTTTTCGGGCTTTAATTCTTTTATCTGTTTTAGATGTTTAAGTGCCAGAAGAGGGTCGTGAAATAAAAGGAATGAATTTACAACCAGTTCTTGCCGTTACAATCTCAGTTTAACTTTCGATCCACACCGTCGTGTATGAACAGACTTGCGTATGCAGTATAAAAAATACCAGAACTAATATGGTACTAATACGGTAGTGGCTATTCTGAAGGAACACAATACTAACAACATTAGAATCCCACCCACCCTGCATCTTATACATAACAGCGAAAAATTTAAGTGAATACATCTCATCTAAGACATACACACGTGCTGAACTTCCGAACAGAGACTAAACAGTCACGTTACGCGGTTAGGTGCACAATCAGTCCCGATACAATAAAGTTAGACAAAAGGTACACTTTGGCACAACTTTTACAAGGTACTGCCTGGTAGTTAAGTTACAGGAATACTGACCTACTTGGATGGTGAGGAACTCTGCACAAGCCACGCGATCCAGCATTAAGGTATTTACTTGAGAAAATCTGAAGCATCCACATGTAAAACAGGTCAAACTACCGATATTCTCGATTTGCCAACAAGCATAAACAAATTCACATGGCTATTGTCTATTAATGCTCACCTTTCCTCACCATGCCCAGCACACTCTGGGAGGAACCCGATTCCAACGCCCTACCATGTCTTCAGCAGAAAGCAAAATGGTCTCCCCACTATCCCGCGCATGCGTAATGACATCACTGTCTCCCTTAAAGGCACAGACAACTATTCTAGCATTACCCGGATGGATGCCCAAGTACACTTTTAACGATACTGAGTAACATCCGACGGTCACACGGTTACATTCTCCCCTGCAATCAAGTAATCGCTCTCAATTACTCGCTCACTACAAGGGTATTTTTAACCTCCTTTACTGGTTCTCTAAAGAGAACTGAACTGAGACTAGCCAGTAACTCAGACACTGCTGCCGGACTTATGGAGACCTCATCAAGGACTGACCTTGGCTTGTGATGTAGGTTAGGCTGCTGTCCAGCATTTACTCATTTACTCCTGCGAGGTGCTGCTACAAGAGGACTACCGACCTCTGCCCCTGCATTAGCCGTCGTCGACCCCCCCCCCCGTCTCAGTTCCAGAAGGTGTCATATTTTCGGAAGATATGCTGTCTAGGCTAGGGTCAAGACTCTGTGCACCCTGTTCTGACATATCTTCTACCACTATCACACCATTCTCTGAATCCTTGGAATCTGATTCATGCCCCAGGAGTGAGCTGACCTGAGTTACTGGAGTTTGCAGTCTCCTTCGGGTAGCTGGAGTGGGATGGTTCTCACAGGGCCTGATGTCTACCCTGTTCATCCTCTTGCTAGGCCCACCCTCCCAAGGTTCCACAGTGTATGTGTTGCCCAGTACCTCTACCACCCTGTAGACAGTTGAGTTCCAAGCATCCTGCATCTTATTACGGCCTAATGGTCTGTTCTTCAAGTAAACCAGCGCATCTACATCAACTTTGGGACAGTACACTTTGTCCTCCTGCCAGGCAATGCATTCTGCCACCTTCTGTTCAGGGTATTCTTTTGCTCTGGCATGCGCATCCTTCAGTCGGCTCTGGTGTACAGCTAGCCAGTCATGTTTCTGGTCCATTGTCTGCTCTTGCCCCAGCAGAGCATCCACCCCAAATCCACCCCAAACACAGACAGTAAGGTGAATACCCGGTGGTTGCGTGAGGTGTCGCATTATGAGCATACACTAACTTGGGTAGATGTTCTGGCCATCTGTGCTTCTTTTCTGGAGGCAACGTACACAACAGATCATGCATCGTCCTGTTGAAACGCTCACATTGCGAGTTTCCAGTAGAATGATGAGGTGTGGTATGGCTTTTCTTTACCCCATATAGTTTGCAAAGCTCCGCTATGACCTCACTTTCGAAGTTACGGCCTTGGTCAGAATGTAATCTCTCAGGGACACCGTACTTCATGAACCATTCCCTCTAGGGCACCCTTGCTGTGGTATCCGCCTTTTGATCCTGAGACGGAAATGCTTGGGTAAATTTAGTGAAAACGTCTGTGACCACTAAGACATTCTCACACCCATCAGTTGCCAGCTCCAACACAGTGAAATCTACCGCTACAACTTCAAGCGGCCTAGAAGCCAGAAATGACTTCATGGGGGGACGGATCCTAGGCTGCGGCATCTTAGTTAGTACACAACATGGACAATTTTTTTCCCATCGTGCCACGTCCTAGTGTATGCCCACCGAAAAACATCGGCTTCTCAATAACTGCGGAGTATGTTCTATGCCTTGATAGCCCATAGAATCATGTACATATTCTAACACTTTGCTCCTCAAGCTGTTAGGTATCAGAAGTGGGTAACACTCCCTAAGCTTCTCATCCTCAACTACCCTATACAGTAACCCTTTACGCTCCCTCATACTGTCCCAGTGCCTTAACAGAGACAAAACAGGCTTAGGCAGAGTTTAATGCTCCTGGCCACTCAGCTTCCTTTTCTGATCCCATAAGTCTCTTAGGACACCTAACACAGGGTCTTGCTGCTGAAAAGTACGCAAGTCCCCATTAGAATCACCTGGGAGGGTTGGAGTGTTCCCTTGCATCAGACCACTTACCTCACTAGTACCAGCTTCCCAGGCTCGAATCTGCTTAACCCTACAGCTGTTAAGACCAGCAGTAACCAGTGCCGGGTCAAGGGCAGTGCTGCGATTGATCAAACTACAGATCGCCACAGCCCCATCAAACTCCGCATCCTCTGAGACAGGCTCAGGCTCCCCTGCAAATGGCTGCCTAGAGAGTGCATCAGCCACGGTATCGCTCCGACCCGGACGATACTGGACATCAAAGTCAAACACTGCGTAGACAAGTTGCCTACACTGGCTGATAACGTTCATGCCTACAGTACATGGGATAGGGGGCTCGGTGCTAACAGCATCGCTGACTACTAGAAAGCCACAATTTGGTATCTTCATGCCCATTACTTGAACTTCCAGCTCTAGATACCCAAAGTAAGGAATATCAAGACCGTTTGCAGCTGCTAGCCTAAGCCAGCCAGCAGTGGACAACACACCCTCATCCTCTCCATTCAAGTGTGCTGAGAAGAACTGCTCGGTCAGGGTGCTTACCTGACTACCTGTGTCCAACAGACAACGGACAGCGACCCCTGATACTTCAAGCTCCACAACTGGACATGTCCCTATAGCACGTTGCAGCAACTAGTCACAGGGTAGCTGTACATTATCTGTATCTATGAGGTTCCGCTGAATTGCCTGACTCCCAACCTCTTGAGGGCAGGAGGATGCAGACTCCACTTCCCTTGAACCCCGCTTCCGTGGGAAATTTTTGGCCAAATGCCCTCCCACCTGACACTTGAAACATATTGGTTGCCCATCTTCTGTGAACCTAGGCTGTACATTACGTATGCTACTAGTAGTGTGTGTAAAATCCCTCTGTACAGTGAGATCTTTCACTGCTTGAGTCAATTCACAAAGGGCTTTGCCCTGCTCTGCAACCACTTCAAGGACGTCATCTAGTGTGACAGACTCGGATTCCCGAGTTTTAAGAATTAAGCACTGTGCCTGGCCACTGCTACACTTTGACTTTCCAGACTTTGTATTTCCCAGGGGCTCTTCTACAAGCCACAGATGAGCCTCCTCTCTCACTTCTATCATTGAGGATTCAGAGTGGCCCCTCACGAATCTATAGAGCTCCCTTCTGAGGGAAGGATCCCGGATTCCCTCTATAAATTGATCTCTTAGCACCACCCCCTCATTGGTCATGGCATCAGGGGAGTGCTTCAGTATCAAGTTAAGAGCTTGGGCTAGGGCATGTGAAATCTCTCTTACATCTTCACCCTCACGCTGTTTGCGACTGTAGAAGCCATGCCACAGCTGGGCTGCACTACGCTTGTCTCTAAAAGCTTCCCTGAGATAGGTGAACAAGTCATCAGCCTGGTCTTCCCCAGCATCACTGCGCATACGTGCTTCCTCTAAGGTTGCACCCCTGAGCAGGGACATAACAAAGTCATGCTGATCCTGGTCAGACTGATTTCCACTATGAAGTACACGTTGTACTTCTTCAATAAAGTCATCAACAGACCTCCCATCTTTCTCAACATCCCCCATAAGTGGAACAACGTGTCTTTCCCTTGGGACATATACATAGGACCTTCTGCTTAATTTATCTATGGTTGCCATGGCTTCATCATACTTACTACGCAATTCCCTAATTTGTTCATTCAAATCAAGTTCAACTGGTGTGTCCTCTGAGCGTGACATAGTAAAAGCTCAAATCTTTAAAGTTCACACAACAAGCCTGCAAAAGGGAGCTGCTGCCGTCCTTTCCTGCAAACACGCTGGCTTCAGGGCTCCCAGTTCCCTGGGTCCACGTCTCTGCTCTGCGTCCTGACGTCAGTCACTGACGTCCCAACCTGTTCCCGAGGCTCCACTGCGCTCTCCACAAGGCTCTACTGCGCTCTTTCCTTCCGACCGATGGGAACTCAGTCCTGTCTTCACCACTACTGTATTAGATATTGTATATTATACTGCGTACAACAATCAGAGACCCTCCAAACTGGCTTGGAATGAGCCCCACTCCTGGTACCAGATTTTGTAGCCTGGGGAAAAGTACACACGCAGGACAACAAATAATTTTTTGGGGTTTTAATTCCTTTATCTGTTTTAGATGTTTAAATGCCAGAAGAAGGTCGTGAAACAAAAGAACAAATTTACAGCCAGCTCTTGCCGTTACAATCTCAGTTTAACTTTCGATCCACACCGTCGTGTATGGACAGAATTGTGTATGCAGTATAAAAAAATACCAGAACTAATACGGGACTAATACGGTAGTGGCAATTCTGAAGGAACACAATACAAACAACATTAGAATCCCACCCACCCTGCATCTTATACATAACAGCGAAAAACGTAAGTGAATACATCTCATCTAAGACGAACACATGTGTTGAACTTCCGAACAGAGACTAAACATTCATGTTATGCGGTTACATGCACAATCAGTCCTGATACAATAAAGTTAGACAAAAGGTACACTTTGGCACAACTTTTACAAGGTATTGCCTGGTAGTTATATTACAGGAAGACTGACCTACTTGGCTGGTAAGGAACTTGGTATAAGCCATGCTATCTACCATTGATTTCTTCACTTGTGGAAATCTAAAGCACCCACACGTAAAACATGTCAAATTACTGATATTCTCGATCCGCCAACAAGCATAAACGAATTCACATGGATATTGTCTATTAATGCTCACCTTTCCTCACCATGCCCAGCACACTCTGGGAGGAACCTGATTCCAACGCCCTACCACGTCTTCAGCAGAAAGCAAAATGGTCTCCCCACTATACCGCGTGTGCGTAATGACATCACTGTCTCCCTTAAAGGCACAGACAACTATTCTAGCATTACCCAGAAGGATGCCTAAGTACACTTTTAATGATACTGAGTAAGATCCGACGGTCACCCGGTTACATGAACCTTCTCAAACTACTTCCTCCTCACTGCACAGCAGTTCTGTAAATATTACCCATCTTATTCAGACCATTGTCACAGGAAAGACACCCAGATTGAACTATCCTATTAAAGGTGTTAACAGAAATAACCTCCTATTCTTAAATAAATCTACCTCCCCTGTTGTACCTCTCCAAGCTACTCTGCTTAAGCTAGCTCTTCTAAGTGTGAGGTGCCTTTTAGTCGTAGTCATAGTCATACTTTATTGATCCCGGGGGAAATTGGTTTTCGTTACAGTTGCACCATAAATAATAAATAGTAATAAAACCATAAATAGTTAAATAGTAACATGTAAATTATGCCAGTAAATTATGAAATAAATCCAGGACCAGCCTATCGGCTCAGGGTGTCTGACCCTCCAAGGGAGGCGTTGTAAAGTTTGATGGCCACAGGCAGGAATGACTTCCTATGACACTCTGTGCTGCATCTTGGAGGAATGAGTCTCTGGCTGAATGTACTCCTGTGCCCAACCAGTACATTATGTAGTGGATGGGAGACATTGACCAAGATGGCATGCAACTTAGACAGCATCCTCTTTTCAGACACCACCGTGAGAGAGTCCAATTCCATCCCTACAACATCACTGGCCTTACGAATGAGTTTGTTGATTCTGATGGTGTCTGCTACTCTCAGCCTGCTGTCCCTGCACACAACAACAAACATGATAGCACTGGCCACCACAGACTCGTAGAACACCCTCAGCATCGTTCAACAGATGTTAAAGGACCACAGTCTCCTCAGGAAATAGAGACGGCTCTGACTCTTCTTGTAGACAACCTCAGTGTTCTTTGACCAGTCTAGTTTATTGTCAATTCGTATCCCCAGGTATTTGTAATCCTCCACCATGTCCACACTGACCCCCTGGATGGAAACAGGGGTCACCGGTACCTTAGCTCTCCTCAGGTCTATCACCAGCTCCTTAGTCTTTTTCACATTAAGCTGCAGATAATTCTGCTCACACCATGTGACAAAGTTTCCTACCGTAGCCCTGTACTCAGCCTCATCTCCCCTGCTGATGCATCCAACTATGGCAGAGTCATCTGAAAACTTCTGAAGATGACAAGACTCTATGCAGTAGTTGAAGTCCGAGGTGTAAATGGTGAAGAGAATGGGAAACAAGACAGTCCCCTGTGGAGCCCCAGTGCTGCTGATCACTCTGTCGGACACACAGTGTTGCAAGCACACGTACTGTGGTCTGCCAGTCAGGTAATCAAGAATCCATGATACCAGGGATACCATCCACCTTAATTTCAAATAAGATTTTTATCTTAAATTATTTTATTGCATCTACAGATTTTGATTTTATGTCCTTAACTGAGACTTGGTTGAACTCAAAAAAATCACTAAGCAACTACCATCAACAGATCACTTGAAATACTACAGGAAACAACACACTAGACCATTGCTACACCACCATCAAGAATGCCTACCGTACTATTCCACGCCCTCACTTTGGGAAGTCTGATCATCTGGTTGTATTTCTACACCCTGACTATAATCAGAGACTGAAGACTGCAGCACTGGCAGTGAGGACCAAGAAGGTTTGGACAAGGGAAGCACAGGAGCGACTACAGGACTGCTTTGAATCAGTGGACAGGACTGTATTCAGGAAATTATCTTCGAATCTGAATGAGTATGCTGCAGTTGTTACTGACTTCATTAAAACCTGTGTGGATGAATGTGTGCCCACAAAAATTGTGCTGTACATTCCAACATCAAATGCCATGGATGAACCAGGAGGTATATTGTTTGCTGCAGGCTAGGTCTGTGGCATTCAAGGCTGGTGATACAGGTCGGTACCAGAAAACCAGGTATGATTTGTAGAGGGATATTTCAAGGGCGAAGAGACAATTTTGAATGAGGTTGGAGGTGACATTGGATGTACGACAACTTTTGCGGGGTTTGCAGTATATTACCTCCTACAAAGCGAAACCCAATAGCATGAATGGCGGCAATGCTTCACTACCAGATGAACTCATTGCCTTCTATAACTGCTTTGAAAGGGAAAATATAACTACAGCTGTGAAGATTCATGCTGCACACGGTGACTGTGATTTCTGTCTTGGAGGCCGATGTAGGCTGTCTTTCAAGATGGTGAACCCTGGCAAGGTGGAAGGTCCCAACAGAAGACCTGGTAAGGCTCTGAAAACTTTTGCCAAACCACTGGTGGGAGTTTTCAAGGACATTTTCAAACTCTCACTGCTATGGGAGGAAGTTCCCACTTGCTTCAAAAAAGCAACAATTATATCAGTGACTAAGAAGAATAATGTGAGCTGCCTTAATGACTATCACCCGGAAGCACTCACATCTACAGTGGTGAAATGCTTTGAGAGGTTGGTCATGACTAGACTGAACTCCTGCCTCAGCAAGGACCTGGACTCATTGCACTTTGCCTATCGTCACAATAGGTCAATGGCAGATGCAATCTCAATGTCTCTTCACACAACCTAAGATCACCTGGACAATACCAACACCCATGTCAGGATGCAGTTCATCGACCATAGCTCAGCATTTAACACCATCATTCCCACAATCATGATTGAGAAGTTACAGAACCTGGGCCTCTGTAGCTCCCTTTGCAATTGGATTCTCAACTTCCTAACCGGAAGACCATAATGTAACCATAGAACCATAGAACACTACAGCACAGAGAACAGGCCATTTGGCCCTTTTAGTCTGTGCCGAATCTTTATTCCGCTAGTCCCTTGACCTGCATCCAGTCCATAAACCCTCCAGACCTCTCCCATCCATGTATTTATCCAATTTATTCTTAAAACTTAAGAGTGAGCCCACATTTTCCACGTTAGATAGCAGCTCATTCCACACTCCCACCACTCTCTAAGTGAAGAAGTTCCCCCTAATGTTCCTCCTAAACCTTTCCCCTTTCACCCTAAAGCCATGTCCTCTCATATTTATCTCTCCTAATCTAAGTGGAGAGAGCCTACTTGCATTTACTCTGTCTATACCCCTCATAATTTTGTAGATCTCTATCAAATCTCCCCTCATTCTTCTACACTCCAAGGAATGAAGTCCTACCCTGTTCAATCTTTCCCTGTAACTCAACTCCTGAAGACCCGGCAACATCCTAGTAAATCTTCTCTGCACTCTTTCAATCTTACTGATCTCTTTCCTATAGTTAGGTGACCAGAACTGCACACAATACTCCAAATTTGGCCTCACCAATGTCTTATACAACCTCACCATAACATCCCAACTCCTATACTCAATACTTCGATTTATGAATGCCAGGATGCCAAAAGCCTTCTTTACAACCCTGTCTACCTGTGACAGCACTTTCAGGGAATTATGTATCTGAGCTCTCAGATCCCTTTGTTTCTCCGCACTCCTCAGTGCCCTACCATTTACTGTGTATGTCCTACCTTGACGTCCTTCCAAAATGCAAGACCTCACACTTGTCTACATTAAATTCCATCTGCCATTTTCTGGCCCATTTTTCCAGTTGGTCCAGATCCCTCTGCAAGCTTTGAAAGCCTTCCTCGCTGTCCACAACGCCTCCAATCTTAATGTCATCAGCAAACTTGCTGATCCAATTTACCATATTATCATCTAGATCATTGATATAGACAACTAACAACAATGGTCCCAGCACAGATCCCTGAGGCACACCACTAGTCACAGGCCTCCAGTCTGAGAAGCAATCATCCACTACCACACTCTGTCTTCTCCCACACAGCTAATTTCGAATCCAGTTTACAACCTCTCCATGGATACCTAGTGTCTGAACCTTCTGAACTAACCTCCCATGTGGGACTTCGTCAAATGCCTTACTGAAGTCCATGTGGACAACATCCACAGCCTTTCCTTCATCTACTTTCTTGGAAACCTCCTCGAAAAACTCTACAAGATTGGTTAAACACGATCTACCACGCACAAAGCCACACTGACTATCCTTAATCAGCCATTGGCTGTCCAAATACTTGTATATCCAATCTCTCAGAACACCTTCCGATAATTTACCTACTACTGATACCAGGCTCACCAGCCTATAATTACCTGGTTTACTTTTGAAACCTTTTTCAAACAATGGAAAAACATGAGCTACTCTCCAATCCTCTGACACCGCACCCGTGGCTAAAGACATTTGAAATATTTCTGCCAGCGGCCCTGCAATTTCTACACTAGTCTCTCTCAAGGTCCGAGGAAATATCATGTCAGGCCCAGGGGAGTTATCTACCTTTATTCACTGTAAGGCAGCAAACACCTCCTTCTCTTTAATCTCTATATGTTCCATGACACTACTGCTTGTTTCCCTTCCTTCCATATACGCTATGCCAGCTTCTTGAGTAAATACTGATGCAAAAAAACTGTTAAAGATTTCCCCCATCTTGTGAGGCTCCACACATGGACAACCACTCTGATCTTCTAGGGGACCAATTTTGTCTTTTACTACCCTTTTATTCTTAATATACTTGTAGAAACCCTTCGGGTTTACCTTTACATTATCTGCCAAAGCAACCTCATGTCTTCTTTTTGCCTTCCTGATTTCCTTCTTTAGTATTTTCTTACATTTTCTATACTCTTCAAGTACCTCATTTATTCCTTGTTACCTATATCTGCTATATACCTCTCCCTTTTTCTTAACCAGATTGCCAATATCTCTTGAAAACCAAGGTTCCCTATTGCTGTTGACTTTGCCTTTAATCCTGGCAGGAAGATGCAAACTCTGCACTCTCAAAATTTCACCTTTGAAGGCCTTCCACTTACTGAACACATCCTTGCCGGAAAACAACTTATCCCAATCCACTCTTCCTAGATCCTTTCTCATTTCCACAAAATTGGCCCTTCTCCAATTTAGAACCTCAGCTTGAGGACCAGACCTATCCTTATCCATAGTTAACTCAAAACTAATGACATTATGGTCACTGGACCCAAAATGTTCGCCGACACATACTTCTGTCACCTGACCTGTCTGGTTCCCTAATAGGAGATCAAGTATTGCATCCTCTCTCATTGGTACCTCTATATATTGATTTTAAAAACATTCCTGAACACATTTGACAAACTCCAAGCCATCCAGCTCTTTCACAGTGTGGGAGTTCCAGTCAATATGTGGAAAGTTAAAATCCCCTACTATTACAACTTTCTGTTTCTTACATTGGTCTGCTATCTCTCTACAGATTTGCTCCTCCAATTCTCTCTGACTATTATTAGTGTGGTCACCCCTTTCCCATTCCTCAGCTCCACCCATATGGCCTCTGTAGACATGCCCTCTGGGCTGTTCTGTCTATGCACAACTGTGATATTTTCCCTGACTAGTAATGCCACTCCCCCCCCCCTTTTATCCCTCCCCCTCTGTCACCTCTGAAACAATGGAACCCCGGAACATTAAGCTGCCAGTCCTGCCCCTTCTGCAACCAAGTCTCACTAATAGCAATAATGTCGTAATCCCATGTGCCAATCCACACCATAAACTTATCTGCCTTACCTACAATACACCTTGCATTGAAATAGATGCACCTGAGAACATTTCTATCACATACAAACCTTTGATTTCTGTCTGTACATGCAGTCCTCGCATGTCTTTGTCCTCCTCCACTTCACTATCTGCTCTAACACTCTGGTTCCCCTCCCCCTGCAAATCTAGTTTAAACCCCCCGGAGCAGCACTAGCAAACCTACCCGCAAGAACATTAGTGCCCCTCCAGTTCAGGTGCTAACTATCCCATCGGAACAGGTCCCACCTTCCCTGGAACAAAGCCCAATTGTCCAGAAACATGAAGCCCTCCCTCCTGCACCATCTCCTTAGCCACGTATTTAGCTGCATTATCTTCCTATTTCTAGCCTCACTAGCACGTGGCACGGATAGCAATCCTGAGTTTGCAACCCTGGAGGTTCTGTCTTTCAATTTGCACCTAATTCCCTAAGATCTCTTTGCAGGACCTCCTCATTCTTCCTATCCACGTTATTGTTCCTTACATGGACCATGACATCTGGCTGTTCACCCACCCTCCTGAGAATACTGAGAACTCGATTCGCAATACCGCGGACCCCAGCACCAGAGAGGTAACAGATCATCCGGGATTCTCGATCTCTCCCACAGAACCTCTTATCTGTCCCCCTAATTATCGAATCCCCTATCACTACTGCTCTCCTCTTTTCCCTCCTTCCTTTCTGAGCTGAGGGTCCAGTCTCGGTGCCAGAGACATGGCCACTGCAACTTGTCCCTGGTAGGTCGTCCCCACCAACAGTATCCAAAACGGTATACTTATTGTTGATGGGAACATCCACAGGGGTGCTCTGCTCTTCCTGTCTATTCCCCTTCCCTCTCCTGACAGTCACCCAGCTATCTGCCTCCTGATTCTTAGGGGTGACTGTCTCCTTGAAACTCTTCCCTATTTCTGCCTCTGCCTCACGAATGATCCAAAGTTCATTCAGCTCCAGCTCCAGTTCCCTAACTCGGTTTGTCAGGAGCTGCAGCTGGATGCACCTTCTACAGGTGTAGTCATCAGGGACAATTGTGCTGTCCCTGACTTCCCACATACTGCATACAGAGTACTCGACTGCCCTAACTGCTGCCTCCATTACCTATTCCTAAGTTACTTATATTTGTTAGAGGAACTTACCCGGCCTTACCTCACTGATAGCAGGCTCATCCTCAGCCTCTGCTCGCTGAAGCCTCTCGAGCCAGCGCCTCAAAGCTCCACTCCTACCCCGAGCCACTCACACACTGGCCGCTCCTCTTCAGTTACCCCTCCTTTTATTTGTCCCTGCCAATTATCTCAAGTACTCACTCCCTCTAATCAACTAATCAGCACTCTGTTTAACCCTTCAGTTGCCCTCCACGCTCCTTTTAAAGCACACTCACCTCAGCTCCTCAGCTGCTTCCCAGAACTCAGCACTCTCCCGAGCCCCTCGCTCCTCCTCCTGCTGCGACAGCCCCACGATCACACTGTCCCAAGTCTCCGCTCTGCGCTCCTTTTAATGCACACTCACCTCAGCTCCTCAGTTGCTTCCCAGCACTCAGATATTATCACCAATCTGTATACATGGTTGATAATATCTCCTCCTCGCTGACAGATCAACACTGGTGCACCTCAGGGGTGTGTGCTTAGTCCACTGCTCTGCTCTCTCTATACCCATGACTGTGTGGTTAGGCATAGCCCAAATACCATTTATAAATTTGCTGATAATACAACCATTGTTGGTAGAATTTCAGATGGAGACGAGAGGGCATATAGGAGAGAGATATGCTAACTGGTGGAGTGGTGTCGCAGCAACATCTATGCACTCAGCCTCGGTAAGACAGAAGAGCTGATTATGGACCAAGAAGAGTAAGACAAAGGAACACATACCAATCTTCATAGAGGGATCAGAAGTGGAGAGAGTGAACAGTTTCAAGTTCCTGGGTGTCAAGATCTCTGAGGACCTAAGCTGGTCCCAACATATTGATGCAGCTACAAAGAAGGCAAGACAGTGACTATACTTCATTAGGAGTTTGAAGAGATTTGGAATGTCAACAAAAACACTCAAAAACTTCTATAGATGTACCTTGGAGAGCATTCTGACAGGCTGCATCACTGTCTGGTATGGGGATCTACTGCACAGGACCAAAAGAAGCTGCAAAGGGTTGTAAATTTAGTCGCCTCCATTTTGGGTACTAGCCTACAAAGTACCCAGGACACCTTCAACGAGAGGTGTCTCAGAAAGGCACGATTTTCTGTTTTTGCACGATTTTTAATCTATTCATTATACGTATACAGTAATTGATTGATTATATATTTTTTCTTCTTCTATATTATGCATTGCATTGAACTGCTGCTGCTAAGTTAACAAATTTCATGACACATGTTGGTGATAATAAACCTGATTCTGATTCAAATGAATACAGCCAGTCACTTGAACTATGTCCCCCTGACTGTGATAGTTTCAGCGTACCAAGGCCCAGTGGCCTAGGTGGTGAGCTTACCACTGTGTTCAAAAAACATTTTAGATGCAATCTACTGTCTGTCAACTATTTTTCAAGTTTTGTAGTACATGTGTTTAAAATTTGTGATATGGATCTACGTAATCATTTATCATCCTACTAAATCCAAAGCCTGCAGAATTCTTAGAATGTTTATCTGCTATTATATTGAACTATGACAGGATTGTTATCGCTGGTGATTTCAATATTCATATTAATAAACTCTCAAATGTGAACTCTATGGTATCTGAATTTATGAGGTTACAGTTTAGATCTTACCCAGGGTGCCACTGAGCTCATCCTTCAACTTGGAATGCACTTGAATTAGCAATGACAAGTGTTAAATATTATTAATGTCTGCCTGTCTGATATCACTATCTCTGATCACTTGTGTATAATTTATGATGCTCTCATGTCGTAACCAAGACCACAAAGGAAATTACTATTAAAAAAATGATGCTGCAACTTCTTGATGCTGCAACACAACTTAAGAGACAGAGAGAGAGAACAATTCCATATTCACAATTTATCCACAATGTTTCCTTTGAACTACACCCAAACTTCACACCTCCTTCTTTGCATCCACACCACAGACTCCCAAATAACGAATTTAAATCAGCATGGTCTGGTCTTCCACTTAACTGTAGTATCTTCCGATTAACTTGGGTTCATGGTTCTAAGGAACCCACTGTTGAGAGTTGCATTTTAGATTTAATTCACAATGCATATTTGAATCTGAAGTCAATTGTTGAAGTTATTTGGTATATGTGCTAACAGTTTAACAATCCCCTGCTCTTTTTCCCTTGGGAGACATCTTAGAGAGTAGAAACTTGATTTCCTCAGTTCTGCAGATGACACATGATTGCATATCTCTGTTGAGCCTGATGATGATAACACCCTATTTTCTCTGACTTCTGGTATGGCTGTAATAAACAAATGGATGAGCAATAATTTCCTGAAACTGAATGAAAATAAAACTGAAATACCTTTAGTTGTTTTGAAAGCCAAATAAAACTTGGGATCTTGGCTCCCCTTGTAATATCAGAAGTAACTGGCCTGGGTGTTATCCTTGATTCAGATTTGAGTTTTAAATTCCAATAAAGAAAGTAACCAGAGCAGTATTTCTACACTTAAGAAATATTTCAAAGTTATGTTGGTGTCTGTCACGTAATGATGCTAAAAAAACTAATTCATGCCTTTATGTTGAATAGACTAAATTACTGACCTTTCAAAGCAATCTATCGACAAACTTCAAATCATTCCGAATGTCGCTGCGAGAATCTTAAAACCAGGATGTGGAAGCATATCACTCTTGTCCTAGCTATACTGTATATGCTTCCTGTATCTTTTGGAATTGATTTTAATGTTCTATTACTTGTTCTTAAAACTCTTAAAGGCCTGGGATTGGAGAACATCACAGAATCATTTTTGATTTATAACCCTGCCCAATCTCTCAGGTCTTCTTCTGCCAATCTCTTAAATTTAAAAAATCTCCCTCAAAAGATAACTGAGAGGGGAGTTTCTTTGAAAAGTGTTCCTAAACAGTGGAATTCAACACCTAAAACTATAAGGAATGCAGTCTCAGTTGACACATTTAAATGCCAGCTCAAAACCTATTTATTTAACTTTGCTTTTTACTAACATCATTTTATCTTTTGTGTTCATGCTTATTTTTATTTGTTTTTAATTTTATTTTCATATTTGCACTTTTATCCCACTGTAAAGCACTTTGAATGACATTGTCTGTAAGAAGAGTGCTCTATAAATGAAGTTATTATTATTGTATTTTCCACAGCTCTCTTGTGCAGAGAATGCCAAGGATCACTGCTCACTAGGTATGGAAACGTTTTCTCACCTCATTCCTTATTGCCTGGCTCCTTGTTTTAAGACGGTGAATCCTGGTTATGGAGACTGCCATGAGCTCCATGCCTGCAGACCTTTCCGCTCTTTCACACCGCAGTGCATAGGTGTGGAAGGCCAGAAGGTGCGGACACTGCAGCTGGCTGATGATTCCCTACTAAACCACAGACCTGCCCTTCAACCCAACCCCACTGTAACCTGAGCCTCAAGTCAAAAGGATGCTGGGGTTGAAGCTCAACTATCGTTCATTTCAGTAATCAATTCATTCAACGAAGAGGACCTCTTTAGAAATCCAGTTAATCAATGTCATATAACAAGTTTAGCTTGAGGTGACATGAATTACTGTTGGCTTTGCACAAATTGAGAGGTAGATTACAGTTAAGAATGTTTACGATCTTGTAAACTCTGTTGCTTGAAAAGGCAGCTAATAACAACTTCAAAATGAAATTGCTTAAAAGGGATTATTGAGCCTGGCAGTTAAATTGATAAGAGAAAAGACTCCACATTAATTCTGACTGCTTTAGGGAAGGTGTCTTTCAAATGTCAACTCTTATTATTTTTTTCTGCAATAACTGACTCAGAAACCTCCCCAAGTCAATTCTTCAAATTGTGTCAGAAACACTTATCTTGAGAGCATAAATATTTACTAATCCAGTAAAAAAATATAATTTTAATTGATTTTTAGAAGTTGTAAGTCTCTCCAGGAGATTCCTCATGTGCTTCAGCGTACACCAGCATAACTTATAAACAAAATCAATTTTTTTACATGAGACGAGGACAAAATTTGTGGCAACATATAATTTCAGAACAAAAATTACTGAATGTGTGATGAACCATTTATTCTTCCTCATCATCCTACATGAATCTACCCAGAGGTAACATTAGACCTGTTTGATGACTGACACAATAATGGAAGATCAAAATATTTATTACACAATGTCTGACATTAAAGATATTTTCTTTTGCCACAATCACTCAAAATGAGATCTATGTAACTACAGTTATCATTCAATGATATAATAAGTACTATTGTATTTGTCTGCCTGAAGTGCTACTTATCAGTTTCACTGGAATAGAGGGAGCAAAGATCAATACGTTTGAAGAATGTAGTGATTGGAGCTGAAATACTATTGTTTATTGATTGTCCCTTTGCTTGTACCTCAAGTAAAAACATAAAATTGAATAAAACATGAGTGAAAAGGCCTACACAATATTTGGCTGCATTCTGGCCATTGTATTGCCCACTCTGCACCAGAATATGTGGAATCCAGATTAGCCTCCACAGCCACCGAAGGACCCACTGACAGACAACCCCTCCCAAGAACCACTACGCTGCTGGAGCGATCACACTACTACTCCTAATGCTGGTAGAGTATTGGAATCAGATCCAAGTTTTTGCCCTGTGTACATACACAATCTGTGCCTAGTGTGGCGTCAGATGCTATGTTGCTGAGAGGGTAAGAACAGGTCTAGCCAAAGTCCACCAAAAGTATACAGGGGAAGTAGATCATGGCCTCTTTAAGGAAGTCATGATGACTTGACACCAGTGCTGTTTTCATAGAACTTAATGCTTCAGGTGAACTCTTATCTTCATGTGCATCCTGGAAATGCTTCCCTCTGTATAGAGGATCATGCATCAGTACTATTTAAATAGATCATTCACTATTTAGAGGGAAGTTATTAGTTGGCTTGATTTGACTGTTGCTATTATTATGTGATAGCTTACAGCTTTCTAAACATTTTTCTGAGGTATGCATGCATCTGTACCACATTGATACGTCATTAGTCAGTACCTTTGGTATAAGGAGGAAAGCAGAGAGAGTTGAAAAAGATGAGACCTTTTACCTGTACTGGATAAATGAGAAAATGCCTAGCATGTTGTTAATAATTGACACAACATGCATTATTGATGTGAGCTGGATGGTTGGATCTGTTATTAGGTGTTGCCACTTGCCTTAATCCATAGTATAACAGTTAGGCAATAGGAAGCTCGAATTAACTATGTGTTTAAATACCATAGTGATTTAACTGGGTTAACTACCAACACACTCAAAATGTAAGAGGAATTCAGTAGGTCAGGAAACATCTATGGAAATGAATAAACAGTCAACTTTTCGGGCTGAGACCCTACATCAGGACTGGAAAAGTAGTGGGAAGATGCCGGAAGATGTCTGACCTGTTGAGTTCCTCGAGCACTTTTTGTGTGTTACTCTTGATTTCCAGCATCTGTAGAATCTCTTGTGTTCATGATTAACCACCAACACAACTTTGAATCGCTCACCTCTGATTTTAGTCAAGTGCCGCTGAAGCTTTTGGTTCTACGTGGAAAAGGGCGTTCATTGGTGCAGCAAATGTTCAGTGCACAAAGTGCAATTAAGGAAACTAAATGTACCTACCATTAATATGCTAGTAATTAAGAAATAATTAAAGGCTTATATTTGGCTGCAAAAAGAATAATTCATCACAGAACAATAGGAATATTTGCACGGGTTCAGAAGAACATAATGAAAATAATAAGTATTGTTGGGACTAACATTGACTTACAGGTAAATTTCAGTCATGTGTGAAGTACAGATACTATCACCAATAGTAATAATAATAATATTATTATCACTATTATATAATATAATAATATTATTATATCGGAGACCTCTTCCCAGAAACAGAAAGGTTCATTGTGGTAATACAGGACTAAGTAGTCAACACAAAAACTATCAAAAATACATAATAAAAGACCAACAAATTCAAGATGATAAATGTAAAAAATGCCAAGGAAAACCAGAAACAATCCAACATATATTACAGGATCCTGTAGCAGTTTAACACAATCTCATTGTTACACAGGCACAATCAAGTGGCAAACACCATTCATCAAAATCTTGCTTTAAGATATAAACTCATAAGACAGGCAGACTATTATTCACATGGGGAGAGAATTCAAAATGCAGAGATGCAAAGGGACTTGGGAGTCCTTGTGCAAGATATCGTAAAGGTTAACCTCCAGGTTGAATCTGTTCTGAAGAAGGTGAATGCAATGTTGGCATTCATTTCTAGAGGTATAGAATATAAGAACAGGGATGCGATGTTGAAGCTCTATAAGGCACTCGTGAGACCACACTTGGAGAATTTTGCAAACACGAGGAAATCTGCAGATGCTGGGATTTCAGGCAACACATATAAAAATTGCTGGTGAATGCAGCAGGCCAGGCAGCATCTCTAGGAAGAAGTACAGTCGACGTTTCGGGCCGAGACCCTTCATCAGGACTAACTGAAAGAAGAGATAGTAAGAGATTTGAAAGTGGGAGGGGGAGGGGGAGATCTGAAATGATGGGAGAAGACAGGAGGGGGAGGGATGGAGCCAAGAGCTGGACAGGTGATTGGCAAAGGGGATATGAGAGGATCATGGGATGGATGGGAGGTCCAGGGAGAAAGAAGGGGGGAGGGGGGAAACCCAGAGGATGGGCAAGGAGTATGATGAGAGGGATAGAGGGAGAAAAAGGAGAGAGAGAAAAATAATTATTAATAATAATAAAAGATAAATAAATAACAGATGGGGTACGAAGGGGAGGTGGGGCATTAACGGAAGTTAGAGAAGTCAATGTTCATGCCATCAGGTTGGAGGCTACCCAGATGGAATATAAGGTGTTATTCCTCCAACCTGAGTGTGGCTTCATCTTGACAGTAGAGGAGGCTGTGGATAGACATATCAGAATGGGAATAGGACGTGGAATTAAAATGTGTGGCCACTGGGAGATCCTGCTTTCTCTGGAGGGCAGAGCGTAGGTGTACAGTGAAATGGTTTCCCAGCCTGCGTTGTGTCTCGCCAATATATAGAAGGCCACATCGGGAGCACAGGACGCAGTATATCACCCCAGCTGACTCACAGGTGAAGTGTCGCCTCACCTGGAAGGACTGTCTGGGGCCCTGAATGGTGGTAAGGGAGGAAGTGTAAGGGCATGTGTAGCACTTGTTCCGCTTACAAGGATAAGTGCCAGGAGGGAGATCGGTGGGAAGGGGTGGGGGGGACTAATGGACAAGGGAGTCCTGTAGGGAGCGATCCGTATTGTGTGCAGTTTTGGACTCCTTATTTTAGAAAGGATATACTGACATTGGAGAGAGTTCAGAGAAGATTCTCGAGAATGATTCCAGGAATGAAAGTGTTACCATATGAGGGACTTCTGGCAGCTCTTGGGCTGTATTCCCTGGAGTTCAGGAGAATGAGGGGGATCTCATAGAAACATTCCGAGTGTTAAAAGGCATGAACAGATTAGATATGGCAAAGTTATCTCCCATGGTAGGGGATTCTAGGACAAGATGGCATGACTTCAGGATTGAAGGATGTCCATTTGGAACTGAGATGCAGAGAAATTACTTTAGTCAGAGGGTGGTAAATCTGTGGAATTTGTTGCCACGAGTGGCTGTGGAGGCCAAGTCATTGGGTGTAGTTAAGGCAGAGATAGATAGGTTCTTGATTAGCCAGGGCATCAAAGGGTATGGGGTGAAGACAGGTAAGTAGGAATGACCGGAAGAATTAGATCAGCCCATGATTGAATGGTAGAGCAGACTCGAAGACCGAATGGCCTACTTCTGCTCCTTTATCTTATGGTATTATGGTCTTATCAAAAGAAATCATATTTTACTATAAAAACAAGCCTGACCCAGTTTTAGAGTCAGAATACCACAAATTACATTAGATCCAGTATTACAGATAGAGCAATCCATAATAACCCTCCAGATATAATAATACAGGATAAACATGCTGAATTAAAAGAGAAAATTGAAAGACTTTGGAACATGAACAGGGTATACTTTGTCCCGATGGTATTATCTACAACTGGTATCTTCCCAAAGGCACTACACAATAGCATTAAACAATTCAGGCTACAGAGCAATATCTATGTAAATCTCCAGAAAGGCTCAATACTAAACACCACTAAAATAGTCCAAAAGTTCCTAGCAATTGAAAAATGACTGTGTTTGGCTATGCCCATACATCAGGTTTTACCAGGTCGAGCTGAAAAAAATACAACAATAATAATAATAATAGTAATAATAGAATTAATCCCACTTAAAGCCAAAGGGCGTTGAAATGGATTGTGTGGAGGGCAAATGAAAGTTGGAACAAATTTCCCATCCAGGCGTGGCAGGTCAGCTACTGAAACTTTTCAGGGGACTGCAGATGTTGGTTTTAACTGGCATTCAATTTTTAAATGCTAATAATCAGGTTTCCCTGAGTCAAAGAGTCTTTCAGCACAGAAACATGCCCTTCAGCCCATCCAGTCCATGCCGAAGTATTTAAACTGCTTACTCCCATCGAGCTGCACAAGCGCCATAGCACCGATACCTTTCCCATCTTTGTAGCTATCCATACTTCTCTTATACATTGAAATCACGCTCACATGCATCAATTCCACTGGCAGCTCGTTCCGCACTCTCGTGACCCTCTGAGTGAAGAAGTTTTCCTTCATGTTCCCCTTAAATTTTTCACCTTTCATCCTTAACCCATGACCACCAGTTGTAGTCCCACTCATCCTCAATAGAAATAATCTTCTTGCATTTACCCTGTCTATACCCCTCATAGTTTTGTGTACCTCTCCTCAATCTTCTAGATTCCAAGGAATAAAGTTTCAAAGTTCCAAAGTTACAAAACTTTGCAATTACACTTATGATCAAAGTATGTATACATTACATAATTTTGAGATTCATCTCCTAACAAGCAGACACAAAGCAAAGAAGCCTGAAAGAACCCACATATATTTTTTAAAAAGTCTGTCGACCAGCAAATATACAGAGAATAAAAACACATTATGCCCATCAAAAAAGAACACATTAAAACAAAGACAATCGAATACCCAGTGCAGAGAGAGAAAAGATAATCATGCAAACAATAACATAAGCCAGTAGCAATCTAAACTGAAATCCACAAAGAGAGTCTTACGGTTCAACATAGTACAGTGCAGAGCCAAGTCGTGTAACAGCGAGCTGACCTGACCCATTCTTCACCTCAGGCCCCAACACCCTGACCTTTTCAATGTGGCCTGGCACCTGAATCTCCATCCAAACATCAAGTACACTCGCCTCGATACGCTTTGGGTCCTGGACACTGCTGCCTCAATTTAGCCAGTAAACGACCTCTCCAATTTGGCCCTGCATTTAAGTCTTCATCCAAACAGTTCAGTTGCCTTAATATGCCCTAGCCTATTCAATCTTTCCTTAGAACTCAGGTCCTCCGTCCCGGCAACATCCTTGTAAATTTTCTCATACTCTATAAACTTTATTTACATCTTTCCTGTACATAGTTGACCAAAACTGCACACAATACTCAAAATTAGGCCTCACTAACATCTTACACAATTTTAACATAACGTCACATATCCTGTTCTTAATACTTTGATTTATGAAAGCCAATGTGCCAAAAGCTTTCTTTATGACCCTATCTACCTTGACACCATTTAAAGTGAATTATTAACCTGTGTTCTCAGACCCCTTTCTTCTACAGCACTCCACAGTGCCTTACCATTCACTGTGTAAAACCTACTGAAATGCAACACCTTGCACTTGTCTACATTAAGTTCTATCTGCCATTTCCAGCCCATTTTTCCAGCTGGTCAAGATCCTGCTGCAGGCTCTGATAGTGTTCCTCGCTGTCCAGTAGGCCTCTATTCCTGGTGTCATCCAATAATTAGCTGATCCAGTTCACCACATTATTATCCGGATCTTTGTTGTAGATGACAAACAACCATAGACTCAGCACCGATCCCTGTGGCACTTCACTAGTCACAGGTCTCCAGTCAGAGAGGCAACTATCTACTACCACTGGCTTCTCCCGCAAAGCCAAAGTCTAACCCAATTTACTACCTCATCTAGAATGCCAAGTGACTGAAGCTACTTGACAAACCTCTCATGCAGGACCTTGTCAAGTGTCTTGCTAAAGTCCATGTAAACAACATCCACTGCCTTGCCCTCATCAACTTTCCTGGAGTCTTCTTCGAAAAAGTATATAAGCTGAGTTAGGCACAACTTACCACACAGGAAGCCATGCTGACTATCCCAAATCTGTCCACGTCTATCCAAATGCTCATATATCCGATCCCTTAGAATACCTTCTAATAACTTTCGCTAGTGTTGGAAAATGTAACAGTTCAGAGAAGGAGAGAAGGACTGGTATTATACATCTATATTTCAATGCCAGAGAAAATGAAGGAGTAGGATCATTTCTTTTCACAAACCCAACAAAACTACCCTGTGATCCCATTCTCACTGCTGCACATCCTTGTCTTTGTTGCAGCCATGCAATGCCTATGTCTCATTCCCATCATGTTCCGTTCAGTATCCCAGATTGATTAGCATTACCAGCACTATGCTCTGCCACCAACTCTCATGACCTCACTTCCCCACCCCACCCTTCCTATATCTGTTTCTAGGACCAGATCACTGTGCCATGGTTCACCAACTTGAATGAGAAGCTAAGCCTGTTATTGTTGATTTGTAGAGAGGGAATCTGAAAAATGGATGCATGCACAGCCCGAGATTAAGCTCCATATAACACTGCTATCCAGATCTCCTGTGCAAACCACCCCTACCCCCAAGCCTCATCTGCAAGTCTGTCCCAATGATTATTGGGGCACATGTAATGCTTTTCTTGGCATTATAATCTAAACAAGGATTTTCTTCATATTCAACAAACCTTTTTGGAATGACAGTGTTAATGTCATTTTTCAACCAATACTGTTTTTCTTGTTTTGTAATTTTTGGGGGCAACCCAGAGCATCCTTAAAATACTTACACCTCAAAATCTCAAACCTCAGCTGTTGAAAACTTACGTAAATCTTTGGCCATTTTTGGAGAACAGAGATTGTTTTGTTTTTGAATTTTAATCTGGTCAAATGTGAGGTGTTGCTCTTTGGAAGATCAAATGTAAAGGGACAATACTTGGCAACGTTCTTAACAGTGTGGATGTACAGAAGGATGTTGGAGACCAAGTATGTAGCTTCCTGAAAATGACTGTATAGGTTGATAGGATAGTAAAGAAGGCATATAGCATGATTAGTCATTGAATTAAGGTTAAGAGTTTGGAAATTAGGTTACAATTTTATAAAACTCCGGTTAGGCGTACCTGGAATATTGCGTTTATTTCTGTTTGCTCCATTATGAGAAGGATGTGGAGACGTTGGAGAGGATGCAGAAGAGGTTTACCAGGATGCTATACCAGATTAGAGGGCATCAGCTGTGATGACAGGTTGGGTTGTCTGGAGCAGTGGAGGGTTAGAGGAGGCCTGTGACATTTATAAGATTAGGAGAGGCACAGCTGGAGAGAAGGTCAGTTTCTTTTTCTCTCCAGAGTCAAAAGAACTAAAACTAGAGGGCATGCTTTTCACTTGAGCAGGTATAAGGAAGCCAGGCAGGGCAAAGATATGAGTTGAGTAGGGCAAATTTTTGAAAACAGGTTTGTGGGTGCTCAGAATGCTTTGCCAGGGTGGTAATGGGGGCATGTATGATAGAAGAGTTTAAAAGGCTCTTAGATAAGCATCTGAATACTCTGGGAATGGAAGGATATAGACGTTGTTTAGGCAGAAGGGATTAGTGCAATTATTTAGTTACTAGTTTAACTTGTTTGACATAACACGGTAGGCCAAAAGGCCTACCTTGTGCTGTACTGTTCCATGTTCTGGAGGGCATAGATTTAAGATGAGAAGGGAGAAGTTTAAAGGGAATGCACAGGCCAAGTTCCTTTACACAAATGTAGCAGGTGCCTAAGTTATGCTGCCAGGGGTGGTAGTGGAAGCAGTTATGATAGTAATATTGAAGAGGCTTAAAAATAGGCACATGAGAAAGGGGAGATTATATAGGTAAAAGGCAGTTGTTTGATTTGGCATAATGCTTGGCACAAACATTTTGAGTCTAAAGACCTGATCTTGCATTGTACTGCTCCATGTTCTAATAGTGTATAAAAGAAGACAACAGAACAGTCATATATGAAAGGCAATTAATAAGAACAGAGGAGGAATTTATAATAGGCAGCATTTCTAAGTCAAAATGACCCCTATGGTGTGCAACAATGACAGCTCTGTTATCCGGACAACATTGTAAGTGTGTGATGTGGTTTCACTCAAATGTCAACAAATAGGGAGGGAGTGTTAGGATTCTGGGGCATGTTTCTTTTTCCTAAAGCTGAAAAGGTTAACGAGTGACTTAATTGACATCTGCAAGATTTTGAATGTCTATGCTGCAGTAAAATATGATGGATTATTTTCACTGATGTAGAAGACGACAGTTAATGAGAGTTCACCAACATGATTGTCATTAAAATAAACATGAGAATATCTGAAGATGTTGGAAATCCATAGAAACACACATAAGATAGTGGGAGAACTCAGCAGGCCAGGCAGCATCTATGGGAAAAGAGAGAGTAAACAGTCGACATTTCGGGCCATGACCCTTCGTCATTAAAATAATTATGTAGGTTAGAATTCTTTTTCGGAGAGGAAAATTAGAAAGTGGAATTTTCTAAACTGCTGTTGAAAATCAAAAAAGCCTTTTAAACAGCCACTAAATGTTTTTTTCTTGAATAAATGAATATGAAAGTAAGTGTGAAGTGAGCGGGAAAACGTGTATGAATTAAATTGCTGATAGAGAAGAGGTATCAACGTTGGATTAAATTTTCTGCCTCTAAGCAGGAAATTTCAGTGGTAAGGTGATCCTGATGCCCCTTTTAAATGAATGCACATTCTCTATGTAACTTCACAGAACAGTGTTACTATCGATCTTACTTCTAAATTGTGACTATCTATGGCTCAGTATTGCAATATGATGAATGTGTACAATTTTGCTTTCCTTTCACAGCAACTTCTGTAATTGGCTTAGTCAGATATATCAGAAGGTGAATTAAACATCATTTTTTTTGCTAAAATCAGATTTAGGAAAAGGTCAGGCCATTAGTGCCACCTGTGACACCTTCTATGTGATTCTGTTGAGAAAGCGGTCTGACATTAGAGCAAGTTTGACCTACTACAACGTTCAAAAGCAGAAAATGTCACCTAATACAAAGATGCAGCTGGAGGTGGCATGCCATCAATGTGAGGGAAGTTACTGATATAATTGAGCTCTCAAGAGGAGGTGGCTTGACTTTGTTCATGCTTAAGGCACCATTGATTTGTACATGCAATTTAATAGCATAGAAGTTTAGTTGGATTGTTTGTTTAGCAGATTCTAGAGTCCCCCTGCCAGTTGCCAGGCATTTGTTTTATTTTTAGGAACAGAGTGTTTAAGATAAATGTCTTAATGTCAACTATTATACAATGTTTGGTTGTTTCCTAAGGTCTGTGGAACATTTTTGTTTAAATAAAGGACATCAAAGACGTTGAATGGAGCTTTTTTAAAGATGCCATTATAAAAGTTGTGTGGAAATTTGAGCAGAGTTTCTCCTGAAAATTGCAATTACTGTGGACCCAAAACTCCAGGAAATTAGGAGATGTGTTTCTTATGCCGAAGCCCTTTCCAAATCAAGGATAGCTCCAATCATTTTATTAAAACCAAAACTGAAAATAATTTTCAGAATTAACAATGTGCTTGATTTTCGGCGAAGAAGATGACCAGGCCCGATGTAATACCTGAGATGGTTATAGGTCAGAAAATGATTGAAAGATAAGACAGGACGTCATTTTATGTATCAGAAAAAAAGGCATAATTTGAATTTAAGAGAAAGGTGTCAATTTTATTGTAATTTTCTTTGAGTTACACCAGTAAAAGTTAAAGTAATAAACTAAAAGGTATAAGCTTCCTAAAAAAATCAAGTTTAGGATTAAATTTCACCATTTGATTGTAATATAGGTTGCTAAGTTTTAACTGCCAGTTTATTTAATGCATTCTATGTCCAGTTGAAGACCAGTATTGTAAGTGACAAGCTGAACTACAATTAAATTTGGTCTGCACATTTTAAAGGCAATGTCATTGTGTTGTTGATGGTAAGGCTGGAAGTGATTTTGTTCTGAAGTTATGGCACAATACGAAATACTGTGGGATGTGAGTGGTCATGCACTTGGTAGAAGGAATAAAGGCATAGACTATTTTCTAAATGGGGAGCAAATTCAGGAATCAGAGGTGGAAAAGGACTGGGAGTCCTAGTGTAGGATTTCCTAAAGGTTTGATTTGTAGTAAAGAAGGCAAAAGCAATGTTAGCCTTTATTTCATGAGGACTACAATATAAAAGCAAGGATGTAACATTGAGGCTTTATAAGACATTGGTCATACGACATTGGGAATATCTAAGAAAGGATGTGCTGGTATTGAGAAGGTCCAGAGGAAGTTTACAAGAACAAATCCTGGAATGACAGGGTTAATGTATGATGAGAACTTGATGGCTGTGAACCTGTACTCACTAAGTTTAAAAGAATATCAAAAGACCTAGATAGAGTGGACATGGAGAAGATGATTCCAATAGTGTGAGAATCTAGGATCAGAGGCACAGCCTCAGAATACAAGGATATCCTTTTAGAACAGAGGTGAGGAGGAATTTATTTAGGTAGAGGCTGGTGAATCTGAGGAATTCATTGCCAGAGATAGCTGTGGAGGCCAAGAAATTGGGTATATTTAAAACAGGAGATGATATGTTCTTAATTACTGAGGGTGTTCAGGGCTATGGGGAAAAGGCAAGAGAATAGATTTGAGAAGGAAAATAAGACAGCCATAATTGAATGGAGGAACATACCTGATGGGTCAGATGGTCTAATTCTGGTCCTATGTCTTGTGGTCTTATAGGTCTTCCAAATTCCCCACCTTCCAGGCCACGCTCTCTGCTCACTTCTTCCATCAGGAGGAAGGTACAGGAGCCTCAGGACCCACATCACCAAGTTCAGGAACAGTTATTATCCCTCAACCATCAGGCTCTTGAACCAGAGGGGTTAACTTCACTTGCCCCCATCTCTGAACTGTTCCCACAACATATGGATTCACTTTCAAGGACTCTTCATCTCATGTTCTCGAAATTTATTGCTTATTTATTATTAGTAGTATTATTTCTTTTTTGTATTGCAACGATTGTTGTCTTTTGTGTTTCTTGTATTTATTGTGAATGTATGCAAGAATCTCAGCATTGTATATGGTGACATATATGTACTTTGATAATAAATGTACTTAGAACTTTGAAATTCCTTATACACATAGCAATGCTGTAAGTCTTGTAGTGACATGGAGTATGTTACACAGATTGCTGTCTGTTCAATCAAGCTAGTACATCATTGAAACTCTGACATGCTTCCTTCTTTCTTAAAGAACAGGGTTGCTACAGTGGCAACAGACCAGAGGGAGTTACGTGCACCAACAAACATTCAGGAATGCACTATAAAGTAGAAAATACATAGTGGAGTATATTCTAAGAATTTACGATTTCCCCAATAGACCCTTCAGCCTCTCAGGACCCATAATGGTAGGTTAGAACTAAGTTAAGCTAAACCTCAAGCTGTTTTCAACAAATTACATGAGATTGTTGCTTGAAGAGAAAAGGAAAAGAGAATTAACATGGATAAAGAGATAAACTTGGGGATGGATGCTGCTGAAGACCTACTGACTGTGAGAATAGATGTGATGGAGTAAACTAGAGATACAGAGTGATGGGTCCAAGATGTTGATGAATAGACAAATGTGTTCACCTTGCTTGCCCTATCCTGCATTAAGTTACTTCCTACCTAGAAAGGGGCTCTGAATTCCAACTGTGCATCTAGTCCGCTATTTTCAGCTTTGATCAAAATGTTTTCTTCTTCCCGTTTCTGTGGGAACATCTGTTTTACCTTCTCCTCTCTAACATCACTAAATCCGGATGGTGCCTTTACACTTTGGGTAGTCATCCTGAACATCCATTGATTCCTGCCAGCTACTAGGGCTACATTGTCTTTTTCAGCAGATTTGACATCTTGTCATATGAGTGGGCATCACACCTGCTGAGTAACTACACATATGCATCCTGGAAATCGAGGTGAAATTGCTTCACTTTCATCTGCTGACAAGGTTTCTCCTAACAATCCTGCTCCTATCATCATCCACCATTGCCTCCGACATGTGCCACCACCCCACCCCCCACCATGTCTGAAGATTGACATCAGGACCACAATGTTATATTGTTTGTTATAGTGGTGAACATTGCATTTAATATCTACTTTCTCTACTTTTGAGATAATTGCAAGTCATAGATTATTATGTCAAAATAGTTAATACTTAATCATTCTGCTTTTCATTGGGGCTCGAAAACTATTATTCCAAGCTGATTAGTTGGAACTTCAGAAATCAGAAAGTATACCCAAGAGCAAGGAGTATCTTTCTCATTCAAGAATGCTGTTAAGGAAAAGATTGTTGGTATTTCCCCCTTCAATGGAAAATACCAAGCACTAACTTCAGAACTATTGTCCAGATATAATGTCCAGCTTTGAGTAAAATCATTAGCGTTAAAACATAGAAATAGGAGATACTCAAGAACCAAGAAAGATTTGCTGAATCTTGCCTCTATCTGCATGTGGAAGATATGTTGTGCAGCTATTTCTTCCTTACTCAGATATCAGAAACAATTGGTAATCTGTAAAATCTCCACAGCCCTACATCAGATTTAGGATCAGGTTTATTATGGTGAGATACTGTATGTTGTTTTGTGGTAGCAGTACAGTACAAGGCCATAAAAATGATAGAAATTACAGAAAGTAAACTAATTGTGCAAAAGGGAAATAACAAAGTAGTGTTCATGGATTCATGGTCCATTCAAAAATCTGAAGGTAGAGGAGAAGAAACTGTTCTTAAAATGTTGAGCGTGGGTCTTCAAGTTCCTGTACCTCTTCTCCAATGATAATCAGAAGAAGCTGAGTCCTGGGACACTGTCTTTTAAAGATGTCCTTGATGGTGTGTAGCATTGCACCCATAATGGTGCTGGTTAAGCGTACAACACTGTGCAGCCTCTTTCTATCCAACTCATTGAAGGCGACATACCAGGTAATGATATAACCAGTAAAAATGCTCTCCACCATGCATCTATAAAAAACTGCTGGAGTCCTTGGTGACATAGCAGATCTCATTAAGCTCCTAATGAGATTAGAGTATAGCTGATAATTTGCATTGCTTGTGATTGAATCAATATGTTGGGCCTAGTATAAATCCTCTGAGATGTTGATGCCCAGCAAGTAGTAGCTGCTCACTCTTTCCACTGCTAACCCTTCAATGAGGTTTGATGTGTGTTATCCTGACTTCCTCTTCCCTAAGTCCTCAATCAAATCCTTGGTCTTGCTGACGCTGTGTGGAAGATTGTTGTTATGACAACATTCCATCATCCGTTCTATCTCAATGTATCCCTCTTTGTTGCCAGCTGAGATTCTGCCAACATCAGTGTCGTCACCATCAACTTATAGGTAGTGTCTGGGCTGTGCCAAACCACACAATCATGAGCATAGAAAGAGTAGAGCAGTGGGCTAAGCATACATCCTTGAGGTGCACCCTTGTAATTTATCGCACACAGTTCATGTAATGAGCGTGAGTCATATGTTTTTGAATTCTGATAAAGAGGGATTAGGACTAATTCCAAATTTTTATTTTTATTTTCACAAACATTTTCCTGGGATTTATTTTATTTAGGATGCTGAAAGGACTGTTTTGTATTTCAACAAAGTATACTTGGCGATAAGATAGAAGGATGAGGGCTAAACTGGTTGCTTTATTGAATTTGATAGCAGGTCATGATCCTCAATTACTTTGGACTAATATCTTCATTGCTTGTGGAAAAAGATTTTTAAATAAATTTAAAAATTATATCATTGACCTTGAATATTCTAGATCTCCCGTTCTTAATTTACAGTCCACAACTTGAAGTCTTGTATCATTGAATGGACCATTATAGATATTTTTCAACTTGCATTTCCTTTTGGAAATGAAAATCAGGATATATATACATTGTGTTGTTGAATCACTGTCACCTTCTTTATATCTGAGACCAAAATTGATGTTGAGTAGTTGTACTCCCATGTCAGCATTAAGCTCCTGCACAGTAATAGAAGTCTGGCCATTACTTAGGTAAATTTAGATGCATTCAGCAGATGACTGTCAACCAATCTGCTATAGTACTGGCATCTTTTAGTGTAAAAAGGGAAATAGACCATTAGGGAGGAAATATAGCAAGATGATTAGTAGTCCATGCAAGTAAGGAAACATAATAGCAATATTAATGAAGTATCTCTTGAAAACAACATTTGGATTGGTAGATATTAAAAATGATCACCTTTGAGGACAATTACAGGTTTCTGAAAGTAAATGCAGATTACTTGGTTAGATAATTTGAACCATGGTATTTTATAAATAAGAGAAGGAGCAGGTAAATCAAATCTTTAGAAAGAAGTGACACAGAGTTGAATGGTCTTGAATCATTGCTGATAGATCTAAGGAATTGCAAGGGTAAAAAGACCTTGATGGGATTTGTACACAGAACCCAAACAGTAGTAAGGATGTAGTCTACAAATTTCAATGGAGATGGAAAATGCATGCCAAAAGGGTAATGTTGCAATAGCCATGGAGGATTTCAATATGCAGGTAGATTGGGAAAATCAGGTTGTTGCTGGATTTCAGGAGGGGAATCCTCAAGAGTGCCTTTCAGATGTCTTCATAGAGCAGCTAGTGATTGAACTCACTAGGGGATCCGCTATTCTGGATTGTGCATCATGCAATGAACCAGAATTGATTAGAAAACTTAAGGTAAAGAACCCTTAAGGGTAAGTTATCATAATATGATCGAATTCACACTCAAATTTGAGAAGGAGAAGCTAAAGCAGATGTACCAGTATTGCAGTACATTAAAGAGAGGAGTTGGCCAGAATTGTTTGGAAAAGAACACTGCAGGGATGATGGCAGAGCAGCAATGGCTGGAATTGCTGGAAATAATTAGAAAGGCACAGGATATATACAGCCAAAAGAGGATGAAGTATTCTAAAAGAAAAATAACACAACAGTGACTAACAAGAAAAGTCAAAACCAGCATAAAAGCCAAAGGGGGGGGGGGGATATAATAGAGCAAACATTAGTGGGAAGTTAGAGGATTGGAAAACTTTTAAAACCCAACAAAAGGCAACTAAAAAGTCATTAAGAAGGTGAAGGTGGAATATGAAAGTAAGCTAGCCAATAGTATTAAAGAGAATACCAAAAGTTTTTTCAGATACATTAAGTGTAAAAGAGAGGCAGGAGTGGATATTAGACCACTGAAAAATGATGCTGAAGAGGTAGTAATGGGGGACAATGAAATGGAAGACGAACTGAATAAGTATTTTGCATCAGTCTTCACAGTAGAAGACACCAGCAGGATGGTGGAAGTTCCAGGTATCAGATGTCATGAAGTGTGTGGAATTACCATAACTAGAGAGCAGGTTCTTGGTAAACTGAAAGGTATGAAGGTAGATGTCACCTGGACCAGATGATGTACACCCCAGGGTTCTGAAAGAGGTCGCTGATGGGATTGTGGAGGCATTAGTAATGATCTTACAGAATTGCTAGATTCTGGAATGGTTCCAGAAGACTGGAAAATTACAAATGTCAGTCCACTCTTTAAGAAGTGAGAGAGGCAGAAAAAAGGAAACTATAGGCCAAGTAGCTTGACCTCAGTGGTTGAGAAGATGTTGGAGTCAATTATTAAGGATTAGGTCTCAATGTACTTGGAGGCACATGATAAAAATAGGCCATGGTAAGCATAGCTTCCTCAAAGGAAAATCTTGCTTGACAAATCTGTTGGAATTCTTTGAAGAAATACCAAGCAGGATAGACAAAGGAGAATTGGTTGATGTTGTGTAATTGGATTTTCACAAGGCCTTTGACGAGGTGCCACACATGAGGCTGCTTGACAAACTATGAACCCATGGCATTACAGGAAAGATTCTGGAATGAATAAAGCAGTAGCTGATTGGCAGGAGGCAAAGAGTGGGAATAAAGAGAGCCTTTTCTGGCTGTCTGACATTGACTAATGGTTTTCCAAAGGGGTCTGTGTTGGGACTGATTCTTTTTACATTATATGTCAATGATTTGGATGATAGAATTGATAGCTTTGTTGCAAAATTTGCAGAAAATATGAAGATAGCTGGAGGGGCAGATAAGCTTGAGGAAATAGAAAGGCTACACAAGGACTTAGACAGTTTAGGAGAATGGGCAAAGAAATGGCAGATAGAATACAGTGTTGGGAAATGTATGGCCATCCATTTTGGTTGAAGAAATGAAAGGTTGAATATTTTCTAACTGAAGAGAAAATGCAAAGAAAAAAAATGAGGTACAAAAGAACTTGGGAGTCCTTGTCCAGGATTCCCTAAAGGTTAATTTGCAGGTTGAGTCTGTGGTGAGGAAGGCAAATGCAATGTTAGCATTCAATTCAAGAGGGCTAGAAAATAATAGCAAGGATGTAATGTTGACATTTTATAAAGTACTGGTGAGGCCTCACTGGGAGTATTATGAGCAGTTTTGAACCCCTTATCTTAGAAAGGATGTGCTGAATTTGGAGAGGGTTCAAAGGAGGTTTATGAAAATTATTCCAGGATTGAATGACTTTTCATATGAAGAGCATGTGATGGCTCTTGGCCTGTATTCACTGGAATTCAAAAGAATGAAGGGTGACCTCATTGAAACCTGTGGAATGGTGAGAGGCCTTGAGAGAGTGTATGTGGGGAGGATGTTTTCTATGGTGGGAAAGTCTAAGACCCAGAGGACACAGCCTCATAATAGAGGGGCATCCTTTTAGAATGGAGATATGGAGGAATTTCTTGAGACAGAGAGTGGTGAATCTGTGGAATTCTTTGCCACAGGAAGCTGTGGAGGCCAGGTCATTATGTATATATTCAGTCAAAAGTTGGTAGATTCTTAATTGGTCATGGCAGAAAAGGATATGGGAAGAAAACAGGGGTTTGGGTCTGAGAGGGAAAATAGATCAGCCATGATGAAATGGTAGAACAGACTCAATAGGCAAAATGGCCTAATTGTGTTCCTATATCTTATGGTCTTATAAGTATAAATACTCTGGCTCGGCCCAGTAAAAGAGTAACGAGCCAACTTTTTCAAAGTTTGTCTGGGAAAATCTTTCAGTTACAAAGTTTTTAAATTGCATTTTGTTTACTGTGTTTTTACTCTCAGATGGTGGAGAGAATGCAATTGATTAGAACTGGACGAAATATGATATATAAAAAGACTATTAATATGAACCTGATTCATTGATTTATAGTCCCAAGATCCAATTAAAATTAGAGGGTAATGTCTGCATATCAGTGACTGATAGCAAATTTGATAACTTTTTGGATATCAGACAGCATTTAGCAGATTTGAGTTCTTATTTTACAGTTTTTTTTGTTTTGCTATGAACAATTATAATTGTAGGTTTTGCTTTGATCTAAGCCTCTGTTTTGCACTCCCTCTCCCTACATTGCCTGAATAAGGAAACTTCAGCTCTTTTCTCTTTGTTGGCCTAGTATCTGTGATAGATAATCAATACAAAGTCACAATGTCCGAATTATATTCTAGGTGGGTAAACAGAATTTCCAATAAATACTATTAGTTACATTTCACTTCAAAAGAGTTTTCAGAGAGAACAAGGTTTCAAGGAAATTGCATGTTTACAATGAAGAGGAAATAGGAGGAGCTTTAGAGATGTCAAAGAGCATCTTTTTGATTATACTTATTGCATAATACAACAGTCTTATTTCTTTGAACAACTGAAACACTCTTTCTGAGGGCTTCAACTCTTTTATACAACTTTATATTCTCTCTCTTTTGCTCTCTTCCTCTCCTTATACCATTCTATCATTGTGGTTGGTTGATATCCGTCTGTCTTGAAGGACCGGGGTGATGACAATCATCATTGGAAGCCTGGGCAGGAGGAATGGAGATCCTGAGATGCCCAGGCATCAAGATCCCCCTCTCAGCCTCACCAATATAGTCCAAAGGAAAGCTTATGAAGCAAGACGTTTGGCGTCCACTTGGCTGCAGGAACTGCCAGAAGGGCGTTCAATGACATCCAGCCACCTTGGGGGCTCCACTCTGGACTTGCGGTCTGGGTTTACTCCCATAGCCTTCGTCTCTCCCAAGGCTGCCTACAAGGCAGTGGGACTATTTACCCATAGCTGGGGATCTGGTTCACAAGCACCAGCGCATGTCCTGCGTGTTACGTGAGCAGGGGGCAGACCTCCTCTCCGTCCTCTGTAGTTCAGCCTGAGTCTGATAAAAGTTCAGTTTCCGTGTGTCACCAGTGATGAGGTACTACATGAGGCTTGCTGTTGGACAGGCTACGTACAGGCAGGGAGAGACTTACACATTCAGCTCTCCTTTTCATGAGACTGCTAGTCAGTGGCGGAAGCTGAAGGTGGGAGTGAAAAGCACTACACACTACATTACCCCACTAGACACATCACAACAACCATTTTGTCACCACTATCATTATTATTATTCTATTAAGCTATTTGTTCTAACAGCTTGCACATAATATCCCTGCATGCCCTTAGTTCTCCCAGGACATGCTAGAATATTAAACATTTGGTCACTTTCTGGAGTTGTGAAGAACGAGCTATCTCATGTTCATCACTTGAACATTTGCCACAGCAGACACCAATCCCTTTTAAGATAAGCGCAGTTAGTCTCTGCAAGTATTGATGCATCATCTGCGGATCATTTCATGCAGAAACGATCAGACATTGAAATTGGGTTCTTCTAGGTCCCGATCAATCACCCACTCATAAACTTGCTAAACAATTGGGTATGATTGTTATTCATTGATTGAAACTATCCAGTTACTGCCAAATTGATCATAGGATAAAATATGCATTGTAGGCCTTTGATTAAATCTCAATCAGTTTATTTTGATTTTGCATAGCCCCCTTGAAAAATCTATGTTAGAAACAAGTCTTCAGGACTTGATATTTTCCCTCTAAAAGAACATCGATGTGTTAGACAATGGTTCAGAGGAAAAGGTAATTAGCTAAAATATAAAAGAGGACCAAAGTTTCAAAAACAGAAGTTTTTATTGGGGTAAGACAGTGGAGAAATGACTCTGTTTCTGGTCTTTCAAATGACTGGATATGGATTATGTAGCCATGAGACGTAACTTATTTCATCCAAAATGATTGCACAATAAAAGCTAAAACAATTGCCTTTGTTTCCAATTTTAATGAAAAGATAAAGGTATCATATTTCAAATCATTGCAAAACAATATACAAATCCAGAATTTACACAAGCGCAAAGCTAATAAAATTGAAAGAAGGCTACACATATGATTATCTTATTCCAACAGAGCAATAAATAGAGGAAATAAGCTGCCAGCCCATCAGTAGATGTATGACAATTCATTGCAATGAATGGGAAATTGGATCATGAAATGTAACATTACCACTTCTGTTTATGATTTGGTCTAAATATCTGAAGCATTTCCTGGGCATAGTGAATTTTATCCTTCCTGACACTGAGCTGATGCGGCCTACAACTCTAGCACTCAATTCATGGGATATTGGAATAAACATCAGGATCACATCATCTGCAGTTACATAATCTAAAATTCATTTTCAAATTTGAATGCTTCATTTCTATTGCCCTGGATAACCTACAGTATATCCTCCTAAGAATATGCATGCATTAAAACCATTAGAAGATAATTGCCCTTCTAACTACTCAATTAAAATACTGTATGTGACAGAGATTAAGAACCTTTAAAATATACAACAGAGAATTAACACAAATTAATTATGGAACATATTAGAATTGGAACCTTGATCTAAGTATGGCAAATATGTTTCATTCCATTATTCATATAAAAACATACTTACATTATTTAATTTCATGATTATATTCTGGAGCCTGAATGTATATGGTTTCCATAATAATAAAAATATACACTTAGTAGCCACTTCATTAGGTACTGTACCTCCTGTTCACGGTCTCCTGCTGTTGTTTTAGCCCATCCACTTCAAGATTCAATGTGTTGTGTGTTCACAGATGCTCTTCTGCACACCATTGTTGTAATGTGTTGTTGATTGAGTTACTGTCACCTTCCTGTCATCTTAAACCAGTCTGGCCATTCTTATTTGACCTCTCTCATTACAAGGCATTTTTGCCTGCAGAATTGCCATTCACTGGACTTCCTTTTTTGTTTTTCATACCATTCACCATTCTCTGTAAACTCTGGAAACTGGTATACATGAAAATCCCAAGAGATCAGCCGTTTTAAATATAAAAATATAAAAAACAAATTAAAAAAGTATAATGCAGAACACATCTTATTTGTGATACTTAACCTTTGGTAAATAATGGTATTAACTTCTATTTAACAAAGTAAATTTAATAGAGTGCCCTAAAGTTCAAAGTTCAAAAGTTCAAAGTAAATTTTATTATCAAAGGACATATATATCACCATATACAACCCTGAGATTCATTTTCTTGTGGGCATACTCAACAAATCTATAGAACAACAACTATAAAAGAATCAATGGAAGACTGCCCAACTAGGGTGTTCAGAGTGCAGATGACAGAAAACAATGCAAAGAAATGATAATAATGAATAAATAAGCAATAAATATCGAGATCATGAGATGAAGAGTCCTTGAAAGTGAGTCCTTTGGTTGTAGGAACATTTCAATGATGCTCGTGAAGTTGAGTGAAGTTATTCGCTTTGGTTCAAGAGCCTGATGTTTGAGGGATAGTAACTGTTTCTGAACCTTGCAGCATGAGTCCTGAGGCTCCTGTATCTTCTTCCTGCCAGCAGTAGTGAGAAGGAGCACGTCCTGGGTGGTGAGGGTCTCTGATGATGGATCCTGCTTTTTTGCAACATCATTTCATGTAGACATGTTCAATGGTTGGGTGGGCTTCCTGGACTATAACATATCTGAACCTTAAATAGGCACAATGTATATGAATGAGGAAATCTAGCAGATAAAATAATTGCAACTTGAAACACACAATCAGGAAACAGACACTTCCAGTATATAGAAGATTAGAAATTAAACAAAATGCTGGATATAATTAGTTTTAGAAGAGATAATCTCACTTTTCATTCCTCATTAATGTTAATGCAATGGTAAAAGGTAATGTGGAAAGAGTTCAGGGTTAAAAATCAATATCTGTCATTGTGCATGGAAGATAAAACAAGGTAGCATGCTGATTATTAAGGCTTATTTCAGAGCTAAAGTTGAATTATTCATGAAGTATTACAGGGAAATTGTTTAATAGAAAGGAGAACATTGGACTGAGTATGTGTGGATGAAATTAATGATTAACCAATTAGAATATAAATAGATATTTTCAAAAAGGAGGATGTTAAGAATGACATGGGGAGAGTGACATTAGAAGTGGTGATGCTGGTGTGGGTTGTTTATCGGAATTAGTTGATCAAGGATAAAGGATCACCTATATTCAGCATATACATTTACATGTGTCAGGAATTTGCTCTGGTTTGTCGGTCATGCGACATGCAATGAAAAACACATTCAACAGTTGTAAAGCATAAAGAATTATATACAAGATAAAATTAGAGGTAAAATGGAATAAAATGTGCACAATACATAAATACCAGTATATATTTAAAATGTAAACAGCATTATAAAATGTGGTTTAAATTGTCTACTGTGTAATGCATCAACAGGGGTATTGATAGAGGGGGTGGGAGATTAACTGGAAAGATTGATCAGGTTAACTGCCTTAGGGAAGAAATTTTTAAGATGGTGTGAGGCTTTTGATTCAGTAGGCCCATAGCGCTTTCCAGAAGGGAGCTTTTGGTAAAGGTTGGGTTGAGTAGTAACTGTAATGATATTTCCTGCTCACTTCTTTGCCTTGGACACATAGAAGTTGTTGCAGTGATGTTAGACTGCAGCTAACAACCTTTCCAGCTGACCTGACGGTTTGCTCTAGCTTTCGTGTATTATCAGGGGATGTTGCGCCAAACCAAACAGTAATGTCTGATGTAAGGCACTGTGTAAGTGCACCAGAATGATCTCGGGAAGATGGAATTTTTCCAGCTGCCACAAGAAGTACATCCTCTGCCGAGCCTTTTTGTTAATGAAGAAGATATGGCTTTCCCACATGAAGTCCTGTGATTATTGAAATGGTGCTAACTGTAGAGTTGTTGAAGATGAGCAGGGACACAGTTCTCCCACAGTTGATATGCGTCTCTACGTACATTCAGCATCAAGTTGTGATTGCACCTGGACATTAGCTTCATGCACAAGATGCTGGTGGCGCTCATCCATGGAAATGAACAAACAGTTGAGCTTCAGTTCTCAATGTGCAGTGTGGACAGTTCACCCGAAACCAGAAGTGACGATGAGTGGGATTGAGAGTGCTAGTGTCGAGCTGAAGCTACTGCTGGAGTGTCCTGAATAAAAATGTGTAGTTGTTACCCATGCTAAATTTGTCTTTTATCAAGAACAATCATAGCTTGGTGTCAGAAGTCAGTGTGAGGACTAAACACGGATTGTGAACGAATATCTTGACTGACTAAGAAACAGGCACTGGGCTCCAACGGAGAGAAGCTGCTGGCCAGAGAGCACATTGTATCCTGAAGTAGCTGTTGTTCACAGAATTCACCAAGACAGGTCCAGGCAAGCGTCTCATAATTCTGTAATGGATAATCCAAGTCTTCCCACACCTTTAAAAGTTTACTGGCAATCTAACTGATAACTGGTAATGCTTCAAATAGTGATTCAATATATATTTAGCAGCAAATAGAGCTGCGGACATGGACGAAAGATTGAAAGTGTCTATCTTCCTACATGTAATTGGCAAAGACACTTTGGATATCTAGAACAGCTTTCAATTTGATGAAACAGCCTTGACATTGGACACGATGATGACAAAATTTGTGGCGCATTTTGTACCAAGTAAAAACATCACATTTGAAAGATACAAGTTCTTTCCCTGTGGCCAGAGACAAGGTGTTAGTTTTGGCCAATACATAGCTGAGCTATACTCACTGAGTAAGTCCTGTAATTTTGAAAATTTGAGAAACTCACTAGTTAGAGACAAAATAGTTCATGGAACTTCAAGTAAGTTCATCACCATCCTGAAAGCTGTTTGTGAGTCATGGAGTTCCATGTGAAATGGTTTCCAGACAATGGTTCACGCTTTTTGAGCTGTGAATTTGAGTACTTTTGTCGATGATTAGGGGTTGAAATATAAAATTTCAAGCCTACATCACCCCAAATCTAATGGCCGGATGAAGAGATTGGTCAAGGTAGTGAAGGGCCTCATGAAGAAAGTGCAAGATGGACGAGAAGACTTTCACACAAATCTGATGATTTACAGAAGTGTGCCACTGCAGAACGGCCTTTCACCAGCCCAAACGCTGATGGTTCAATACACATGTACTAACTTTCCTGTGCACGAAAACCTATTGACAACTGAAGGAGCACACAAGGACAAATTGACTAAAGAGAAAGAAAACGATAAACAGAAACATGGAAAACCGACAGCAAAATACAGGCTCTTCGGCCCACAGAGTTGTGCCAAACATGTCCTTACCTTAGAATTACCTAGGCTTACCCATAGCCCTCTATTTTTCTAAGCTCCATGTACCTATCCACAAGTTTCTTAAAAGACCCTATCGCATCTGCCTCCACCACCATCACCGGTAGCCCATTCCACACACACACCACTCTCTGCGTAAAAAGTTTACCACTGACATCTCCTTTGTACCTCCTTCCAAGCAACTTAAAACTGCCCTCTCATGCTAACTATTTCAGCCCTGGGAAAAAGCCTCTGACTATCCACAATCTTGTACACCTCTATCAGGTCACCTCTCATCCTCCGTCACTCCAAGGAGAAAAGGCCGAGTTCACTCAACCTGTTCTCATAAGGCATGCTCCCCAATCCAGGAAACATCCTTGTAAATCTCCTCTGTACACTTTCAATGATTTCCACAATCCTTCCTGTAGTGAGGCGACCAGAATTGAGTACAGAAATCAGCTGGGGGAAAATTGCTCATCTGCCCCTGGCCTCGTCCAAGTAGGCAAGAAATGGATCCCAGATAGCCGAAATTTTTTTTATTGAATTGGTTCTCAAGAACCTAAGTTTCTCCATCTGTATGACTGAGATCATATCAGCTATCCATCTCCAAAAGGAAGGGGGAGAAGGTGATTTCCATTCCATCAAGATAAGTCTTTTGGCAACAATCATCCCCAGCATCAGAGACTGTTGTATGGCTGCAGGGAAACAAATAGTAGATTGCGAGCAGCCAAATACAGTGAGACCAGCTTCCAAGGGGGAAGGATCTTTTATAGGCTGTTGAGTACCAGTCGAATATTTTTGGACCAAAATCCAGTCAGTAATGGGTAAAACCAAAAGGTGTGTGACAACGCGGCCTCCATCACTTGGCATCTATCACACATTGGCGAGACAGAAGTGTAAATCCTGTGCAATCTAAGTTTAGAGTAATGGAGACGGTGGACAACTTTAAACTGGATCAGTTGGTGTCTGCTGTTAACATAGCAAGCCTGTATCATAGACAAACACTTATCCCAGGCAGCTTCAGATAACTCAATGCCCAACTCCTCTCTCCAGGTGTCTCTAATCTTCACAGTAGACACTACAGTGCAATTATCAAACAAACGTACAAACTTAGAAACGAGATGCCTGGAGTCAGGAGGGTTCTTTAAAATATCAAAAAAACATATGTTTTCCTGGAAGGATTTCAAAATTACAAATTTTAGATTGAATGTAGTGACTAATTTGTAAATAATGAAAAAAGTGCAAATGAGGCAGCTCAAATTTCTCTTTCAGCAGACTAAATGTTACAAACCATCCCTCTATGTACAGGTCTTTAATAGAGACTAGATCCTTCTCCCTCCAAGCATGGTAGGTTTTGTCTGCATGAGGGTAGAAAGGAGTGATTGAAACAGATTGATGTTTGTACAGAGGTCTCTGGTAAATTCAGAATGCTCCTAATCTGATTTAGAATTCTGACGGAATTTTTTAAAACAAAACTCAAATTTTTTGAAGTCCCAGTCTTCTCTAACTTGGAGAACAGCATGGCTGGCAAGCAGGAATTGACAACAGAGTTGGACTCCATACATAACCACAAGGGAGCCCCAGGGGTGGGGCTAGGTTATCCGGAGCCCCCTGTTGCCAAAGCATTAAAACCCTAGCATTGACAGCCCAATAATAGTAGCTAAATACAGGTAATCCCAGCCCTCCGTCAGACTTGGACTTTTGTAAATGAATTTTCGAAATCCTGTGATTCTTATAATTCCAGATATAAGACAATATTATGGAGTCCAATTCTTTAAAGAAGGTTGATGTAAGAAAAATCGGGAGATTTTGACAAAGATAGAGAACCTAGGAAGGGAAACCATTTTAACTGAATTTATACGACCAATCATGGACAGAGGTAGGGTTTTCCAACTTTCTATATTCTGTTTAAGTTTTGAAATAAACTCCGCAAAGTTTGATTTAAATATTAATTTAGGATCTTTGGGGATTACCAAGCCAATATAAGTAAAGTGATCTTTAACTACTTTGAACGGGACACTTTCCAAAAAACCCCACGTGTAGTCGTTGGAGAGGGGCACAAAGTCACTTTTTGTCCAATTGATTGAGTATCCCACAGTCTGCCAAAAGAGATAATTAAATCTAGAAGAAGAGAGACTGACTTTTCTGAGTTTTGTAAGCAGAGTATCACATCATCAGCATATAAACTAATAAGTGTTTCAATACCTCCCACTTTCAAACCCAGAATATTTGGGTGACTTCTTATTTTTAGGGCAAAGGGCTCTCCCGCGACGGCAAGAAGGGCCAGCGAGAGAGGGCAACTCTGCTGGACTGAATCGTGTAGGGGAAACATAGTTGAATTGTCACTATTAGTTATAATAGAACACACTGGGCTGATGTATATCAGTTTTACCCAAGATATAAATGACTCGCCGAACCCAAACCTGTACAGTGACTCAATCATGTAAGGCCACTCAATCTGGCCAAAAGGCTTCTGTGCATCAAGGGATAAAATTGCTGCCCCACTAGCTTTCCCATGATCAGCATATATAGTATTAAGGAGGCATCTGATATTGGAAAAAGAAAACCTGTCCGGGACAAATCCTGTCTGATCAGGATGAATGATAGATGATAAATGCTTATTTAATTGGATAGCCAGCATTTTTGTAATTACCTTTCTATCAAAATTCTGGAGTGCAATGGGCCTATAGCTGGCTGGGTCTGTTTCCTCTTTGCTTTTCTTTAAAATGAGGGAAATGTTAGCCTCGTACAATGTTCTAGGCAAGGCTTTATCTCTGTTAGAGCAAGATATCATTCTGAGGAGAAAGAAGCCTTGCCAGATGGAAATGACTTAATGGCAGAAATTATTTCTTCCAATGTGAAGTCAGAATCTAGATCCTCCCTAGCAACGTCACTAAGTTTCAGCATTACAAAAGAATCAAATAAGTCATTCAAATCAGATTGAGTGGCACTGCATTTAGAAGTGTAGAGTTCACTGTAAAATTTTTTAAAACAGTCATTTATCTCCTTGGGGTTAGTTAACAGGGTACCCGCCGTCGATCTAATGCAATGAATTGACCTTAGGGCCTGGGCGCCCCTGAGCTGCCGAGCCAGGAGCCCCTCAGGCTTGTCCCCCATTTCAAAATGCTTTTGTCTTAATTTTAAGAGGAGGTTATTTATTTGACTACCCAAGATACAATTGTACGCATATTTAAGCTTCATTATTTTATTATAATCTTCAGAGGATTTCGAAGCCTGGTATGTCGCTTCGACGGTTGGGAGAGTATTCCCAATCTCTAATAATTGCCCTTCTCTCTACCTCTTCGCAGCGGATTCACATGAAATTATATACCCACGAATTACAACTTTTAACGTCTCCCAGAGTGTGGAATCTGACACCTCGCTGTTATCGTTAATTTCTATAAAATCTTTTAATCTGGTGGTGATATTTTCTATAAATTTCTTATTGGCGAGTAGGGAGGGGTTAAAGCGCCAGGAGTAGATTTGTTTGGGAAGGGAGAGATTTAGGGACTTTGTCAAGGGGCAATGGTCAGAAATTAATCTATTATGATATTTTATATTGGTAACATGAGATACTAAATGAGAGTTAACCGAAAAATTATCTATTCTACTACAAGATTTGTGTACATGAGAATAATAAGAATAATCCTTGTCGGTGGGATGTTGAACTCGCCAAATATCTACTAAATTCCTAGATTTAATCAAATTATTTAGAACCTGCACTTACACGATATTTGAGGGCAGGTGGGAGGAGAATCTATCTAAATATGGATCTAGGTAGCAATTCAAGTCACCACCAATTATTATATTTGAATTACTGGCATCCGGAAGTTATTCAAAAACTTTCTTTAAAAAATTTGGCTCGTCTGTGTTTGGATCATAAATATTAAAGAAGGTTAACGGAAATGAATTAATGGTGCCAGAGATCATAATAAACCTGCCACGAGGATCTGTGGTCATGGAAGTGAGTTGAAATGGAATATTTTTCTAAAGAGGATAGCCACACCACGGGCATGAGAAGTAAATGGTGACTGGTAAACCTGCGATATCCAGCTGGATCTTAATCTGCGTTGCTCAGTTACTTTGATACGGGTTTCCTGTAGAAAAATCACATCTGCAGATAAAGATTTGAGATGTCTAAAAACATTATCCCTCTTAACAACATGACCAAGGCCCTTAACATTCCACAAGACTATTGTAATATCTTTACTCCCCAGCTGCGTTTCACCGCAAGGCCTCTGCATATGAGAATAAAAAAGAGATTATTAGAGTTGAGCACAAACATAGTAAACAATGCAAAATAGCTGGCAGCCTCATAAGAACACAACATACACAAAAAAAACATGTCTGAGCCATAAACAAGAACAACACACACCCTAACCCAACCCCCTAAACCAGGCACATAATTCCCCATTTCCATCCCAAAAAGAGCTGCTGGTCAGGTAACTAACATTACAGAATTATCACAAACCCCCCTCTCCAAGAAAATTTATAACACAAACTATATAATACCATTAAACAAATGCCATTAGGGCTGGGGAGAGTTATCCAATCTCCATACCTGAAGCTGAACATTCATGACACCAACTCAAACTTAACCCTTATAATAACAGAAATATTTAGAACATTCTCTGCAATTAAATCCCAATGCAGAATATAGCATTGCAAAACTAATATAACATGCAGGTCCCTCCCCTTATCCCAACATGGAAACCGACACAAATATAAGCTGAATAAGCAGTATCAATATATCTACTCCCTTTCGCGTGCGTTATTCCTTTTCAAGAATTGTGCTGCTTCTTTCGGGTCATCATATACTTTAGACGTTCTTCTATCTTGATGGTAAATATAGAGCCTAGCCGGATACCACAGAGTGTGCTTGATTCCTCCATCACGCAGTGTTTGCAGTACATCATGAAAGGCATGATGTTGAGTCATCACCTCATTAGTATAATCCAGGGAGATCAAGACCTTGTTTCCCTTGTACTCCATGGGTTGTAGTCTGCTGTGGCGCAGGTTCAGCCTACTTGAAAGTGATGGATACGTGCCAAGATGGTGCATGGCTTAGCGCCGGCAGTTGGCTTTGGTTTGAGAGAGCGATGTGCATGATCAACTTTAACCGGGTACGGGAAATGCTTTTCCCCGAGCAACTTGGGAATCAGCCTGGAAACAAATTCAGTAGGTTTACCATCCTCCTCGCCCTCTTGTATCCCTACAATCTTAACATTATGTCTCTGTGAACGAGCTTCTAAGTCATGCATTTTAGCTTCAAGCTGGCTATTTTGTCTCATTAGCTCTGAATACTTCTCTTCAAGCTCTTGCATGCGTGTTTCAAGGTCGCTCGCGGTTAGTTCTTGATTAGCCACACGGGCTTGTAAGTCAGCCTGTGAGGCCACATGCGTCTGAAACTTGGTCTCAAAAACATCAAAGCGGTCGTTAATGCTGTGCAGAATTGACTCAGAAATCTCCTGACCTAATTCCTTGCACATTGTGTAAGTTATATCTGGCGGTATCTCACATGCGGAGAAGTTCTTTACAGACCTGTTGTTAACACTAACTTCGGTAGTTTAGCAGTCGGTGGTCTTGGTTTTATTTGTCTTTGGCATTGTCAAACTTTTCCAGACACTTAGTTTAGACATACACTGCCGGCCTATGAATGAATAAAACACGGTATAATAGTAATTTTATCGAGGCCTCAGTGAGGAGCACTGACCAAACACGACTAATCCATACACATGCACACTGGCGCCCCCCGCCGTATGCCTTCTTAACCACAGAGTCAACCTGCGTAGCAGCTTTGAGTGTCCTATGGACACGGACCACAAGATCCCTCTAATCCTCCACACTGCCAAGAGTCTTGCCATTAATGCTATATTCAGCCATCATATTTGACCTACCAAAATGAACCACCTCACACTTATCTGGGTTGAACCCCATCTGCCATTTCTCAGACTAGTTTTGTATCCTATCAATGTCCTTCTGTAACCTCTGACAGGCCTCCACACGATCCACAACACCCCCAACCTTCGTGTCATCAGCAAATTTACTGACCCATCCCACCACTTGCTCATCCAGGTCATTTATAAAAACCACAAACAGTAGGGGTCCCGGAACAGATCCCTGAGGCATTCCACTGGTCATCGACCTCCATGCAGAATATGACCCATCTACAACCACTCTTTCTTTGCCTTCTGTGGGCAAGCCAATTCTGGATCCACAAAGCATGCTTCCTTACTTTCTCAATAAGCCTTGCATGGGGTACCTTATCAAATACCTTGCTAAAATCTATATACACTACATCCACGGCTCTACCCTTATCGATGTGTTTAGTCACATCCTCAAAAAATTCAATTAGGCTCGTAAAGCACGACCTGTCTTTGACAAAGCCATGCTGACTATTCCTAATCATATTATGCCTCTCCAAATGTTCATAAATCCTGTTTCTCAGGATTTCCTCCATCAACTTACCAACCACTGAAGTAAGACTCACTGGCCTATAATTTCCTTGGCTATCTCTACTCCCTTTCTTGAACAAGGGAGCAACATCTACAAAACTCCAATCCTCCGGGACCTCTCCCATCCTCATTGATAGAACATTGAACATGGAACAGTACAGGCCCTTCGGCTCACAATGTTTTGCCGACCCTCGAACCCTGCCTCCCATATAACCCCCCCACCTTAAATTCCTCTATATACCTATATACCTGTCTAGTAATCTCTTAAACTTCACTAGTGTATCTGCCTCCACCACTGACTGAGACAGTGCATTCCCTGCACGAACCATTCTCTGAGTAAAAATCCTTCCTCTAATATCCCCCTTGAACTTCCCACCCCTTACCTTAAAGCCATATCCTCTTGTATTGAGCAGTGGTGCCCTGGGGAAGAGGCGCTGGCTATCCACTCTGTCTATTCCTCTTATTATCTTGTACACCTCTATCATGTCTCCTCTCATCCTCCTTCTCTCCAAAGAGTAAAGTCCTAGCTCCCTTAATCTCTGATCATAATGGATACTCTCTAAACCAGGCAGCATCCTGGTAAATCTCCTCTGTACCCTTTCCAATGCTTCCACATCCTTCCTATAGTGAGGCGACCAGAACTGAACACAGTACTCCAAGTGTGGCCTAACCAGAGTTTTATAGAGCTGCATCATTACATCGCAACTCTTAAACTCTATCCCTCGACTTATGAAAGCTAACACCCCATAAGCTTTCTTAACTACCCTATCCACCTGTGAGGCAACTTTCAGGGATCTGTGGACATGTACCCCGAGATCCCTCTGCTCCTCCACACTACCAAGTATCCTGCCACTTACGTTGTACTCTGCCTTGGAGTTTGCCCTTCCAAAGTGTACCACCTCACACTTCTCCGGGTTGAACTCCATCTGCCACTTCTCAGCCCTCTTCTGCATCCTATCAATGTCTCTCTGCAATCTTCGACAATCCTCTACACTATCTACAACACCACCAACCTTTGTGTCGTCTGCAAACTTACCAACCCACCCTTCTACTCCCACATCCAGGTCGTTAATAAAAATCACGAAAAGTAGAGGTCCCAGAACAGATCCTTGTGGGACACCACTAGTCACAATCTTCCAATCTGAATGTACTCCCTCCACCACCACCCTCTGCCTTCTGCAGGCAAGCCAATTCTGAATCCACCTGGCCAAACTTCCCTGGATCCCATGCCTTCTGAATTTCTGAATAAGCCTACCGTGCGGAACCTTTTCAAATGCCTTACTAAAATCCATATAGATCATATCCACTGCACCACCCTCATCTATATGCCTGGTCACCTCCTCAAAGAACTCTATCAGGCTTGTTAGACACGATTTGCCCTTCACAGAGCCATGCTGACTGTCCCTGATCAGACCATGATTCTCTAAATGTCCATAGATCCTATCTCTAAGAATCTTTTCCAACAGCTTTCCCACCACAGACGTAAGGCTCACTGGTCTATAATTACCCGGACTACCCCTACTACCTTTTTTGAACAAGGGGACAACATTTGCCTCCCTCCAATCCTCTGGTACCATTCCCGTGGACAACAAGGACATAAAGATCTTAGCCAGAGGCTCAGCAATCTCTTCCCTCACCTCGTGGAGCAGCCTGGGGAATATTCCGTCAGGCCCCGGGGACTTATCCGTCCTAATGTATTTTAACAACTCCAACACCTCCTCCCCCTTAATATCAACATGCTCCAGAGCATCAACCTCACTCATATTGTCCTCACCATCATCATGTTCCCTCTCGTTTGTGAATACCGAAGAGAAGTATTCATTGAGGGCCTCACTCACTTCCACAGCCTCCAGGAACATCTTCCCACCTTTATCTCTAACCAGTCCTGTCATCCTTTTTTTCTTCACATAATTGAAGAATGCCTTGGGGTTTTCCATTACCCTACTCGCCAAGGCCTTCTCATGCCCCCTTCTTGCTCTTCTCAGCACCTTCTTAAGCTCCTTTCTTGCTTCCCTATATTCCTCAATAGACCCATCTGATCCTTGCATCCTAAACTTCATGTATGCTGCCTTCTTCCACCTGACTAGATTTTCCATCTCACTTGTCACCCATGGTTCCTTCACCCAATCATTCTTAATCTTCCTCACCGGGACAAATTTATCCCTAACATCCTGCAAGAGATCTCTAAACATCGACCACATGTCCACAGTACATTTCCCTGCAAAAACATCATCCCAGTTCACACCCACAAGTTCTAGCCTTATAGCCTCACAATTTGCCCTTCCCAATTAAAATTTTCCTGTCCTCTCTGATTCTGTCCTTTTCCATGATGATGCTAAAGGTCAGGGAGCGGTGGTCACTGTCCCCCAGATGTTCACCCACTGAGAGATATGTGACCTGATCCGGTTCATTACCTAGTACTAGATCTAGTATGGCATTCCCCCTGGTCGGCCTGTCCACAAACTGTGACAGGAATCCGTCCTGGACACACTTAACAAACTTTGCCCCATCTAAACCTTTGGAACTAATCAGGTGCCAATCAATATTAGGGAAGTTAATGTCACCCATGATAACAACCCTGTTATTTTTGCACCTTTCCAAAATCTGTCTCCCAATCTGCTCCTCTGTATCTCTGCTGCTACCAGGGGGCCTATAGAATACCCCCAATAGAGTAACTGCTCCCTTCCTGTTCCTGACTTCCACCCGTACTGACTCAAAAGAGGATCCTGCTACATTACCCACCCTTTCTGTAGCTGTAATAGTATCCCTGACCAGTAATGCCACCCCTCCTCCCCTTTCCCCCGCTCTCTATCCCTTTTAAAGCACTGAAATCCAGGAATATTGAGAATCCATTCCTGCCCTGGTGCCAGCCAAGTCTCTGTATTGGCCACTACATCATAATTCCATTTATGTATCCAAGCTCTCAGTTCATCACCTTTGTTCCTGATGCTTCTTGCATTGAGGTACACACACTTCAGCCCTTCTACCTTACTACCTTTACACCATTTATTCTGCTTCTCTTTCCGCAAAGCCTCCCTTTATGTTAGATCCGGCTTTACTCCATGCACTTCTTTCACTGCTCTATCGCGCTGGGTCCTATCCCCCTTGCAAATTAGTTTGAACCCTCCCGAACTCTGCTGGCAAAGCTACCTGCAAGGATATTGCTCCCCCTCAATTGATGATGCAAAGATCATCGCCAGAGGCTAAGCAATCTCCTCCGTCACTTCCCACAGTAGCCTGGAGTACATCCCGTCCAGTCCCATTGATTTACCCAACTTGATGCTTTCCAAAACCTCCAACACATCCTCTTCCTTAATATTTACATGCTCAAGCTTTTCAGTCCACTGCATGTCATCCCTACAAAAGCCAAGATCCTTTTATGTAGTGAATACTGAAGCAAAATATTCATTAAGTACCTTTGCTATCTCCTCCAGTTCCATATACACACTTTTCCACTGTCATTATCACGATAAGACTGTAAAAAGCCTACCAGTCCTGAAATCTGGAGATCAATTGCAAAATCAGAGTTCACGATTCCAGCACATGGTCCATGCAAGCATATGTTCAAGAGGAAGTTGCTCCAGATTCTTACCAAGTCCAGACAGAAGTAGGAACACCACTGAGAAGGAACTGCGTGGATCTAGGACCTTAATTTCCAATTCATATCTGTGACACATCATTTGCCAGTACACCAATGGAGCCAGCAGATGTGAAAAATAGCCTTGTTGTTCAAAGTTCTCAGAGAGGCACTAATATTAACAAAGCACGTGAAAGCTATACATCTGCATAGATCAACCACCTCAGGGACTGATTGAGAGTTGAAGAGTGAACAAAGGACTGTATTTGTTCATTACAATTGAGGTTAAAGTAACCACCTTTGTTGGAAACAAGTATTGTTTCTTGCAGGTTTATGAGAATGGAGTATTATGTTGTTTTTATTTAAAAAAGAGGGAAGATGTGTTATTATGTATGTATGCATTAAATAACATCAATTCCCAGTGTGCAATTTGGGCAGTTCACCTGGAACAGGAAGTGATATTGGTGAGTGGGGTCGCACATGCTCGTGTCCAGCTGAAGCCATGGTTGGAGTATCCCGAATAAAGATGTGTTTCTTGTTACTCATGCTAAGTTTGCCTTTCATCAATAACAAATATAACTGCTTTGAAACATTGAAAGTGACAGATTAGCCAAGTGAATATGGAACTTCAGGATAATGTAAAGATAAGGAGAAATTCAGAGCATACATGCAAGTAACAATGAAGACTACAGCCATAGTTGCTTATAGTAATACTACCAATTTTGGTGATAAATTTGATTTCAGTGGGATGAAAATTCAGTGAATTCCTTAACAAATGGGCAATCTACTCCATTAACTTTAAATAATCATGCCATTGTCCTAAAAAATCTGCTTCCTTTTTGCTACTTTCTTTGTGCACCAATGCAAAAAGCAAAAAGACATTGGTGATGAATGACTCTTAAAAGCTGGGAGTTTGTGGAAGACAGAATATTTCTCAGATAGTACAAATTGAGAGACAAGCATACAACAAGTGACAGGCAGAGACAGAGAAAGTGACAGGGTAGGGAAATGAGGAAGATGATTCCCAAGAAGACAAATATCCAGCAAAGAGGGGAAAATTGGGTGACAATGCCAGTTTGATAGGTGCTTAGCAGATTTTTTCATATGGTGAGAAAGAACCATGTACATTTGAGGGGAATTAAACCTAACCATTACATAATGTAAAGATAAATAATATCACCAGTCCCACCCCTTTCTTAACGTTGTATCAAGCCCTCTGGTTCACTTTACTGCCAGACTTATAGTGGTCCCGACTTAAACCCTGCAATGCCTCATCCCACATTCTTCTTTGGCTAGCATGCCTTCTTCATTATTGCATCAAAAAGAGTAAGTATCCTGGGCCAACACACCAATGCATTTAATGAAGGCGGCACTCTAGGTGCTCTACTTCATAAGGTGTTTCAAGAGATTTGGTATGTGTCCAAAGACTCATACAAAGTTCTACAAGCATTTTATCTGGTTACATCACAGCTTGGTATGAGGCCTCTTATGCACAGCATCGCAAGAGGCTACAGAGGGTTGAAGACGCAGTCAGTTCTATGACAGGCACAACCCACCCATTCTTCAAACAACAGTACCTCAAGAACACAAGTCCTTCATTAAAGAACTTCACCATCTAGGGCATGCCCTCCTTGTGTTACTATCATTGGGGAGGAGGTACAGGACCCTGAGGATCCACACTCAATGTTTAGGAGCAGTTTCTTCCTCTCCACCAAGGTTCTGTATGTGACCACTTTCAAGGTAGGAAATAATATTGTTTCAGGTTAGAAACAAACAAAAGATTTTCTGAATTTGTACTCTGATATGACAGGAAAACACAGAGGAAGCCAAATTTAATTTTCACCACAAAAGAACAGTAAAGAGAAGACTAATTTCAAGAATTTCCTTCTGGACATTTGGACAAAAATTATGTGAGCCAGATGTCTGTTTTTGAAGGCTGGTTTAATTTGCATAGATAAATAATCATTCAAAAATTCTCAAAAAAGGGACAGAACTGCCAAATCCACTTTTTTTTTTTAAATTCACAAGTATTGTTGCTGATTAAGTTCCAATATGCAAACTTATTTTGCACAATGAATAATTGTGTAATAACTGTTGACTGGACAATTACTAAATCATAACAAGGTTACAATGTGAAAAGAGGCCATTCAGCCCATTGAGTCAGAAATGCACATAAGTATGACATGAAGCTTGCATATAATGCATTTGGAGAAAATAATGAAAATAATGCAGGCATGTGTTGGAAGATGACAAGTGACAGTCATGCTACACAAGTGAAAGAACTGACTATTCCCAACAAGTAATGGAAGAAGCAGATATCTTTGACATCCAATGGTATTATGATTGCCAAGTTTCCTACCACTAATAGATTAGGTGATATCATTGATTAGAAAACTAGTCTCATAAATATTGCAACTACAACAGCAGGTCAGAAGCTCAGTTTTCTAAATGTGTGACTTGCCTCATGCCTCCTTACAGCTTTTTCACAAATTTTAAGGCATAAATCAGGCCTGTGATAGGAAACCCAGTGTTTGCCTGGATTGTTGTAGTGCCAACAATGCTCAGGTAGCTTGAAGCCATCCAGGACAAAGCAGCCAACTTGATTGTCATCTTATTCACTATCCTAACCATTCACTGCCTCCAATAATGATGTATTCTGGCTACAGAATGTACCCAGACTTCTCTTTCAGTACCTCCCAACCCATGTCTTCTACAAAGGCATTAAGCACTACAATTTCAGCATCTCCAAGCAATATATTCTCTTAACTGAAAAAAATATATTGCTATTATTTTATCGTTGCTAGGTCTCAATCTTTGAACTTCCCATCTGACAGAAATAGAGGAATGCCTTTATCACAAGAGCATAACAGTTCATAAAGAGGGTTCACCACCACCTTCGCAAACTTCACTGTGGATGGGCAATGAATACTGGCCTTGCAGTAATGCTCACATCTCATAAGTGATTTTAAGAACTTCTTATTCTTCTTAAGTGTACAAGACAATAGCTTAGAAAAGTAGTGCATGCCTTCAATTCCTCACATATTCCCCACACCTTCTGTGTGATAATGCATACGGTAGGAATCATGAGCAGGAAACAGATTTGTATGAAGACTCATTTTAAAAGATGGCATCCTGGCATTGAGAGAAATCATCAAATGACATTTCCCATTGGGAACAGCAACCTATGGTCCTGTGGAAGGTCAATAATATTTCTGATAGGTGATAGGCCATTGTGTCCTTGGAGTTTCGTACTTGGGCAGGGACTATTGTCTCCAGAATGGAAAGAAACAGAGCCTTTTCAGTATGGAAAGAACAGGAATATTTTGATAAAATTGAGTTTTCATTTCACTGATAGCTTCCCAGATAGATCTGGGTCCTTTTAATTACTCTCAGAGCAGGTTGCTACACTCCAGAAAATGCCTACTCTTACAACTGAGGCCCATATCGTTTCTGAATGTGCATTCAAGCTAGAAGGTTGCAGCAACAATGTCAAGCATACATTACATACTAATTGCAGTGGCGTCCATGCATAAACCAGTTTGCAGGCACTGAGGGGGTTGGGTTAATGAATGATAGTGCACTCTCGAAGGTGAGCTTTCACATAAAAATCAATTGTGGAGAACATGCAAATGTTGTACTCTACCATGGAAATTCCCAGTATTGTGGTTTGTTTTGAACTGCAATGAAACCGAAGTGGATTCATGGCCTTACTGAATATCCTACAGGTGTTTCTGTTTTCGATGTGACCTTCCTTTCAGGGACGTTGGTTGCTTTGTTGGTAGAAAATGCTGGTTAAGAAATTTTTGAACAGCCTGTCCTATACTTAACTGAGCATAGTAACATGTGATGAAAGGTCAAGTTTGAAAACACAAATTCAAGTGAATAATCAGACAACCCAAACTTCAGGATGAAACAATTCAGTAGGTGGGTAACCAACAGTAAATGTGAATACATGGAAGGAACACTCAGTAGTTCACTGTCTTTATTTTAAATTATGATCAATGTAAATTAACTAAAGTATTGTCTTTGTGATTGTTGTCTAATTTTATATTAAAAAATAAAAGGTACCTTTATGACATTAATAATTCATCATAGATCTCAGGTAGGAATTGACCATATACCTATCACTCCTGCTCCTTAGAATAACCGATTCTTGTAAATGCTCTTCCCAACCAGGAAGCTGCTGACACTGTTAGCACTCTCCTGGTAGCAGCAGTTGAGCAAATTATACTCTTGGCTTCAAGATCAAGAGGAATTTGGTGTCCATTGTAACTCTGGAAAGAAAGCTCTTGTTGACAGTCAATAGAAATGTTTGTTTATATATTGTTGAGCTTCTTTCAGACAGTCCAATGTGCCAAAACTGCCCCAAGCCTGGTTTCTTATCTTGTTTCTCTGTCTAGGACCTCATGATCACTCATGATGGAGGTGAGGTGCAACATTGCGGTGTAAAATGTCGAGACAATGATACCGATCTTCACTGAGATTGGCTCTGTAAACCCTTTGGATAGTTTCTGTTTTTATTGAGCAAATGAAAATTTGATTTTTTTTTGTGGTGTAAGAATGGTGTTCCACATTTCCTCCTGATTGATGTATTCAAGAGTTTTGGGGAGACTGAGAAGGGTTGCATATGGTTCTGCTTCCTGTTTTGAAGTTATATAGAACAATAGAGCACTGGCAAGGCCATACAGCCCATGAAATTGTACCAATCTTGATGCCAATTTATGCTAAATATCCTCCTGTTGCATATCATCTATATACCTCCGTTCCTTTTCTATCCATATGTCTATCAAAAAACGGGTTCATGCTTTGTGTAAAGCACAGTTCCTCATTAGGCTAGGCTTCTTGGAGAGTGAACAAGCCTCTCCCTGAAGATGTACTTCCAGCCTTATTCTGCAGGTTACCCCATCAAATTCCTTGTCTGAATTGCGTGTAAGTGGCACAATTGCCTAACTTCACCCATTGGTGAGGTGCCATCTTTGGAATTCTTTTCATCTGCTTTGTATCTCACTTCATGCAGTTACCACATTCGGGTAGTCTTGGATTAGGAAGCAAGGGTAAGGGTATTCGGAGATGAAGGAGAAAGTAATTGGTTGCCTCAGTTTGTTGATAAACAGAAAACATGGGAAAAGAGAAGAATGAAATGTGGAAAGGAGGTTTGGTTATGAAAATACAACTTTTTAATCATGGTTCAATCCTGCTTGTACTCCCTATATAGTTCCATTGCCGATTAATTGGACTTTGACCACAAGTACTCATTTCCTTAGTCATACTTGTGCACAAAGAGAAACACACTGTTCTGAAGCCAGAACGGAAAATTTCGCCATTTTTATACAGAATTGACTTAACCATTACAGATATTGATCATTTGGTGAACTGTGTGTTCCTTGCTTGCTAGATCAATTGGCATTCACAATGGAGGCGTTAAAAGACAAAAGAAACTACAAGCTGACAGCTGATTATACCTTGAAGTCAGTAAAGCAATTGTCCCTTAATTGTTGGGTGTGTTCTGCATCCTTCCATTATATTCTTATCCAGTTTGTCTCTGGCATCCCTTACTGTGAAAAGGGAAGCATATTCTTCAACGACCTTTCTAGAAGATGGCGGCGTGACGCAGCTTGCGCGACTACTCTGGTGAATGATATCTGTAATCTGTCAAATAGGGTACCGTGCACAATCCTGATTTGATGGAGACAGATGTGAGAGAACGGAGGACATCTGGAGAAACTTCTAAAATGCCTTTTTCGCTGCCACTGTTACTGTGTGATCCTGAATCCCCGAATCCTTGGCTTTGCTTGTTGCTCGGTGGCCGGGATGGGGTCGAAGTGCTTGGCAGAGATGGTGCTTGGTGTCGAAGGGCTGGTCGGAGGCTCAAAGTTTTCAGACGGATTCAGAGTCGGTTGGGGTCGGGTGCTTCCAATGCATCGACAGTTGTCGGTACCTGGAGGTTCATGGCAGAGAGAGTTTCTCCCTTCTGTCGCCTACTATCGGAGACTATCAGGAGTCGATCGGAACTCTGAGACTTTTTTTTAACTGTTCCCATGGTCTGTTCTTTATCAAATTATGGTGTTGCTTTGCACTGCATTAACTATATGTTATAATTATGTAGTCTTGTCAGTGTTAGTCTTTGGTTTGTCCTTTTTTTTATACCACTCTGGAGGATCATCGTATCATTTCTTAATGCATGTATGCATTTCTATATGACAATAAACGAGGACTGAGTGTCCTCAAAATCTAATCTAAAAGTTCTCATTTCAGAGACACAACTTGTCTTGGTTGACTGTACACTGCCCCTGACTATCCTTGCCTTCTTGCCTGGATATTGTCTTTAACCCTTTCCTTATCCTGATCCCCACAATCAAAGCCATATTGTGTGTGTGTGTGCATTGAGAAGCTGAGGGGTTTTAAACTGGTGTGGAAGTGAGGGTAAAATGAAACATATGAATGCTGGATGTCATTGATGGGGATCTGATACATAGGGCAGAGATGAAGGCTGGTGCTGGTGCTGGAGTTGACAGTGTTTGATGTAATAGCAGACAAAAGTTTCTCAGAGATCACCGAATCTCACAGCAGCACTGCACTGAAGTACTTGGGGCAACACTCAGGCATCGACTCCCAACATTATGTGTCTGGCAAGTGCTCGGCCTCTCTACATCAGAGGAAATCACTCTCAGTTTCTCTGTCTTCCACATCCTGAATATTCTTGGAGGTCATTCTCAAGCATAATTTGATGTTCTTCACTGTTACCATGATCATATTCATTTTCTGCATGATTACCAGCACCTGCTCCAGGCACAATGCACTCTCTTTATGAGGTGCAGGCTGGATTAACTGGTGCTAACCATTTATAATGTTGGACCACTGCTAATGCATGCAGCCAGTCCAGAAATCATTATAATTAATGGGTAGAATTGTACTGGAATCAACAGGTGTAGGTTAATCGCACAACATGATCCTCGTACATCTTTTTAAAGGCTTTCTAATAGAGCCTCCTGTGTGTTTTATATCGGTGAAGATAAACTGTCCTGCTGATGAACATTGACACACAGTGAAAGTAGGAATAATCAGTCAAAACCTGCTGACATGTTATAGGGTTACTTCTGCTTATGCAACCAAACTTCTTATAGATTAAACCTGCAAAAATAGCATCAATGATGAATTGTATTAAAATAATTTTATAAGGACTCTGAGGAGTGAGCAAATACCAGTCAGTGTAAACCAACCTAACATACAGACACTGTTGTTCCTATTTACTGCAGAAATCAGGTTAGAATATAGATTTTAAATTGGAAATTAATATTAGCTGAGGATTATGACTGAATTAAGTCTAATCTTTAAACTTTGTTCTCTCAAAGGACAGACTTAATTTTTATTCTACATCTGAATATTTATGATAATTGGATAATATTTTACAGATACTCTACATTAACTATTAAGCGTACGAGTGTACCAACAATAATCATTGCAATGTATGTAATTAGCTCTGGAAGTGACAAAGTTTAAATATGGTATTTATTATGAAATCCTTCTCCATTTTTATACTTAGCATGGCTATTACATAGGATTACCTTCATGAAAACATAAAAGCAGGCTATGTCTGGAATCCAAGCTATCTTTTAGTTTTGCATTCAAGTCACTTCTCTTCCACGTCCGGAGTGCTACTGTATTAGAGAGCAGCAAATCATTGAGGGATGTTTCTGTTCTTTGTACATACAATTTATTTCTTATCTCAAGGGGATCAATTCTGTTCAGTGCATGAGTTGTAGAATATGAACGTTAAGATTGTATTGATTGCACTTTAAAAATACACATGTAATGGTAGGCCACTGACGTAAAACATAGGCACTCATTGTTATGACTTTACCACTATGTCAGTCAAGAATGGGAAATACATCAAATATTATGAGCTTGAGAACATTTCAACCAGTGCAGGCATAAGCAACAATCACTATAGGAGGCTAATCTCAGAAATAATGACATCCATTCAGCTTTGGTTTGGTTCATAGCAGACAGTACAACTTACAAGTTTTCATCAAATTAAGTCATTATGGACTAACTTGTCACAGGCCATTATGTTGTCCCTTTTCGACACACACAAAATGCTGGCGGAACTAAGCAGGTTAGGCTGCATCTATGGGCATGGATATATGACTGAGCCCCATTAAGGGCTGAAAAGGAAGGGGAAAGATGGCAGAATAAAAAAAAAATTCTTTTTTTTTGCTTGGGCCTCTTAGCTTAATCAAACAATATATTTGCAATTTACTCAAATATTACTGAAGAATTAAATACACAATGCTTCTCCTTGTTTAGCTATAAGCTCCAACTCAATGTACAATGCATTTCAATTTATATACTGTATACTATATAATGCAACTACTAAACAGACATCCACAGCATAGTAAATTTTAAATCTTCGCATTCAAGCCTAAAGATTTAATCACTATGGAGACTTTCTTACTCTTGTGGGATATCATCCTTCCTGACAAGGGGAAGGTCACTCTGCTTGGCAGCTGGGACTCGTGGCTGTGAAACAATCTTGGGTTCTGTGGCCTCCTCTGTTGTGGTAGTAGGACTTGATCTGGGACTGTAGGAACTGGTTCTGACAGCTCTGAATATCTTTCTTCTGGGCAGGTGGATCACATTGGGCGAGTACAGTGTCTTACACAACCATTCCCTTTGCCCTTTGGAAAGGCATCTTTCCGATCTGTCGTGTTGAGTTCAAGGAAAGGCGCCCAGTAGCAAGATCTGATGTGAACCTGTTACAGTAATTAAAAAATTCTAAAAAGGACCATCATGCTGATGTGTCTTTTGGCCCTGAGGCATCCACCACTGCTTGAATTTTCTCAGCACACTTGTGTAATCTTTGGATGTCAATGGTGTGACAACAGTGAGTAATGCTTGGTTTAAATAATTCAACCTTGTTGCATTGTGCTTTGAGCCCATAATCTCCTAATCTTTTTAACACTGTTTTGAGACTTTGGAGATGTTCCTTGTCATTCTTAATGGTGACAATAATGTCATGCAGGTAACACTGAGTGCCTGGACAGCCCTGCAGCACCTGATCCATTGTGGAATACTGCGTTGGGAAATGTATGATAATACCTCTTGCTAAAAAGAACAGAAGTGCGGACTATTATCTAAATAGGGAGAAGGTTCAAACATCAGAGATGCAGAGGGACTTAGGAGTCCTCGTGCAAGACTCCCAAAAGGTTAATTTATAGGTTGAGTCTGTGGTAAAGAAGGCAAATACAATGTTGGCATTTATTTCAAGAGGACGAGAATATAAAAGCAAGGAGCTAATGCTGAGCCTTTATAAGACACTAGTCAAGCCGCACTTAGAGTATTGTCACCAGTTTTGGGCCCCATATCTCAGAAAGGACGTGTTGTCATTGGAGAGAGTCCAGAGGAGGTTCACGAGGATGATTGTGGGAATGCAGGGGTTAACATATGAGGCACTTTTGGCAACTTTGGGCCTATACTCACTGGAATTTAGAAGAATGCAAGGGGGTCTCATTGAAACCTACCAAATATTGAAAGGACTAAATAGGGGGGATGTAGAGAGGATGTTTCCTCTGGTGGTTGTATCCAGAACTAGAGGGCAAAGCCTCAAAGATGAGGGGTGATCCTTTAGAACAGAGGTATGGAGAAATTCGTTTAGCCAGAGAGTAGCAAATCTGTGGAATGCTCTGCCACAGACTGCAGTGGAGGCCAAGTCCGTGCAGATATTTAAGGCGGAAGGTGATTGTTTCCTGATAGGTCAGGGCGTCAAAGGATAATGCGAGAAGGCAGGTGTATAGGGTTGAGTGGGATCCAGGATCAGCCAGGATAGAATAGCAGAGTAGATGCTACTCCAAAAATAAGCCTGTTATGGCAATAAAGTCATTTGTGAGTGTTGTTGATGAGAAAAACTTTAGACTCTTCTTCCTTCTTCAACCGTATGTGCGCCTCAGTTAAGTGCACTTTGCTGAAGTGTCTTCCGCCAGATAGGTTTGCAAAGATATCCTGTACCCTGGGCAAAGGGCATTGATCTACTTCCAGTACTGGGTTGGTGATGACCTGAAATTCATCACAGATCCTGACAGACCCATTCTTTTTGACTACTGGGATCACGAGTTGCTCACAGGCTTCAATCAACCTGAGAAAGAATTCCTTCATCTAGTTCAGTGGCTGCTTTATCTCAGATGGTATAAGGAACCAAATAGTCTTTGTTAAACTTGGGTGTGTAATTTTCATTTATCATCATTTTATCCTTGATATGTTTGAGTTTTCCGATGCCATTCTTGAACACTGCTGTGGCATCATTCAGTACATTACTAAATTTGTTTTCATTTGACTCTATTACAAAGGTTATGGCATACAAATGGTAGATAAATCTCCAATCAAACTCTAGTCATCTCAGCCACACAAGTCCTCACATGCTGTCCGTCCTGGTTTTACCACATACAAACCCAATATGGCTTGTTCATTGTTGTGTATCATTCCCACAGGAGTTATCTTTCCTCCTATCTATGTTCTTAGTTCGATATCTGCAGGCTTCAGTTCATAATCTTTGACATGTCATTCAAACACATTTTGTGGAATGACTGAAACAGCAGAGCCAGTGTCCAATTCCATTTTAATCAATTTGCCATTTACTTCTGGTGTAACCCATATTGGTTATCTATTGTTAGTTTTCACTTTGCAAAGTCCTGTGTCAGTCTCATCTTTATCAGATTTTTCAGTATGCAGATTAGTGCTCTTTTTGAAACTGCAACTTGACTTTTTATCTTTTATTCATCCTTGAGCAGTCCATTTATTTTTGTCTACATGACATGCTCTTCGTATGTGTCCTACTTTGTGACATTTTCTGCAAGTTTTGTCTTTAAACCTGCATTGGTCTGGTGTTAGAGAGCCCAACCACAATGGTAACACAATTTGTTTGGCCTGGCCAGTTTCTGTTTAGACATCACAATTTTGATCACGCTCATTTTCATTCCTGACTGCAACTCAATTACGGCTCTGTTTGCTATTTCCATTGATATTGTGATTTCAACTGCTCTTTTAAATGTAAGTTGTACTCCAGTAAAATACTACAAAATAAATGATCTCTCAGTGCATCATTAAGCCTGTTATAGCACTGATGATGCTCACATGACTTATTCAATTCAGCTATGTTTGCTGAAATGGGTTCCTCTTCCTTTGGATTCCACTTATGAAACCCAAATCATTCTACAATGAACAATGGTTTCATTTCTAAATGTCCCTGTATTACTTTCATGATATTAGCAAAGCTCATTTTGGCTGATTTGGTTGGAACAGTTAGACTTCTAAGCAACTGTACACCTTTAAATCCAATGCACTCAGGAAAACTTTTATTTATTTCTCATAGGCAATTTCATTTGCTTTAAAATACTGCTCAATTACTCTGTATACATGAGTCAGTTATCCACTGTACAATGGAACACACCTATCTTTCTGATGTAGCCAAACATATTTGTTCCTTTTTTAAATGATTATTATCACTTGGTACTCACTGCTTATGAACTCATAAAATCTTCCATTCCCTGCATTCTTTTTCATTCATTAATTTTTCTGTTTTGAAAAGAAAATGTACTGTGCTTTTTTTAAAACTTGAATGCCTCACTGCGCTTCAACAGGTTGGCCGTCATCTTGGGTTCATTTAGAACTTTCTCATCATCACTGTTATACTTTGTAAGTCCAAAACATGAAAACTGATTGAGAGTTAAACAATGGAGCCAGGAATGTGAGTCTAACTTTGTTTTTACCTTAAGCAAGGCATGCAGGTATGATGTGGCGGCATACTAATATGTGCCATTTCCGTACTGTTACATGTAACTCACAATACATTATATAAAGAATGAAGAATGCTTAATCAAACAATACATAACTCTTGAATATCAAATACACAATAGGAAAATGGCGAGAGTTAGAAAATGCTGAAGGAACTCAACAAGTGAGGAAGCATTTGATGTTTCAGGCAGAGATCATTCATTAAGTCTTACGTTCAGGATAGGCATCTATAAGGGGAATAAACAATTGATGGTTCGAGCCAAGAGCTGGAAGGTCTACTGTTTATCCCCTCCATAGATGTTCCCTGTCTTGCTGTGTTCGTCAAACATTTTGTATGTGTTCCTCGCAGTCCTTGCTGCGAAAAAAGCCTGTTAATGTCTCTCCAAACCTTTAAAGTAATTTAAATTATTCCATCAGACCAGTTTGGCTCCAAATTGCCAGAAGCATTAGCCTTCTCTGAAAGGTGTTCATCCCAACCTCTTAAAGGAATATAGCAAGCAGACTTGAAAAGTCACAGTAGTTTTTGCCCTTTATATACATATGAATAATGGTAAAGCCTTAGTAAAAGAATATCAGTGATTATCTCAACAGAAAACTGGAAACAGGTGCAATATTTCCCATGGCAAAGGTGTTAAACAGCATCCTCACCTGTGGTGTCATGGAAACATCACAGGGATTAGACACAACATGACAGATAAAAAAAATGACAAGTGGCTAAGTTACATTCCTGAACTTTGCTGGAAACAATCATGTCTGAAATCTTTCAAAAACTATTGTGTATCGTGGATATTGAGCCGTGCTTAAAAAGCAGCCTAAGTCAGAAAAGAGCAGTGTGCCAATCAATTTGTGCTAATGCACATGACTGAGAGGCAGAGCAGATAAAGGTTCGTCACAGGTCAAGGAGTGTGGCTGAAGTTTGAAGAGGCCTAATGAGTGGAGTATGGAGGCTTCAAGCCTCCTTTGGGATGATTGGGAGTTTGAGATTTGTGGGAGGGGAAGAGTGTATCAGCGAGAAAAGTTCATGATTGTTTGATGGAAATGAGTCACGTTGTAATTAATTGTGGGCTCAAGCTTTTGCTGTTATTTTATTTATATTCTTAGCTGGTGTTAAGTTCAATAATTTCTGATGAAAGTAAATAAATCATCTTCAAGTATGTTACTTCCTAAGCTTCATTATTCTCTTATTATAGGCCCTTGAAATGGTCTGTGTGCGCTGCATCAGTATGCAGTATAACTTCTGGATGTTATGAATCTAATCATTTACTACCCTTCAGCAAGTCTAGCGGTTTTGCATTCATGTTCAGTTAGCAGCACAACAATTACATTTCAGATGCTGCAGTGGTTTGAGTCAGCTGCTCATTGCCATTTCTGAGGGGTAATGAGTGTTGGCAAGGCCACATACACACTGCAAATCGATCAAAGGAAGCAACATTCACATTGGTCAGGCTTACTACAACCTGATGAATTCCTTCCCCTGCTACCCATTCAAATCACACCTTTAACACACCACAGTTCTCAGTCTCATTGCAATTGAAATATTGAAGTTTTTGTACTTAAAATTAACAGCCCTTTGTGTCTTCCTGCTCCACATATTTTATAGTTAACCAAGTCATACTTTAGCCATAAATACAGCAAATAAAATCAGCTAATGCTACATTGTGTTATAGATAAAGATTCAGTAAATTCTATATAATGTAAAATGTCTATCGATTTATGAAAGAACCTGATTATTTGACTGCAAACTTCTTTCTGATTTTAGTCATGTTCACGGCTCCTCAAATATCTGAAGTTGCTTTATAATAATATGAATTGTCTTTTCAGGACTATTAGCATCATATAAAATTTAAGAAATTGAGTTTATTTCCAATTCATTTCTTTGAAGTTTATGTTCAGAAACAACAAAGCTGAGATAGTGAATGCTTTATTTATCTGGGGGTGTTACTATGATTACACTGTTATCTGTTGCTTCTACATGTAATTCCTCTTGGGTTAAAAAATGGAACAATTAATATTTACAAGCAGAACCAAAGATCAACTGTGAGACATAAGGGAAATGACAAACTAGCCTCAACAATGTGAATGCATATGCAGAAAATCATCTACAATTAATTATCTTAATAGACAGATGCCAACATTCTTCCTAATGTGAGAGTCAACAATGGAGCACACACCTCAGATATGCTGTCCTTTGTAAACACAATCACATTTATCAGTTCTTTTTTAAAAAGCACTTCCAATGAACAGAGATTAGACTGCAATAAGCAAGTCAAGATTTAAAATGGCAAATTAAATGAACAGATGGACCATGTATATTTCAACTGTGTATGTGGAAAAGAGGGAGCAAATTGCCTTCTTTGTTATTTTAACAATTATTAATCAATTTCTGTTCTCTCTTTTGTTCTGAAGTGAACTTCATGTTTGACTATGAAGGAGAAATGAAGGTGTACTTGATTGACCCTCAGTTTCCTACAGGTCTTTTTTCCTTTTAACAGTACATTGATCTCCACGCACCAAGAGCCCTGTTTTGAGTTCCAAATGAGGACCTGTGTGCATTATGACAGAACTGATTTCAATCGAAGTAGTAGGGCAGAGTAGCACACCTGAAGGAAGTTCTAATTTTGCCATACAGGAAGCTTTAAAGTCCTTCTAGCATACACACAGTGGCAACTTTATTAGGTACCTCCTGTACCTAATAAAGTAGCCACTGAGTGCATGTTTGTGATTTTCTGTTGCTGTAGCCCATTCACTTCAAGGTTTAATGTGTTGTGCATTCAGAAATGCTCTTCTGTACACTACTGTTGTAATGCATGGTTGATTGAATTACTGTCACCTTCCCAACAGTTTGAATCATTCCAGCCATTCTTCTCTGACTTCTCTCAATAACAAGGTGATTTTGCCCACAGAAATGCCACTTACTGGATTTTTTTTTTGTTTGTCGCACCATTAACCATGATTGACTAATTAGATATTTGCAATTAATGAGTAGGAGTACAGGTGTACCTAGTAAAGTGGCCACTGAGTATTTTCAGAGAAATGTTGTCTCATTTCTATATACATTATATTGTTACATACATTATATACATGTATATAGTTGTATGACAATAAACTTGATATAGTGCATTCTATCATTGAAGTTAACCATAATTCTTGTTGATAAGTGCTACCCAGTGCTAACCATTGTTTTTTTTTAATCTTCCTTCAAGTTTCTGTTCCTGCACTGGGGAGACAAGTATCAGGCTAAACCATGACAAAGACAGTTTGCAAATATGGGGAAGGGTAAATGCACAGAGGAAAACATAGTGATCCAGTTTTGTGGAGTTAAAATTCGGCTCATTAAAGTAATAAAATTCTTAATATGAATTGAAATATTCTTTATTCTTCTCCTCTTCAGTTGCTAGTGATCAACACCGTGCCCTGAGGATGACATTGCGTGTAACACATGGTCACAGATCTTAACAGGTAATCAACATCTGAGTATCTATGCTTCAAAAAGGATAACCTCCCTGAAATCTTCAACCTTTGGTGCCACAGACTCAGCTTTACAGCAGGGTGAAGATCACATTTGGTCCAAAATATTGTTCTTGCAGAGTAGTGGTGTTTCAACACGCTCTTTGTTTGCCCATCATACTTTCTGAGGCAACGTGATGTCTTCTCTGATATTTGCATTAACAAGGAGGTTACAGCTGTACCTAATGAAATGATCACTCAAGCGTAGATATCCCTGTGGTCACTTCAGAAGTTAGAACCTCTGAAAGCAGGGCTACAGGCATTCCAAGGAATACTTCATAGAGGAAGCAATAGGCATAGTTAGATAGGAAAGAGGCACGAGAAGGAGAATGAGTGTTGGTGGTCGAGTGGTAGCGCAACGACAACATTGCACACAATGTCAGCGAGGCCAACGAATTGATTGTGGACTTCAGGAAGGGGAAGATGAGGGAACACTTACTAGTACTCATCAAGGGATCAGTGGTGGAAAGAGTAAGCATTTTCATGTTCCTTAGGGTCAATATTTATCCCAGGACAAACATATTAATGCAATCACAAAGACGGCATGATATCATTAGGAGATGGAAGAGATTTAGCATGTCACAGAATACTGTTACAAATTTCTAGAGATGTATAGTGGAGACCAGTCTGACCAATTGCATCACAGCCTTGTATAGAAACTCAAATTCACAAGATTGAAAGACATTGCAGAGGGTTGTAAAATCAGCCACTTCCATCATGGGAACAAGCCTCCCCACCATCAAGGGCATCTTCAAATGGTGGTGCCTCAAGAAGTCAGCATCCAACATTAACGACCCTCACCATCCAGGACATGCCTTCTTCTCATTATTGCCATATGCGAGGAGGATAGCAGCCAGAAAATGTGCACTCATTATTTTAGGATCTCTCTGTATTTAGCTTCTTTCCCTTTGCCATTCATCAGATTTCTAAATGGTCCATGAATCCACGAACACTCTTTCTCTTTAACATTATTTGTTTATTTTTTATTGTCACCTACTGCAAATTTTGTTTTGCTGCCACACAAAAAAAAAATTTCATCACATAGTACCTCAAAGGATCATTCAGCTCTTAACCGTTTGTTCAGATAAATGAGTATTACAACCAGGGATTTTGATCAATTTAACTAAAAACTTTTATTTGTGTGTCACATGCTCCTTTTTCACAATAGAGCCCAAAAAAGGCAGGGAAAGTTGTAAAGCAAGAAAAAATTCAGAAGTATTCATTGCCTTTTGCTCAGTACTTAGTTGAATCACCTTTCACAGCTGGTACAGCCAGTAGTCTTTTTGGATAAGTCTTTATTACCTTTGCATAACATGGTGGAGCAATATTTGCCCATTTCTCCTTTGCAAAATTGCTCAAGCTGTGCCAGGTTAGTTGGAGAGCGGCGCCGAACAGAAATCTTGAAGTTTTTGCCAGAGATATTTGAACGGTTTAAGATCAGGACTCTAATTGGGCCAGCTAAGGACTTAGTCTTTCTTCACATGGTCACTCGGTGGTTGCTCCAGAAATATGCTTTGGGTCATTGTCCTGCTGAAAAATAAACTTCCTCCCCAGTTTAAGTTATCTGGCAGAGGCTATCAGGTTTTTATCCCGGATCTTGCTGTATTTAGCAGCATTCATCTTCCCATCAATCCTGACCAGATTCCTAGCCCCTGCTGCTGGAAAGCATCCCTTAAGCATGCTGCTACCTCCGCCATACTTTACAGTAGGGATGATGTTACTTGACTGATGCGCAGGGTTAGATTTATGCCACACACACACTCTTTAGTGTTGAGGCCAAAAAGCTCCACTTTAGTTTCATCAGGCCACAAAACATCTGTTCACATCTTTGCAGCATTTTCAAGGGATGCTTTGCAAAGTCTTTACGGGCAAGGATATGCCTTTTTGCAGCGGTACGTTAGGAGTAAATCTAACAGTGCTCATTTCATCTGATACCATACTCCTTTAGCGGCCCATTGTCCTTAGGCTTGTTTAAAATGTAATAAAGGATAAGGAAAAAAGCATTAGCAGCTGAAGAGCAAGAATCTGCAGTCATCTGAGCATAAATTCCAAGGAACACACTCTACAATTCAAAGTGCAATATTTTCTTCAGCATTTGACTTCAACAGAGGCAGAGCTAATTGAATTGTTATTTGACTGGTACAAGTATTTCTGGTAACATTAGCAGTAAAGAGGTAAACACCAGAATTCAGAATTAGAAAGTTGGAAAAATCAAGTTCAAAAATAATTTTTTGCTGAAGTCTCAGGAGCAAACTTTTGATGATATGCTTGTTTGTGATGATTTTATTGCAGGCCTCTTAAGGCTTTCAAATTTGACCAAATTACAACATACTGAGGAGAAAGCATCAGTGAAGCAGCTGAGGCAGAGGGAATGAGACAGGTACATATATAGTGCTGTCCTTTGGGACATGCTTTAAAATTCATAACTTGTCACGAAATCCATGTGCTGATATTTCCTGTCACTAGAATTATTCTCACTGCAAGACTGATGTTTTTTTTCAATTCAGTAAAAACTGCATCAAATCCATATTAACCACTGATCTACATACATGCGCAATTTGAACAGAACCAAAATTAAAGATTGTGATCATTCAATATATACACAAATTTTATTTTGCACCAAGAGCATTTTGCAAATAAAATGCATTTTAGAAAATGAAAATTATTGATAGTGTTATAGTGGAAATATATTACTGTTACAAACACAAGTCTGCTCTGCCATTCAATCATGGCTGATCCTTTTTTTCTCCTCCTCAGCCCCACTCCCTGGCCTTCTCCCCATAACCTTTGAAGCTGTGGTCAATCAAGAACCTTAAGTACAGCCAACGACCTGGCATCCACAGCTGCCTGTGTTAACAAATTCCACAAATTCACCACCCTCTAGCTGAGGAAATTTTTCCGCATCTCTGTTTTAAACGGATGCCGCTCAATCCTGAGGCTGTGCCCTCTTGTCCTAGACTCCCCCACCATGGGAAACATTCTTTTCACATCTACTGTGTCTAGGGCTTTCAGCCTTCGAAAAGGTTCAATGAGATCCCCGTCCGCTCATTCTTCTAAATTCCAGCAAGTACAGGCCCAGAGTTATCAAGCATTCCTCATATGATAACCCTTTCATTCTGGGAAACATCCTTGTGATCCTCCTCTGGACCCTCTCCAAGGCTAGCACATCTCAAGGAGCCCAAACCTATTCACAATACTCAAGGTGAGGCCTCACCAGTGCTTTATAAAGCCTCAGCATCACATCCCTGCTCTTATATTCTAGACAGCTTGAAATGAATGCCAATACTGCGTTTGCCTTCCTCACCAGCGACTCAACCTGCAAATTATCCTTTAGGATGTTCTGCACAAGCACTGCCAAGTCCCTTTGCGCCTCAGATTTTTGGATTTTCTTTCTGTTTAAAAAAATAATTGCACATTTATTTCTTCTAGCAAAGTGCATGACCATGCATTTTCCGACATTATATTTTATTTGCCACTCTCTTGCCCATTCTCCTAATCTATCTAAGTCCTTCTGCAGCCTACCTGTTTCCTCAACACTACTTGCCCCTCCACCAGTCTTCGTATCCTCTGCAAACTTGGCAACAAAGCCATCTATTCCATCATCTAAATCATTGATGTACAGCATAAAATGAAGCAATCCCAACATCGATCCCTGTGGAACACCACTGATCACTGGCAGTCAACCAGAAAAGAATCCTTTTATTTCTACTCGCTGCCTCCTACCAATCAAGGTGTGGAGGAGCAACACCTTATATTCGGTTTTGGGATCCTCCAACCTGATGGCATGAATTTTGTTTTCTCTTTCTGGGAAACAAATTTTCCCCCACTTTGTCTATTCCCCACTAACATTTACCTCCTCTCACATGCCCATTATTTTCCCCCGACTCCCCTCCACCTTCACTTTTCCCCATGGTCCACTCTTCCCTCCTATCATATTTTCCAACCCTTGTCCTTTCTCAGCCACCTGGCTTCTCCCATCACCTTGCAGCTTGCCTCCTTCCCTCCCCCCCATTTTTTATTCTGGCATCTTCCCTCTTCCTTCTGTCCTGAAGAAGGCTTTGGCCCAAAATGTCGACTGTCTGTTCATTTTCAAGGATGTTGCCTGACTTGCTGAGTTCCTCCAGCGTTTTGTGTCTGTTGTTGTCTCTATTATTTTATCTCATAGTCATCTGTAGAATTTTCTGCTTCTCTTCTAAGTTCAATTTGCATGCTTTCTACTTTCTGTTCTGCTTTGTGAAGTGAAATAATGAGAGCTATATAGGCCATAGATTTTGTCTTTGTTGCTCAATTCTTAAGTCTAATTTTCTCAAAACTTTACATATTTTCCATCACAGTCCCAGTGGAATCCTATTGGATACATTTTTAAAATGCATCTAAACTAATTTCCTCGATAAAGAAACATGAAAGGAACTTAACTACCATGTCACTAAAATAACTTAAATACCTTCTCCACTCTGCACTTTCCTCTATGCAATTCTTCAAAGGCTGTTGTTATGGAAGTTAATAAATATTCATGAAACTAAATCTGGAGATGTCTTTGGTTGGTGTTCCTAAATATCCTGTACTAGAAAAGTCATAATTCTTATTTGTCAAAATAAGAACTTCTCAATGGATTTAAGTGCATCAGAAATTAGAATAAAACACTTCCTTTCAATATTTGCAAACCTTCTCCAAGACATACATTTCTATGGAATTAAGGACAGAAGAAAATGGACAGAAACTTCATAGTTAAAAGGATATTTGCGAAGCTGATAGCTGGTAAAAATATTCATGAATTGACAAATTCCTTATATCAAAACACAGAGAAATAATAGGAAGACATTAAGCACAAGGATATAAACTCTGCCAGTTGGGATTTTGTATCCTTACTTCTATGTAGATATGTTTTAATTATTCATAACATCAAACAACATAGAGCGCAGTGGATTTGCACAAATACTGATTGGCATGAACATCGTGCAGTGTAGTTTTGAGGCCAATAGAAGTGACATTGAGTAGACAAATGAAATGTGGTACTAAAATAACACACACACTCATTTGGAGTAAAAAAGCCAACCAAAGCTCCAGGTTGTATTTGTCTTCCAACATTCAGCAAAAGAAAAAAAAGATTAATGGTATTGCAGATCATTTATTGCTCCCTTTCCTTTTCAAATAGCTAATAAATTTCCATTTTTTTAAAAAATACAGGCCCTCAGTTTTTTTGGCGCTGGAACTATTCTAATCATGTAAATGAATTACATAAAATTAACATATGCTAATATCTTAAAAAGGTTAAGGAGTCATACTCATGATTCCTGTGGTACATTTCTTCAGGTGCAATATAGAAATAGCTATATAGTACATGCAGTTTCACATTCAACACTTCAAAGGCTTTCTGAATTTCTCTGCAGTATAATCCTTTCTTTTTTTCCCCCTGAGTGATTTGATTCCTTAGCATTTCTCTCAAATCATCTCTTGTCGGGACCCATGTTGTAGCCATTATGAAATATGGATATTTGGCATTTGTTTGCCCTTTCATATCTTCCAAATTTTTTTTGAAGATTTGTTTAAACTCCAAACTCTTGAGGTTACTTTACTTCTTCGCTCATGTTTATTCACTTGTCTTTCTTCAGATATGCACAGAATATTTTGCACTTGCCAATTTAGTTAAGCAATAACAGTACTTGACATCACATTTAATATTCAAGCTATCTTCCTTTTATTTAATTCTTTTGTTCTGACTGTTGTCAATTTCAAGGACACTTTCCTATATTTTTTAAACTGCGTTGTGCTGGTTTTGTTTCTTTGAACTTGATGTAACTACAAATCTATAAAGAATAACACACATTGTGGCAAGAAAATAGGACATTTAGCTGAACTGACATTTATATTGCACACAAACTTTTTCCTCTTTTAACTACCTCTTCTCATCCAATTCCCTTATCACTCCAATAAATATAACAAACATCCCTTTCAATGTTTAATACACAATGTTTAAATCTATTCCAAAAATTCTTCTACATTCTCCTAACGTGGAATGTGAAGTAATATTTGTAGTAATAGTAAATAATATTTGCAGTGACATATGAAGCAATAATTTCAATATATTGTATTTATGCCATTTTGTTCTGGACATATCCCTATAAAACAGTAACATATATTTCACATATAAGTAAACATATGTTTTCTATATTTGAACTGTTAAAGTCTTTCATGTAAATGCTATCCATCTGGTCTTCTCATGGTGTAATGATTTTCCAGTGAAAATAGTGACAATTTGCTCAATTCTTTCTATTGGCTGCATTGCTTAATTTTATAATTTCCTTATAAATCTGTTATAAACTATTGCTAGTTCACTAACCTCCTTTCCATAGAATGCAAACCTGAAATTCAGCAAACAATGCTTCCACTAAAGGTCTATCTACTTTAGCTATAAATGCTCCTCATTTTGTTTTTCTGAATCTTATGAATCATCATGTGTGTTGCATATACTGTAATCCTAAAGCACCCTTATTCAATGAAAGGTGCTCGTAGAAAAACTTGAACCCAGAGATGGGTTGATGACTCACAGTTTTAGCCCAATTTGATGGAATGACACCTTTAGTTCTAAATTTAGGATCCACTATCTCACTCTGGCATCAGCAACTCTTGGACACATGATAAGAATGCACAATCGTTACTCTGGTAATATATAAAATCAAAAAGTTCTGAGAAAGACACAGTCAACAAGGTCATGGAAATGCCATTATTTCTCAGTCTCACATCACCCTGACTTGAATAAAACTTAATCCTGATTTGACAAATGATTAAAATCTTGCAATTCCCATATCAGTGTAGGATATTATTACGATAACCACTGCACTGGTTTAAGAGAATGTCCAATATCAGTTTCTCCGGGTGACTTGGGATAGATAATAAACGCAACTGTAGCATTACCATTTAAATGATAATACTCAATCTTATTAAAAATTGCAAAAGCCCAGCTCTTTTTGTCTTATTTAAGATTTTCTGCCTCTCTACTGCCTATTACAAAATACAAGAAAATGCGTTGTTGTCAGACAACAGAACAGTATCTCACTAAATAGATGCCTATTTACAATTGAGATGCCATTGTTTATGATAGATTTTGTTTACATTATATGATAAAGTGAAAATCTCAAATATTTATACATAATGTGATCTATTAAAATTTACAAGAAACTATATAAATAAAAATGTTGTTGATTGCCATCATTGACTCAAGACAACCCTATGGATAGTGTAGCTGTCCAAAGGGTTTCCATGGCAAGATGTGAAGTCAATTGCCAGGCTTTTCTTCTGCACAGATACTGCTGCTGTCCAGGTTGGGACCCGGCCAGATTTGAACTCAGGACCATTTGCCTTGAAGGCCAGTGCTGGTATTGCTACACCACTGGCTGGCCCATAAATTAAAATTAGGATTTAAAAAAAATAGCAAAGTATGGGACACAGCAGAAGCAGAGTCAATGAGAGAAACAGAGTCAATAATTCTGGTTGTTGCTTTTCGCCCTTCACTTTCAGCATTCTGAAAGGACTGTTCCCTTTGCAAATCCCAAGTTCATTCTCCTTTCTTCAACGACAACGACTCTCCTTCTTATGCACCTTCACAAAACACCCACAGAGGAAGCAACAACTGCCCTTCAATTTGTTTATATGCATTATCTAAATACACTTTCTAGGTAAAGCAATAATTCACTTGCACTTCTAATCTAATGCACTACATTCAGTGTTCACAATGTACTCTCCTCTACACGGCTGGATCCGACCGTTGGATGGATGATAGTTTTTGGGTAACCCAGATGATACCTCGTCAGGCTGACCCAGTGGTCTGTCACCTCAACTTTCCACCTGAATCCCACTGTGATCTCTCTATCTCAGCATCTTGCATTATAACAATGAAGGTCACCATAAACTCACAGAACAGCACCTCATCTGTTGAGTTATGTATCTCACTGTTCCATTGTAATTTTTCTTTGTTTTTCTCTCTCTATTCACCATCTATTTACATTCCCTCGGAAAGATTCACTGTTATTAAGTCTTCACTCTTTCTTTGTCAAAACCAATCTATATCATCCATTTTCTCTTGGTGTCCTCCTCATTACAAGTATCCCCTTTTTCATCCCTAGTTTTCTCTGCCACTTAAAACAGGCCTGTTTTCTCTACGTTTGCAGTAAGTACAACAGCCTAAAATTGTTTTCCCTCAGATGCTGCATGACCTGCAGAGTATTTGCGTCCTTTTCTATTTGTATTACTTGCACCAGGTACAGTTGAGAGAGCTTGTGGAGAGGAGAAGGCTGGGAAAGAAACGGCTCTCTCCATCCCTGCTTTCTTTCTGCACTAACCAGCTGTATTGGGGGTGACATGGCAAAGAAAAATCTAAAATTATGGTAATTGCTTCTTTCCCATTGAAATAGACCCTCTGATTCTTATTTTCTTTGAATTTTGTAGATTTTTGTCATGTGTTCGCCATGAACTTTCATGCAGAAAGCCATGAGTCATGAGATCCAAGGACCAACCCGATGATCTGTCAAAGTTGCTACACACATTGATAAGATGGTTAAGAAGACATATGATGCATTTGTCTTCATTAGGTAAGTCTTCATTGAGTTCAAGAGCCATGAGATAATGTTGCAGCTTCACTAAACTCTGGTTAGACAGTTGGAGTATTGTGTTCAGTTCTGGTCACTTCATTACCATAACCATAGAACCATAGAAACTACAGCACAGAAACAGGCTCTTTGGCCCTTCTTGGCTGTGCCAAACCACTCTCTGCCTTTTCCCACTGACCTGCACACGGACCATATCCCTCCATACACCTCCCATCCATGTATCTGTCCAATTTATTCTTAAATGTTAAAAAAGAACCCGCATTTACCACCTCGTCTGGCAGCTCATTCCATACTCCCACCACTCTCTGTGTGAAGAAGCCCCTCCTAATGTTCCCTTTAAACTTTTCCCCTCTCACCCTTAACCCATGTCCTCTGGTTTTTTTTCTCCCCTTGCCTCAGTGGAAAAAACCTGCTTGCATTCATTCTATCTATACCCATCATAATTTTATATACCTCTATCAAATCTCCCCTCATTCTTCTATGCTCCAGGGAATAAAGTCCTAACCTATTCAACCTTTCTCTGTAACTGAGTTTCTCAAGTCCTGGCAACATCCTTGTAAACCTTCTCTGCACTCTTTCAACCTTATTTATATCCTTCCTGTAATTTGGTGACCAAAACTGAACACAATACTCCATATTCGGTCTCACCAATGCCTTATACAACCTCATCATAACATTCCAAGCTCTTATACTCAATACTACGATTAATAAAGGCCAATGTACCAAAAGCTCTCTTTACGACCCTATCTACCTGTGACGACACTTTTAGGGAATTTTGTATCTGTATTCCCAGATCCCTCTGTTCCACTGCACTCCTCAGTGCCTTACCATTAACCGTGTATGTTCTACCTTGGTTTGTCCTTCCAACGTGCAATACCTCACACTTGTCAGTATTAAACTCCATCTGCCATTTTTCAGCCCATTTTTCCAGCTGGTCCAAGTCCCTCTGCAGGCTCTGAAAGCCTTCCTCACTGTCTACTACACCCTCAATCTTTGTATCATCAGCAAACTTACTGATCCAATTTACCACATTATCATCCAGATCATTAATATAGATGACAAATATCAATGGACCCAGCACTGATCCCTGTGGCACACCACTAGTCACAGGCCTCCACTCAGAGAAGCAATTTTCTACCACCACCCTCTGGCTTCTTCCATCGAGCCAATGTCCAATCCAATTTACCACCTCTCCATGTATACCTAGCGACTGAATTTTCCTAACTAACCTCCCATGTGGGAACTTGTCAAAGGTCTTACTGAAGTCCATGTAGATAATATCCACTCCCTTCCCTTCATCCACTTTCCTGGTAACCTCCTCAAAAAACTCCAACAGATTGGTCAAACATGACCTACCACGCACAAAGCCATGTTGACTCTCCCTAATAAGGCCCTGTCTATCCAAATGCTTGTAGATTCTGTCTCTTAGTACTCCCTCCAATAACTTACCTACTACTGAGGTCAAACTCACCGGCCTATAATTTCCCGGATTACTTTTCGATCCTTTTTTAAACAACGGAACAACATGAGCCACTCTCCAATCCTCCGGCACTTCACCCGTAGACAGCGACATTTTAAATATTTCTGCCAGGGCCCCCGCAATTCCAACACCAGTCTCCTTCAAGGTCCGAGGGAACATCCCGTCAGGTCCCGGGGATTTATCCACTTTAATTTTCCTCAAGACAGCAAGCACCTCCTCCTTTTCAATCTGTACAGTTGCCATGGTCTCACTACTTGATTCCCTCAATTCCATAGATTTCATGCCAGCTTCCTTAGTAAATACAGACGCAAAAAACCTATTTAAGATCTCCCCCATTACCTTTGGTTCCGCACAAAGCCGACCCACTCTGATATTCAAGATGACCAATTTTATCCCTTACAATCCTTTATAGAAATAATTTCATTATAGAAAGGATGTGGAATCTTTGGAGAGGATGTAGTGGAAAACCAGGACACAGCATGGAAGCAGTTCAGTTCAAAGTTAAAAATACAATGCCTACAGCCATGGGTTAAATTGTCTTCCTTGCATTTATCATACTGCCTGCAGTCTTCAATGGAATTGCCTTGATTCAGTGCATGAACCCTTTCTTCAATCTGAGGAATACTGATTTCGCCCAATTCCTTTTTTAGATAGTTGGAAAAACAATAGTTAACAGTTTGTATATTTATAAAAATAAACCCAGTTGACGTGTACGTATGTACATCAAAATTACTAATACAAATTGAATATGCAATTGTAACTCAATACATCACCAAACTTTGGTGAGGGTGGTCACCCGATATAAATGACATCTTACTGAAGTTCCAGCTACAGCTGGTGCAAATTGGAGGGGCTAGATGCAAAGTGTATGTAACTTTTCACTAAGTAAATTAGAAATTGGTTCTGTATATGGTAGTGAGATTTATATACCTTACATACCTCTATCGGACTTCCAGCACAACTCTGTAGACACAGAAATGTGAAAATTACACACATATACACAATTGTTGGCTTACCAGCATGATCCAGCTCAATACTTTCAGTTCCCATGATAAGCATTCCCTTTTTACCAGTTCCATCCACTTTACTCACTGCAAACCAGGACATCTGCAACATCAGCATCCTATTTTAGTGTAAGGGGTGAATTTATTTAGAATTCTAATCAATGTCCATGTTATAGTAATGCTTCGATCTTAAAAGGCCAACTGTAAACCTGTACAAAGGTGTATCATAGCCACTTATCAAAATGAAACCCTGTGCTTGATTTCCTGGTCCTTGCAAGGTACATTTCTCAAGTACAATGCAAAGGGAAATCGCTACTTTTAGATCTTAACAAATATAGTGTTAATATAAATAAATGGGAATGATTTGATAAAAAGAGCGTGAACGTTTAAAAATGAAATATTGGGAATGAGGGAATCTAAATAAATTGATTATCTTTCTTAGCTCTTTGTGAATTGTTATTTTATAATGCCAAAAGTGTCCTGTAATTGAAAATCCAGATGAAATAAGTATTTTCATTTTAGTTTGAGCTGTAATGAGAAGCTGTAAAACTGGATTAGTGAAGGTAGGATTTAATTGACTAGGAGTCACGTGTAAGGTCTTTCGAGTTTTAAGAATGCGTCTGATCGCTCCGTTTTTGAATTTACTGCATAATTAATTCCATAGAATACAGCTAATCTAATCATTTGAGCTTACTATATAATAACTGGATTTCATTTTAAAATGTGCTGAAACAGAATAATATGAAGCTTAAACCAATAGTTAAGAATTAGTTTCTGTACTTTCCATAATAATAAATTTTACTATACCAAATTGTGACTACATACAAAAAAGAACCATAAGTGGGCATTAAGATTTTCTTAATAAAAACAGAAATTAGATTTGATACAGCAGGAATAAATATAAAATAACCAATTCAGGGAATGTTTGCTTGTGTGCTCATAACCCCACTCTGAAACTTATCAGAATGCTATGGACAGTTTTAAATGAGGGAGGATGTATTTTTCTAGAATGGCTCCAGAGTTATACTGGGAAATCCGGTGTTGTTTGCCTGGGAACAAAGAAGATTGAGAGATTTCTCGTGTGGTGTTCAAGATGATGAGTTTTTCATAATGGATGAATAGAAGAAGACAGTGCACATAAAAAGGATTCCGGGTATTGATTTTAAAATTTGGGCAAGTAAATTAGGAGAAATAAGTGGTAAAAACTTTGTATACAGAGGTAATGATCATGAACGGGAGATGACTCCCTCCAGAATTGGAGGAACCAGAATCATTCTAAAAGGAATTTGATTCACCTTTCAGAGAGAATCAAGGGAAATGTGATGAAGTGGGACTTTACGCGTCATTCTACTAGGAGTCGCGTGTAATTGATAGTCTGAATGATATCCTCTTGTGCTGTAATAATTCCATGATGTATCTCTGTGACATATTTGCATCAACATATAGATAGAACATAGAATAGTACAGCACAGTACAGGCCCTTCGGCCTACAATGTTGTGCCGACCATCAAACCCTGCCTCCCATATAAGCCCCCACCTTAAATTCCTCCATATACCTGTCTAGCAGTCTCTTAAATTTCACTTGTGTGTCTGCCTCCACCACTGACTCAGGCAGTGCATTCCACACACCAACTACACTCTGAATAAAAAACCTTTCTCTAATATCCCCCTTGAACTTCCCACCCCTTACCTTAAAGCCATGTCCTCTTGTATTGAGCAGTGGTGCCCTGGGGAAGAGGCGCTGGCTATCCACTCTATCTATTCCTCTTAATATCTCATATACCTCTATCATGTCTCCTCTCATCCTCCTTCTCTCCAAAGAGTAAAGCCCTAGCTCCCTTAATCTCTGATCATAATCCATACACTCTAAGCCAGGTAGCATCTTGGTAAATCTCCTCTGTACCCTTTCCAATGCTTCCGCATCCTTCCTATAGTGTGGTGACCAGAACTGGACACAGTACTCCAAGTGTGGCCTAACCAGAGTTTTATAGAGCTGCATCATTACCTCGCGACTCTTAAACTCTATCCCTCAACTTATGAAAGCTAAAACTCCATTAGCTTTCTTAACTACCCTATCTACCTGTGAAGCAAATTTCAGGGATCTGTGGACATGTACCCCCAGATCCCTCTGCTCCTCCACACTACCAAGTATCCTGCCATTTACTTTATACTCTGCCTTGGAATTTGTCCTTCCAAGGTGTACCACCTCACACTTCTCCGGGTTGAACTCCATCTGCCACCTCTCAGCCCACTTCTGCGTCCTATCAATGTCTCTCTGCAATCTTCGACAATCCTCTACACTATCTACAACACCACCAACCTTTGTGTCATTTGCAAACTTGCCAACCTACCCTTCTACCCCCACATCCAGGTGGTTAATAAAAATCATGAGAAGTAGAGGTCCAAGAACCGATCCTTGTGGGACACCTCTAGTCACAATCCTCCAATCCGAATGTACTCCCTCCACCACAATCCTATGCCTTCTGCAGGCAAGCCAATTCTGAATCCACCTGGCCAATCCTCCTTGGATCCCATGCCTTCTGACTTTCTGAATAAGCCGACCGTGTGGAACCTTGCCAAATGCCTTACTAAAATCCATATAGATCACATCCACTGCACGACCCTCATCTATATGCCTGGTCACCTCCTCAAAAAACTCTATCAAGCTTGTTAGACATGATCTGCCCTTCATGAAGCCATGCTGACTGTTCCTGATCAGACCATGAATCTCTAAATGCCCATAGATACTATCACTAAGAATCTTTTCCAACAGTATTCCCACCACAGACACAAGGCTCGCTGGTCTATAATTACCCGGACTATCCCTGCTACCTTTTTTCAACCGGGGACAACATTCGCCTCCCACCAATCCTCCGGTACCATTCCCGTAGACAACGAGGAGAAAAAGATCCTAACCAGAGGCTCAGCAATCTCTTCCCTTGCCTCATGGAGCAGCCTGCGGAATATTCCGTCAGGCCCCGGGGACTTATCTGTCCTAATGTATTTTAAGAACTCCAACACCTCCTCTCCCTTAATATCAACATACTCCAGAAAATCAACCTCACTCATATTGTCCTCACTGTCATCAAGTTCCCTCTCATTGGTGAATACCTAAGAGAAGTATTCATTGAAGACCTCGCTCACTTCCACAGCCTGCAGGCACATCTTCCCACCTTTATCTCTAATTGGTCCTACCTTCATTCCTGTCATCCTTTTTTTCTTCACATAACTGAAGAATGCCTTGGGGTTTTTATTTACCCTACTCGCCAAGGCCTTCTCATGCCCTCTTCTTGCTCTTCTCAGCCCCTTCTTAAGCTCCTTTCTTGCTACCCTATATTTCTCAATAGACCTATCTGATCCTTGCATCCTAAACCTCATGTATGCTGCCTTCTTCCACCTGACTAGATTTTCCACCTCACTTGTCACCCATGGTTCCTTCACCCTACCATTCTTTATCTTCGCCACCAGGACAAATTTATCCCTAACATCCTGCAAGAGTTCCCTAAATATCGACCACACGTCCATAGTACATTTCCCTGCAAAAAACATCATCCCAGTTCACACCCACAAGTTTGAGCCTTATAGCCTCATAATTTGCCCTTCCTCAATTAAAAATTTTCCTTTCCTCTCTGATTCGATCCTTTTCCATGATAATGCTAAAGGCCAGGGAGTGGTGGTCACTATCCCCCAGATGCTCACCCACTGAAAGATCTGTGACCTGACCCATTTCGTTACCTAATACTAGATCTAGTATGGCATTCCCCCTAGTCGGCCTGTCAACATACTGTGACAGGAACCGTCCTGAACACACTTAAACTCTGCCCCATCTAAACCCTTGGAACTATTCAGGTGCCAATCGATATTTGGGAAGTTAAAGTCACCCATGATAACAACCCTGCTATTTTTGCACCTTTCCAAAATCTGCCTCCCAATCTGCTCCTCTGTATCTCTGCTGCTACCAGGGGGCCTATAGAATACTCTCAATAGAGTAACTGCTCCCTTCCTGTTCCTGACTTCCACCCATACTGACTCAAAAGAGGATAACAACAATATCAGAATTCCTTTTTCTTGATTTATTAATTTAGTTTGTGCTATATAATTTCACATTTGTATTCACAAAAATTCTGAAGCTTTCATTATAAATTTCAAGAAACCATTGATCATGTTTCCATATTGACTCCAGAGGCCCAATCCGTAGTGGTAACAGAACACTTTGAGGTAAATAAAAGTACAGAAGACACAAGCAGGGTGGCTATTGCCGGGGCAGCCAATGTTGGGAGAGGGCCAGCAGTGAGAGTAGGAGCATTGAGTTTTGACTCAAGAGGCTTCAAAAAGAAGAGGCTGAGGCCAAAGACACAGGTTAGAAGATTTGGTATTGTTTTTCCAATGTACAGTGCAGGCAGGATGGCAGATATGGCAGTGGAATGCTCCTCCTGAATGTTAGAATTCATGGAACATTTTAATCTCTCTGATGACTACACCTGTGGGAAGTGTAGCTAACTCCAGTTAATGAAAGACCGCATTAAGGAGCTGGAGCTGGAGTTGGATGAACTTAGCATCATCTGGGAGACAAAACAATTGATAGAAATTACTTTTGAGTATGTGTTTGCACCCAGAATGCAGAATTTGGTAGGAGGTAAAGGGTGAAAGAAGTCAGAGTAGGGTCCCCCTGTGGCCATTCCCCTCAGCAACAGGTATACCTCTTTGAATACTGCTGAGAGGAATGACCTACGTATCTAGGCAAAGCATCATCAGCCAGACCAATAGCACTGTGCTCGGCTCTGAGTCTCAGAAGTGTAGGGTGAAGTCAGGCGGAGCAATAGTCATAAGGGACTCGATAGCTAGGGGGACAGATAGGAGATTCTGCAGCATCAAGAGAAGCCATGATAGTGAGTTGGCTCCGGATGTTAGGGCCCATGTTGCCTCTGAGTGGTTGCAGATGATTCTTGATGGAGAGGATGAGCATCTGGAGGTTGAGGTACATGGTGGTACCAATGACATAGGCAGGAGAGAGGTAGAGGTCCTGTGCAGTATGATTAGGGAGCTAGGAAGGAGGTTGAAGAGCAGGACCTCCAAGGTGGTAATCTCTGGATTACTCCCAGTGCCACGAACTAGTGAAGGTCAGAACAGGAAGATAGCACAGATGAAAGGGTGGCTGAGGAGATGGTGCAGGGGGTAGAGTTTCAAGTTCTTGGATCATTGAAAACTTTTCTAGGGAAGGGGTGACCTGTACAAGTGGGACAGGTTGCACCTGAACTGGAGGGGAACCAATATCCTGGGAGGGAGATTTGCTGATGCTATTGGGGAAAGTTTAAACTAGATTTGCAGGGGGTGGGAACCGAAGTGAAGAGGCACAGGATGGGGTGGTTGGCGCACAAGTAGAGACAGCTTGTAGTCAGTTTGTGAGAAAGGATAAGCAGATGACAGAGCAAAGATGTACTCAGCCAGATGGTTTGGGATGTGTCTATTTTAATGAAAGGAGCATCATAAGCAAGGCAGATGAACTTAGAGCGTGGATCAATATGTAGGACTATAACGTTGTGGCCATTACAGAGACTTGGATGTCTCAGGGGCAAGTATGGCTGGTGAGTGTGTCGAGCTTTAGATGTTTCAAAAAAAAGGCAGGGAAGGAGACAAAAAGGATGGGGGAGCGGCATTGCCGATCAGAGATAGAATCACAGCTGCAGAAGAGGAGGAAGTCATGGAGGGATTGTCTACTGAGTCATTGTGAGTGGAAGTTAGAAACAAGAAGGGGGCAATAACTCTTCTGCGTGTTTTTCATAGACTCCCAATAATAACAGAGACACTGAGGAGCCGATAGGGAGGCAGATTCTGGAACGGTGCAATAATAATAGGATTGTTGTGATAGGTAATTTTAACTTTCCTAATATTGACTGGCATCTCATCAGAGCAAGGGGTTTAGATGGGGTGGAGTTTGTTAGATGTGTTCAGGAAGGTTTCCTGACACAATATGTAGATAAGCCAATTAGAGGAGAGGCGGTACTTGATCTGGTATTGGAGAATGAACCTGGTTAGTTGTCAGATGTCTCGGTGGGAAAGCATTTTGGAGATAGCGCTGAAGAGGGATAGTAGCAGACAATTTTGAAAAACATTTAATTAGGGTGGGGGAAATATGATGCTATTAGGCAGGAACTCGGGGACATAAATTGGGAGCAGATGCTGTCAGGGAAATGCACAGCAGAAATGTGGCAAATGTTAAGGGAACATTTGCATGGTGTTCTGTATAGATATGTTCCATTGAGGCAGGGAAAGGATGGTAGGGTAAAAGGACCATGGTGTACAAAGGATGTAGAAAATCAATCTGGTTAAGAAGAAAAAAAAGCTTACAAAAGTTTTAAGAAACTAGGTACAATTAGAGCTCTAGAAAATTACAAGTGTGACAAGAAGGAGCTCAAGAATGAAATTAGGAGAGCTAGAAAGGACAATGAGAAGGCCTTAGTGAGCAGGATTAAGGAAAACCCTAAGGCATTCTACAGGTATGTGAAGAGCAAGAGGATGAGCCATGTGAGAAGGGGACTAATCAGGAACAATAGTGGAAACATGTGCATGGAGCTGGAGGAGGTAGTGGAGGTACTTTATCAATACTTTACTTCAGTATTCACCAGTGAAAAAGACCTTGGCAATTGTGGGGATGATTTACAGTGGACTGAAATGCTTTAATGTATAGACATTATGAAAGAGAATGTGCTGGAGCATTTGAAAGGTATTAAGTGAGATAAGTTGCCAGAATCAGACAGGATATACCCCAGGCTACTATGGGAAACAAGGAAGGAGATTGCTGAGCCTTTGGTGATGATCTTTGCATTATCAATAGGGACTGGAGTAGTACCGGAAGATTGGAAGGTTGCAAATCTTGTTCCCTTGTTCAAAAAAGGGAGTAGAGATAACCCAGGAAATTACAGACCAGTGAGTCTTATTTCAGTGGTTGGCAAATTGTTGGAGAAGATCCTGAGAGGCAGGATTTATGAGCATTTGGAGGTAAATCATTTAATTAGGGATAGTCATTATGGCTTTGTCAAGGGCAGGTCATGCCTTATGAATCTGATTGAATTCTTTGAGGATGTAACAAAACACATTGATGAAAGTCGAGAAGCTCGTGTAGTGTATATGGATTTCAATAAGGCATTTGATTAGGTTCCCCATGCGAGGCTCGTTCAGAAAGTAATGAGGCATGGGATCCAAGGAGACCTTGTTTTGGGGATACAGAATTGACTGCCCACAGAAGGCAAAGAGCGATTGTAGATGGTTTGTATTCTTCATGGAGGACGATGAACAGTGGTGTTCCACGGGGATCTGTCCTAGGACCCCTCCTCTTTGTGATTTTTATAAATAACCTGGATGAAGAATAGAAGAGTGCGTCAGTCAGTTTGCTGATGACATAAAGGTTGGGAGTGTTTTGCATAGTCTAGAGGGTTCTCAGATGTTAAAACGTGACATTGATAGGATGCAGAACTGGGCTGAGAAGTGGCAGATGAAGTTCAACGTGAAGTGGTTCATTTCAGTATGTCAAATTTGAAGACAGAATACAATATTAATGGTATTTCTCTTGGCAGTGTGGAGGATCAATGAGATCTTGAGGTCCGTGTCCATAGGACACTCAAAGCTGCTGTGCAAGTTGACAGTACTGTTAAGAAGGCATATAATGTGTTGGCCTTCATCAACTGTAGGATTGCATTCAAGAGCCATGTTACAGCTATACAAGACCTTAGTTAGACCACACTTGGAGGACTGTGTTCAGTTCTGGTCACCTCACTACAGGAAGGATGTAGATACTATAGAGAGAGTGCAGAGGGGATTTACAAGGATGTTGCCTGGATTGGAGAGCATGCCTTATGAGAATAGGTTGAGTGAACTCGGCCTTTTCTCCTTGGAGTGACAGAGGATGAGAGGTGACCTGATGGAGGTGTATAAGATGACGAGATGCATTGGTTGAGTGGATAACCAGAGGCATTTACCAGGGCTGAAATGGCTAACATGAGGGGCATATTTTTAAGGTTGCTTGGAAGTAGGTACAGGGGGATGTCAGAGGCAAGTTTTTTTCCCCCACACAGATTGGTGGGTGCTTGGAATACACTGCCAGCGAAGGTGGAAGAGGCGGATACAACAAGGTTTTTTTTTTGAAAAAGACTCAGCTAGGTAGATGGAGCTTAGAAAACTAGAGTTCTATGTGGTAGAGAAATTCAAGGTATTTTCTAGAATAGGTTACATGGTCAGCACAAGATTGTTCTACATTCTAAATTTAAAAAAACTATAAATCACAATAAGAAATATATATGACATCTAAGTCAATGATAATAAATCTAATTCTGAATGGATTGGGGCTTTTGTTTTATTCTGGAACAATATGCAGAATATTAAACATGGACCTAGATACTGCACTACTACTACATCGACTCAGGCTTATGGGGCCAGCGTCGGGCACGATGACAGACTCTCCACTTCTCCCTCTCCCTCACCAACGTGTTCAGTTCATCTACATTAGCCGCGCCGCTCTCTTCTAGGAGCATGTTGACCATAGTCTTGGAAGGGCACCCAGGGTTCATCCTCCCATGCTTGGGCTCCCATATGACGACTAGGCTGGCAGGTAGCTCGGTGTGGCGTAGATAGTGCCCCGTTAGTTGCATACGCCCTTTTGGCTACAATGTCTGTGCCAACAATGATGCCGATCTAAACTAATCCCACCTGCCTGCATGTGATCTCTATACCTGTCCACATGTCTGTCCAAGTACAACTTAAACACTGCTGTTGTGTCTGCATTAACAATCTTCTCTGGCAGCATGTTCCAGGTACCTACCACTCCTTGTGTAAAAAAAAAATCCTTTCTCATCATCTTCAAACTTGCCCATTCTCATCTTCAAACAATGCCCTTGAATATTTGACTTTTTTTAATCCTGGGAAAATGACTATCTACTGTAACTTTGCTTCTGTGAATTTAATATTCAGATCTCCCCCCAGCCTCTGATTCCCAGAGAAAACAATACAAGATTGTCCAACCTCTCTTTCTAGCTAGTAGAGGATGTTACCATCTTTTGCACCCACTTCAAGGCATCCACATTCTTCCAATAATGTGGCAACCAGAACTGCAAACAATGTTCCAGTTTAATGCAAGTGCAATATGTCAAAATCCTAGTAATGCTTACATTCCCATTATTCTTCAAAATAAACTGAAATATCATTAGTAAAGGCAATTTAAAGTCTCATGTTTTAATCTGGGGGAATGAAAGTTAAACTAAACTCACTGCTTCTGTGTTTAATACTATTAAAGATTACAGATTGTGTATCAGTGGAGAACTTCAGGAAGGCTGCACTTAACATAACAGGCGATTATATAAAACAGAAGATGAATTTTGCCCCCAAGAGATGGAGTATGGCTGTCGCATCATACATGAGTGATCTCTGAAATCAAATAGCTTGGAGCCTCACCAATTATGAGTGATCTGCAGCTGTGATTTATAGAGAAAAAAAAAACATTAACTAGCTTCCAGAAGAAGTAGAATTATAAATCTAAGCCTTCTTCCCTGGCCCTCCTCCAGCTTGTCAAGTTAAGTGAAAATGTCATTTCATTTCATGCCTCATCTTCAACTCATCTCTAAAGTAGAACATCAGCTCCCATGCTACATAATAATTAGATGTCCAGTTTTAGTATTGATGAATGTTTTCATCTTATACGTAGATTTCAAAACTCCTTTCAAGGCTGTAGTAGAGCCACACAGCTCAGAAATAGTCTCTTTGACCCACTTTGCCAATCACAATGGGCCACCCATACAAACCTCATTTAGAAACGTTTGGCCCACAGCCTTCCATGCCTTTCTGATTCAAGAGCTCATCCGGATAAGTTTTCAATGTTATGAGAATTCCTGCCTCCACTAGCTTCCCATGGAATGTGATCCAGACATAGAATGAACTGGACTAAAACGCCAAACCAGATAGTGAAATGTTCTTAAAGTGACAAATAATTCCAAATGATTTCCCTGACATGAAGGAAGGGGAGAAGATGGCGCGACGCAGTGTGACACAACGCGCGCGGCCTCTCCAGTGAATGATGTCTGTAATCTGTCAAGTAGGGGACCGTACACAATTCTGATTTGATGGAGACAGATGCGAGAGTACGGAGGATCATCTGGAGAAGCTTCCCAAATACCCGCTTCGCTGCTGCTGCTACTGTGTGATAACCGGAATATCCAGAGGAGAAGGTCCCGAATCCTCGGCTTTGCTTGTTTCGGTGGCCGGGGTTAGGTCGAAGGCGCTCGACAGACGATGGCGCTCGGGAGGCGGTATCGGAGGGGCTGGTTGGAGGCTCAAAGTTTTCGAATGGACGGACTTGATGTCAGCGGTGGTCAGCTGCTTCCAAGGCATCGGCAGTTGTCGGTACCTTGGAGGTTTATGGCAGGGAGTTCCTCCCTTTTGCCGCCTGCTATCGGGGACTTGGGAGTTGATCGGGACTTGAGACTTTTTTTTTTACCGTGCCCATGGTCTGTTCTTTATCAAATTATGGTATTGTTTTGCACTGCTGTAACTATATGTTATAATTATGTGGTCTTGTCAGTGTTAGTCTTTGGTTTGTCCTGTTTTCTGTGATTTCACTCTGGAGGAACATTGTATCGTTTCTTAATGCATGTATGCATTTCTAAATAACAATAAAAGAGGACTGAGTGTTCTCATAATCTAATCTAATCTGTCAGTTTTTAGCTCATACTGCATGAATACTGCATGCCATCACACCGGCACTACACCAATGGGTGGAGGTAACATCCCCATAGGTCATCCCATCATTTCTATACAAAAACTATGAGTATGAATAGGGGTAGATGGCTTTGAGAGAATATCACCACAGGTCATCCTATTATTTCTATACAACTACGGCAAAAGTCTGGTGAAAATGTTTTCATCCCTTTCATAAATGAATAACACATTGTGGTAAGAGTACCACTGGGCAGCTGTACACTTGCAGTAACAATAACACAAAATGGTGAGAAGATGATTGTTGCTAGAAGAGTTCAGCTTATTGTTTCAGTGGTTATAACATATCTAGAACTGTGATGGCATATGAAAATTTTGAGTATATATTGTGTTCAGATGGCATGTGGTCCTTTCACCATACAGTACAATAACTGCTCAGCAAATTGAAAGACACATGTAGCCCCCCTGGCCACCCTCAGGGTCGCTCGACTCACTGTCGTCTAGGGAAACAGCCCTCAGCCCCGCCAAACTGGGTAACAGTTTGTGTGGATGCTGTGTGATGTACCCCACCCCACCCAAATAACAGACAATACACCAGATACAATTAAATGATTTACAGTTTATAGATATTACTGGAACTATATAATTAATAGAATAAAATATAAAAGGAAAATAAAAGGCGCCACACTTATCAAAGTTCAATCTCTTCGTGCACAACAAAGTTGGAGCTCAGAACCCTTCTTCTTCATCCTGCAACCCCTCGGACAATCTCGACCGGATGCTTGGGACCAACAATGGTGGTCAACCAGACGCTCCACACGAGTCCGTCTCCTTCTCCCCTCCTCGCCGAACGCCCCGCTCAGGCCCCAACCCCGTTAGCGGACATCACAGCACCTGGTTCATCCTCTGTCCCTCTCTCCCGCCTTCTGCCCCAAAACCCCGTGCATACAGTATCTTCAAATACATCAGAAACATAACAACTATCCCAATTGGTTCATTCATCCTCATATCAATAGATAATACAAAACAAACTGCTAGCGGGAAGGACTTTCTTAGCGTTTAACATAACAAAGAAGCATTCCTAAGTATAACATAACAAAGAAGCCATTTTAATTAGCCTACACAGTAACATAAAAGACGAAACCCCCTTACTCATACACTTGCACAGTTTTCACAAAATGAAATTTTTATAGTCAAAGAAGATATTTTAAAAATTGTAATCACTTGGTTTTTTAGCAAGAACATCCAACTAATAAGTACTGAAACAGTGGGTTGTTACATGCTGACATTTTGTTGGTAGTATGGAAAAGCAGCATTAGCATCATGTTTGTCATTCTATTCATCTGCTCTTGCACTCAGCACCATGGAAATATGGGTCCTCTACTGACAGTTCTGACGTTTCATTGCATCTATAAATCCATTGGCTACAAATTGATCTGAGTGGATGAGCCAGATATACTTTATATCCAGCCTATCAAACCTTCCTCAACCATGGCTGATGGAATTAGCGCAGCTACTTTATTTGGAATAGGGTTACAGATCTGAATGGAAAAGGTAAGTGTAAGGGAACAAGTTATTCTTTATTTTAATTTGTATTGGTTTATTCTTGCCACATGAACCAAGATACAGAGAAATACTTGTGTAACGCCCTGGGAAAGGTTTCACTATTAATGTTATGGTTTCTCTGTAGCAGCAGTGTTTGGGTTATAGAATAGAATAGTACAGCACAGTACAGGCCCTTCGGCCCACAATGTTGTGCTGACCATCAAACCCTGCCTCCCATATAAGCCCCCACCTTAAATTCTTCCATATACCTGTCTAGTAGTCTCTTAAACTTCACTAGTGTATCTGCCTCCACCAAAGACTCAGGCAGTGCATCCACGCACCAACCACTTTCTAAGTAAAAACCTTCCTCTAATATCCCCCTTGAACTTCCCACCCCTTACCTTAAAGCCATGTCCTCTTGTATTGAGCAGTGGTGCCCTGGGGAAGAGGCGCTGGCTATCCACTCTATCTATTCCTCTTATTATCTTGTACACCTCTATCATGTCTCCCCTCACCCTCCTCTCCAAAGAGTAAAGCCCTAGCTCCCTTAATCTCTGATCATAATACATACTCTCTAAACCAGGCAGCATCCTGGTAAATCTCTTCTGTACCCTTTCCAATGCTTCCACATCCTTCCTATAGTGTGGTGACCAGAACTGAACACATTACTTCAAGTGTGGCCTAACCAGAGTTTTATAGAGCTGCATTATTACATCGCAACTCTTAAACTCTATCCCTCGATTTATGAAAGCTAACACCCCATAAGCTTTCTTAACTACCCTATCCACCTGTGAAGCAACTTACAGGGATCTGTGGATATGTACCCCCAGATCCCTCTACTCCTCCACACTACCAAGTATCCTGACATTTACTTTGTACTCTGCCTTGGAGTTCGTCCTTCCAAAGTGTACCACCTCACACTTCTCCGGGTTGAACTCCATCTGCCCACTTCTGCATCCTATCGATGTCTCTCTGCAATCTTCGACAATCCTCTACACTGTCTACAACACCACCAACCTTTGTGTCATCTGCAAACTTGCCAACCCACCCTTCTACCCCCACATCCAGGTCGTTAATAAAAATCACGAAAAGTAGAGGTCCCAGAACAGGTCCTTGTGGGACACCACTAGTCACAATCCTCCAATCTGAATGTACTTCCTCCACTACGACCCACTGCCTTCTGCAGGCAAGCCAATTCTGAATCCACCTGGCCAAACTTCCCTGGATCCCATGCCTTCTGACTTTCTGAATAAGCCTACCGTGGTGGCTTTGGAATGTGCGCCATCCAATGAGGGGAATGCTTTTCTTTCTTGTCTGCCCAAGAGTGAAGTATTCATGAGCTTTTAGTTGGCGGAAGATGGAGAGAGAAGATACCAGAATGGAGAGTCGACGACACCTTAGGGTGGGGGTGAGGGGGGAAGAAATCAATGGAGAACAAATGGACAGGAAAATTGTGAGCTCCAACATGTGCATTAGACTGTTTGATTAAAATGTGCCCTTTTCTTTTTATTTTCTTTACTAGCCCTCAAGTCAAATTAAGAATTATAAAGCTAAATCATTTAATTGCATATGGTGTACTATTTGTTACTTTGTGGTACTGAATTGTAATAGGGAAAATATCATGCAGTATCCACACAAATGAGATTTCACCAGTTTGGTGGGGGCTGTGACTGTCTTCCCCTAGACTAATGCTGCCCGCCAAACCTAGGGTTACACTTGTCTGGCATACGGTTTATTCACATCAACTTATTGCACAGTGCATTGAGCTAGAATAAGGTAAAACAATAACAGTGGAGAATAAAGTGAAAAGCTACTGAAATAAGTATGGAGCAGGTAAACAATAAAGTGCAAGATCATAATAAGGCAGATTATAAAGCCAAGAGTCCATCTCATCATACGAGAGGTTTGTTCAAAAGTCTAATACCAATGGGATAGAAACTGTCCTTTGGACTTGTAGTGTATGTTTTATATGTTTTGAAATGCATATTACTTTTAAAAATAATTTTAATAAGAGGTATTGAAGCATAAAGTAATACAACACAGAAATTAGACCTTTAGCCCATCATATTCGTTTGAACTGGTTTGTCCATCTACACTAATACCATTTGCAATAACTCCATATACTTTAAAGACTTGCTTATTAAAATATCGATCTGAATAGAGGACCTTAGGTCAAGAGGCCACAATACTGGACCTTCTCTTAGGGAATAAGGCAGGACTATGGTTCTATGAAATGGCAACCAGGAAGTGCTTTGACTGCTGTGACAATAACTCTCTTAGTTTTAAGATAGTGATGGTAAAGGACAACAGGTTAAGGCTCTAAACTAGAGCAGAGCTAATTTTGAAGAGGTTCAACAGGATTTAGTGGAGGTCGATTGGGTGAGGAATAAATGGCAAATGGGAGGCTTTGAAGAGTGCAATATCAGGAGTTCAAGGTCAACATGTTCCTACTAGAGTGAAGGATAATCCTGGCAAGTTCATAAAACCTTGGCTGACCAAGAAATATTGAGGCTCTGGTCAACAAAAATGAGGAAACATAAAACAGAACCAAAGGAAACAGAAAGAAAGGAAGGAAGATTTAGGAGGTCTGGGATGACTGAATAACTTGATGGCAATGAAAAATTTAGACTACTATTAGTAGTCAAACTATTAGTAGAAATCAAAAGGCCAAAAAGAGGATATGAGATAGGTTTGAAATAAGAATTCCAATAAAAATTCCAAAAGGTTCAATAGCTACAGTATATGAAGGTTAAAATGGCGGCTAAGGAGAGCAAGTCCCCTTAGAGATCAGTAGGACAGCCTATGCCTCAGGTTGCAGAAGATGATTGAGATTTCTAATGAATATTCCACTTTGGTGTTTACTGAGGAGAAAATCATTGTTGCTCAAGAGATCAGGGAAACAAGTGGTGATGTTGTGGTGGACATTTGTATTACTGTGGTAAACCATCTATATATATGTTGTAACTGGGTTACCTGTCTGGACTGGCCCCTCTGCTGACTGCTCCTGTGGCTCCTCCCTCAGACGCCTGAATAAAGGCCACTGTTCCTCCTCTCAGTCCAGGGCAGATACTCAGCATGGTCGAAGTCACATTTTACTGCTAATAAAAGCCTTTCAGTACTTACTCTATATCCAGTCTTTTGGAGTAATTGATAGTGCATCAATTACCAAAGAGCAGGTATTAGCAGGATTTCACGTATTAAAGTAGATAAATCCCTAGGGCCTAGCCAAATGCATTGGAAGACAGAAGAATGAGAGATGACTATATGAAGATTTATAAAATCAAGAAGAGCACAGATAAAGTAAATGGTTGTATTTTTCCCCAGGATAGGGCAGTCAAAAACTAGGGTGAAAGGTTAAAGACTTAAAACTTGAAGGGCAACTTTTCCACTTGGTGTAGGACTGACAGTATACTATGAATGGTAGGGTACCAGGGAGTGTAATGGAACAGAAGAACCCAGAAGTGCAATTGCATAATATTTCAAAAGCAACATCGTAGGTAGACAGGGTGGTCAAAAAGGCATTTAGCTCTCAGCCTTCATCAGTCAATGCATTAAATATAGGATGTGTATGATAAGTATATGTCCCAACACATCAATGCAGCAATAAAGACAAGACAGCGGCTATCCTTCATTAGGAGTTTGTAGAGATATGATATGTCACCTAATGATGATGATAACGTCGACTCGGGCCTGAGAGGCCAGCGTCAGGCATTTTCATGCCTTACAAGGTGTGGAATGAAAGACTGTGTGGCGGGACACTCCTCACACAGACATTTTTGCAGTATTTTATTTTCTTTATTTTACGAGGTCAAGTTGCGAGCTCAACCCAGCACGGATGGAAAGCTTACTCAGGAATGGCCCGACTGGATTCGAACCCGGGAACCTCCGTTCCGAAGTCCGGCGCTGATGTCACTGTGCCACCAGCCAACCTAAAACACTCCAAAAATTCTACAGATGTACTGTGGAGAGCATTTTGACAGGCTGTATCACCATCTGGTATGGGGGGGGGGGGCAGCTGGCGTGGGGTAGCTACTGCATAGGTTTGGAAGAAGCTACAGAAAGTTGTAAATTTAGTCAGCTACATCATGGGTACTAGCCTCCATAGTATCCAAGAATTCTTTAAGGAGCGGTGCTTCAGAAAAGGTGGTGTCCATTATCAAGGACCCCCATCACCCAGGGCATGCCCTTTTCTCACTCTTACTGATTTCTGAATGGATATTGAGCTCATAAACACTACATCACTTTTGGATCATTTCTGTTTTTCCGCTGCCTTTGTTAATTTAACTATTTAATATACATATATACTTACTGCAATTCATTTATTTATTTTTCTATGTTTATCATGTTTTGCATTGTACTCCTGCTATTGTTAACAAATTTCACGACACTAGACGGCCTGAGTTGTAGGGAGAGATTGGCTAGATTGGGTCTTTATTCCTTGGAGAGTAGGAGAATGAAGGGTGACCCTATAGAAGTTCACAAAATCAGGGGGAGTACAGATAAGGTGGATGGTAGCGATCTTTTCCCCAGAGTAGTGGAGTCAAAAACCCGGGGCATGGATTTCAGCTGAGAGGGGAAAGATTTCAAAGCCATCTGAGGGGCAACCTTTTCATGCAGAAGATATCAAGTATATGGAACAATCTGCCAGAAGAAGTTATTGAAGCAGATACAATAGCATCCTTTAAGAAGCACTTGGATAGAAACATGGAGGGAAGGGTAAAAGAGGAACATGAGCCAAACACAGGAAATTGGGACTGACTGAGTAGACACATAGTTGGTATGGATTTGATGGGTTTGGAGGGTCTCTATCTGGGCTGTTTTGGTCTATGACTCAATATATGTCTCTTAAATATAGTGATTATATTTGACTCTATCAGCTCCTCTGACAGTGAGTGAAACACTGTAAAAATCATTTTCCTCATTTCCACCAAATTTTCTTCCTCTCATCTTAAATTCATGCCACAAACATAGGGGGAATAAAACTCTGATGGTCTCATCCCCACCTTCCATAATTTTACAATCATCAATCAGGTCATCCTTTAGTCTATCAGGAAGAACATTCAGCCTGCCCAGTCCTCCTAAACAGAATTCCTGCAATCCAAGCATCATCCTTCCCTCTTCATTCATCCCTTTTATAACGTGGTGACCAGAACTGTATACAATACTCCAAGTGTGGGATAAACAGGGTTTTATAATATTGCAACATCCTACCTCAACTCTTACATTTGATGCCCTAACCTATGAAGGCTATCACATCATATGCCTTCTTGAACGTGCTAACTATCTGTGCTATCACTTTTAAGGAACCATGGACTGGAATCCCAAGATCACCCTGTCCACCAACATTCCTTGATGTCCTACCACTTACTGTTTATGTCCTATCCCTAGCTGGCTTTCCAAATAAAGTATATCATCTCACACTTTTTTGGATTAAATTTCATACTCTAATTCTTCATCATGTCATCTACAAATATACTAATCATATCTCCTTACATTCACACCAGTCATTGATGTACTGTATATCATAAACAAGGGTTCAAACACTAGTAGTAATTGGGTGATCACTCGAGTTGAGCATGATTGAGTATGCTGTTGTCCTAAAAGGTTTTTCCCCTTAATGGAGACCACCTGTGCATCACTTTGTTTAATGTGCCAAGGCTAATGCACAGGCATTCATCACATGGTCCTTAACAGATTAGGATCAAGATCCAGTGAGATGGAATGCAAGATAAAACCTTCAGTGCTGCAACCTTCCTCCATCTTGATGCCATTGTGATGTGTCATCATCTTCTGGCAGCTCTACCATTGAGGTCTTAGTTGGATTGCTCTTTGTCTGACACTTCACCCTTGACCCTACCACTGTGAGTGATCATGGAGCTAAGCTCCAGATGGCATTGCTCTTGGGATCCCAAGAACTCACAAGACTCTTGACCACAACAAGGTGATGATCTTCAGAGAAACACTAATCCACTGCCTACCACTGGTTACAGGATTCATATCAGAAAGGTATTTAGCCACCTATCAGCAAGTCAGTTTAGGTTCCAATGAACCATTTTGCTTTGGATCGCATGTACCTTAACTTTCTGGAGCAGACTACCATGTGGCAACTTGTTAAAAGCCTTACTAAATTCTATGTAGACAATTTCTACCATTCTGCTTTCACCAATCTTCTTAATTATCTCCCAAAAAATAAAATCAGATTAGTGAGGCCAGATGCCCTTTACACAATGCTATGCTGACTATCTCTGTCTGTCTTTCCAACTATTCATAAATCCTGTCCTTTAGAATTACTTTTAAAGTTACTAATCTATTCCGATTGTCTGTAAATTCTCTGACTAACTGCATGTGTTGCTAAAAGACTAGTAGTCAGTTTGGAGACAGGACTTTAGGATCCATCAACTGTCACCCCAGTGACTTTCTAGACCAGTTTGCTTTCGTGAAGCTTTGAGCATAATTGGGAACTGTGCAGTAACACAAAGTTATATAGCTCTGGTCTTAACCAGGATTGCGGTGGACAGATGAGACAAAAGCCATATTGAGCACGGTCTGGTCCATTATGCCTTTATGGAAAATAATGTCTCACTGAATTGGGTAGGTTGCAGAGCTGGGACCCATATTTCAGTGCTGAGCAACTGCACTGCTCGATCAGCCCACCTATTGGCAGCTCCAACAAGCAGGCTCTCTGAAATGAGCCGTAGTCAGTTCTTCATTGGATTCACACCAGGTTCTTAGCCTAATGCTGCTCAACGTTTGCAGGGCAATGTTTGCACCAAGTTCCCAGCACAACTGTGTTCAGTAACATTCTTTCTGTAAACCTGGCCTTTCAACACTGATCCATTCGCACTTTTGTTCCTGGCAAGTGAGATAACAGCATACATGGAGATGGTACATACTGAAAGGACCAAATATCCTTTTTCAGTGGCCATCAGTTATTTAAAACTTGACGAATACACAATCATCTTCATTAAAATTACTTCTTTTGTGATACAAAAAGTGGTTTAATGCTGGATCAGTTTTCTACTTTTAAACATATCAAGTAATGTATTATGCAGTGCAATTGAACAATATATTCTAAAATTCTGCCTGATTTCATGAGTTAATGGAAATTTACTTTTTGATGCAAATCAGATAAGAGTAAAATTATGAACCATAAGGTCAATTTTCAATAATTTGAGCAGATTTTTTCAGGTCTGTCAGGTACAACCACAGTAGAAACCATCTTCCTATATTTTTATGCTAATAAAATTCAACAGCAACAATGAAATTCAATGAAAAGGGTAATTGCCTGTAAGAAAGTCATGATTTTTGTTTTATTTAAAACATTGTTGCCTGCTGTTGTTCAATTTCAGGGTTTTGATTTGCGTCAAGTGACTGACAATGATGATGAACCTCCACAGGAAAGTGTCAATTTCTTACAGAAAAGGAAGAACTTTGTTGAAAATCAGACATATAATGATGAAAATAGAGCAGTTGTTCAGAATCTACGGAACAAAATTATCATCAAAAGAAATTCATTCGCTCCCACACTTGTCAGCCTGTCGTACTTTTCTCTGTGTTCATTCACTCACTGACTGCCAATCTTCAATGATGTCCTCCAACCCACATAGCAGCTTATATCCTACTTGAAAGGTGATAGATATTGTCTCCACACATGCCTACCTACCTGGTTGTATTATATCCAATCTAAAACCAGTCATCAGCTTGAAAACTTCTCCAATTTTTTGGGGAAATTATTGACAACTGTTAGGTGCACACAGGGACAAGAGCATACAATTATAAGGTGCAGAATCAGAAGAAGCTCATTCATCCCCTCAACTTTGCTATTCCATTCAATAAGACTGTCTGAAGACCCAGCCCATACCCTACCTTTGAAGCTCTTTAAAAAGGGGGTTTTCATGTAGTTCTGATTAATCAATTAACAGTTTCCAGGTACTACTTACCACTTGAAGTAATTTCAAAAATGTTGTCATATCTGAATTGTATTTTCTAATATTATCAATAAAAGGCCTGGCTTTAATTTTTAGTCCATGTCTTCTAGTCCTGCACAAGGAGATGGAGGACTAGGAATGGAGAAGTTCTCCTCTAGCTATCTTCAGTCACATCACCCTTTATTCCTCCAAATCTCAGGTAATACTTTATTTCATTATTATATGATTTGCCTTCAGATTTTGGGGATTAGTAGGGATGGGGACATCCTGATGCACAGCCTCAGCCCAAAGAATTGACCATCCCTTTGGCTCCACTGATCCTGCTGGACTCAGAGTTTTTCAGTGGTTTATTTTTGGTCTAGAATTCCAGCATCCACTATTTCTTATTTTTCTAACCAGGAAATGGAAATCTCTTCAGTGTATTTTTAGCATTTTTAATTTTGTGGAAATAGTCTTTCTCCCTCCAGTACTTTTATAACATGTTTTTTCTCTCTTCTGGGAAGCTGGTCTAATAAAGTAGGGACTTATTTCTGCATTCCTTCAGTCCACAGCAATTCTGTTCTTAATTATTGTTTCCTCGATAGTTGTGGCAGGGACTGCTCTAACTGCATAATGCAGCCAAGAAAAACTGCATACAAATACAAGTTACAAGTTTATGATCCAAAATTAATTGCTTACACATATGCACACATTGGCATGTCTTCTTTTTGGTATGATATCTCCTTAAGTGGACTTCCTGATGCTGTACAATAACAGAACTCTAGAAATAATTAAACTGAGTTGAAAATGTTTGAAGCAATGCAAGTTCCCTTTCAAGCTACAAAATATCTTGACTTGGAAAGATATCACTACTCCCTTATTATTCCAACAATAATCTGGCAGCATCTTCATCAGGACAACATCGGCTCAAATTTAAATTTGCTAGTGAAGTTCAAAGCTCAAAGTACATTTATTATCAAAGTCTGCGCACAATCTTGTCTCCTTATAGGCATCCACAAAAAAAATGAAACCCAATAGACCCTTGAAAACAAATGAAGACCATCAAACACCCAGCATGCAGAAAGAAAAAAAATGTGATCAGTAAAAGTAAGCAAATAACATTCAGAACTGAAGTTCACAGAAGTGAATCTAGGCCACATCCTCAGTTCAATGCAGAGACGAGTAAACCTTGTGGAGATGTGAGTCGAACAACTATAAAATGTTTTTTTTTAAACTATTATTGCATCTAATACTGTATTTGCCCAACAGTTGAACCACTTAAATGTCTCATTATTTTGTCTTCATCATCTCAGTAAAGTAGTTTTATGCTTAGCTTTTTGACATTGTAAACTTGAGTTTGATATCTGTCATTATTAATGTGTTCAGTGCTTGTTTTCACCACAGTAGGGACCTTTGGCAAGCAATACGTTCCCATTACATGTCATAGCCAGGAAAATCACTTTCAAACAAATAACTACAAGGTATCTTTCATCAAGTAATAATATTATCTTGTATTGATTATGACAAGGAAACATGTCAAATGACAGTTGTAGCTGCTGAAGTCTGTTATCCAAAATATGAATATGACAAAGGCTTTTATCAATCTGCTGTCCAACATCTAACTGAGAGTGGGCTGCAGTTGCACAACTTATATAGCCAACAGATTCATAGACAAAAACTGAATAATTCAAAAGTAAAACTATGTATGTATAGAAATGGCAGTGATTTCTCAAAGCCAGTCGCCACAGCCAGAGGACCGTGCTGCAGCAGTTCAGCACATATATTTTCACTGGGCCCAGCCACCTTCAGAAACTTCATTAATCTTAAAGTCTTGCTGGCATTTTCATAGTACTCTGTACAGAGATATTTTACCCTCACCCTTCTTCTCTTCACTCTCAGTATTATGCTTTTCAACACTACCTTTTCACTTCCCCATGGCAGCTTAATGACAGCCATTGAGAAACATCTTTCACAGTAGAAACTGTCTTTCCAGCTGCTGTCAATGTATGCAGAAGTTAGTTTCCAGTACTTTTAAAAGAAACCTCAACAATTGTTTCCTAAAGCAAGGATTTCCCATTTTAGACATTGTTGTAGGTTTGCTTTTATAGCAAAATATAGCAGACATTTAGCTCACCAAAAATCAATTTTTTAGGCCACAATGTTCTGAAAAGTGAAACACAATAATGATGCATAACAATACCATAAAACAACATAATGCTCATGAGCGATGACAGTAACAACATGCACTGATACACAAATAACTGGACAGGTGAAATACCTTTTACTTTATCATTTAGGGTATCGCACAAGACAGGCTCATCCAGCCCAATAAGTTACACTGCCTAGTAACTCACCTACTTAAAATTAGGCCAATCACAGAACAATTTACAATAATTAATTAACCTACTAACCAGTATGTCATTGGACTGTGGGCGGAAACTAGAGCACCTGAAGGAAACCCACAAGTTCTCGGGAAGAACATTCAAACTCCATACAGACAACTATGGAATCAAACTCCCAACTCTGAAGCCCCAAGCTGTAATAGCTTTATGCTAACCAGTATATTACCTTCTTCCCCCTTCCTTTCCAGTCCTGATGAAGGACCTTGGCCTGAAACTTTGACTGTCTATTCCTTTCCATAGATGCTGACTGACCTGCTGAATTCCTCCAGCATTTTGTGCTTGCCTCTCTAGATTTTCAATATCTTGTGTTAAACAAATGAATTTCAATTAATGAGATTAATATTAAAAAAAAGATTATCTAAGCTCAGGAAGCAATTAGGAATAATATCAGCCAAATGGGCTATGTAATAATGAGAATACTTGCAGAAGCAGTGAAATGGAGAGGTGGCTGGCTCATGGTGATGATTGTGGGATCCTGTGAGGATAAAGTAATTTCTTATGAAATAATCATAATCACACCCACATTTCCCCTCACAGACTAGCAATATTCAAAAATATAAAGGCAAAGTCAGAGAGTCAAGAATGTTAGGTTACAATTATTAAACACATGAGTTTGGAATAAATAGATTGGTATAAAATGAACAGTATGTTAAAAATCAGGAGGGAAAGCATTGAAAAAAATCCCAACTAGCTGCCTTGGCTCAGATGTCATGATACTGCTAATGGTAATTAAGAGCTATTATTATCGAGTTTAAATTTGCATGTGTTGGTCAAGGTGCTATAGATTAATGAAATTCATGTGCTTTAAAACCTCTAATATGATATAAATTGAAATGACTTAAAACGAATTGAATGATAAATGGCTTGGCACTTTGAAATATCCTTCATAATGAATAGCTTGTAATATTTAACAATGCCATCATTAATGGGATCTGCCTCGTCAGAGAAGATCCTGGAGAGGAAACAAACACAACTGGTCAGCCAGATCAGATGCAAATACCGTAGATTGAGTTATAAATGTTTAAATTAATTAAATGGTGATGAGGCAATAATTATATTATAAATGTATGTAGCACATCTAGAAATAATCTTGAAAGCCTAATATCTTGACTATAATAATGATGTACATATTACGGAGGATATTTCTTAATAACATTAATTCAATAAAGTAGGAGACTTGATCTTCCAATCTCTAATACAACTACCAATATTTAAGTATTTAAATATTGAGTATTTAAGGATTTGCACTCAGTTCCACTTTATTAGGTACACCAGAACATATGCTCGTTAATGCACATATCTAATTAACCAATCATGTGGCTGCAACTCCATGCATAAAATCATGCAAATGTGGTCAAGAGGTTCAGTTATTGTTCAGATCAAACGTCAGGATGGGAAAGAAATGTTATCTAAAAAAAGGGGTCCCCAACCTTTTTTGCGCTACGGAGCGGTTTAATATTGACAATATTCTTGTGGACCGGCCAAGTTCAACAATGTGTGACAGGGAATGAGGAAAGGTGCAGCTGACTGATATCATATCATATCGTTCCTTCGCAGTCTAGTAGCACATGCTTTGTGGCCCGGTGGTTGAGGACCACTGATCTAAGTGACTTTGATTGTGGAATGATTGACAGGGTGGTTTGAGTATCTCAGAAACTGTTGATATTCAATGATTTTCATACACAGCAGTCTCAAGAGTTTACAGAGAAGGGTGCAAAAAAAAAACAAAGAAACATTCAGTGTGTGGCAGTTTTGTGGGTGAAAATGCTTTGTTAATGAGATAGGTCAGAGGAGCATAACTTTACTGGTTCAAGTTGAAGAAAGGCATTAATAACTGAAATAACCAAACATTCCAACAGTGGTGGGCAGAAGAGCATCTCTATGTGCACAACATGTTGAACATTGAAGTGGATGGACTACAGCAACAGACCACCAAGAACCTTCTCCAGTTTCAGCACATCATTTCGAAGATAAGGAGCCCAAACTTGCTCAGAATACTCCAAGTGAGGTCTCACCAGTAATTTATAAAGTTTCAAAATTATGTCTTCGCTTTTATATTCTAGTCCCTGTGGAATGAGTGTTAACTTTGCATTTGCCTTCTTCAGCATAGACACAACCTGCCTATTAACCTATAGAGAATCCTGCACAAGGACTCCCAAGTCCCATTGCACCTCAGTTATTTTTGGTGTATTTTCTCTCCATTTAGGTAATACTTTTATTTCTTCTATCAAAGTGCATGACCATACAATTCCCAACACTCTATTCCACCTGCTATTTCTTTGCCCATGCTCCTGACATGCCCATCTGTCTGTCATTCTCTATCCTCTCTACTTCCTCAAAGTTACCTGCCCCTCCACCTATCTTTATATTGTCTTCAAATTTTGCAACAAAGCCATCAATCCATCACCTAAATCATTCACATATAATGTAAAAAAAAATCAGTCCCAACATAGACCCCTGTGGAACACCACTAGTAACTGGCAGCCAGCCAGAAAAGACTCCCTTCATTCCCACTCCTTTCCTCCTACCAATTAGCCACTACTTTATCCATGCTAGAATCTCTCCTGTATTACCAGGGCTTGTAGCATTTCAAGCAGCCTGATGTGAGGCAGCTTGTCAAAGGCCTTCTGAAAATCTAAGTACAAAACATTAACTGATTCTCCTTTCTCTATCCTGCTCGTTACTTCTTCAAAGAATTCCAACAGATTTGTTAGGGAAGATTTTCCCTTGAGGAAACCATGCTGACTACAGTCTATTTTATCATGTGTCTTCCTGAGATCTCATCCTTAATATTCGACTCCTACATCTGCCCAACCTCTGAGATCAGATTAACTGGCCTAAATTTTCCTTTCTCCTGCCTCCTCGCCTTTTTGAAAAGTTGAGTGACATCTGCAATTTTCCAGTCTTCCAGAACCATTCCAGAATCTAGTGGTTCTTGAAAAACCATTATGATTGCCTCCACAATCCCTTCAGCTACCTCTTTCAGAATTCTGGGGTGTACACCATCTGGTCCAGGTGACTTATCTACCTTCAGACCTTTCAGTTTCCCAAGAACTTCTCTCTAGTTATGGTAACTTCAAATGCTTCATGTCCCGACACCTGGAACTTTTACTGTACTGCTAGTGTATTCAGCAATGAAGACTGATGCAAAATACTTATTCAGTTCATCCGCTATTTTGTTGTACCCCATCACTTCCTCTCCAGCATCGTTTTCCAGTGGTCTGATATCCACTCTTGCCTCTCTTTTATCCTTCATGTATCTGAAGAAACATATGATATCCTCTTTAATATTATTGGCTTACTTTGGTATTCCATCTTTACCTTCTTGATGACTTTTTTAGTTCCCTTCTGCTGACTTTTATATCTCCTGAGGGAACGTCAACTCAGACCATGAGAGGCCTGTGTCGAGCATTTTCATGCCTTACAAGGCGCATATTGGAAGTCTGTGTGGGGTGTCACTCCTCGCAGAGACACTAGAGCAATGTGTGGTTAAGTGCCTTGCTAAAAGACATAAACACGCTGCCACAGTTGAGGCTTGAACTAGCAACCTTCAGATCACTAGACGATTGCCTTAACCACTTGGTCACATGCCCAACAAGGATCCTCTAATCCTTACCAATTTTCTAACTTCCCAAAAAATTTGCTATTATATGCCCTTTCTTTGGCTTTTGTGCTGACTTTGACCTCTTGTTAGCATGGCTGTGTTGTCTTTCCTTTAGAATACTTCTTCCTCTGTGTGATGTGTATATCCTGTGCCTTCTGAAATTGCTTCCACACATTCCAGCCATAGCTCCTCTGCTGTCATCCCTGCCAGTGTTCATTTTCTCACAATTCTGGCCAACACCCTCTCGTGCCTCTGTCATTCCCTTAATTCCACTGAAATCCTGATACATCTGACTTTAGCTTCTCTATTTCAAATTTCAGGGTGAATTCAATCAGATTAGGATTAACTCCCCTCAGGGTTCTTTTACCTTAAACTCTTTAATCAATTCTGGTTCAATGCACAACACCCAATCCAGAGTAGCTGATCCTCCAGTGGGCTCAACCACGAGCTGCTCTGAAAAGCTATCTCATAGACACTCTTAAAATTCCCCCCTCCTTGAATCCAGCACCAATCCAATTTTTCCAATCTTTCCAATCTACCTGCACATTGAAATCCCCCATGACTATTGCAACATTGCCCTTTAGGTTTGCATTTTCTATCTCCCATTGTAATTTGTAGGCCACATCCTTACTATTGTTTGTGAGTCCGTATACATCTCCCAACAGGGACTTCTTACCCTTGCAGTTCCTTAGCTCTATCCACAATGATTCAACACCTTCCTATGTCACCTCTTTCTAATGATTTGATTTCATTTTTTACCACCAGGACAATGCTGCCCCTTTTCCCTTCCTATCCATCCTTTTGATACAATATGCACAACCTTTGATTCCTAGCTTTGTCTGAAGATTTACCAACATTTGCACTAATTGTTTTGGCACTCTGGTTCGCATACCACTACAACTCTAGTTTAAACCCCACCATGCAGCATTAACAAACCTTTCTGCTAGGATATTGGAACCCCTCCAGTTCAGCTGCAAATTGTCTCTTCTGTACTCGTCTCACCTCTCCTGGAAGAGAGACCCATGATCCAAAAATCTTATGCCTCCCTCCTACACCAACTCCTTAGCCATGTAGTAAACTGTATAATCTTCCTAGTTCTGGCCTCACTAGCTCGTGGCATGGATCAGAATGCTGGAGGCTTGCCCTTTAACTTAGCACCAAACTCACTGAACTCCCTCTGCAGAACCTCATCACTCGTCCTACCCATGTCATTGGTACCTACATGGAGCACAACATCAGAAGGTTCACCCTCCCACTTAAGAAGACTGAGGACTCGATCCAGCTATCCCAGACCCTGGCACATGGGCAGCAACGTACCATCTGGGAACCTCATTCTCGCCCACAAAACCAACTGCCCGTTCCTCATGGGTAATTTGCTCAGTGTATGGCCTGGGAATCCCAATACAATAGGACTCCTCATATAGTATTCTGCCCTCAAGTGTTTTCCCTGTTTTCTTCAAGCTGGACAGATAATTAGCTCTTGTCCCGACATAGCTGTCGTTGAAGGCAATTTTATTATTCACGAACGTGTTATAGTATACAGGGAGCCGGTGTAAAAAGACAATACTTCTGGTGTTCTAACAAAAGGTAGCGTTAAACACTGATCAAAGCTCCCTCGACTTCCGACAGATTGGTTCTAACCGACTGAAATGTATAAATGGTATAAAATGGCCACCCTGATAGTGAAAGCTAATTGCTTAACAATGTGATAATGAGCAATCAACAACAGCTGGGAATTTACAATTAGTGAGAACGAGTAATTGGAGATAAGGTAGTAACCCAAATCCAGAAAGACATAACAATTAGCTGCTACATGAAACCCAATGATGTATATGGGTCACTGAGGTCCAAGATCTATCTACAGGCAAATGGACTGATACTAGTGGTTCTCTCCATTCTCAAGAGCTGATTTTAACTGTAAAATAACTGTTATTCACTTATCTCCTAGTCAAGTTATATTGGCTAGCTATCCTTTGCTGCTGATTGGCTAGTTTTGTAGTCTATGTTCCCTACCTGGGAATTAAGTTTGTAATCTTCTCTGTGGTAAGTATCTCTGTTGCCTCTCCCTCCCTCCTAACTTGCCTTATCCCTCTTTCCATTTACAACCTTACTTCAATCCTAGTCTACTTTATTTTCCTCATACTGCGTGTAGGATATGTCTCCAAAAACAACACTATCTGTGTTCCTTTTTCAGTTATTGACTTTCAGCATTTTCCAGATTTAATCCTTCAAGTTAAAAAGGAATAATCTGAATTAACGTATGAAAACCAACAAATTTTGATGCAAATAACTAATTTCAGCATGTTGTTATAAAAGTTAGCTTTTATTTGTGATTAGTAGTTAATCGATGAAGAAAATTCAGATAGAAATCCACAAGCCAGATGCACTGAAGAAGCTAAAGTAATGGAAGACTACGATCACGTAATATGCAGGATTATATTTATCCTTCTCATGTGAGTCAGAACATAAAAATTGCCACCTCACTTGCTGCCAATAGCATTGCAGTAAGTTTTTCTCCATAAAGGTTACAGGTTAAATGAGTTCTTGATAGCTTCAGTCTAATTTACTCCTCATGGGATTACATGTGTAATAGAAATCTGCTCTCCAATGCAACCTGACCTTGTAGGGCACTTGTAATATCAGCTTTGGGGGAGTTTGATTGGATGTAGCAGATGGAATATATAGCCTATTGTTGATGGTTTATGTCATGGGCATCCTGTGTCATTTAGTTCTGAGGCACAGTATAGGTCACTCAGTATCTATTGCTAAAGGGGGACATTTGAGCCATTGAGCTGATGCAGGCCCCTCTTTGAGAAATCCCACCAGTCATATTTCTTCTCTTTCTCTGCATAGCCTGACAGATCATTCCCTCTCTAGTGCCCATTCAATTCCCTTTAGGCTCTGATTGATTCTGTTTCTATCACCCGTAATAACAGTACTCTTTGGATAAAATGTATTTCCTTGCATCCCTCTAGTATATTCCATCAAAATGCTAAATGTATCCCCTCTGAGTGGAGAAGAGAGATTTTGCTTATTTAGTGTGGTAAATGATGTCCCTCCTCTCTGGAATTATTTTGTTACTGCAGCAAATCTGGGACCTTCACATCAATCCTAAAGTGTGGTGACCAGAATTGGCTGAAATGTTCAGCTGCAGATTATGCAGTGTTTTGTGAAGGTTACAGCATCTTCTGTTTTCCTTATCTCTTTCTCTAGCTAGGAATTCCACAAGCATCATTAATCACTCTCCTCACAAGCCATCATCAAGGATTGATGCACACATACACTCTGCTACATCTGCTCCTGCTCACCCTTTCATCAGCCTGTTTCTTACTCTTTGTGCCAAAGTGCATCATGTCACACCTTTCATTTTACCACCCTACATAATAATAGCTATCAACAGGATGTAAAGTGGGGTGGGAGAACCAGAACATGCATCTGCCTGGAAATTTAATCACAAATTTAATCCCTCTTCCTTCAGTTAGTCCTGACGAAGGGTCTCGGCCTGAAACGTCGACTGCGCCTCTTCCTATTGATGCTGCCTGGCCTGCTGCGTTCACCAGCAACTTTGATGTGTGTTGTTTTTTGTAGCATTATTGAATTAAAATAAGTTTTTTTTCTCTGTAGTGAAACGTATCAATCATTTTTCTGAGGAATATTGCCTCATTTAAGATATTTCTAGGCATGCATTACCTTTGTATCAAGGCTGCTATTTCCACACTGGAATCCACAGAATGATATTGCTCCATATCCAATCACCCTCTTGGAGCATTGCAGAACATTGACTACATTATTCCATATCCCAGCACCACTTGGTCTCATCAGCTTTACAACTGCAGGTAGCTGAACAACTTGCTTTCATCTTATGAGATTCTACCTCTTACTTAATTTCATGCTTGTCTATAATTTTCTCCCTTTATTTGTATCTTATTCTTTTATGGATCCCACTTCTCCCTAAATAAATCCAATACTCTCCATGTTCAAAATGAATCCCTCAAAAGAGATTTCTCTTGAATATCCCAATCAATTTAAACACAATTATATTTGTAAAATAAAGCCTGAAATACTGACATGTGATTGACTATTTTCTGTTGTAACAATGTTGTGGGATCATGACTTCAAGCTTATTCAATTAATTTTATGTTATGACATACTCACTATCAAATATATTTCATTATCATATACAAGATACTTGGATCTCATGATCAATTCTGTAATTCGTTAAGATAATTATCTTGTTTCCTACTATATAATTTAAAAAAACATTCCTTTTGCATTTGCATTTTATCTAAGTAAGAGATTTCCCTAGTTCGCCCTGTTTCAGATCTCATCTGATGGAGAAAATACCATTAATGACAGTATTGTTAAAAATTACAAGCCATTCATTATCAAGGGATTTTCAAGGAAGCTTTTTAAGTCAGCTGATTTAATATCTGAACAGATCTTTTAAAGGTTATAAATTTCATTAAATCTCTAACTAACTAAATAAATAAATTAATTAAAACTCCTTGGCTGAATGCAACCATGGTATATAGGTCCAAAGTAGATAGAAACAGCATTTTAATTACTAATAACAATACCATGACAGCTGAGCCAAGGCAACATCTTATGAATTTTTAAATAAACTTTTACATGTTCTACAGTATACTAATGATATTAATTATTTGTTTTTTTTTCTCAAAATAGTGCTTGGTTATCATTTTATTAAAATTGGCCATCAATCTCTTGTTTCCTGTAACTGAACCAAATTCGGACTCAATTTACCACCCTCCTTTAGATCTTGTGGTCTTTTACTCTAGCCTACTATATTGAATCTAATCAACAACCTTACTAAAATCTTATTGTTACCTGAAAGATTACATCATCAGTCAGTTTCACTCTTTTCTTAAGGAATGCTTCCATATTTATTCTCTTCCTCAGTATTTTCATTTCGTATCTCATATTGGAATGTCCTTCTTTACCTTATTCCTAAATTCACCACATTTTCTTTGGTCTTTTCCTAAAGTATGTCAGCACCTTGAATACATTCATCCCTTCACAGACAAGTTTGTCCTTTCCTCTGTTTGTTCACCATGCTCTTCTTTTTCACAGATATCCTTCAAATCAATTGGCTATATGCCCGTAATTTGCCCACTGTATTCTATCTCTTGCACATTGATTTTTAAAATTAGCTATCTTCTCTTACTTAAGATGCACATTTTTATTTCTTTACCGTTCTGTCATTTTGATCTTTGTACTTATCACTTTGTACTTTGTACACATTATCATTCACTTTCCTGTTCAGACATCTCTTTGTTGATAAACATAAGCAGTAACCTGGGTATCAACACTGTAGGGTTCTCAGTAATATTAATTTTAATGTTAACTATGAGGTAATGTTCTCCGTAGCTGAAATGTTTGAGTTATAGTTACAGATAACGGAGGAACTAAACAATGGAAGCTATGTTACTCTATCTATATGTGTGGGAACCAGAGTCAGTGCGCGGATTTTCTCGGGAAGAGAACCAAAGAGGAAGGACATGTTGGACACGCAAGTGGTTGAACTCTGATAAGTTTGGTGCCTTTTATTTTCCTTTTATATTGTATCTCTATTAATTACATAATTCCAGTAAAATTTATAAAATGTAATCTGTAAATCGTACATTGAGTGCTGTCCGATATTTTATGTGTGAATTTGTACCAGGGTACATTACACAGCAAGTACGCAAATGAGAGACATGGTTTGGTGGGCGGATGGAGTTTCCCCTAGACAAACATGAGCTGATAACCCTGAGCGTTACATTTTTGGGGCTCATATGGGATTGAATTCTGTAGATGCTGCGTTATCACTCTGTTTAAAGTACAGTTGTCATGGAGACAGCCTTTCAGCAATGGTGTGCGTCTGCAGGGGTGCCAGTAAGCAATGCATGCGTGTTGAGGGAGGTGGAGACTAATGTATTGGATGAAGTGATACTCCAAGGTTTGAGTACAGTTATGGCTATTGGCAAAGTGGATATTGTATCGTGGAGCTTTGATTTTGAGTTGGACACAGGCCTGGTATTGGTGCAGACAGGCGAGATTTACGAGGGGCGGAGTTGCCGGAGAGGGTCGGTGTCCTAGGGGAGGAGGGATCATGGAGTCTGAAAATTGTCTTAGAGGGAGGGGTCGAAGCTCAATGAGCTGAGTCGCTAGCAGAGGGTGGAGGAGATCTTAGGGAAGGAATTCTTTCGGTACTGGAGGATGAAGGGAAGGATTGCTCAGATTTGGAAATATTGGTTATTTCCCGCCCTTCAGCGAAAGGCGAGGGTTCCGAGTTGGCATCTGCTATTATCTCCTTGGCGAGAAAGGCAGAGGGGCCCCGGCAGAGGATAAGAACTTTCTTTGGGATAACATCAACCCCTGAAGGGGAAGATTATGAGACATGGATAGAGCAAATGACACAGTTGTTAAGTGAGTGGCAGTGCTCGGATGAGGAAAAACGACAGCGATTGGTTGAAAGTTTGCAGGGAGTGGCAGCTGGGGTAGTGTGCGGGGTGAGGGATAACCAGCCCGCTGTCACTCTGAAGGATTATCTGGAGGCTTTTGGAGAGTGCTTTTGGGTTGACCGGGAGCTCCTTGGGGTGTTTCAAAACATGCGTCAGGAACAGGGTGAGAAGCTCTCCACGTACCCCTTTCGGCTAGAGTGACGGCTTGGGGGTCTGCGGCGCTGAGGGGGAGGATCATTCCGGCTGAACGGGTGGATTAGTTAAGGATCGATCAGGTAGTTAGGGGTGCCCAAGCTGAGGACAAGATTGCTTGGAGTGTCTGGCAGTCCTATAAAACGCGCCCTCCTCCGACGTTCATTCAGTTGATCAGAGATGTGAGGGGGGATGAAAACACGTTGAGGCTGCGGGAGGACTCTGTCAGTGGGGTGAAATTCTCAGGTGTAGCCCCTGGCGGTGAAGTGAGCGGAGCCGGCCCCACCCGAAAATTGATAAAGGAGGCGGTGGCTGTACTGAAAACAGAGGGGTCGGTAGACAGAGACCCCCCCACCCCCAGGAGACGGACAGCGCAAGGGGCAGTGAATGGTGGGGGGTCCGCGAGAAGAGGGGTGGCCAGTAGCGTGTGCTATAACTGCAGGAAAGAGGGACATTTTTGGAGAGAATGTGAGTGGCAGGGGGTGTGCTATAACTGTGGGGAAGAGGGCCACTTCCAGCGGGAATGTGAGCAGCAGGGAGCCCCTCGGAGGGGGAGTCCCCGGGCATCCAAGCAGGGAGAGGTGTCGGGAAACTTAGAGGACACCCAGTGAGTGAACGACCTGGTGTCTCTAGGGGAACACATTCCCAGCGATGTACCAAGGAACCCCCAAAAGCGAAAGACCCCATTCCAGAAGGATTAGTGGGACCCTGATCCAGCGTGTCGCTACGGATAGAGGGAATCTCTGCTAAAGCCATTCTCGACACCCGGTCGCAGGTCACGTTTCTATACCGCTCGTTTTACAACCAGTATTTAAAGCATTTGCCCATGACCCCATTCAGTGTACTGGAGACTTGGGGCGTCAGTGCGGGTGATTATCCATATGATGGGTGTTTATCAGTGAGACTGGAGTTTTCAGAAGCCGATGTGGGAGTGTCTGAAGTTCTGGAGACGTTAGTGCTGGTTTGTCCGGACCTGGTTGAGACAGGGAGGTGCTTCAATTCTGGTGGGGACCAACGCCCCTGTGGTGCGGAGGCTCACGGGGCCTGCCAGGAAAAGACGGGTGAGAACTTTTTGGAGACCCAGGCTGTGCACCCAGTGTTTCGAGCTGCTTTTGAGGCAGTGTGGAGCCACGCTGGGCTGGATGCTGAATGTAAGCGAGGGACTGTGTAGTGCACCCAGTTGAAGCCTAAAGTAATAAGGCCCGGGGAAGTAACGAGGGTGATGGGAATCCCCAGATTTCCCAGCCTGCTTGATGGCGAGGACCTTTTAGTGGACGCCCCCGAAGACCTCGAGGGGGAGTCACGATTTCCAGCTGGGGTGCTGGTGAGGCCTGAAGTGCTGGTGAACAGGATGGCTGTGATTGTCAGGAACACCACAACGAGAGAAATCACCTTTAAGAGAGGGCTGCCGCTGGCGCATTTGTTCCCGGTGACTGTAATGTCGAGTGCCCCCGTGAGGCCTGCTGTGGGGGGACGATTGGAAAACAGAGGAAAGCTGACTGCTGAAGCCTTTAACTTTGGGGACTCGCCGGTGCCGCCGAGCTGGAAGAAAAGGCTGGTGGAGAAGATGTTGAAGCTGGAAGATGTTTTTTCTCTTGGCGAGTTCAATGTGGGTTGTTCCAAGAGCACTCGCCACACCATCCGGGTGACTGAGGACACACCGTTCAGAGAAAGGTATCAGCGACTGGTCCTGCAGATGTGGAAGATGTATGCCACCACCTGCATAAGTTAAAGGAAGCTGGGATCATCTCTGAATCCCGAAGCTGTTATGCGTCTCCAATAGTAGTGGCCCGGAAGAAGAACGACAAGGTATGCATGTGTGTGGACTATAGGACTCTGAACCAATGCACTGAATGCGGATCATTCGGGAGAATGAGGAGATTATAGATAGTAGCTACAGGGAGGTAGTTACGCCAAAGGAGCAGAGCACAGGAAATTGGGTCACTGTCAGGCGAGGGAAAAGGAAAGGGCAGGCAGAGCAAGGTTCTCCTGTGGCCATTCCCCTCAACAACAAGTATACTGCATTGGATACTGTTGGGGGGGCTGACTTAACTGGGACAAGCTGCAGTAGCCGGATCTCTGGCACTGAGTCTGGCTCTGCAGTGCAGAAGGGAAGGTGGAAAAAGAGGAGAGCGGTAGTGATAGGGGACTCGATAGTTAGAGGTACAGATAGGAGGTTCTGTGGTCCTGACAGAGAATCCAGGATGGTTTGTTGCCTCCCGGGTGCCAGGGTCAAGGATGTCTCTGATCGATTGCATGACATTCTGAAGTGGGAGGGTGATCAGCCAGATGTCGTGGTGCACATCGGTACCAATGACATAGCAAGGAAGAGTGAGGAGGTCCTGGAGAGTGAGTATAGAGAGCTTGGTAGGAAGTTGAAAAGCAGGACCTCGAGGGTGGTAATCTCAGGATTGCTACCTGTGCTACGTGCCAGTGAGGGTAGGAATAGGATGCTCTGGAGGATGAACAAGTGACTAAGGAACTGGTGTAGGGGGCAGGGTTTCAGATTTCAGGATCATTGGGACCTCTTCTGGGGCAGGTGGGACCTATACAAGAGAGACGGGTTACACTTGAACTACAGGGGGACCAATATCCTTTCAGGGAGGTTGTTAGTGCTATTGGGGAGGCTTTGAACTAGATTTGCAGGGGGATGGGAACCAGAGTGCCAGAGCTGACAGTGTGGCTGGGGTGAAAATAAATGATGTTGAAAGTTTAAGCAAATCCGCTGATAGAAAGGTTGTGAGTGGTGGTAAAAATCTTCTGAGGTGTATATATTTCAATGCTAGGAGTATTGCGGGGAAGGCGGATGAGTTGAGGGCGTGGATTGACACGTGGAATTATGACGTTATAGCAATTAGTGAAACTTGGCTACAGGAGGGGCAGGACTGGCAGCTTAATATTCCAGGGTTCTGATGTTTCAGATGTGATCGAGGCAGAGGAATGAAAGGTGGGGGAGTAGCATTGCTTATTAGGGAAAATATTACAGCAGTGCTCAGGCAAGACAGATTAGAGGGCTTGTCTACTGAGTCCTTATGGGTGGAGCTGAGAAACAGGAAAGGTATGGCCACATTAGTGGGATTGTATTACAGACCACCCAATAGTCAACGAGACTTGGAAGAGCAAATCTGCAGAGAGATAGAAGGCAACTGCAGGAAACATAAAGTTGTGGTGGTAGGGGATTTTAATTTTCCAGACATTGATTGGGACTCCCATACTGTTAGGGGTCTAGATGGTTTAGAGTTTGTAAAATGTGTTCAGGAAAGTTTTCTAAATCAATATATAGAGGAACCAACTAGAGGGGATGCAATATTGGATCTCCTGTTAGGTAACGAATTAGGGCAAGTGACAGAAGTCTGTGTAGGGGAGCACTTTGGTTCCAGTGATCATAACACCATTAGTTTCAACTTGATCATGGACAAGGATAGATCTGGTCCTAGGGTTGAGGTTCTGAACTGGAAGAAGGCCAAATTTGAAGAAATGAGCAAGGATTTAAAAAGCGTGGATTGGGACAGGTTGTTCTCTGGCAAAGATGTGATCGGTAGGTGGGAAGCCTTCAAAGGAGAAAGTTTGAGAGTGCAGAATTTGTATGTACCTGTCAGGATTAAAGGCAAAGTGAATAAGAATAAGGAATCTTGGTTCTCAAGGGATATTGCAACTCTGATAAAGAAGAAGAGGGAGTTGTATGAAATGTATAGGAAACAGGGGGTAAATCAGGTGCTTGAGGAGTATAAGAAGTGCAAGAAAATACTTAAGAAAGTAATCAGGAGGGCTAAAAGAAGACATGAGGTTGCCTTGGCAGTCAAAGTGAAGGATAATCCAAAGAGCTTTTACAGGTATATTAAGAGCAAAAGGATTGTAAGGGATAAAATTTGTCCTCCTGAAGATCAGTGTGGTCGGCTATGTGCGGAACCAAAGGAAATGGGAGAGATCTTAAATAGGTTCTTTGCGTCTGTATTTACTAAGGAAACTGGCATGAAGTCTATGGTTTAAGGGAAACAAGTAGTGAGATCATGGAAACTGTATAGATCGAAAAGGAAGAGGTCGTTGCTGTCTTGAGGAATATTAAAGTGGATAAACCCCCAGGACCTGACAGGGTGTTCCCTCAGACCCTGAAGGAGACTGGTGTTGAAATTGCGGGGGCCCTGGCAGAAACATTTAAAATGCCGCTGTCTACAGGTGAGGTGCCAGAGGATTGGAGAGGGGCTCATGCTGTTCCGTTGTTAAAAAAAAGGATCGAAAAGTAATCCGGGAAATTATAGGCCAGTAAGTTTAACGTTGGTAGTCGGTAAGTTATTGGAGGGAGTACTAAGAGACAGAATCTATAAGCACTTGGATAGACAGGGACTTATTAGAGAGAGTCAACATGGCTTTGTGCATGGTAGGTCATGTTTGACCAATCTACTGGAGTTTTCCGAGGAGGTTACCAGGAAAGTGGATGAAGGGAAAGCAGTGGATATTGCCTACATGGACTTCAATAAGGCCTTTGACAAGGTCCCACATGGGAGGTTAGTTAGGAAAATTCAGTCGCTAGGTACACATGGAGAGGTGGTAAATTGGATTAGACATTGGCTCAATGGAAGAAGCCAACGAGTGGTCGTAGAGAATTGCTTCTCCGAGTGGAGGCCTGTGACTAGTGGTGTGCCACAGGGATCAGTGCTGGGTCCATTGTTATTTGTCATCTATATCAATGATCTGGATGATAATGTGGTAAATTAGATCAGCATATTTGCTGATGATACAAAAACTGGAGGTGTAATAGACAGTGAGGAAGGTTTTCAGAGCCTGCAGAGGGACTTGGACCAGCTGGAAAAATGGGCTGAAAAATGGCAGATGGAGTTTAATACAGACAAGTGTGAGGTATTGCACGTTGGAAGGACAATCGAAGGTAGGGTTAATGGTAAGGCACTGAGGAGTGCAGTGGAACAGAGGGATCTGGGAAAACAAATACAAAATTCCCTAAAAGTGGCGTCACAGGTAGATAGGGTCATAAAGAGAGCTTTTGGTACATTGGCCTTTATTAATCAAAGTATTGAGTATAAGAGCTGGAATGTTATGATGAGGTTGTATAAGGCATTGGTGAGGCCGAATATGGAGTATTGTTCAGTTTTGGTCACCAAATTACAGGAAGGATATAAATAAGGTTGAAAGAGTGCAGAGAAGGTTTACAAGGATGTTGCTGGGACTTGAGAAACTCAGTTACAGAGAAAGGTTGAATAGGTTAGGACTTTATTCCCTGGAGCATAGAAGAATGAGGGGAGATTTGATTGAAGTATATAAAGTAATGATGGGTGTAGATAGAGTGAATGAAAGCAGGCTTTTTCCACTGAGGCAAGGGGAGAAAAAAAAGAGGACATGGGTTAAGGGTGAGGGGGGAAAAGTTTAAAGGGAACATTAGGGGGGGCTTCTTCACACAGAGAGTGGTGGGAGTATGGAATGAGCTGCAAGATGAGGTGGTAAATGCGGGTTCTTTTTTAACATTTAAGAATAAATTGGACAGATACATGGATAGGAGGTGTATGGAGGGATATGGTCTGTGTGCAGGTCAGTGGGACTGGGCAGAAAATGGTTCGGCACAGCCAAGAAGGGCCAAAAGGCCAGTTTCTGTGCTGTAGTTTCTATGGTTTCTTTTCCTTAATTAGCTCACAAGTGTATTGGTGGATTACAAATAATGGTATATTTTATAATCAATGTTTATCTTTGTTGAGATATGGCAACAGCATGTTGGTGGGGGGTGTTAAGAAGAGCATATGCACCTTGCAAGAGTTGACTTTAAAGCTCATCTTCTTCCCCTTGATTGCTTCAGTGAATGAGTGGATGATAACCTAGTGATAAGCCTCCAGACATGCAGATACAAGCATTGCCTATGCAGAGCAGTTCAACTAATACGATTAGGGCAATTTTTTTTTAGGTTAGATTAAAAGGACACTCAGTACTCGTTTATTGTCATTTAGAAATGTATGATTTTAAAATGATACAATGTTCCTCCAGAAAGATATCACAGAAACACAGGACAAACCAAGACTAAAACTGACAAAACCACATTATTATAACATATAGTTACAACAGTGCAAAGCAATACCGTAATTTAATAAAGAACAGACCATGGGCACAGTAAAAAAAAATCTCAAGTCCCGATAGCCCCATCATCTCACACAGATTGTAGAAGGGAGAAACTCTCCCTGCCATGAACTCCAAGCACCGCAAACTTGCTAATGCATTGGAAGCACCCGACCACAGCCGACTCTGAGTCCGTTCGAAAACTTCGAGCCTCTGTCACCGAGCACTGAGCACCATCTCTGTTAAGCGCTTCGACCCCGCGCCGGCTGCCAAACACCAAGCAAGGCCCAGGAGCTGGATCACACAGTAGCAGCAGCAACGAAGCAGGCATTTCAGAAGTTTCACAGATGTTCCTCCGTGTTCTCACGTCTGTCTCTATCAAATCAGGATTGTGCACGGCACCCTACTTGACAGATAACAGACATCACCACCGGGGTGGCCGCTGTGAGCTGTGTCGTGCCGCCATCTTCTCCTCCCGCCCTGAAGTGCAGGAACTGCAGAACATAACAGAGATCATTACAGCACATTGCAAGTCTTTTGACCCAAAATGTTGTGCTGACGTTTTAATCTACTCTAGGATCAATCTAACTCTTCCCTTCTACATATCCCTCCATTCTTCTATCATCTATGTGCCTTTCTAAGAATTTCCTAAATGTGCCTAATGTGTCTACCTCTACCACCACCCCGGCTAGGCATTTCACACACCCACCACTCTATGTAAAACATTTAGCTCCCTCTCTTATACTTCTCTCTGGTCACCTTAAAATTATGCTCCATGGTATTAGCCATTTCTCCCCGGGAAAAAATCTCTGGCTATTCACCCAACTTGTGCCTCTTATCTTGTATACCTCTATTTAGTCATTTCTCATCCTCTTTCGATCCAAAGAGAAAAGGTCTAGCTTATTCAACCAATCACTTTGTTCAAACTGTTCAACTTTATGTTTGATTATTTCTCTCTCGCCACACTTAAGCAGGAAACATGATAGAGATATGGTGTAGCATTGTGGCAGGTAAGATCTCATAGTCATAGTCATACTTTATTGATTCCGAGGGAAATTGGTTTTCATTACAGTTGCATCGTAAATAATTAAATAGTAATAAAACCATAAATAATTAAATAGTAGTATGTAAATTATGCTAGGAAATAAGTCTAGGACCAGCCTATTGGCTCAGGGTTTTTGACCCTCCAAGGGAGGAGTTGTAAAGTTTGATGGCCACAGGCAGGAATGACTTCCTATGACGCTCTGTGCTGCATCTCGGTGGGATGAGTCTCTGGCTGAATGTACTCCTGTGCCCACCCAGTACATTATGTAGTGGATGGGAGACATTGACCAAGATGGCATGCAACTTGTACAGCATTCTCTTTTCAGACACCACCGTGAGAAAGTCCAGTTCCATCCCCACAACATCACTGGCCTTACGAATGAGTTTGTTGATCCTGTTAGTGTCTGCTACCCTCAGCCTGCTGCCCCAGCACACAACAGCAAACATGATAGCACTGGCCACCACAGACACGTAGAACATCCTCAGCATCGTCCAACAGATGTTAAGGGACCTCAGTCTCCTCAGGAAATAGAGATGGCTCTGACCCTTCTTGTAGACAGCCTCAGTGTTCTTTGACCAATCTAGTTTATTGTCTATTCGTATCCCCAGGTATTTGTAATCCTCCACCATGTCCACACTGACCCCCTGGATGGAAACAGGGGTCACCTGTCCCTTAGCCCTCCTCAGGTCTACCACCAGCTCCTTAGCCTTTTTCACATTACGCTGCAGATAATTCTGCTCACACCATGTGACGAAGTTTCCTACCGTAGCCCTGTACTCAGCCTCATCTCCCTTGCTGATGCATCCAACTATGGCAGAGTCATCCGAAAACTTCTGAAAATGACAAGACTGTGCAGTAGTTGAAGTCCGAGTTGTAAATGGTGAAGAGAAAGGGAGACAAGACAGTCCCCTGTGGAGCCCCAGTGCTGCTGATCACTCTGTCGGACACACATGTTGCAAGCACACGTACTGTGGTCTGCCAGTCAGGTAATCAAGAATCCATGACACCAGGGAAGCATCCACCTGCATCGCTGTCAGCTTCTCCCCCAGCAGAGCAGGGCGGATGGTGTTGAATGCACTGGAGAAGTCAAAAAACATGACCCTCACAGTGCTCACTGGCTTATCCAGGTGGGCATAAACACGGTTCAGCAGGTAGACAATGGCATCCTCAACTCCTAGTCGGGGCTGGTAGGTGAACTGGAGGGGATCTAAGTGTGGCCTGACCATAGGCCGGAGCAGCTCCAGAACAAGTTTCTCTAGGGTCTTCATGATGTGGGAGGTCAATGCCACCGTTCTGTAGTCATTGAGGCTGCTGGGGCGCGGCGTCTTCGGCACAGGGACAAGGCAGGACATCTTCCACCACACAGGAACCCTCTGGACACTCAGGTTCAGGTTGAAGACGTGGTGAAGTACTCCACATAGCTGAGGGGCACAGGCTTTGAGCACCCTGGTACTTTGAGCACATCTGGTGCTGCAGCTTTGCTTGGGCTGAGACGTTTTAACTGTCTTCTCACCTGTTCAGCTGTGAAGCCTCATCATATTTTAGGCTTATAAGATTTTGGGGACGTTGAATTTACATTTTGTTTAAAGTGGCTATTAAGATTCTTTATGAATAAGTATTAAGCCACAATTAAATAATAATAACTTAATTATAAATCACTTTTCATACAAGCAATGTAGTTCAGAGTACTTTAGAGTGGGATAAAGTGCAAACATGAAATAAAAGATAAAAAGATGTTAGTTAAAAGCAAGGTTAAATAAATAGGTCTTGAGCTGATGTTTAAAAGTGTCAACTGAGTCTGCATCCCTTGAGTTCCACAGTTGATTTTAAAAAAAGCTGACATGCCAATTTTCTTTTGAGGGAGATCATTTAAATTTTAGAGACTGGCGGAAGAGTAATGGATGAAAAAATATGATGCTGGAAATCTAAAATAGAAAGGAGAAAACGTCATTTAAAAAAAACATTGTTAATGTTTCATTCTGATGGCCTTTCATCAAATTAATAGATAATTTGGTTTTATTCTTTCAGTCTGACTGCTTTCTCTGGGTTAACCTAAATTTCATATTGTTATTTTTACTCCTCTGTGTTACCAACATTCCAATTTCTTCAAGTTTGTTTAAATCCAATATTTAACACAAAACGAATAAGCATAAGTAGTAACCTTGAATTTACAGTGAATATTACCATTTCAGGGTGATATTCATTGAATAATCAGATCGTATCTTAATTTTAATTTCCAACAAATGTGTAAATTGTGTGTCAAACAATTGATATGCAGTGATACAAAATGCGTATCATTTTGGGGATTTCAACCGGGCCAGTATGAAGAAGTCTCCAAGTAACTACCAGCAAGAGATTACCTGTGGAACCAGAGGAATCAGCACACTTGACCATCGTTACACTACCAACAAGAATGCTTACCATACCATCCAATGCCCACACTTTGGAAAGTCTGATCACATGGCTGTACTTCTAGTCCCAGCTATAGGCAGAGACTAAAGGCTACAGCACCAGTGATGCGGACCAAGAAAGTATGGTCAGGGGAGGCAGAGGAGTACTCGTAAGTCTGCTTTGAGTCAGTGGACTGGACAATATTCAGGATTCATCTTTGAATCTGAATGAATATTCCACAGTTGTCATCAACTTCATCAAGACCTGTGCGGATGAGTGTGTGCCTTTGAGATCTTATCAGATGTACCAAAACAAAAAACCGTGGATGAAGCAGGAGATTCAAAATCTGCTGAGGACTAGATCTCTGGCATTGAAGATTAGTGATTCAGAGCTATACAATAATTTCTGATATGACCAATGAAAAGCTATTGTAGAGTGAAAAACAATTCCGATTGGGGTTAGAGATTGAGCCTGATTCATAACCATTCTGGCAGGGTTTTCAGGCCGGTACTTCCTAAAAAAAGAAACCTAACGTCATCATGGCTGTGACGTTTCACTCCCAAATGAGCTCAAAGCCCTTCATGCAAGCTTTGAAAGGGAGAATAAAACGGCAGCTGTGTGAATTCCTTCAGCAGTTTGTGACTCTGTAATCTCTGTCTTGGAAACCAAAGTGAGAACATCGTTCAAGAGGGTGAACCCTTGCAAGGCATCAGGCACTGACGGTGTACCTGTAGAACTCTGAAAACCTTTGGCAAACCAACTGGTGGGTGTGTTCAAGGACTCCTTCAATACCTTACTGCTGCAAAGTTTTCCACCTGATACAAAAGGGCAACAATCATATCAGTGACCAAGAAGACAATGATGAGTTGCCTCAACCACTATCACCCAGTGGCACTCACATCTACTATGATAAAATGCTTTGAGAGGTTGATCATGGATAGAATTAACTCCTGCCTAAGCAGTGATCTGGATCTGTTCCAATTTGCCTATCACCACATTAAGTTTACTATGGATGGAATCTCACCGGCTCACCAGTCAGTCTTGGATCACCTGCACAATAGTATTTTCTACATCAAGCAGCTATTTATTGATTACAGCTCAGAGTTCAACACCATTATGCCCTCAGTTCTAATCAACAAGCTCCAAAATCTGAGCCTCTGTACCTCACTCTTCAACTGGATCCTTCACTTCCTCACGGGAAGATTACAGTCATTGTCGATCAGAAATAACATCGCCTCCTCGCTGACATTCAACCCTGGCGCACCTCGAGGATGTGTGCTTAGACCATTGATCTACTTTCTCTACACACATGATTGTGTGAAAAGCACAACTCAAACACCATCTGTAAGCTTGCCCATGACACATCTATTGTTGGGAGAAATTCAGATGGTGACAAGGAGGCGTACAGGAGTGAGATAGATCAGCTAGTTGAGTGATGTTGTAACAACAATCTTGCATTCATTGTCAGTAAGACCACTGTGGACTTCAGGAAGGGGAAGTCAAGGGAACACACAGCAGTCCTCATAGACAGATCAGCAGTGGAAAGAGTGAGCACTTTTAAGTTCTTGTATGTCAATATTCCTGAAGACCTATCCTGTACCCAACATATTGAATCAATTACAAAGGAGTCATGACAGTGGCTGCATTTCATTTGGAGTCTGAGTAGACATGGTATGTCACCAAAGACACTTGCAAGTTCCTATAGATAGACAGTGGAGAACATTTTAACTTGTTGCATCACTGTATGATATGGAGGGCCACTACAGGATCAGAAAAAGCTGTAGAAAATTGTAAACTCAGCCGGTTCCAGCATGGGCGCTGGCCTCCTCAGCATTAAGAGCACCTTCAAAAGTCGATGCCACGAACAGGTGGCATCCCATCATTAAGAACCCCATCACCTAGGTGATGACCCCCTTCTCATTGCTACCATCAAAGAGGAGGTACAGGAGCCTGAAGACACACACACAATGTTTCAGGGACAGCTTCTTCCCCTCAGCCATCAGATTTCTGAATGAACAATGAATCCATGAAAACTACCTTACTATTTTTTCTCCCCTCTTTTTGCACTACCTGTTTGATTTTTTTTGTTCATATATACTTCCTGTTGTAATTTCTAGTTTTTTATTGTTATATATTGCAATGTGCTGCTGCCACAAAACAATAAATTTCATGACATGATACATCCGTGATACTAAGTCTGACTCTAATTCTGATTTTGCATGATAGGGGTATTAACTGGGCAGATCACCACTGTAGATACCAATGTCAGAATAGATACTTTGCCTGAATTTCTAGTCCCATGTTGGCAATTTATTTAAAACCTGAGTCAATTTGTGCAGCTAACAAGAAAGCTCAGGTAGAATGATGACGAGTGGTAGTTTGCTTGAAATTGATGGTTGAGATTTTGCACGGTATCTTGTAGTGCCGCTGTCTCATCTCCCACAGCTTTTAGCCAAAATGATATATTTGTCCATCACTTTATTTAATCTGTTTAATGTTAGTCCCACTCTATTTTCTTATTGTCAAATTATGCAGTATTTGATTTCATCTGCATAGTATCATCTTATTTTCTGGCAAGGATTGAAACATAAACACACAAGAATGATAAAACCAGAGAGAATTGAGGAGCCAGGACATTCGAACAGATGGTTTGGTGATCTGTTAGTACCTCCTACTCCAGTGACTTCCTTTTCCACCTCATTATGGAGAACATTTTGAAGGAGAAAAGAAAATTCCTATCAAAGATATGGTAAAGACTTTGTATATTGGAGATACAAACAAGTTAAAATAGAAGGTAAAATATGTTTAATAATAAATTATAAAGAAGACAATCCATATTTGCCTGCTGGATATTATGCAAAGATTATATTCGACTGTCTTCACAAATCTATTTGACTTGGTGCCATTTTTAGTCGTGGCACAAAATAAATTGGGCTCTGCTGACTAGCGCAGATGAGGATTTCTGCTAGTGTGAAATAAATCACTGTGTCTGACTTAATTTTGGTTCCTTGTACCGGAATTATAACTGCAGCACTGATTGCTGCATTAACGCAGCACACACACACATACAAGATGCTATTTCACACATTTACAGAGCTTTAACAAATCTTTCAAAAGCACATGTGGCAAATATCCAGGTCTGTGTCAATAAAATATAATGGAAAATGTGCTTTGGTTGAGCATGTAAGACTTGCATGACTATGATAAGTGCTGACAATTTCTTCATAAAGCCTTCAATAAGAGGAAGTCTAACCAGAACCACCAGACAGTGTTTCGACTGCCAGTTCTTCCACCATCAATATCCTGGGAATCTCCATTTGCATTGCGGCTATACAAGGAGATCAGGAGGTTTGAACCTGTGACTACTCAAATCTCCTTTTATCCTGAGGATGTGAATGCTATCTTTCATTGTCCATCTGTAAGTGTCCTTGAACTGATGAGAAGCAAACAGTCAACCACTGTGGAGAAAGTCATGTTAGGGAGTAAGGAGAGCAGATTTTCTCCCCCGAAGGATATTAATGTACCAAAATGCCTTGGTTCCCAGTCACCATTACTACTTCAGAACTTTATTCCATATTTATTTTCTCACTTGAATTTGTATTTCCCTGTGACACACATCAAAGTTGCTGGTGAACGCAGCAGGCCAGGCAGCATCTGTAGGAAGAGGTGCAGTCGACGTTTCAGACCGAGACCCTTCGTCGACTGCACCTCTTCCTACAGATGCTGCCTGACCTGCTGCGTTCACCAGCAACTTTGGTGTGTGTCGCTTGAATTTCCAGCATCTGCAGAATTCCTGTTTGCGTTTATATTTCCCCGTGGTTGGATTCCAAATAGCACTTCCAGGTACATGGCCCAGGTCTCTGGATAGAATCCGAATCAATGTTTATTTTTCTCTGACATATGACATGAAATTTGTCATTTTGCAGCAACAGTCATTGCAAAGATATAAAAATCTCTTAATTACAAAAATAAATAGAATAAAACAAAACGAACAACAAGGTAGTGTTCATGAGTACGTGGACCTCTCAGAAACCTGACGGTGGAGGTGAAAGAGCTGTTCCGAAATCATTGAGAATGGATCTTCAGATTTATTTATTTTTCACATGTACCTCAAAGCATACAGTACAGTGAAGAGCATGTCAGCCAACCCAATGTAATGATATGCAGGGGGCAGCCCGTAAGTATCACCACACACTCCTGCGCCATCACTGCATGTCACAATGTTGAACTGAGAGAGGAGAAGAATGGTCAAAGACCAAGAATGGTATCAGCCCCATGGTTCACAGAGCAGCGAGCTCCTGTACCTCCGTCCTGGTGGTAGTAGTGAGAAGTGGGCATGCCCAGATGGTGGGGGTCATTAGTAATTGATGCCAGCTTCTTGAGGCACTGACTCTTGAAGAGATACTCAATGGTGGGAAGGGTTGTGACCCTGATGGGGCTGGATGAGTCGAAAACCCCCTTCAGCTTCTTTCACTCCCATCCAAGTCACATGTCTTTCTGAACGGGAATTATATTTGCTGTGGCTTTACAATTACTGTTTTCTAATCCTGTAATTCCTGACCTGGAATAGTGTGGGAGAAAGTTAACCACATAGTCTATGGCTATTCAAGAAGATGCTTCCCATTACTTTCTATTAGGTGTTGGCTGTATCAGAACACTTTTACTGTGTGATTTAATAAAGGAATAATGGGCCAGTAGTCACTGGACCTCACTGAAACCTACCTAATATTGAAAGAACTTGATAGAGTGGACATGGAGAAGATCTTTCTAATAATTGAAGGGTCTAGGACCAGAGAGCACAACCACAGCATAGAAGAGCATCCTATTAAAACAGAGATGAGGAGGAATTTGTTTAGCAATTCATTGCTGCCGGCAACGGTGGAGGCCAAGATATTGGGTATATTTAAAGCAGAGACTGATAGCTTATTGATTGGTAAGGGTATCAAAGGTTACCGGGAGAAGGCAGGAACATGGGTTCAGAGGGGAAAATAAATCAGTCACGATCGAATGGTGGAACAGACTTGATGGGCCAAATGTTCTAATTAAAGATCTTTTTAACATTTTGCAACTCAGCAGGGGTACTCTTCACAATTTTTGCATGGTCTGTTAGTTATTTTCATAGAAAATTATGTAAATAAAGGACCTTGAAGAAGGCTTCCAATTACCCCCAGTGGGATAGTGAGAAACATTTTTCTGCTTTTTATCACAGCATCACCCCTGAGAGCCTTCAATAATATTTAAATCTTCTTTGTTTAGTCAGTCTATTCAACTGTGGACAGTACTGTCAAAGCAGAACCAAAATATAATATCAGTTCTCTGTTGAATATGTTTTCTTAATCAACATCAACCTGTATGACAAAGCTCCTGGTAATGCTGGTCATTTATTCTGGCCATCTAGCCACTCTTTAATTTTCCATGCTGACAACAGGAAGATATTATTAATCCAACATCCATTTTCACTGTTGCCTGTCAGAGACAAATGAAGCTGAGGGCTACCTTCATCTCTCATGTGGTTAAAAATATTAACATTATAGGCATTCAGCACATGAATACTAAGAATGAGTGGGCTTTTATGATTGTTACAACGTTGAACAATTACCACAAGAAATAACAGCGTCTGTTATAATTTCTGTGGAAGTGACAGCAACTTTGGAATTCTGTGGTTTAGTTTAATGTGGAAATCTTACTGATATTTCCACTCTCATGCACATCCTCCTCATCTTGAGTTATAGAAATTAGTTAATTTATATCAGTATTTACATGTATGGGGTTTCTTCTTTTATGTTTCTGTGTAGGCTAATTAAATGGCTTCTTTGTTATGTTAACTGCTGAGAAAGTTCTCTCGCTAGCAGCTTGTTTGGGTTACAGAGCAAGTTGTATTCCGTTGCTAACCAATTGGGATAGATGTTATTTTTTTTTGTGTGTCTGTAAGCTATTGTATGCGCGGGTTTTTGGGCAGAAGGCGCGATGAGGAGACAGAGATTGGACACGATGCTGTGAGCTGGTCGACGGGCAGGCCCTGAGCTGGAGTCCGAGGTCCAGGGTCTTCGGCGAGGAGAGGAGATGAAGACAGACTCGTATGGAGCGTTTGGTTGACCACCGTGGTTGGTCCCAGGCGGAGGTTCGAGGTGGTCGGAGGGGATTGAATGGTGGAGAGCTCCAACTGTTGTGCACGAAGTGGTTGAACTTTGGTAAGTTTGGCGCCTTTAACTTTCCTTTTATTTTTCATCTCTATTAATTACATAGTTCCAGTAATATCTATAAATTGTAATCATTTAATCGTATCTGGTGTAGTGTCTGTTATTTGGCGGGGTGGGGTACATCATACAGCATCCACACAAACTTAATTACCCAGTTTGGCGGGGTCGAAGGCTGCTTCCCCTAAACGACAGTGAGTTGAGCGAGCCTGAGGCTTACCAGGGGGCTACATACAAATTATTTGATTTAGTACAAAGCAGTTTGTTGCACTAAGTCCACCTTAATTTTTAATGGTCTGCTAGTCCAATATTAATATTTAACAAATTATCTGCTCCTAAAAAAAGTATTTTTTGACTGTTGATTGTAATTCCTTTACTCTTTTACATTATATTTAATATGCAACATTTTCAAAATAATCTGGTAAAATATTCATTCTATTTATGATGTTTCCATTTCTATCACAATACTCTGCTGATGTTCCATATTTTATTTTGCTTCTTGTGAAGGATTTGTCATCATACTGAGGCATTCATATATTTAAAATGTATACAGCTCCTGAGAAAACATGCCAGTTTTCTGTGAGACTGAGACTTTCTGACAGGTGGTGAAATAATATCCATACCATGGCCTCCAATCTAACATTTCAGCTGAATAGGATTTGATAAAAATTGTCGTTCCTTGACTGGTGTCTGAAACACTTCTTTGATGCATATGGCTGTCGATTTCTGCAGGTGACAAGATGGTCGAATTTACCCCAATGTCTTTAGCCTGAGTGATTCTCCAGACCCGTCATAGCAGTTGTCAAACATGCCTGATAGCATCCAAGATTGGGAAATTATGTTCCCAATAATGCAGTTTTCTGTTTAGGGAAGGTTCAAGGAAAAATCCAAGCTTAATTGTTTTTCTACCATGGTCCACTCTCCTCTCCTATCAGATTCCTTCATCTTTAGCCCCTTTCCTTTTGCACTTATCACCTCTCAGCTACTCATTTCATCTCCCTCCCCCACCCACCTACCTTTCCCCTCAACTTAATTCTTTATTTCATTAGAAAATGTGACATAGAAATTCAATTAACAACAGTAACATGAACTACACCTTAAAATAAAATAAAAAATCAACAGATATCAAAAACATAATTGTTTAATTGGACATTCTGAATCAAAGAGCAAATACCTTATGTTACTAAGAAAATATTATTGAGCACTAATAAAGTGCAAACGAATGGAATGTTGTTTATCTATTATGAGAAGTTTATCATATCTCGTATCCCATCAAGTCTCATCTGCCATTCCCATTCTCCAGCTTTACCCATGTAACCTTTGAAACCCAACCCAATCAAGAAACTATCAACCTTGCTTTAAATAGATCCAATAACTATCAACCTTGCTTTAAATATATCCAATGACTTGGCTTCCACAGCTGTCTGTGACAATGAATTCCACAGATTCACCACCCTCTGGCTAAAGAAATTCCTCCTCATCTCCGTTCTATACTGAGGCTGAGCCCTTTGGTCTAAGACTCCCCCACAATAGGAAGCATCCTTTCCACATCCATTCTATCCAGACCTTTCAATATTCAATACGTTTCCATGTTTCTATCTTCTTTTTTTTCTGAACTCTAGTGAATACAGCACTTTTTTTTGCCAGAGTCATTCTCCTGAGTCATTTTGCCCGACGCCAGCCCCTTAGGCCTGAGTCGACGTAGTAGTAGTAGCAGTAGTAGTAGTAGCATTCTCCTGAGACTCCTCAGGACTCTCTCCAAAGCCATCATATCTTTTCTTAGATTACAGACCCAAAAGTGCTCACAATACTCCAAGGGCAATCTGACCAATGTCTTATAAAGGCTCAGCATTACATCCTTGCCTTTATATTCTAGTCCACTCAAAATGAATGCCAGCATTTCATTTGCTTTCCTTACCACTAACTCAATCTGCAAGTTAATCTTTAGGGAGTTCTGCACAAGAACTCCCAAGTCCCTTTGTACCTCTAATTTTTGAATCTTCTCCCCATTTCGAAAATTGTCTATGCCTTTATTCCTTCTACCAAAATGCATGATCATACATTTCCCGACATTATACTCCATCTGCCACTTATTTGCCCATTTTCCTAATTTGTCTAAGTCCTTTTGCAGACTCTCTGCTTCCTGAATATTTCCTACCCATCTACTTATCTTCATATCATCCACAAACATGGCCACAAAGCCATTGATGTCATCATCCAAATCATTAACATAGAATGTGAAAAGCAGCAGTCTAACACCGACCCCTGTGGAACACCACTAACTACCGGCAACCTATTCTTTGCCTCCCATTGATTAGCCAATCTTCTATCCATTCAAGTATCTCTCCTGTAATATCATGTGTTCTTATCTTGTTTTGCTGCCTTTTGTGTGGCACCTTGTGAAAGGCCTTCTGAAAATCCTAGTACGCATCATTCATTGACTCTCTTTTGCCTATCCTGTCTGTTATATGCTCAAAGAATTCCAACAGATTTGTCAGGCAAGATTTTCCCTTCAGGAAACTATGCTGGCTTTGGCATATTTTATCACATGCTTCCAATTAGCCTGAAAACTCATCCTTAATAATGGACTCCAACATTTTTCCCAACACTGAGGTCAGGCAAACAAGTAAATAACTTTCATTTTTTTTCTACCTCCTTCCCTTCTTAAAGACTGGAATGATATTTGCAATTGTCTAGTCCTCCGGAACTATTCCTTAATCTAAAGATTCTTGAAGCATCACTATTAATTCCTCCACAATCTCTTCTGCTACCTCTTTCAGAACCCTGGGATGCAGTGCATCTGATCCAGGTGACTTGTATGTCTTCAAACATTTTAGCTTCCCAAGCACCTTCTCCTTAGCAATAGCAATACATTCACTTCTGCCCCCTAATACTCCAGAATTTCTGGCATACCACCAGACTCTTCCATGGTGAAGACAGATGCAAAATACTTATTGAGTTTCCATTGCCTCCCACCATTAACTCTATAGTGTTATTTATCTGCGGTCTAATATTCACTCTCATCCCTCATTTACTCTATATATTAAAAAAAAATCTTGTTTCCTTTTTATAATATTGGCTTCCCTTTATAGTTCATCTTTTATCTCTTTATGGCTTTTTAGTTGCCTTCTGCTCGTTTTTAAAAGCTTCCCAATCCCCTAACTTCCCTGTAATTTTGCTATAATACATACTCTCTCTTTTGCTTTTATGCTGTCTTTGACTTCCCTTATCCACCATGGTTGCCTTATTCTCCCCTTAGAATACTTCTTCTTCTTTGTGTTAAATCTATCCTTTGCCTTTAAAGTGCTCCCAGAAACTTCAGCCAATGCTGTTCTGTCATCCTCCCTGCTAGTGTTCCCTTCCAATCAACTTTGGTGAGCTCCACCTCCCCCATGTCTGTCTCTTTACTCCACTGTAATACTGATGCATCCCCCTCTCAAGGTGCAGAGTGAATTCTATCAAATAGTGATCACTTCTTCCTAATTGGTCCTTTACCCTAAACTCTCTAATCAAACCTGGTTCATTACACAGCACCCAAACCAGAATTGCCTTGTTGCTGCTGGGCTAACCATAAGCTGCTCTAAAAAGCCGTCTCATTGGCATTCTACAAGTTTTCTCTCTTGGGATCCAGCATCAGCTTAATTTTCCCAATCCCCCATAACAATCGTAAAATTTCCCCTTTTACATACCTTCTCTATCTCCCATTTAAATTTGTACTCTATATCCTGGCTACTGTTCAGAAGCCTGCATATAATTCTCTTCAGGGCCTTTTTACCCTTGCAATTTCTGAAATTTCCTACAAGGATTTTACATCTTACAATCCTATATCACCTTTTTATAAGGATTTTATTTTATTTTTTTTTTGCCAGCTGAGCCACCTAATCTCTCTGCCTCCCTGCCTATCCTTTTAATACAATGTGTATCCTTGGATGTTAAGCTCCCAACTATGGGCCTGACTCAAGGATGCCCATGCCTGCCCATCGCAAAGTGTGCTACAAGAACATCTACCTTATTCCGTAAGGCTAGACCTTCAAATATAACAGCTTCAGCCCTGCTTTCATCATCCTTTTTGATTTTGCTCCACATGACACTTCTTCTCATTCCACTAACTGTAATTTTGCCCTATCATCTGTCTGTCCTTCTCTCACAGTCTTTCTACACACTGCATCGACTTCTGTATCAACTGCTCCATCTTCAGTCTGATCACTCTGGTTCTTATCCCCCTGCCAAATTAGTTTAAACCCTCCCCAACAGCTCTAGCAAAACTGCCCACGAGAATATTGCTGCCCCTCAAGTTCAGTTGTAATCTGTCTTTTTTGTACAGATCACACCTTCCCCAGAAGAGATTCTAGTGATACAAAAATCTGAATCTCTGCCCCCTGCACCAATTCCTCAGCAATTAATTCATCTATCAAATCTTACTATTCTTCCATCACTAGGTATGGCATAGGCAGCAATCCAGAGATTACTACCCTCGAGGTTCTGTTTTTCAGCTTTCTACCTAACTCTCTGTATTCTCTCTTCAGGACCTCCTCCCTTTTCTTACCTTTGTCATTAGTTGTACGTGACTTCTGGCTATTCCTCTTCCCCCTTTAGAATGCTTTGGAGCCATACCAAGACATCCCTAATCCTGGTCACATCCCATCGAGGTGTCTCTTCCCTGTGCACAGAATCTTCTGTCTGCTCCTCTGAATTCCTACAACTACTGCATTCCTCTTCTACCCGCTTCCCTTCTGAGCCACAGAACCAGAGTCAGTGCCAGAGACCCGGTCGCTATTGCTTCCTGTGGTAGGATATCCCCCTCAACACTGTCCAAAGTGGTATACTTATTATTGAGGAGAGCAGCTACAGGGGTACTCTGCATTGACTGCCTATTACCTTTCACTGTCCTGTCTGTCACCCAGCTACCTGCCTCCTGCAACATAGGGGTGACTACCTCTCTGTGACTTCTATCTACCACCTCCTCATTCACCCATATGAGCTGAAGGTCATCCAGCTGCAGCTCTAGTTCCTTAGCACAGACTCTAAGGAATTGCAGCTCGATGCATATTGTGCAGACCTGGTTATCAGGGAGACTGAACGTCTCCCAGATTTCCCACATCTTATCTGAAGAATGGCACAAGCCCTAGATCCATTCTTAATGCACTAGCTATGTATTGATCAACAAAGACAGAGACAAGAAAACTCTCTGGAGCTTGCTTAGAGCATGTTCTCATTGAAGCCTGATGAGCCATCCCTCTGCCAAATTAATTTAAACCAGAAATCGAAAACTCTGAGCCCTGCACCAGTTCTTCAGCCCTGCACTTATCTGCTAAAGGATCCTATTCTTACCCTCACTGGCCCACTATCAGTTCATAGGGCCTCATTTAAAGCGGCTTTTAGGTTATCTTCCCACATTACTGCAATGATGGATAATTTAATCATCATTACAATTGCATTTACTCTTTTACATTATTTTCCTCTCTCCTTTCCCCAGCAGGTGAAGGTTAAGGTATCACAATCCCAAGTGTTGTTAGTACTCTAAGGTTGTCACTTGCATTAAAATAGATGCAGTTTAGCTTAGCCATCCTGCATATGTATGATTTTGCCCATGTCTGTTCCGCCTACTGGACTGATCTAGCTTTTCTTCTATATTTGATGGTACCTCACTCCCAGTTGTGGACTTAGCTGTATTCCATTCTGCCAAATTAGTTTAGAACCAGCATACAAGGATATTGGATTCACTCCAGTTCTGATACAATCCATACTGCTCATACAGGCATCACCTACAGTAGAAATGTTCTCAGTAATCCAAAAACCTAATGTTGTCCATCTTGCATCATTCTTTTTGTCATGCATCATCTGACTTTCCTCCTTTTCTGATGCTCTGACATTCTGCTCTTTGTTATGCTATCCATCGTCCTAAATTCATGCTGCAGGAACTTGTCCCTTTTTTGTCTTTTTTGTTGATACAGACATGTACCACAGCCACAGCCTTTTCACCCTTCATTTTCAGAATGTCCTGCAACAACATCCTTAGCTTCAGTACAGGGAGAAAGCACACCTTTCAAGAATCTCATTTATAGATGCACAGATCAGTTATGTAGTCAGACCTTTCACATCATGTTAATACTATACTGAAACAAATGAACAGCTGAAGAGGTTTGACAGGAACAATTTTCCTGACTGTATAGCTTTAGGAGCTCTTACTGAGAATACACAATTGCTTCCATATCTGGAATGAGACCTGGGATGCCACGGTAGCATAGCATTTAGTGCAATCTCTTTACAGCACCAATGATTACCGATCAGAATAATGCTCCTCACAAACAGTCGACAAGACTGTTGATGTAACGCCTCTCCCAATTCCATTGCAGCAGCGTTGATTCAAATGCTATAAATGGAAATGGAAAGATGTGGTCATCTACCTAACAACAAATGCAGGCTATGGACATGAGGATACTGTGAAGAAAAAACACAATGCAATACTGTGTTATATTCATCTGAGGACTGAATTTACAGATGTGGTCAGATAAAACTTGGTTTACGTAGAGCATAGATCATAGAATTTATAACAATACATTCCCATGCCAACATGTCTAACCATGACCTCCTCCCCTGCCACATTGCTCCCAAACTCAGGTTGGAGTAGCAACTCTTCATATTCCTTGCCTCCAGCCAGTTGGTATGAATGTCAACACCTTCAACTTCTGGTAATTATTCCTCCCACATCCCCCCATCTCTTTTTCCATTCACCATTCTGGTTACCCTCTCACCCCTTCTCTTCTCCTCACCTGCCCACGAGCTCCTTTTGGCTCCCATCCTCCTTCTATGGTCCATTGTCTTCTTCTATTAGAATCCTCCTTCAGCCTTTTTTCACCTGTCACCCCCCAGTGTTCTACTTTATTCTCCCCCCTCCACCCACCTCAGCCGGTTTGACCTATCACCTGCAAAATTATACTCCACCCCCTTCCACCAACTTCTTATTCTGACTTCTTGCTCCTTCTTTACCAGTTCTGATGAAGGTTTGCCTGTAACTTCTTGCCCCTTCTTCAAGTTCCTCCCTGATTTCTGAATTGACTTGCTTTTTTTTTCCCAAAGCAGTATTGCTCTGCTGGCTGTTAAATGCTTCTTTCTTGTGAGAATATACTTATCCTCTTGACTGTAATACCCAAGCATCCCACAATCTTTGCACATTCTCTGCACTCTTGTCCTTTCTGAATGAACAGCAGTGAGTAACAGTGCTCTTTCATCTAGTAAATCTTTGTGGTTGACCTATGTGGAGTTTCTAGACCCTGTGGTCAGATTATTGCCTGCTTGAAGGAAGAGAATCTTGTGCTTTATTCATTCTGGTCCATTATTATTGTGAACCAATGCACCATTGCCTATGTGGGCATGTACAAAGCAGAAAATGAAATTCAGGGTTTGTTATCTTTTGCATACAGGGCAAATAAAAAGTTTTTGAATAAATATACATTCAGGTTTTTCATTTATAATGTCATTGTCCTTACTGCCAATGCTATCATTGAGCTGAACCCATTCGGTATAGTTAAACACCTTTTGTAATCTTCATGTCCCACTACTTTCAGGAAACTTGCTTCCAGAAAGTAGGAAACTTCCTTTGTGGAAAGATAGTGCATTTCCCCCATTCCCCACTTGCTGCAGCAGCCGTTCGGTGGCCTCACTCTCAAAGCAAACTACTCTAAAATGCATTAATTCTCCTACTGGATGTGCACGTGATCTTGGAATAGTTTCTCCCATTTCTTCCTCTTGGCATGGATATTGTAAAGTGATCCGCTGACGTAAGTTGATCAACAGTGCCCCAATCAGCAGTTTAAGGATGAGGAATAAACACCCATCTTCCAAAATGCTCTTGCAGGATCAGAATTTATTGATCCCTGCAGAGATCTTGCCACAATACCAAAATGGTTTTGCCTCTTTTACTTTGTGGCCTGGAAATTAATTTCTATTTCCTCACCCATCAGTACTGTCCCCCATGAGAGACTGTGCTTCCTTTGCAAGGATACAAATGAAAGCCCAGGGTGCATTCTATCTCAGTCTTGGGACATCAGATACAAAGCTATTGGTGCACCCTGCCAACCTGTTGCATTAATATCTCCTGGGTTTGGGGAAGATTTTAATAAAACTGAACATTTAAAACATGTTAACTAAAGCCATCAAGCACTGAAGTGTGTTCTGTGCAAATGCTATAGCAGATTTAACATATTCTTTTACTGTAGAGAAAGAACAGAACAGTGTGCAGGTGTTGTACTTGCAAATGCCTCTGACAATCAAATCAGCTATCAGGTACAGAAACTGATGTTTTATAAAATATGCAGGCTTCAATGAAAAAGCATCAAAAGCTACCACCAACTTGATTTATTTTTCCTTCTCACCCCATTTATATTCTAATGCATATATAATGACAGAACATTAATCATTTCTACAATGTTTTGTGAAGGAAACTATTCTAAAAGTGCTGCTGAAGAATACTTAAAATTTTCCACATAATGGCAGGTTCGGTTTATCTCTGAATTTTTATGCAAATATATTCAGCCATGCTAATTAATTCTCATAGTTATTCTAATATGTTAATACAAATTCATTCTGGGTATGTCAGGTAAGATCAAAGTATTTGGTTAAGAAATATTAAAAAAAAAGATCAGTTTCTAATGAGTTTCAGTGGGCAGCAATCAGAGCCAGTGTCATCTTTATGAATGGTAATTTAAACTTTTTTAGTTGTTTACAATGAATCATACAATGATAGGTTATTTTAATCATAAGAAAGTTTTATTAAAGCAACCAACAAAAGTAAGTACAAAAAAGTGTCTTATTAATGCATTTAGTGGTGAGGTATACCCGTGCCCCAATATGGTATGAGGACCTGTGAAATCTGGGCTGTAAACTCATTGCAACTCATCAATGTGGAGATGGAACCAATGGGCAAAAGTAGTAGTCAGCAGTCACATATGCAAAATTCATTACGGTCAACTCAGCCGCTGACTAACTAATGAATCTCGGGATCCAGGAGCAGTCTTATGCAGATTCATTGCCTTCCTGGCTATTAATATATTGCCTAGTCCTTGAAGGAAGGAGGCACTAACATTTACCTTCAGTAAGACTTGAATTTTAGCCTAATATATTAAGCAATGATAATACTGTAATTGATACTTTTCCATTCAAATAATTTCTGGGGAAGTCTGATCAATAGAGATCCTTCCTGGAATGTGAAGTTTGTTTGTCTTGTTTGACAATTGTCTAGGTTTTGTCAATACAATATAGAACTACAACATTTAAGAATATCAAATTAATTTGAACAGGACCTCCCACCTACTTGTCTCACACATATCAAGCTGCAATACGAGCAAAATCTAATATATGCCCCAGAAAAGAACTGCTCAAGCATGAACATGATTATTAACCTATCACATGTGACAAGTGGATACACTGGCTTTGCAAGATGTAGATAAAACTGAATGTCATTGAAAACAGGAATAAAAACAAATGCCTCAAAGTGGAAATGCAGATAATGAAGGCAGAGGATGCCAACTGCTTTCATATGCGGTGCAAGGATATTTTAGATATTTTTATCATGATTTTATAATGAATTACGTATATTCTAGTTAACTTGAACAAATGTTAATTTTCTATTTGTACTTTATCTAATTTAGTCATTGCTTGAAGCCACACAAGGTAGCAAAGTTCCTTGTCATTGTTCAGCTTCTGCTTACCGATAAGTATCATTTGGGAAACTCATATTTGATGTACTAATTCTCTGCCACACCACAGTTCAATGACATTATTAAGTTAATCACATGTATTCAACCATATATGTACTGGAATCTTTGAAACACTCTTTCACCTTTAAAGTTCTTCAACGGCAATGACTCAGGTGGTGGTAGCTATCCACAATCTCATCCCAGTGACCATGATAGTTTAAGTATGTACCAGATGTGTGGATGACATGCCATTTTTTAATATAATACAAGGAATACACATAGCAATCTAAAGTCATCCCATCCTGTCAAAGGGAATGTCATAGATATGAAAATATCTAAACAAAGAAGGAAATCGAGCTAAGAGCACAAAATCAGTGAAGAAAAGGTTACCTCAAAGTCTGGGTTACCTCTGTGAGAAAGACAACCAGCTGAAAATAATATTTGATATAAGGTCCAGAAAAAACTGGAAACACAGCATATCAGGCATTAAGTTGAAAGAGAAACAAATATTTTGGATTGGAGATCTTTCATAAGTTATGACTACATTTCAACATTTTAGATTGGCGATCCTTCAAGATTTCTGACTATTTTACCAGTATTAGGTTTTCATTTTAATTTTGCAGTATTTTCTTTTGATAAACTTTTGAAAGGGCACAGGAATTTCAAAGGATAAAATTCCATATATCTTGTGAATTAGTTAAGATGTTATTTTAAAAGGTTGAAAGAATACAGAGAAAATTGACAAAGATGTTGCCAGGACTGGAGGACCTGAATTATAAGGAAAGATTCGATGCGTTAGGACTTTACTCTTTGGAACGTAGAAAATTGAGGGAAAATTTGATAGAGGTATATAAAATTATGAGGCATGTGGATTAGGTAAATGCAAGCAGGCATTTTCCATTGAAGTTGCGTGGGACTACAACTAGAGGTCATGAGTTAAGACCTTAAGATCATAAGACATAGGAGCAGAATTAGGCCTTTTGGCCCATCGAGTCTGCACCGCCATTCAATCATGGCTGGTCCTTTTTTTCTATCTCCTCCTCAACCCCAGTTCCTGGCCTTCTCCCTGTAACCTTTGATGCCATGTCCAATCAAGAACCTATCAATCTCTGCCTTAAGTACACACAACAACCTGGCCTCCACAGCTGCATGTGACAACAAATTCCACAAATTCATCACCTTTTTGCTAAAGAAATTTCTCTGCATCTCTGTTTTGAAAGGGTGCCTTCTATCCTGAGGCTGTGCCCTCTTGTCCTAGACTCTCCGACCATGGGAAACATCTTTTGCACATTTATTCTTTCTAGGCCTTTCAACATTCGAAAGGTTTCAATGAGATCCGTCCTCATCCTTCTGAATTCCAGTGAGTACAGACTCAGAGCCATCAAATGTTCCTTGTACGATAACACTTTCATTCCTGGAATTACCCTTGGGAACCTCGTCTCAACCCTCTCCAATGCCAGCACATCTTTCCTAAGATGAGGGGCTCAAAACTGTTCACAATACTCAAGGTGAAGCCTCACCAGTGCCTCAACATCACATCCTTGCTCTTGTATTCTGGACCTCTTGAAATGAATGCTAACGTAGCATTTGCATTCCTCAACACTGACTCAACCTGCAAGTTACCCTTCAGGGTGTTTTGCATAAGAAGTCCCCTCTGCATCTCAGATTCCTGGATTTTCTCCCCTTTTAGAAAATAGTCCGTACATTTATTTCTACTACCAAAGTGCATGACCTTGTATTTTCCAACATTGTATTTGATTTGCCACTTTCTTGCCCATTCTCCTAATCTGTCTAAATCCTGAATCCTACCTGTTTCCTCAACACTACCTGCCCCTCAACTAATCTTCATATCATCTGTAAACTTGGCAACAAAGCTATCTATTCCATCATCTAAATCATTTATATACAGCATAAAAAGAAGTGGTCCCAACACCAACCCCTGCAGAACACCACTAGTCACTGGCAGCCAACCAGAAAAGGATCCTTTTATTCCCACTCGCTGCCTCCTATCAATCAGCCAATGCTGTAACCATGTTAGTAACTTCCCTGTAATACCATGGGCTCTTATCTTGGTAAGCAGCCTCATGTGGTACCTTGTCAAAGCCTTCTGAATGTCCAAATATACAACATCCACTGCATCTCCTTTATCCATTCTACTTGTAATCTCCTCAAAGAATTCCAACATGTTTGTCAGGCAAGATTTTCCCTGAAGGAAACCATGCTGACTTTGTTCTATCTTGTCCTGTGACACCAAGTACTCCATCACCTCAACCTTAAAAATTGACTCAAATATCTTCCCAACTACTGAGGCAGGCTAACTGGTCTATAATTTCTTTTCTGCTGCCTTCCTCTTTTCTTAAAGAGTGGAGTGACATTTTGCAATTTTCCAGTCCTCTGGCACCATGCAGACTCCAATGTTTTTTGAAAGATCATTTCTAATGCCCACCACAATCACTAACACTACCTCTTCAGAACCCTAGGGTGAGGTTCCTCTGACCTGGGTGACTTATGTAGCTTTAGTTCTTTTAGCTTCTTGAGCACTTTCTTTCTTGTAACGGTAATAGTACCCACTCCTCTTCCTTCACACACTACAACATCAGGCACACTGCTAGTGTCCTCCACAGTGAAGACTGATGCAAAATACTCGTTTAGTTCATCAGCCATCTCCTTGTCTTCCGTTGTTGTTTCTCCTGCCTCATTTTCTAGCAGTCCTATATCCACTCTCATTTCTTTTTTATTTTTAACATACTTGAAAAAACCTTTACTATCCACCATTTATTATTTGCTAACTTGCTTTCATATTTCATCTTTTCCCTTCTAATAATTGTTTTAGTTGCTCTCTGTAGGTTTTTAAAAACTTCCCAGTCCTCTATCTTCCCACTAATTTTTGTTTTGTTGTATGCCCTTTATTTTGCTTTTACAATAGCTTTGACTTCCCTTGTCAGCCACGGTTGTACTATTTTACCATTTGAGTATTTCTTCATTTTTGGAATACACATGTCCTGCACTTTCCTCATTTCTCCCAGAAACGCAAGCCATTACTGCTCTGCTGACATCCTGGCCAGCAGCTTCTTCCAATTTACTTTGGCCAACTCCTCCCTCATACCACTGTAATTTCCCTTACTCCACTGAAATACTGCTACATCAGACTTTACTTTCTCCCTGTCAAATTTCAAGTTGAACACAATCATATTGTGATCACTGGTTCCAAAGAGTTCCTTTACCTGAAGTTCCCTAATCGCTTACGGTTCATTACATAACACTTAATCCAAAATAACTGATCTCTTAGCAGGCTCAATGACAAACTGCTCTAAAAAACTGTCTCTTAGGCATTCAACAAACTCACTCTCTTGAGATTCATTACCAACCTAATTTTCCCAGTTGACCTGCATGTTAAAATCTCCCATGACTACCATAACAATGCCCTTTTGACTCACCTTTTCTATTTCCTTTTGTAGCCTGTGGTCCACCTCCCAGCCACTGTTTGGAGGCCTGTATGTAACTGCCATCAATATCTTTTTACGCTTGCAGTTTCTTAACTCAACCCACAAAGATTCAACATCTTCCGATCCTATGTCATATCTTTCTACTGATTTGATGCCATTCTTTACCAGTAGAGCCACATCACCCCCTCTGCCTACCCCTCTATCCCTCTGTTATAACTTGTAACCTTGGACATTCAGCTCCCAACTACAACCACCCCTCAGGCATGGTTCAGTGATGGCCATAACATCATACCTGGCAATCAGTAATATTGCAACAAGATCAGCCACCTTATTTCTTATACTATGTGCACTTAGATACAATACCTTGAGTACCGTATTTGCTATCTGTTCTGACTCTGCATCCCTAATGATTTGATACTCAGTCTGTTTGTTGCAACCAAGTCCTACCACCTGCCTTCCCTTCCTGATAATCTGACTGTACGCTATCTTTAATTTTTTACCATCTGTCTTTTCCTGAGTCCCTTCACTCTGGTTCCCAACCCCCTGCCAGGTTAGTTTAAACCCTCCCCAGCAGCTCTAACAAACCTGCCCTCGAGAATATTGGTCCCCCTCAGGTTCAGGTGCAACCCATCACTTTTGAACAGGTCGTACCTCCCCCAGAAGAGATCCCAATTATCCAAAAACCTGAAGCCCTGTCCCCTCCACCAGCTTCTCAGCCACGCATTTATCTGCCAAATCATCCTGTTCCTACCCCCACTGGCGCGTGGCACAGGCAGCAATCCAGAAATTACTGCATGGGACGTCCTGCTTCTCAGCTTTCTACCTAGCTCTCTAAACTCTCTTTTCAGGACCTCTTTGCTTTTCCTCCCTAAGGATTAAAGGTGAAAAGTTTAAGAGGAACATGAGGGGAAACTTCTTCACTCAGGTGGTCATGACAGTGTGAAGTGAGCTACCAGTGCAAGAGGTGCATGTGAACATGATTTCAACATTTAAGAGAAGTTTTGATAGTAGGGTTATTGAGGGCTATGGTCCTGGTATAGGTCATTAGGAGTAGGCAGCTTAAATGGTTCAGCATGGAGTAGATGGGTCAAAGGACCTGTTTCTGCACCATACTTTTTTATGACTCTATAAGAAAAAAAGAACTTACCAGGAGCCTAATCATCATAATTCATCAGCTCTTCCATCCTGTGTAAATATAGCCCAGTTCTAATGTTTGTCTACATACAAGTCCCACTTTCAAGCATGTGGATGTTGAATGTGCTGTCACCTTCTGCTGTTATGCACTACTGAACATTTTGCAAAGTCCTATGGGATTGTGCAAACCTGCACATACGTCCCAAGATGCAACATATGACCCTGTTGCCCATTCAAATGAATGGAAGGAATTGCCTGCCAGGGGAAGATAAATGCAGTTTTTATTTTTAGTTACACAATTTTCAGTGTCTTAAAAATAAATGGTTTGCATCCCAAGAGCAGACAGCCAATAGAAGGCCACCACCCTCAGCGTTTCTGACTATTTTGGAGCTCAGTGTTTTTAAACTGGCTGCTGTGCTTTCTACATTATAACATTAACACGTACTTCACTCACTGTAAAGCAACTTGGGGTATGCCAGGCATTATTAAAATGCAAGTCTCACTTTCATTTTACCCTAAAGTAATGGACATTGAACTGAAACATTTTCAGAAACATATCTTGAGCAATTCCATTAGTTTGTAGTAATGGTGAAATGGAGCCAGTGGATTTTTCACCAAAGGTGGTGGATCTGGCACGGTGGCCTCACCGGCACCAGAACCTTGGGTTTAATCATAGACTACGTGGACATCATACGTTCTACAAGCAGGTTCTTTACTGGAAACTCCACTTTCCTCCTATCTCATAAAAAACACACGGCTTGGTAGGTTAATTTGCTACTACATATTGTCCCTAGTGTGTAGGTGGAATGCTAGGGGGAATGTAGAAGAATAAAATCAATTAGGATAGGATTACAGTAAAGATGGTGATTTCTACTCAGGCCAAACTCGATGAATTGAAAGGTCTAATTTCATGCTGTATGACTTTATGATTAAAATTGCCTAATAACCATTGATTTTTTTTCACCTATTTATTGCTTTCTCTTTTACAGTTTTTTGTGGATTCAGTAATATTTTAGGCAAATTAGATCACTGTATTCCTTCAAATAATATACAACATTATATTTGTGTCATTGTTACAATCATCTTGTGTTTGCGGCACCCAACTTTACTGATGCATGCTGGATGCAAGGTGTTATTCACATGCAAAGACACATGTGAATATAATATATTATATTATTTTTACTAATATATTTCCAGAAATAAACTGATGTTATCATACAAGAAAGCACAATTAAGTTGTCAGCCTTCATAGGAGATGGCAAATCAATTGATCAATCAGTGATATGAAAATTTGTCTCTTAAAATGTCAAACTGATTTTTACAGAAGGCAAATATTCATCATAAAATATCCCCAAAACAATGATTAACAGCACCACCTGATTATTTTTCAGAAGCTCGAAATCCTATCCAATAATTATGTTTTAAGCTTACACTTTCTCGTATTATTTGGTAACATCCATCCACAGGGGACATTCTTCCTGAATTTGTTTTTGGCCTAGAACTCACCTAAGCTTGTACATTATTTAAATAGAAGTGAACTAGTTTAGTTGTTGATGCTTATATTAAGAAATTAGGCATAACTTATCTCAGAACTGCATAACTGATCAATATTTAACATCTGGCACTTGTCAGATGATGATTTTAAATGCATCTCCATGCAGTGAAATACTGCATGGTGCTAAACTAATATTTAATTATAAACTTATTTTCAAAGCAGTAGCAATTAATGATTTGTATACCCACTCAGATCTCCAGAGGTTTGCAAGTTTAGACTTAGTAAAATATTCAAATTTTAGAATATGCACCCTGTGAAAACTATATTTGTATTTTAGGTAGATGGTGGCAAAGTCCAGTCAGCCAGCAGCTGTGCCTATAATGAGCTCAGCATTCCAAGTCTGACTGGAATTATCTCGAGATAGTGTAAAAGGCTCCACTGAAAGCTATGAATGCATTAATGACAATCAAAATATTATGATTTAATTCTAGAAAATTATCTATATATAAATATCATGTATTTAAATACATATTAAGTGAAAAGACAACACCGGAATAAATAGTGAGATGGCGTTTATAGCTAATATAGGTGATTGGAATGATTGCTTTGCAAGGTCTCCGTTGCTTTATTTGCATTTATATTATGACAGTTCTCGGTAGGTTCAAAGGCATGTCACTATATTCGTGTTTATATACAGTATCTGATTAATGTCTTCAGTTTTCACTTTTTCTCAGCACAATGGAGAAAATGCTACAGGTTTTATGGTTTCTCTGTAGTATCAGAACATGAATATCCAGCTGTAATGTTTCCTATGCATGATTTAGTGATGGTGTAACCCCCGCATCTTGAGGTTAATCCACAGCCTGTAACTACATTCATGATGAGATATTGCTCCTCATTTCTGAGGTTTAAGGAAGAGGATGTCAGGTTTTAGCACAGTTGGATTTCCTGGCTTTTGCTTGTTTCTAAGGTAAAACACTTGAGGTATAATTGCTTGCTTTAGTAGTTTAGGCAAATACAATGAAGTGCGAGATGGTACACCAGATTACCTTAGAATTAAAACAAGTAAACAAAACTTAATTTCAAAGTAACAAACTTGTGTTATATTAATATGTAATCTAGATACTGTATTTTAATCTGGCCAACAACAAGTCCCTAATTCTAAATTGAAGGAATGAAGTGATTATGTCAAGGAAAATTATGTGACAAAATACAAAACTCATCGCTGAGTTGGGGTGTTTGATCTCAATTTATCTGAATTAATTAATTTTTGACTCCTGCATTTTGTATCTTGAAGATATTGAATGATTGTGATATGGCCTCAATTATATTTAAAGAGGCAATACATGTAAGATTGATACTTGTAGGAAAAATGGAGGGCTGTGGAATGTGTAGGAGGAAAGGGTTTGACTGAGTGTGGGTTAACTTTATGGAGGTTGGCACAATAGTCACGGGCCATAGGACCCAGACCGTACTGCACTGTTCTATATCCGCTGTTAAATTATGTGTGTGTAGGGAACTATGAAGAATTTATTTATATCATGTGAAACAACTCTAACGTGTTGTTGTACCATACACTGCTGTTTTAGTTGACAGTTATTACCTTTGATAATTGGTTTATAGGTTTACATCTGTCTAATTGCGTATACTTGCAGCAAGGCAGAGCACCCCACAGAGGTTGAGGTGTTGCAGCTTGAGGAAAGGGGAGGTTAGAGATTTATTATCAGGGTAAGAGGGAACTGGTTTCTCTTACTTAAGCGGAGATGTTGTGAGCCTATAGACATACTTGATACAAGGGTTCTTGAGCGGTATGAACAGACTCAAGCCTCAACCTGGTGTATGGACTTTATGAAGTTCATCAATAAGGCAAACACTTGTTGAGGTCATGGGAGAGAAGGTGGAACAGAGGAACATGACTTTGTGCAAAGAGAAATAAGCTGATTATAGTGGATTTAATATCTCAGTAATATTGAAGCAATATTGTAAATATATAGTTTGATTAAGCATTCTTTCTTTGTTTACATAATACATTTACGTTATAAGTAGAGAGTACGTGAATGGCATACTGTAATTCATTACACCACCATGTCATATGTGAGCACCTCACCAAAGAAAGGAAACTAAGTACAGTACACAAGTATCCCCAGCTCCCACTTTTTCTTTTGATACGGTTCTGTAGCTACAAAACATAACACTGATGTCTGTGATAGATTTAGAGTCGTGAAATAACTGATGAATCTCTAGTGCCACAGACTAACTCTCAGAGAATTTTCAGGGTGTAGTATAAATTTTAAAGGGATATTTCAGTCTAATGGTATTGAAAATATTTAAGGAAATTCAGGTGAACTGATATCATATGAACAGCTGGTGAAGATGTGGCACATAAGGATATGAAACAGCTTTGCTTGGAGTTAGATTCTGAGATACTAGCAATGACCAGGTTCATAGAGTCAGTAATGCCAGTGTAATCCTCTTCATCAAGAGCAATCACTTGGACAAGCTGATACAGAGACCAACATGGTACCTGAGTAAAGAAGGACATAAATTTTGCATTGCATGATGAAGATGGCAAGTAGTTTTGCCACAGCAGCTCTGCGAAATACCTGGCCTCAAAATGCTAATTCAAGATGTGGACTGATTCAGTTGTCAGAGGACAGGTAACTTTACAGAAGCACTCAAGCCTGTAAACCCAAAGGTTGATAAAGAAAAGAAACTAATTTCACAAGTATACCTGGCTCTCGTGTTTTAACTTTGATTAGTTTCTGGAGTTACAAAACATAACACTAATATCAATAAGAGATTTAGGGATGGTTCAGTAGCTCAGTGGTTCCATTTAATGTCAGAGAATGTATACAATACACAACCTGAAATTCTTACTTTTCACAGACATCCACAAAACAGAAGAATGAATGACAGGAAAATGCTAGAACCCCAAAGCCCCCCCAACCCCCTCCCACACACAAGCAGGAGCAGAACATCAACGCTTCCTTCCCCCCCCCCACAGCACCCACTTGTTCTAACAGCAAGCCATCACCCACCACTCACCAAACAAGCAATAGCAAGCCCCCAAAAAGAGACCATGATTTGCAGTCCAACAAAAACTATTGTTCACCCGACAATTCAACATGCCACGGACTCTCTCTCTCACTAACAAGGGACAAAGAGGTGTCACCATTTCTACAGTGAGAGGTGGAGATCAACAGCTCGCTGTTTGATGTTACAATCTGAAGCAACACTTATTCGAGCTCGCTCAACTCAAAAATCAGCAGACACTCCCTTCCACCTCCAGCGAGAGAGAGAGAGAGAGAGAGAGAGAGAGAGAGAGAGCAGGATAATTCGAGTGCTGAGGCAGTCGACAACTGCATCCATTATCTTGATGTTCCGAACTCCATGACGTTCCAGTTGGCGACACTGGCGAGGAATTAAGTCGATCACAGGGGCTGCCAAGGCAGCACCCTAAAGATGCATGTCTTCTAGGCCATTCCTGGAAGTATTGAGAAACGGCCAATTGGTAAGCTCTAGAATTGGGAACTCACTGCTGTACACAACCGCAGTTTGAGTTCAGCTGTAGATCATGAACTATAACAGGACCCCAGCCACCTTGAAAAGGAAAAAAGACATATTAAAGAGAAGAATCTAAACTATTTCGCAGATGAACTCTGGCACTATCTTCTTTCCTCCCACTTTGATAAGTAATCTAGAAAGCAGAAAAGGTTCAACTCAAAACAAAAACAGAAAATACGAAAAACACTCAACAAGTCAGAAAGTATTGGTGGAAACAGATATCACGTTAGTATTTCAGGATGAAGTCTCTTTATCTGAAATTTTTGTTTTATTTCACAGGGGTTTTTATGAGCTGTGTTTGAGGAAATTGCCTTTTGCATCTAAACCAGTCCCTAGGTCTGGGTCCTGAAAGAAAAGCGTTGAACTCACAGTACAAATAGAACATTATGGTTCCCAGGAAATTTGGCACACAACTGCAAGAACTATCTCTCAGGTGTAAAGACTTTGGAAAAAAACATCCTTTGCAATTCTGAGAATTCCTGATTACTACAGCAGTGCCTGAGTTGTCAAGGATGGTAGTGGCATTGATATAGATCAGGTAAAAAGACAACAGAGTTAAATGGAGATTCAAAAGAAAAGAAACTGACAGAGCAGACATTTTTGAAGAAGGGGGGCTGTAGAACTGTAGAACAGATAGGAAATGCTTCTGGTTCATCAAATATATTGTTGATGGAAGTGCAGCCTCCTCATACAAAGAGTGAGGAGAATGTGCAAAACTACAGTGGTTATTTAACATCCTCACAATTAAAAATAATCATTATCTTATTAATAGTACCTGTACATGTGGTTAGACCCTGGTTAGGCCTCACTTAGAGTATTGAGTGGAGGTCTGTTTGCCACATTAAGAACATAGAAAAGTACAGCACAGGAACAGTTTTTTCTCACCCATGATGTTATGCCAAACTAATTAAACCAGTAATTAAATAGCTAATTAGACTAATCCCTTCTGCCTACACATAGTCCCTATCCCTCTATTCTCTGCATATTCATGTGCCTATCTAAAATAACCTCTCTATTATATTTGCCTCCACCACCACCCCTGGCAAGCATTCTAGGCAGCACCTGTTCCTGTGTAACAGAACTTGCAACACACATCTATGAATATTCCCCCTCTCATCTTAAAGCATGCTTTCTAGTACAAGACATTTGAACGCTGGGGTAAAGATACTGGGTAGCTACTATATTCATGTGTCTCAGAAGTTTACACATTTCTATCAGGTCTCCCCTTAGACTCTAACATTCCAGGAATAAAACAACCCAACTCTATCCATCCTCTTATTGCACAAATCCTGGCAGCAATCTGATAAACCTCTTATGCAGCCCCTCCAAATCTTCACATTGTTCCAATAATGGGGTGACCAGAAATGATTGCAATACTCCATATGCAGCCTAACCTGAGTTTTATAAACCTGGACATCTCTTAGTGACATGATAGATAAGAGAAGCATTCCATGCACAGAAGTATGTGGTTGTACAGAATAGAATCTAAAGGAGATTTATCAGGATGCAAACAAGAGGAATTCAGCAGATGCTGGAAATTCAAGCAACACACATCAAAGTTGCTGGTGAACGCAGCAGGCCAGGCAGCATCTCTAGGAAGAGGTACAGTCAATGTTTCAGGCCGAGACCCTTCGTCAGGACTAACTGAAGGAAGAGTTAGTAAGAGTTTGAAAGTGGAAGAGGGAGGGGGAGATCCAAAATGATAGGAGAAGATGGGAGGGGGAGGGATGGAGCCAAGAGCTGGACAGGTGATTGGCAAAAGGGATATGAGAGGATCATGGGACAGGAGGCCCAGGGAGAAGGAAAAGGAGGGGGGGGACCCAGAGGATGGGCAAGGGGTATAGTCAGAGGGACAGCGGGAGAAAAAGGAGAGTGAGAGAAAGAATGTGTGTATAAAAATAAATAACAGATGGGGTACAAGGGGGAGGGGGGGCATTAGTGGAAGTTAGAGAAGTCAATGTTCATGCCATCAGGTTGGAGGCTACCCAGACGGAATATAAGGTGTTGTTTCTCCAACCTGAGTGTGGCTTCATCTTTACAGTAGAGGAGGCCGTGGATAGACATGTCAGAATGGGAATGGGATGTGGAATTAAAATGTGTTGCCACTGGGAGATCCTGCTTTCTCTGGCGGACAGAGCGTAGGTGTTCAGCAAAGTGGTCTCCCAGTCTGCGTCGGGTCTCGCCAATATATAGAAGGCCACATCGGGAGCACCGGATGCAGTATATCACCCCAGCTGACTCACAGGTGAAGTGTGGCCTCACCTGGAAGGACTGTCTGGGGCCCTGAATGGTGGTGAGGGAGGAAGTGTAAGGGCATGTGTAGCACTTGTTCCACTTACATGGATAAGTGCCAGGAGGGAGATCAGTGGAGAGGGATGGGGGGGACGAATGGACAAGGGAGTCACGTAGGAAGCGATCCTTGCGGAAAGCAGAGAGGTGGGGGAGGGAAAGATGTGCTTAGTGGTGGGATCCCGTTGGAGGGGGCGGAAGTTACGGAGAATAATATGTTGGACCCGGAGGCTGGTGGGGTGGTAGGTGAGGACCAGGGGAGCCCTGTTCCTAGTGGGGTGGCGGGAGGATGGATTGAGAGCAGATGTGCGTGAAATGGGGGAGATGCGTTTGAGAGCAGAGTTGATGGTGGAGGAAGGGAAGCCCCTTCCTTTAAAAAAGGAGGACATCTCCCTCGTCCTGGAATGAAAAGCCTCATCCTGAGAGCAGATGCGGCGGAGACGGAGCAATTACGAGGAATGGCATTTTTGCAAGAGATAGGGTGAGAAGAGGAATAGTCTGTGAGAGTCAGTAGGCTTATAGAAACATAGAAACATAGAAAATAGGTGCAGGAGTAGGCCATTCTGCCCTTCAAGCCTGCACCGCCATTTATTATGATCATGGCTGATCATCCAACTCAGAACCCCACCCCAGCCTTCCCTCCATACCCCCTGACCCCTGTAGCCACAAGGGCCATATCTAACTCCCTCTTAAACATAGCCAATGAACTAGCCTCAACAGTTTGCTGTGGCAGAGAATTCCACAGATTCACCACTCTCTGTGTAAAGAAGTTTTTCCTAATCTCGGTCCTAAAAGGCTTCCCCTCTATCCTCAAACTGTGACCCCTCGTTCTGGACTTCCCCAACATCGGGAATAATCTTCCTGCATCTAACCTGTCCAATCCCTTTAGGATCTTATACGTTTCAATCAGATCCCCCCTCAATCTTCTAAATTCCAACGAGTACAAGCCCAGTTCATCCAGTCTTTCTTCATATGAAAGTCCTGCCATCCCAGGAATCAATCTGGTGAACCTTCTTTGTACTCCCTCTATGGCAAAGATGTCTTTCCTCAGATTAGGGGACCAAAACTGCACACAATACTCCAGGTGTGGTCTCACCAAGGCCTTGTACAACTGCAGTAGTACCTCCCTGCTCCTGTACTCGAATCCTCTCGCTATAAATGCCAGCATACCATTCGCCTTTTTCACCGCCTGCTGTACCTGCATGCCCACTTTCAATGACTGGTGTATAATGACACCCAGGTCTCGTTGCACCTCCCCTTTTCCTAATCGGCCACCATTCAGATAATAATCTGTTTTCCTATTTTTGCCACCAAAGTGGATAACTTCACATTTATCCACATTAAATTGCATCTGCCATGAGTTTGCCCACTCACCCAAACTATCCAAGTCACCCTGCATCCTCTTAGCATCCTCCTCACTGCTAACACTGCCGCCCAGCTTCGTGTCATCCGCAAACTTGGAGATGCTGCATTTAATTCCCTCATCCAAGTCATTAATATATATTGTAAACAACTGGGGTCCCAGCACTGAGCCTTGCGGTACCCCACTAGTCACCGCCTGCCATTCTGAAAAGGTCCCGTTTATTCCCACTCTTTGCTTCCTGTCTGCTAACCAATTCTCCACCCACACCAATACCTTACCCCCAATACCGTGTGCTTTAAGTTTGCACACTAATCTCCTGTGTGGGACCTTGTCAAAAGCCTTTTGAAAATCCAAATATACCACATCCACTGGTTCTCCCCTATCCACTCTATAGTAGACATCAATGGATAAGCTATCTCCAGAGATAGAGAGATCTAGAAAGGGGAGAGAGGTGTCGGAAGTGGGCCAGGTAAACTTGAGGGCAGGATGAAAGTTGGAGGCAAAGTTAATAAAGTCAACGAGCTCAGCATGCGTGCAGGAAGCAGCGCCAATGCAGTCGTCGATGTAGCGAAGGGAAAGTGAGGGACAGAAACCAGAATAGGTTCGGGACATAGATTCGGGACAAAGCCAACAAAAAGGCAGGCATAGCTAGGACCCATACGGGTGCCCATAGGTACACCTTTAGTTTGGAGGAAGTGGGAGGAGCCAAAGGAGAAATTATTAAGATTTATCAGGTTGGATTGGATGGTTTTAGCAACGGGGAAAGATTGGATGAGCCAGGTTTGTTTCCCCTGGATCAATGGATGCTATGAGGATATCTGATAGAGATATGTCATTAAATTTGTTTTTTTGGCAGCAATATATTGCAGTACATAATAATAATTCTAAAAACTATAAATTACAGAAGCATAGTTGAAAAAATAAATTAAATAATTAAAGCAAAAAGGGAGAAAAATAGTGAGATGTTCATTCTGGATGCCAGAATGGAAAAAGCTGTTCCTGAAATGTTGAATGTCCACCTTCAGACTTCTGTATCTCCTCCTTGATGGTACCAATGAGAAGAGAGCATGTCCTAGGCGATGGAGATTCTTAATGCTGGATGCCACCTCGCAGGTGTCCTCAAAGTTTGGAAGGCTAGAGCCCATGATCAAGCTGGCTGAGTTTATAACGTTCAGCAGCTTTTTCTGTTCCTGCACCATTGGCCCCTCTACACCACACAGTGATGCAACCATTCAGAATACTTGCCATAGTACATCTATAGAAACTAGAGAGTGACACACCAAGTCTTCCAAAATCCCTAACGAAATATAACTGGTGCAAAGCCTTCTTTGCAATTGTATCAATATGTGGGGTATAGGATCGATCTTCAGAGATATTACAGCCAGGAACCTGAAACTGTTCACTCTTGCAACTTCTGGTCGTTCAATGAGGACTGTTGTGTATACCCTCAACTTCCTCTTCCTGAAACCTACAACTAATTCCTCGGTCTTACTGACAATGAGTGCAATGTTGCTGTTGTGGCACCACTCAGCCGGCTGATCTATCTCTCTTTGTTACCGTCTGAAATTCTGCCAACAATAGATGTATCATCGGCAAATTTATAGGTGATGTTTGAGATGTGCCTAGCCACACAGTCATGGGTGTAGAGTGAGTAAAGCAGTGGGCTAAGCACACATTCTTGAGGTGCGCCTGTGTTGATGTCAGTGAGGAGGGGATGTTATTTCTGATCCACACTGACTGTGATCTCCCAGTGAGGAAGTCAAAGATCTAGTTCCAGAGGGAGGTACAGGGGTCCCGGTTTTGAAGCTTGTTGATGAGAACTGAGGGTTTGATCATGTTGAGCACTGAGAAGTGATCAATAAACAGCAGCCTGATGGAGGTATTGCTATGGTCCAGGTGATCCAAGGCTGTGAAGAGCCAGTGAGAGAGGATCCGTTGAAGATCTATTATGCTGATAGGCAAATTGCAGCTGGTCCAGACCCTTGCTTAGTTGGAGTTGATTCTGTCCATGATCAGTCTCATCACAGTAGATGTGATTGTTGCTGAGGCAGCTCACTCTGCCCTTGAGGAACTCACTGCTGAAAGATGGAGTGGAATCAGATATAATTGCTATACTTAAGGAACATTGAAACAGCCACTTAAATACGTATGGCACAGAAGGATGTGTTCATCTCAGCCCTGTTATGCACCTTGGTGGTGCTTCTCCCTCTCTCTGCTTCCCCTCTCCTGTGCAAATCCCCTTCTGTGCACTGTCTCCTGCAAGCCAGCTCTGGTACATGCTCCCTCATATGCAGATACTTGGCCTACTGCTGCGTACTGTTACTACTGTGACTGGTGATGGCCTTTCTTTTCGTCCGGTGCACTCCCAAACACATCTAACACATTTCCCTTGTTCTGATTGTGTGAACTTGAAGTCCTGCAAGGTGAAGGAGAGCAGTTTTAGTAAGTGAACTTGTATTCATGTTTTTTAAAGATCTACCTAAAATGTTGTTTAATCCTGGCTTATTTTCCAAGATGTTTCTCATTGTGCCAAAACAACTATTCTACTCAAGTAAAACTTGGAGCTGAATTGACCGCATTAGTAAACACAACAAGAATGTTTTTAGACAACGCTGATTTTGCTATTAGGGACCTATTGGCCTCCCAGTAGGTCTTGATTTCAACTACTATTGTTCTCAATTTCAACTTAATTTTCCTTTCTATCATTCAGGAGTGGGTGTATAGAGCTCCTCATGGTCTTCTATGAAAACTTTTCATTACTTCCCACCGTACCTTCAATCCTCCCTCAATTCTTCCGAGCCCAGGAATTTTTGTGGATTTAAAAATTCCAGCCAAAGGGATATAATGTGTTAATTGAACTGTCACAGAGTATGAGGCTAAGCAGCAATATTGATGCAATCACAACAAACTCTGCAGATGCTGGAAATCCAAAGCAATGCACACAAAATGCTGGAGGAACTCAGCAGGTCAGGAAGCATCTATGGAAAAGAGTAAACAGTCAACATTTCAGGCCAAGACTCTTCATCAGGACTGGAAAGACAAGTGAGAAGTCAGAGTAGGAAGGTTGGGGGTGGGGGGAACAGAAAGAAGTACAAGGCAATAGGTGATAGGTGAAACGGGGGGGGTGGAGTGAAGTGTTGGGAAGTTGATTGGTGAAAGAGGTAGAGGGCTAGAAGAGGGGATATCTGATAGGAGAGGATAGAAGACCATGGAAGAAAAGGAAGGGAGTTGTTGGGCAGATAAGGGAGTAAGGAGAGAGAGGGAAACAGGAAATGGGAATGGTGAAGTGGGGGGGGGCAGTCATCAGAAGTTCAAGGTATTGTGTTCATGCCATCAGGTTGGATGCTACCCAGACAGAATATAAGCTGCTGCTCCTCCAACCTAGAGTGACCATATTGTGGCAGTAGAGGAGGACATGGACTAACATGCTGTGGCAAAATTGGGTTGAGGGACAGACGAGATGGAAATATCTAATGGCAGAGAAGGAAACAGACTTAGAGGTTTGAGAAGGAAAGTATGGAAGAGGGGTCTGAATGAGGAATGGAAGAAAAACAGAAGAAGTTTAGGAGAAGGAGCTAAAAGTAAAACAGAGAGACATATGGGGAGATATACAAACAAAGAGATGGCATGGAACACTGAAGGTGAGAGGAAGGGGAGCTGGGAGCATTATAAAGGGAGAGATAACCCATAGTACATTAACCATTCAGAAACTGAAAATAAAAGAGAAAAAAACCAAGCAATAAACTTGCCAGACCAAAAACATGTCCGTTTCAATTTTGGTGGTAGAAGTCACAGTTTTGAGACCTGCTGTCAAATAATGCCAGGCAAGTATCAGTTACAAATATTATAACTAGCAGACACAGTGGCCATTGTACACTGGAGGTTGAGTTACTGAATGTTTAGAGTGATCAATGAGTTGTCAGTCATGCATGGTGCCTGATCCTGGATGGTGTTGAACTTCTTGAGTGGTATTGGACTCGCACCAGTTCAGCTAAGCAAAGCACATTCTGTCATGCTCCAAATTTGCGCCTGATGATGAAAAGATTTTCATTGTCAAGAGTGGATTCACTCACTGCATAATATTCAGCCCCTGGCAATTTCTTGTAGCTACAGTATGTATTTATCTGATGCATAGTTTCTGGTCAATAGTAACTCAGAGGATATTAATAACTGGGGACACAACAATAGTAAGGTCATTGATTGTCAAGGGTAGGCCATTAAGCTCTTGCTTGTTTTAAATAGACATTGCCTGGTATCTTTGCATCCCAAATGCTGCTTGTCAATTATGTACCTCTGCATGCACGAGGTAAAAAGCTTGCTGAATACAGACTTGGTCCGTTTTGTTTGTTGAGCACTGTTCAACAAATAGTGAATATCCCCACATCTGATCTCATGATAGAAACAAGGTTTCTGATGAAGCACCGGAAGATGACTGGGCCACAGACTCCAACCTGATGAATTCCTGCAAGAATGCCCTTGGGCTGGAATAATTGGCCTCCTACAATCACAAACATCTTCCTTCATGGTTGACAGAAATATGACCACAGGAGCACTTTATCCATGATGCCTATTAACTCAGGTTCACTGAAGTTACGTGATGTAATACTGATCTGATGTTGCTTCTTGTCAATGGGAGATCAGTCTCACCTTATATTTGAATTCAGTCATTTGGTCCATTATTGGATGAAGGTCGGATTGAGTACTGGAACCCAAGCATTCTAGAAAAAAGTAGGCATTATTGAGCAGATTATTGATGAATAAATGTTGCTTGATAGCACTTTTTTCATGATTGAAGGTACAATGATTGAGCAGTAATTAGTTGGAAAGTAGCTGTCTTGTCATTTTATGAACAGGACATATATGGGCAATTTTCCGCATTGTCAAAGAAGGCAATGTTTTAACTATAATGGAACAACTTGGTTACATAGCAATTGAAAGGAGCAACAAATAGGATGTTGCTGCACAGCACTGACTGTTTCTAATACTCTCAGCCCTGGCATGCAATCATGTGGAGTGAATTAAATTTGCAAAAACAGGCTTTGGCCAGGAAAGGAAGGCAAATTTCCTCCCTCTGTAGGGCATCAATAAACTAGGTGAGTTTAATGTCAATCCTATAGTACTGTTGTCCTGACTATTATTGACCTGCTTTCTTTTTAAGAGAATACAGTCCAAACTTAAGCTCCCCAGCTGACATAGTGGGATCTGAATTCAAGTTTCTGAATTATCAACCCAATGCTCTGGACTGGATCTAATAATTTAACTGAATCCATTAATTCAACCATGGCACCACCACCCTTTGCTCATACTTAGTCAAGTAATTGACCTACAGTTAATAAACAGAGGTGCATATTTATTCCATTTTCAGTCTTCCTTGAATATTAACTGATTAAATAACATATCATGGGATGCTTTACAATTCAAGCAATTGATGAGTTAGATCATTTTACTCTTAGGGAAGAAGGGCCATCAGTTGTTGGACAGTTCTTCATAAATTGGACTTGCTAACATTTGATATTTTGTCATCATTACAAGTTGCTCAGAAGTGTCATAGAATACCAAGGATCAGGATAATAGGTTAGACTATACTAGCAGGATTAAGCTAAATTTGAGATATAAATGTCTGCAAGTTTTCACTCAACATCAACAAGACCAAGAAACTTGTGGAGAATTTTAGGAAGGAGATATTGGGAGAACACACACCAGTCCTGTTTAAATGGTCAATGCAGGAAACGGGTAGCAGATTCAAGTTCCTGGGTGCCTACATATCAGGAAATATCCTGGGCCCAACACACCCATAAAATCAAAAAGAAGGTAGAGCAGTGGTTCTGCTTCATTATGAGTTTAAGGAGATTTGACATATCACCAAAAGTCTCTTGCAAATTTCTACAAGTATACAGTGGAGGACACTCTGATGAGTTGTGTCAAAGCCTGTTATAGAGTCTCCAATGGACAGGATCCAAAGAGGTTTGCAGAGGATAATTGACTCAGCCAGTTCCATCATGGGTACAACCCTCCCTGTCACTGGGGCCATCTTCAAGGAGTGGTGTCTCAAGAAAGAAGGACCCTTACTATCCAGGGCATGCCCTCTTCACATTTCTACCATCGGGGAGAAAGCTCAGGAGCTTTAAGAACAGCTTCTTCGCTTCCATCTTCAAATTTACAAACCATGGATGAACACTACCTTGTTATTCATCTTTTGCACTATTTATTTTTTGTAACATCGTAATTTTTATGTTATGCAATGTACTGATGCCGCCAAACAACAAGTGTCACATCATATATCAGTGAAAATCAACCTGATTTTGATTTTGATTATAATGATTCCAAACAGTTATGAGGAAAGCTGAGCTGAAAGTAATGAGGAATTCCATAATTTTGTGACAATCGGAGAGAAAGCATCTTGTTAATCTTTGGTATACCAATGTGGGTGAATGAAGGGTGAAGAGCCAGTACTATGAAATATTTTGAAATTGCATCATGTTCTCAGAACTTTTACTCACAGTAATATAGATAAAATGCAGGAAGGCAAGAGGGACTTGGAATCAAAAGAAAAAGAGTATCACAGCACTTCAATGTTGGCACTAAGGGAAAACTGTGTCAAACAGCATTCACACCCTCCAGCAGGAAGAAAATCTGTATTCTGTGAGTCAGAAATGGAGAAAAGAGGGGAAAGTAGTCTTCAAGTCATCTTGGCAATCTCTATAAATTTACTTATAAAATATCAATAAAACTCAAACTCTGGGTTTACCAAACAGAACTCTTAACATGTTCCTTTATTTTATCGAGCCAAATCCAATAATTACAATTTTCACCCACATCGTTACTGGTCGGCATCAGTTCTCTTTCTTTTGCTTAGCTTTTCATAACATCACAGCCGTTCTGAATAACTGATTATTGGTTCAATACAGCTCTTAGACAACCAGAGGTTGTGCTGAGAGGAGACAATCTCTTTCTTTGCCGGTTATTATCCCCATTTTCACTCTGTGAATGAAAATTAATTCCTAAACCTGAAGAAAAACTGAGCAACAGAAGAATGTGATTGGAAATGCAGCTCTCTGATTGCATGCATAATTTAATGATGCATTGCTTATTCATTTAGGATTAGGATTATGAAGACACATAGTTCTCTTTTATTGTCATTTAGTAATGCATGCATTAAGAAATGATACATTATTTCCTCCGGTGTGATAGCACAAAACACAGGACAGACCAAGACTGAAAAAAACTGACAAAACCACATAATTATAACATAGAGTTACAACAGTGCACAATACCATAACTTGGTGAAGTCCACGAGCACAGTAAAGTTCAAAGTTTCTCAAATGTCCCACATCTCACGCAGACGGGAGAAGGAAGAAAAACTCTCCCTGTTATGCCGACCACAATCTGACTCTGAGTCATCCAAATACTTCAAGCTCAGATCAGCTCTCCGACACTGAATACTGAGCAGCATCTCTACCGAAAGACTCGACCTCCTTCTCGGTTGCCAAAAGCAGACAAGGCCGGGGATTTTGAGGCCTACCCTCCAGAAGATTCCTGACCACACAGTAATGACAGCAGCGAACGGGCATTTCAGAAATTTCTCCAGATGTTCCTCTGTGCTTTCACATCCATTCTCCATCAAATCAGAATTGTCCACGGCCCCTATTTAACAGATACAACATCATTTTTCACTGGAGGGCTGCGCACACGCAGGCGCGCCACCATCTTCTCTCCTTAGATTTGGCACAGTGAGGGTTCTAGTTCCAGAAGATTACCACACTAGCATTCTCTGAACTGCATGAAGCATATCATACTTTGATCTATGGTCAAATGTGAATTTGAGACAGTTGCTAATCCAAGAAACATAATGAGGTTTTATACCAGCCTCCGCTCCATTTACTCCGTCTACAGTTCCCGCTACCTCAGGAAATCAGACAAAATAATCAAGAACACTTATTGCCCCAGCTATTCCCTCTTCTGTCTTCTCCTGTCAGGTAGAAAATGCAAAAGCTTGAGTGCATTGCCATCAAGTCCGAGGAAATCTCATGACCCACTGTGATCAGAGTCTTGAACAGACCTGTCATATGCGAACAGATGAACTCTCATTGTAGTCTTTGGACTGTATTTGTCTACCTGCACAACACTTTTTTTTGTAAATTTATTCTGCATTTTGTTTTCCTTTTTATTACCACTTTGTGTCTAGATGGCACACAAACAGAAGTTTTTCAGTATGTGTAACAATAATCAACCAATGGAAATACTGTGGCTTGTCTACATAATCAAGCAATAAAGGGCTAAAAGGGCTAAATTTGTAAACATAGTACCAATGAGTGTAAACAAGGCCAATGAAATGGTTCTCATTTAATATACTAAGAAATCTCCCTGCTTCAGTTCCTTGGACTTTTGACTGCTAAGCCACACGTGACAGTTGTCTGCAGGCAACAATGCAACACATTAAACTCAGTGGCCACTTTATTAGATGTACCTCTATGCCTGCTCTTAATACAAATATCTAATCAGCCAATTATGTGGCAGTAACTTAATGCATAAAAGCATACATATATGGTCAAGAGGATCAATTGTTATTCAGAACAAACATGAGAATAAGGAAGCAACGTGATCTAGGTGATGCTGACCATTGAATGTTTGTAGGTGCTAGATGGGGTGGTTTGTGTATCTCAGAAACGGCTGATCTCCTGGAATCTTTACACACAACGGTCTCTAAAGTTAACAGTGAATGGTGTGATTTAAAAAAAATCCTGTGAGCAGCAATTCTGTGGGCAAAAATGCCCTGTTAATGAAATTGGTCAGAAGAGAGTGGTCTAACTGATTCAAGCTGACAGGAAGGTGACAGTAACTCAACTCATTATGTATGACAATAGTAGTGTGCAGAAGAGCATCTCTGAGAGCACAACACTTTGAACCCTGAAGTGGATGGGCTACAGTATCAGATGACCTCAAACATACACCCTGTGACCATTTTATTAGGAACAGAGAGTACCTAATAAAGTGGCTAGTAAGTGTATTTCCCATACTTTCTGAGTAAAGCTGCATTGTAAAATTGAGGGAAACTAGAAAAACATTGAATTAAAGTTAAAATATGGACCAGGAATTTATTTTCATTGTCACTGTTGAATTATTCTCATTGTAATCTATGGTTTTCTAGCTCTGTGGTTCTGCAGAGATCTGTAGACATTCTTTCTAATATTGTGTAGACAACAGTTGGGGAAGTGTTGCTGAATAGAAGTTTGCCTTGCAAGAAGCCAGAACCATAACTGGTCCTTCACTCTTAAGGCTGTCTAATGCTTAGACCATGCCTGTGAAGGTGGCAAAGCAGATTTGAGACTTTGGAGATATGAGAAGCAAAGACTGATTATATTAGGTATGCTGTAAAGTCCTGATGCCTTTTCTTATTTTATACCTTGAACTCCTCTTAGTATGTAATTGCCACATGTATCCCAGAAGGTGATACATCCCAACAGATGATAAAATAAAATAATCGGCATATATTCCCAGTGTTAATGTGAAATAAAACAGAGCTGAATTGCAAAATCTTCTGAGGAATAATCGGCAGGGATGATGGTAACAGCAATGGTTATTGCTGTTACCTCAGAAATCCAGGTTCGATCCTGCCCACGATTGTTTTCATGTGAAATTTATATATTCTCCCTGTGACTAGATAGAATTCTTTCCACGTGCCAAAGATGTACTAGTTGCTAGGGTCATCGGCTGTTATACATTGTATCTAATGTGGGTAGATGGCAGGAAATCTAGTGATGCAGAGGAGTTGATGGGAATGTGGGGAGAAAGTTGGGATTTGTTTAGGTGGGATGTGTAATTGGTGGGGCTGCGATGAGCTGAAGAGCTTGCATTTGTTTTCTATGAATCACACATACCTAAAAGGGAGTGGCAAGGGGTGTGCTTGCTGGTTATTGGGGTGATGAAAGACACCGTGATTTACATTTGAAGTAGATATTCTTCCTCATCATTCCCGTGTTTGATTTTGAAGATTCATGCTGAGAATGGAATCTTTGGCACAATCAATTTGTGAAAAAGGAGCAAACTCTCTGCCAGATGAACTCTGCCAGAGAGAAACAAATTCTTGATGGTTCAGATTGAAACCTCTGCATTAGGACTGAGTTAGCAGATTGCTTATTGCTCCATGTTCCAGCATTAGCAATCTTTTTGTCATGGTCCAGGCCGTCCCTCCCGTTTGTTCCTCACGTTCTCCTAATTCCCCTTTCCCTGTGTTTCTCCTGCTCTCCTGTCTATCTCTCTCTCTGTTTGTGTGTGAGTGTGTGTGTGTGTGTGTGTGTGTATATGTGTGTGTGTGTGTGTCTGTGTGTGTGTGTGTTTTTGTGTGTATGTGTGTGTGTGTGTGTTTCTGTGTGTGTGTGTGTGTGTTTCTGTGTGTGTATATGTGTGTGTGTGCGTGTGTGTGTGTGCGCGCGTGTGTGTGTGTGTGTGTGTGTGTGTGTGTTTCTGTGTGTGTGTGTGTGTTTCTGTGTGTGTGTGTGTGTGTGTGTGTGTGTGTGTGGGCACGGTTGGTGCAGCGTTCCTTTTGTTCTCCCGGGCTTCCTGATTGCGACGCACCTGAATCTCATCTAACCTGCAGCATAAGTACCCTGGCTTTCCATCCACTCGTCACCAGATCGTTGCTTCAGCCAGTGTGGCTGTTCACATTCTAGGCTACTTAGAATTATGTATTCTAAGTTTCATTTCTGCGCTGTTGTTTGCCTGTGTTAACTCTGTCTCTCTGTGTTAACAGGAGCATTGCATGCCGCCTGCCTTCCCGTTCATCCTCCTGCCTGTCGTTCTCCTCCAGCCACGCTCACAACCTGGTCTGCATCCCTGCTCTGCCTCGTCCCACTACCCACCCACACTCTCTGCTGGCTTAGCGGTTAAATGCCGCACTCTCACCGCAGCAATCTAGGTTCGATCCCCAGTCAAGCTTCGCTCTTTCTCCTCTGCTTTCCTCGGCCTAATCCTCACTCCCCTGCCTTCCCTGTAACCATTAATACACACTCTTCAGATTACTCTACCTCCATGTCAGTGTCCTGCGTTTGGGTTCACCCGTTCCTCGCAACAGAACGATCTGGCCACCATGGACCCAGCAGACACAAACACCATCCAACAAGCCCTCGCCAGTCAGGGTTCCCTACTGGGACAGCACAACCAACACCTCCGGGAGGTCATGGAGAACCTTCGTTCCCTGTCTGCTCACGTCACACAGATCGGTAACCAGGTGGACCATGTCTCCACTCATATCACTCAACCCACACCTGGAACCCAGCCTAGCCAGCCCAGACAGCCTGTAGCGGTAATCCCCCAAGCTTCACCAACACCCCTGCCCAGAGACCCTAACGTACCAGAGCCGGAGCACTACGCTGGAGATCTGGGGAAGTTCCGGGGTTTCCTCCTTCAATGCTCCCTGGTGTTTGAGCAACAGCCGTTGACCTACTCCACAGATAAGTCTAAAGTTGCTTATGTCATTGGGTTTCTGAGGGGAAACGCATCAACGTGGGCCACAGCACTTTGGGACAACCAACCTGATATCTGCTCCTCTCTCGCCAGTTTCATTGCGGAGATGAGAATAGTCTTTGATCACCTAGTCCGGGGTAAAGACGCCGCTAAGTGCCTACTCACTCTCTGCCAGGCCTCCCTCAGTGTCACTGAATATTCAGTGGAGTTCCTGACATTGGCAGCCGACTCGGGGTGGGACGATGAGTTGCTCCGGGGGGATTTCTGGGTGGACTTAGCGACCTGGTGAAGCATGAGCTGGCGGCAAGAGACGATTCCGACAGCCTGGATTCCCTGATCTCCCTGTACACCAGGTTGGACAATCGCCTCTGGGAGCACCGTAGAGAGAGAACTGGTTGTCAACCATCTTTGGCCACTTCTCGGCTCTCTTTACCGTCTCTCGCCAGAACAGGCCTCTCTCCCACTTCTGCACCCCGAGTAGATCCCAGCCCTGCCGATTCGACTGCCCCGGGAGAGGAACCCATGCAGTTGGGGCGGGCCCACCTTTCTCCCGCTGAATGACGCTGGAGAATAAGAGCGGGCGAGTGACTATATTGTGGTCAGTCCGGACACTTCATTGCCACGTTGACTGGCCCACCGGGAAGGTAGTCAGCTGGAGCTCGTTCTGCCATTCCTCTTGCCTGCAATCAGCCCTTCCCCCTGTGGAGGTCACTGCGACCTGGTCCGCCTATGACCCCTGACTTGTTCACTGTTCTCGTAGAATATCATGATCTTGGAGATATGTTTAGTAAGCAACGGGCCCTTTCTCTGCCTCCACATCACGATTGACCTTCTCCCCGGAGCCTCATTACCCACCAGTCGGCTGTATAGCCTGTCCCGTCCAGAAAGCATACAAGCAAAGTCCAAAGATAAAGCACAAGGTGGTGAGAACTGATCTGAAAAGGGTAATTTTGAAACAATTCAGTTGTATTCTAAGGATAAAATGCCAGATCTGTTTTGTAATGAGAAATTAGAAGAAAAAGAGATCAAGTTGCCAGTTGCTTTATCCAAGCCTAAAACAGATCTTGAAGATGAACAAAGCAAAGACAAGAGTAATAAGCTGAAAAATGTGGCAGAGTATGTGGAGGAGGTGGAAATTACCAAAAGTAACGAAATGCAAGAGAGTCATAAAGTGGAGTATGATCATTCAGGATCCAAAGCTGACCTGCATACAGATATCAAATGTAACGTTCCATTATATTGGCTCGTGTATGTCTGGGGGAAATCCCGCCCAACACCCGCTTCAACACTCCGCTCAGGGTCAGTCGCCGCCCGAATCAATCACAAACATCAATCATCAGCCAGCACACCCAGTAAATTTTTAACAAATACACTTTATAGATATTACTAATTCTATGACATTAATATACATTTGATACAGAGAGGAAAGTAATGGGAAAAAAAAGGCGCCAACACTTATCAAAGTCCAAGTTCTTCGCGCGCTACGTTGGAGCTCAATTCGACTTCAGACGACCACCCGAATTCCGTCAACTCACAGCTCGGGACCACCCTGAGTGATCGACCGGAGCCTCTCCGCACGTCCGCCGTCCTCCTCGTCTCTCCTCTGACTCCCCGCCAAAACCCAGTCCACAGTCATATCATACAGCATGGCATCGGAAAACAAAACGATACATAACCACCCATTGGCTAATAGAACCTTGTTATCATCATTTTAAAGTAAAACGAACTGTTAGCGCAAACTCTCTGCAGCATTAAAACACAACAAAGCCGCATTGCCCAGATTAACATAACAAAATCGCCATTTTAAATGTAACAAAAGAAAGACCCCGTACACAAAAATGAAGAAATTGTAGAAGGGAAAAAAGATATTGTACATTTTGAGTTAAGGGAATGGCATTTAGGAGAAGATGAAACAAATAGTACAGGAGAAAATTCTGAAAATACATTCTCAATGTCAAGTGAAAAATTTGAAAATGATCTGTCTAATAATGAAGGAACTGATATAGAAAATTCCCAGTTGCATTTAAAAAAAAGCAGACTGGATACTAAGGAAATTGCACGCGCTTCTCCAGGAAACGGTGCAAATTCAAAATTTGATAAAAATCTGAAGACAAATTAGAGGAGAAAACTGAAACCTTTGAAACTGAAAGAGGCAAAGCTGAGCCGAGGGAGAATTTAAATTTGGGAGAGAAAGAGCTTGAAACTGAGCAAGATGAGACTGGAAGATGTTTAATATCTCTTCTGGTTGAAGAACAAACTGAAGAGCCAGCTCATGAACAGTTAGCAAAATCAAATGAGATAAATATTCATCTAAACTTGGAACAACATGGATCTTTACATATCCCTTATGTGGCAGCTTCTCCTGGTGATCCAACTACAAAAGATTCGAATCTTTTTCATCCAATTGTTGCTAAAGCACAGTTTGTTCATTATGATCCTTCTTCACCAGCTACTCCAACACTTGATGAAAATTTTAGCTACGAGGCACCTTCTAGTATTTCAGACTCCAGTGTGCCTTCTGTGGAAGGTCCTGGAAAGCAAAAGGCTCACAGTTCAGAAAATGTTGCCAAGGAATCGTGTGCTAAAAATCAAGCTGAAGAAATGGACGTCAAATGCGAGCCACCAAAAGTGGAGTTGCAAGAGTTGCCAGTTCAGCAGGATATTGTGTCAGAAATAAACACAGGTGCCATAGATGAACTGAAAGATGAAGATCTGACTGGGGAATCTGTCACAGGTGCTGGAGAGCAAAGTTCCACCAAAAACGAAAGAAAGCCCAAGCTCCAGTAGAAAATCCTCCTAAAAGGAGACATCTTCATTCAGAGGAGAAATCCGCTGTAGTGGATGAACCCGTTGAAGCCATACCAGTTCAAGCACAAGAGGAAGAAAGTCCAACACAAACACGACAAAAGACGACAAATGTTGAAGATAAAGCAAGAAACCAGACCAGTGATGCAAGTAACCAGAATAAACCAATCACTCGTGCAGCTAAGAAAGTAAGCAGTTCTGAGCATTTGTCTGTAACTGAGTAAGAAAAGTGTTCACTGACTTCCACAAAAGAGAAACCAACAACTGATTTAAAGTCGGGAAAATCTCCAGCACCAGTATCAGTTACAAGATCAAGAAATCAACAATCTCCTGTGATTAAACAAGGGCGTAAAAGAGAAGCAAGTCCAGAACGCAAAAGACGACAACATAAAACTCAAACTACCCAGATCCATGCACATTCATCCGACGTTCCATGCCTCCCAACTGAAACTTGTGTCTGTCAGCTCTTTGTGCCTTCCTGCCAAACCCCTTCCACCCGTCCGGATTGTCGACAATCACCCAGCTTACACCGTCCGGCGAATACTGGATGTGAACTGCCGAGGCAGGGTTTTCCAGTACCTCGTCGATTGGGAGGGATACTGTCCTGAAGAGCACACCTGGATCCCCCGCTCCTTCATCTTAGACCCCTCCCTCATCCAAAACTTCCATTGCGACAATCTGGGCAAGCCTGGTGGTTCGCCTGGAGGATCCCGTTGAGGGGGGTATTGTCACGGTCCCGGCCGTCCCTCCCGTTTATTCCTCATGTTCTCCTAATACCCTTTTCCCTCTGTTTCTCCTGCTCTCCTGTCTGTCTGCTTCTCTCTGTTTGATTGTGTGTGTGTATGTGTGTGTGTGTGTGTGTGTGTGTGTGTCGGCATGGTGGACGTGGCGTTCCTTTTGTTCTCCCGAGCTTCTTGATTGCAGCTCACCTGAATCTCATCTGATCTGCAGCATAGGTACCCCGGCGTTCCATCCACTCATCGCCAGATCATTGCTTCAACCAGTGTGGTTTTTCACATTCTAGGCCACTTAGAATTGTGTACTCTAAGTTTTGTTTCCGCGCTGTTGTTTGCCTGTGTTAACTCTGTCTCTCTGTGTTAACAGGAGCATTGCATTCCGCCTGCCTTCTCGTTCATCCTCCTGCCTGTCGTTCTCCTCCAGCCACGCTCACACCCTGGTCTGCATCCCTGCTCTGCCTCGTCCTGCCACCGTCTTACACTCTCCACTGGCTCAGTGGTTAAACGCAGCGCTCTCACCGCAGCGACTCGGGTTCGATCCCCGGTCAAGCCTCCATCACTCCTTGGCTTTCCTCTGCCTAATCCTCACTCCCCTGCCTTCCCTGCAACCATTAATAACCACTCTTCAGATTAATCTATCTCCATGTCAGTGTCCTGCATTAGGGTTCACCCGTTCCTCACAACACTTTTGTCCTGAGATAAAGGAACACCATCAGTGAGTAATATAATTCGACAACTGGATAAAGTGGTTAATATGAAATTCATGGAAGAAAATGGTTTCTTCTGCCTTGGATTATATCATGAAAGCTTTGGTACTAATTTTGGGTTCATATGCGAAAAAGCCACCACACACAAGATCACAAGACAAAGGAGCAGAAATAGACCATTCGGCCCATCGAGTCTGCTCTGCCACTCAACCATGAGCTAAACTATTCTCCCATCTAGTTCCAATTTCTGGCTTTTTCCCCATATTCCTTGATACCCTGACTAATTAGATACCTGTCAATCTCCTCCTTAAACACCCTCAATGATCGGGTTTCCACAGCTGTATGTGGCAACGAATTCCATAAATCCACGACCCTCTGGCAAAAAAAAATTCTCCTCATCTCTGTTTTAAATGGGTACCTTGTAATTCTAAGACTGTAGCCTCTTGTCTGGACTCACCCACCAGGGGAAACAGCCTTTCCACATCTACTCTGTCCATCCCTTTCAACATTCAAAATGTTTCTATGAGATCCCTTCTCATTCTTCTTCTATACTCTAATGAATACTGTCCAAGAGCCTAAATAATAATCTAAATTATAATCTAAATAGTCTAAATAATAATCTGCCAGATTATTTTTTCTTCCAAAATGTACAACCGTACATTTCTCAACATTGTATCTCATCTGCCATTTCTTTGCCCGCTCTCCTAAACTGACCAAGTCTCTCTGCAACCTTTCCATTTCTTCAACACTTCCTGCTCCTCCGCCTGTCTTGGTGTCATCTGCAAACTTAGCCACAAAATCGTTTAATCCATATTCTAAATCATCAATATACAATGTAAAAAGAAGCAGCCCCAACACTGATCCCTGCGGAACACCACTAGTAACCGGCAACCAATTAGAATAGCAACTTTGATGTGTGTTGCTTGAATTTCCAGCATCTGCAGAATTCCTGTTGTTTACCAATTAGAATAGGATCCCTTTATTCCCACCCCTTGCTTTCTGCCTATCGGTCAATGCTCCACCCATTCCAACATCTTTCCTGTAATTCCATGGGCTCTCATCTTATTAAGCAGCCTCTTATGTGGCCCCTTATTGAAGGCCTTTTGAAAATCCAAATATACAACATCCACAGCCTTTCATGAGGATTAATTCACAAAGAAAAGCTTCATCAAAATGCTGTTTTCAGATAAGTCTTAGAGCTGAAAATTAACTCTGATTCTCTTTACACAGATGCCTACTGACCTGCTGAATGTTTCTAAATTTTAAGTCAATTTGATTTTTATTGTGTTTGTATCTTGACCTGTTGTGATACTGTGTTTTGTGTTGATAATTTCTCTTTCCACTTTTTTGAGAAAATGGCAGTTTGAATGGGCATATCAAGGGATAGTAAATGAATTCCTTCATGAAGTAGTGGGATTCTAGTAAGAACAACTAAAAGATTTTTTAGAGTGACCTCCATTGCCCAGCTTTGCCAGGAGAGGAGTTGGATCTAATTGTCTTTTGCTGGATTAAATGGAAGATGGCCTATTTTCTAAATACTCAGGACCTGCTGATTTTCTTTTGTCAAACACAGGAAAGCTCTGCTGGGTGTGTGATAACAATGAAGCTGGTTCTCTTCAGTGAAGGAGCACTCTTCGTTACAAACACTTCTGAATAACAAATACTCAGGAGTTCTTCCTGAATCCTGTGGCCAATGTCACTGGAGTACTACTATTCGACTGCTGAATTATTTATTTTAACACAATGAAATGAAATCAAATTATATTATATTATAGCAAAGAGGGAATTTCTACACCAGCTTGTGAAGTTTTGATTCTCAGGAAGACAAAAAATGCCTTTTTAATCAAATTAAAATCATGAGCTTTACTACCTTGACTGAACTTTGTAACACTACACACTTTAAATCTAGGTATTAATTTTGAGTGCACTTTTCTTTTATTGTTTTTGTTGTTTCATGTATTGCTTTGTCTGCCTGGAGCTTAATAAAGAGCTGAAAGCCAGCGGGCTTTTCATGTTGAAAGACAATATAAAAAAACTATGGGACATATTGTTATCGCTCTCCACTGAGCCAGGGCAATGAAACAGGCTGGTATCAAACTGAAGGAGAAAATACAGAATATGTTGCACACACCCAAATTAATAACCTGCCCTAGTCTGAATGAAACTGTATGGCCAAGTCAGAACACAACAAGAATTGTGTATTTTATTTTGAAAATTAGTTTGATATAATATAGAAATAAAGCAGAGAGCAAAGTTAAAGTTCAATGTAAATTTATTATCAAAGTCCATACTATATATGTCCCATAGTACTTGAGATTTATTTTCTGGCAGACATTCATAGTAGAACAAAGAAATACAATGGTATCAATGAAAAACTATACACAAATAAAGACTGACAAACAACCGAGAAGATAACCTGTACAAAACCAATAAATTAATAAATGCTGTGAACATAGTTGGGTTTTCCTGTTCGCCGATCTTGGTACCTTACCTTCAAGTGTTTTGTCACCATGTGAGGAGATATCATCAGTGAGCTGTTGATTGTAGTGTGACCTCCAAACGCTCAGCGGATTGGACATCATTCCGGAATCTCAATTGTGATGTGCAGGGGAAATCTCATTGCTGATTGGCTGTGTGGCAAACTTTGTGCATCGTGGTCTAGAATTTTGCCCACGCTGGCTCATAAATAGGATTGAAGTCTACATGTTGGTTTACAGAACTGTTCATGGAAAACAATGCTTCTAGGAATTCTTGCTTTCACTGATACCCAGTTGAATTTGCGCCTCTCTCAATCTTCATGGGTAGAGTCTTGCGACTGGTAGTTGATGTTCATGGATCCTTCTGGAGAGTTTTCTCACAGTTTTTCTAATATGATAGTTGCTGCAGTCCCAGCATTGGATTTTGTAGATTACATTGGTCTCGTCCAATAGCTTGGTTTGGTCTTTTGTTCTGCAAATTACTTTTCTTAAATTTTCTGTTGGCTTGTGCAAAACTGAAATTCTATGCTCTTGGAATAATCAAGCCATCCTTTCCGGGGTATTTTGAATGTATGGAATAACAACCTGTTTCGTCTCTTCTTGGCTGGTATGTTTTCGACCTTGTTGGCATCTTTGTATGAAGTTCTGCAGGAATCTATTTCATGTGAATACCTTAAAGAAATGTTTCTCCTCTTTATCCTTTAATTCCTCCATGCTGCAGGGTGTCTCTGCTCTTCAGAACAAAGTTTTGAAACCACTCTTCTGGTGTGCATTTGGGTGGTTGCTGTGATAATTTAAGATCTTATCTGTATGCGTTCTTTTAATGTAAACTAAAGTTTCCAAAGAGCCATCTGTGTTTCTACTGACAAACACGTATTCATCTTCTGAATTATTTACAATTGAGAACATAAGCTGTAGAGTCCTTGAAAGTGAGTCCATCGGTTCAGGTGAGTGAACCTATCCACACTGGTTCACTATCCTAATGGTTGAAGGGTAATGACTGTTTCTGAACCTAGTGGTGTGGGACCCAAGTCTCCTATACCTCCTTCCCGAGGCAGCAGCAAGAAGAGTGCATGGCCTAGATGTTTGACACCTTTGATGATGGATGGTGCTTTCTTGTGACAGTGATGAATGGTGGGGAACTCTTTGCCTATGATGGAATGAGCTGTATCCACTACTTAACTAAAGCAAGCTAGACAAGAACCAGAAATGAGGGAAAATGTTTTGCATTTTGCTTTTAGTTAATATATGCATTTTTTCTGTGTACCTGCTCCTCTGTCATTGCATCTGCATTGCTGGTTCAGAAGATGAACTAATACCTCTGTTTATTGATATAATGGTGCACCACCTTCTGGTTAATATGAAATGTTTCTACTGAGAAACAATTCTATTGTGCACAAACCTGTAATGTTTTTATATTGGCCACTAATTCAATAATATGTTATAGTGTGCATGCTGGATATTTCACAAGAAAATGTGTGCAGGTTTTCTATTGTTCAAGTTTGGATAGGCAAGCCTGTTTGAATTGCTAGTTTTTTAATGAGGGCATTTTTATCTCTGATGGTTTCCTTATATGTACTTATGCCTTGATATTTCATTTCTTTATAGCTTATTATACTTATCTTTTTGAACTCAATGTCTTTAATTAAATGGAATTTTCATTAAATTTGTGCTCAAGTGATATCAAAGTCTAAGTGGTTGTTGAGAGATTCCTTTAATAATACAGCCATTTTACTTAAATTGATTGGTTGAGAAGACCTTTAACTCACATTCTTTTCCCGTCTTAGTTAAAATATAACAGTAAGATCATCAATGATAAATCTTTTGCGTCATGTTTTAGATGTCAAAATGTAAAAACCTGGAAACTCTCCCAAGTACATTGAAGTCAATCTCTCTCTCTCTCTCTCTCTCTCTCTCCCCCCCCCCCATATTTGTGTAAATAGTAATGCATACTTCTATAAACTTCATCAATAAATTACTTGACAAGGCATTTTGCAGATAAAAAGATTTTCTTAGCTGTGAATAATTGGATGCTGCATTTGATCAGCTGAAAGATACAGTGCATCATTTTTTTCCCTTTTTTAAGATGACCTAATATCTAACAATCAATTTTATTGTGCACTTTGAGGAAACTTCTGCCAATGTAATATTCTTGTTATCTTCTACTCTATCTGCTTAATTATTATTTAACCTAGAACATGTATACAACTGCTTGATATTTTTGAAACTTTATTTGTCTATCTTTTTGATCTTGCTGCTTCTGATACTGACTCATCTTCTCCCTAATGTTTTCATTTCTGTTCTATTAAACATGAGCAGTGAACTGCTTGAAGCCTGAAGCTTTCTGTCACTTCCATCATCAAGCAGCTTCAGGTACTTTCTTCATAGATCACACGTGAGCTGTAAACTGACCCGTTTGTTATTTCGGAGCATTTTGACATGGAAACTTTTGTATGCTACCTGGCTTATTACAAGTCCATCCAGTTTGTGCAGGGTGAGTGCAAACTTTGTAGTGAATAACTTAATTCAACCTTGTCTTATTTGTGTTTTGAATACTTTACTGAGAAGATTTTAAATCTACTGACTTGAAATGTACTTATTTTGTATGTTTTCATGTGACTCATCTCACAATGTTTATAGTTTCCATGAATATCAACATTATTCACTTTTTTGACCAATAATGTCAATATTTTAACTGAGGGAAAATTTGGTGATGAGAAAGATCCTAAACCAACCATTGAATTGCATGACATGGGCATTACTTAATTAGTATGTAGAAATTAATAATTCAATATTTATTATTCAGAATGTGAACTTTCATTAGAAATTCCATGAAATGTGGGAGGATAATAATAATTCAAATGGATGCTGGTATTATGCATTTCTGATACATGCACATTGCTTAGATGAGAAGTATCTTTAAAAAAATCAAGGGATCTATTTGTATATGCTAACATGTAGCTTTTCTTTTAAAACATGCTTAAAATCTTTTAAGAAATCTAGGGATTTTTCCTATTTTTTTAATGTTCGATTTCTGTTCCATTTGTATCCCAAGCTGTAACTGTGTTATGGGAGGTGTAGAAATGACTTATTCAATATTAAGCTGTCAGGATTTCTCATCTTTGATATAAATACTAATGAATTAAAATTCAAGTTCAAGTTTAAATATCATTCAAATATAGATGAATGTAGCCAAACAAAACAGTTTTCCTCCAGGGCCAAGGTGCAAAACATTACCAATAGCACAGAGCACAGTGCACATAGCGCGTAGCATATAAAGCATATAAGGGCATGATTCCAGAAAGAAAACATACAGTCACAAAACAAAACAAAAATAGCACAATCCCTGGGTGGCATGACTGTAGATTGTCCTGGTCCAGCTTGTTCTTCCACCAAGTGAACACCGAGGGCAGCACTGAGTAAACACTGGAGAGAGAACCGATGGGAATGTCCAGCTCCCCAAACTAGTATGGATTCCAGCGCAATCAGCAGAGACTCCTGCTCTCTCCCATATCGCTTCAACTCTCTTCCCCGGGCGATTGTAACAGGCCATTGCTTCCAAGGCAACCATGCGGCCTAGGCGTAGTCTTTGTCACAACTGAGGCAATGCTGTTCCCCTGCTGTCAGTCTCACCAATGAACCAGTGAACTGGACTTGCAATATTCTACATTACTAACGTCCAGCAGGGTCTTGCAATCACAATAAATATTTTCAAGGCAATCAATCACTCCATTTTTTGGATTGCACACTGTCTCAGCAAAATGGTACAGAACAAGTCCAGGTGATAACACAATAGTATGCAATAAGACCAGATCCACTGCTAATGATCAACTCGTCGATTAGATAGTCCTGCAGCACCTGATGTTTTTAGTATGGCACAATAGTCGTAAAAGATGTACAAGATGAACAAATGTACCTTTGATCAGAGCTGGAGAGGCTGCTACGTCTGAGTGCACTGCCATCTTGTCAAACTGGGTGTAAATAGAACTTCCTTCTGATTTAGTCCACTTAGTGCCTAATCTAAATTCTTCAGCTTCCTGCAGTATTGCATCCTGATCTTCCTCAGAATTATCCAGATTTCAACACAGCCATTCTCCAACCATGGCCAAAAAAGATGCAGTCGAGAGGTAAGGTGAGAGGTGCTGCTCACTACAATAATCTCTTGACCAAATGGAGCATCAGGGAGTCCTGGCAGAAGAGAAATTTAGAAAAGCATCATCCATGGCTGGAGCCACATCTGCCGCAAAACACAAGTTTGTAGATTTTGAAGATCAGTTGTCCCAGTTCCAGGACATTATTAAAAGAATCTGTCAGGTATTTCTCAGAGCCGGAAGCTAGGCTCAGCTACCTTCATCTGCTTTAATCAGCTTCCTTCCATCACAAGGTCAGAGGTCATTCCCCACACTAAAGTTTGCAGGGTATCTAATTGAATTTGTAACTTCTTGGCAAATGTAGAAGCTGAAATCTACAGGTAACAATGCCTAGACAACATTCTGACATGGGCTAATAAATTGGTTAATAACTGTCATATGTACCAAAGTACAGAGAAAAGCTTGACTTGCATATCATTCATGCAAATCAATTCATTACAAGAATGTATTGAGGCAGGGCAAGGAAAAACAATAACAAAATGCAGATTAAAGTATTATAGTTACACAGAATGTGCCGTGTAGGTAGACAATAAGGCACGGGTCATTACGAGAGAGATTTAAGATCAAAAGTCCATCTTATCGTACCAGGGTACATTTCAATAGCTTTATAACAGTGGGATTGAAGCTGCCCCTGAGCCCAGGGTATAATCATTCAAGCTTTTAAATGGGTGGGCATGGAGAAGAGAGAATTATTGGTTGGAAAGGGCCTTGATTATGCTGCTGCTTTATTAAGGCAATATTGGTGCAGCCAAAGCTCGTGGAGGGGAGGCTGATTTCTGCGATATCCACAACTCTCTGTAGTTTCTTGCAGTCATGGGCAGAGCGGTTGCTATACCATGCTGTGATGCAAACTGATAGTGTTACGGTGCAATCAATAAAAAGTAGTGTGGGTCAAAAGGGTCAACCCAAATGTCCTTAGATTCTTGAGGAAGTAGAGGTACCAATGAGCTTTCTTGTCTATGGTGTCAACATGGCTGGTCCACGGCAGGCTATTGATGATGCTCAGTCCTAGGAGTTTGAAGCTCTCGAACCTCTCGACCTCAACACTGTTGATGTAAACAGGATGAGTATGTGCTCTGCCTATCTCACGGAAATCACTGGCTAGCTCATTTATTTTGCAGACATTGAGGGAAAGATTGGTGTAATGCACCATGTCACTGGATGAATGAATGGATAAGGCCTCCACTGGTCAGAGTCCACCATGGATATTGGGTCCTACCTGTCTAGATATGGAGAGTAAGCTGTTGCTCAGGTAGCAAGCCCCCCATCTCCATGTATCTGATGAACCCAAAGGAATGACAGAGGCCGACACAGTTTGGCACCAGCAGAGTCGCGGGAGTTGCCAGTCCGTATTGAACTCAACGTTGGACTGCTTTAGGGAATCCAGCTTTGGATTTTTCCCTCGGTGTTTATTCCTGAAGCCTTTCCATGAGTCAGTATAGTCACAAGGCAGAGGAGGTTTGAAATCAGAGCTTTCCTTCTTCTAGATGAGTTGCAAAACACGGCCATGCTCCCTATGCTCGAAGCGACTGGCTTTAAGGCGCCAGTAACCTACCCTTGGCCCTTCTTCTGTCAGTAGAAATGGTTCTGCCGGGCTTCGTAGCTAAGCCACAAGTGAAGGCCAGGAGCTGGACTTGGTTGTCAGAGGCTGTTTGAGTCGCATGCCATTGGGAGCATTTAATAGGTAGTGGGGCTTGTTCCTACTACCACTACAGCCTAGAACAACCTTACGAAGCTAAGCCACTATGTTCTCTGTAGCCCTCACGTACTCTGACATTGAGCTATGGCCCACTATAGTGGTATCATCTGCAAATTTGATGGCGGACATAGAGCAGAATCTAGCCACACGATCATGAGTGTTGAAGGAGTAGATTGGGGGGCTGAGGACACATCCTTCTGGGCCACTAAATTTGAGAAAAGTCACAGTGGAGCTATTGCTGGAAATCCTTATTGAATGTGATCTGTTGGTCAGAATTTCAAAAGGAAGTGTTAAGTCCCCGGGTCTAGCAATTTGAAGATGAGCTTGCTTAGAATTATATTATTAAATGCAGAGCTATAGTCTAATGTAGTGGTGTAGTGGTGTCTTTATTATCTCCAGAGATGGGGGAGGTGACACCCAGTGCAGACCTGTTTTAGCAGAAGGCTAATTACAGTGGGTCAAGACTGTCTGGGAATCTGGAGGTAATGCATGTCACAACCATCCCCTCAAAGCATTTTCTGATGGTGCACAATTTAGCCACTGGGAGGAAGTCACTAAGGCACATTACTTGTTTGTTCTTAGTTACTGGCATGATAGTGGTCTTCTTCGTGCAGGCAGAAACCTCAGATTGAAGCAGGGAGTGGTTAAAAATGCCTGCAACTACCTCCACCAACTTATCTGTGCAAGGTCTAAGAACATAGCCACGGACACCATCTTGGCCAAATGCTTTCCGCAGTTTCATTCTCTGAAAGACTTCAGAAAGGTCATAAGTCATTTTTGTTTACTGCAGTGAATAACTCAGCTCCTTAAACCTTAAAAACTCCCCACCCTCTACAAAGCACATCCAGAGAAGGTGCAATAGTCTCCATTTGCATGGTATGTGTAGCTCCAGCACTAAAGAAGCTCAACATCTTAAGGAAAAACAATGTAATAGGCACCATATCTACCTGCCTTCATTCCACTCACCTCTCCAGTACCATTTATATAAAAATTTATTCACCTTGGCTTCTCCAATGCATCTTTCAAAAGTGTAATTTCTGCCACCAAGAAAGACGAAGGCAGCAGACATCTGGCACTGCCCTAGATTTCACTTCAAACTGCACAGAATCTTTGCATATATATCAGCATTCACATTTTCTCACTGGTTCAGTGACTTGGGACACCCCACCCAAAGGGCTGTGGGACTTTTTTCACAAGTAGGACTGCAGTAAGTGAGAAGGCAACTCACTATCATATTGTAAGGTAATTAAGAATGGTGATTAAATGAATGATGGCCTTACCAGCAATATCGACATCTGATAAATGAAAAATAAAATGAATCATGAAATGTAGGCACAACAGGTAAACAAAACAAATTGTAAGTATATCACTGAGTTTTTCAAAAATTAAGCAAAACCTCATTTGACAAAGATAAATGGTAAATAGTAGAAAATCAGAATGACTAATGATTGTTCGTGTAGTGACCAGACATGAATAAAAAGCTGCTTTGTTTCTTTGATGTGTTGTTTCTCAACAATCTCCTTAAAAAAATCAGATTTGTAAGTGACAGAGTGAATTATTAACAACTTCAGGTTCATGAACAGAATTCAACATAATCATGATGGGAGAAGAGGCTATTGGGAAAAAAAATAGAAGGATTAATCAAAAAGGGAAAAAAAAAACAGAATTTAGGAAAGTAAAAGAATATCCCAGTGAAAAGAAAATCACATTGAGGAATTTCTTGGAGGCCCTCTCAGCTAAGTTAAAATTAACAGCCTAAGCACAGCTTTACATACACTTGTGAGAATATGCATACCTGCACAATACTGTCTGCAAACCAGAGTTAGCTTTGTGACCAGACAGTATAAATGAGTTAATACTCATCTTAGTTCAGTCATTATAGTATTATCAATATCTTAATTTAAACTTTTATTTAACAAAACAACATAGAAAATGATTTGGCAGCAAAGTGCTTATTTCACTTGAGGGATGATTTTCGGGTAGTATATTCATCTGGCAGGGTGAATAATCCATCTGCTCAGTAGCTCTAGCTGGGTGACAAATCTTGTCCATGCTCAGTTTTCATCCACATATAAGTTTTTGCATTTTCCAGAGAATACTGACAATTGGACCACCAATTAAGAAATCAGAAATCTGGTTGCTCCTGAACTGCAAGGGGAGCGAAGTCAATTTGATGGAGGAATAAAACTGAGCAACTTGGAATGGGTGGGTGGAGGTCTGTGAGGCCAAATTTATTTTCCATGCCCTTGCTAATCAACATCATTGCTGGTTAATTGTCATTTATGGAGCAGAATGGAGAAAGGATTTTTGAAGATTGAGAGGAGATAGATAGAGTATAAATAGGGTAAATACAAGCATGCTCTTTCCGCTCAGGTTGGGTGGGACTACAACTGGATGTTATGTGATATGGTTTAAAGATGAAAAGTTTAAGTGGAACATAAGGAAAAACTGTTTAAGAGAAGATTGGATCGGCACATGGATGATAGGGTTATGGTCCCAGTGCAGTTTGATGGGACTAGGCAGTTTAAATGGTTCAGTATGGACTAGATGGGCTGAAGGACCAGCTTCTCTGCTGTAATTTTCTATGACTGAACAAAACCAAATCTGATATTTCACATTATGCTATGATATTGCAAATGACATAATAGTTCAATTTCCATTTCCCAGCAGCTTTTTTCAGCAACTTATGTCAAGCCCTTTTAGATTGTAGGATGGATCAACCTCATTTTGCAATGTGTGTTGCCACTTTTTAATTTCCTAATGGTCTTACTTTTACTGTAATTAGTAAAATTAATCGTAAACACATAATCTCCCCACTTAGCACTATATCTACAACTCTGCAATATCATCTAAATCATCTTTGTTTCCAGTAAAGTTGAACCAACTTTTGCCACTGATAAAATCTGATTCAAAGTTCAAAGCTCAAAGTAAATTTATTATCAAAGTACGTACATGTCACCATATACAACCCTGAGATTCATTTCCTTGTAGGCAATGACAGTAAATACAAGAAACACGATAGAATCAATGAAAGACCACATCCAACAAGACAGACAACAACCAACGTGCAATAAAAAAAAATTCACTGTGGAAGATTCTAGCAGTATGCCAGAAATTCAAGAGTATCAGAGGGCAGAAGTGAGTGTGGTTGCTATTACCAACGAGAAGCTGAAAAATCTGAAGGTAGATAAGTCATCTGGACCAGATGGACAACACCCCAGGTTTCTGAAAGAAGTGGCTGAAGAAATTGTGGAGGAATTGTCATGATCTTTCAAGCATCACTAGATTCTAGAACTATTCCGGAGGACTGGAAGTTTGCAAATGTCTCTGCACTCTCAGTCGTCAATCAGAAGATGTTGTAGTCCATTATTAATGATGAGTGTTCAGGGTACTTGGAAGCATGCGATAATGTAGGCCAAAGTCAAAAGGGCTTCCTTAAGGGAAAAACTTGCCTAACAAATCTATTGGAATTCTTTGAGGAAATAACAGGCAAGATAGAGAAAGAAGAGTAAGCAGATACTGTTTACTTAGATTTTCAGAAGGCCTTTGACAAGCTACCACACAAGGCCGCTTAACAAGGTAAGAGCCCATGGTGTTCCAGGAAAGATACTGGCATGGATAGAAGATTGGCTGACCGTTCGGGGGCAAAGAGGGGCCTTTTCTGGTTGGCTGCCAGTGGCTAGTGGTATTCAGCAAGGGTCACTGTCAATGATTTGGATGACAGAATTGATGGCTTTGTGACTAAGTTTGCAGATGATAGGAGGAGGGGCAGGTATTGTTTAGGAAACAGGGAGTCTGCTGAATGACCTAGACAGTTTAAAAGAATGAGCAAATAATTTGCAGGTGTATATAGTGTCAGGAAGTGTATGGTCATGTACTTTGATAAATAAATAATGGCATAGAATATTAAACAGGGAAAAAATTCAAAAAATCTAAGGTGCAAAGGGACTTGGGGGTCTTGTGATAAAGGTTAACTTGAAGTTTGAATTGGTGATCAGGAAAGTAAATGCAACGTTAGCATTAATTTCAAGAGGACTAGAATATAAGAACAGGGATGTAATGCTGAGGCTTTATAAGGCACTAGTGAAACCACACTTGGAGTAATATGCAAACAAGAGGAAATCTGCAGAAGTTGGAATTTCAAGCAACACGTGTAAAAGTTGCTGGTGAACGCAGCAGGCCAGGCAGCATCTCTAGGAAGAAGTACAGTTGACGTTTTGGGCCGAGACCCTTCATGAGCAGTTTTGGGCCCCTTATCAAAGATACTATGTGCTAGCATTGCAGAGGGTCAAGAGGAGGTTCATGACAATGATTCTGAGAATGAAAGAGTTTTCATATAAGTCGTATTTGATGGCGCTGGGCCTGTACTTACTGGAGTTTAGAAAAATGAAGGGGGGATCTAATTGAAACCTATCATATGTGGAGAGGTTTTGATACAGTGAATGTGGGAAGGATGTTTTCTATAGTGGGTGAGCCTGGGAACAGAGTGCACAGCTTCAGAATAGAGGGACTTCCAGTTAAAGCAGAGATGAGGGGGAATTTCTTGAGCTAGGGAATAGTGAATCTAGGAAATCATTGCCACAGATGGCTTTGGTGGAAGAAATAAACGGGCAGACTATTATTTAGATGGGGAGAGAATTCAAAATGCAGAGATGCAAATGGACTTGGGAGTCCTTGTGCAAGATACCCTAAAGATTAACCTCCAGGTTGAGTCGGTTGTGAAGAAGGCGAATGTAATGTTGGCATTCATTTGTAGAGGTATAGAATATAAGAGCAGGGATGTGATGTTGAGGCTCTATAAGGCACTCGTGAGACCACACTTGGAGTATTGTGTGCGGTTTTGGGCTCCTTATTTTAGAAAGGATATACTGACATTGGAGAGGGTTCAGTAAAGATTCACAAGAATGATTCCAGGAATGAAAGGGTTACCGTATGAGGGACTTCTGGCAGCTCTTGGGCTGTATTCCCTGGAGTTCAGGAGAATAAAGGGCGATCTCATAGAAACATTCCTAATGTTAAAACGCCTGAACAGGTTAGATATGGCAAAGTTATTTCCCATGATAGGGGATTCAAGGACTAGAGGGCACGATTTCAGCATTGAAGGACGTCTTTTTAGAACTGAGATGCAGAGAAATTTCTTTAGTCAGAGAGTGGTAAATCTGTGGAATTTGTTGCCACGAGCGGCTGTGGAGGCCAAGTCACTGGGTGTATTTAAGGCAGAGATAGATAGGTTCTTGATTAGCCAGAGCATCAAAGGGTATAGGGTGAAGGTGGGGGGGGGGAGGGGTGACTGGAAGAATTGGATCAGCCCATGATTGAATGGTGAAGCAGACTCGATGGGCTGAATGGCCTACTTCTGCTGCTATATCTTATGGCTATGGAGGCCAAGTCATTGAGTATATTTAAAACAAAGGTTGATAGTTTCTTGATTAGTCAGGACGTCAAAGGTCATAGGCAGAAGGCAGGAGAATGGAATTGAGGGAGATAATAAATCAGCTATGATGGAATGGTGGAGCAGACTTGAGGGGCCGAATAGCCTAATTCTTCTCTTACGTCTAATGGTCTTATGATTGGGTAGCATACTCATCTGAAAGAGTGACTATGCCATCTACCCAATAGCACCAGTCTGGTGCAAATCTTGCACTAACCCAATTTCTGTTCACGTACAGTAAGTTTTGCCAATTTCCAGAGAACTTTGACAGTTGGAGCACCGATCAACAAATCCGAAGTCTAGTTGTTTCACTGTGGATCTGAACTGTATGGGTCAGTGGCTGATTATTTAACGTGTTCATTCAGAGAAAGAGAAACTACAGAGAGGCAGACTGATTGGAACCTAGGTTTCCTTCCCCTACCGCATTGGGAAGGTTGCTTTCAAAGGTTCCCCCAAAGTCAGCTTCATCAGAAATGACTGATAGTGCACTTTCCACATTGCAATTCAATTCGCTAATGCAGGAAAACATTTCTGGAAGATCAGAGCAGGAGTATAATACCCCTGTTCCAGCTGTTCCAGCAAACTGTTCCAACAACTACCATCTGGGAAATAGTACCATAGATTAAAGCCAGGGTCAACAGGCTCTGGGACAGCTTCTTCCACCAGGCCATCAGACTGATTAATCCACGCTGATACAATTGTATTTCTATGCTATATTGACTGTCCTGTTATACATACTATTTATTATGAATTATTATAAATTACTATAAATTGCATATTGCATATTCAGACAGAGACATAATGTAAAACTTTTTACTCCTTAGTATGTGAAGGATATAAGAAATAAAGGCAATTCAATTCAATGCCCCCACCATCAGCAAGCCAGGACAGCAATAACTCCACAATGCTGGTCAGCAGTCAGTGGAGAAGACAGTCATCAAATTTTGATGGCTCCAACAAAAGAAATGTAGACAACTGTCATGTGTCCCTTAGGAGCTAAGGAGCTATGTTCACAGATAGTTGCTTTAAAAGGGCAGGTAATGAGGTTATCGATTTCTCCTTCTGGTAAAAGTTTTTCCCTCCACCCCACTTCTATTCTCAACTCTGGGCTCTTAACTCTTCTCCCCTGCCTATCACATCTTTCCTGGATCTCCTGCTCCTTCCCTTTCTCCTATGGTCCACTCTCCTCTCCTATCAGATTCCTTCCTCTCCAGCCTTTTATCTTTCCTACCCACCTGGCATCACCTATCACCTTCCAGCTATCCTCCTTCCCCTTTCCCCCACCTTTTCATTCTGTCATCTTCCACGTCCCTTCTAGTCCTGAAGAAGGGTCTCAGCCTGCTAAGTTGACTGTTTACTCATTTTCATCGATGCTGCCTGACTTGCTGAATTCCTCCAGCATTTTGTGTGCATTGCTTTCTAATTCCAGCATCTGCAGATTTTCTCGTGGTTTTAAGGTAAATCATTGCTCATTTCCAGTGGTGCTATTCCAAGGGGAGGAGAAATATTTGTGCATGAAACTTTCCAGCATGTGTGAAAATGTCATCAATGCCTGCAGGCCATGTCTGGAGTAGCTTATTACCTCTGTCAGTGTGGCATCTGATCTCCATCTCTGAGGTGTGCTTATTAGTATTCCACCAAGGTGCATTTCACATTCTGTATCTGTAAGCTTATAAAGGCCAACAACCTCAGGGAAAGCTACGTGTCCATTGCAGTGCCTGATATCAGGGGACGTTTTTTGTAAGCAGTGGCTAAATTTGTAATCCTTGCTTAAGTAGATAAAATATTACCACTCTGGTTAATTCACTTCATCGTTGGCAATGAAGGTTTCTGCAACCAGATGGGTCATCTGTCACCTGGTTTCAAATGCAATGTGAATGCTTATTAAAACTGCATTGCACAGTTTCTCAATTATTATTTACTTCATAGCAATTCTCAGTATTTCTCCAACTACCCACCACCACCTTCCCCATTGACAACTTCATTCTCCCTCAGGTAACAGACCAAAAAAAATTGTTAATTTGTGCCAAACAATATTAGTCAACAGAATAGCTGATCAGAGAGATAAGACAAGTACTTCCATTGGTGCTTGCCTTGCCTCGGCTCCATGATGAGGACAAGATGATGCTCCTTTCACTGTGGTGGTTGTAAATCAACTCTATGGTGATCACATCTGATGAACCGTCAATCCTGTCAACACTGAAGCCTCTACTGAAAGTATAAGGTATTACTATTACTGTTATGCTACAGCAAATACCATTTAGTTTTTCTTGTTTTATTCTATCTGTGTATCTTTTTACAACCCTTGTGACAAAGTACTTTGCATTTCAGTTGAAACGATGAAGGGTTGAAAATGAGTTGCTATGTAATTTTCTCTGTGAATGGTTTTAGCCAACCATTAGTAATATAACAGCAGTCCTTTATATCTGAGAGAAGAGATGATGCTTTAGCTGTCATTGAAAAATTCATTGATCCAGATATAATTTATTTTTCTCAGTTATTCCAGGGTTTTACTTTTACTGATCACCTCAAATTCACCATTTACACTCCTTTGCCTTGTCAATGTCTCCTCTGTACCTTGTACCTTTGAAGCATTATCCAACAGTTACTGTTCCTGTAAAGGAATGTTCTAGATAAGTAGTACCCAATATCATTTTTAATAATTTGCAATATATTAGGCCTAAATATTCAGTTACTTCCAGTCTTTTCTTTCATATTGATGAACACCAATAAAAATGAAAAGAAAAAAAGAGGAAATTCTGTTGAAGTCAGCTTAAATTACCTGTTCCTACCTTTTTTTACCAAATCAGCAACCCCTTTTTTGATAGGGTGACTTTCATGCTTTAGCCCTCTAAGCAGAGGACAGAATGTGGACTCCAGTCTCAACAGTTCATTGCTCCACTGCTGAGATTAATGATGAGGCCTGCCACTTGTGACTAGTCACGGAATCAAGTCTTGCGTCGGGAAATGACTCTGTGCTAAAAGATCAACAAAAACCTATTCAATAGCGGAGCAAAGACAAGACAGTGAAAGACTTCTCCTGCTTAAATTCTTTCTCTGCTGGTAGCTTCTGACCCCCAACATCTCATTCTTCCACATTTCAGCATGAGAGGGCAGAAGCCTGAGGTGTGATGAGGCATGGATGCAGGTTAGTTTAGTGAAAGGATGAAAACTCATAATCTGAAGCAACACACATCAAAGTTGCTGGTGAACGCAGCAGGCCAGGCAGCATCTGTAGGAAGAGGTACAGTCGACGTTTCAGGCCGAGAACCTTTGTGAGGACTAACTGAAAGAAGAGATAGTAAGAGATTTGAAAGTGGCAGGGGGAGGGGGAGATCTGAAATGATAGACAATAGTTGCAGGAGTAGGCCATTCAGCCCTTCGAGCCAGTACCACCATTCACTGTGATCATGGCTGATCATCCACAATCAGTAACCTTTCCCTGCCTTCTCCCCATATCCCTTCACTCAGCTATCTTTAAGAGCTCCACCTAACACTTTTTTGAAAGAATCCAGAGAATTGGCCTCCACTGCCTTCTGAGGCAGAGCATTCCACAGAACCACAACCCTCTGAAAGGAGGATTGATAGGAGAAGACAGGAGGGGGAGGGATGGAGCCAAGAGCTGGACAGTTGATTGGCAAAAGGGATATGAGAGGATCATGGGACAGAAGGCCTAGGGAGCAAGAAGGGGGGAGGGGGTAAGCCCAGAGGATGGGCAAGGAGTATAGTGAGAGGGACAGAGGGAGAAAAAGGAGAGAGAGAAAAAGAATATATATATAATAAATAAATAATGGATGGGGTACGAGGGGGAGGTGGGGCATTAACGGAAGTTAGATAAGTCAATATTCATGCCATCAGGTTGGAGGCTACCCAGACAGAATAAAAGGTGTTGTTCCTCAAACCCCCACCTCCCCCTTGTACCCCATCCATTATTTATTTATTTTTTTATTATATATATTCTTTTTCTTCGTCTCCTTTTTCTCCCTCTGTCCCTCTCACTATACTCCTTGCCCATCCTCTGGGCTTCTCCCCTCCCTCTTTTCTTTCTCCCTAAGCCTCCCATCCCATGATCCTCTCGTATCCCTTTTGCCAATCAACTGTCCAGCTCTTGGCTCCATCTCTCCCCCTCCTGTCTTCTCCTATCATTTCTGATCTCCCCCTCCCCCTCCCCCTCCCACTTTCAAATTTCTTCTTTCAGTTAGTGCTCACGAAAGGTCTCGGCCAGAAACGCCAATTGTATCTCTTCCTAGAGATGCTGCCTGGCCTGCTGCATTCACCAGCAACTTTTATGCATGTTGCTTGAAATTCCAGCATCTACAGGTTTCCTCGTGTTTGCGTTTTTAAAATGAGAATCAGATTTAATAACACCGGCATATGTCATGAAATTTATTGTTATGTGGTGGCAGTACATTGCAATGAAAACTGAATTAGACTATGAAGTATATATACTGTACATATTAGAAAAATAAATTAAATACGTAGTTTTAAAAAATGTGATGAGATAGTGTTCATCGATGTCCATTCAGAAATCTGATGACAGATCTCTAATCCTTCATGATGGATGCTGCCTTCTTGAGGCATTGCTCCTTGAAGATGTCCTGGATGCTGAAGAGGCTAGTTTCCATGATAGAACTGACTGAGTTTACTACTTTCTGCAGTTTACTTTGATCCTCTGCAGTTACTCCCCCACTCCTATACCAGTTGCTCCCCCACCCCGATACGAGGCAGTGATGCAGCTGATTTTGCCCCCCTCGCCCCCATATCAGGTAGTGATGCAGCCAGTGGCAATGCTTTCCAAGGTACATCTGTAGAAACTTACAAGTGTTAAATCTCTTCAAGCTCTGAATGAAGTATAGCCACTGTCATGTCATCTTTGCAGCTGCATTGATAAGTTGGGGCCCAGGACAGATTCTCAGTGAAGTTGACACCCAGGAACTTGAAATTGCTGTCTCTTTCCACTTCTGATCCCTCTATGAGGACTGAAGTGTGTTCCCTCATCTTACCCTTTCTGAAGTCCACAATCAATTCTTTGGTCTTATTAACATTGACTGCAAGGTTGTTGCTGTGGCACCAATCAACCAGCCGAACTATTTCACTCCTGTACACCTTATTGTTATCATCTGAAGTTCTGCCAACAGTAGTTGTGTCCTTAGCAAATTTATAAGTGGCATTTGAGCAGAACACATTGCTGGTTCTGATGGAGAAAAGATGACCTGCATTTGCACTGAAGAAGAAACCCATCCCCTCAACTCTAGCCACCCCACAGCCCCAGCTTCTGCTTTGCCTACCCTGTAGACAAAAAGGAGTTCAAACACACCCCTGTATGAAGTCTCACAATATTTCCAAAGTGAAATATGTACAGTGTTGCAGTGAAGCCTTGATAAATTGTCCCAATAAGACTTCCAACATGTTTCAAAAGCCTTCTTGAAATTTCCAGCTGCGTGCAATCAGTGAACCCTTCTCTATCTCTGAGCTGAAATCCTGAACAACTGCTGGTTTGTTCTCACTCAGTGACCAGTTTTAGAAGACAATGTTGGCTCAGACATTGAACGCTCAAATGCCACACAAGCTTACTAACAACAGTGACCAGGGAATGTATGTGGCTATCAGCTTGAGTCTTCTCTGCATAAGCTTAAATTTTAACTCCTTTACTCAAAGGACCAACAGGCTCTCCCCAAGTTGGGACCTTATGTACAACGTTACATATTTAGATAAGAAGGAACATTTCAGAGTCTAGGGGGATGGGTTTGCCCACTGCTGCAGGGCTGCATACAACTGTCTTGACACTAGCAGTAACTCTGTCATATCAGACTCAGGGAAGATATATTCTAGCGAACACACTGATACTCATTTTGTGAATCCCATCAAGAGTCATTACCATCCAAAAAGCAATGCCTTTTTACAAATATCAACGGCGCTTAAAGCAATAGCACAATCTTTATAAAAATTGTCATTACTAGCAGCGGACAGGTTTGGGCTAAACTTATTAATGGAAGCCTTATTATAAAAAATTTAAAATGCTTCTTCAGACAAGGAAAGATTGAGGTAAGATGGCAGCAGTGACGTGTTGCAGCCAGATCACAAAACTGTGTGATCTTCTTCTAGAAATATTTCTTCTCCTCCTTTTTCTGAACTGCAAACACAGCAATCTGCAGCCTATACCTACCCTTTAAAGGATTCACTTTTGAACTGGCTGAATGATTTGGTGCTTTTGCGGTCTCCTGGGAGAACTGGTGGACGAGACTCTCAAGAGTGCAGAGCGTGTAACCTCGGCAGCCATCGCTGGGAATGTACACTATGTCGATGCCTGATGGCAGAACACAAAACTCATGGTTGACCACAGTTCTCCACACCAATTAAAGCATCAAACAAAATTAAAATCATGGAGGATAAGAGTGGAAAATAAACAGGTATTCGGCACCATCTGCCTGTGTTTGACCTGTCTCCCTCTCTTCTCACTACTACCATCAGTGATGATGATGGTAGTGTTAATGCTGTTACAAGTCTTGTGTCCCACGCTGCCAGGTTTGAGTGCAGTTGTTGTCCTGTAGCCATCAGGCTCCTGGACGTGAACTGAATGGGCGCTGCATTTGTGACTCACTTTTGGGGACTCAGCAGTTCATGGTCAATGTGTTTATCATTTACTTTATTTTTACTATTTGCGTGATTTGTTGAAGGTACTGCGGCGCTGAACTGACTCTGCACCTGTGGTCTGCAACTATTGGCGCTCACCTCAGCGAGACTGTTGCCTGCAGCCATTGAGTTCCTGGGCCACTTTCAGTTGCCCCAATGTCCAGCTGGCTCCGTGGCTGTGAACTCACTTCCAGGAGCCCTGCAGTTAATGTTCTGTGTTTTATTTGTTCACGTTTTTTTAGTTTGCACAATTTGTTCTTTTCTCTCTCACATTGTCGGTCTTTGTCACATGGACTTTTTAAAATAGTTCCATTGCTTTTCTTTATTTTGTGGGTGCCTGCAAGAAGGGAATTCACAAGGTTGGATTCATACCTTCAGAGTAAACGTTCTTTGAACTTTGATTATCTGTTCTTGTGAGACAACAGACATCTTCAGGAATCTTCTACCACGGATGCTTTTCTGACGGGCAAACTGTTGGAGTTACAAACAGTCCTCAGGAGTGAAGCTTTATTATAACCTGGGAAGAACAGGTGTTGTGCTAATAGTCACCAAAACACTTTTGCTTCTTTCCCTTTCTTTACTGTCATAAGGATTGCTTAATGTTTGAACATACCATTAGAAATCATGCCCAAAAGTAATGCTCCATGTTAAAAACAAAATAATCTTGTGACAATTTCTTCTCTATCCTCTGTGCAACTGCTCATTAATGTGGGTGTGCATTTGGTTTGGAAGCTGAAAGTCAAACAGGGTGATGGATAACAGAATGAGGTAATTCAGTAGCATTTAAAAGATTTTCACATGTTCAGTAAACTACTTAGAAAAATAGACTGCAATAGTTATAAAGAAATAAAAACAATTGGCTCGTACCTTGTCAACATTCTATAGGTAAACAATGGGCAGGATTGTGCTTGACACAGCCCGCACTTTATACTCATCCTTGTGATGTACTTATAACAGTGTTGACATCGTCATCATCGTTTTGAGTCTAGGTGCGGATATCAGGAATGAACAGAGGTATAAACTTTCCACAAAAGGTAAATTAATTTCTGCCCATTATCTGTTAATCTATTAGTAGAGGAAGGAGTACTGTCAGGTCACTGGGAAAATTCTTGACTCTTACATAAATTGTGATGGAATTTTTAATGTGAACTGCTCTTTACTTAATACCTCACCCCAAAGGTAGCATCTTTGAGAATGTATTATTACCTCGGTCTGGCATTGTACTGCTGGCTTTATCTTTAAATTCAAAAGCATATCCTGTAGACTGAAGGCTAAGAGATTCAAAGATTCAAAGATTAAACCACACCAAAACTCATTTTACTGAGGAAATAAATCAACTGTCGGCGTGGAGGCTACCCCAGAGCCATCTACAATAAAAACAGGTAAAATTGAAGATTCCTTGTTGATGAGTAAAGTAAATCTAAAAGGCTCATTTACACTGTAGGGTAGGGGATGGTTGTCCTGCTGCCCATGAAATGAGGTCGGGAAGTAAACTGTCATTACTTATGATCATGAGAAAGTCTCCAAAGCAAACAACATACAAATAAACACATGTTGAAAATGTTGGATATTCATCTGGCCAGGTATTGTTTGTGGGAAGGGCAAGAATTGTTTTATCGGCTCATACTCAACTATGATCAACCCTGCTTGGCAATTTATAAATGTACAGTGTTTCTGTGCAATTTATTGTATTTCAGGGACAAGGAATACTCTACTTAAAATTGCTTTCTGCATTCTTCCTCCATTTAAAGAACGTTCTGCATTTTTGTTTTCCCTACATCACATTTCAGTACATTTGTTACTCCAAAATACAAAACTTATTGAAAGAAAAACACAGGATCTGGGGATAACTCATGTACATTTAGTTATGCTTTAGTGAGGTGGGCACTTATGAATTGGTAACCTAATGACATTCAAATATTTTTACATATAACCCATAATTTTATATAATGAAACAACATATTTACAATACTACTCAAATATTACTGAAATATTAAATGCACAACTCTTTTCCCTGCTTAGCTATACACTCCAACTCAATATAGAATGCATTTCAACTTATATACAGTACACCACACACACACACACACACACACATATATATTATGCTAACTACAGCTACAATATAGACATCCACAGCATAGTAAATTTTATATTGTCCCACTTGGGCCAAAATACATAATTACTCTGGAGGATTTCCTACTCTTATAGAATGATATCTTTACTGAAGTGAGGTAACTCTGTTTGGCAGGAGAGACATGTGACTCTGAAACAATCTCAGCTTCTGGGGCCTCCTTCATGGTGGTTGTAGAAGTTGAGTCTGGAACTTCAGGAAGGGGTTCTGAAAGATTTGAACATCTTTCTTGTCTAACAATTGACTGCTTTTCTCAACTGATTGAAGTGTCGCCTCCCGCTGATATCAGACACAGCCTCCACTGTGTAGCAGAATTGTCCAGTTCTGCCTTGATGTTTCCAAGTACCCACTTTTGATCACCTCCATAGTTCCATGTCAGGAGCCCTGGACCAGGAGTAAAACATTGAACCTCCTTGTTGGAGGAACCTTCAATTTGTCTTATCTGTTCTGGATATTCTTTCTGACATTGCATTCGAGGAGATCCAAGCGTAAGCTCCTTGAACAACTGAAAAACAGTACAGCTGGTGAGTTGTTGGTTGTGAAGTGCGCTGCGTTGTGATATGCCTGGAGGAAATTGGTGAGCTTCTGATTCAGAGGCAGTGCAGTCTGTTCTTTAGACCCTCACCATACCTTTCTGCCAAGACATTTGTAACTGGGTGGTACGGTGGAATATAACTTTTCCATACATTTTCAGGAATGACTGAAAGTGTTCTGCCAGAAATGTTGTCCATTTCCACTCCACATTCCAGCAACCTTGGGTGGTCATCTGAGACAGCGCTGAATCTTTTCTGGTTATCCAATGGATCATGTTTGCTGCAATAGAGAGACTTCTGATTTGCATTTGGGAGAATATGTCGAGAGGAGTGTCCTCTTTCGTAAATTTATTTTTCTGGCATTTCTTGTGCGTCAATGGTGTGACCATGGTAAGCAATGCTTGGTTTAAAGAAATAACACTTGTGTCATGCTCTGTGCCCATAATCTTCTAATCTTTTTAACACTGCCTTGAGATTTTGGACATGCCCCTTGTCATACCCACCAGTAACAATGATGTTATCCAGGAAACAGTGAGTGCTTGGGAAGCTTTGCAGCACCTGGTACATAGTTTTGCCAGAGTGCAGGTGCAGATGCCACTCCAAAAATAAACCTATTATAGTAATAAAGCCCTTTGTGAGTACTTATGGGGAGAAACAGTTGGCCGCTTCTTCTGACTTCATCTGCTAGGTCCAGTTTGCTGAAGTGTTTCACTTCAGAGAAGTTTGCAAAGATATAAAAACATAAAAAATAAGAGCAAAAGTAGGCCATCCGGCCCATCAAGCCTGCCCCGTCATTCAATAAGATCACAGTTGATCTGTCCGTAAATTCAGTTCCATCTACCTGCCTTTTCCCATAACCCTTAATTCCCCTACTATGTAAAAATCTATCAAACTGTATCTTAGATATATTTAGTGAAGAAGCCTCAACTACTTCCTTGGGCAAAGAATTCACCACACTCTGGGAAAAACAGTTTCTAAATCTTCTCCCCTGAATCTTGAGGCAATGTCCCCTAGTTCTAGTCTCACCTACCAATGGAAATAACTTTCCTACTTCTATCTTATCTATCCTCTATCCCAGGCAGGGGGTTTTGCTCTACTTTCAGTACTGGGTTGATGGTGACCTTAAAATCACCACAAATCCTGTCAGACCCATTCTTCTTGGCTACAGGGACCATTGGTATTGCCCATGGGCTCCAGCCAACTTTAAAAAAATTCATTAAGCCTCCATGTGATCCAGCTCACTGGCTATTTTATCATGGATAGTTTAAGGAATTGGATGGGCTTTGCAAAACTTGGCTGTGGCATTTTCATTTAACACTATTTTACCCTTGATATGTTTGCATATTCCAGTGCCTCCTTAAACAATGCTAAGGCATCATCCAGTACTTCTCTTAATTCACTTCCAGTTGTCTCTGTTGCAGAGGATGTGGCATACAAATGGTGGATGGATCACCAACCAAGTTGTAGTCGTCTCAGCCAATCATGGCCCCACATCGCTGGTCCCCCTGTTTTTACCATGTACAAGCTCAAAGTGGCTTGCTGGTTGTTGTATTTCATTGTTACAAAGGTTATTCCCACAAGAGGTATCTGTTCTCCAGTATAAGACCTCAGCTGAATATCTACAGGCTTCAGTTCAGTATCTTTGAAATGGCATTCAAAGTTATTTTGTGGAATGACTGAAATGGCCATGACAGTGTCAAATTCAATTTTACTTAATTTGCCATTCATTTCTGATATAAGCCATATTGCTTGTCTTTTGATATTGTAAGTCTCACTACACAGTCCTGTGACATTCTCAACATTATCAGATTTTTGATCAACAGCATGCAGATTATTGCTCTTTTTGAAACTGCAACTTGACTTTTTATTTTTTTCTCTCCCCTGTGTAGTCCAGTTAATTCTGTCTGTCCGACATACTTTTTCTTCTGTATGTGTCCTATTTTGGAGCATTTTCTGCAAGTATCATCTTTAAACCTACATTGACCTGGTTTATGTGAGCCCTTGCCACAATGGTAACACAATTTGTTCAGCCAGGCAGATTTTTGTTTAGACATTTATATTTTATTCACACTCACTTTCATTCTGGACTGTAAGTCAATTGTGTCTCTTGATCCTGTTCCCATTGATACAATGATTTCAACTGCTTTTTCAAATGTGAGTTGTCCTTCAGTTAGGAGCCATTTCTGAATGTTTTCTTGTAAGATTCTACAAATAAGCAATCTCTCAGTGCATCATTTAGCCAATTACTGAAGTGATAAAGCTCAGATAATTTCTTCAATTCAGCCACATAAGATGAAATAGTGTCCCCTTCTTTTTGATTCCAGTTTTGAAACCAAAACCATTCTTCAATCAACAATGGTTTTGGTTGTAAATATTCCTGCATTACATTCACGATATTAGCTAAGCTTATTTCAGCTGGTTTGGTTGGAGCAGTCAAACTTTTAAGCAAACTGCATGCTTTCAGTTGCACTCAGTAACACTGGCACTTGCTTTTCATTGGCTATTTTATTTGCTTCAAAATATTGCGCAATTCATTCAGTATATATAGGCCAGTTATCCGTTGTGCATTTGAACATGTCTATATTTCTGAGGTAGCCAGCCATTTCTGCTTTTATTTATGATTATTATTACCCACTATGCACTGTTTATGAATGCATCAATTTTGTCCATTCTCTGCCCTTTTTAACTTGATTGTCCCTCTCACTCTTCCAAAGAAATAAAAAAAAAACAAGTTGCACTTCCGTAGGTAGGTAGTCATCTTAGGTTCCTTTTAAAACTTCCTTATCATCACTGTTGTGTTTCCTAACTCCAAAAAAGAACTAATTTAAAAAAAACATGGAAGCTGGGTATAACTTGTGTACAACAGATTTATTTTACTGAGGTATGCACCTATGAGTTGTGGCGTGATCATATATATAATTCATGTACTTTTACATATAATCCTTAATGAATGATATAAACAAAAGATGCTTAATAAAACAATATATTTACAACATTGTTCAAACATTACTGAAATATTAAATAGACAATATACATCATTCTCCGTCTGCAAATTTTTTGTCTACTTGTGTTTGCATCTTCCTCCCGACTTGCTTATCACCCATCAACAGCAAATTGAGCTACAGTCCTTTCATATTAGTCATTCAATGTTTGTCAATTTGGAAATGATCTATTTATCCCCACTTTTGTACCCTATAGTCAATCAATTCTCTATCCATGCAAATATATTATCCTCACTTCAAGGGCTCTTATCTTACTAAGTTATTACTGTATATGGCACCAAGACTACTGTCTTGTGTCCTACAGTGTAAGATCTTTTGTTTAATCCACTGTTTCTCCATTATCTATCTGCTTATTACATTTTAAAGAACTTTATTGAACATGATGGACACAATTTTGATTTTGTAAGACCATGTTGGCTTTCCTTAGCTATCATAATTTACTAAGCATTCAGCTGCTATTTTTTTCTAATGGCAGATGTCAAAACTGCTTTCTTTCCTCTTCCTTTTTGAAAACAAAGTGTGTTACATTGGTTGTTTTCCAGTCTCCTGGAACCCTTACAGAACATTGCTGCTTTCCAATCTACTAAGACCCTTAGAGAACATAAATGATTTGACGTGTCAAACCATTGTATTTACGATACCTGAGGTAACATTTTTTAAAAATCTCTTAGATTCTGAGGACATCAGGTCTTCAGACTTGAGGTTTCAATGTCAAGTTCAGTGAAACTGGAGATCTTATTTTATTATAGTTATATATGAAGTAAAAAAGACAATGTATTTTAGCTATAGTGAACTATTAGAGAATGTGCAATGCTTAAACAGCTCTATGATCTTATGAACCAGATCTCCTGCTCATTTATTATTTAAGGCAAAGTTACAACCCTATGGGTATTTGGAAGATATTATACTTTTTTGTTTGAATTGAGTACTGTACTAAAAAGGTAAATAATATGTTCATTTACTTAACTTTGTTTAAAAAAAGTGAACTTTGGAATGAAAGAAATTTGCTTGGAGACAACTCACAATAAAATAAATGAAGGCAATAGTGAATGATAACGGTTTCAAGAATGATCGTATTAGGAGGGTTCTGCATGTACAATGAAGTTGATATCATTATCTTTTAATTAAACCTCTGAGGCATAAATGATGAAAGAAGAGCTCAAATTTAATATGAATTCTTTGCCACAATCAGACTAGTACTTTTCAGTTGACACATAATCTATGTCATTCAAAGGATACAAGATCTTTCAGTCAAACAAAGAATGTCCATTTTTTCTGTGCAACATTAGCATGGAGATCTTTTGCTCTATAGCACTAAGCCTTTCAATATTTTTGCTTTGAGAGAAATTATTTCATCTCTGTTTGAGAGCTTCTCCTGATTTTAATCATAAAACTGACAATAATCAGATGGTGAATAATCAGATGTGAACTTAATTCTATCAAACCAAGATGTAGCAATTGGTTGTGTAAACCGTAAAATGTATGTTTATATTATATTAGTAGTTACAATCAATGGGAGTTTAAGAAAATACCTCCTTAAGAATTGTCTCATGTGACGAGCTGCTCATTTGGTTGTTCCACGTGAGGAAGGTTCCAGAATTGTTGCTGGTTAAACTGGAAAAGATGGGAACAGGTGGTAGAAAGTTCAATTGGTTTCACTATTTATAATGTGATAAGAAGGTACAAGCTAGGATGGGAACAACATTCTCTGAAGAGTATGAAAGAGAGAATGGGGTCCTGCATGGGAGTGCATGTAGCGACTCCTTTTTAATATTGTGATTAATGATATTTTTAAAAAATGTTGTATCAGATATTTCTAAATCTTTATATGCTGTTGATAGTGCAGTGTGGAAGAGAGTCAGAAATATAAATTATATAGTTAGGAAAATGCCGGCAGCTATTAATAAAGTAGAGGAATGGGGATGTCGGGGTGTGGGTGATGGGTTAGATTTTCTGTTTATAAATACACAAGCTATTGATTTTTCTAAAAAGATCATTGCACTCACAATTGATCTCAAATTTTATGCTAAAGCTCCTAAACAAGGGTCAGTGGTGAAGTTTCTTGGTATGTTGATGGACACTAAGCTAACATGGAAGGTGCACATGAATAAAATTCTAGAGAAGGACAAGGAAGTCCATAATGTGCTCAGGGTGTGATTGGGTGTGAATAGGCGATCACTTAAACAAATGTATATTATTTTAATTAGACACAAACACGAGATAATCTGCAGATGCTGGAAATTCAAACAACACACACAACATGCTGGTGGAATGCAGCAGGCCAGGCAGCACCTATAGGAAAAAGTACAGTCAACGTTTTGGGTCGAGATCCTTCATCAGGACTAATGGAAAAAAAGATAGTAAGAGATTTGAAAGTAGGAGGGAGAGGGGGAGACCCGAAATGATAGGAGAAGACAGGAGGAGGAGGGATGAAGCCAAGAGCTGGGAAGTTGATTGGCAAAAGGGATACAAGGCTGGAAAAGGTGGAGTATGATGGGACAGAAGGCCTTGGAAGAAAGAGAGGTGGAGGGGAGCACCAGAGGAAGAAGGAGAACAGGCAAGGAGTTATTGTGAGAGGGAAAGAGTGAGAGAGAAATAAACAAACAAACAAATAAATAAATAAGATTAGGGATGGGGTAAGAAGGGGAGGAGGGGCATTAACAGAAGTTAGAGAAATCAGTTTTCATGCCATCAGGTTGGAGGCTGCCCAGATGGAATATAACGTGTTGTTCCTCCAACCTGAGTGTGGCTTCATCTTGACAGTAGAGGAGGCCATGGACTGACATATCAGAATGGGAATGGGACGTGGAATTAAAATGTGTGGCCACTGGGAGATCCTGCTTCCTCTGGCGGAACAAGTGTTACATCTTCCCTTACACTTCCTCTCTCACCACCATTCAGGGCCCCAGACAGTCCTTCTAGGTGAGGTGACAATTCACCCGTGAGTCTGCTGGTGTGATATACTGTGTCCGGTGCTGCTGGTGTGGCCTTCTCTATATTGGTGAGACCTGACGCAGATTGGGAGACCGCTTCGCTGAATACCTACGCTCTATCTGCCAGAGGATGCCAGTGGCCAAATATTTTAATTCCACTTCCCATTCCCATTCTGATATGTCAATCCATGGTCTCCTCTACTGTCGAGAAGAAGCCGCACTCAGGTTGGAGGAACAACACCTTATATTCCATCTGTGTAGCCTCCAACCTGTTGGCATGAGCATTGATTTTTCTAACTTCCATTAATGCCCCCTCCCCTTCTTAACCCATCTGTAATTTATTTATTTATCTATCTATCTATCTATTTGTTTGTTTATTTATTTATTTCTCTCTGTCCCTCTCACAGTAACTCCTTGCCTGTTCTCCATCTTCCTCTGGTGGTCCCCTCCACCTCTCTTTCTTCCAAGGCCTTCCATCCCATGATACTCCCCCTTCTCCAGCCTTGTATCCCTTATGCCAATCAACTTCCCAGCTCTTGGCTTCATCCCTCCCCCTCCTGTCTTCTCCTATCATTTTGGGTTTCCCCCTCCTCCTCCCACTTTCAAATCTCTTACTATCTCTTTATTCAGTTAGTCCTGATGAAGGGTCCCGGCCCAAAATGTGGACTGTACTTCATCATATAGATGCTGCCTGGCCTGCTGTGTTCACCAGCAATTTGTGTGTGTTGCTTATTTTAATTAGATCTGTTTTTGATTATCAATGTGTTGCTCAAGGATCAGCCTCACCAGTGGTCTGAAAGCCCCCAGATAAAGTTCAACTCAAGCATTGAGATTATGTTGTGTTGCTATTAAATCATCCCCAATTTCGGCATTACTGGTAGAAATGGGTGAAGTACCTTTACATGTACGCAGGTTACAGTTAACATTGGTTTATTGGGTTAATGTAAGAGGGCATAACATTGGTCATTCAATATTGGCAACATTAATAGAGTGTTGGGAGTACAGCATTCATAAGGTTTTCAATTTTGGGTGGATGGGAAATTAACGGGCACAAAATTGTTCAATGTTGGGTTTGTTTAATGTGGAACATGGACCCAGTGTACATCTTTCTGTCTGTCATCTGTGGGCTTTCTCTTTGCCTGTGGCTGATTTAAGCCTTCATGGAAAGATCAAGATGAAGAATGATTGTAAATTAATGGCACTGGAAGATCAGCAAATGTGTGCAAGGCAGATATTATGGCTCCTTACAAAAAGGGTTTGAAAGGTGGATAAGTCACCTGGACTAGATGGTGTACAACCAAAGATTCTAAAAGCGGTGGCTGAAGAGAATGTGAAAGCATTAGTAATGATCTTCAGGAATCATTAGATTCTAGCATGGTTCTAGAGGAATGGAACATTGCAAATGTCACTTCACTCTTCAAGAAGGGAGAGAAGCAGAAGAAAGGAAATTATAGGCCAGTTAGTCTCATCCCAGTGCTTGGGAAGATGTTGCAGTCAATTGTTAAGAATGTGGTTTCAGGGTACATGGTGGGACATAATAAAATAGGCCACAGTCAGCAAGGCGTCAAGAGGGAAAAACTTGCCTGACAAATCTGTTGGGATTCTTTGAAGAAATAACAAACAGGATAGACTAAAGAGAATTGATTGATGTTGTGTATTTGGATATTCAGAAGGCCTTTGACAAGGTGGCACACATGAGGCTCTTAAGAGTCCATGGTATTAAAGGAAAGATTCTAGCATGGATAAAACACTATCTGATTGGCAGGAGGAAAAGAGTGGGAATAAAGGCAACCGTTGGTGACGAATGGTGTTCCGCAAGGGTCTGTTTTGGGACTGCTTTTTTTCATCATATATCAGTGACTTGTCTTGTGCTCTAGTTAAGGTTTCTACTGCTATGCTGTGAGGTATTCCATTTTAGTAGTTTCTGTAAAAGCTGTGTGTCCTGCTGGTACATAGTTTGGTTCTGGCCAAAGATAAAGAGCCATGTTGTTCAACTTAGGAATGTTATGTCAGCCAAACAGGATGGTGGGATCGGGAGAAGGTTCTAGAGAGAGCTGGATGGAGAGAGATCTTTGACAGACAGTGGCCCTTTGGTAGCAGAAATGGAGAAGATTGGGGAGATGCTTGTAGGATTCGATCCAACAGGTAGACGCTATTGCAAGAAGTGCTTTCTAAGATGAAGGAGTCCAAAATGGGAAGCTCTACTGGTGATTGTTGATGAGAATTCAGCGCCGTAAGTAATGGTTGTACCCTACTTTTGAGGGAGATGATCAACAATGGTCACATGCTCATTTAGATTGGTCTAACTGTAATGGGCCCTTTTATTTTTTTCTTTCTTTTCTTTCTCTTAAGAACTCTTTGATAAAGCTGAAATTGGTAAATATACTTCCTTTATAATTTTATGCTATATGATTTGTCATTTCTAGGCAGCTGGTAATTCTGTATGGGCAGTATTTACACAGTATTTGTTCTAATTAAGGTTGCATTAATTGGAACATTCCAACTTACCTGTTTGGTTGAACCCCAAATCATATCAGTTCTATTCATATATTGTTCTAATGGTGGCTTTCTCACCGCTGAATCATGTGGCTGTTAGCCAAGTTAGCTATTGAGACAAGTTTACATACAAGCGTGGTGTGAGGGTTACACTTGGATGACAGAATTGACGGCTTTGTGGCAAAGTTTGCCAGTGACACAAAAATAGGTAGAGGGGTAGGCATTTTTGAGGTAGAGAGAATACAGAAGGACTTAAACAGATTAGGAGAATGGGCAAAGGAATTGCAGATGGAATACAGTGCCAGGAACTGTATGGCCATGCACTTTGTCAGAGAAATAGAAGGGCAGACAATTTTCTAAATGGAGAGAAAATTCAAAAATGTGAAGTTCAAAGGGACTTGTGCAGGATTCCCTATAGGTAGAGTAAGTGATGAGGAAGGCAAATGTGATGTTAGCATTCATTTCAAGAGGACTAGCCACCCTTGGAGAAACAAGCTCCCTATCTTCAGCCAATAAGTATGAAAAAATGGCTGTATTGTTTGGAATGGTGATTGCTAAGAAGTTAATCCTGCAAATGTGAAAAATGGACTCTATGCCTACGTACGATCTGTGGCTGAGAGAACTGGCAAATACTTTACATTTGGAGAGACGGAGACTATGTAATGAGGACAGAGGGGACATCTTTGAAAGGATATGGGGCCCTGTAATGGACTTTCTTACAGGGTGAGGACTGAGGTTTTTTGGTGCGGTGCACCTCTGCTGTGCATGTTTAATTTTGCCTTTATATTTTTCTCCCTTTTGCTGCTCAATATTTAATTTGATTTTGTTAAGGTTTTTGTGGATGTGCTGTATTTTTTTTGTTGTTTGTTTTGTTTGTTTGTAATAAAAAAATAAAAAGAATATAAAAAAATAAAAACAAAGACGTAATATTGAGGCTTTGTAAAGCATTGGTGAGGAGACACTTGGTATATTATGAGCAGTTTTGAGCCCCTTAAATTAGAAAGGATGTGCTGACACAGGAGGGGTTCAAAGGAGATTCACAAAAATGCTCCTGCCCCACCGAACTCGTTTCTGCATACCTCGACACGGTTTTATCCCCCCTTGTTCAATCCCTTCCTACCTATGTTCGTGACACTTCTCACGCTCTTAAACTTTTTGATGATTTTAAGTTCCCTGGCCCCTACCGCTTTATTTCACCATGGATGTCCAGTCCCTATATACTTCCATCCCCCATCAGGAAGGTATCAAAGCTCTCCGCTTCTTTTTGGACTCCAGACCTAATCAGTTCCCCTCTACCACCACTCTGCTCCGTCTAGCGGAATTAGTCCTTACTCTTAATAATTTCTCCTTTGGGTCCTCCCACTTCCTCCAAACTAAAAGTGTAGCTATGGGCACCGGTGTGGGTCCTAGCTATGCCTGCCTTTTTGTTGGCTTTGTGGAACAATCTATGTTCCGTGCCTATTCTGGTATCTGTCCTCCACTTTTCCTTCGCTACATCGATGACTGCATTGGCGTTGCTTCCTGCACGCATGCTGAACTCGTTGACTTTATTAACTTTGCCTCCAACTTTCACCCTGCCCTCAAGTTTACCTGGTCCATTTCCGACACCTCCCTCCCCTTTCTAGATCTTTCTGTCTCTGTCTCTGGAGACAGCTTATCCACTGATGTCTACTATAAGCCTACTGATTCTCACAGCTATCTGGACGATTCCTCTTCTCACCCTGTCTCTTGCAAAAATGCCATCCTCTTCTAGCAATTCCTCCGTCTCCGCTATATCTGCTCCCAGGATGAGGCTTTTCATTCCAGGATAAGGGAAATGTCCTCCTTTTTTAAAGAAAGGGGCTTCCCTTCCTCCACTATCAACTCTGCTCTCAAACGCATCTCCCCCATTTCACGCACGTCTGCTCTCACTCCATCCTCCCGCCACCCCACTAGGAATAGAGTTCCCCTGGTCCTCACCTACCACCCCACCAGCCTCCGGGTCCAACATATTATTCTCCGTAACTTCCACCACCTCCAACTGGATCCCACCACTAAGCACATCTTTCCTTCCCCCCCCCCCCCCCGCTTTCCGCAGGGATCGCTCCCTGCGCGACTCCCTTGTCCATTCGTCCCCCGCATCACTCCCCACTGATCTCCCTCCTGGCACTTATCCTTGTAAGCGGAACAAGTGCTACACATGCCCTTACATTTCCTCCCTTACCACCATTCAGGGACCCAGACAGTCCTTCCAGGTGAGGCGACACTTCACCTGTGAGTCGACTGGGGTGATGTACTGCGTCCGGTGCTCCCGATGTGGCCTTCTATACATTGGCGAGAACCGATGCAGACTGTGAGACCGCTTTGCTGAACACCTACGCTCTGTCCGCCAGAGAAAGCAGGATTTCCCAGTGGCCACACATTTTAATTCCACATCCCAGTCCCATTCTGACATGTCTATCCATGGCCTCCTCTACTGTAAAGATGAAGCCACACTCAGGTTGGAGGAACAACACCTTATATTCCGTCTGGGTAGCCTCCAACCTAATGGCATGAACATCGACTTCTCTAACTTCCGCTAATGCCCCACCTCCCCCCTTGTACCCCATCCGTTATTTATTTTTATACACACATTCTTTCTCTCACTCTCCTCTTTGTCCCTCTGACTATACCCCTTGCCCATCCTCTGGGGTCCCCCCCCCCTTGTCTTTCTCCCCGGACCTCCTGTCCATGATCTTGTCATATCCCCTTTGCCAATCACCTGTCCAGCTCTTGGCTCCATCCCTCCCCCTCCTGTCTTCTCCTATCATTTTGGATCTCCCCCTCCCCCTCCCACTTTCAAATCTCTTACTAACTCTTCCTTCAGTTAGTCCTGACGAAGGGTCTCGGCCTGAAACGTCGACTGTACCTCTTCCTAGAGATGCTGCCTGGCCTGCTGCGTTCACCAGCAACTTTGATGTGTGTTCCAAGAATGAACAGATTGCTATATGAAGATCATTTGATGGCTCTGGGCCTGTATTCCCTAGAATTCAGAAGAATGAGGATGACAGAATTGAAACCTTTCAAATGGTGAAAGCCCTTGATAGAGTGGATGTGGAGAGGGTGTTTACTATGGTGGGAGAGTCCAGGATCTGAGGACACAGTCTCAGAATAGAGGAACATTCTTTTAGAACAGAGATGAGCAATTTCTAATATAAGACCATAAGCCCTTAAAGCATAGAAGCAGAATTAGGCCATATGTCAAACTGATTCTGCTCATTGTGGCTCATTTCATCATTCATTTCAGCATGGCTAATCCATTTTGCCTCTCAAACCCATTTGCTTGCCTTTCCGCGTAACCTTTCATGTCCTGACTGATCAGGAACCTATGTACCTCCCCTTAAATATGCCCAATGATTTGGCCTCCACAGCTGCTTGTGGCAACAGATTCCACAGGTTCACAACCCTCTGACTAAGGAAATTTCTGCCCATCTCTGTGGCAATTGGTCATCACTCTATTCTGAGGCTCTACCCTCTGGTCCTAGACTCCCAGTATACGAAACATCCTCTCCACATCCACTCTATCTCAGCCTTTCAACATTCAATAGGGATTCCTTCCTCCTCATTCTTCTAAATTCTAGTGAGTACAGTTCCAGAGCCATCAAACGCTCCCCATATGATAACCCTTTCATTCCCTGAATCATTCTCGTAAAGCTCCTATGGACCCTCTCCAATGTCAGCACATCCTTTCTAAGATAAGGGGCCCAAAACTGCTCACAATGCTCCAAGTGAGGTCTCACCAGTGCTTTATAAAGTCTCAACATTACACCCTTGCTTTTACATTCTCGTCCTCTCAAAATGAGTGCTAACATCCCAATTGCCTTCCTCACCACCAGCTCAACCTTCAGGGAATCCTTTAGGGACTTCCAAGCTCCTTTGCACCTTGGATTTTCTCTCCATTTAAGAAATAATCTACGTGTTTATTTCTTCTCCCAAAGTGCATGACTATACACTTCCCTCCACTATATTCCATCTTTACCTATTCTTCTAATCTAAGTCTTCTGTATCCTCCCTGCTTCCTGAACACCACCTGCCCCTCCACCTATCTTCGATGGCATCTATGTAAAATTCAGAGGGTGATGAGAACTCAACTGGGAGATGGGTATAGAAGGAGGGAAGAAGTTATTCTTACATGTCTATATATTGGATTACAGCACTAGGTTGAATACATCCCTGTTCAGAATTAATAAGCATGATATGGACATTTGTAGGATGTGCACTTGTCAAGAAACAACACATATTAGATTCATAGAAAAATGCAGCACAGAAGTAGGCTCTTTGGCCCATCTAGTTCTTACTGAACCGTTTAATCTGCCTACTCACATCGACCTCTGCCCAGTTCATTGCGCTCCATACACCAACCATTAATGTACCTATCCAAACTTCTCATAAAAGTTGGAATCAAGCTTTCATGCACCACTTGTGGTGGCAACTCGTACCACACTCACAATCTTCTGAGTGAAGAAGTTTCCCCTCATATTCCCTTAAACTTTTCACCTTTCCCCCTTAATCCATGACTTCTAGTTGTAGCCCACCGAACCTCAGTGGAAAAAGCCTGCTTGCATTTACCCTGTCTATACTCCTCATAATTTTGTATACCACTATCAAATCTCATATGTTCCAAGAAATAAAGTCCTAACCTATACAATCTTTCCTTATAACTCAAGTCCTCCAGACCCGGCAACATCCTTGTAAATTTTCTCTTTATTCCTTCAAAATTATTTACATCTTTTATGTTCGTTGGTAGGTGATCAAACCTGCACACAATGCACCAAATTAGGTCTCACCAATGTCTTATGCAACTTCAACATAATAACCTATTTCCTATACTCATTATTTTGATTTAAGAAGGCAAAAGTGGAAAAAGCTTTCTTTTGCAACTCTGTCTACCTGTGCCACCACTTTCAATGAATTATGGACCTGTATTCCCACATCTCTTTGTTCTACCAAGGTCCCCTGTGCTTTACTATTCACTGTGTAAGACCTACCCTGATTGGGCCTACTGAAGTGTAACACCTCACATTTGTGTGCATTAAATTCACAACATCCACTGCCTTGTTGTCATTAACTTTCCTGGTAACATCCTTGAAAATCTCTCTGCGATTGATTAGAAATGACCTACCATGCACAAAGCTATGCTGACTATTCGTAATCAGTCCATGCCTATCCAAATATTCATATATATGATACCTTAGAATACCTTCCAATAATCTACCCGCTACTGATGTCAGGCTCTGTACTTCCAAAGTTTAATTTTGGTGTCTTTTAGGGCCCCTGTGTCAGTACCTCCAGTTAAACTCTTTTTTTGTGTGTTTCTTCCTAGCTGTCAGTCTGTGGTTTTGTATTGCCATGTGCTCCTGCTCTACTCCGGCCCCTGTATTACTGAATACTCCGTCTCTCATCTGCTTCCCATTATTACCTGTATTGCTGCCACCTGTGTCTCATTGTGCTCCACCTATCATCTGCCTCTCTGTTTATTGCTCAGTGAATTTCAGTCCTGTGTTTTCACCTGTTTGTTGTCAGATTGTACTCGTGAATTTTCTTGAGCTTTTCCAGCCTTTGTATCTGTACTCTAGCCATCTGAATATGTACTCTGCCTGTTTCCTGATGGTGGTTTTTGGATTTCTCTGGATGTTTTGATCTCTGCCTGAACTTTGACGCTGACTTTGTTTGCACCTTGGGATTTGTCACCCAATTAATATCCCTGTGTGCATAGTATTGTGTCTGTGATTGGAACCTTGGTCCAGCATCCTGACACCCTGAAATTTCTGTGCTTGTATCCCACAGGGTCCAAAGGAATGCCTTGTCTGGTCCTGGGGATTTATTCACTTTAATTTGCCTTAAGGCAGAAAAAAAACCCTTCCTTTTTAAACTGTGTATAGGGTCCATGACTTCACTGCTGCTTTACTTCACTGTGTAGACACTGTGTCCAATTCCTGAGTAAATACAGGTGCAAATATGCATTTAATATCTTTTGGCTCCATGTATGGGTTACCATTCTGATCTTCCAGAGGACAAGTTTTGTCCCTTGCAGTATTTTGCTTTTAATATATCTGTAGAATCACTTTGGATTCTCTTTCACTTTGTCTTCAAGGGCAAACTCATGTCTTCTTTTAGCCGTTCTGATTTCTTTGTTAAGTGCTCTTTGCATTTTTTATACTCCATAAGCACTTCATTTGTTCCTACCTACCTAAATCTTTTTTTTCTTAACCTGGGCCTCAATATCTCTTGAAAACCATGTATCCCTAAACCTGTTATCTTTAACTTTGAACTCTCAAAATTTCCACTTACCAAGTACGCCTTTACTGGAAAATGTTCTATCCCAATCCACACTTGCCAGATCCTTTCTGATACCATCAAATCTAGCCTTTGCCAATTTAGAATCTCAATCTGCAAACCAGTTCTATCTTTTCCATATTCATATTGAAACTAATTTCATTGTGATCACTAGATGCAATGTGTTCCCCTACACAAACATCTGTCACCTGCCCTGTCTCATTCCCTAATAGCAGATTAAGTATTAAATAAGACCATAAGACATAGGAGCAGAATTAGGCCATCTGGCCCATTGAGTCTGTTCTGCCATTCAATCATAGCTCATCCTTTTTTTTACATCTCCTCCTCAACCCCAGTTCCCAGGCTTCTCCCTCTAACATTTGATGCCATGTCCAATCAAAAACCTATCAACCTCTGCCTTAAATGTACCCGACAAGCTGGCCTCCACAGCTGCATGTGGGAATAAATTCCACAAATTCACCACCCTTTGGTGAAAGAAATTTCTCTGCATCTCTGTTTTGAAACGCAGCATCTTCAATGCCAGCACATATTTTCTAAGATGAGGGGCCCAAAGCTGTTCACAATACTTAAGGTGAGGCCTCAGCATCACGTCCTTGTTCTTGTATTCTAGACCTCTTGAAATGAATGCTAACATGGTATTTGCCTTCCTCACCACCAACTCAACCTGCAAGTTAACCTTCAGAGTGCTCTGCATAAGGACTCCCAAGTCCCTCTGCATCTCAGGTTCCCGGATTTTCTCCCCGTTTAGAAAATAGTCTGCACATTTATTTCTACTACCAAAGTGCATGACCATGCATTTTGCAGCATTGTATTTCACTTGCCATTTCTTTGCCCATTCTCTTAATCTAAGTACTTCTGCATCCTACCTATTTCCTCAAACTACCTGCACCTCCACCAATCTTCATATCATCTGCAAACTTGGCAACAAAGCCACCTATTCCATCATTTATATACAGCATTAAAAAACAGTGGTCCCAACACTAACCCTTGCAGAACACCACTAGTCACTGGCAGCCAACCAGAGAAGGATCCTTTTATTCCCACTTACTGCCTCCTACCAATCAGCCAATGCTCTAACTATGTCAGTAACTTTCCTGTAATACCATGGCCTATTTAATTTGGTAAGCAGCCTTAAGTATGGCACCTTGTCAAAGGCCTTCTGAAAGTCTGGATATACAACATCCACTACATCCCCTTTATCTATCCTACTTGTAATCTCCTCAAAGAATTCAAACAGTTTCGTCAGGCAAGATTTTCCTGAAGGAAACCATGCTGACTTTGTATTATCTCGTCCTGTGTCACCAAGTACTCCATCACCTCATCCTTAACTATTCACTTCAACATCTTCCCAAACACTGAGATCAGTCTAACTGGTCTATAATTTCTATTCTGCTGCCTTCCTCTTTTCTTAAAGAGTGGAGTAACATTTGGAATTTTCCAGTCCTCTGGCACCATGCCAGAGTCCAATGAATTTTGAAAGATAATTTCTAATGCCACCACAAACAAAAACGCTGCCTGTTTCAGAATCCCAGCGTGCAGTTCCTCTGGTCTGGGTGACTTATGTGCCTTTAGGTCTTTCAGCTTTTTGGCACCTTCTCTCTTGTAACAGTAATAGTACCCACTTCTCTTCCTTCACACACTACAACATCAGGCACACTGCTAGTGTCCTCCACAGTGAAGCCTGATGCAAAATACTCACTTAGTTCATCAGCCATCTCCTTGTCCCCAATTATTATTTCTCCTGCCTTATTTTCTAGAGGTCCTATATCCACTCTCATTTCTCTTTTATTTTTAACATGCTTAAAAAAAACTTTTACTATCCACTTTGATATTGCTTTGCTTTCTTGCTTTCACATTTCATCTTTTCCCTTCTCATGATTTTTTTAGTTGCTCTCTATATGTTTTTAAAAACGTCCCAATCCTCTATCTTCTCACTAAATTTTGCTTTGTTGCATGCCCTTTCTTTTGCTTTTGCAATAGTTTTGACTTCCCTTGTCAGCCACATTTGTACTATTTTACTATTTGAGTATTTCTTCATTTTTGGAATACACATGTCCTGCGCCTTCCTCATTTCCCCCAGAAACACACGCCAATGCTGCTCTGTTGACATCCCTGCCAGCACCTGCTTCCAAGTTACCTTGGCAAACTCCTCTCTCATACCACTGTAATTTCCCTTACTCCACTGAAATACTGCTTCGTCAGACTTTACTTTCTCCCTGTCAAATTTTGAGTTGAACACTATCATTGCACACTGTCTCACACACTGTCTCACTGGGGCTTCTATCTTCTGATTAAGGAAACTTTACCGAACACATTTTACAAATTCATTTCTATCTAGGTCTTTTATAGTATGGGAGTCCCAGTCAATATACAGAAAGTTAAAATCACCTACTATGACAAACTTGTGTTTCTTGCAACAGTCTATGATCTCCTTACAAATTTGTTCCTCTAAATCCTGCTGTCTATAATGGAGCCCCATTTACATGGTCATAATTTTCTCATTTCTCATGTCCACCCATAAAGCCTCACTGGACGAGTTCTCCAGTCGTCCTGACTGAGTACTGTGGGAAAGTTTTCCCTGATGAGTGATGCCATTGATCGAATGCAGTTCCTTTGAGGTGCAAAACTAGCACCTAATTGCTAAATTGAGAACTTTGAGACTGACATGGTTAAACATGGAATGTTTGTTAGAATATCACTGACATCATAATGTATATAAGTGCATACTAGACTTTTTGGAAAGCATTGGACTTTTGCTATTATTCGAGTTTATTTTTGAGAAGGGGAGTTTAGTGGGGATTCTTCCTGTCTCTTTGCTCCACACTTTAACTCAGCAGATGGTGGTAATATGTCTTATGTTGGTCTGCCCAACTGCCATTAAACTTTACAAAAGAAGAAGGTGGTTCCAGAATCTGTCTGCATTTGTGGAGAAAGCCACTTTGAGAATTAGTGTCCTGACACTGTAAGATCTTCTTTAATTAAGGTATTTTTGTTGTTAATTTGTATTTCCAGTAATTTTCTATTAACTAAGGAATAAGAACCACTCTTGTCACTAAGTTGCCATTCTCTGTTCATAAACAGGAGAAAATCTGCAGATGCTGGAAATTCAAGCAACATACTCAAAACGCTGGAGGAACTCAGCAGGACATGCAGCATCTATGGAAAAGAGTATAGTTGGCATTTCGACCAAGACCCTCAATCAGGACTGGAGAAAAAAAAAGAGATGGGAGGGGGGAGCAGTGAAGTAAAGAGTTAGGAAGTTGATAGGTGAAAGAGATACAGATCTGGAGAAATGGGATAGAAACATAGAAACATAGAAAATAGGTGCAGGAGTAGGCCATTCGACCCTTCCAGCCTGCAACGCCATTTATTATGATCATGGCTGATCATCCAACTCAGAACCCCGCCCCAGCCTTCCCTCCATACCCCCTGACCCCTGTAGCCACAAGGGCCATATCTAACTCCCTCTTAAATATAGCCAATGAACTGGCCTCAACAGTTTCCTGTGGCAGAGAATTCCACAGAGTCACCACTCTCTGTGTGAAGAAGTTTTTCCTAATCTCGGTCCTAAAAGGCTTCCCCTCTATCCTCAAACTGTGACCCCTCGTTCTGGACTTCCCCAACATCGGGAACAATCTTCCTGCATCTAGTCTGTCCAATCCCTTTAGGATCTTATACGTTTCAATCAGATCTGATAGGAAAGAACCGTATGCCATGGAAGAAAGAAAAGAGGGTGCAGCACTAGAAGGGGGTGATGTGCAGGAAAGGAGCTAAAGTGAGAGAGGAAAAATGGGAATGGATATTGGTGAAGGAGAGGGGGAGGCATTACTGGAAGTTCAAGAACTCGATGTTCATGCCATCAGGTTGGAGGCTACCCAAATGGAATATAAGGTGTTGCTCCTCCAACCAGAGTGTGCCCTCTCTATTCATGGGATTCACTCATGAAGTTCCTCAGAAATGCTAAAAAGTATGATATTAGTTCATGTTTTGCAAAGCATGAAGTCGGAAGGAATGTGCGTTCAATACAAATAATTTGGAATAAACCATTGGGATTATATTGGTAATTAAAATAACAGGCTCAGTGTAAGTTTAGGCCTTCCACATAATAATTCAGTAATATAATTATTAACATTTTCATTTTATAACCATATCACATTGTAGTTTAATGAAGGTCAATGATACTGGCAAGCTATGTAATTGTGCATTAAGATTAATCATCAGTTTTAAAAGTAGACAGTAATGGGACTCATCGAGTCCATTGAGGGAAGTCAATGAATCATTCAACTATTCTTCGCAGAAATGAAGGTGAATATGTGTTAAAACTGGAAGAAGAATAGAAGGAATGAAAAAAATACATTGCATTATCAATATTATCTTTTTACAATATTAACACACATCTTTTCGAAGCATGCTAATCTTATTAATAAAAATTAGACATCTGAGTCAACATACCACATATTGATGATAATCAGACAATTGTAGATGTTAGGAATCTGAAAAAAGCAGAAAATGTTGAAAACGCTCAACATTTCCGACAGCAAATTAAAAAATAGAAACCAACCAGATGACGTATTCCCATAACAAACCTGGTCTCATCCTATCAAAGATATTCTTTTTGTTCAGTCGATCCCTTCAAACTCCCTACAGGTTCAACTTGTTTTCTCTCTTTCCCAGGTTTAAAACATTATCTGTTTCTTTTTCTGCAGATGTTTCTCTTGTTTGTTTCCTGAATTCTTTCTTTTTTATTATAGGTGATGTTGATGCCATGTTATAAGATCACAAATTTTGTTCTGTGGAACCACATGTCCCAAAATAAGAAAAATTACACCTTTACCGCAGTTCTTTAGAATTAATAATATAACGCAACAGACTTTGAATATCAATCTTGAAAAGTTGCATTCGTTACATAAATCTTGAAACTCATCGAACAGCCCCTTGAATTTGTTTGATATTTCATTGAATTATAGTTGATAGCATTTGAACTCCATTTACCTAACTTGTTCCTCGATAGACTTGCAGAACAATCATCTTTAATTGTCCGAGCAGCCAAGAGGAGAAAGAATTATACCATTCTTACAATATTTAGTGAAAAAGTACATCCTGATTTTGCACCTGTCTCTGCTTTTATAATCATGACCCATGCTTTCTAATTTCCCCAACCAGAAAAATGATGTTTTATAACCATCTGATAATTGCCATAATCCATTATCTATTGACTTTCATCACACAAGGGAGTTCAAGCTAACTTTCTTTGCTTTATTAATCAGTGCTGTATCATATCAAATTCTAAAAAGTCCTTCTTGAGGTTTAGCCTCCAAAAATCAATAAAACTGGTGATGATATCTGGACAAAAGGGTCCACATCAGGGGCATAACTTTCTCTTTTTAAAGTCTCGTCTTCTCAAGATAAATGCCATTATTTTGTTAGCCTGTTTTACAATCTGTGCCTGTCTATTGCTCTTATAATATAAGGACCAATACCATTTCGATGATTATTGCATTGATGGTTAATCAGTATCACTATAATTAGCATCTATTGAAAAAGATTGTGCCCTCTAATGCACCAGAGAATGCTACGTACTGAGAAAGAATGGTTGAAAATTAGTGAACAACATTCATCACCTGCTTCCTCACAAATTATATCACCAGAGTCATCTAAAAATTATCCACATTAAATGAGCAATATCCTAGCATCTGTGCAGTGTACTTTCATTCCAAAACTGAACCTAACTCCGCAGTCCAAGGAGAGCTTGAGGATAAGCAAGAGGTGCATTAATATTCTGTCTCTAACTTGTAAGTCAAGGGAGGATGTGAGTGGAGGGGAGAGGAAAGTGAGGAGGTGGATTATTATTCTCTTTGCACTACTTTTGCAGTGACGGGCAACATTCCCTTGTTCAAGGCAAATGTACAAACGCCTACTTAACTTCTCTCGTGAATTGCTGCAGGCCATAATTTTGTTCCACCCCCTTCTCCTCGCACCCAACTCCCACAAGATAGAGAAATGCATGTTAATGGGTATCTTGTAATGTGTCCCAGTGAAGTATCTGCCATGGCTGAAAATTACGAGATGTGAGTGTGAGACTTGGAAAAATGCTTCGAGCAGGGTCTGGGGCAGAACGTTTGCACATTTAGTTCAAGTCCTGATTGTTAGAGATTGTTAGGTAATCATTTGTGATGTATGATGCTCATGACACAGTTGGAGGGAGAAAGACCCCTGATAATGTATAATATTTTGTTATATTGGCAATACATAGGAAGTATTTGAATCCACTGAGGCAGCCCAGCCATGTCCTCCTAGGTGTGATTCCTGGTTTGCTATGGGTAAAGAGCCTCTCATCTACTCCCTGCCTCATTCACCAATGCCGTCAAGGTTGATTTAGAATACAAGTGTTCCATTCTTAAATGTGCATTGACATCTCCCATTTCAACCTGTCAAGGATTATAGAAAAACTGTCATGCAGCCACAAAGCACTACCTGACAAGCACGAGTGAATTGGAAATAATTCAGAAAAATGTGTAGCTCAGGTGGTTAACGGTTGGGTTGAGTTGTTCTCCGATCTTTACAATTTGCTTGCAAATGTTTTGTTACCATACAAGCAGGCATCATCAGTTCACTGTTAATCGTGCTGCGTCCTCCGAATGTTTGGCCTTTATATCCTTATCAATCAGCTGATTGGCAGTCATTTTGAACACTCAGTTGTGATGTGGGGAGGAATTTTCATCACTGACTGGTTGTGTGGTGAACTTCGTGGGTTGTGGTCAGGAATTTTGCCCACATTGGCTCATTAATAGGATCGAGCTCTACATGTTTGTTTACAGAATTGCTTGCAGAAAACCACGCTTCTCGGAATTCTTTTGCATGCCGCATATTTAATTGTGCCATGACTTACTCTGATGCCCGGTCAAATTTGTACCCCTCTCGAACGTCATGGGTGGAGACTAGGGAGAATTGGTCATGTGGCTTACAGCCAGTTGATGTTCATGGATCCTTACGGATAGTTTTCTCCCAGTTTGGCCAACATAATATTTGCAACAAACAAGATTTGCAGTGACATTTCCTTCTCACATCACAGATATAAACAATCAATATAGTCTAATTTCTAGTCCATTGTAATTTGTGCTCTGACGAACGATCAACTAGTTGATAAGTATATAAGGGCCAAGTGGTTAAGGCATTCGTTTAGTGATCTGAAGGTCGCTAGTTCGAGCCTTGGCTGAGGCAGTATGTTGTGTCCTTGAGCAAGGCACTTAACCACATATTGCTCTGCGACGACACCGGTGTATCAATGGTCTCACAAGACAAACGGATGCCTATATATAAAGGGCCAAGCATTCCGAGGACACACCACAATTAACAAGGCACTGATTATGTCTCCTAATATGGTGACGAAACATTTGCAAGTCAATTGCCAGGATTGGAGGAGTAAATTGTTGGATAGTCATGAAAAACTGAATATGGATCATGTCACTATTTTATATGCAGTGATTTTTTTCGTGCTTTAGCTATAACAGTTATTGATTTGCTAAATACTTCAAGACTAGCTATTTTTGGACAATAAACCTCACCAGTTCCCCACCGCCACTACCCTCCTCCGGTGGGTGGAACTGGTACTCACACTTAATAACTTCTCTTTTGGCTCTTCCCACTTTCTTCAGACCAAGGGTGTAGCTATGGGCTCTCGGATGGGCCCCAGCTATGCCTGCCTTTTCGTTGGTTTTGTGGAACAGTCTGTGCTCCAAACCTATACTGGTACTGCTCCCCAACTTTTCCTTCGCTACATTGACGACTACATTGGTGCTGCTTCCTGCAGCCAAGCTGAGCTCGTCAATTTCATCGACTTTGCTTCCACCCAGCCCTCAAATTCACTTGGTCCATCTTGGACACTTCTCTTTCCTTTCTCGATCTCTCGGTCTCCATCCCTGGAGACAGACTGTCCACTGACATCTTCTATAAGCCCACTGACTCTCATAACTACCTCAACTATACCTCTTCCCACCCCACCGCATGCAAAAATGCCGTTCCCTATTCTCAGTTCCTCCGTCTCTGCCGCTTCTGCTCCCAGGATGAGGCTTTCCATTCCAGGACATCTCAAATGTCCTCTTTCTTTAAGGATCGTGGTTTCCCTTCTGCTGTCATCAATGATGCCCTCACCCGCATCTCCTCCATTTCCCGCACTTCGGCCCTCACCCCATCCTCCTGTCACCACAACAGGGACAAGGTTCCCCTTGTCCTCACCTACCACCCCACCAGCCTCCGGATCCAGCACATTATCCACCGCAACTTCCGCCACCTTCAACAGGACCCCACCACTAAGCACATCTTTCCCTCTCTACCCCTCTCTGCTTTTCGCAGGGATCGATCCCTCCATGAATCCCTGGTCCACACGTGCCTCCCCACAGATTTCCTACCCGGCACTTTTCCCTGCAAGCGTAAGTGCTACACCTGTCCCTACACCTCCTCTCTCACCACTATTCAGGGCCCCAAACACTCCTTCCAGGTGAGGTAACACTTCACTTGTGAGCCTGTTGGGATCATCTATTGCATCTGGTGCTCACGGTACGGCCTCCTCTACATTGGAGAGTTCCCACGCAGATTGGGGGACCACTTTGTTGAGCACCTCCGCTCCGTCTGCCACAACAGACAGGATCCCTTGGTTGTCACCCACTTCAACTCTGCTTCACATTCCCATTCGGATATGTCCATACATGGCCTCCTCTACTGCCACGATGAGGCCAAACTCAGGTTGGAGGAGCAACGCCTCATATACCGTCTGGGTAGTCTCCAGCCTCCTGGCATGAACATTGTATTCTCCAACTTCCGGTAAATCCCTTCCCCTCTCTTCCCCTCCCTTCCCCTATCCTAGTTTCATTCTGCCCCCTCCTCCAGCTGCCTATCACCTCCCTCTTGGTTCCCCCTCCTTCTACTACCCATTGTGCTTTCCCCTATTCCTTCTTCACCCTTCCTGCCTATCCCCTCCCTGCTTCCCGTCCCCCACTCCTTTATCTTTCCCCTTACTGGTTTTTCACCTGGAACCTACCAGCCTTCTCCTTCCAACCCTCCCCTCATCTTCTTTATAGGGCCCCTGCCCCCTCCCCCCTCCCTCTTCAGTCCTGATGAAGGGTTTTGTCCCAAAACATTGACTGTTCGTTTCCACGGATGCTGCCCGACCTGCTGAGTTCCTCCAGCGTGTTGTGCATGTTATTTGCAGTTTAAGTTCCATCTGAAGTTCAAAAGAAATTGTACTATGACATAAATTTTGTTAATATTTATTATTTTATGTTTAAAGGTTTAATAGCTTTTAAAGGGAATATTCTCACTTACTTAAGCACATGGAGACATTGTCATTTGTAGACAATAAGCCTATTATTCCCATTAATAGCAAATTCATTTGCAGTTATTAACATAATTTGATTAAAAATATTTCCGCAACATCTCAATTCTTGTGAAGGGCAAGTTTGTCACAAAGCTCAACAAGAATTATTAATACCACTGAGAATACATTTATTGTTGGTGTATCCATATGCTTACACACAAACTTGCAGTGTTTGTAAACTTGTGTCATTACATGTTAAAGGACATCAGCTGCTTACAAGAATATATTTGTTCTACTTGATGGCATTTAATAGTGGCACTAGCTCAATTTTCTTGAGCAAAAGATGTTCTAATAAAGTTTTCGGCTTTATCTTTGTAGTTCTGCTCTAATTTTTAATCAATTATTATGATACTGTCACGGTTTACATTCAGCAGTGAGAAAATTGTGGGTCAACAATTTTGTTTCAAAATGGATCCCAGTTATTGATAGTGCACGCACAAAAGTAGTGAAATGATTTATTCCTTAGGATCATAAAGTACAACGGACTCCAAGTTGGAGTGTATTGATCATTTATATCTGCACTCTGTAAAGGTTAATAAGCACAAAGCATATCATAGATCAGGAGTGATGAACTCACACATTATTTCCTGGCAATGAAGGTGACTGTTGGATTAAACTTCTATAAATACTGAGAGCTCTGAGATAACTAGAGAAGGGTTTAAGATGCCTTAGTAATATTTCAGATAATTGTTAAGTTACTTAAGGTCTCCAGTAGTTTATTTAGCTGCTGACAAATATTCCTTAATTAGCAACTGTAAATTAATACATGAAAAGTTTTAAAAATCCCTGCAAAACAAGCAAACAATAAAAATTGGAGGCACTTGGCAGTTTAGTGTTTCAGTCGAAGCAAGCAGCTGAGAAGAAGAGAGTGGAAGAAATCGGGTAGAAAAATTTGTTTTTTTTTTAAACACTGCTCGGGGAGAAGGGTCTGCACTGCACAGGCGCGTGACGTAGCGCACCAAGGTTTAAAAGCAGACCTCCATATACAGCGGCCATCATTGTAGCGGCCATCGTCAGAGTGGGACAACTTTGGCTCAAACAGGCTTCGGTGAGAACAGACAGAGGCCAGGGTAGGTTCCGGTAAGTTTTTTGTTCAGATTGTTTAGTGCAGTGAGAATGCCAGGCAAGATGTTGGAATGCTCCTCTCGCAGGATGTGGGAAGTCAGGGAGCCCTCTGGTGTCCCTGACAACGACACCTGCAAGAAGTACATCCAGCTGCAGCTCCTGACAAACCGCGTTAGGGAACTGGAGCAAGAGCTGGATGACCTGCGGATCATTCGGGAGACTGAGGAGATTATAGATCGTAGCTACAGGGAGGTAGTTACGCCAAAGGAGCAGAGGACAGGAAATTGGTTCATTGTCAGGCGAGGGAAGAGGAAAGGGCAGGCAGAGCAGGGTTTCCCTGTGGCCATTCTCCTCAACAACAAGTATACCGCATTGGATATTGTTGGGGGAGATGACTTACCTGGGACAAGCTGCAGTAGCTGGATCTCTGGCACTGAGTCTGGCTCTGCAGTGCAGAAGGGAAGGTGGAAAAAGAGGAGAGCGGTAGTGATAGGGGACTCGATAGTTAGAGGTGCAGATAGGAGGTTCTGTGGTCCTGACAGAGAATCCAGGATGGTTTGTTGCCTCCTGGGTGCCAGGGTCAAGGATGTCTCTGATCGATTGCATGACATTCTGAAGTGGGAGGGTGACCAGCCAGATGTCGTGGTGCACATCGGTACCAATGACATAACAAGGAAGAGTGAAGAGGTCTTGGAGAGTGAGTATGAGAGCTTGGTAGGAAGTTGAAAAGCAGGACCTCGAGGGTGGTAATCTCAGGATTGCTACCTGTGCTACGTGCCAGTGAGGGTGCTCTGGAGGATGAACAAGTGGCTGAGGAACTGGTGTAGGGGGCAGGGTTTCAGATTTCGGGATCATTGGGACCTCTTCTGGGGCAGGTGGGACCTGTGCAAGAGAGACGGGTTACACTTGAACTACAGGGGGACCAATATCCTTTCAGGGAGGTTTGTTAGTGCTATTGGGGAGGCTTTAAACTAGATTTGCAGGGGGATGGGAACCAGAGTGCCAGAGCTGACAGTGTGGCTGGGGTGAAAATAAATGATGTTAAAAGTTCAAGCAAATCCACTAATAGAAAGGTTGTGAGTGGTGGTAAAAATCTTCTGAGGTGTATATATTTCAATGCTAGGAGTATTGCGGGGAAGGCGGATGAGTTGAGGGTGTGGATTGACACGTGGAATTATGACGTTATAGCAATTAGTGAAACTTGGCTACAGGAGGGGCAGGACTGGCAGCTTAATATTCCAGGGTTCCGATGTTTCAGATGTGATCGAGGCAGAGGAATGAAAGGTGGGGGAGTAGCATTGCTTATTAGGGAAAATATTACAGCAGTGCTCAGGCAGGACAGATTAGAGGGCTTGTCTACTGAGTCCTTATGGGTGGAGCTGAGAAACAGGAAAGGTATGGCCACATCAGTGGGATTGTATTACAGACCACCCAATAGTCAATGAGACTTGGAAGAGCAAATCTGCAGAGAGATAGCAGGCAACTGCAGGAAACATAAAGTTGTGGTGGTAGGGGATTTTAATTTTCCATACATTGATTGGGACTCCCATACTGTTAGGGGTCTAGATGGTTTAGAGTTTGTAAAATGTGTTCAGGAAAGTTTTCTAAATCAATATATAGAGGGACCAACTAGAGGGGATGCAATATTGGATCTCCTGTTAGGAAACGAGTTAGGACAAGTGACGGAAGTCTATGTAGGGGAGCACTTTGGTTCCAGTGATCATAACACCATTAGTTTCAATTTGATCATGGACAAGGATAGATCTGGTCCTAGGGTTAAGGTTCTGAACTGGAAGAAGACCAAATTTTAAGAAATAAGAAAGGATCTAAAAAGTGTGGATTGGGACAGGTTGTTCTCTGGCAAAGATGTGATTGGTAGGTGGGAAGCCTTCAAAGGGGAAATTTTGAGAGTACAGAGTTTGTATGTTCCTGTCAGGATTAAAGACAAATTGAATAGGAATAAGGAACTTTGGTTCTCAAGGAGTATTGCAACTCTGATAAAGAAGAAGAGGGAGTTATATGAAATGTATAGGAAACAGGGAGTAAATCAGGTGCTTGAGGAGTATAAGAAGTGCAAGAAAATACTTAAGAAAGTAATCAGGAGGGCTAAAAGAAGACATGAGGTTGACTTGGCAGTCAAAGTGAAGGATAATCCAAAGAGCTTTTACAGGTATATTAAGAGCAAAAGGATTGTAAGGGATAAAATTGGTCCTCTTGAAGATCAGAGTGGTCGGCTATGTGCGGAACCAAAGAAAATTGGGGAGATCTTAAATAGGTTTTTTGCATCTGTATTTACTAAGGAAACTGGCATGAAGTCTATGGAATTGAGGGAATCAAGTAGTGAGATCATGGAAACTGTACAGATTGAAAAGGAGGAGGTGCTTGCTGCCTTGAGGAAAATTAAAGTGGATAAATCCCTGGGACCTGACAGAGTGCTCCCTCGGACCTTGAAGGAGACCAGTGTTGAAATTGCGGGGCCCTGGCAGAAATATTTAAAATGTCGCTGTCTACGGGTGAGGTGCCGGAGGATTGGAGAGTGGCTCATGTTGTTCCGTTGTTTAAAAAAGGATCGAAAAGTAATCCGGGAAATTATAGGCTGGTGAGTTTTACGTCGGTAGTAGGTAAGTTATTGGAGGGAGTACTAAGAGACAGAATCTACAAGTATTTGGATAGACAGGGACTTATTAAGGAGAGTCAACATGCCTTTGTGTGTGGTAGGTCATGTTTGACCAATCTATTGGAGTTTTTCGAGGAGATTACCAGGAAAGTGGATGAAGGGAAGTCAGTGGATATTGTCAACATGGATTTCAGTAAAGCCTTTGACAAGGTCCTGCATGGGAGGTTAGTTAGGAAAATTCAGTCGCTAGGTATACATGGAGAGGTGGTAAATTGGATTAGACATTGGCTTAATGGAAGAAGCCAAAGAGTGGTGGTAGAGAATTGCTTGTCTGAGTGGAGGCCTTGGCAGTCAAAGTGAAGGATAATCCAAAGTGGTCTAGTGACTAGTGGTGTGCCATAGGGATCAGTGCTGGGTCCTTTGTTATTTGTCATCTATATCAATGATCTGGATGATAATGTGGTAAATTGGATCAGCAAATTTGCTGATGATACAAAGATTGGAGGTGTAGTAGACAGTGAGGAAGGTTTTCAGAGCCTGCAGAGGGACTTGGACCAACTAGAAAAATGGGCTGAAAAATGGCAGATGGATTTTAATACAGACAAGTGTGAGGTATTGCACGTTGGAAGGACAAATCAAGGTAGAAAATACAGGGTTAATGGTAAGGCACTGAAGAGTGCAGTAGAACAGAGGGATCTGGGAATACAGATACAAAATTCCCTAAAAGTGGTGTCACAGGTAGATAGGGTTGTAAAGAGAGCTTTTGGTACATTGGCCTTTATTAATCGAAGTATTGAGTATAAGAGCTGGAATGTTATGATGAGGTTTTATAAGGCATTGGTGAGGCCGAATCTGGAGTATTGTGATCAGTTTTGGTCACCAAATTACAGGAAGGATATAAATAAGGTTGAAAGAGTGCAGAGAAGGTTTACAAGGATGTTGCTGGGACTTGAGAAACTCAGTTATAGAGAAAGGTTGAATAGGTTAGGACTTTATTCCCTGGAGCGTAGAAGAATGAGGGGAGATTTGATTGAGGTATATAAAATAATGATGGGTATAGATAGAATGAATGCAAGCAGGCTTTTTCCACTGAGGCAAGGGGAGAAAAAAACCAGAGGACATGAGTTAAGGGTGAGGGGGGAAAAGTTTAAAGGGAACATTAGGGGGGGCTTCTTCACACAGAGAGTGGTGGGAGTATGGAATGAGCTGCCAGATGAAGTGGTAAATGTGGGTTCTTTTTTAACATTTAAGAATAAATAGGACAGATACATGGATGGGAGGTGTATGGAGGGATATGGTCCGTGTGCAGGTCAGTGGGACTAGGCAGAAAATGGTTCGACACAGCCAAGAAGGGCCAAAAGGCCTGTTTCTGTGCTGTAGTTTCTATGGTTTCTATGGTTTCTATGGTTTAAAGAGGGCTTTGCTGAATGGTCGTCAACCTGAAATATTATCTGTTTTTTATCATCACAAGTGCTGCCTGGCCTCCTGAGTCTCTCCACCATACTGGATTTATTTCAGTAAACTGTAAAAGTCTTATTTCTGTGCCACTACCTGGTGATCAGCCAGCTGTGAACATGTGCATCCGCAATGACATACAAATCAACATGTGCCAAATTTCGGGCAGCAATATGGCACCAATATCATTACTAAGCTGTGAGTCAACTGGTGTCAAAAGACCCATATGATGTTCACTGAAATCTCACTAGAAAGAGAACTGGCAGGTAGGTGACTGTTGGATATTTCTGTCTGCACTTTCATTTTTAACTTAATCCTGTTTTCACAGAAGCTAGAGTGAAATCTTAGATCACAGTTAAAGTGATAAATCCACAAAACCTACCAGAAAGAAAAAAAACATAAAATGTGCTTAGAATATACGGGCTATTTAGAGATGATTTAATAGATCACTCTGAATTAAAGTTTCATATAATATGTAAAATATAATGAGGCATATTCCACTTTAAACATAATAGACTGAACATTGTACGGCAACTAAACATGCCCATTAAAGCTTTATCTTTCTCTCAATCACTCACTATGATGTAAAAAGATAGTCAGTTGTAAGTGCTGACAAAGAGCTTTATTAAATAAGGATTTACATTTCCCAAATGTATGCTTGCTCTCATAAAGGCATACTGAGACTTTATGAACTGGTCAATCCTAAACAACATAGCTATATATACATCTGATGTTGTTAGTCACACAGTAAAATTCTTAGGAGTGCTTTTACCTAATATATATTTCCCATACGTGACATTCTTTATTGAAAAAAGGAAAAGCAAAAGTAAAAACAAAATCTAAATAACTGTCCAGTCTTTGTTGGCTATACCTTAATATAGACATCCAAATACTTTGGCTCATCCCAGACAGGCCTGATTGTTTGCAGTTCTCCAAGGGCCAGTTGCTGAGCTGTGATATTCTCACTCTGTAGGAATAGTGGGGAATCCTCCAATAGCTCAATATCAGCCTTAGTCAAGTAAGCTGTTTTGGTGATGCCATCCATTCGCCTGATTTGAGGCACCCTCCACTCACGGGACCTTTCTATGATCAGAGCTGTGCTATATGTAGACTCGCCATCAGCTTCTGCCTCGTCTGGTGTTTGTGTGAGGTTGAGGGGATTATCTTTTATAACTTCAAAATATTAAACTGATTCAAAAGAAGACACAGGGGTCTGAAATGTGGCTCTAACTTCATGTTTACTTGAAGTGAGGTGTATATATATCCCATGATAGTGTGATGATGTATGCAATTCATGTATTTATACATATAACCCATAATGAGTTATTTAAATAAACAAGAATGCTTAATCAACATATATATATATATATATATATATACACACAAGATTACTCAAATATTAAACACACAGCACTCCTCCCTGCATTGCTATAAACTTCAACACAGTTCTTATTCTAGTGGGATAACATCTTTCCTGACAAGGGAGATCACTCTGCTTGACTGGTAAGACTTGTGACTATGAAAACAATCTCAGGCTCTGGGTCCTTCTCTGTGGTGCTTGTAGGAGCTGACTCTGAGAGTGCAGGAAGTCGTTCTGATGGTGGTAACCATCTTTCTTCTTCTTTCTATTTCTTTGTCTAGTTTTTGCATCTCGATCTTGGGAAGCTGCATTTAGTTTACTGGAGTATTCTCTTATTAATTTTTTTTAAAACTTCTTTGAGTACAAGAAGGAGAAGACTGCGTAGGCGTATGATGCAGACAGGACAGCGCAGAGAGTTTAAAAAGAAGACCACCCTATACAGCGGGCAGCGGAGTGAGTGGCAGCAGAGTGTAGGGCTTTGGCTCAACAGGCTTAGGCGGTAACGGGAAGAGGTGTAAGCGAAGCACCAACTCTTTTTTTCTCCTTCGCGAGTTGGTCCGGACAGACAGGAACAGTAGGGCTCACACAGCTAACGGTATGAGCGAACGGTTTAAAAAGTTCGTGTTTGGCAAGGTAAGTGGGTGAGTGGACTTATTTTTCATTGTTTCATTCCTACGGAATTAGGTGACATGTCGGCAGGATTAGTGCTTTGTTCAGGATGTCAGATGTGGGAATCCTGGGAGACCTCCAGCCTCCCTGATGGCCACATCTGTGCCAGGTGCACTGAGATGCAGCTCCTCAGAGACTGTTTTAGGGATCTGGAGCTGCAGCTTAATAACCTACAGCTTATTAGGAAAAGTGAAGAGGTGATAGACAGGAGCTACAGGGAGGTAGTCATCCCTAGGCTACAGGGGTCAGAAAACTGGGTGACTGTCAGGAGAGGGAAGGAAAATGCCCGAATAGTGGAGAGCACACCTGTGGCTGTCCCCCTCATCAACAAATATCTTGTTCTGGATGCTGTTGAGGGTGATGACCTGACAGGGGACGGCCACGGTGACCGGGTCTCTGGCACTGAGCCTGGCGCTATGGTGCAGGAGGGAAGGAGGGAGAAGAGGAATGCGGTAGTCATAGGGGATTCCATAGTCAGGGGAACGGACAGGAGATTCTGTGAGCCTGATAGAGATATCCGCATGGTGTGTTGCCTCACAGGAACCAGGGCACGGGATGTTTTGGATCGGGTCCAGAATATTCTGAAGGGAGAGGGCAAACAGCCAGCTGTCTTGGTATATGTTGGTACCAATGACATAGATAGGAAAAGGGAGGGGGTCCTGAAGAGAGATTTCCGGGAGTTAGGAAGGAAGCTGAGAAGCAGGACCTCCAGGGTAGTAACCTCGTGATTGCTACCTGTGCCACGTGCTAGCAAGGGCAAGAATAGAAGGATTAGGCAGATGAATGCGTGGCTGAGAGACTGGTGCAGGGGGCAGGCCTTCAGATTCTTGGATCACTGAGATCTCTTCTGGGGGAAGTATGACCCGTTCAAAAAGGACAGGTTACACCTGAACCCGACGGGGACCAATATCCTGGCGAGAAGGTTTAATAAAGCTGTTAGGGAGGGTTTAAACTAATTTGGCAGGGGAATGGGAACCGGAATTATAGAGCAGAGGAGGGGAAAACAGAAATAATTCTAAGATAGTGAGCAGTAAAGATGTCAGGAAGGATAGGCAGATGATGGGGCAAATTTGCAGCCATTGGGATGAATTGCAGTGCAATAAAGTTGCAGTGCAATCAATGCAAAAAGTACCAAATACTGGACTTAAGGTGTTATACTTAAATGCACCCAGCATAAGGAATAACGTGGATAATATTTGTTGTACAGTTACAAATTGGTAGGTATGATATTGTGGCCGTATGGGGGTATATGGGGTGTCAGGGAGGGGTAGCACCTCTGGTGGGGGAACATGTCGTGTCCTTTTCAGGGCGGATAGTCCACCTTTGGTCCCCACCTGGCACTCAGCTGTCACCCGTGGCTCCCCGTAGCTGTTTGCATGCGACAGTGGCCACACTCCGGGCAATGGCTTCGACAAGCTGGCTAAACCAGGTGAGGGTAGCCGACGGGTCTCAAACCCTCGGTGAGATAGGGACTTGTCTATACCAGCATGTGAAGACAGACTCCGGCGGATTGAGCGGACGAGACCAATGGAAGGTCCAACGGTCAAGAAGGCGGTCTCCGCAAGCGTCGTGGAACGTGTAGAGCAAGACAAGACACAGAAGATGTCCTGGTCACCCACTGCGCCTAGTCCCATCTCCAGCCGTCTAGACTCTGTCTTGCCACTGGATCCAGACGGGAATTGGGAAGAGAGAGTGAGGCTGACGCTGCGCAACTCTCCCTCACTTAAATCCAAATCACGTGCTAGTCTCGACACCATCATTATGGTGTCGAGGTCCTCATCGACATCAATGATGGACAAACAACAACATTGTGGCCATAATTGAGACGTGGCTAAAGGATGCATGTCTCTGGGAGCTGAACGTCCAAGGATACACAGTGTATCGGAAGGATAGGCAGGTAGGCAGAGAGGGTGGCATGGCTTTATTGGTAAGAAATGATATTAAATCTTTAGAAAGAGGTAACATAGGATCGGAAGGTGCAGAATCTTTATGGGTTGAGCTAAGAAATCGCAGGGGTAAAAGGACCCGGATGGCAGTTTTATACAGGCCTCCAAACAGCTGCAGTGATGTGGACTACCAACTACAAAAGCAAATAGAAAAGGCTTGTCAGAAGGGCAGTGTTATGATAATTGTGGGGGATTTTAACATGTGAGTGGATTGGAAAAATCAGGTCGGCACTGGATCTCAAGAGAGAGAATTTGTAGAACGTCTGCGAGATGGCTTTTTAGAACAGCTTATTGTAGAGCCCACTAGGGGTAGGCTGTACTAGATTGGGTATTGTGTAATGAACCAGAGGTGATTAGAGAGATTGAGGTGAAGGAACCCTTAGGAGACAGTGATCATAATATGATTGAGTTCACTGTGAAATTTGAGAAAGAGAAGCTGAAATCTGATGTGTTGTTACTTCAGTGGAGTAAAGGAAATTACAGTGGCATGAGAGAGGAACTGGCCAAAGTTGACTGGAAAGGGACACTGGCGGAAAAGAGACGGCAGAGCAGCAGTGGCTGGAGTTTATGCCAGAAGTGAGGAAGGTGCAAGACAGGCATATTCCAAAAAAGAGGAAATTTTTGAATGGTAAAAGGGTGCAGCCGTGGTTGACAAGAGAAATCAAAGCCAAAGTTAAACCAAAGGAGAGGGCATACAAGGAAGCAAAAATTAGTGGGAAGACAGAGGATTGGGAAGTTTTTAAAAGCTTACAAAAGGAAATTAAGAAGGAAACTGAAGAGGGAAAAGATGAACTATGAAAGGAAGCTAGCAAATAATATCAAATAGGATGCTGAAAGCTTTTTCAAGTATATAAAGAGTAAAAGACAGGTGAGAGTAGATATAAGACGGATAGAAAATGATGCTGGAGAAATTGTAATGGGAGATAAGGAGATGGCAAAGGAACTGAACGTATACCGGATACTCAAGTGTGTCAGGGAAGAGAAGTGTGCACAGTGACAATTAATACAGAGAAAGTACTCAGGAAGCTAAATAGTCTAAGGATCGATAAATCTCCTGGACCAGGTGGAATGCACCCTGGTGCTCTAAAGGAAGTAGCTGTGGAGATTGCGGAGGCATTAGCAATGGTCTTTCAAAAGTCAATAGATTTTGGCATGGTTCTGGAGGACTGGAAGATTGCAAATGTCACTCCGCTATTTAAAAAGGGAGCAAGGAAGCAAAAAGGAAATTACAGACCTGTTAGCTTGACATCGGTGGTTGGGAAGTTGTTGGAGTCGATTGTCAAGAATGAGGTTATGGATTATGGATTACCTGGAGGCATATGACAAGATAGGCAGAACTCAACATGGTTTCCTTAAAGGAAAATCCTGCCTGTCAAACCTATTGAAATGTTTTGAGGAAATTACAAGTAGGCAAGACAAGGGAGATGCAGTGGATGTTGTATATTTGGATTCTCAGAAGGCCTTTGACAAGGTGCCACACATGAGGCTGCTTTAACAAGATAAGAGCCTATGGAATTATGTGAAAGTTACATATGTGGATAGAGCATTGGGTGATTGGCAGGAAACAGAGATTGAGAATAAAGGGATCCTATTCTGTTTGGCTGCCAGTTACCAGTGGTGTTCCACAGGGGACCGTGTTGGGGCCACTTCTTTTTATGTTGTACATCAACAATTTGGATTATGGAATAGATAGCTTTGTGGCTAAGTTTGCTGATGATACAAAGATAGGTGGAGGGGCCGGTAGTGCTGAGGAAACAGGGAGCCTGCAGAGAGAGAGATTTGTTCGTAGATTGGAAGAATGGGCAAGGAAGTGGCAAATGAAATACGATGTTGGAAAGTGTATGGTTATGCACTTTCCAACATAGTTGTTCATTTGCCACTTATACCAGTCTCAATCTATCCAAGTATCTCTGCAGGCTCCCTGTTTCCCTCAGCACTACCGGCCCCTGCAGCTTATCTTTGTATCATCAGCAAACTTAGCCACAAAGCTTATCTATTCCATAATCCAAATTGTTGATGTACAACATAAAAACAAAAGTGGCCCCAAAACAGGCTCCCTGTGGAACACCACTGGTAACTGGCAGCCAAACAGAATAGGATCCCTTTATTCTCAATCTCTGTTTCCTGCCAATCAGCCCAATGCTCTATCCACATATGTAACTTTCACATCATTCCATAGGCTCTTATCTTGTTAAGCAGCCTCATGTGTGGCACCTTGTCAAAGGCCTTCTCAATCCAAATATACAACATCCACTGCATCTCCCTTGTCTTGCCTACTTGTAATTTCCCTCAAAACATTTCAATAGGTTTGACAGGCAGGATTTTCCTTTAAGGAAACTCATGTTGAGTTCTGCCTATCTTGTCATATGCCTGCCAGGTGATCCATAATCCATTAACCTGACATTCTTGACAATCAACTCCAACAACTCCCCAACCACCGATGTCAAGCTAACAGTACTATAATTGCCTTTTTGCTTGCTTGCTCCCTTCTTAAATAGCAAATCATATTTGCCAATCTTTCCAGTCCTCCAGAACCATGCCAAAATCTATTGACTTTTGAAAGACCATTGTGACATGCCTCCGCAATCTCCACAGCTACTTCCCTTTAGAGCACCAGGGTGCATTCCACCTGGTCCAGGAGATTTATCGATACCTTAGACTTATTTAGCTTCCTCAGTACTTTCTCTGTATTAATTGTCACTGTGCACACTTCTCTTCCCTGAGACACTAGAGTATGCCATTATACTCATCAGGTCTTTTCATGCTCCTTATCTCCCATTACAATTTCTCCAGCATCATTTTCTATCCGTCTTATATCTACTCTCACCTGTCTTTTACTCTTTATATACTTGAAAAAGCTTTTCGCATCCTATTTGATATTATTTGCTAGCTTCCTTTCATAGTTCATCTTTTCCCTCTTAAGTTTGACCTTCTTAATTTCCTTTGTAAGCTTTTGAAAAACTTCCCCAATCCTCTGTCTTCCCACTAATTTTTGCTTCCTTGTATGCCCTCTCCTTTGGTTTAACTTTGGCTTTGATTTCTCTTGTCAACCACGGCTGCACCCTTTTACCATTCAAAAATTTCCTCTTTTTTGGAATATGCCTGTCTTGCACCTATTTTCACTTCTCACATAAACTCCAGCCACTGCTGCTCTGCCGTCCTTTCCGCCAGTCTCCCCTTTCCAGTCAACTTTGGCCAGTTCCTCTCTCATGCCACTGTAATTTCCTTTACTCCACTGAAGTAACAACACATCAGATTTCAGCTTCTCTTTCTCAAATTTCACAGTGAACTCAATCATATTATGATCACTGTCTCCTAAGGACTGCTTCACCTCAATCTCTCTAATCACCTCTGGTTCATTACACAATACCCAATCTAGTACAGCCTACCCCTAGTGGGCTCTACAATAAGGCCTCTAAAAAGCCATCTCGCAGACGTTCTACAAATTCTCTCTCTTGAGATCCAGTGCCGACCTGATTTTTCCAATCCACTCACATGTTAGAAAATCCCCCACAATTATCATAACACTGCCCTTCTGACAAGCCTTTTCTATTTGCTTTTGTAGTTGGTAGTCCACATCACTGCAAGCTGTTTGGAGGCCTGTATAGAACTTCCCATCCAGGGTCCTTTTTACCCCTGCGATTTCTTAGCTCAACCCAATTCATTCTGCACCTTCCCGATCCTATGTTACCTCTTTTCTAAAGATTTAATATCATTTCTTACCAATAAAGCCATGCCACCCTCTCTGCCTACCTGCCTACTCCTTCCGAAACACTGTGTATCCTTGGACGTTCAGCTCCCCCAGACATGCATCCTTTAGCCACGTCTCAATTATGGCCACAATGTTGTTGTTTGTCCATCATTGAGATCTGAATAAGGACCTCGACACCATAATAATCTGTCGAGGCTTAGCACGTGATTTGGATTTAAGTGAGGGAGAGTTACGCAGCGTAAGCCTCACTCTCTCTTCCCAATTCCCGTCTGGATCCAGTGGCAAGACAGAGTCTAGACGGCTGGAGATCAGGACTAGGCGCAGTGGGTGACCAGGACATCTTCTGTGTCTTGTCTTGCTCTACACGTTCCACGACGCTTGCGGAGACCGCCTTCTTGAGCACATTTCAGCTCTCCCATTGGTCTCGTCCGCTCAAATCCGCCGGAGTCTGTCTTCACATGCTGGTATAGACAAGTCCCTATCTCACCGAGGGTTTGAGACCCGTCAACTACAGCCTCACCTGGTTTAGCCAGCTTGTCGAAGCCATTGCCCGGATTGTGGCCGCTGTTTCGCAGTGCAAACAGCTACGGGGAGCCACGGGTGACAGCTGAGTGCCAGGTGGGGACCAAAGGTGGACTATCCGCCCTGAAAAGGACACGACATGTTCCCCCACCAGAGGTGCTACCCCTCCCTGACACCCCATATACCCCCATACGGCCACAATATCATACCTACCAATTTGTAACTGTACAACAAATATTATCCACGTTATTCCTTATGCTGGGTGCATTTAAGTATAACACCTTAAGTCCAGTATTTGGTACTTTTTGCATTGATTGCACTGCAACTTTATTGCACTGCAATTCATCCCAATGGCTGCAAATTTGCCCCATCATCTGCCTATCCTTCCTCAGCATCTTTACTGCTCACTATCTTAGAATTATTTCTGTTTTCCCCTCCTCTGCTCTATAATTCCGGTTCCCATTCCCCTGCTAGAATTAGTTTAAACCCTCCCTAACAGCTTTATTAAACCTTCTCGCCAGGATATTGGTCCCCGTCGGGTTCAGGTGTAACCTGTCCCTTTGAACGGGTCATACTTCCCCCAGAAGAGATCTCAGTGATCCAAGAATCTGAAGGCCTGCCCCCTCCTTGCACCAGTCTCTCAGCCACGCATTCAGTATCCTGAATCCTTCTATTCTTGCCCATTTTGCTAGCACGTGGCACAGGTAGCAATCACGAGGTTACTACCCTGGGAGGTCCTGCTTCTCAGCTTCTTCCCTAACTCCCGGAAATCTCTCTTACAGGACCCCCTCCCTTTTCCTATCTATGTCATTGGTACCCAACATATACCAAGACAGCTGGCTGTTTGCCCTCTCCCCTTAGGAATCTTCTGGACCCAATCCCAAAACATCCCGTGCCCTGGTTCCTGTGAGGCGACGCACCATGCGGATATCTCTATCAGGCTCACAGAATCTCCTGTCCGTTCCCCTGACTATGTGAATCCCCTATGACTACCGCATTCCTCTTCTCCCTCCTTCCCTCCTGCCGCATAGCGCCAGGCTCAGTGCCAGAGACCCGGTCCACCGTGGCCGTCCCCTGTCAGGTCATCACCCTCAACAGCATCCAGAACAAGATATTTGTTGATAGAGGGGGACAGCCACAGGTGTGCTCTCCACTATTCGGGCATTTTCCTTCCCCTCTCCTGACAGTCACCCAGTTTTCTGACCCCTGTAGCCTAGGGATGACTACCTCCCTGTAGCTCCTGTCTATCACCTCTTCACTTTTCCTAATAAGCTGTAGGTTATTAAGCTGCAGCTCCAGATCCCTAAAACAGTCTCTGAGGAGCTGCATCTCATTGCACCTGGCACAGATGTGGCACATGAGGGAAGCTGGAGGTCTCCCAGGATTCCCACATCTGACATCCTGAACAAAGCACTAATCCTGCCGACATGTCACCCTAATTCCGTAGGAATGAAACAATGAAAAATAAGTCCACTCACCCACTTTTGTTGCCAAACACGAACTTTTTTTAAACCGTTCGCTCATACCGTTAGCTGTGTGCTGGCTCCCCTACTGTTCCCTGTCTGTCCGGACCAACTCGCGAAGGAGAAAAAAAGAGTTGGTGCTTCGCTTACACCTCTTCCCGTTACCGCCTAAGCCTGTTGAGCCAAAGCCCTACACTCTGCTGCCACTCACTCCGCTGCCCGCTTGTATAGGGTGGTCTTCTTTTTAAACTCTCTGCGCTGTCCTGTCTGCATCATACGCCTACGCAGTCTTCTCCTTCTTGTACTCAAAGAAGTTTTAAAAAAAATTAATAAGAGAATACTCCAGTAAACTAAATGCAGCTTCCCAAGATCGAGATGCAAAAACTAGACAAAGCAAATAGAAAGAAGAAGAAAGATGGTTACCACCATCAGAACGACTTCCTGCACTCTCAGAGTCAGCTCCTTCAAGCACCACAGAGAAGGACCCAGAGCCTGAGATTGTTTTCATAGTCACTTCTTACCAGTCAAGCAGAGTGATCTCCCTTGTCAGGAAAGATGTTATGCCACTAGAATAAGAACTGTGTTGAAGTTTATAGCAATGCAGGGAGGAGTGCTGTGTGTTTAATATTTGAGTAATCTTGTGTGTATATATATATATATATATATATATGTTGATTAAGCATTCTTGTTTATTTAAATAACTCATTATGGGTTATATGTATAAATACATGAATTGCATACATCATCACACTATCATGGGATATATATACACCTCACTTCAAGTAAACATGAAGTTAGAGCCACATTTCAGACCCCTGTGTCTTCTTTTGAATCAGTTTAATATTTTGAAGTTATAAAAGATAATCCCCTCAACCTCACACAAACACCAGACGAGGCAGAAGCTGATGGCGAGTCTACATATAGCACAGCTCTGATCATAGAAAGGTCCCGTGAGTGGAGGGTGCCTCAAATCAGGCGAATGGATGGCATCACCAATACAGCTTACTTGACTAAGGCTGATCCTGAGCTATTAGAAGATTCCCCCACTATTCCTACAGAGTGAGAATATCACAGCTCAGCAACTGGCCCTTGGAGAACTGCAAACAATCAGGCCTGTCTGGGATGAGCCAAAGTATTTGGATGTCTATATTAAAGGTATAGCCAACAAAGACTGGACAGTTATTTTAGATTTTGTTTTTACTTTTGCTTTTCCTTTTTTTCCAATAAAGAATGTAGCATATGGGAAATATATATTAGGTAAAAGCACTCCTAAGATTTTTTTTTTACTGTGTGACTAACAACATCAGATGTATATATAGCTATGTTGTTTAGGATTGACCAGTTCATAAAGTCTCAGTATGCCTTTATGAGAGCAAGCATACATTTGGGAAATGTAAATCCTTATTTAATAAAGCTCTTTGTCAGCACTTACAACTGACTATCTTTTTACATCATAGTGAGTGATTGAGAGAAAGATAAAGCTTTAATGGGCATGTTTAGTTGCATTACAATGTTCAGTCTATTATGTTTAAAGTGAGATATGCCTCATTATATTTTACATATTATATGAAACTTTAATTCAGAGTGATCTATTAAATCATCTCTAAATAGCCCGTATATTCTAAGCACATTTTATGTTTTTTTTCTTTCTGGTAGGTTTTGTGGATTTATCACTTTAACTGTGATCTAAGATTTCACTCTAGCTTCTGTGAAAACAGGATTAAGTTAAAAATGAAAGTGCAGACAGAAATATCCAACAGTCACCTACCTGCCCAGTTCTCTTTCTAGTGAGATTTCAGTGAACATCATATGGGTCTTTTAGCACCAAAAGTTGACTCACAGCTTAGTAATGATATTGGTGCCATATTGCTGCCCGAAAATTGGCACATGTTGATTTGTATGTCATTGCGGATGCACATGTTCACAGCTGGCTGATCACCAGGTAGTGGCACAGAAATAAGACTTTTACAGTTTACTGAAATAAATCCAGTATGGTGGAGAAACTCAGGAGGCCAGGCAGCACTTGTGATGATAAAAAACAGATAATATTTCAGGTTGGAACGAAGACCATTCAGCAAAGCCCTGCTTTAAACCATAGAAACCATAGAAACCATAGAAACTACAGCACAGAAACAGGCCTTTTGACCCTTCTTGGCTGTGTCGAAGTACCTAGTCCCACTGACCTGCACACGGACCATATCCCTCCATACACCTCCCATCCATGTATCTGTCCTATTTATTCTTAAATGTTAAAAAAGAACCCACATTTACCACTTCATCTGGCAGCTCATTCCATACTCCCACCACTCTCTGTGTGAAGAAGCCCCCCCTAATGTTCCCTTTAAACTCTTCCCCCTCACCCTTAACTCATGTCCTCTGGTTTTTTTCTCCCCTTGCCTCAGTGGAAAAAGCCTGCTTGCATTCATTCTATCTATACCCATCATTATTTTATATACCTCAATCAAATCTCCCCTCATTCTTCTACGCTCCAGGGAATAAAGTCCTAACCTATTCAACCTTTCTCTATAACTGAGTTTTCTTCAGAGTCCCAGCAACATCCTTGTAAACCTTCTCTGCACTCTTTCAACCTTATTTATATCCTTCCTGTAATTTGGTGACCAAAACTGATCACAATACTCCAGATTCGGCCTCACCAATGCCTTATAAAACCTCATCATAACATTCCAGCTCTTATACTCAATACTTCGATTAATAAAGGCCAATGTACCAAAAGCTCTCTTTACAACCCTATCTACCTGTGACACCACTTTTAGGGAATTTTGTATCTGTATTTCCAGATCCCTCTGTTCTACTGCACTCTTCAGTGCCTTACCATTAACCCTGTATTTTCTACCTTGATTTGTCCTTCCAACGTGCAATACCTCACACTTGTCTGTATTAAAATCCATCTGCCATTTTTCAGCCCATTTTTCTAGTTGGTCCAAGTCCCTCTGCAGGCTCTGAAAGCCTTCCTCACTGTCTACTACACCTCCAATCTTTGTATCATCAGCAAATTTGCTGATCCAATTTACCACATTATCATCCAGATCATTGATATAGATGACAAATAACAAAGGACCCAGCACTGATCCCTATGGCACACCACTAGTCACTAGACCACTTTGGATTATCCTTCACTTTGACTGCCAAGGCCTCCACTCAGACAAGCAATTCTCTACCACCACTCTTTGGCTTCTTCCATTAAGCCAATGTCTAATCCAATTTACCACCTCTCCCATGTATACCTCACGACTGAATTTTCCTAACTAACCTCCCATCCAGGACCTTGTCAAAGGCTTTACTGAAATCCATGTTGACAATATCCACTGACTTCCCTTCATCCACTTTCCTGGTAATCTCCTCGAAAAACTCCAATAGATTGGTCAAACATGACCTACCACACACAAAGGCATGTTGACTCTCCTTAATAAGTCCCTGTCTATCCAAATACTTGTAGATTCTGTCTCTTAGTACTCCCTCCAATAACTTACCTACTACCGACGTAAAACTCACCAGCCTATAATTTACGGGATTACTTTTCGATCCTTTTTTAAACAACGGAACAACATGAGCCACTCTCCAATCCTCCGGCACCTCACCCGTAGACAGCGACATTTTAAATATTTCTGCCAGGGCCCCGCAATTTCAACACTGGTCTCCTTCAAGGTCCGAGGGAGCACTCTGTCAGGTCCCAGGGATTTATCCACTTTAATTTTCCTCAAGGCAGCAAGCACCACCTCCTCCTTTTCAATCTGTACAGTTTCCATGATCTCACTACTTGATTCCCTCAATTCCATAGACTTCATGCCAGTTCCCTTAGTAAATACAGATGCAAAAAACCTATTTAAGATCTCCCCAATTTTCTTTGGTTCCGCACATAGCCGACCACTCTGATCTTCAAGAGGACCAATTTTATCCCTTACAATCCTTTTGCTCTTAATATACCTGTAAAAGCTCTTTGGATTATCCTTTCACTTTGACTGCCAAGTCAACCTCATGTCTTCTTTTAGCCCTCCTGATTACTTTCTTAAGTATTTTCTTGCACTTCTTATACTCCTCAAGCACCTGATTTACTCCCTGTTTCCTATACATTTCATATAACTCCCTCTTCTTCTTTATCAGAGTTGCAATACTCCTTGAGAACCAAAGTTCCTTATTCCTATTCAATTTGTCTTTAATCCTGACAGGAACATACAAACTCTGTACTCTCAAAATTTCCCCTTTGAAGGCTTCCCACCTACCAATCACATCTTTGCCAGAGAACAACCTGTCCCAATCCACACTTTTTAGATCCTTTCTTATTTCTTAAAATTTGGTCTTCTTCCAGTTCAGAACCTAGACCCTTAGGACCAGATCTATCCTTGTCCATGATCAAATTGAAACTAATGGTGTTATGATCACTGGAACCAAAGTGCCCTTACCCTACATAGACTTCCGTCACTTGTCCTAACTCGTTTCCTAACAGGAGATCCAATATTGCATCCCCTCTAGTTGGTCCCTCTATATATTGATTTAGAAAACTTTCCTGAACACATTTTACAAACTCTAAACCATCTAGACCCCTAACAGTATGGGAGTCCCAATCAATGTATGGAAAATTAAAATCCCCTACCACCACAACTTTATGTTTCCTGCAGTTGTCATAATTCCACGTGTCAATCCATGCCCTCAACTCATCCGCCTTCCCCGCAATACTCCTAGCATTGAAATATATACACCTCAGAAGATTTTTACCACCACTCACAACCTTTCTATTAGCGGATTTGCTTGAACTTTTAACATCATTTATTTTCACCCCAGCCACACTGTCAGCTCTGGCACTCTGGTTCCCATCCCCCTGCAAATCTAGTTTAAAGCCTCCCCAATAGCACTAACAAACCTCCCTGAAAGGATATTGGTCCCCTTGTAGTTCAAGTGTAACCCCTCTCTCTTGTACAGGTCCCACCTGCCCCAGAAGAGGTCCCAATGATCCTGAAATCTGAAACCCTGCCCCCTACACCAGTTCCTCAGCCACCTGTTCATCCTCCAGAGCATCCTATTCCTACCCTCACTGGCATGTAGCACACGTAGCAATCCTGAGATTACCACCCTTGAGGTCCTGCTTTTCAACTTCCTACCAAGCTCCCTATACTCACTGTCCAGGACCTCTTCACTCTTCCTTGCTATGTCATTGGTACCAATGTGCACCACGACATCTGGCTGGTCACCCTCCCACTTCAGAATATCATGCAATCGATCAGAGACATCCTTGACCCTGGCACCCGGGAGGCAACAAACCATCCTGGATTCTCTGTCACGACCACAGAACCTCCTATCTGTACCTCTAACTATCGAGTCCCCTATCACTACCGCTCTCCTCTTTTTCCACCCTCCCTTCTGCACTGCAGAACTAGACTCAGTGCCAGAGATCCGGCTACTGCACCTAGTCCCAGGTAAGTCATCCCCCCCCAATAGTATCCAATGCGGTATACTTGTTGTTGAGGGGAATGGCCACAGGGGAACCCTGCTCTGCCTGCCCTTTCCCCTTCCCTCGCCTGACAGTGACCCAATTTCCTGTCCTCTGCTCCTTTGGTGTAACTACCTCCCTGTAGCTACGATCTATAATCTCCTCATTCTCCCGAATGATCCGGAGGTCATCCAGCTCCTGCTCCAGTTCCCTAACACGGTTTGTTAGGAGCTGCAGCTGGATGCACTTCTTGCAGGTGTCGTTGTCAGGGACACCAGAGGGCTCCCTGACTTCCCACATCCTGCAAGGGGAGCATTCCAACACCCTGCCTGGCATTCTCTCTACGCTAGACAATCTGAATAAAAAACTTACCGGAACCTACCCTGACCTCTGCCTGTTCTTGCCGAAGCCTGTTGAGCCAAAGCCGTCCCACTCTGACTCAGTCCACTCCGACGATGGCCGCTGTATATGGCGGTCTGTTTTTAAACCTTGGCGCGCTACGTCACGCGCCTGCGCAGTGCAGACCCTTCTCCCCGAGCAGTGTTTAAAAAAAAAATGACTTTTTCTACCCGATTTCTTCCACTGCCTTCTTCAGCTGCTTGCTTCGACTGAAACACTACTGGAGACCTTAAGTAACTTAACAATTATCTGAAATATTACTAAGGCATCTTAAACCCTTCTCTAGTTATCTCAGAGCTCTCAGTATTTATAGAAGTTTAATCCAACAGTCACCTTCATTGCCAGGAAATAATGTGTGAGTTCATCACTCCTGATCTATGATATGCTTTGTGCTTATTAACCTTTACAGAGTGCAGATATAAATGATCAATACACTCCAACTTGGAGTCCGTTGTACTTTATGATCCTAAGGAATAAATCATTTCACTACTTTTGTGCGTGCACTATCAATAACTTGGGATCCATTTTGAAACAAAATTGTTGACCCACAATTTTCTCACTGCTGAATGTAAACCGTGACAGTATCATAATAATTGATTAAAAATTAGGGCAGGAAGCTACAAAGATAAAGCCGAAAACTTTATTAGAACATCTTTTGCTCAAGAAAATTGAGCTAGTGCCACTATTAAATGCCATCAAGTAGAACAAATATATTCTTGTAAGCAGCTGATGTCCTTTAACATGTAATGACACAAGTTTACAAACACTGCAAGTTTGTGTGTAAGCATATGGATACACCAACAATAAATGTATTCTCAGTGGTATTAATAATTCTTGTTGAGCTTTGTGACAAACTTGCCCTTCACAAGAATTGAGATGTTGCGGAAATATTTTTAATCAAATTATGTTAATAACTGCAAATGAATTTGCTATTAATGGGAATAATAGGCTTATTGTCTACAAATGACAATGTCTCCATGTGCTTAAGTAAGTGAGAATATTCCCTTTAAAAGCTATTAAACCTTTAAACATAAAATAATAAATATTAACAAAATTTATGTCATAGTACAATTTCTTTTGAACTTCAGATGGAACTTAAACTGCAAATAACATGCACAACACGCTGGAGGAACTCAGCAGGTCGGGCAGCATCCGTGGAAACGAACAGTCAATGTTTTGGGACAAAACCCTAGTCAGGATTGAAGAGGGAGGGGGGAGGGGGCAGGGGCCCTATAAAGAAGATGAGGGGAGGGTTGGAAGGAGAAGGCTGGTAGGTTCCAGGTGAAAAACCAGTAAGGGGAAGGATCGGGGTGGCGGGAAGCAGGGAGGGGATAGGCAGGAAGGGTGAAGAAGGAATAGGGGAAAGCACAATGGGTAGTAGAAGGAGGGGGAACCAAGAGGGAGGTGATAGGCAGCTGGAGGAGGGGGCAGAATGAAACTAGGATAGGGGAAGGGAGGGGAAGAGAGGGGAAGGGATTTACCGGAAGTTGGAGAATACAATGTTCATGCCAGGAGGCTGGAGACTACCCAGACGGTATATGAGGCGTTGCTCCTCCAACCTGAGTTTGGCCTCATCGTGGCAGTAGAGGAGGCCATGTATGGACATATCCGAATGGGAATGTGAAGCAGAGTTGAAGTGGGTGACAACCAAGGGATCCTGTCTGTTGTGGCAGACGGAGCAGGAGGTGCTCAACAAAGTGGTCCCCCAATCTGCGTGGGAGGATTTCTCCAATGTAGAGGAGGCCGTACCGTGAGCACCAGATGCAATAGATGATCCCAACAGGCTCACAAGTGAAGTGTTACCTCACCTGGAAGGAGTGTTTGGGGCCCTGAATAGTGGTGAGAGAGGAGGTGTAGGGACAGGTGTAGCACTTACGCTTGCAGGGAAAAGTGCCGGGTAGGAAATCTGTGGGGAGGCACGTGTGGACCAGGGATTCATGGAGGGATCGATCCCTGCGAAAAGCAGAGAGGGGTAGAGAGGGAAAGATGTGCTTAGTGGTGGGGTCCTGTTGAAGGTGGCGGAAGTTGCGGTGGATAATGTGCTGGATCCGGAGGCTGGTGGGGTGGTAGGTGAGGACAAGGGGAACCTTGTCCCTGTTGTGGTGACAGGAGGATGGGGTGAGGGCCGAAGTGCGGGAAATGGAGGAGATGCGGGTGAGGGCATCATTGATGACAGCAGAAGGGAAACCACGATCCTTAAAGAAAGAGGACATTTGAGATGTCCTCAAAATGGAAAGCCTCATCCTGGGAGCAGAAGCGGCAGAGACACGAGGAGACTGAGAATAGGGAACGGCATTTTTGCATGCGGTGGGGTGGGAAGAGGTATAGTTGAGGTAGTTATGAGAGTCAGTGGGCTTATAGAAGATGTCAGTGGACAGTCTGTCTCCAGGGATGGAGACCGAGAGAGATCGAGAAAGGAAAGAGAAGTGTCCAAGATGGACCAAGTGAATTTGAGGGCTGGGTGGAAGCAAAGTCGATGAAATTGACGAGCTCAGCTTGGCTGCAGGAAGCAGCACCAATGTCATCGTCAATGTAGCGAAGGAAAAGTTGGGGAGCAGTACCAGTATAGGTTTGGAGCACAGACTGTTCCACAAAACCAACGAAAAGGCAGGCATAGCTGGGGCCAATCCGAGAGCCCATAGCTACACCCTTGGTCTGAAGAAAGTGGGAAGAGCCAAAAGAGAAGTTATTACATGTGAGTACCAGTTCCACCCACCGGAGGAGGGTAGTGGCGGTGGGGAACTGGTGAGGTTTATTGTCCAAAAATAGCTAGTCTTGAAGTATTTAGCAAATCAATAACTGTTATAGCTAAAGCACGAAAAAAATCACTGCATATAAAATAGTGACATGATCCATATTCAGTTTTTCATGACTATCCAACAATTTACTCCTCCAATCCTGGCAATTGACTTGCAAATGTTTCGTCACCATATTAGGAGACATAATCAGTGCCTTGTTAATTGTGGTGTGTCCTTGGAATGCTTGGCCCTTTATATATAGGCATCCGTTTGTCTTGTGAGACCATTGATACACCGGTGTCGTCGCAGAGCAATATGTGGTTAAGTG